>NC_072896.1:88722500-89972500 GCF_027943255.1 Anastrepha obliqua | reverse complement strand
AACATTAAATAACTTAACATAATACAGTTTTAAGTTTTAGTGATAAGTTTCAGATTTCATTTATTTTTATTTAATTTTAATAATTTTAATAAAAGAAAATTAAATAATTTTCATCGAAATTTTACAAATTTTAATCACAAATTTTGACAAAGTTTTGGGTATGCAGTCTTATCCTCTATTGAATTGAACTCACGCTTTTTAATTAGAATTTTTACAAAAATTTCGGGTATGCAGTTTTACACTCCATCGAATTTTAGTATAATAAAGTGCAAATTTCAAGAAGCTAAAAAATCGCTTTGATTTTTGGCATGTTTTTTTGTTTTTGCTATGGTTTTGTGCATTTTTTCCATGTAACGAATGCTCGAAATATTTTCCGATAGCTCAATTGATTTCTATTAGTATAACAAAATACAAAACTTAGAAAAGTTAGAAGACTGCTCTCAGCTAGCAGCTACCTATGACTTCCCTGACGAGATTCAAAATTACACAGAACAACACTGGGCTCATACGATTTACCCGCAGGCCTTAACTTAGATGGTCAATGCTTGTCAATAAACCACAGAAGATAGCAAATGGCAGTGGCACTGACATGCTAATATATCATTCATCATATTATGAATGCATATCTGTGCGCTGAGAAGGCCTATTCAGTGTGCGGCTCTTTTGCTTTTTCGCTCAAATAACCTTTTGACTTAATTCATACGCTATGGAACACTTTTACGTA
The DNA here is from genome assembly GCF_027943255.1 of Anastrepha obliqua. Lineage (NCBI taxonomy): Eukaryota > Metazoa > Arthropoda > Insecta > Diptera > Tephritidae > Anastrepha > Anastrepha obliqua. Next base: position 89,971,776 of record NC_072896.1, on the reverse strand, counting down.
CTCCCTAGACTTTCAAATGGATAACTACGATTGTACACTTAGCAGTCTCCTAAAACTGGTATGAATTTTAGAAATTTAGCTACAATTACAACAATAATGTTATAGAAGGGAAGATCAGTTGTGCTCTCATTTGTGCTCTCTTACCAAATTGCTTTCCTTCAACCACTTTTGGGCATAGCATCAAGGTAGCCATCTAGCAATTTTTTTCTTTACCAAAAAGGTTTGCAAGTGTTGATTTTTACCCAAAATTGTTCCACACATCCCTGTTTTGCAATGCAACTTACATACAGTGCACTCGCGGTAACTCGAATAGCCGCTAAGTCGAACGACGTGCTAACTCGAACACATTTTTTTCCCTATTGACTAGTTTGTAACTCGAACAATATTAAAGCGCTATAACTCGAACAAAAAAACAAATTTATTTGTACACACATTCTTTTCAAACATGTACATTTTGTACATACATACATATGTAATAGTATATGTATATAAATTATATGTATACTAGTGTATTGTCCATATGAATATTTCGACGTTAATATCCCGTTAGTTTTCTGGGAACAACATCTTGCATTGACCAAATTGCTTTAAATTTGTCATTTGTAGTGTATCAGTGCATGTGAGTAATGGATCGTAAAAGGTTGAAGTGTTTAACATTAAAAGAGAGGGCTGAAGTCCTTAACAAAATTAAACGTGGATGTAGTGTTACTTCTCTAGCGAAGGAATATGGGGTAGCCAAGTCCACCATAAGTCTTATAAAAAAGAAAGACAAGGCAATTTTAAAAGCAGTAAACAACACGTTTTTGGGTCCTGGGAAGAGGAGAACTTTAAAAGCTTCTGAGTTTCCTAAAATGAAAGCCGCTTTATACAAATGGTTTCTGTCCCAAAGAAAAAAGAATTACCCAATAAGTGGACTCATCTTGAAAGAACATAACATGAAAAACATAATTTACAGGTCGAATTTACGCTTTATGATGTTAACAAATGGAATGATGGTGCCGAATTTACCGACACAGAAGTAATAATTGAAACTAGTGATTCTGAGTCTGAGTTTAACAACACAACTGAGACATGTGAGCGGATATCATCTGAGGGGGCAGTTAGCTCTATCAATAAGGTAATTCAGTGGGCCACAACTGAACAAGTAAGCCCCGCAAAGGTTAACACTCTTCAACATTGCTGCAGGCAAGAAAAGACAAACACACATTACAACTTTCTTTTCGGCCTAACTTTTCTGTTAAAGCTGACTTTTTTTGTGTAACTGACACAAAGACTGCCAAATATTTGATGAAAAATATTGAAACGAATTAATTATTTTAAACATATTCATGTTCATATCCATATGTAAATAAATAAATAAATTTAATTGAAAAAAATCGATATCCATGACTAACATTAACATAGCACACTCAATTGATAAGTCGAACAAATTCGATAAATCGAACAGCGCCTGTTTTAATTAGTTCGAGTTATCGCGAGTGCACTGTAGTTTCTTTAATTTCCTACTCTTCCTCTTTACCAACCAAAGTTACTCATACGCCATAGCCGCACAGCGCGTACTTGACAAAGACCACAAGAAGTGCCCACTCAACCTCGACTTCTTACATTACCAATGCCACAGTGAAGGCTCAACACGCCTTCCCAACGCATTTGCCGCTGCTGTTTGTAGCGAAAAGAAACAAACACTCACAGACTCACGGATGGTTATATGAAAAGATTATAGAAAAATATTGCATTGTTTAATTGCAGAAGGCGTTGGTTGTTGAGCGCGCGTGCGCCAACACCGCAAAAGCGGTAACTGCAAGAAATAATATTTCTCTAACAAACACACGAGAATAAATGGCTGGATAAACTGAAAAGCAACAACAGCTCATCTGCATACAAAGCTACGAAGAAGAAGGCGTGTGACAGACAAGCGGATGGCAGACGATAGATTGCGGCACAACAATCAATTTCTACGCTTTGTTTGTTTGCTATGTTGCTGCTGTTTTTTAATATTTTTTTAATAATTGTTTTTTGTCTTCAAGCAAGTGTCAGCAGCAACTTGGTTGGCGGTCAACTTTGGTTGAGTTGTTCGCCGCTTGGCTGGCTGGCTGGCTGACTGGCTAACAATTTACTGGCGGCTGTTGTTTTGATTTGGAAAACCGCATCGCATCGCCTAAATGACATTGTAAGAAAATGTGGTTGCACTTGATATTGCCATGTATGGCGGCAAGGCGGTGGCAGTGGCAGCGGCAGTGGCAATGCTAGTTGCCATTAGCAGAGTGTTGCATTTCATGGTTAGAACAGATTTTTTTTGCTTTCGATTTGCTATTTCTCTAAATAGTTGTTATGCTACCAATGTTGACTTTGAAATCTGCCTGAATGACAGGCCAACACGTCACCGGCGGCTATGCGACGAGGGCGCGGCGTGAAGTGAGCGCGCGTTTGCGTTTTAAATTCTAAATTGAAAAAGTAAAAATTTGAAAAATTGCAAAAACGCGCAAATTGTTGCTCGTTAGTTTTTCCTTGCCAAACGCTTGGCTTAGCAGTGGCCACTTTAGTTATTTGGCTTGGTTTGCTTTGCTGCTTTACTTTACTTGTTTGTGTTGTTTTGCTCAATGCAACTTTATTTTCAATTTCATTGCTAAAGCAGCTTGTAATTATTTTATGGTCATGAACATTGCCGTTTAGTTGCACGTTTATACGGGCACAAGTGAGTGTGTGTGTGTGTGCGTTTGCATGAGCAAATTGGTCGCATGTCCTTAAACTATTTGCACTTTGCTGTTAGCGGCAAAATTCTCGACATTGTTATTGTTGTGGTGCAGCAGCAGCTTGTTTAGTGGACATCGGATTTTTGTTTTTTTGTAGTAAAGCAGAGTTTTAATTTGGCTTTTTTGCGGCTGAAAATGTACTACAATGGTTAAGAATCTGGAAAATGTATTAAGTAGTTGGCTTAAAAAGCGGTTGGGTTTAATTTTCATGGTAATAATTTGGCGTTTTTGGAGTGTAAAAACTATTTCAAGGTATTGATCTCAAGGAAAAATTAGCTAGAAAAGAATAATTAAATAAACTTTTTGACTAAAATGGTCTCCTTTGCCGTAAAAAATATTTTGTATTATAAAGACTATTGTGGCCATTTCTGCGAATTACTTTGCAGTCAAGGTAATAGCGCCAAATCTGAATTCATACGAAACATGCACAGACTTGGCAACACGTCCATGGTTGCTTAATTTAATATTTGCGAAGTAAAAGTATTTAAAAATTTCTAAAATAAAAAATTAAATACATTTTTGCTCCAGTTAGGTTGGGTTAGCATGAAGTACCTGCTGGTAATATTGCCAGCACATAAAACGCGGTAATTGCGCTCTCTGTGACAAAACTCAGAGCCTTTACTCTTGCTGGTTTAATTGACTCCGTTGAGCCAAAGCACCAGAGCAGCTGTCATGCCTTTACCCTTCGATGTGCTTTAGTTCATTTAGTTGCAAGACATATTGCCAACTTTTCACTATTGTTTTTATTGAGTTTTTGTTTAAAAAAAACAACAACAAAAATCATATTACACAGAATTTATAAATTTGTACATTAAAAAAAATCAAAAAAATTTTATATAAAACTTGAAGTTTTTAGCCGGAATTTTTCGTGAAAAAAATCGTCTGTATAAATATATATGGTATACATATTTACAAAAAAAAACATATTACACAGAATTTCTACATTTAAAAAAAATTTAACAAATTTTATATGAAACTTGAATTTTTTAGCCGGAATTTTTGATAAAAAAAATGTACATACTTGTCTGTATAAATATATATGGTATACATATTTACAGTGGCGGGAAAAATAATAGCAGCGATACATGTTTACAACTTAAAATTTGTTGTTTTTAATTTTTTTTTATAAAATTATAGTTCATACTAAAACGAAAACCATATTACTGAAATTTTATAAATTGGGTCAAAATTTTTAAATGAAAAAAATTGAAAATATTTTTTTTTTATTTATATAAAAATTTAAATTTTTAATCGGAATGTTTCGACAAAATCATTTTTTGCAGCCTATTCAATTTCAGTATAAAATTCTGCAAGTTTAAGTGGTTCAAATTTTTTTGAAATAATTTTTTGTTGACGGTGTTGCAAAATTTGTTTATTTAATTTTTTTTATAAAATTATAGTCCATACTACAACAAAATCCACATTACTGAAAGTTTATATATTTGTACAAAAATTTTAAATTTAAAAAAAATTAAAAAAAAAAAAAAAAAAATGTATATCAAAATATAAACTTTTAATCGGAATGTTTCGAAAAAATAATTTTTTTTGCAGCGCATTCAGTATAAAATTCTGCAAGTTAACAGTGGTTCCAATTTCTTTTGATTTAAAAAAAAAAATTTGTTGATGGTGTTGCGCAATATTTTCTATTGAAAATAATTACAAATTAATTAAAAAATTCTACCCTGCGTTATATGGAAGCAAATGCATATCTTTATTAAAAAATAAAAACAAAATTAAATAGAAAATATTTAAATATCGAAAACTTCACATTATAACGCGCTGTTATTATGTTGACCGCCACTGTTTGTACACACTAACGGCTGGTGCGCAATATCTACTTCATACATACATGCATACATATTTCAATAGATTTTCGACTGAATTGAGTAGAAGTGCACTTACCAGATTATTTTGCATCATTTGGTTGCCTGCAAAGAGAAAGCAGAGATACAGAAAATTATTTAATTATGAATTCATTTGTTAATACAGGAGTCCTTAAGCGTAAATCGTATGTATGCTAATACATGCGCATACATCTACAGATACACCACTGAGTTACTAATTCTTATTTTTAAATAAAATTGAGAATTCATTGTAACTGTAAATGATGACAGAAACGTAATAAATAAAATTTTAATAAATGCACGAAAATAAATCATAATTCCAGTAATTGAAAGAAATATCTACACATGGGTCTAACCGCAGCGAGTACATTATCATGCACAGCTGGCGCTGTCGTAATTTATGGGCGGTTAAAGTAGAGGAAGGCCTGCGTATGACAGATGGCCGATCGATGGTAGTTGCAAACGTGCACGAAATGCATGTTTTGAATGATTTTTTATTATACTACATCGCGTAAATGAAGATTAATAGTACTCATTTTATTTAGTATATTAACTGTGTATTCGTAGGTTATGATACATAAATTATTACTGTAGGGGTTTCAGGGAGTGTGATAATTTTATGTATTATTTTGTATTTTATTACTTGGTTTATGATTTGGCTAGTACATGTAACTGTTTTTTTTTAAACATATACAAGTAAAATAAAAATCAGATTAATACTGATGTTCTACAACTTCAAGAAATCTTAAGGGACATTTTTCTAGTGGTCCCTATTTCATCTGGTAAATAAGTACTTTGAGGTCAAATGAACGCTTTTGAAGCGACACTAATCAGCAGGTACTAATGCAGCATGAAGAAATTCACCTCAGAAGAGGTTGTGCACAAAGATGGTGATTTTGATAAAACCACCTCCAATACTATGCTATATACTTAGCCTTAGTTATGTTAGCAGTTCTCACCTTGTCACCTGAATTCATTCCACGCTTGCTTAGCGTGCCTGTTAAGAGGCATTTCGCCTCCCACAGTGCAAGCATGAGGCTGTACTCAAAGCAGTATGCCTGCTACCTTCCTCTAATGTCAATTTCCACTTTCGTCTGCCTTGACTGATTCTGGTGTCTATGGCTAGGCTTATGTTGATGTGTGGGCCTGTGTAAAGTATGAGTTCAATTCTCTCAACTTTTTCAAATTCAACGCAAAAAATATTGAATATCCAGAATAGCACATCAGCTGATGATATTTGCGTCAGCTGTTGATATTCTGACTAGTTTTAAGCTGGATAACAGGTACACCTATAGGCCGTGGATATTTCTTGCTACTTGGAATGTATGATCGCCGCAGATGTAGGAGGTGAGACTGACATGGAAAGCACAATTACCAGAGCCAAAGCGGCGTATGAAGGCACTCTTGCATCGATCTGGCAAAATAGTAACAGAACTATGCACCCCGAACTGCAAATTTCAAACGCATGAATCAAGTTCGTTCTGCTATACCGGTGCACAACGTGGAAGGTCACCGCATGTTCGCTAATCGCTGCTTGCACCGCAAAATACGGATTTTCTGGGCTCGAACTATATCTGACACCGAATTACTGAGGATTATCAGACAATCGATCCGATGTGACTATTGAAATCCGCAGAAGGAAATGGCAGTGGATCGGACACAACCTGAGGAAGAGTGACGACAACATCGCCAGAAAACGGCGCTGTGATGGATCCCCTTTCAAAAGACCGGAAGAAATGTTTCTAGACCACAAACCACCTGGCGCCGTTTAACGGAGGTGGGAATGAGGTATTGGAATAAGACTTGAAATGGACTTAGAGCCCTTGCACAAAACAGTGTTGGATGGATGCAGAAGCTAAGTTGTTGACGTCCTATGCGCCAACTAGGAGTTAGAGGATCTTATATGTGCATATATGTAGGCCGATAACAGAACCTGCTGCATTCCAAGACACATACGAGTAATATAATATGAGCAAAAAAAGCAAAGCCCAAGGGTATGTGTCCACATATCTTTGCAGGTAATCAAATGACTCCAGGCAGATCCTCGTCTGTACATTCGTTTTTTTAATTCAAATGAATCTAGACTTGTGTTTATAGTGCTTACAGGGCAATCTAACTAACTTCTGGTTAGAATCGCACATTTTGAAATTCGATCCATTCAGTGTGAAAAGGTGCAGTATAGGCGATAGTAGAAATGCCCATGAGAAACAATATTGACATGAGACATTAATGCTGATTCGATAGACTGCCACTAAAAGCTTTTTTAATACATCAGTGGTCTGCCAGTTTAGTGTCAATGTTAGTGAGAAATAGAACATCTTCGCCTTAGTCCTAAATGGATTTGTTCAGATAAGTCCGGTACAATGAACTTAAACAGGAACAAAACGCCAAGCAACTCTATGCAGTAATGAACGGTAGATAATTGTACGAGCTTTAGCGATTGAATAAAGATTTCGTGATAAGTACTATGGGAATTTGTTTAACACAAATAATAAGAGTTATATCTATGCGGATTCCAGTCCATCATAAAGGGTATGATACCTTGTTATTCAATTAGTCAAACCATAAAAAAAGATAGGTCTGTTGACGAAATTATCATAGAATTTCTTGTGTCATAGTTTGTTGAATGTCAACATCTAATACATCTTTCAACTCTAATTTAAAGTACACCGTCAAAACTTGCCAATAAGTTGAGCCTCAAGAATATCTTCGGGCTGTATCTTTGGGCATAAATGCTTAGTGCTTAAAATGCTTAACCAACGCTATCAGATCTGAAGTATGGCAGTATTCTTTGGAAGGTAATTTATGTGCCACATTGATCAAACAACCGCCAGGTAACGCACTAAGTCCATTAATCTACCACTGCACGTGTTTTCGATTTTTTTAAGTTTAAAAATGAATTTGAAGTTGCAGCAACGACTTTGCTTTAAAAATGGATTTTATGGTGCGAAACTCCTAGAAATGTGGGGAAACTGTTTCAGTAATGATACTCTAAAGAAAACTGCCGGCATCCGCTGACGAGTGGTATGAACGCTTCAGAAGAGATCGTGAGTTTATCGAAGATGACGAAAACATCAATAAAGTGAAAGAAAAGTTGATCAATAACAGCAAATTAACCGTCAGGGAGCTGGCATAGGACTTGAGCATTGCTTATGGATCCGTTCAGGACAAAGAAGTTCCAGATTTGAGTTTGCGCCGTGTTGCTGTAAAGTTGAAAAATTGCACCAAGGCTGTGTTGAGTGTTTGACAGAGCTTCTCCTGCAATTTATAGCGTTTATCTTGGCTTTATGCCACAAATGTGAGAATTTCATGCGGCCTTTGACTGACAAATAGTTTTTAGGAATATTGCAATGCGGGTTCGTCATTACCAGCCGAGGATTGATCGCTTTCAGAAATTTACTTTTCCTACCATTTCATGCCTTCAAGTACGCAGTGGCCATCGATTGCGGGACCAATCGATTGGCAGTCACACACAAACTCGCGCAGCACTTGCAGTCACCGTTTTTTGTTTCTTTTTTTTATTCACAAAATTCGAACTGGTTGTGATCTTTTGAATACAAAACATACATTTTCAGCAAAACTTCAACTTTTTTCAAGTTCAAAAACTAGTTTCGATCAGCAGCATCACATTTAATTGCACGATTTAAAGATCACTTTTAAAGATCACAATCATCAGTCAAACAATTTATTGTTTCACACACCAAAGTGCACTTGCGCAGCGCATCCTTGAAGGCGAACACGCAGCACACATACATGCACATAATAAAGTGCACTTAATCATTAAATTTAAATAAAAGCAATGGAGAAAAAACTTTTTTCATACAAATAAAATTTTCCATACACTTACGCACACTCTCACACACACGCACGCACGGAGCTGCACTCCCTATAGCAAAAACTTGTTTGTATTGAAGGTCAGCCGTTGTGCAACAGCATTGCCCTTCAAAATATGTTAAATAAAAACAAGAATAAATGCAACTATAAATGCAACAAACAAAAACATACGCAACAACCGGCGCTACATGCACAAGAAGAAGAAGCAGCAGCAAAAGAAAAACTGCAGCTGAGCGCGCGCACGATTACCGATCGCCGTCGAGAAGAGCCAGAAAGTCACCGCTGGCTGAGCTCAATTGAACGACTGAAGAGCTGAGTGTGGCTGAGAAGTTGGCCAAAACTTGTTGCAACCAATAACAGTGACTGGCAACTAGCGGCAGCAACATGTTAGCCAACAGCAAACCGCAACAGGCGACCAAACCAAAACCAGAGCTTGGCTCAAACGCAAACGCAGCTTACGCCAAGAGAAAGAGGTAAAAAGCGGACGTCGCAGTCAACATTGGCAGTGGCAGTGGCAGTGGCTTTGCTGCAAGGAGGTGCTACAAGTAGCGGCAGCGCACTAACAGCGCCAGCAGCAGCAGCAGTAGTAACAGCGACGTCGGCAAGGTAACCTTGACCTGGTTCTTGAAAATGACAGCGAATGTAATGCTATGGCTGCTGTAACAGCAACAACAACAACGCGCACAATAACAGCCCCGATGACGAGTGACGTTGGCGCATGCATTCATTACGTATGCACACACATACATACATATGTACATTCATTTGTATGTATTTGCAAATATGCGAAGACTGGTTTTTGCGGCAGCTCTGACTGGCGTGTGAGCAAAATGTTGTAGGAGATACACTTGCGTTTGCCGGCATTGATGACGCGCTGCTGCTAGGCGCGCAGCTTGTAGTTGTAGCTGGTTGTTGTTGCTGTCGCCCATTATTACATTGGCACGACGCGTTGTGCGCATGCGCGACTCGCCAATAACTCAACTATGTTTAATATCAGCTGTTAGCGGTTGTGCTGTTACTCTTTTGTTTTTGTTGCTATGCATTTAACGACACTTAATTAAGTCGTACCAAAGCGGAGGCGTGTGCGCGTTTTTAGAATTTACGATTAACAACAATTTATGCATAAATATATTTTTTATTGTCACTTTTTATATTTTTATTTTTTATTTTTGATGCTTTTTTTGCTTTTCGTTTTTATTGTGTTTTACCTTTTTCGGGCGAACGTTGATTTTTAGCCACTTGCCTTTTTAGCGCGCTTCATATGCGTTTTGGCATTGCTGATGGCCAACTGGTCATTTGGCTGGCAGAATTCGTAAATTATTGATTGCCTATTGCATGCGAATGGGCAGCAAGAATTATAAATGTGAAAAGCGTAGAAGCGGCAACTGGCGATTTCTCATTAAAATATGCTCATAAAATACAAAATTTATGCAATTCATTTTTTTCTTTTGATTATAGTTTTTATTAGGTTTTGATAAATTCGCTTTTGTTGCTGTTTTGTTTGCGTTTTTTTTAGTTAGTTTTTTAGTGTATTTGAATTTTGCTCATTGGCGGGCGGTGAAACTGTGCATTAGTGCGTGTGCGCATTGGCACGTTCGTTTCAATGTCAGTCGGGCGGGTGACAATTATGGCCAAAGCAGCAGCGTCGCTGTGAGCAGTGCCAATGCGATTGCTAGTGACAATAGCAATGAAATTGAAAATATTAAAGGTTGCCAATGGGGACCTTGGCGAAGTGCAGTTCTAGTTATTTTTGTGGTTGTTGTTGGTTTAGTTGTTGTTGATATGCGTGAGGTATTCAAGGCTGATAGGAATACATGAATAAGTCGGAGTTTGTCAAGAAAGTGTTTTAGCGAGGGGAACATTTTGCTTTTTACGCTTGAGTTTTAAAAAATTTTTTTTTAAATATTTTTTATTTATTTATTTGTTTAAAAAAATATAAATAAGAGTAATTATATTACGAAAGGCACTATCGGTGCCTATTTTTAAGGCTATTTTTTATCTTATTATATTTATTGCACATATCGGCCGCCGTAACCGAATGAACGGAATGGGGTTGGTGCGTGACTACCATTCCGGAGTCCATAAGTTCGAATGCCCGAATCTGAAACAGCAAACTGATAGAAACAGTTCTTTCTAATAGCGGTCTCTCATTGGCAGGCAATGGAAAACCTCCGAGTGTATTTCTGCCTTGAAAAAGCGCCTCATAAGCATTTACCCTACGGAATGGGCTTAATACTGTAGGTCCTTCCATTTGTCAAACAACGTCAAGACGTAATGCCTAAATAAGAGTACGAACTCGGTCAAATACCTAACAGAATTGTACGCGCCAATTATTTTTTTATGTTTTTTTTTTAACTACTAGAGACAATTTTTTATTTTTTAATTTACAATACAGAAAAAAAAATTCTGGTTCTCTATTTTAATGCATAATTTCTGCTACTAGGCATCGAAAAGCACCAATCTAAATTTTTTAAATTTGCTAATGTCTGTTTTATGGCGTCTAATAAGTGGAAGTCCATACAAATATAAGAAAATCGAAAATAATATTTACTTTTGAATTTGAATTTTCATTATTTCCAATTTATTACTTTCCTATTTGTTAATCAATATTTTGAAACCAGAAAAAAAAATTTATGTATTTACAATTTTCAATAAAAAGTTATGCCAAAAGTAGTAACATTTCTTAAACATGGTTTCTACAAAGGCAAAATTTCATCAACAAAATTTTTTTTCCTTTACTAGTAATGTTGAAGAACCAAAATTTAATATTCCGAAGCCAGACCCACGAAATTGGGTCGACTGGTGTAATTTGTAGGGTATTTATAAAGGCGGGTAAATAATTTTCTGAAAACTGAAATAAAAATTTGGCAAAAATAGTTTTGTTTTCCAACATAGCTACCCTTAAGCTAGATACACTTTTTGTAATTTATAATAAACAATTTTTTTTAATATCCATAAAAGCAAACTTTGTTCAAAATAATCTTTTCCCTTTGTAGTAACATTAAAGAAACCAAACTTTGACATTCAGTAGGCAGACCCCGAAAAACATGCCAACTGATGTTGTAATTTGTGTGTCATTTACGAGGGTGCTTCAATAAGTTCCTGAGAATCGGGACTTGGTGCTTCAATGAGTTCCTCTTAGCAAAAAAAAGTTTTATTTTCTAACATAGCCACCCCTTTAGCTCGACACACTACATCAAACGATTCTCGCGGATCACTAAATGGGCACTTGTTCCATCGGCTACCACTTTCTTCGACCCACTTTATGCACATTAGGGCCATTTATTCATATTTGGAGACAAACAATAGTTGCTGAGGACTAAATCTGGAGCAAAAGTTCGGTAAGCGAAGAAATCAGAACCTAAATCATTCAATTATGTCACTGCAACTGCGCACTTCAAAAGTTTTTTCATCGTCAAAGGTCGCTTCAAATCAATTAAATCAAGGTGAAGAGATATTATAGTACTGAGAAAGGTAAAAAGATCTCAACTTCCTTTCTTCTTTGCAAAATAATTCCAAACAATTTTGTGACGAATTTTTAATTTAATCCGAGCACAGGATTGCGTTGTAGGGTTTTGATGACCCAACGATGACTGAGTTACGGTTGTGTTAACTGCTTGATGTTTCTGATGGAGCTTATCAGATTGTCAATATCAAGTCTTGCTCTACCAGATGCTAAGATACCTAAATCTTAGACCCGCAAGAGCAGGACAGCTAAGGAGAAGATACTGAGATGAGTACACCTCATCCTCCATAAAGGTGACTCAAAAACGACTTGAAGTTTTGTCGAATTTCACAGTTGCATACCGCGCGAATAGGGTTCTGTAAGGGCACCCACGAAATTAGACAGCAGAGATTTGTTCATCTTAGAAGATTCTTCGAATGGCTATGATCCACACATGGGTCGAAATATTTTGCGGCATTGCAAATTTGTGTACCTGCCCAGCGCTCGCTCAGTTGACGCGAACAAAGATATAACAAAATTCATCAGGGTTTGAAAGAGTTCAGAAACGAGATATGAAAATAGCGTTAGATGCTTCGGTTGTTCTTGCTGTTATTGTAGCAGTTCGCTAGGCCCTGCTAATGCGGTGTAGTCCCCAATCTTCATCGTCTAACTCATCTAACAGTAGGCCCAGGAAACTTGCTCTTTCGACAGGTTGAATCCAGAGGGAGAGGGGTGTTAGATGAGTGGGTTTAAGAGGGCATATGAATAGGTGGTTAGTACCGGGCGGGCTATCTTCACGCGCCGGACATGGTATTGAGTATGTTGTGGTCAATTCTGGATAATTAGAAGTTTAACCTGCTAAAATATCCAAAGTTACATATGTCTCATGAGGTACTTGAAGCTCTTCGTCTACAGTGGGTGGTGGTTGGGCACCGCTAAAGCGATTCGAGGGTCGGTAGTTTAGGAAGATGGCGAGAGTTTCCCGATGAATGTCGTTTAGTGTCGGTCTACATACCGTCCGGTTAAGTAGTTGCGCTTCGATCTTACGGTCTGTGGAGAGGGCGCCCAAATGGGATTACTCAGCAATTACTTTTATTCCAAATAAGAGCTTCTGCGAAATAAAAAAAAATCCTTCCCTTCTCGTCTTTCGTTTCTAATTAACACAAAAATAAAAAAAATCGACACACATTTTGAGTAAAATACTAAATTAATAAATAAATTGAAGATATCTTGCCAATTTGGTTGACGTCATCGCATTTACTTTTAGTTGCTATTTTTGTTTTTGTTTACATTTCTCTTTATTATATTGTCATCGCTGTTGTTGTGACATACACAAATAATTATTTGCAATATGCTTGCTGTTGTTGTTGTTGCCACTGTCAACGCTGCATTGTAGCCGTCATTGCGTAACGAAGGTTGAGGTTAATTGAGTTGTTTGCCACCGCCTTGACTCACACGTAGCAACAACAACCAGATAGCCTATCATATTTAAAAAGTTGCTGCAAAACACGCGCAAATGCAAACAGAAAAAAAACACGAGAAAATGAGTGCTAGAGATGCGCTGTGGGGTACACCGTAGACCAATGAGCGTGAAGAGTTGCAAGCCAGCTCGTCACCCGCTGAGTAGCTGGTTGCTGTTGATGATGGTGCGGCGAGCGCTTAGCACTAATATTCACGATAATGCATACATAAATATATATATATATGTGTGTCTGTATGTATGTATGAATGAGCGCATGGATGCATCTGCGATTGCTATGCGTAATTGCGGTTTTTGCTGGACACCTGTTCTTGCATGCCACAAATTCTTCTTTTTCACTTCACTCAAATATTGCCAATTGCAACGGCAGACAGGCAGAAACGTTGGTTAATCGTTATGTGGCAACACATATGCTAGTGCCATTTGTATGTTTGTATGCACTGGATTACTTAAATATTTACGCGTGGCTTGGCAACATTGCGCTTAGCGGCTTTGCTCTGCCCTCATTGCCGTGATAATCCCAGCGGTTGTGTTGGTAATGAAATGCACATCCCACACTACTTTAACAAATTCATATGTAGATGTGTGCATGCAAATTGTATATGTAGTAGTAGTAGTAATATTAGCAGGAATGCGTAGGGCTGCCAGAGCAATGATCTTGCATACAAATGCGTGCAAATGCTTCGGTTGCAAAAGCGGTTTCCTCGCAATCCTTGAATATTCAGTGCATTTGTGCGCATAGTGGGAGGAAGAGAGTGTGTATATGTGTGTGGATAAGTGGTGATGCATATGAATGGAATGTTGTGTTGTTGTATTATGCACTGTTAGAAATTAAAGAGTTAGTATTTCCAGCATTCAACCTCTTTTACGTTCGGAGAGATGCGGTAGTGGCTGGTAGAGAGAATTTTTGGGTGGATATTTTGTCCGGTTTTTTCCTGTTTGCGATAAGCTGACTTGCGGATCGAGCAGAATTTATAATATTACCTATCTATAATAAATTTCGGCCAACTGTGTCAAAGAGGCTCACGTTTCAGCGTTCTGTCGGACAATCACAACGAATGAAAGTATCTACAATTTTACGAAATATAAACAGTTCTCCCAATTTCGTAGATATTTTAACTATTTTTATACAGATCACGCGTAAATTCTAGATCTTTTTTGGTCAACATTTGCCAAAAAAAAAAAACCAAAATGGCATTTATTTGACTTAAGCGACATAAGGCAACTGTAGCCGAATGGGTTGATGTGTGACTATCATTCGGAGGTGCGTAGGTTCGAGTCTTCGTGCATGAAACAGCAAGATTTCTGCCAAGAAAAGTTTCTCTTAAAAAAATATTCCGCTCGGTTTGAAACTGTAGATCCGTCTATTTTTTCCCAATATTCTTCCAAATTGTTCAAAATTTTGAGCAAAAAAATAGTTTTTAAAAATATAAAAAAAAAGTTATAAAAATATTAAAAATAACCGAAGATATTTTACGTTAAAAAATAACATACCAAAAATTTCAACATTTATGGTAAGCAATTCCAGAATTAGAAATTTTTTAGTGACTTCTTATAATACCCAAGCCTACAAATAAACAAATTTTTAGAAGAATTGACAACAATGTCCAAAATATATTGATCACTTAAAATGCAATGGTTCGCTTGAATTTTAGCAGTCACAATTCACTGTTCAAAAAAATTATGAAAAAACCACAAGCAATGCAAAATTGAGAAAGGTTTTGATTTTAGTGAACTCCAAAAAGAGATGACATACTTCTTCGATTCGTCAAACGTTTGCAAGTGAATCAACTGATATTAATAAAAATATGTTGGTAGCGCTCGAAAAGAGCTGCTAAAAATTTATATTTGTTTGGAGGCACTTAATGTGCATTAATAAGACAATTTTGCCTATAAGGCCATGAATGAAATAACAAAATAGAATTTCCAGTGTCTCCCTTCCATATGTCTCTGTGTGTAAATTGATACTTACTTGTGATGCTCGCCCTCTGACAACACCGCTTGGGTGCTCGCTCTTCTCAATGGTGTTGTTGACTGCAGATCAAAAATTAAGCAAGTGCAATCAACAGTTTTAGGTATAATTGCACTCACTGGCGGCGAATCTTGCTCGATAACTTTGTTGTTGCTTTCACGGGAAAATTTTTCCGTCGAGCGAGCAGAGTCTAGAATTAGCAAGCTGCCAAGCGGTGAATCGAAAGCGCCTAACATAAAGCTACAGAGTTGTATTTTAAAATTCGAAAAGTATAGTTGTTGATATTCAGAGAATCGTAGTAAAAGAATTCACTATTTCACTTTCTATCTCCATTACCCTAGTCGTCTAATTGTAAATTTTGCATGTCAATTTGCTATGGGTAATAGGAATTTTTATGACTAAAGTTTTCACAGGCTCCCTCTGACTTCTTTCTACTTAAACTCTATAAGAGGAAATAGGAACTATATTAAATAAATAATTTCGGTGTTTATTTTTAAAATGTTAACTCGCATTCCAGCAATTAGGATATAAAGAAACCGTTTTTCACCTTTTAAAAAACGAAACTTTTTTCTCTCAATGATTGATTGATTGAAATGAATGAATTTTTTATTTATATCTCGAACTTTTTATTCAGTTGCTGCACTCTTTCTATGTGTGAACAATTTCAGCACTCAACAACGAAACGCTTAAATTACTCTAGATACAAAGTCATTTGGCATTTGTGGTAATGAAAAAGCAGAAGAATTAGCCTAGTTTGCCACCAAAATGCCACTTATCACTGATCCATTCTACAACAATGATAACATGAAAAGAGCTGTCAATTCGATCGCAGCCAGCAACAGCACACAAAATTATAACAACTACACCCACTTTTACAAACATGTCATTTCCAATAAAACTCCCAATAAAATTCCTTTCTATCCAACGACTGCGCTACGTCGAAGAAACTGTCACCGTTACCAGATTCCGAATCGGTCAAGCTAATTTAACCAAACAAAAAAAAGTGCGTGTAGCATAGTACACATAACAGAAGTGAAACTTTCAAAAGAGGGAGAGACTCGAGATAGAATGAGAGAGAGAGAGAGAGAGACGAAGAATATATATCTAAATAAATTTACAACATTTGCAGAGAATACAAATAGACAAAATTTACAAAAAATGGAGATGGGTCAACCGGTGTAGCTAAACGCCGTACACAAACCGTGGCAACAACGCGCTCTACTCCGAGCGTTTATCACCCCCACAAGCGCAGCGATTCCAGAACCGCAGCAACGGCACAATAAATCCGACGTCGGAATGGATAGCACTTTACAGTTAGTACGCACAAGCACTAGCCAGGAAACGGAAATAAGAGCCAAAAAGTAGGCACAAAACAAAAACGCCCAAAATTGGAACCAAAAAACGCCCCAAACAGTAGGCACCAAAAATATATTTCCTACAAGTTTGCACCAAAAAACAAGCGCCAAAAAGTAGGCAGTGTTATTTCTCACTAGAAATTAGCAACCACAAGGAAAAACTCAGGGAAAATAGCCTAAAGTGTATCTAAGATATACATAAAGTATAGCTCTCTCTCTCCTTTTCCTCTGCGTTATATTTTTTTCTCACTCGTGGAACGAAAATGCCCAAAACATTGCATGGCCTTGAAATTTGACTCTCCATTCTCGCTCGTCCATCGACGCCTAAGAAGTTTCACTTCATATACTTATTTGAATCAACGGACAAATAATAACATGTCGGTCAATCACCTCACCAGTCAATGTGCAACAGCTCCAGCCATAGAAAATGCGATAGGGATCCCTAATCGACAAGATCCCTTCATACAATTTTTTTCGAAATTTTTAAAAAGAAGTAATATTTTCGATGAAATATGACACACCAGTCACGTTATCTTCTCTTTGTAATAATATTTTCTTTGTAATAACTACTTCTTCATTTAACTATAAGACAAACAGGAACTAGTCGTCGCTAACTAAAAAACAGTCTCTTTAGGGTAGCTAAAGGTGCCCCTTTTGCCTGTTGGACTTATTTTAATGATTGATTGTAGGGGTGAAAAAATAGTACAATAAAAAAGGGTATTTAAAAAAAATTAAAAATAAATTTAATTTAAATATTTAATTAGTTATTTAACCCTTTCGCGATATTGTTGCCATATGGCAACAGTAAACTTTAAAAGGCCGTCAACACTCTCTTGTAAAAAATATCAACTTTTTTGTTAGATATTTTCAAAAATTGAAGTTTAATGGTTAAACGGAAATTAAATAAATAATAACCGCACATTATATATCGGTAATACAACATTTTTAAAGAAAGCCTTCTGGCATATAGCACTTCACTCTGAAATTTGTATTTTGCATTTTCAGATTTTTGAGGCATTTTGGGCAAATGTTTTCAACAAGTTTTGAATAAAGTATATAGAAAAATGTTCAATCTGTCATTTGGCATATAAATATTTTTTCGCTCGCAGCTTTAAAAGCTGTGCTAATTTTTAAAACTAAGCTTGTTGCCATATGGCAACAAATTTCTCGTAAGGTGTTAACTTGCATTAGATTGCAGAAGAAGTTTATTTGCGATTGAAACGAATACAACATTAAAAAAAGCACTTAACAAAAAAAAAAAGAAAAACAAAATTTTTTGTATTGTTATTGGTCCTAAAATAAATACTCAGACAAAAATTTGGATTTTTTGGATGGCCCAATAAAAAGATGTAGCGAAAGGGTTAATTAAGGTAAATGCACGTATTATATTTTCACTCTACGAATATTCAAGATTTTGCTGCGCTCTCCTTGTAAAAGCGCACCCGTTTCTCAAGCAATTTTTTCACAGTGTTATTAAGTAAACATTTATATTCTAATTTGCATAACACGCAATTACATAAATGGATGCACTGGCTAGGCAAACACATGCATACAGACGCACACATACATACATACACACCTATCCGTGCATCAATTGGGAAATTGGCGTACTGATGTTAGTTGGTTGCTGAAAAGTTGCAATTAATTTAATTGAAATTGCCGCTATAAACTGCAAACATTTAGCGTTGAGGCAACGGCTTATTAACATATATTTACATGTACATATGTATGTGTATGTATGCATATAAGTAAGCCAACAATATTCCCTGTTAATTGGAATTAGATATTTTAAAATATTTAATAACTGCCTTTGTAATTTTTGCTAATTCAGCAAGTAAAACAATAGAAAACTGGTAAATGCATTCAATTAACAATTTATTAAAATCCTAAGATTAGACAATATAAGCCAAGTGCATCAATTGAAGTTCACACAAATGAATATCTGAAATTCATGCTTCTTGTAAGCTCATTAATCCTTGCAAAGTAAACGCCTGGAGATAAACTAATTTGTTATTGTCTCGGCTTCACAAAGTGTGAGGTTCCTCTCTATTGTGATTCTGCTTTTTATTGCTGTGATTTTTTGAGTAAACCTGCTATCAAATGCGCTAAATACAGTTTGCTTAACATTTAAGCCTTAACAGCAGCGGCATACACACTCACACTTTCGACACGCCGCTTGCTCTCCCTCGCTCACTGCAACTACCAACGTCTATCGCTCTTTGCTCTCTGCGATGAAATTTCTTCAATGCGCCGGAGTTGAGTTTAGACAAAGAGGATCTTAATATACTACTTTAAGTGCCTGTACACAATTTAATTTGCGTTCTGACAAAAACCACACACACCCGCACCAACACATACACATGTATTTACGAGTTTATGTGCGAAGCAGATTGGAAGGAAAATTCAAAGCACAGCACAGTATGACACCGAAATCTAATGTAATTTGCTTGGTGCCATCATAGAGCAACACCGACAGGAGTAATAAAAGCTAAGGATATGAAAGGAGCAGCAAATGTCACAGCGCTATTGATAGCAAATGCAGCGTAGCAGCAGCAGTAAACGAGGAACAGCGTTGACACAAACTACAATAGTTTCCTTAACAAGTTCTTTAGGATGTCCGTGAAAAGCTGGATGGTCTGAATGACACATCATCTCTATGCACTGTTCTGTTGGGTGTGTAAGCCACACCGGCAGCAGTCACATTCCTACGCACACACAAACCCTCTCGCATTCACACGAATTTGTTTCGCACTAATACTAAGATGAAAAGTGAATGTGTGTGCATATTTGAGGCTCACAATCGCTGTAGGTGGCTGTTATTGATGCTGCTGCTGCCTGTCGGTTGTTCTTCTTGGTTGTTGCCGATAAAGCCTTCCATGGTAAGTTTATCAAATTGAAATATCGATTTGCCCTGACTGTAGGTGCTTGGCGGTTACCGTAGCCGTGTAGGTTTGTGTGCGTGACTACTATTCGGTTGATTTGAAAATGTTTTTTTCTGTATAGCTGTCGCAAGCTCGGCAGGAATGGCATACCATGGCATTCTGCCATGAAAGAGCTGCTGATAAAAAATTATTTGCCGTTTAAAGGCAGTCTAGCAATGTAAGCCTCTGAATTTGTAGGAAAACGTTAAGATGCACACCACAAATAGGAGGAGGAGCTCTGCCAAACAGCTAACAAAGGTTTTGCGGGCCAATAATGTATTTGTATATGCAGTTTACATGAAGTTTTGGGCAGCATAAAGATTTAGATGGAAGTGAAGTAAAGAATTTTGAAAAGTACTGGTTACCAAAGTGGTCGCATATGCACTACTTTGAGGAAAGTTACGTAAAAATTATGTTTTGCTCAGGATTTCACGGTTTTATACTTATTTTAGAGGTAATTTTGGCATTCGAAATATTATATCACAAGTTTTGTCCTGAAGGATTCGAGTTTAATGGATTTGCGATCCGAAAATTATTGTTGTTGGTATCAAACAGCTATTCGTAATATACATAAATGTAAAATAAATGTACGAAACTGCTGTAGAATGATTGTTAAGCGACTTGTGCTTGGAATTCGTTTAATAACACTAATCCAGCGGAATCAATGGAGTTCTTAGGTGGCAAGGTAACACAACAAAAAAAAAAAAGAAATACAAAAAATTAAAAAAACAAAAGAAAAAGAAAATAAAAAATGTCCATATTTACGTCTCGATTTTTTGTTATGCGGTCAAAGATCCTTTATTTTGCATACCTTTATTTTTTCATTTTTCGTTCCGACTCTTGGTGCTTAAGAAGAGTTTAGAGCTTTAGTGTCCAAAGAGACTTCTGTTAAAATTTCTGAAAAATTAATGAAAAATATTTTCATGATACATTTAACTCTGCTATGAGTATGTTTTGTACTTCTTCGCAAAAGAGACAGAAAACACCCATCTATTTAGGAGTTGGAGGGTTAAAATGTTCCACAAAAATGTGCTCTGTTATTTTTTACATATAACTGCTGAGCATATCATATATCTAAACGGTAAGGATCTCGTAGTTCCCAGACCAATTTAGCACCATATAAATGTGTAAAAGAATGAAAACTTCGACCTCGACAACACAAAAGTAAAATTCAGATGTAAATTAGCAAAACACCCACACACGTTTATTTTTTCGTTTGCCCTCTCTACCAGAATCCAGTGTGGGAAACTAGATATTATTATAGAAATTTTGATTTTGCCCTACAGTAAAGTTAGTCTGTGGGACTAGTTGCAAAGTGGTCGCAAGTGCTCTACTTGCTTGGAAGTTTTGTCTAACAATTTAAAATAGTTGGTACTACCTACTTATCTCTTGTGAATATACACATATTTTAAAAACTTCAAAATAGACAAATTGATGGTCTAGTTGATGAAGTGGTTACAAGTGGACCACTTTGAAAGGGTTACTCTATAATTTTTTTGAAAATAAAATAACGGAATGGAGCAAAAGAAGTCTGATCATAAAAATGTTTTTCAGCGAACTTCTTTAGAATTTCTTAATATTTTTCATTATATGTATTTATTTTTATAAGTATAATTCTTTGTTAAGCTAACTATTTTAGTTGGAAAAAACTATAGACGGTATATAAAATGCTCAAAATATTAGGCATGATGTATAAGGTTACCATTAATTTTTGCCTAAAAGAAAAAAAAAACTGTTTTAAATTCTGGACAACTGATATTAGGTAGAAGATAATCAAGTAGTACAGACTGGTAGCGTAAGTGTTCCTAAATGGGCCACTTCAAAAAGATGCTATAAAACAGTCCGTAGAAAATTTTACTCAATATTAAGAATATGTAAATGTCTATAAAAGTGACTGACAGCTTTCGAATAAATAATGAAAATAAATAAATCGAAAAAAAAAACAAACATAGAAAACTGAAATGTATATCTTTCATTCTTGTACTTATTCTTGTTGGGTACACACAACAACGTACACACAAAACCCATCGCTGACAATGACAACGTTCCGTATTTGAGGACATGTAGCGAAAGTCCTTAGTTTCATGCTGTTGTCACTGAAGTAAATCTTATGTCGATACGAAGAACGAAGCCGATATTACAAAGTGTTGCAGCTTTTCCAGACAGGACGTCGATTGCAGGTGCACGTATCTAAATGTTTTGCTGCTTTTATTGGCATCTGATGGCTCAATGGCTGCCCCTGTTAACGTCACCGCTGCCACCTTTAGCAGCAACATTAACCCACAGCTCAAATCAGTTGAGCGCTGAAAAGTAGGTAAGCTGCAATATTGACTGCCATCAGCCTGCCGCCTACATCGCATGGATGCATAACTAGCATCTTACCTCGGTATTCCTTGTGGTGGTAGCGGCATAAGTATTGTCCTGCCTTCTGGCTTTGCACGCAATCGCGCTAGTAACGTAATTTCGTCGAGTTTGCGGTGGTGCGCTGACTTCCTTTTGCGCTACCAGCCGTTCGTTTTCCAACTATTTTGCTTTTCACTTTACTTAAGATTACAATAAACGAAAGTGTGTGCATTGGATGTAATACAAAATTGTATTATGCTTGAAGTTGTTACTTTTAATTTCATAAAATACATTCACCATCGTTTATTTATGGTTAGTTGTTGTGGTATTGATGTTGATTGACCTCAAGGCTGTTAAGCGGAAATTCCTTAAAGTTTCTTGGTAAGTCACTGGTGAGTTTGTAGTTGTGGCGTAGGTATTTGGCCGCCCCGGTTGTTGGCTCTTGATGAAGATATTCTTGACTGCCTGCCTGACAGGGCATCTGATTAGGTTTTAAGTGACTTTGACTTTGATAGCCGCTCAGGCGTGAAGTCTTTTACTTAATTAATTGTGAAATTGAGTTGCCAGTCATTTTAGTGTGAAAGTGAGCTACTCGGAAGGTGTACAACTAGATGTCAGGTTAGTCTCGCAAAGTTCAAGGGTTGTCGTGAGGCATGAACTCTGTGAGCTGCTGTTGAAATATTGATGGCTAAGAAATGTTATTAATAACGAATTAAAACAACAATTTAATAACTACAGCGGGGGAAAAGTGCGTTTGTCTACGCACTTTGAAATTGTTGGGAATATAGATATGAAGGAATTTATAGCTTGTTAAGGCTGGAGGGGTAAGGTTAATGCGGTGAAAACAATTACTGCTTACAAATTGTTTTAACTGTAGCCATCGTAGCCAAATGGGTAGGAGCGTGACTTTCATTCGGTAGCGCCCGTTTTTGAAATTCCGTCCATGAAACACGAAATGATAGGTGATTTCTTTTCAAAGAATAGTCGCCGCTTGGTTCTAATAAAAAAACCATTTTTCGTTCGAAGGTAGCATAAAACTGTTGGTTCCTCGAACAACATCAAGACGCATGCCATAAATAGGTGGAGAAGCGCATTCAAACAACCAGCGAAAGTGTGCAGAGAAAAATTTGTTGTTCGATTTTTCAATTTTTCGTACCATTTGGAGGCCAAAAAAGTGATTTTTGTTAAGAAGAAAATCGCCTTATTTGTTACTGCTACAGATTAATAATTGTAAGTATTAAAAATAAGAGCAAAAAAAGCTCTCATAAGTACCTAGTGAAATATGCGAAGAAGTACTATGTAAAATCTCAAAGCTATGGTAGTCACGGACTTCAAAAATAACAACTTTCAGAAAAAAGGTTTAAAATCGAGAAGGTACAGAAAACCGGTCTGTAGCTACGAATGATTAAATCCTCATAACTTTATCAGTTATGACGCAATGTTCTTGAGATATTAAGAAAAAAATGAAATGAGTGATATTGTGAAAAGAAAATATAAAAAAATATTTAAAAAAGAAAAAAAAAAGATATAAATAGTTTGCGCTTCCTTAAGTAAATTTTTTGTTATGTCTTTGGTAAAATTAGTTTTCGAAATTTGATACTTCACTTCATCAGTATCAAGTAGCGTTACAGCTCGGGGTGAGTTTTAGCATCATTCGCAATTTTCTTCCAGGCGGTTCGATTTTTGGCTGATTCCCTCCCGTTATTTACGTGCATGTTTTTCAGCTCCATGATCGCTTGGTCTAGCCACTGCACTCTTGGGCGTTCTCGTGCTTTTGAAATCAGCGGATTATAAGGGGTCAAGGTTTTTTGCGGGCGGTCATTGTTCGTGCGTTCCATATACGACCCTATTTCACTTACACCTTTCAAACTCAAAGGCTTGATATTCTAAGTGAAGACTTTGCACTGCCTGAGCAATCTATAAAGTAAAACCAACTCAAAAAGAAAAACACATATATATTACCCAAAACAACCAACTTGCTGGTTATTAAATGTCCAACCAAATAAGGGGCTGCGTGAAATGCAAAGCCAGCTGTTGATACAAAAAAAACAAAAAAAAAATATATATATATACACACAACGATAAAAGACTGCTTTTACTGCAGAAAAGGAAATCTAATAAAGCCATGTATTAGATTCTGAAAATGTATCAACACCCAAGCGGATTAAAGTGAAACCCCAACGCCTAAAATGGGAATACATACGCACAAATATAGGCACGTCGCATGCACACCCTATGAAAGCTGGCGACAGAGTGCCAACAGCTGGAACAAGAAAAAGGAATACGCTTCGCCATAGTGGAAAGTATTAAGTTCTGGACACACGAAACGGCCCACATACAATGGCGATGAAGTCTGGCACTCAGCCGGCATCTAGATTTGACTGCCAGAAATAGGAGGCGGCGGCGGCGCCACATATTGTGACGAACGAATTAAATATTTATGAAATAACAGCGACAACAAAAACAACAAGGGGCGTGATATGAATGAAGAGAGACAGAGAGAAAAACAAATCGAAGGAAATGTAGACGCAAAATGGTTAAATTAATAAAAAGCATGAAATGTTAGAAATGGACGAAGAGGTGGCAATTTCACGGGCCACAGAAATTGGGGTAAATGTAATCAAATAAAATGAAAATAAAAGGAAAAACCTAACGGGGGAGCATATTGAGCAACAAGTTGTCGTTGGAAGGAGGGTGAGGCAAAAAAGAGTGAGTGAGCAATAAGAAAGAGAAATGTTTACAAGCAAGCATTGGTGTGGCGGCATAGAAAAACAGCGGCTGAGGGAATATAAAAGAAAAAAACCAAAACGGTGGTTAATAAGCACAGCTGGTGGCATAAGTATATGAGTCAGAAAAAGAGCAATTTTTGAAACAGCGGTTACTTAATTAAACACGCGAAAGGCAGTGATGTGTGCAAGTGCGACATATGCAAGCCTGATTTCTTGAAGTAAAAACAAAAAAAAAAATGCTTTGTTGAGTTTAATAATACGGCGGGCCATGGGCTTGCTTAAAAGAAATTGACTTTGCGCAGATTTCAGTGCCTTGCAGGATTTTCTTCGACAAAGATTGCAAGGAACCCAATTCGGGCAATGACAAATCTCCGAGTGTATTTGTGCTACGAAAATGCAAGTCATAAAAAACATTTGCCATTCGGAGTCAGTTTAAAACTGTAGGCCCCACCATTTGTGAAATAACATGAAGATTCACCCCACAAATAGCAGAAGGAGCTCAGTTAAATACCCGAATAGGGTTAATTGTTTATTTTAATTTTTGTTTACCATTACAGAAAATTTATTAGAATTTTGAAATTTCCTCAGTACTTCTTTACATCTTGTCTACCTTGGGACCAGCATGAACAACGATATCAGCTTGAGTGTCAAACGGGGAATAACTCGCGCAAACAGATGTTACTTTGGGCTCACTAAGCAATTGAGACGTAGATCTCTCTCATGAAGGGCCAAACTGACACTCTACCAAATGCGCATCATTTCCGTCCCGCTATATGGCGATGAAGCATGGACCATGTCAACAGCAAATGATAAAGTTTTCGAAGCCTTCGAGAGAAAAATTCTCCGTAAGATCTTTGGTCAACTGATCTTTGGAAACAGCGAGCTATAAGGGCTATATAGGGATGTGGACACAGCTAAGCGTGCAAAAATACAGCGACTACGCTGGCCTGGCTATACCCAACAAAGCGCTCCGAAATGCAAAAGAACCTCGACGTTTGGGTGGAAGAATCAAATTGAATTGAAGATTAATGGGGAAAAAACTAAATCGCTTGTAGTAAATGTCGCGGAACCAAGTAGTAGCTTTAGCGTTATGAATTTCAGCATTCAAAATGTCAACAACTTCACCTGCCTGGGAAGTGTAATTTCTACGGACGTAGGTGCAGAAGATGGCATACAAACCAGAATTGCAAAAGCTCGTAGCGCGAACTTTGGGCGAATTGTAACCAGTTACCAATCCAGAATGAAATAAAGCA
This sequence comes from Anastrepha obliqua, assembly GCF_027943255.1. Lineage (NCBI taxonomy): Eukaryota > Metazoa > Arthropoda > Insecta > Diptera > Tephritidae > Anastrepha > Anastrepha obliqua. Next base: position 89,945,847 of record NC_072896.1, on the reverse strand, counting down.
GAGGAAGTGGAGGTGAATTGGCCCTATTATTCGAAATGATCACACATAAATATTCCGGCAAGCACTCGATTGGAACCCGCAAGGCAATAGAAAAAAGGACGCCCTAGGTGCACATAAAAGATAACCCTCGAAAAAAACTTAAGGCATCCTGACCGGTGGAAGCGTTCTATAGAGGTCCTATGACGCATCAGAGAGGACACGAATTAAGCGGCTTCATCAGTGCCATATCAATAGACTTGAACCCATGAAAAAAAAATATCTTCGTTTTGCACTGAGATTTGTAAACATCACAGATCCGATAACTTCATACAAGGCAAGTCGTGCATTTCTCCATTTAAAATCGTTACAAACTGGAAGAAGCATATTTTCACTCTGCTTTGTTTTCGATATTATAAATGCGACAGTTGACTCGCCTTTACTCTTAGAGCTGATTCATTTTCACATACATCAAAGAAAACTTCGAGTAATGATTTATTCTTCCTAGAGCTGGTTGGAACCAAGGTAAAAATATTTTTAGAGGTCTTCTATTTAGCAGACCGTTATTCGGCTCACAGCGAGTTGAACAGAATCAGTTGATGGGCTGACGTCACTTGGAATGTGTTCAATAAAATTTAGCTTGTGTTAGTAATGCACGAAAATATCAAGCAATGATGCTTCATTGCCGTTTGAACAACGACTGAATGGACGACTGTGAAATGATGGTGCAGAATTCGGTTGTCGAATCTCTCAACTGACGACGCAGCCGAAGTTCCCTCACAATTTTCTTTTGTACCATAGCTAAATAGTAAACCTGGTAATCTAACATCCTTGCGAAAAGCGGTAGGTTTTAAAAATATACCCTCGTCCACCGAATGCATTTTACCCACCTTAAGTATGAAACGGCAGATTATTTGTTCTATCACTAACTGACAAATGGTTGTTCTAAGCCATCATTGCGTTACTTAGCGAACCTACTCAATAAGCAAATATGACTCAGCTGCATATTCTCCTACTGAGTTTCACTTTTTCTACTTCAATTCTAATAATTAACCATTTTCTTGTTACACCCACATCCTCGATTTTTCTGAGAAAACCGATTTCAGAAAACACCTGCTGCTCAACACAAAAAACATGCATGTGGCAGATACAAACAAAACGTTTAAGGAAAATTGATGAATTCTAAAAGCCAGCAAGCACAAACGTCACGAAACTGGAGGCGGAAGCGATAGTTGCACAAACAAATAACTGGCTATTGGAATGCTCTAACAACAGCAAGGCAATTTTTTTCTGCTGCGTATAACACCGCAAACCAATAAGAAATGTTTGTGCTTCAGAGCGCAAATTGGGAAATTACTGAACATTATTCAGCCTGGAGTAGCAACAAAATAATGTAGTGCGGTGTGGTGTGGGATTCCAAAAAGGATACCATGCGGCTGATGAGAACCTATAACCTATAACTACTACCAAAAATTTTCGTGTACGAGCTAATGCATATTTCAAAAGGGTCACAGTGCGTAGCCTACTTCCATTTCGCATGCCACCTGAGTGGGTTTTATAAACCCATCTTCAGTTTAAGTGCGCATCGTTGCTGCGGAAACGAAAATTCGTACGGACAGCAAGGGCAGTGGCGAAGGAGTAGAAGCGAAGCTGCTGTGCTTTGGTCTTCACAGTTCCTTTACAGTTGAACTCATTTCCTGCCTACTGTATGCTGCATGCTGCATGCTATCGGTAGTTCTGCGCCCTTCTTGTGCCATAATTGTGACCATCAGTTGGCTGTCAGTTCATTTTATGGCTGCACTAATATGAAAACGCAAAGGCCATCAAGGACGACGAGCAGTAGCACAAGTACCGGTAGCAGCAGCAGCGGCCAGTCCGCCAGCAAGCAAGTGCGGTGTTGGTAGCCAACAACTCGTTGTGGACTGGCCGAAAATAAGCAGTTTCTGTAGCAATGAGAAGATGCAGTGGCAATGATAAATTGGTAGAAAGGAGTGGAATGACTGCTGCTAAAGTTGGATAGTCAAGTAAAACAGCGGAAGGTATCTACAGACCTACAAATCTACTCATACCTCTAAGGTACGTTTAGCAGTAAAGGAAGGCAAGCGGAAAACCATCCGAGCACGAATAAAATATTACAAATGAACGAATGAATGAATGAGTAAATGAATGGACGATGGCGTGGCTGAAATTGTGTTGTATGGATTGAAGGTGAAAAATTACCGTTGAGTGCGCTGGAAGGTGGATGAGAAATAGTAAGCGCACTCTACTTGTAATACATGTATTTGCCAACTAAGACGAGAAGAGAACTGTAAATTATTTCTACATACAAACAGTTAAGCATTCATGCATTTATATTTATGTCTGTACGCTAACTTCCAGCTTCTGATTACTTTCAGTTGCGCTGACTTCTGCTTTTCTCACTTCCCACTCCTTTCTGTATAGCGAATGGTTGGCGCTGAAACCTGATCGCCCGCATTACTTGTTGACCTTTGAAATGAAATGGCAGCAATACCAACAAGCAACCAACGACAATACCATTTAAAGGAGTCTGAAATTAACAACGAACAACGGTAGGCTATGTAGACACCGCAAAGTTGTGGCATCAACAGCTAAGCAGCAGTGCATATAGACTACAACAATGCAGCTTAAGCAGCGCTGGAATGAAGATGTTTGAAAATTAATACGGGCATTAACAAGTTGCCCAATGTCTCAAAGTTGGCTCCAACTAGTTTAGTTTGAGTGCCAGATGAGCCAGCTACGAATGATTTTCACCACACGCGCACACTCTTACACTCTTGTGTATATAGCGCACACTCTTGCACACACGTATATATAGCTGTGTATATGTTGCTATAATAGTTGTGCAAAATTATATTTATTGTCACTTTCCTGCTACTATTTGTTGTCTTTGTAGAGCTCAATCCTGGCACGGACATCCATAAACTCGTATATAGCAGGGCAAATCTAAATTTATTTCTATGGTATATAGGATATATGTCTGTATGTATGCACGTACGCATGTTTGCATGCAAGTTAATTAAAGGTGACGGGTTGTTTTAATAAAGTTTTATGTACAAATTGAGTTGTAAGCGGATTTCATGAGGGTCCGCCCGCAGCTTATGGGCAAAGGATCTAAGCTAACGAATAGCTTTTAGTGGGCTAATTTTACTATGCAGGTCCGTATGTATATATGTGTGCATTGTATGTGTGTATGCATGTATGTATGTTATTCAAATTGAGTTGTGTGCAGATCTCGTCATTTGTTTAATGAAATTACAGCAAAACTTTGGCTTGCCTGCAACTGCTCTTGCGTGGGATTAGCGCAAGGACCCGGATATTTAAAAGCAGTAAACTCCGTTGTTTGCTTAAATTTAAATTTAAATTTAAAAAATAAATTTCACGAAAAAAATAAAAACAAAATCTAAATTATACATATACATAAGAAATAGATTTTAAGGGTTGAATAAAAAAAAAAATATTCAATTTTATTTACACAATTTGGTGTTAAGATAAAAATGCTTACTTTTAAATGTATTTTTTAATGTAATAATATTTTTTTGCTTTAGATACAAATTCTTTCGTAAAAAAACTAAAATTTCCTTAAATTAAAAAATTAAATAGAATTTAAAAAATATGCTAGAAATCAAATTGAAATTAATTAAAATATTTTGAACTAAAAATCGTTGTTTTTCATATTTTCTTTGTTTATTGCAAATACAAAATAATATATTTTTTTTTTTAATTTCTTTTTAATTTTTTTTACTTTTCCTTTACTGAAATCTAATTCGAATTATTTAAAATATTTAAAGGTAAACTAAAGTTTTTTGGTTTTTTATATTTTCGTGGTTTCTTGCAAATACCAAAACTTTCTTTTTAAAATTATCTAAAATAAGTTTTCATTTTTTACTTATTGAAACAAAATTAAAATTATTAAAAATATTTAAAAATTAAAGAGGGTTTCAAAAGTATGTACATATATTAATTTTTTTTTTATATTTTCGCGTTTTCTTGCAAATACCAAAACTTTCTTTTTGAATTTCCTTTTTTTGTTTTTCCTTTACTGATATCAAATTGAAATTATTAAAAATTGTATATGGGTTTCCAAAGTATAGTATATTAAAATTTGCTATTTTTTATATTTTCGTGGTTTCTTGCAAATACCAAATATTTTTTTTGAATTTTTCTTAATTTCTTTTTCATTTTTCCTTTACGAAATCCAAATCAAAGTATTGAAAATATTTAAAAATTATTTAGGCCTTCAAAAGTATGCTTCAAATTGTTGTTTTTTTATTTTCGTAGTTTTCTGCAAATGCTAAATTTTCTTTTTAAATTTCTCTTTAATTTTTTATATTTTTCTTTTACTGTAAAACAATTCACATTATTCAGAATATTTTAAAATTAAATAGCCTTTAAAAATATACTAAAGTTCTTTTATCTTTTGCTTAAAATACAAATTATTTCATAAAACAATTTAAATTTCATTAAATTAAAAAATTAAATAAAATTTAAACAATTCATATATACGAATTCTATCGTTGTTTGGATAACATATTTTTATTTTTTCCTTACAGAAATCAAAATATTTAAAACTACAATTTTTTATATTTTCGTTGTTTCTTGCAAATTTTCTTTTTTTTAATTTTTCTTCAAAAATTTTTTATTTTTCTTTCACTAAAATCAAATTCAAATTATTAAAAATATTTAAGATTGAAATACCGTTTAAAAATATACCACAATTTTCATTTTTAATTTTCAGGTTTTCTCGCAAATACCATATTTTGTTTTTGATTTATTCATTAATTTTTTCTTTATTTTTCCCTTACTGAAATAAAATACTGGGTTTCAAAAGTATACTAAAATTTGTTGTTTTTTTATAGTTTCGGGATTTCTTGTAAATAACAAATTTTATTTTTAAATTTTTCTCTATTAAATTATTATTTTTCCCTTACTGAAATCAAATTAAGAATTAGCCATTCTAAAAAAATGTGTGATTCTGCAACACTGCAATTTTCAAGCTATTTCATGTTTCATAAAAAAACTTAAATGTTTTCTAAATACTAATATGAAGTCAGTATTCTTTAATATTTTTCATAATTTGACCGATATTGCTTGGAAAATTTTCTAGGAAATAAATAAATTTTGTATCTTAAAACTCTGAAAGCGAAAGTTTTTAACAAAAACATTTTTTAAATAGGAAAAGGGAAACGGTCGCAAACATTTTTTTAAATATGAAAATGTTTTTTAATTTCCAAACAAAAAATTACAAAATTATTAGGCAAAATTTGTAAAAATTAGGCATTATTCTATTTATGTTTAAAAATGTGGACAGACTTTTTAACGTAACATTTTTTTTATCGTAATTTTTATCGTAAATTTTTTTATAGTACAATTTTTTATCGTACTTTTTATCGTAAATTTTTTTTTATCGCAGACATTTTTTGATCATAAAAAGTTTTTGTTTTATTTATTTAAAAAATATTCAGAAATGTAATTTTACTATGTATAATAGGTTCATCTGAGTGCGGGCCCCCTGGCTGGATATGTAAAAGCTTCATCTCTTAACCATTCATCTATCGAATTCCAAATTTAAATATTTTCCATTTCCACTTTCAGCATTAAAAAATTGTTTGTGTGCGTATTTATTTCTTTTGCCAGTTTATGCACGCAAAAGCACACATATACGTACATATGTCCATTACAAGCCCAACAAATTACTCAATTACAAACATAAGCTTTTCGTAAATACTGCTGAAAAAAGTTGCGGAGAGTGAAAATTAAAAAAAAAATAAAAATATTGACCCAAAGCATCAAAACAAAATAAAAACTTCATACTTTCATCTCTGTGGTTGACATCTATGCGACTACAATACAACCACACCAAGCACAATAAACTTTTTCGCATGACAATCGAGAATACAAGCGATCAACAAGCTGAAAGTTGTTGGAAAAATATTGCAAAAAAAAAATGGGACAAACGATAAGCGGAAAGTTGTGAGTTGTGTGGAAGTCCTATTTAGAAGAGATACAATCTGAATGGACAGGATAAGCAGCAGCCGCGCAGAAAAGTACGGATGAACAAATAAGCAAGTAAATATTTATTTGCTGAAGCGTGAACTATTAAGAGGTGGACAAGCGGACATAGGGAATAAACAAACAATCGAACAGAGGAGAGATAAATGCACACTACACATACACACATTCGCAAACTAAATAACTGACAGTAAAGATAACACAACCACTATTAGTACAATTACCAATACAATTACAACCAGCAACAGCAACTATGAATGTGTAACAAATGCACAGTCGCATGAATACCAATGAACTTTTTGTGGGGGCCGAGAGGGCGGGCCTATAAATGATAACAAACTCACACACACCTAACACATTCTCATAGCACACGGATACTCATGGGAAGCTTGTACAGTACAACGCATATAATGTCCACACCGACTCAAAGTTGTGTTTGTGCGTGCATTGTAATCGACGACAGGGCAGAGGTTAACGAAAGAGGGAAAAATATATGGAGGTGAAATCGAAATACAAAAACCATCTACGTTGTTCTACAGCACTAAACTACAATTTGAATCATTGTACATTGTTTTCGTCGCCCCCTCACTTACTTACACACACACACACACCTGTGCACACTACGATATTTCTTTTTTAGTAATGTGTGGGTGATTTATTTACGTGTAAAAGCATTTGCGGGCAAGTGTTTGTGTACCAGCACAGAAATGCTGTTGTATGGGAGGTTTTGTGTGCAAATGGCAAGTGATTTCGATTAATGACAGGTTTTGTTTTCGAGCGAAGCGGTATGGAGTACACCTATTGGGGGAGGGAAGCGTGCGCTGACTGCTGTTGGCAGTTAACTAAATTTTATTTCGGCAAAGAGGTAATTTCTCATTTGCGCTACTCATACGCCATGTCCATTGCTTTAAGAGTGCAGAACGACTTTTATGGTCAGACTTTATCGACTTTGGGCGTGAATTTAGTATAATTCTATTAGAGTTAGCGACTATAGTTTCCAGGTAGCTTTCTAAAATTTAATTTCATATCGATTTATGGATATAACCTTTTAAAAAGGAACGTCGAATCACGAAAAAATGTCGAACCAGGGAGCCCAATTGAAGGTTTTAAAAAAAGTGTCCGACAGGGGTTTAACACCTAACCGATTTTTGGATAAGCTCAAGAAGCAGAAGTGGAACCGAACCAAACATTTTAAAGCGCCAAATAATAAGCATGCAATAATTAAAAAAAAATCCCGTATTTTATTAGTAAAAAAATAATCAGTCGGAGGTATTGTCGCAGTGTGAATATCAACGTCAATTTACTAATCATTTTGCGCCAATTGGGCAAACATTCCGGCGCTTATCTGCTCGACTCTAAAAGGCTGAAGCCACCCGAGACCTCGCAGAGCTTGGCTGCCCCCAGACTGGTCGCATGGACGGGCCAAAATATCGCGTCTGTGGTCGCCGATGTCGCTGAGAATGAAGAAACATCAACCAGCCGATGCAATTGGAAAAAACCAGGGGGACCCTAAAACGAATTTTTGTGAAAGACCTACATTCTTAATGACTGTCAGTCGCTTGTGAATTACTATCAAGCCAAGGATGTTTTTGTGTCCAAAATAATCATAAGCGACGAGTCGCATTTCCACTTAACCGGTTACGTCTATTAGCAAAATTTTCATTTTTGGGGCAAAATCTGTGTGTGATGCACGCAAACTTATATTCCTCCCTAAGAATAAAATGAGGGAGGCTATTGCAGACATACATCTGTACAGTATGGGGATATGACCCACTGACTCGAATACACCTTTTCCTTAAATGTAGCGCTATAGCGCGGAGAGTGTTGAGACATCTCGGCAGCCAAAAGAAAGGGATACATTCTTAGCCCAAATCAGCTGGATCTTAAGTTTAATAAGGCAACTGGATTTGAATGAAGTGCTGTGAAGAGTAGAGAGTACAAAAGGCCAGGAGGTCGAAGTGGAAACCACAATTCTATTCTATTCTATTCTTCTATATCTATACTGCTCAGAGTCTTAACTCACCTGGACTTTTCTCTGAAAAGGAATCTTTCTCTAGCTGTGCTATCACCAGCAGGTGGCACATGGAATAATTTCGAACCGTTTAGAGAATTTGAAAAATTTTTATATAAAATGAAGAAAAACAAACAAAGATTTGAATAGTGCATTATCATACGATAGGTATAAATAGAGTATCCAGGAATGCTCTGGGTGCCAATAAATATCTAAGCACAGCAGAGTTTTGAAAAATTTTTATAGCCAGTAGGCAAATTTTAGATAATTTATTTGTAATTCGTTTGTTTGAAATTGCCTTTCTGCAAAAATTTACCAGATTTTTAAAAACAAATTTGCAATGCAACAACCTTTGTTTTTTCCCAGCTTCTTGTGGCCATTGTAGGTGCTGAATGTCTGTCCTATGTATGAATAGGCGAAACTTTTCAAACATCTAAAGCACTGCAGGTGGGCATTCTTGATTTTCCGAAATATCTGCAATATTGTACGTGAGCGCAACGCTCTACAGCACGGATATGTATGTACAGGGCGTTCCATTTAGCGTTTGGAATAAATAAATGACGCATAAATATTTTTGCATTTTTTTTTTCGTTGGAAAGAGTAAAACTTTGCATTAAACTTGGACAAAAATTTAATTTAAATGACTTCCACAACTTGTTTTATAGTACCCATTTAGTCAGTATAATTTTTGAGTTCATTTTGATTAGTTACGGCACTTGAATTGTCTCTAAATGGTTAGGTAACATTTAGTTTTAGCGGTTTAAGTTAATGCTTGTCAAAATTTATATAGATTGAAGTACTTTTAAACGACTGTGGTCTTACCTTGTACTACATAAATAAGTAAAAAAAAGTAAACTAAATGTCTAATGGAGCCGAATCACAGTTTCCATGTGCTCGTTTATATAGTTTCGTCCCCTTAGTATTAAAATAGCCTATAAATTTTTTGATGTTTTGAGAAAATGAATTTCAAACTTTTTGTCGAAAGTAGCTCTCACTCAAATCTCGTTATGTCTGTAAATATTTATTATTATTGACTGACGTTTTGACGCACTTTGTGGAACTAGAATTTGACCAAATTTTGACCACATATAAAATCGACGATGGAGAATCCAAAAATTCAATAAAAAAATAATAGCCTATGAGCACATAGGCTATTGTTATACTAAGGGGACGGTTTGACCAATCATTCGATCTTCGAATATTTTATTTCAATATTTTAGCTTTGCTGAACTAAATCCCTGTCCCAACACGAATGCCAATTCAGCTGTGAAAATCACAAAAATTCAAATTTCAAATTCTAAATTCAAGAAATATAGCACCCTGTATTCATGCATTCTTATGCTATAGTACTTGCATAGGAGCAAAATATAGGAGGATATATTAGCATTTACCCACATTTGGGCGCATGTGTGCATGTATATGTTTGCTATATTTTAAAGTAAATATATTTTCGTTTGTCAGCAGTGTGATTGTTTCACTTCCTGCAACCGAACGGGGCATCGACAGTCAATGGTTGTGTGAAAGGAGACGAAGAGCATCGGTGCAGGTGTGAGTCAGCGTTTGTGCGAGAGTGAACGGAAGCGATTGCTTTCAAGAACGACATCCCACTGTTTGCTTCTGTATATCTGTACAAACAGGCGGGCATATGAAAATTTATAAAGCATTGTTGTTGTCTGTAGCACTTGAATTTAGATTTTCAGTGTTTGCATGGGACTTCCTCTTTCAATATTTATTATTACATGTTTTCTGAACTTGCAAAATATTGCTCTGAAATGCTGTGGCCTTTAAAGGAATTGGAAGATTAAAAGGCCTAAGTAATTTACATATATTTTGCTTTTAAATTTGTTTCTTCTTTTATTAACATACCTGTTGATTTCGCATGCTCGTATGTCTGGGTAGAATTTTGCTGATGCTATGATGAAAATGTCTGCGAGCTGTAAAGAGAAGAGAAGGGGATTTTTGATTAGCATGGCAGCATTTAAAATATTTTTAAATTTTTAATTTATTTATGGGAGGTGACTAAGGTATTTTTTTCTGTTTATTTAAAGTGTGCCTTAATACAAAAAAAAAAAAAATTATCTCTCAGTTTCGCATACCGTAAGTTGGTACACATTGACGTTATGAAGAGAACTGAACGCTAAAGCATTTAATTAACGAACATCTACCGTTATAATAGTGAGTTTGGCAAGAGAGCTTTATGAAAAATATCATCTGTGCAGGAATTCAGAATTTTTCGTATGTGGCAAAATTTTAGAGTTGGGTGCCTTGGGAGTTGAGTAAACCAAATCAAAAGATTTATTTAAGAACCAAAATATTGAAAAAAAATTTTTGAAAATTGTGTGGTCTACCAACTATAATACTTTTTTTACATTCTTATTTTAAAAAAATAAGTGGAATAATATATAATTTTTATAATTTTTTTTCATATATAAAAAATTGGTTTTGTTAAACATTTTCGCTTTTTTTTTATTGGCGCGTGCACCCTTCTTTTGCGTGTTTGGCCGAGCTCCTCCTCCTATTTGTGGTGGGCGTCTTGATGTTGTTCCACAAATGGAGGGACCTACAGTTTCAAGCCGACTACGAACGGCAGATATTTTCTTATGAGAAGCTTTTCGATGGCAGAAATACACTCGGAGGTTTGCCATTGCCTGCCGAGGGGCGACCGCTATTAGAAAAAACTTTTTCTTAATTTTTGATCTTTCGCCGAGATTCGAACCGACGTTCTCTCTCCGAATTCCGAATGGTAGTCACGCACCAACCCATTCGGCCACGGCGGCCGCCGTTAAACATTTTCGCTTTCACCTTGCCGAATTTTGGGATTCAAAATTTATTTATTTCCTTCAAAATTTTCCAAACAATATTCGTCAAATTAAAAAAAAAATTGTTATTCACAGAAAACCCCGAAAATATAAAAGAACAACAAATTTTAGTATACTCTTGAAACACTGTTTAATTTTTAATTATTTTTTATTTCAGTAAGGGAAAAATAAAAAAAGAACTTAAAGCACAATTCAAAAAGAAAATTTAATATGTATGCGAATGAGAATTATTAAAAAAAAATTTTTTGAATAAGAATTATGAAAATTTTATTCCCACCTGATGCCCATGAAAAAAGTTTGTTTAAGAAATAACGGAAAATTTAATGTCAAAAAAATTTTATTCCCACTGAAATGGAAATACGAAAAATAAATTTTTTCAGGAAGTCCTGGAAAATTTAATGTCGAAATAAATATTTTTTCATGAGCATTTTAAAAAAATTATTTGCACTGAAATCAAAATATGAAAGAAATGTTTTTTGGAAGTCTCTGAAAATTAAATTTAAAAAAATAAACACTTTTTGGGGGATTTTGAGAGATTTATTCCCACTAAAATGAAAATATGAAAAGAGTTTTTTGGAAGTCTTGGAAAATTTGATGGTACAAAAATACTTTTTCGAGCATTTTGAGAATTTTATGCCCATTGAAATGAAAAAAGTAAAAAACAATTGTTTTTTGGAAGTCTATGGAAAATTAATGTAAAAAAATACTTTTTCATTAGAAATTGAAACAAGTTATTCACACTGAAATGAAAATATGAAAACAAATTTTTTTTGGAAGTCTTGGAAAATTTAATTGTAAAAAATGTTTTTTTGCTGAGCATTTTGAAAATTTTATCAGGTCAGTCCATAAGCTCGTACGCTTTTTAAAGCTGGTTTTAAAATTAATAAAAAAGTTGTTTAAAGTATTTATTAATCAATAATATATTCTCCTGCATTATTTACAATTTCTTCCCAACGTTAAGGCAAATTTTTAATTCCCTGCTCAAAAAATTGTTTGTCCTTGGAGCCAAAATACGCTTCAATATCCCTTTTTATAGCTTCTTTTGAAGAGTAGTTTTTGTTACTCATATGGGATTGAAGCCCACGGAAAAGGTGATAATCACAAGGTGCAATATCCGGAGAGTATCCACCACCAACATTAGCTCCCATCCGAGCTCGTTCAGCTTGCCTAATGTTTGCCTTACGGTATGAGGTCTTGCGTTGTCGTGGTGAAACAAAACTTTGCGTCTATTCACTAAAGACGGTCGATTTTTGTTAAGTGCCTCATTCAGGTTTGATAACTGATTGGTAAAATCCGTACGAACTTGTGGACTTACCCGATATTTTCAAAATTTCTTTAGAGCCTTAGAAAAATTATTGTTGAAAAAAAATTATTTTGCATGCAACTTCTGAAAAATTTTTACACGACAAAAGGAAAAATATTTTATGTGGATTGAAAGTTTTGCATAATCTCAAAAAAATTATTTTACAAATTTTTAGAAAATTTTATTCAGAAAGAAAAGTTTTTGTTTGCTTAGAATCATAGTTTGATGAAAAAAAGAGTTTTTACAGAAAAATTGTGCGAATATTAAACCGTTTTTTATATTACAAACATAATATTTTTTAACAAAATGAAAAATACGTTAAGCCTAAAATTTGTAGTTAATCAAAGAAGACAGATTTCATGAACAGAACTTTTAAAACAAATAAACAAAAAAAAAAAAATTAATTATTTTTGTAATTTGCTGAGAATAGTTGTCTTGTTTTGAATCTTAGCTTTAATTGTTTGTTTTTGTCCAAGGAAAAGTTTTTTGCAAACCTTCTGTTGTATTTTTGTCATGAAAAAGCTCCTCATAAAAAACCAATTGCTGTTCCAAGGCGGTATAAAATAGTACGCACACACATATGTTTGCAAATTTTAATACCATTTTTAGAACCACAATGAAAAAATGTACGCCGTAGGTTAATCAAAAGTTTTCGGAACTGTATAAAATATTTACCATATTTACACATACATACAAATATATTTAAGTAAATCTTACACGTGGCACAATAAATGAAATGTGAAGCAATACGAACAATGTTGCCAAACTACATCGACTAATTAAAGTCGGAGATCGCTTCAGAGCCACAAAATCTCATTATAACTTTTGAGGCGTACACACACATGCACACTCACATACTTACTGTAAATCAATTGCACTCCTCCTTAGTGCTTGTTGCAAGCTCAACACTTCGCTCCTTGCACCTCTCCCCCTCTCTCGCCCAGCCACAAACCAAATAACCGCATATTGCTTATGTAAGTCTATCAACGTGAAATTTTCGCACACTCAATTAAACTTTTGCATACTCTAAGGCGCTTTAGCTTTCACACCACAACGGCAACAACACAAGCACCAGCTGTAACTAGATTTGTTCAGAGGTGAAGCAGTGAGATTTAAGAGTACAATGAAATTTAAATTTGACGCATGTAGCCACGTGTGAGTGCCTGTGGGGGCGCGTGTGTGTGTGTGAGTGAAATAAAATTTGCAGTAAATAAAGGAAAATATACAAATTTTGTTACATTGAACCAATTTTTGTATTACGCTGTAACAATAACAATCAACTTATGCCACAAAGAAATAAAATGCGGCAGCGGCCACACTTGAGCTTTGCTGAGCTTAGCTGAGTTGAGTGCCAATAGCTTAGGTGGGTTGGCAAAAACTAAGATTTCAACAAATAGGCTGAACAAAAGGCTTCGAACAAAAGCCAAATTTTCGCACAAAAGGCTGGAATGCATGAAAAGTAAGAAATAGTCAGAGCATAGCGGCAACTACTTAGTGTACCCTTTGTTAGTGGAAAAGGAGGAAAAAGGAGCTTATTGTTATTTTTTAGTTTTTTTTTGTATTGTTACTGCTCAATAGGCGCACCCACGTACACACACATGCAATAATATGTATGTATGTATGTAAATGAAATGTGTAGCTAGTTTATGCTGGAGCACCAAAAGCATTAGGGAAGTGCAGGCTGATGGAAATATGAAGATGGGCTATAATGCGCAGTAAAGGTTGGGGTATAGGGAAATTGTAAGTGGCTGCATATAATTGGCTAAGTAGCTGCAGAAGTGCAAAGAGGGGATTCAGTGTGATGATAAGGACCATCTTCCAGGGGCATTTCCAGAAAACTGCGTATCTGTTGAACTGGTTAACCAATGCAGCCTTGAAATGGTGTGTGAGGGTTCGCTTCGAGAATATTGACTCTGAGAAATTGCTCTGGCAGTCGATTGAGGGAGTTTGTGACAGATGATCGAGGGACTTTCTAATGCTAAAAAAAATGTCAGCATTCTTTAGTCACTCCTGCTGGCGGCAAATTTGAGAAGGCTGATTAAGAATTTGGGTGATTCCATGTCACAATTGATGTAAATTTTGCTGAAAATTGGGTTGTTTGTAGGTTTGAGAAAAGTAAACCGAAAAATTAAAAAAAAATTTTCATAATTTTCAAATTTATTTAATGTTGAAAAGTTTGGCTATAGAGTTTTTAAAGTCAAATATCTTCATTTTTTTCACATTTTTATAAATTAACTTTTTATAGTGTTGGGATAAAATATAATTTAAAACATTTCTTTGATAAAAAATATATATATTAAAAACGAAAATTCTTTGAAAAAATTTTTTTTTTAAATTTTATATTAAAATATATATTAAACAAAATTTCTGTAAAAAAATGTATTAAAAACAATTTTCTTCGAAAAAAAATATATTTTTGTATATTTTATTAAAAACGAAAATTCTTCGAAAAAAAAAAAATTATTAAAAATAATTTATATTAAAATGTATTAAAAAAAATTATATAACAATTAAAAAAAAAAAAATTCTTTGTAGAAATGTATTTCAAAAATTTGTTTTTAAAAATTAAAAACAAAAAATCTTTAGAAAAAATATTAATAAACAAGTTTTTTTGAAAAAAAAACCAGAAAAAAAATTTTTTTTGTTGCAAATTTTTGGTAAAATTCGGTTTCTTTAAAAAAAAAATATAGATATTAAAAACTAAAGTTCTGTGAAAAAAGAATATTAAACAAAAAATTTTAATAAGATTTTTTTTTTTGAAAAAATAAATTATTTTTGTTAAAAATTTTGCTAGAAAAAATTTTTTTCCTCATATTTGGAAAATCCCGATCTCCGATTTGTTTCTTTGTTTTTTGTTAATAGCAGAGACTAAACTCGATATTTGCTGTAATTCGTAGAACGATTCGAGTTATAAAAAAAATATATTTAGAAAAAAGTTTATAAATATAAATGCATAAGTATTAAAAAAAGAGTTTTAAAAAATATATTTAAAAAAAATGTCTTACCATTTTTTTAATATTTCTGTGAAAAGTATCTGATTGTGTTTTGGTAAAAATTTTTGTTTTTCATCTATTTAAAAAATTGTTTTTTTTATATAAATTTATATTTTTTTTTAAATAAAGTCTTGTCTTTTTTGGAAAATACCGCCCGCAGAGTTTTTCGTATTTTTTTATTAAAAGCTGAGACTAAGTGCGATATTCACTGAAAATTTCATATTGGGATTCCCATAGCAATTCGAGTTATAAAAGAAAAGATATTTAGAAAAAATTTTTCTTTAAAAAAAGTATGAATATATATGTATTAAAAAGTTTTTTTTTGAAAATATATGTGAATTTTTTTTGAAAATATATGTAAAAAAATGTTTTTCCAAAAATTTTTTACCAAGAAATGTTTTCGAAAAACTTTTTTTAAATATTTGTTTGAAAAAATACCTGGTTGTTTGTTTGGTAAAAATTCGTTTTTGACATTTTTGAAAAATACCGCCCTCAGATTTTTTCGTGGATTTGTTTATTAACAGCTGATACTAAGCTCGATATTCGCTGAGAATCTCATAGCGGGATTCCCACAACTTTTCGAGTTGTATTCAAATGCGTACAGCGAACCATTGAAAAATCAGCTTTAGCGAAGCTAGCATACGTACTTGTACACTTCACCCATTTAGAAATCGATCGCATCATCGCTATGTATATTATCAAACAGCTACATGCTCATCTTCGTGACTTCCTTACTTACACAAATACGCTGCGTTTTACCATTCCTAATGCGGAATTATTATAACGCGTCCTTGCACAAACATTTTCTATTCTTATTCTACATTCTTTTTCCTACCTTTCTGATGTGAAAAATAGCACCATAACAGACACTGCTTTACTTTTATATTATTTCTTTCAGCTTTCTAATACGGAGGCTTATAATAAACACATGCAGGTACTCGTCCTAATAGTCAATAGAAACATATGCGCTCAAACAAAGCTTACATGAAAAAAATTAGTATATATAAATAAATTTGGCATGCCTGCTTTTACGCTGCTCCAGCTGAATTTTGGTTATATATTTTATTTTATACACTCTGCTTGTATACACTTTTCTACCTCGCCTACTGCTGCCTCTGTACTACTCATAAGCATGTTACAGTCATTCTTCTTGTTAGAAGTTGTCGAAGCACCTTTACAATGTTTGTGTTTTTTTTTCTCGTCTTTCTCGTTAACCACACTTTCTGTCGTACACCGTCTTACAATGCGGTGTCTTGCTTTTGATAACAGCTTGTAGCAGCGATAACTTTCACACGCAAGCACACGCGCCTCTACTCGGCAGTTGCCGGGGCGTATGAGTAATGCGTACTTTGGTAGGGACTTAGGCGACACAAACTTCACTTAATCTGCCGTCGTCATATTCTTTTTTTAACGTATGTGAATAGATTATTTTTTGTTGACACTTTTACGCATGCCACATTGTGTTTTTGTGGCTCACGAAAGTGGTTGGAGGAAGAAAAGAAAAAGTATGTAGTAGATTGAAAAAATATTGGTTTTTCATTGCAGATATGTGGTGAGTATTTAACGCTGCTTTGAGGCTGATTTGTCAGCTAAGGAGAAGCCGGCGGTAATAATAATTGATTTGTCTTTAAGGAATTGCGGTTGTCACTGAAAGTGAAATAATTCGCAATGTTAAGGAAAAAGTGGAGAAGTGTATTGCTCATGCAAGTGGGATTAAGTAGGTAGTCGATGCGGGAAATTTTTGGGGGATAAGGCTAACAGAGTAATGTTTTAGGATGGCGCTGGAGGTATTAGACGACTGCTAAGTTAAGGAATGGATATGCAATGGAATATTTAAAGACATTTGAAGGCATTCTGATTTATGTGACTCCGTTTGCAGGAAAAAAGAAAAAAAAGAAAGCAGGATCCACAAATAGGAGCAAGGGCTTGGCCAAACGCACAATAAAGGCCATATATAAATATATGTACCTAAAAATATTTCTAAGTCGAAGAGAAAAGCTGAAAGTTTTTATGAATTACTAAAAATTTTACGATTATTCAAATAATATTTTTTTTTTTAAATTGCATAGCTGTGATGACAAATGTAGAGGGGAAAACAGTTGTTTAGAGAATTGTAAATAGGCTCTGTATCCGATTGCTGGATATTTGAAATTAAGACAAACGCCTTAAGATGCTAGTCAAGTAGAAGTCGATTCACGAAGGTGTCTAAAAGCTTTTTAGCCAACTGTGATTATTGCTTATATGAATTTCAGTTGCGTAGGACCTTTAATGAATTTTTACTTAAAATGATAATTTTGTTTATATGTGAATTGTACCGCTAAGTCGATTTCTTTTTTAATGCATTTTTTTTAATGAAAATGATTTTTCCTTAATAAATTTTTACTTAACATGATAATTTTATATTTTTTTTAAATTATACTCATAACTTGATTTCTTCTTTAATGAATTTTTATTTAAAATGAAAATTCAATTTTTTTTTCTTTATGCTCACAATTTGATTTCTTCTTTAATGATTTTTTTTAATGATAATTTTATTTATTCATGAATTATAGCGTTAAGTCGATTTTTTCTTTAATGAATTCTTATTTAAAATAATATTTTTTTTTTAATTATAGACATAACTTGATTTTTTTTAAATTAATCTTAACTTAAAATAATAATATCATATTTTTTTTTTAATTTTACTCAGAGCTTGATATCTTCTCTAATGAGCTTTCGTTTAAAATAATTTTGTTTCCCTATGAATCATACCGTTAAGTCGATTTCTTCTTTAATGAATTTTTTTTTTTTAATAAACAAAACAGCAATCCTTCGAAAATTCATATTTCTTACATTCACTATTTTGTTGTTATTGTCCTCTGTGTTTCCCACTATTATCTTGATTACTGCTGTATAACCCACATGAGGCCAATAACCGACGAAGGTTGCCATTCAGCCGAATACACACACATATACGAGCTGTATCAATGTAAGAGCGCATGCATGAATGCAAAAGCCTGTACGCAGCAGCAACATTTGAAAAAGATACATAACTAAATGGCCATCAACGTTAAATAATCAGACAAAAGGAATTTACCTAAGCATATAATTAGGCGCAGCTGCCTAACTCACCGTTAAGCAATAATGCTAAAAGCCATTTCCCAACCCCTGAAAGGCCCATTTGTGAGAGGAGCAGCAGCGCTTAACAATGGAACCATGCACTCACAAATAAATACACATGCACAGCTATAGAAAATTGCCAACACGCACACACACACACACTCGTATGTGATGCTTAAGTTGGTGGCTGACAAAATATACATTTGTCTAAATAGGAAATAGCAGTGTAAATACAAGAAGATATATTAATACATACACACATATGTATGTGCATACATATATATGCACACACATATATACATATGTTTCTGAGCACAAAGAAATGTATCCACTGTTTTAAGGCCTAAACACTTTCAGATTAGCATTGTTTAAGGCAAAGAAAAAAAATAAAAAAGATTAACATTTGTTTATTGTTTATTTATTACTCGTTGTTTGCTACCTCTTCAACTTTTTAGAACCTTTGTTGCATTTCATTGTTTTAGTTTTTATTAAAATTTTTGTATCCCATTTTTCATCTCTTGGTTTTCTGATTGCTTTTTTGTTCGCTGCAATAATGGCTGGGTTGCATAAGTAGTAAAGTGCAGAGTACTTGCGGTATTTGTGGACATTTAGCTATGCGCCAGCCAGCTCGTACACCTCAGTTAGAACGTCTGTCACGCCGTTTTCATAATTTTTTTTTTTGTTGTGGCGGAAAAATTTCATTTGTCATTTTTTTCGGTTGTGGCGGAAAAATTTCGTTTGCACGTGTAACTATAGACTTTGTATAGCAATGCTGCATATTCAGGTTTTAGTCCCTTAAAACTACGATTTGCGGACATCGTTGATTTTCTGCTATCAATTGAAGAAAAACGCTTCTCAAGCTCATCAAATGCTTATAGAAGCTTATGGTGGACATGCTCCAAGTAGAGCACAGTGCTTCCGAAGTGGTGATTTTAACGTGGAAAACGAGGATCGTGACCGGTCACCGAAAAAGTTTCAGGACGTCTAATTGCATGCATTGTTGGATGAAGATGATGGTCAAACGCAAGAAATGATGGCAGAGCAGTTGGGAGTGACCCAAAAAACCATTTCGAAACGTTTGAAAGACATGGGCATGATTTTAAAGGTCGGTGCCGCATGAACTGACAATGTGACAATGCACCGCCACATAGAACAAGAGCGAGCCGGGAATTGGTGGAGACGTACGATTGGGAACCCCGATTAAATTGCCAAAAATCAACGCGTTGTTTCAGCTACCTTAAATTTTTACTTTATTATACCAGAATTTAATAAACTACAAAACTGCATACCCAGATTTTTCATAAAAAGAGATCAAGAGCTTTATACATATCCCCAGGGTCAGGTTAGGTGGTATGGTTGCCCAGGGAGTGAGCACACTTGGACGAAGAAGGGTTCGTCCTTTGTGATTACATATCCCAAAATAGCCGGAGCTTTCAAATGCGTGGTTATACTGTAGGAAATAAAGGGTATTTCAAAAGACGCGCCTAGATGATGTTTTAAAATAAAACATGTAAATATTTGATTCTCTTAGGTTTCACTATTTTTATTCAAAATATAGCTCTTAACAATTATGTATATGTGAAAACGGACATCACTTAAAGGCCCCCCTTGAGCACATCTATTGCAATGCGAATGTTGTGTTTCTGTTTTGGAATCGTTGTTGGTTTATTTACAGAGAGTTTAATTTTCAAAAACCCAAGTCTAGTCTGCCAAGTTTAATTAAAACTTTTTAGTCAGAATGTTTAGAAAAATTGGGTACTGGGTTGAGTGTTTTCTTCCATATAAAAAAATGTAGAGTAAATGCAGTAGACTGTAACAACAAAAAAAATATCAAAAATCTACGTAATTTTTGAACCACTTGAAGCTTGCACTTTATTATATCAAAATTCAATGGCCTATAAAATTGCATACACGGTGTTTTTCTAAAAATTTTGCCAAGTTTTTAAAAATTGTATACAAATTTCAAAACTTTGCTTAATATGGTTTTTTTATACTACAACAAAAACTATATTTTTATAAAAATTAATGAAAATGCCCAGATAAATAAATAAATAGTCAAAACTTATCAATATGAGGTGTACACTATCCCTTGCCGCTCACAAATATTTTTCCATTTTATAGTTGGGCATCTCACCAAAGAAAGTTGCAGTTTTTCCATCGGAATCATGAAATTTATTATGCTCAAGCACTTCCCGCAAAATATTTTTTGAAAATATTAAAATTTACGTTAGCTGTACCCATTTAGAAATAACTAAAAAAATAAGTTTTTTTATAAATAAAAATAGTTTTGCAAAAATCCACCTCAGATGATAGAAGGGTTTAGGATTAAAAGGTCTGCAACAAAATATTACGTGAGCTGAACCGATTTGGAAATACGCCAAAAAATTATTTTTTTATAAATCAAATGGGGTTTCTGTTTGAATTCACTTCAGATTATAAAAGAGGTTAAACTTAAAAGACCTGCATCAAAATTTAAATTTTTTTTAATTATTTAAATTTTATTCTTATTTATTTGGATTTTTTTATTTTTTTTTTAATATTTTTCCGAAATAATATATTTTATAATTTCGATGGGATTGGGATTTTTTTGCGGCCTCGGTAGTCTAGCCTAAGTGCACTAGCCTGCCATCCCAGAGGTTGTGGGTTCGAATCTCACGTAAAGCACCGTCCTCGCACTTTTTCAAACTAACGTACTTTCTTAGTCTCTATAAAAACAAAAAAAAAAAAATACAAAAAGTTCATTCCACAACCCCAACAATCTTACCCTTCCAATCCTAACTCCCGCACAAAAGTCAGCGCATTACTTGCATTGAGGACGCGGGTGACCGCGGTAACGCACAGACACACCAAATTTAGCGAAGTCCTCAATCATCTGTGCGATCCTTCTGCCAGAAAAATGTGAAACACAGATGGCCCTCCATGCGGCAAAAAGGCGTTGTTCTAAGCAACGACAGGTGGGCATTTCCATTACTTAGTACTTAGGACTGGACAGGCTAAACACCCTGTCAGAAAGCAAAATAGATTAACAAAACCAACGCAAGACTGAGTCTTTTCAAGGCCCGAGTGGAGTGAACAAGGAAAAAAAAGAGATTGTTTTGTATTGATTTTTGTTTTTAGTGATGCACTTCTATCACTCATATATGCACACGTCCTTTGCTCATATTTTGGCACAGTTATTTGCTATGATTTTGGGTAATTATACACAGCAGGCGGCTATGTTGCCAATGCCATACGAATATGCAGCATTCGCTCTTCGGTTGGCTAATAAGAATTTTTGATTGTGTAACTAATATTTGTAAACATTAGTATTTCCAATATTCATTGGGCATATTTGTGTGTGTATATTTGCTTTGTGTATTTTTGCATTTTATGGCTTGAGTAGTTACCGCAATGTAAATAAACATACGATGGCTAATAGCCAGCAATGCCTACAAACGCATACACACATACATAAGCTCCTACATTCTCACACATATGGGCACACAAGTACATACAACACAAATACAAATAAAATTTATGTGGGACCTATCCAAAGCACGCTCGTGTCACTGATAGCCAGCCAGTCGTCTTATGCCGCTTAAAATTAGTGCATACACATACACACACATTCACAAATCATTCTCCAAGCACATATACGAGTATACCCCCGCCTCTCCGCGCTAGTCCTTCTAGGTATGTATGCCTGCTTATGTGTCTCGATTTTATCGCTCATAAATCATTGCTGGATTTATTTCTCCCACCACTATGCAATTTTCGATTTGCTATTTGTGCTTCCCCTCCCACTTTCTTTCTCCTAGGAAGTGCGCTATTGCCCTATTGTTGGCTGGTACTCTGCCCTGCTTGGTCTATTGACTCTCTGCCAATGGATGCGCCTGCTCTCTTCCTCATTTATTTGCCATTAAAGTCACAATTTCCCAAATGTTTTAATGAATGTGTCGGCTGTCAATGATGCCTGCCAAGATCATGTTTGGCTTGCATATGTAGCTGCTGTTACTGTTGTGTGCGTGTATATGTGGCAGTTTGCGAGTGATTAATTTTAATATTATTCGGGTGAGGTCGGTGATAATAGGTCAGATGTGCAAATTGCGGTCAAAATGTCATGGGGAGAGAGAGAGAGGAAAGAGGGGAGGAGAGAGAGAGATAAATCAATACGATAACTCATAAAGGTGGCTGCACAATATTGCCCGGGGCTGTCATTACCGCATTAGAAGTTATAAATCTTATTTATTTATAAAAATTTTATCGTTTTTCCGCTGTTGCTTGTGAAAAGGCAAACTAAAAAAGGAACCAGCCGGCTAAGTTCAAACCAAGAGAATAAGTTTGTTTTCAAGCCACTTAGAAGAAACTCGCAGGATTTCTCGATAGGTGGCGTTGCGCTCGAAATAGCTCTAAAAATCGTATTTATACTTCGATGAGGCTCAAACTCTTAACATTCGGAACACGAAGCGAAATATTTTGTCTCAAAATCGATTGAGCTGGTTAAAAAGTATTTTATATTAAAAAAATCTTAATGCAATAAATATTTTTATGCGCGCAATTTTGATGTTTGTATGTAAAAAAAGTGCAGCACGTTCCAAAAGAATTGCCAGCCGATTTAGAAATTTTATAGGCACAAGCACGAGGTGTGTTCAAAAAGTATCGCGAATTTTGAATTTTCGCAGGTTACGTATAATCGAATTTAAATTTTTTTGTGGCGATATGTTGGTACTCATGTCTCTCACTCATCCCGACGAGTTCGGCCATTTTGAATGTTCAGTTAATTGTTGACAGCTGCTCTGCTTGCACGTGTTTCGGCTCGCCTTCGATTTTTACCTATTCAAAAAGAGGGGTCAAAGAACCTGTATGAAATTTTGAGAGAAAAACGACATTAAGTGCGCGGATGTATTTCGATTGTTGACTGTGTCATACGGAGAAGCTACTTTGGACCAAAGCAACGTTTGTCGGTGGTACAAAATATTCTTAGAAGGCGGAGAAGATGTGAACGACGAAAAGCGTGCTGGACGCCCGACAGACCAACAGAAAAAATTGATGAAGTGAAGAAAATGGTATTGGCCAATCGCCGAGTCACCATTAGAGAAGTTGCTGAGGACCTAGACATATCAATTGGCTCGCGCCATTCGATTTTTTTTCAATGATTTGGGCATGAGACGGGTCGCTGCGAAATTCGTACCAAAACTGCTCAATTTCGACTTCGCATGAACATTGCTAATGAGGTGTTGGTATCTGAACTCTGTCCGCGACAACCCAAATTTGCTCCAGACGGTCATAACTGGTGATGAATCGTGGGTTTATGGTTATGACGTGGAAACCAAAGCTCAATCATCTCAATGGAAGCTGCGACACGAAGCAAGACCGAAAAAAGCTCGCCAATTGCGGTCGAATGTAAAAGATTTGTTTACCGTTTTCTTCGATTGCAGGGGCGTTGTGCATCATGAGTTCTTGCCACATGGTAAAACGGTCAATAAGGAATATTACGTGCAAGTTATGCGCAATTTGCACGAAGCAATCCGCCAGAAACGTCCGGATTTGTGGAAGAACAAAAATTGGCCCTTGAATCACGATAACGCCCCTGCTCACACATCGTTGCTTGTGCGCGACTTCTTGACCAAAAACAACACACAGTCACCGTATTCTCCAGATCTGGCCCCCTGTGACTTTTTCTTGTTCCCAAAACTGAAGAGGCCCATGAGTGGACGACGCTACGCTACGATTGACGAGAAAAAAACAAAATAAAAAAAGATTTTTTGAAGTGCTTCGAAGTTTGGAAACAACGTTGGTATAAGTGCATAATATCTCAAGGGGATTACTTTGAAGGGGACAAAAATTTTTGAAATGACACAAAATGCGCGATACTTTTTGAATACACCTCGCACATATATATCGATTTTTATATTTGATATTTTATACTTAATTTGTTATATTTTCCTCTTGTTTTACTTTCCTCTTACGACTAATTATCGTTCCCTTTGCTGCTTTCAGGCTGTTGCCAATATTCAATTTAACTCAACACACGCACTAATACAGCGCACACTCTATCGCCCCCTGCAAGTTAGCCACATTTGTCAAGGCATACAGTTTCTGCGAAACACTGGCACATACACAGCGAAATACATTCAATCTGAGATTTGCTGTGACTTCAGTTCTCATTTCTTCATTCACATTTCAAGGCTGCCAAGCGTGCATTCATCGCACACCACTTTAGCGTCATAGCTCCGGCTTTGCGCCCATCATTTACGAGAAATCCTAATTGCGAAACATTCCAATGCCTTCCACGTTCAGATTTCGCCAAATTCGTATAGGCCGCTCAGTTAAATTGCATTCCTGGGCGAGGCCTATTTGGAAGTTCTACATTGACATACATATGTGTGCATGTGTGTATGTATGTGTGTACTTATAAATGTGCATTTGTGGCATTCTTTAGTCAGGACACTCATTGTTTCTTCCGCGAATACAATCTTGTCCTTCCAAACTTTTTCTGTTTATTTCTTTCTTTTCCATTTATTTATATTCATTGTTTTGCAGTGTTGTTGTAAATGCATTTTTTCGGCTGGGAGCAGTCGTTTTGCGGCTGAGTTATTTGTGCTTGGTGCTGTTAAACTATTGTGCTTCCTTGCTTCTTTGCACATTTCGCTGCACTCACCCATACATACACGATACACGATGTTAGTTATTTTTCAACTTTTTGCGGTATTTGCTGTAGAGTAAATCTATGGAAATATGTTATGTTTTTTTGTTATGCTATGTATGTATTCGTGTATATATTTCTATTTTTATATATTTATATATTTTTTTCCGCCATTTTCTTTTGTTTCTGTTGCCATTATTTTTGTTTAGCTAAATGTATATCAGAACAATTCCTTGCTTTCATGATACCATTAATTGTCTATAGTTTGAAGCGATATACTTAATATTCTCGTACCTGCAAGAACAAATCAATAAATTTTCGGAATAGAAGCACTGCAATGGAGAGGTTGTATTTCTTTGAATTAGCACTACTTGGTTTCTAAATAAACGATAAACGCGCTTACCCTTCAAATTAGCCAATTATACTTTGCGAGATCTCCTTTTAAAAAGTCAGTAAGGCGTAAAATAGCAACTATGACTACATTTGAGCTTTTTATCATAGTTAAGTTCCTTACTAAGCGAGAGAAAACTTCATAAATAATTATGGGAGAGTTGAAAAATGTTTACAAGAATTATGGTTTATGATAAAAATGATTCAAATGGGCATATTTTAAGTAAAATAGTCAATTAAAGACATTCAGAAACAACTTAGGCGGCATTCTGAGACATTGTTGAGAAGCTTTAAAATCTCAGAAATCTTCACAATCGCAGAAATGACTCCAACCATTCATTCACCATATGTTGTTTGCGAGTTTTGAGCATCTTCCATTCTCAACTTGGTATTGTATGCCTCGATTAAGTTAGATTAGGTTAGCCAGATTGCTTGTCTAAGACAAGACACTCGGTAACTCTAAGGCCCATTGTGATACCTGCTTTTGATTTCCAGCCTCTAACTAAGCTGCTTAAGCTACTCGGACTTTAAGCAGGCAAATAATCGCTCCAGGGGGATATTTTGCAAACTTCTTATTTCTTCAAAGAAATAATCGCCAAGATATTTGTTACGGTTTCTTTGAAGTGCAGGACATTCACAGAGGTGGTGTTGTACCGACACAATTTCTTCTTCATCTTCACAACACCTGCAGAAGTCATTGTGAGGTACACCCATTCTACTGGCTTGGGTGCCAATAGATTGTACGCCTAAGGTCAGCGCAAAATGGGTGTCAAGAACATTTTTACACTTCAGAAGCAGTGGATCGATGAGCGCTTTGCACACTTTCGAATCTGTTTAGTGTGAGCAAGAATTAATATATGGACCATATGCGACCGCCATAGCTGAATAGTTTGGTGCATGACTAACATTAGAGAGTGCACATTCTCGAAATCCCAGACGCGAATCATCAAAATGAAAGAAAAGTTTTTTCTAACAGCAGTCGCCCCTCGAGAGATAAGTTTTGAGAAGAGACTTTCGGAAGTAAGGCCCAAAATAGGCCGATAGTCTTAGCTACTTGTACTTTTCGTACTCTAATATAATTATTCATAGCGATATTTCTAATAAATAAATAAATAAAAAAAAAATAAAAAATCAATGAATAAAAAAAATCAATAAATCAATAATTAAATAAATAAAAAAATATTTCAAAGAATAAATTAAGATTTAAATCACTTTTCAATATGGATCCTACCTTAGCTACGGAGCCCACTATGAAGAGTCGATCGAAGTCCCAAGTAATTGCAATTTTCCCACATTACAAAAATTTATTCAAACATTGGCATCAATCATCTTCAGCCAACACTACTCATTTAGTTCAAATTTTCATTTTAAAAAGAATACAAAAAAAACGCACACATCGTTGCAATAGTTCATTGAAGCCAACTGAGCCTTTTATGAACTAAACGAAACCATCAGATAAGAAGGCCATTCACTGCTACTCTGACACAAAAACAAACCACACATTTTAGCAATCAACGTTTAGCGCACGCAAACACACACACACACACCCACCGGTAATATGAAACCACAAAATCAATAAAAATAACACTTCAAACATAAACAATAATTTGCAAAAACAAAAACAAAAAAATCAAAGGAAAATTGACTGCCAGCAAATGTTAGCCGAAGCGCCCGCCATGTTTGTTGAACGCTTCAATGACAGCAAACAAAGAAAATATGAAATGAAAAACTAGAAGTAAAAACGAAATTGCACGACCTATTCACACACTGATTGATTGATTGATTGATTGACTTTCATATAGAGGAATTGCAGAGAATGCGCGCATAGACAAGAAACAAAAAAGTAGAAAGAAACATCAACATATCAATACACAGCCGCATATGTACACACAAACATACATACAAATGTATAAGCACACAAAGGCAGCCAATGACGAGAGTATCACATATGAGCGCACACTACTACATATCTACCAATGAACGTGTGTGTGCGCGCATGCAACGAGGCATACTTACAGGCACAAGCAAATGCATAGATTGCTTTCATAGAACAGAGCCGGCCATAAATGGGAAATATTGTCGTCATTGAAAGTGGCTGGACCAGATGTGAGGTGGCGACAAGGGCGATTGCAATTTCAAAGTTGATACAATGCACAAGTGAAAGAGAGGTGCGAGAAGAGGGTGAGGAGGAGGGGGAGAAGAGGTGGTGAAAAATGGAGCATTGTTGGGTAACGAATTTGATTGCAAGCAAAGTGTGGAAGTGGTGAGAGAGGGAAGTTTTGTAATTGATGATAAAGTCAGAGCAAAGCAAAAGCAAAAACAAAAGCAATACAAAAACTTTGTGAATTTATGAGTCTAATTCTTTTATTAACTACACTTACGCACACACACACACGCACTCATACATAAGTATACACGCAGACATGTTTGCAACTGCCCACAATGAAGTGAACTATTACTAAATCTGCTGGGTGAAATATTCCTTTTTTGGACGAATTAAAAGTGGCAAATTGTGTGAAGTGTGTTTGCGAAAAGTTTAACTTGTCTGTTGTGTTTGCTTGAGTGCCACAAACTTTATCATATATGCAAAATCTGTTGCAAGTCATTTAGTTTTTGTGGCAATTCTGATATTTTGATGGTTTGATAATGCGGTCAGAGGCCAGTTGACAAAATTGTTGACCAACAAAAACAATGAAGCTTGCAAACTATAGCGTGTAGTGGGCAATTGACTTTGTGTGCGGAAGTGCATTGAAGGACATACCTACATACATATATACATGAGTGCCTAGCTGTAACGGAAAAATATTGTAAGCGCTCAGCAGTGAGTAGATTTTCGAGAAATTGCTATTGCACATTAATCCAGTTTTAGACGTTGCAGCAATTCAAATATTGGCCATAAATCTTTGCTTTTTCCTTCAACTGCAACAAATAGGAATTATTGCTGTTATGTTATGTAAAACGAAGTGAAAAGGAAAAGTAAGGCTAGGAATTAGGAGCAGAAGAATATTAGAAATGTGAAACAGAAATTTTCTTATTAAGCAATTACGAGTTGCACAAGAAATGTCTAATAATGTGCCAATCAAAGATAACAGGTTAAGGTAGGAGCAAGGAGGGGCTGTAAGAAAAAATTGTACTTACGTTTGAAAAAAAAAAAAATGTTTTTGGAAATCAAACACTCTACTTACTCAATCGTCCCCAATAGCAGTGACAAAGCAAAATCTACACTGACCCTTGGATGCTTACCAATTACAGCGACAAACACAAGCCGAGAAATATTTCATTCAGCTTACTCAATCAAGCCGTCTATTGTTAGGCATAAAAGCCGGCATTTGCGATTGAATGCGCACAACTGTGAGCAATGCAAAGAAAAGCTAGGAATTTAGAATACATAACCAGTGCTAGTGGTGGCAAATTCGCGGCAAACTGGAATGAATGACATTTACATTTGTTACAAAGCAATTAGGTAAAAAGAGACTAGTTACAAATAAACTAGTTACAAAGAGACCAGTAAAATACCAGTTATATAAATAGAGGTTAGGCAAAAAGAGAAGAGTTCTATTTAATTTACTTAAAAATACTCTAGTTGAAAGGCGACTAGTTACAAGGAAACTAGTTAAGAAGAAACAAAGTAATAGGAGTAGTATTATATTAGTAAGAACAAACAAAAAAAAGTGAGAGAGAGTAGTTAAAATACAAAGTAGTCAAAAAGTTGCAATGTGAAAAGGAATTAGTTAAAATCAACTAGTTAGCCACTGGTTAAAAATAAACTACGATAGATGATAAAATGCTAGTTAAAGACAAGCTAAGAGCGAAAGTGTTTAGCTAAAAAGACACTAGTTTAAAATAAAATTGAATTTAAAATATTTAAAAAGCCACAATATAAAAAGCAACTAGATAAAAAGGAACTAGTTGACAACTAGTTAAAAACAAACTATGTGAAAAGACGCTAGTTAAAGACAAGATAGACAAAGAAGTGTTAAAACGAAATTATTAACAAAGGCACAATATTAAAAGTAACTAGTTTAAAAGAAACTGGTTAAAAATAAAATTAAATTATTAAAAAGCTACATTATAAAACGTAACTAGTAAAAAAGGAAATAGTTAACAACTAGTTAAAAATAAACTAGGTAAAATACGTTAGGCAAAGACCAGCTAGGCACAAAATTGTTAAAACGAAATTATTTAAAAAGCCACAATATAAAGAGTAACTAGGTAAAAAAGAACTAGTTAACAACTAGTTAAAAATAAACCAGGTAAAAAGAAACTGGTTAATGACCAAGCAAAAAACGTGTCCAAACGAAATTATGTAAAACACCACTATGTTAAAAATAAACTAGTTCAAAAAACGCGAGGCATAGATACTAGACCAAAACCAGAGCTAAAACGAACTTAGTGAAGAAGCCACTAAGTAAAAAGTAACTAGTTGAAAAAGCGCTAGTTAAAACTAGATTGTCCTGAAAAAAATTCTATAACACAAAAGAAAATGTTTGTTTTCTAATTTTTTTTCTAGTAATTTTAGTCAAATTGCTTTTCTAGAGCTGTTCAACTATTAACTTTCAGAACACTGGAGTGCAATATTTAGAGCAGCTGTAGGGAAGGCTACTGTAAGTAATAAAAAGGCACACGTTTTAAGGCAATGAATGAAGGTACGATTATTATATATGTACATATGTACATTCACATCATATAGCAATAACAGTTCACAGCAGCCGAGTATTTTAAGAGTAGCCAAGCTGAGGTGTGAAGATAAGCAGATTTGCAACGCATGAAGGCGAAAAGTGTGAAGACACCAGAATTTTATATAAAGGAAGGATTTTGGTTCTTCAATCAACTGAAGAATGTTAAGTGTACTGCGCACATACATACATGTATAATATATATATAAATAAAAAGGTAGCTCATTGTTCGCTTTCACTGAATGGTTGTCTTCATGAATGCATAATCTATATTTTTTTACTGCCCGCATTCGCGTGAAAAGGCACATGATTCGTACATTAAGAAAGAAAAGGCACCTCTGATGATATACAAAATCTACTTGCATACAAGTATCTACAAAAAAATGCATTTGTATTTAAGCAGCTCGAGCACCTTTTTGCCTTCAACTAAGCAACACTTAACCCACTGGCAAGCACAAATGCCACTGATTTCTAATACGCGCGCAGAGGTGTAGCTGTCATTCAGTTTTGAGCGACATTACTGTCATTCGACTGGTATTCTGGCTTTTACCTCAACACCTTCAGCAGTTTGTTGCACCCACTCACAGTGCCTTTGCTTTGAATTCGAAAGAATTTAGCGACTGCTTTGCACTATATTCTATAGCATAAAATCCGTAGTATCAGAATAAGAAGTGGAAAAATACAGTTCTCAGAGTTGATGTACTATTTTACTCTTATAGCTGATTAAGTAGCTGAAATTTGTGTGCATACATGGGAGTACACTCTCGTGCGTGATTAGACTCACTAAAAGTAATATATTTGTTTATACTTATATGTAAGTGTGCTTGTATACCTGGATATGTAGCGATTTCATGTCAAGTGATTCAAGTATTTTGAAAAAAATTTTAATAATTTATTATTATATAATAAATTTACTCAAAGTTGAACAATTTTTAAGAGAAATATTCGGTGCCTTTTAAATATTTTATAAATTTATTTTTAGTTTTTTTCTTTTTAAAATATTTATAAATTTATTTTAAGTTTTTTGGGTTAAAATAAGTTAAACTTTTTTGAAATAGTTTTGAGATTTAGTCAATGTTTTAATAATTTTGCGATTTATTCAGTGTTTCAAATTTTTAAAGTGTTTTTTAAATTTTTATAAATTTATTTTTAGCTTATTGGGTTAAAATATACTTTTTGGACATTTTTTGAAAATAGGCTAAACTTTGTTGGAATATTTTTCAGATTTATTCAATTTTGAATGTTTTTGGGTTAAAATATACTATTTGAAAAAAGGATACATTTTAGTTTTAAATTTAAGTATTTTTTTAAAGTGAAGTATTCGGTTTATTTTTAAAATTTTTATAAATTTATTTTTAGTTTTTTGGGTTAAAACATAATTTTTGAAAATGTTTTTGAAAATAAGTTAAACTTTTTTAATGAGTTTGAGATGTATTCCATTTTTGTCCATAATTTTAATTTTTGTCAATGTTGAATATTTTTTTAAGTGAAATATTTGGTTCATTTTAAAATTTTTATAAATTTACAATATTTTTAGTTTTTTAGGTTTAAATACACTTTTTGAAAAATTTTGTTTTTAAATAAGTAAATTTTGTTTTAATAATTTTTAAGATTTATTCAGTGTCGAAAATTTTTAAAGTTAAATATTTGATTCCTTTTAAAATTTTTATCAATTTTTTTTTTAGTTTTTTGAGCTAAAATCTACTTTTTGAAAACATGTTTTTTTAAAGTAGTTTCAATTTTTTGAATAAATTTGAAATGTATTCAATGCTCAAAATTTTTGAAAGGAAATATTTGGTTATGTGTGAAATTTTTATAAATTTATTTCAAAATTTGTGGGTTAAAATATGGTTTTCGGAAAATTTTGTTTGAAAAAGTTTAAATTTTTTTCAAAACTTTTTAATTACTTAAGAAAAAATCGTTTATAAATGTTTCAAAATATTTATTTCAAACTTTTTTTGAATTGAAATTAATTTGATTTGATTTGAAATTTTGATTATTAAGAGAACTATTTTTTTACAAATGTTTCCAATATTTATTTCAATTTCTTTTTTAATTATACCTTAAAAAATGTTTTCCTTATAAATGTTTCAAAGTATTTATTTCAAACATTTTTTAACCATACCTTAAAACACTTTAAACTACTACTTAAAAAAAATGTTTTATAAATATTTCAAAATATTTATTTCAAACTATTTTTTAGTCATACCTTAAAACTATTTTGTTACTGAAAAAAAAAAATTATTTTATAAATATTTCAATATTTATTTCAAACTTGTTTTTCATCATACTTTAAAATTTATTTGAAAAAATATTTTCTTTTATAAATATTTAAAAATATTTGTTTTGAACTTTTTTGAATTGCTTAATCAGTTAACTGTGGCGCTCTCATTTAACCAGTTAACTGTGTCGCCAGAATTGAGCTATGACGAGTATATTCGTCAATCACAGAGTAAGTTGCGTTGGTAAGATATTGGATGAAAAAGATAGTTGGATAGTTGCTCATTTTGGGGACAAATGAACTAAAAATAAAACAATAGTAATTTACAGAACTTCTGGACAACTTTATAATATTTACGCACTTGAAATTCTTACGTTGCACTGTACTTATTTGATAAGAACCGCCGACACTTGGTAAGATATGCACTGACACACACGAGTTAGCTTTCTAGTTTATAAATCCACTTTTTGACTTTGGCCTTTGCCCCTTTTAGGTTAACATCTAGAAAACGTTATCATCGCACATAAATAAATTCATTAGGCGAACTGGTGAAATTTTTCAGCCAGTGCATACGGGGAAGCATGACATTATCTCAAACTGTTTATATTTTCTATTTGTTTTTTTATTCCGGCATAGCCTCAAAATATTCTAAACATGTTGAAATTTGAGAATATGTGTTGTTTTTCTCAAAAATTGTAATTTGAATAGCCAATGGTCACTAATTTGTACGCATGACGAGTATACTCGTCAATACACAAAATTTTGCCACTTCTCCATGACGAGTATACTCGTCAATCCCAGTTAACTGGTTAAAAGATATATATTTTTATAAATGTTTCAAAATATATATTTAACTTTTGTTTAATTTTTTCTTTTGTTTAATTATATCTTTAAACTTTTTAGTTAAGTATAGTAAAACAAATTTTCTTTTATACAATAAATGCTTCAATTTTTTTTAATAATGCTTTAAAACTTTTAAATTACTTAAAAAAATGTCTTTTATAAACATCTTCAAATATTTCTTTCAAACTTCTTTTTAACCAAACTTTTAAACGTTTTAATTACTTAAAAAAAATATTTTCTATTTTCCTCTGTTTATTTGTTTTATCATTTCTTGTCTCGAAGAAAGGAACAATTTTTTTTTTTTTAATTTGGGCGATATATCTACATAATAGTATTCAATCTACTCCCTTAATCTGGCCATGCTCTACAGTTTGACTCGCACTTCAGAAAGTTTTATTTGTATTCCAGCTATTTGAGTAAAAGAGTATTTATTTTCCCATTTTCATTTCATAATATTTTGATTAAAATTTTCTTGTAATCGCTTCATTTTGCAAATCAATATTTTTAGAATATCAACATTTCGCTCATACTCCCTTTTTCTGCTACTCCATTTCTCACTGCACAAAATTTCTCCTCCTCTGCTGCATGTAAGTCTCTCACAGCTGCTAGTCTTAGCAACGAGCAAACATTTCTGTAAGCAGCTTTTCTACATATTTGCGCTGCTTACGATTGCTTTCATTGCTAGTGCGAATATTTCCATTTATGCAGGCGAATTTGTAGATCCTTTCGTTTCTTTCTACTTCGCCTGGCCGTCTTTCCTTTAAGTGTTTGTTGCTCATTTGATGTCATTGCTGTGTTATTTAGCTTTGTTGCTACTGCTGTTGCTGCTGCTGCTACTGTCAATATACTGGAGCTTATTGCATGATTTTGTTGTTTCGTGCTTGTTGTTGTTGCTCTGCTACTCATGAAAAGCACTTTTATATTTTATTCCTCAACTTGTTCTTCTTCAGCTGCTTCTTAATGCCTATGTTCATCAACATCATTACAAGCATTTCATATTTTCGTTCTCTACTTGACTGCTCTGAAGTGGGCGTGTGGAAGGATGTGCATGTGTGTGCATTAGTTATTTGCGCTGCTGTTACTTCAACATGCTTAGTTGTTGCTTTGGCTATTTGTACATATACATATATATGTATATATACACACAAACACTACTTGTGCATGTGCATATGAGTTTGTTAACTGTCCAAGGGCTTGTATTTCGTCCTTTTTTGTTAAGCAGCCACCGTTTCAGATGTACTTATTCCAATTCTTACACTTGTGCGACTACTTAATGACAGCTTTTCGCTCTCTTTTTTTTCTTATTTTCTTTCATCTCCTTCATATATAACTTACTTATTTCTCTTTATTCAACATTTGTGCTTGCCTTTCCAGCTATGCTCCAATTCTGTACTAAGGAATTGTTCAAATGTTGACGGCTTCTTTAACACCAATACAACTTAGTACAATGGCTGCTTAATTGTTTCTGTGCAGGTGTCACTATTTTTGTTATTAGTGCAATTGTTGTTGTGCGCTAGTAAATACCCATCGATTCACTGCTGACAAAAAGTACTGGCAACTGAGGTAAAATCTTGTTGCTTGAAGGATTTGAAGGCTGTGTGTTGTGGTGTTCGTTTATAGTGAACGGTGAACAGTAAGTAAAGCTAGCGATTATTTGCCATTGAGAATGCAGAGTAGCATTTCGCGTCAGCTTTATCTCAGATATATAGAAATAAATCGAAATAATAATTAAATGTAATACGAAATAGAATTAACTCTTTGAGTGGCGCTGGTAGAAATCAATAACTTTTACAAAAAATAATTCTAAAACTTGTATCCCTTGTTTCATTAATTTCTCTTGATGAAATGTTTGTTACACATTTTTGTTAGTTTTTTTGCTGACAGTGTTCGATTTTTTCTTCCAAATAAAAAATTGTCGAGCATTCGTTGTATGGAGAAAATGCATGAGAACGCCAGCAAGAAAATTGTCAAAAATCAACGCGGAGTTTTAGTCACTTCAAACTTGCACTTTATTATAATATACAATACTAAAATATTATGGACTATGAAATTGCATATAAGAAATTTTTTCAGGAATTCTGATTAAAATATTTTAAATTTTTATAAAGATTTGTTGATTCTTTTTTAATATGCACAAAGTTTGAAACTTGTATTTATATGACTTTTGTAGGAGAATTAACTTTTCGTAAAAAAATAATAATAAAATTAAATAAGAAACAAATTACTTATCAAAATTAGTCAGTACGTCCTTGTGCTACAGTTATTTAAGGCACTGAACATTAATTTTTTTGCCATTTTAAATTGAACTGAGTTCCATGTATGCTATTTCCTCAACAAATTGAGCTTGAATGAGCTTGAACTCCGCTTAAAAAATGCGCTGGAACCCACAAAATATTTTCAAATATCATTTGCTAATGGCCCATAATAGCTTCTGTGGAAAGAAATGAGATGAAGCCATTGAGGTTCACAGTTTGAGTTCAAAGAATTTTATTTATGCATAATCAAACTTAAGTTCAAATTTGCTAGACGGAGCTTGCGCTACATTGTTTTGCTTGAGGTCTATTGTGTAAATATGAATTTAAGCGCTGAAGTAATTCGGAATCTGGCGTTAAAGAGCCAAACTATTCAACAAACATTTGAGTTTATCCACTGGCAGTTGATAGAGTTTTATATCAAATATTTTTATAGGTACCAAATCGAGCTTGAGCCTAAATTCTGTGAGACGAAACTTAAGCGCAGATTTTATGCCTGAGGGCCATTGTGTAAATATGATTTCAGCCGGAACCTTGCTGTGAAACATTACTAAACTACCAAGCAAACATTCTGGTCCATGTACAGGTATTTGAAGGTAAGAGTCTAACTAGTTCGATAGTAACTAGTAACGAGATGCAAAATTACTAATTAGAAGTGTACTCAAAATGATTTTCCTGCTATTACAATAGACAAAAATATTTCAAACGTTGCGGATGCAAGAAATGAGGATCAGATGAATATAAATGTTGATGGGGTTAATCATGTGCTCTTACTGGTCCACTAAGAATAATAAGAAATAATTTGATAATTTGTATAATACAGACGCACAGCCTGTTGGTGAGCTAGTTAGGTAGGCGACCCTAGGCCGAGAGGATTGGGTTTCCCTGAAGAATTAGTTTTTTACTAATGGAAAGTTGGGACTCGCATCAATTCGGCAAGCCTTGGGTTAGCACGCAAACGTACAATGTCGCGAGGGAGGATGCCGGGGGCGCTATCGGGAAATTCTAAGGCTAACAAAGCCGTAGTTTACGAATTTGGTGCGTGCCCTTATCGGGCATTGTCCATGAGGTATCCTTGGGATTGCTTCAAGCCATTTCTGCAGAAGCTGTCTAGAAGATGAGGTGGAATAATCTCTTCTTAGCTAACCTGCTCTCGTCGAGCAAAGTTTCAGACATCTGGGGTCTTTGTCACTTCCTTGCTACACCTGCGGATATAGCAGTTTTAAATATCACACACCTGGTGAGTTTCATCAGTAGCACGAAGCGGCTGATTAACATACTTTAATTCAAAGCCCCTTCGTCCTTTTCCCCCTTTTTGGTTTTTTTCCTTCTTTTATTTTTCTTTCCGCTGTATATCATCACAATGGCCGAATTTTAGTTCTTTGTCTGAGTGGGCCTCTCGTGTGGGCAGCCATTTATCCTAACCTAAACTGATGCATAGACTGAATTTGATGTTTGATATTTTAAGGGGAGAAGCTGGTCTAGAATTTTGAAAAAATCGAAAAATTTTTTTTTGTCTTAAAAGGTGCTTTAGGGTCTTAGAAATAATATACCAAATGAGGGATGCCAGCAAAAATGTCTAAATGCCCAAATTTTTCATTCGACGGCAGTGCCTCGCAGGTATGCCCCGAACGCTACTTACAACTTTAAACGCGTTTTTCTCGAAATCACTTTTTTTAAACTGGCCGAAGACATAACTCGAACAAATCTTTACCGATTCTTACGAAATTTTGACAATACATTCGAAATACCTTTCTCCGGAGACGTACGTAGGATTTTTTATTTATATTACATAGTTTTTTTTTTAATCAACAATTTTATGTCGTTCTTTATAGTGAAAATTGTAACTTTTTGTTCAAACGTGCACCATTTCGCGAAAAAACAAAATATCGAAAAAATCCTACGTATGTCTCTTTCTGTTGTTATATAGAAACTAAAAAAATTTTATTTTTTGATCCAGGACAAAAATTAAGGAGTTTACGTCTTCGGCAATGGACCCTCTAGAAAAAAAGGCGCCATAGGAGAACTGCTGGACAGCGGCCATTTTGAAATTAATTCAGACGAAAAATTTTGTATTTGTACCATGAAAGCTATATTATTAAACCTATTTCACAGATTTTCGATTGATTCCTTTGTTGAGTCAAAATAAATTCATAAAATATGCCCATTTTTTGCGCTCTAGACCAGCTTCCCCCCTTAAAAGACACTGCCATGTTGGGAATACCAGTTGCTAGCATTGGAAGGGGAGAGAAGGCAAACTGCTTCAGCTCGAAAATAAACTGGTACTAAGGTAGTTCGGAATTAGTAGGTTTGATTGCAGGAGAGTTACAAAATCACTAACACAAAGTACAAAAATATTTATGCACATCTAAATATGCAGGCCGCTCTTGGCAGCAACTGAAATTCCTAACTTTAAACGAATCGAATATTAAATTTTTTATTGAGGCCCTATATTTCATCGATGAACGATGGGAAAATATATATAAAAATGTGTGTATGTACTTCTCTTCTAAAAAAATTTAATTAATTATTTTTGGGTGAAGTTTCTCTAATTTGAATTTAATTTCTTTTCTAAAACAAAGTATGAATGATCTCTTGGCAAATTTTCTCTATTTTGAATACAATTTAGCAAAGAATCAAATTTTCTTCAAAATTAAATTTCATTTGTGCTGTTTACTAAATGATTTATTTTATTACTGAGCTAAAATGTTTTCTTCTCACTAAAAATTAATTTCTTTGTACCAACAATAAAAGTAAATAGTCCGCAAATTTTAAATTACTATTGGAATTTTTTTTGCAGCTTTTCTTAGAGAATTTTCAAATATTAGAAATTCTTATTTTCCGTATTTTAAATTCTTTTCTATCCTCCACAAAGGTGCTAAAATAAATTATCTATCCGCAAAGCTATCAATCCAGCCATTTTAATTTGCATAAAACATTTATTCAATTTGAAAATTTCATAAATTCACTTCTGAAATATGTTGATGCGAGTTTTCACGTGCTCGTGAATGTTACCATTTTATCCACGGAGGAATCTATACGCTCGTATGTGCGCATATGAACGTGCTTTTCCAAACTTTGCTGCAATCCAAATAACTAACTTCTATGGAAATTCTTATAAAATCATATTTCTTTCCATATTCATTTGCTGCTATAAAGTAAATATTTGCATAAAACTAAGAACTCGTAATCGAAATAGTTCTCAGAAAACTATTTGATAGCAAACAACAACAAATGCAATAACCAATAGCATTTTCGTGATTTCACTCGTTTGCGAAAAGTCAACAGGAGCAACAATAATGCGAAGGGAAAAGAGAAAGCAAGTGAGTGATAGCAAAGCGAGTTATGCCGCAGAGTTGCATGAAAAGTAATCTAATAAAGAGTAGTTAATAAAAATTCAGAAAATGCATTCATAGAACGACTAAAAGTTAACGTATTCAATCCTACACTTACACACACATACTCATACCCATACATTAACGCCATATCACATTCATGCGCTTGCAGTATTGCTTACGCACTTCCAATATGCATTTGCTTAGAGTGGCGCCCACAAACTCATAGAAATGCAAAGGACCAAATTCAAAGTCAACCAAAAGCACATACCCGCCTGTATGTTTGTTTATACATATAAATATGTATTTGTGTGTACTAGTAGCTTTGTATGTGCTGGTAGAAAATAGGCTAATTGCTAATAAAAAAGATTTTCCAGTCCATTTGCAGGACTGGCAGAAATTACAATTTGCACTTATTGCTTGACGCAGCAAGAGGATACTTGTGTGAAGAGGAGCATTCGCAAGCGAGCGGACGGAAAATAAATGGCCGGAAGGATGCGTGGACATAAAATCCATAAAAAGCTCAAGCGATTCATAGCACTAAACATTAACGCACACCCGCACACATACACAAGCACACACTCATGGCAAGGCAGTTTTACTGAATAGTGAGCGATTTTTTGCGCCACATCGTGGCAAGGAGTGCAATGCAGGAAATATCAATGATTGCAAAGTGGGCAATAAAAAGTGATAAAAAATTTGTAAAGTCAAGCTGATATTCTGCTTTCTTCGTATTGATAAAAAGACAATCTGTTGATTGCCTGCATGCGAAGAACTGTATTGGAAGCACAGAGTGAGTTCGAGTTTTTAGGCGCTCCAAAGGCAGCCACGTCTACGTTGCTCGATCGACCGACATTTCCTATACACCGAGCGGATCTAGCTAAGCTGACCAACGGAAAAACTGAACGGGAGCGAAGCATCCGTACGTGGCAGGAGGAGGAACTCTATGAACGGACGATGAACATATCGATTGTTACCGAGTATCTCCACGTGGATAAATCGAAAACAATGACACACAGACTTCTGCCTAACCCAAGTACTTAGTGGACAGGGATGCTTTTGAATCTTATCTGCATAGATTTAAGCATGAAGACGGCCCGTACTTCACTTTTTGTGACAACTTTGTTGAAGATGCGGATCATGTTTTCTTTTTCTGCCCTCGTGGTGAGTTCGAAAGGGATGAAGATTGGAAAGCCAAAAATGGTTAGTAACTTGATGGAAATGAAGTGCTTGACTCAGAAGAGTCAGTAATATAACAAAAATAGTAATTATCAAATTGCGGCCCCCTGAACAACAGCGTAGATCTTCATGAAGAGGCAATAGGAAGGGACCCTTGAAGTAATACTTAGAGGTTTTCCCGCGTGAGGGAAACGGAATTAGGATGGGTTTTTAGTGGGTGAGTGGAAATACAAGTCTCACACTTTACGGATTGCAATGATTTATGGTACCTACAAAAAAAAAAAAAGTATTCGCCAAATAGAGATAAAAAAGAGAGAGAGAAAGGGAGGGAGAGAGATATAGAGAAAGTAACATAAAGGGAGACAGAAAGAGAGGGAGAAGGAGAGGGAGAGAAAGAGGCCGAAGATAGAGATAGAGTTAGAGATAGAGGTAGAGATAGATTCAGAGACAGAGATAGAGATATAGATATAGATAGTGATAGAGATAGAAAGAGAGATAGAGAAAGAAAGAGAGATAGAGATAGAAAGAGAGATAGAGATAGAAAGAGAGATAGAGAAAGAGCGTGATAAAGGGGGGGAGAGAGAGAGAGTTCAGGGCAAGAGAAAGATCGACCGCAAGGGAAGAGAAGGAGAGAGAAAGGATTAAGAGAGAAACAGAAAGTGAGAGAGAGAAGGAGGGGTGATAGGAAGAGCAAAGAGCAAGAGAAAGAACGAGAGAAAGAAAGGATGAAGAGAGAGAGAAATAGAAAGAGAGAGAGAGAGAAGAAGGGAGAAATAGAGAGAAAAAAAGAGAGAAAGAGATAGAGATAGAAGGAAATATATGGTTAACGTGATGAACAATAGTCGATCATTCTATGGTTCGGTGGCCTCTGACTTACCAAAATAATTATCTAAATGTGCACCTACTTACAGTTTTTCTAAATTACCTCATTTTACTAATAACAGTTTTTTCGAAATTTAAGTTTTGAACGAATAAAGGAAATAAACAAAAGAATCTTAAATTTCTTAAATTACAGTAAATAATCCAGAATTATTTTGAATAAATAAATAGTGAATGTAAAAAAAGAAATGGATTGGGCTGTACTAACTTTGAGATATCCAATCAAATGTGTACAAAAATTGGTGAAAAATATTATAATAGAACTGAATTTCAGGTTTTTGTCCTGTTCGAGGATTCGTTTTTAAAGGTTATATCCATAAATCGATAGGAAATTAATTTTTAGGAAGCTACTTTAAAGCAGAAGTCGTTAGCTATAACAGAAAGTCGTTAAATTCACGCCCAAAGTCGAAAAACCCAGTTTGGCCAGATCTAGGTGCCCGGGCTTGGGAGTAGAAAGTCCGTTTTACATTTACCTCCCAAAAAAACGGAGCTAGCACAGATTATAAAAAGCTTCAAATGGAGTTCAAATAAATTCTTTGTAATTAGACAAAGATTTGCACTCTAAGGCAAAATGGATGGAATGAGCTTTTAGTGGGCCATAAGTGCTACAATAAAAATATAATTTGAAAGAGGATGCCAAAGTGTAAAATGTCCAATCAATACATACAAAAACACATTCGACACGTGATGCGATTCAACTTAATTGATTTCCACTGGGACGTTGTTGTCCAGCCATTGTTCCTTTAAATTGGCTTGCATTTAAGCCTTTCAGACAAGGATATCCTATAGAACTGTATGCATTCACATACAAGCAAATATGTGCGCGTGTACTGCAATGCAGCAAACAATTGGCAACGATACCTCGCTATAGAGTAGCCAGCAGAATGGGTGGAAAGATAGGAGGAAAAGTGAAAAGTAGGAAAATGAGAGGGAATCTTTGTCTTGCTGCAGTACCAGCAGCATTCTTCGGTTGATGTATTGTAGCTATTTTCACATACATACAAATATACATACACACATAGGTATACATACTCATACTTACATACATATATGCATACATACACACATACGTATAGCCCATACAGATTGGTGAAGTAGGCATGGAGAACGAAAATGCAGAGGCGATGGCGAGTTGCGGAGGAAGAGGAAAAAATTGAAAATAAGGACAACGCTGGTGTAATGCAAAATAAGTAGACTTGAATGAAAAGCGAGGAAAAATAAAATAGCCGAAAAAGCAATATGAAAAACTAGGTTCGGACAAACGAGGAGGTAAGGGATGGAAATGGGCTGCAAATAAATAAATAAAAACATTTTATATTAAGATATTAAGCACAGAAAATGTATATAAAACAGAGAATGAGAGATAAGGACTGCAAAAGTGTGAAAAAATCGCAAGCAAAATGCATTAATTATAGCGAAATGTATCAAAGTTGAAGGCCCTGTGCTGAGAAAACCAATTGTTGGGAGGCCAAAATTTTGTGCCAACGTTGCGCTTTTTATCACACAGAAATCATGTAGTACTTGTATGCGTATGTGTATGTATGTATGTATGTGGTAAATTTGTAACTTGGCCTACATACAAATGGCTTATTCTGAGCCAGCTGCACTTAACACATTTGTGGCAGCCTACAGTCATGCAAATCTTTGGCAACAAAAAATGGTGAACAAAAAAAATTTGAATTCGCCCACAAGGACATTTATAGTGGCTTTGCATATCCTTGTGCTTTGTACTTTTATTGTGTTGAAATGGACGACATTTTGTAGGCCAAGTGTGCCGAGTTGTGTGACCTCTGCATCTTCTTAGATCGCAAGTGTCGTGTTGCAGATATGCTTTCTCTTTTGGACAAATTTATAGCTATGGATTTTTCAATTCATCTGATAATTGATGAACGTTTTTGGCGTTGCCATAAAAAATCATGTGCATGTAAGTGCCCATATGTATGAGTGTATGAGCGTGCATGTGTGTGTGTCTCTCTTTCTATTCAAATGAGCTGCTCTTCAGCGATGTAGCTATGGGAATTCGATATACTCTATGCACGTATTGTGTGCTCGAGCTGCCATGGACATGCCAAGTGTTCGGATTTAAGGATTTTCGTTTGAGTTGGCTTGACTGAGTTTTGGGTCATATGTACGAGTATATCATTTGTTATATTCTAATTGAGGTTGAGACACTTGGTAACTATGTTAAGTAGATGGTGGTGGAACATCAGTGAAGAGAGTGGAGATGTGGTGTGCCAAGAAGCGAAAGGAGCAGCTGGTGAAGAAAAAAATACGAGACAAGAAGTTTGCTGAAGTGGGACTAATCAAAGCATTGCTAGTAGATAGGCAGCAAGTAGAGTCTCTAAGGAATATCGGAACTTTTTGTAGTAGTTTCCAAAAAGGCATCTACGAGTGCATGTTTAAATGTTAATTGTGTGAGTAGTAGTAAGGACTTTGTTTGTGGTTGCCAAGTTAGGAGTTGTAGAAAAGAGAAACGTGGATTAGGCGAATTTGCTTAATTTTCAAGTGATTACTCAGAAGTCAAGTAACGCGTGAACGCACAATCTCAAAAATTACACTTCAAATCGTCAAAGACAAAATATTTTGCCTCCGTAGAAAATTTAGGCAAATCAGCTATTCAAATCGCTTCATTCAAGCAACTGATAAAAATTTGAAGCAACTTGAAAATTGAAATTAAGAATTCAAAATTTTGATGAAATATTTTTGAAATTTTTGTGGATTTTATACAAAGTTTGGAACTTTGATTTATAGAGTCTTTAGGTAGGTAGGTAGGTGAAATGGTTGAAGTACCAGTCTGACACTCCCTAAGTAGCACTAAAGCGCCGTTTTGATTCCATTTTGAGACGTTCACCAAGCAGATATCCAGAGTTGTGGATGTAGTAGAGAAGGTTGATGGGACTTAGTTTGACGCACTAGCCCCGAGCTGTCAATGAAAGGAGCACCCAGTAACCTTAAGCGTCTAGCTGGAGCTCTATCGTCACTGCGCTTTCCTGAAAAATAATTTGTGCAATTCGCCTTTAACAACAGTCAGGGGGATGCTGATGACCAGGTAGAAGCTTTCTGAGACCAGTTCAGTCGACAATTTTTCGACAAGCTCATCAGCAATTTCATTTTCCGCTATGTTCCTATGTCCTGGAACCCAGATCAGCCATCTGATTTCCTCCTTATATGAGTTTACTAGTTTGGTTCTGGCCCTGGTGTCGTTGGCCGCTGCTTGGTTATAGGAAAAAATGTTAATATCTACCTCGCTACCAAGATGCGTGCCTGCGGAATCAAAAAAGGCTTCTGCCTGAAAAACTCTTGAAGTATTCGGCAATTTTAAGGACATAGAGAAATTGGAGAATTTAGAGAAAATCGCTGATCCGACTTCCGATTCCAACTTGGAGCCGTGAGAGAAGACAGAGGTACTAGAGAAGACAGAGGTACAGATATTCTCCTCGTTCTAATTCTAGCAACTTGGAATTAGTGCAATAATGTGTAAGCATCATTTTGCATACGACGTTGCCTATTTTCT
The DNA here is from genome assembly GCF_027943255.1 of Anastrepha obliqua. Lineage (NCBI taxonomy): Eukaryota > Metazoa > Arthropoda > Insecta > Diptera > Tephritidae > Anastrepha > Anastrepha obliqua. The sequence goes on along the minus strand of NC_072896.1, from coordinate 89,901,702 downwards.
CTCTGATGAATGCCATCCGAACATTTCCTTTCTATGGAAGATAATTCTCAAAATCTAATCCAACAAAAAAAAACAATTCAAGAGCATCAACGCGTTTTTGGAATGAAAACTGCGGATCTAAAGAGTTCCTAAAAATTCTGATTAAAAAATTGAAAATTTCGAAGAAATTAAAAAAAAAAATTTTTGTATTTTTTTAAACTTTTGTGAAATTTTCATAAAGTTTGGAACGTTTATTTATAGAATATAAATTATCTAATTTTTATAAAATATTAAAAAAAAAAAAAAACAAATTAGCATAAAAAATAATGCGAATATTGTAAAAGCTTAAAGTAACTTAATTATGTGAGCACTAGTGTTTGTACATATATGAGCATTTTTGAAAACTTATTCCTTTTCATAACCTCCTTTTGCCTTCAACACCAAACATTTTCATTCCATAGTTTCTAATGTTTCTCTGTTTTAAGTTTTTTTTTTCTCTCTCCCATCAGCATTCAACATTTCATGATTTTCACATTTTTCATTTTCGAAGTATCTGCGGTATTACATTGAAAGTCATAATAGTTATCGACATGAACACACATTAACACCACGTCACGTACACAAACACATTATAGGTAATGCCGGCACATATATAGTACATCCATTCAGTTGGGCTGCCTCATTGGCATAGATATCCTTAAGGAATAATTTAAAGTGGGCAGCAGAAGGTTTTTTCGTGTCAGCGCAAATGTGAAGTGGAAAATAACTTTTCTGGTTGAAAATTTGCAGCTGATTTATTATTGCCCTCGAATGGCAATCAATGCAGTGAAGCAGCTCAAATCTCCAAGCCAATGCTGATAGCGCTGGAGTGCTGTTACTTCTGTGCCTCGGCTGCTGACAATACAATGCGAAATGGGAGCGTGAAAAGCAATTCAACAAAAGCAGAAATTCTATTTATCATTCAATGCGTGCTCTGATCCTTTCATTGCCTTTCGCTGGTGCTTTGCGCTTAAGCTTACGAATTATTGTAAATCGCTCAGCGACTGAAGGTCCTGCTCATTCGTTCGGTCGTTGGGAATTTATTGGCGCAAAAGTGTTGACGAATTGATGTATGGACAGCAAAGCAAATAGGGAAGTGTAGAAGTAGTTTTGCTTGTAGTAGAAGTTCCATGTACTTACATATAAAAAATAGTTGGCGTGGAGTTTAAGAATGGCAAAGTAGTGAATACATTTTTTTAAGAGTTATAGAGTACATAAAGTTAATGAAAGAATTTCATCCCAGAATTTGGTGGCTGAAAATTTTTGATATATTTTTTTAATTTTTTTTTTTTTCAAGGGATTTGCTTCCGATTAATTGATAATTTTTTCTTTACAACAAGTTTGATTTTTATCAATTTATTAAAGAGATATATTTCATAATTTTTTTTTTTAACTCTAAATAAGCAAATGCACGATTTTATTAAAATATTTAAAGCCACATATTTCAAATATTCAAATGAATGTATGTCCGCTTTCCGGGATGTGGCAATAGAGCAGAGAAAAATTAGTCTTTCAACTTTTTGTGCTTTGCTTGTAGTAGAAAATAAATAAATAATTTCTATGTAATTATTGAAAAGTAAGTAATTATCTAGAAAATTAAGAACTTGAACTCTTGAAATTTGTGATCGAAAAATCGAAGCGAGTAAGCGAGCGTAAGTTATTAATAATTTTTTTTTTTATTAAAATTATATGGCAAGCCTGTTCGAAATTTGGTTTAACTTAAAGCTTAATCGCACATTTTTCTTGGCAAACATATTTTTCGTTACCTTTTTGTATAATAATTGTACGAACACACGTACCTACACATTTTTTAGTTTCATGTTCATGGTTTGAAACTAGATTCTTAATAATCTTCGGCAACCCTATTCAATACAATTTTAATTTTCATGAAACTCATCAATAACTTTCGCATTAGATTGAATCGAAATTTCTTACTAAAATTTGCTTTTTTTAGGCATTAAATGGCAACCCTGTACAAACATTACGATGGTTTTCAGTTTGGTGTGTGAAAAACATAAAGTTTTCACTAATCTGGTGATATTTTTACGTTTGTTTGTCGTTCCTAATAAAAAAAATAATTGCAGTTAACGGCAACCCTGCCCGAAAATTATACATTTTCAAATTTTACGCAAAGGAGTTTAATTTTTATTCAATACTGTGTTGGTGCTTAGCAAATTTCCTTAAAAAGTAATATTAAAAAAAAATCACATGGCAACTCTGCAAAAATAATTACATATTAATAAATAAAAATAGTTACATAGTATGCATTTTCTCAGAATTGCGCCTGGAAAATGTGATGCTGCCCTGGGAGACTTAGCAAAATTCTCGAAAAGTAATTTTATTCTTATTAAATTTTGAGATTTTATTTTTAAAAAAATTTATTTTAATATTGCGGCAAAAAAATCTAGATGGCAGCTCTGGAAAAATATTTATAAATAATATTTTATATTTACGAATTTTGCCCACGTCCTTTAATTTTTAATCAATAAAAGTTGTTTGCAAATCATAATTGGACCTCGCCCAATGCCCTCTGCAGCACTTCTTTCAATTTCCAAAAAATTTTAATTTCCACTCCATTTTTGTGCGAAATTTCCATAAAAAGTTATTTGTCCTACTCACTGCCTAACATTGCGGATATGCCCTTGAGAGCTGTAAGAGCAAATTTCACCGAAACATTTCATAAAATATTTTCCGACCACTTCACTCTTCTCGAGTGCTTTTTTCATTTCGCTTTTCTTATTGCCACCACTGCGGCACCTTTTCGAGCTAATCAAGCGCATAAGGCTAAATAAAAATTCTGTCACGCTGTAGTATAAAAAGTTGAAACATTTTTTAATAAGCGAGAAACCAGTAGAAAAATAAATAAAGTCTGCGCGAAGGAGCATAGTGGAGCAGAATCACCCAGAGGCACTAATGGCGACCACATAAAAAATCTATTTGAAAAGGAAACACAAGTGGAAAGCAACAAACGAATGACAGCAGAGGGCACTAAATGGCACGACAAGGGAAGTGAGAAGTGAAGTCGCGAACTGGCAGTGAAGACAGTAAAGAACGAAAGCGCGTCTGTTGAGCTGCTTGGGGTTTTATGGGTGGCAGATGAAAAAGTGCCGCAATGCAGAAGGTGGTGAAAGTAATAGGGAGCGCGTGTTTGCTGAGGAAGTAACGCTTTGGTGGAGCGCTGATGAGTCGCTACGTGGGGAGCTATGTGCTGAGTCAAGTAAACAAGCAAACAAACAAGATTTCAAACTCGTACTCAAGTAGTGGCGGCAGCAGCAGCAGCAAATGAAGAGGACCACGAGGACAGCGATGAAAGATGGCGTCACGGCGAAGAAAATTGGAACATGACGCCTTACATCCGGTGGCGAGCGACCACACAAACAAGCGCTCGCAAGTCTACTTATGTGCGTAAATTTACATAGTAATGCATGCCAGCAGTAATGACACAGGCAAGGCAAATTAACCACACCGAGCCACACATTTGAACTAATACATGCACACGGACACACAAAGCGCAGCGAACTAACAAAGCGAAACGGCAACCACTCAAGTTCTCAAGTGGACAGTGAGGCAGTGAGACACGAAGTAGGCGACATTAGCGGTGACGGATCTTGGAGGCCACCAAAGCCACCACTACCACCAACACCAACACCAGCGCAACCACAGAAGAGAGACTACCAGAACAAAGTGAAATGACAACGGCCGCAAAGTGGTGCCATCGACGTTGGCGTCATCTGGCAACGTACAGCGTAACACAGAAAGCAGATGCTAGCAGCCAAAAGCGAATTAGCACATATGAGTGGTGGCCACACGTTGTTAGTGTTGGTGCCATGTCGCCGACGCCAGTAAGTGACGCAGTTCGTGCAAGTCACCGTTGTTCGGGTAGTAAAAGCGGAGGGTAGTTGGTTGACTAGAGGACCCTAACAGGAGGTTGGTGAGGGTGATGGTGGTGGTGGTGTTGTTATTGCTGCACGTAGCAGAGATGGGAGTGATGTAAAATATTGTGAGATAAAACAAGCAGACGCCAAATAAAGCCTACAGCGCCCATAAGTGTGCGTGCACACACCAATGCGTGTACGTACATATGTATGCAATTATTTACACAGAGAAAAATTTGCTTTAGAAGGAAAATTGTATAAGAAAATGCATTAATGAAAGATTTGATAAAAAATTCGTGATGGAGTAAAAATCTGAATGAGAAAAACTTACCTTAATTTTAATGCTGAATGCGTACAATTTTTCGCTTTAACGTGGCTAAAAGGGAGAAAGAATAAATAAAGAAAACAGTTAATTAGTAATTCAGTGTGAAATAAAATTTATTGATGTTAATAATTAGAATTATGACATCTTCAATGTAAGCAAATTTTAGAGTAAATAAATTTCGGATTGGTACATCTCGAAATTTCCTACTCAACCTTTTTTTATTTTTAAGCTATTAAAGGGCAACCCTAAGATGAAACAATAAAATTTTAATGCGATTTTAGGTTTGGCGAAAAAAACTTAAATTTTCGTTAATCTTGTGATGCTTTCGCGTATGTTTGGCGTTCTTCATAAAAAAACAAATGTTCAAATCGACGGCAACTCTATCCGAAAATTATACGTTTTTAAGAAAACTTATAAATTTTCTCGTAAAAGAGTTTTAGTTGTATTAAATTTTGTGTTGTTGTTTAGCAAATTCCCCTCAAAAGTAATGTTAAAAAGACACATGGCAACCCTGGGAAAAAATTTTATACAGATTTTCAAAATTAATTTTTTTTGTTTTAAATTTATACTAATATTTTTTTTGCTTTTATGTTTTTTTATTTTTGGTTATTTTATTAATTTTGTTTTGCGGAATTTTATTTTACACCATTTTATTTTACTTTATCTCATATTTTACTTTATTTTCGGGCTCTATTGTATTTGTTCTGATTCACTTTATTTTATTTCATTTCATTTTATATAATCTTATTTAATATTATTTTGCTTTATTTTAATTTTATTTTACATAAATTTTGTGTTATTCCCCTCCACTCTATTCTACTTTACTTAAGCTTATAAAATTTATTCTTTGTATATTACAATTTTAATTTTAATTTATTTTATTAATTTATTATTTAATTTAATTTATTCGAATTTATACTAATTTACTTAACTTCATTGTATATTAGCTAATTTTTTATTTTGTTATATCTAAATTGATTTTATTATTTAAATTTAAGTTTAATATTATAATATTTTATTTTTTTATTATTTTATTTTATTCTTTTCTATTCTCTTCATTTTATTTTTGTTTCCTATTCAATTTATTTTGAGTTAAATATTTTATTTTATTTCATATTATTTAAGTTTACTTTACTTAATTTTAAAAACAATTTTTTATTTTATAATAAAATTTTAATATAATTTTCATACCTTTTTTTTTTATTATTATTTTAGTTTTACTTTATTTGATGTTATTTGAGTTTATTATATTTAATTCTGTTTTATTTATTTTATTTTGTTTTACCACAATTAACTTTTTTTAATTTTTATTTTATTTTATTTTTTTAAATTTTCAATTTATTTATTTTATTTTATTTTATTTTATTTTATTTTATTTTATTTTATTTTATTTTATTTTATTTTATTTTATTTTATTTTATTTTATTTTATTTTATTTTATTTTATTTTATTTTATTTCATTTTATTTTATTTTATTTTATTTTATTTTATTTTATTTTATTTTATTTTATTTTATTTTATTTTATTTTATTTTATTTTATTTTATTTTATTTTATTTTATTTTATTTTATTTTATTTTATTTTATTTTATTTTATTTTATTTTATTTTATTTTATTTTATTTTATTTTATTTTATTTTATTTTATTTTATTTTATTTTATTTTATTTTATTTTATTTTATTTTATATTTATTTTAATTTAATTTACTTTACTCGTCCTCAATTAAAAACAATTTTTTTAATTTAAATTAAATTTTCTGTGTGTTGCACTGTTAATAAGAAGAACAACAACGCAACTTGTCTCCTTGCCATGCACCATCCGTCCATCAACGGAGAGGGTAGCGCGTGCCAGCAACTGCCTTGGCCCACAAAAATAAAATACAAATTGAATTGAGTGGCGAAAAATGCCGCGACAACACCACCAACAGCAGCAGCATCAAAAAACAGAAAAAAAAATTATCAAGGAAAAAGATAAAAGAAAACAAAAACAACACAATTGAATTGAAATAAAAACAACGAAACCACAAAAAACACTAAGTGAAATGTTTTACTGCTGGGCGCGCATTGCAGCAGCCACCACAGCAACATACACACACACACACACATAGACAGAGTAACAACCACTAGTAGCAACCACTGTGACAGTTCGACAGCGCGACAGGCAGCACATTGCCGATGGCAATGGTGCTGGCAATAAATGTCACTCAACGCAACAACAAAATTAACAACAGCGCAGCAAAGCAATCGAAGAGCTATAATTGCGGCAGCACCAAGTCGGTAAACAATAACCAAATGCCCAGCGGCAGCAGTGCGGCGAGGAGCAAAGTATTAGCGCTTGACAGCCTTTTTAATTTGTACGAAAATAACCATCAATGACCAATGAATGATGCGCGGCGTGCAAGCCGTTGACTAGCAGAAGACGAGGAAGAAGAAGAAGCAGTAGTAGCCAACAGCCAACACACACTGCAGGCCAACTGACCTCGCACGTCGATAGATTGTGGGCCAGCAGTGGACCAACGGAGCCGTGTTAGTTAGTGTGGACGACAGCCGGGCATTTGGTGGCCAACCGAAAACAGCAAAATTTCTGGGTGAAATAAGTAAAAACAAAATGAAAAATAATTAAAGATCTATAGAATAAGAATTGACAGCTCGTGCAACAATAATGAGAATTCTATGAAACCACTAGGAAAATGCCTGGTATGTATGTATGTATGTCCAAGTACGAGTGTTCGGCTTAAGGCAAATATCCACAGAATATTGCAAGTCTTTAATAGTGTTTGCTCATATACAGACATACACACACATATATAGGTATTATACGTGCAACAAAGCACATATTTAACTTTTCATTTCGACGATTCTTATCTATTTTAGTTCTGCTGTTTTGCCAGTCTCGCCCACATCCAATCATTTACTTAGTTAATACGCCTTAGCGCCGAAAATATGTATTGAGTTGTGGGCTGTTCATTTGTGAGTGCATGCTTGTATGTGTGTATGAGTGTTCACTTGTGTATGAAGGTAAACAAATATACGTTTTTATATTTTGCCGCATGCAATGCGCCTCCTTTTTTGTGAATTGCTTTGCTGTAGTAGGGATCATGTAAATATGCTTGTAGGTACATAACAATTAATTGATAAGCTAATTTTTTTGTTTGGTTAATTTGGAAGAGAATACCCATATCAACATGTGGGTATGTAAAAGTATGTTACGAAGCTGAAAGAGTTTTGAAAATTGAATCCCTTCTGTTAACGTGAATATTTTCGTTTTTAAGATATACATTTTATATATATTTTAGAGCGGGTAAATTTTTTTCCACATTGTTCCTAACCGACTCTGATCCTAGCATCAATTTTCCATTACACCAATGCATTTGTGGAACACGACCGAACGATGACTGAGTTGTTAAGATGATTTCACCTCATCCCACATCCATCCATACAGATCAGCTGTAAAAAGTACTCGAAGTAATGCTGAGCATCACAGCATGCATACCTCGCGAACAGTGTACTGTAAGGTTACCCAAAAATTCGAGAGCCAAGGCTTTATTCACCTTAGAAGATCCCTCGAGTACCTCTGATCCAGACGCGGCCCGAAAGATTTCGCGACCATAAAAGTTTGTGCACTTGATGCAAAGAGCAGACCACAGGTAGTCAAGAGGATCCCAACCATCTCATTTCGCAGAGAAACTACCTCATAAGTTCACTGTTTACCCAGCTCATCCACTGCACAGTTTTTTGAAGACATTGTGATCAGGTACGCAGATGAGAATTCGGATGGAATCGAAAATGAAATCAGAAATTCCGATCAGTTTCAAGTGCAACATCATCAGCCCAGGGCCCTGGTTGCCGTTTAGCTATCGAAGTAGTTATTTAATTCCATGCCATTTATTGCACAATTGAGCGCAGCCAACCAGTTGGTTCTTTTATTGCGGCTACCGCTGTCCACTGTAATGAGTCTGATGGGGAGCTCTTCGCAGAATACTTTTACGTCAATTCTTCCATCCACCTTCGGGTCAAACGTGAAGCAATGCCTATACCAAGCAATGCCTCTAAATAGGTGCAACATTTGGATGCAATGGGGTGTACATTGATCACCTACCAGTGTGACAAGCCCCAAATTATGTTATGACTTTGAAGGGAAACATTTTTGCATGCTAATTCTGAATTTAAAAATTAAAATAACTCAGTTTTTGATTAACGCTGCACCATCCGCATCAAAAAGGAATGTGAAGAAAATGGCGGAAGACAAAATAAAGTATTTTAAAAATGTTGTCTGAAAATAAAACAACCCACGTAATAGTTGATTGCGGCTACTAATAAATCTTCATTCGGGATATAGAGAATCTTTTTTACTTACGCTAAATGTAAAATAGATAAATAGTTTCGAGAAAAATGATAGCTAATCCTGTGACTCTTACGATAACGGCTACCAAAAACCTTGTAGCATTCTTTTGTTAGTCTAAAGCTGAGGATCTTTTTCGCCTTTATTGGCGTGCTAATCGCTTAAAGGGCATTGACTAAGTGTAACAAAGTGAGTCATTTGGAATACACCAAAACAAGCCTAGCCCTTCATCACCTGAGCTTGCCGGAAAGATAATATAAGTTAGGGTCGTAATAATGAAGAGAAAATGTCTTCAAATGCTCGCATAATGACAGTACAACTTGCGAAATATTTGTGACCTGGAAAACTAAGTTATGGCGTGCCAATATTTTATTTACCTGCTTGAAAATAAACTCGTCGAACTCTCTTAATGTTGTAGAAATCGAAAAGTAAAAGTTGGTTAGGAGTTTGTAAACAAAATTTCAAGCCAAGCGAAGCTAAAAACATAACGTTCATGCTTTTATGAGTTAAAGTGACTAGCAAAGACTTCAAATAAGAAAAATAGTAGAGATTTGTCTACATTGCTTGATATCTGAAAAACGCATTGCATTCAAAGCTCTGGAAAGTAAAACGGTAAATAGTCAATGAGGAGAGGAGAGATGTAACAGCAAGAATGAGATAGAACAAAATAGAGACAGAGACGGAGATAGCTAGTCCTGTGAAAATTTTCTAGATTCTTTGCCAAGCCTGAAAATATGCCGTAGCCTTGCTCTAGCAAACGCAGAATACTCACAGAGAAAATGCTCAGTGCCATCCATTTCCTCTAAGTAAGACAGGAAAATCGGGTACTAATGATGCCAATGATCCTGTTAATAACACCGACCATCAACCGAACGTTGTAGCCTTCCAGGGCCTTCAGTGCAGCCTGACTGCCACAAAAGATTTTTTTGTTATTACTAAAGCAGCGTCTTCCATGTTGAGATCTATGTTTCAAAATAAAAATCTATTGGGCAGTTCTGTCATCTCAAAAATGTTATGAACAAATGAGCTGTTAAGTGGAAGAAGATTTGAGACGAAGAATACAGTTCAATTGGTGAGTCACACCAATGACAGCCAGTCATTTTACTGATGCAAGAGTTAGAACGCTTCTAAGCCTCACATATAAAGACATCATTAGGAGGCTTATACATATGGAGAATATTAGTAGTATAAAGTGAGGTAGAGTATTTGAAGGGATTCCATTGGTATCTATGCTAATGACCACAAAATCTCCACTGACCACAGAGTGTTCACTACCTAGCCCATATTTGCTAGTATCTTCAAATGGTAGGTACGAGGATTTAGAGGCTTGAAGAAAAGAGCACAAAATTCATATTTGTATACTTCCAGATAACCAAGCAGCACTCTTGCCAACGAAAAATTCTAGAATACTTACCCTAAGCAGTAGCAGTAGGTGGGAAATTTCTCCTTAAATTCACAATTGAAACAGGTACCATGCGGGTGTACCATTTCAAAACACATAACTTATAAGCTCCATCTGGTATGTGGCTATGGACCGAACTGGTCTGTGTGTGACTGCAAGCCAACCAGTTTAACCTAACCTAACCTAATCTACTCTAACTACTATTAGATCGTACCCCACCCTTACAATTTTTCTCACATACACTCCGTTGCAAAATTATAGAGACACCACTATTTTTTTTATAAAAGTACCGTTAATACAACAACAAAAACCATAAAGCGCAAAGTTTCAAACATCGTGCAAATTTTTAAAATTTGTAAAATTAATAAAAAAAATTTCAAAATTATATTAGAATTTACAACTTCGTAAATAGAATTTAAAATTTTTTTCTGGGTATGCAGTTTTATAGCACATTCAATTTTATTATGACAAAGTGCAAGTTTCAAGTGACTACAAAACTCTGTTGATTTTTGACAATTTTTTTTCGCTGTGGTGTCTAGCCTTTTCTTCCACACAAAGTACAAGTGCAAATTGCTTTATTTGGAAAAAAGCTTTTTATGAAATTTCTAAACATTTTGTTTCAGGTTTGAAAGGAAGAAAAACGTCTTGCAATTACTCATCTTACGTAGAAATTTTACTTTATCAAAGCAACTACCATCCAGGGGTACAGCTGCGGTGCAGTGCAGCCATCATTGCCCCTGCCTAAAATAAAATTCAGCTAAAAAAAAGTATCAGTAGAAGAAACACAAATAGCCAACGTTCTTAAGAAAAAAAAAAAACGAAAAATAAATGCTTAAAAATCACAGCCGACAAAGCATAAATACAAATTCAAAAAACACGCGCTGCACGGGCAGCAGCGTCAAGATTAGAGCACAGCAGGCAGCATCGAAAAAAGCACGAGCGGCAGACAGCAACCAACAGCCAATGGCTGCCAAAACCAGCAACAGTGACCAACAGCAACAGTGGGTAGCGCGCGAGGCAGCCGAAATGCCCAACTCAAAGTGCCAAAATACCATATCTTCTGCCATCTATGTCCATCTCTTCGTCGCTCGAAGCGCACCCTTACCGCACTGACTCATCGCCTGGTCTGTTTAACCATGAATTTTGGATAAATGCCAATAATTTTTGTTGTGAACGCGTCTGCAGAAAATGAAACAGAGCAAAGAAAAAACACGAAGAACAAACAAAAAAAAAAAAACAGCGCGCAAATAGGAAAATTAGGAAAATTTAAATGTTTTCCCTGCGAGGCGTTTGTTTTTGTTGCCGTTTTTTTTACATTTTTTTTTACTTTCTTTTGCTTCAAATAAGTTTTGTATTTGTGTTTGTGCCTCTGGCAGCCAGCAGTGTTGAGGAAATCAGTGGCCAAAGTGAAACCAGAAGCACATAAGAAAAACAAAAAAAAAGCGAAAAACACAAAAAATTAAAAGTTTAAAGGCAGAACAGATAAATTAAGGCAAATTAAAGAAAAATAAATTTGAAGTCCAACAAAAAGAAAAAGACGTGCCTGTGTATATGCACGTGTCAGTGAATTGGAAAATTGGAAAAATGCAGAGATTTTTGATACATCGTTGAGTGGCCGCTCCGGCTGCTGATGCTGCTGCTATTCATTTTGGCTTCAGCTGCCAACCTAATGGCCAAGCATAGCCGGCAAAGTGTGCATACAAAGTTTCTTAAACATTCGTATATTTATGCCCATGCAACTTTGTAGATGCAAGTGTGTGTGTGTGTGTGTGCGTTTATTGTAAATAGTTGAATTGCTGAAAGCAGCAGGTGAGGTGAGGAGAAACACATTTATGCCGCTTTCGAGGTCAATAAGCATGGCGCAAATTGTTTAAACAAATACAGCGACCGAATTTATGCAATCACAGGTGTATGGGTGTATAGGCGTATATGGTAGGTGTATAGATGTATAGGTGCATAGGTGTATAGGTGTATAGGCGTATAGGTGCATAAATATATAATTCTGTGTAAGTTGAAGAGCGTGAGTCTTTTCAATTTCAAGGAGTTGCAAGCCATCAAGGCGGGGTGTATCAGCAGTGACCTTAAATGCAATATAAAATACATCTGTATGCATGTGTGAGTGTATTAGGGTGCCTCACTAAAAAAAAGTGGCGATTTTTCCAATGGAATTATTGGAGTGTTTAGGATTAGGAACATTTAGTTATTTTTAAGACTTCCGAGAAAATATTTAGGAAAAATATTAAGACTTATATTTTAAAATATCTACAGGAATTGAGTTGTTTTTTATAAATAAAATTAGTTTCTAAAAATATTTTTTCCAAAAAATAACCTCGCATTCCCTGCAACTGTGCCGCTTTCGCAAGGCGAAGGCTTCAAGACGCAGGTTTTGCGACTCTAAATTCATTATTGATGTACAAGGTGGCGCAAAATTAATCAATTTAAACAATTTTGTATTTGAATAACTTTTTTACTGAATAACATAAATAAAGAAATTAAATACAAAAAAAATAAAACAAATAAAAAATAAAATTAAAAAAATAGTGTAATAATAATAAAAAAAAAAATTAAATTTCAGTGATGAAAATTAATTATTTTGACCTTAATGCGCTCCATTTGCATGTTTACATGCTGCAACTGTCTAATTCACAAGCCTAAAATATGATTGACGTACGACGCCATTTGCAAAAACTATACGGTGACGAAAGACGATAGGGTGATTAATTTTGCGCCACTTTGTAGAACAAAAAGCCTGTGGAGTTACTCAAATTCATCAGAAATCTTCAAGTTTAGACTTGCGATCGAGCATAATATCGCTAAACAGGGGTATATTGCATTAGGACCAACTAAAAAAAATATTTATAAGAGAATGTTTTAAACTTTAAAGGCCAAATGCTTCAAGTTTTCATCAACGGAATCAAATAAAAATATTTTTGATCCTATTTATAGCTTTTCTTGGAAGAAAGGTTTAAGGAAAATGTGCGTAAATCGTATAAATTTTGATCGATTTAGACTTCTAAGGCATCATTTGGTAGGTGTTTAACCCATTCATGTCCAGAGATCGGAAAGTAAACAGATTTTTGCTGCTATTTTTGACTTATTTTGCAGGATGTATTTCAGGAATATTTGCATAAATCGACTAAATTTTATCGATTAGATTTTTAAGGCATAATTTGATAGATGTTTTCTCATTCCCGGTGAAAATTAATCACTCACGTCCAGAGATGGCAGTGCAAGAAATATTAATAACAGAATAATTTAAACTTTAAAGGTAAAATTTTTCAAGTTTTTGTAGACGAAAGATATTTTTGATTCTATTTGTGACTTTTCTTGGACGAAAAGTTGAAGGAAAATTTGCCTAAAACGACGAAAATTTACTCGATTGAGATTTCTTAGTTCTCATTGCAAAGATAGTTTTTCATTCCTGGGAAAATTAACCCACTCGCGTCCAAGTTTGGTTTAGTATTTCCTTTTTTTCTGCATAATTTTTGTTTTGATAATTTTTATGCAGATTTTTTAAGTGTACGCATTTTTATCAGAAGAGGTGGAAAAAATTTTTAATAACTAATTTTATTAAAAACAATTAATTTAAAAAAGAAATTTTAAAAAATATATAACTTAAAAAAAATGGAAGTAATATATTTTTAAATCAGTGCAGCTCACTTATAGCTTAGTATTTTTTCGAAATTTTTTGGCGAAAATATGGTAATTTTTAAAATCGTAATCCAAACAGTACCAATTTTTTTGGATGGTAAGTGATACACCCTAATGCATGTATGTGTGTATGCATACGTGATTTTGTATATTTATATTAGCATAAAAGATAAACACTCAACAGGGTTACGAAGCGCAAAAGATTGACAGTATTGAAAGATGTGCATGTGTATGTGAGTGTATGAGTATATCTGAAAGGTAGATACAAAAAGATAGCGAGGCAGTACAGATCCCCACACATACATGCAGATATACATACATATAATTTTGACCTTCTTGTATTTCTAAAAGTCTCAAAATATTTAGTGTGAACACCTTTTGAAATATTTCGAGAATATTTTTAATTCTAGTAATGCATTTATGTGTGCAGGTACAGCAGCCTGAATCACATGAATCGCTTAATCTAGTCACAAGATCATCATTTATCGGTGTGAGGGCTTTAGATTTGAATTCCCCTTAAGTTACTGAAAGCTCCTGCCAACGTAAAGGGCTTACCCTGTTGTTGCAGAATTCGTAACCAGGAAGAAGGTCTCCAAATGAACGCCACATATGCAGGCTTAGGACGAACGAAAGATGTGTTTAGCAGTTTCAAAGTATAGGAATCCTGGAAGTAGGAAATATAGCGACGCAGAAGACCTAGAGTCGCGATTTAGATTAGTGTGATATTGCGAAGTGATTTATATATGATAAAATTGATGCATTTATTAAACGAAAAATGCGAATCAAATATAACACCATGTATTTAATTTAATCGATTTTCTTAAGAACAGTACTAGAGATTATATGAGACGTACGTAATACGTTAGGGCTTTTATTTATATTAAGACAAAAGCTAGGATATACTTTTAGTAACATCATCCTGAAGCCATGTTGCCACTTCAAAATTTTTTACAGTCGAAACAACATTCAAGTCATCTGCATAGAGCAAGAATCTGGAAGATAAGGAACAATGATCTACATCATTGATAAAAAGAATAAGTAGTAGATTTATTCAGATATTTATCACAATGGAACACGTCTAAGCGGGTAAAGGATTCCCCCAAGCGCAACACCTTTTAATTCAACCATTAGTCTAAATTATGAATAGTATAAATTCAACCACTTAGAGTGGAATCCGAGAGAAGCTAATTTGCGTCATAAAATATCGCCAGTTTACTTGCCGAAGATGGATTAGTGTGAAATTGTTAGGCAAACATGGCCAAGGCTAAATTTACGTCTATCCAAGAATATTATAAAATTGAGTAGACATGAAATAAGGCGCTTAGTAGAGGCCGTCACAGGACATTTTCTCATAGGAAATCATGCAATGAAATTAGGCTTTTACATGCATAATATATGTAGTAGCTGTAGGAATGAGGAGGAGTTGAAAACAATTCGTTTTGAATGATTGAAAAGTGAAGTTGCGTGAGTTAACTGACATCGTAAAGATATCAAGAGAACTGTTGGCTTTATATTGGATGAGCATTTAAGTATGAGAAAGCTCCGTTAAAAGTGGGTGTCACGGTTGCTCACTATTGACCAAAAACCAGAACGTCAACAAGAGTCAAAACAAAGGCAAAACTACATGAATTGAACTTCGAATTGCTCCCACATCCACCGTTTTCGCCAGATTTGGCTCCCAGCGACCACTAGCTGTTCCCAGACCTAAACAAATTTTCATCGGTGGGAAATTTCGCTCGAATAAAGAGGTTATCGCTAAAACTGAGGCCCATTTTAAGGCAAAATATAAATCGTTCACAAAAGTGGTATTCAAGTGTTAGAGTGACGTTGGAATGATTGCGTTGTTCTTGATGGAAATTACGTCGATGAATAAAGCTAATTTTGAACAAAAAAAGGGTTTGCTTTATTAAACCCGGAACTTTTCAGTCCATGTGGTAGTTAAATAGATTTTAACTCAGGACGAGAATGTTGAATGAACACCAAAAGAGGTCAATTACAAAGCAGAATCAGTCGATAAGATACTTTGTCCAAAGCTTTCGAGAAATCAGTGTTGATAGTAGTCATCTGAGACATATTTTCAAAAGCAGAGAAGCAAAAATCGTTGAAATTAGCCAGATTTGTAACCGTTGAGCGATTGGCGAAATATTTTAATATAAATAAATTGATAAACAAAATAAATATTTCGCCAATTAAAAAACAAGTTTATAAATAAAATAAATATTTATAAATAAAATGGAATAAAGAAACTAAACTCTTGCTCTAATAATATATTAGCTCAATAGCTTCCATATCAGTACTTAATAAAGAAATAAAAAAAAAACATAATAATAATAAAAGAAAAATTTAATTTAAAAAATTGTCCCCTGGTGACATCGTTGCCATTAAAACTTTGAAAATACGAACTTTTCCTCGAATAATAGCTCAATAGCTTGCGTCTCAGCACTTAACAAAAAAAAAAAAAAAAAAAATTATAAAAAAGAATTAAAAAAAAAAAATTAAAAAAAATTAAAAAAAAATTGTCACCTGGTGGTTTCGTTGCGATTGAAACTTTAAAAATACTAACTTTTCCTCAAATAATAGCTCAATAGCTTGCCTCTCAGCACTTAACAAAAAAAAAAAAATTATAAAAAACATTAAAAAAGAAATAAAAAAAATTAAAAAAAAAAATCGTCACCTGGTGGCTTCATTGCGATTGAAGCTTTAAAAATACTAACTTTTCCGCGAATAATAGCTCAATAACTTGCGTCTCAGCACTTAACAAAAAAAAAAAATTGAAAAAAAGGTAAATAAAAAAAAAATGTTTGACATCTGCTGGCTTTGTTGCAATTGAAACTTTGCTACATTTGCACCATTCAATGCATTTTTTTACATACCTACTGACAACAATTTACAGTGAAGGTAAAAGAGGAGTATCTCATTACACAAAAAACCTTTGTTTTTCCTGCGTACGGCGGTAGCATAAAAATAAACACAATGTCAGCCGCACACATGTCCACCTCCCACCGCCTCAGTCCCCTTTAGCGGCTTTTTCTGATGAAATGCCAAAGCGATACATGCACCAGCTGGGCGCAACAGTTGTGAAGTGTCAACTGTATTGTCACCATTGTCTGGCCTCTGGTGCAGTTCATGCGCCCAGCTGTCCAACTGTCCACCTGTCTCTGTGACCATGGCTGCGGTTTAAGAAAAATTTTCTTTAACGAGACTCATAATCATCTTTTTATAGGCGACAATTTTCCAAAAAAAAAAAAAATAAAAAATTAGTGAAGCAGCGAAATTGATGTGCATTTACTGCAATAAATCAACTCGAGCGCGTTCATAAAGAATCAGTGAAAAATGCGCACAAAAAAACAAAAAAAAAAATTACATGTACCAGAATTAAAAAATACCAGGAGCGACCGCAAAAACAACGAAAATAAAATGACAAAACTCGCATCCGTGACAGTAGCGACAGTGCGTCAGGAAAACTCGAAGAATTATTATATTCATATTTGACATTGTCACAACAATATGAGTTGTTGTTATTATTATTTTGTTTTTGTATTTTGAATGCTGCGCTGTTGTAATGACTGCTGCATGGCGTGGGTGGAGCGGGAGCTGCTAGGGATGATCGCTGCGGTGGGTGGACGATTGTCTACGCCTCGCGTCATTGTCCCTACGCGCGTCAGTGTCAAAGCCAGCGTCAATGTTGCGTATGTGAGTGTGTGTATGTGTATGCACTTTTGTTGCTTAGTAGTCTCATTGTTGTCAACAGATTTGACTCGCCTTGATGAAGGTGCTCAATCGCGCGCTCGTCGGCGCACTGTTTTGTGAATTTAATAAATCTTCACTTCGCTTTTCTGCCTTATTTATTGTACTTTATTTGTCATTCACTTTTTCGCGTATGTTTTATGAGGTTTTGTGTTTTTATTGTTTTTTTTTTGGATTTTTGTTTTGTTTGAGCTTTTCCTCCTTTTGAGCTCATAATATTCTCTGATTGATGTGACAGCGTAATTAATTTTCGCCACATGTTCTTGAGCAGTTGGGCGGTTGGCTGGCCATTTGAGGGTTTAAGTGGTTGCTGAGCCTTGGGATGATTGACTTTCCGCGCACTGCAAAGGTACGATGCGTTTTACAACTTTTCCTTTTTTTTTTCTCGTGACACACAAACATATAATTTATTTTCCCCTGAACTTTTATTATTTTATAATTAAAAAAACGCGCCACATTTTCCGTCATTTTATTTGATTGGCGACCAGCCGGATAGCCTTTTGTGAGCTTTTGTTTTCACTCGATGCACTTTTTAATTGCAATTTTTCCTACACTTTGTCACATTATTGCCATTTTTTGTTTAAAGGTCATTGTTGTTGTTGCGCTTGTTGTCAGGAAACACGCATGCAGCAATCCATCAAGAGATTTCAGTGCGCCGCAAACGCTTACCATCAAGTGCTCGTATGTTCAAGTGTGTACATGGATGTGTATATGTATGTATGTGTGTATATATGCAGGTATGTATGTGTGTCTGTTTGTTTGTTTGTATGCTGCTCATTTTCCTTAATCGGTTTTCTGTAATGAAGTGCTACGTTTCGTTTAAATTGAAAATTATTTTTAACTCCACGTTTGTTTTATTCACATACGCATACATACACACACACATACATATATAAGCACTTGTATTTCCATTCATTTACGCGTTTGATGAATGTTCTTGAATTAAGTGTACTTATGCGGCTGAATGGGTTTATTGCCTTACGCGCGCATAATTTATGAGGTTTTTGTATATTTTTTTAGCAAAAGGATAGCGAAAGATTTAGTGGTTTCGGGCTTTAGAAATTATTTGCAGATGTGCAAATTAGCTGTAACCATTCAGAATGCGATGCAAGTACGACTTGCCCTAACCGCTCTTAATTCGAGACCCTACGATTTCTTCTCATATACACCCCGTTGCAAAATTATAAACACACCACTATATTTTTAAATAAAAATATAGTTTGTACTAAAAGGTGGCACAAAATTAATCATCCAGTTTTGTTCTTGAATATTTTTTTATTAAATGAAAAAACAAAAATGATTTTCAGTGATAGAAATCTTTATTTTGGCCGGTTTGCCCTCCATTTGTTTATTTACATACTGCAGCTATCCAGTTTACAAGTGTGCAAAATGTTTTACGTACGTTGCCGTTTGCAAAAATTACAAATCTTCCGATTGGATGATTAATTTTGCGCCACCTTGTACCAAGTAACCCCAAATTTTAAACCTTGTACACAATTTGTTTTTCCATATTTTTAACTTTCCATAATTTCATCAACGCTTTCAACTTTTAACAAGAATTTTTTAGAATTTTTTTGGGTATGCAGGCTAATAGACCTTTGAATTTTAATATAAAAAAGTACAAATTTTAATATTTTATAATTTAATTGATTTATGAAATATTTCTCTTCAGCCATTTGCTGCCATTTTAAAAAAAGACGAGCCTTTACCTTTTTACTTCTCTCATCTGAGCAATTGAGTGATTGTTACTAAGCGAGGCGTTAATCTATTCCCTTTAGTTAGGCACAGAGGTTCAACCTTCAGTTACTTAGGTGCAAAGGTTCAAGTTGATTCAAGTGACCTTTATTTTGCTGTAGTGGCGTAGGAACACTTAATCCTTTCTTGGTATTTAAATATGGCGATAATGGAATATTCGTTTTTTAATTTAGATTTTTTTATTTGAAAGTGAAATTAATTATGGAATACTATTTCATTCAAATGGCCCGGTCGTCGTACCGGAATGGGATGGTGCGTGACTAGATCTGCCATTCGAATGCGGCATAGAAATGTAGGCCTACCATTTGTGAAAAAACAATACTTTTGCTTTAATTTTTCTCTTATAAATTTGAAAGTTATTTCCTTTTATACTTGTAAATTTACCACACTCCTTTTCTTGCTGCAAAAGTCATTGCGCCTTATAGTGCGCTTAGAGTGCACTTTAACTATTCACGTTTTTTCAGCTGACTGATAAAAGCAGTTGTTAGATCTGAAACTACGGCAAGCCAGAAGCACAAATGTATCATCGCGAGAGTATCGGCCCGAGAGCTTAATAAGCTTTAGAGGGAACACAAATGCGAGTAGCGAAAATGGCACTAAATGGTTTAATTTTCTTTTAGTAACAAACAATAGCAGAGACCTGAGAAAATTTCAGGTGTATAGATCTTCAAATTAATTGTAGCGTCAAGAAAGAGATGTAAATAAAGGCGCGTCTTTCTTATATCTCGACCTGCTAAAGTTAGCGTTATGTTAGCGTAAATTGCTGCTCATCGAAACGCTGACTTGGACAAATAATCAAGAATTGAACGCACCAACAGCGAGCCTAGGGCTCTAATTGCCAATTGGTGATCGAAGTAAATGTTTACCTCTTTACAGTAGTTACAGAAATGAGCAACCGATCCATTGCTTCTTTGATTGCATTTAGTTGCGCTTGGCTGGCATAGCTTTTTTAATTCCGGCTACCTCCACCTGGAAAACATTACAGTGGTCCGGTAGCCTGAATGCGAGCTTGATGGGGAACTACTTCCAGAATATTCCTCCATCATCCCGCCCGTCTAACCTCGAGCCATCCGTAAACATGTTTGTCATACCCTGTCCCCAAATGTTACACCACATCCACTGCTCCCTTGAGAGAATATGAATCGAAAAAGTACCGCTCGGACAACAAGGATTTATTTTCATTGATTAATCTCTGGCGAGATGAACTCTAAGTTTCTAGGAATACAAAATGTCTGTAGCTTAAGTCTTGCTTTCAGTGCAATCACTTCAATCTGATTACGGTGCGTGCAATGTCTCTGGGTTCTGCATTCAGCATTGCGTTAAGCGCTAGAGTAGGAGTGGTCCGAAGCGCGCCACTAATTTTAATGTGCAGTGCAAACTTTTGGACCCTCTTCGGCTTTTTAACCGCTGCCGTACTATTCTTCTCTTTCTCGACGCCTTACAGTTACTTAGTAGTAATTATTAGCTGGCTGTTTTTACAAATTTGTTAAATTCAAAAAATTTGTTTTAGACTGCCATTTAAATAAGAAACTTCGAAGTTCCTTGTTTATTAGTTAAAGACTGGCTCGAATATGGAAAGTTCGCTTTAAGAAGTGAGGAAAAGGTTAATGGTGTTTTTGTAAGTATGAATAATACTATTCCAATAGCACTATTCAATAACACTAAACGAGTTTCCGTACTTACGAATCAAAGCGTTTGTTGGTTGTCACTTTTTTGGCTGTCATTGCAAAATTTATTTGAACAGGAAACTGAGATCTTTTGAGTTGAAACGGCATATCGGAAGAAAGCAAGCTCGAAACTCATATTTAACTGTAGATTTTCATACCAGAATATTTTAACAATATAAATGTAGGGACCATATATACGATTTTTCGATCAATGTATCGATCTTGGCACCCCCTAATGTGTTGATTTTCTGCACCTTTCTGCAAGAACTTCAGTAATGATCAACAGACTGAGATGGGCAGGTCCCATATTCCAGTTTTATTTTACAATTTACAAATACTCTTCGAAAAGTGCCACAGACGTAGAAGAAGGGGCCGCCCGCCACTCAGATGGATTGACGATGTAGATGAAAACCCAGTTTTTTTGGTATTTCAGGCATAGAGGAACAATACTCAGGGCTGTCATTTAGCCAACTAACAGATAACAGATGCCCGTGCTTCAGGTGCGCGAGCGGTCTGAAGTTAGTTACACTTTGAGCGCTGGACCCTGTAGGCACGAAATCGAGATATAATAATTGGAGACATATGCTGCAGTAGACGAAGACCAAACCACGCTTGCCCAGCCAACAATGATGATGATGCGATAAATATATATTGAAAATATGAACTGAATCGGTTCATAAAAATGTTTCGTATAAATATCTCCATATCAGCGCCACCTCGCGGGATCAATTTAACCTTAATCAAAATCAGGCTCTTAGCATAAAGTGAAATTTTCAACTTAATCAGATTTTTTCCATTTGTTTGGTTGTGGCTCTAGGATTATATATCAATACTTCCATTGATTGAATAAGTCTGCGTAGTTTCAGGAATGCCAGTGATACTCGAGCTTAATCCAGGAGCAGTTTCAAATCTTTAGTTTCACTCGTAATCGATTATTGATTGATGCTAATATAATCGTGTAAGCTGTTATTGCGGCAATCAAGAAGAAGAAGAATATAACTAGACGTACGCCCCAAAAGAGGAGGTGGAGCTCGACCAAACACCTAACAGAAGTGTACGCGCCAATTATTATTTTTTTTTTTAAACATTAAATTTCTAGATCCTTTCTAATACAAGGTGGCGCAAAATTGATCACCCTATCGGCAGATTTATACTTTTTTTCAATGGCACACATTTGACGCTTGTGAACTAGACAGCTGCAGTATATAAATATAAATAAATGGAGGGCATAAAGGTCAAAATAAAGATTTCCATCATTCAAAGTCTGTTTTTTTATTTCATAAGAAAGTGATTGAAAAACAAAATTGGATGATTAATTTTGCGCCACGTTTTATAATATTTAAAGCTGTTAGCAAAGCTAATACATACAATTTTATTTAATATTAAAAACTAAATTTTATTTACTAGTTTCGCTAATAGGTTTAAATATAATGCAAGGAGGCGCAAAATTAATCATCTAATTTTGTTAAAGATAAAACTAACTTTGCATGCATCACTTTTTTATTATTATAAATAAAACTGACTTTGCATGATGAACATTTTATTTAATAGAAACATTATTATACAATATTTAATTTAATTTAAAATAGAAATAAAATTTAATTTAAAATTAAAAAAGTTTCTTTCAAAGATTAAAATTTATGTTTTTGTTTCAAAGCTAATAGTCAAATATTATCCATTATTTCGTCAAAAGCTAATTTATTATTTTTTTTATAATTTAATTTGTGTTGCATTAATTTTTGTACTCACCTGCATATAAAAAATGTAGCTAACAAATTTTGCTTACTTCGTATCCTTTATGCAAATCAGTGCTTCCAAAAAATAGTAGGAATTCAGTTGCCACTTAATAACGCACACCAAACCGTTATTGTATGTAAATAGGCGTGTCACTGTCACGTACCGAAATACTCTTTTATTCGATACGAAATTCACTGAATAGGAAATTCCAAAATCGATGCTTTGAATTTTGTAAATATTTGCGCACTTTTTTTGGCTCACACTTTTGGCACATAAAAAAAGTTTAAAGTTTTTTTGACATAAAAAGCGTGTTTGTTGTATTCATAGAAAATAAAATTTTGCGTTTTTTTCAAGTCGCAGTTTCATATGGCTTTTTTTCACAATAAAACTATTAACAATTTTCAGTTGTGTTTGCAATATTTAATTGCAGTTCAATTTCCTTTTGGTTTTTAGCAGTTTGCAGCTGTTGCACTGTTAGTTTTTTGTTTTGCATTTGTTATCATGTTTTTGTGTTTATTGTTTGATATGCCCGCATTTTGTTGTTGTTGTTTGTTAATTTTCCATTTATTCACGCTTTCACCGTTTGCAATTTTTTGCGGGTTTTTCTTTTTTGATTTCAATTTAGTTTTTCACTTTATTGCTGTTTGTAGAATTTTCTTTTTTATTTCACTTTATACTTTTTTCTATTTAGAACCCTTTTCTGTTTGTTACATTCACTTGCACTATTACTGCTGTTTTGAGTTTTTAATTAGTTTTTAATCCTTTGTTGTTTGCTAAATCCTGGCTGTTTGTTGTTTTTGTAACTGCGCTCTAAAATGATGGCAAAAACAAAAAAACAAATGAATATTTTATTTTAGTTTCGAAAATGCAGCAAAACAAATGCAATTAGTTGTGATTGGCTTTTCGAAGACTAACACACTTTTTAATAGAAAAAAATGTTAATATAAAAATTGAATTTGTCTGGAATTTAAATTTTAAATCTCGTTGCCGGTTGCTTTTATCAAGTTTTTTTTTTTGGATGTGGATGCATGTATTTGTGCACAGGCGAAGTTTATTATTTTTATTATTTCGTGAGCCAAATTATGGGCTTTTAAACAAACTCTACGTACGCATTTCTAATTAAATACGTATTAAAATTTTTTACTCTAAAATTCAGTTTTTTTTTACTCGAGACACTTATTGAATATTTTTTCTAGCTCAGAACAATTCTGTTCTCAAGCATTGCCCCAGCTTGTGGTATGGAAGATAAGTCTTTCAGGTTGGAACTCAATGTTATTGTCTCTATGTCTGATTCGACCCAAATATTATTAATCTCTTTTAATTCTTATATTTTTTTAATTTAATTTTGAACACTTTTTTTATTCATAAATTAAATAATGATTCATAAAACGTTTTTTTCATATTAAAAAAAACGATGGAATCATTTAGTATTTAAGATAAAATTAAATGATGTAAAGTTTTTTATATTTTTATATAGTATTGTAATTTCTTTCTTTCTTAATAATTTTTTAAACTATTAATACGAAGCAGTTGTTAATAGATTTTTTTTTTGTAAAAAAAAGTTATATGAAATTTCTTACAAAACAAATTTTTTTTCATAAATTATTCAACAATGTTTTTATTTAACATATTAATAAATAAAGAACAGAAAATGCAAAGCAGTTGTTCATAAAAATATTTTTTTTGTAAAAAAAAGTTATATGAAATTTCTTACAAAACAAATTTTTTTTCATAAATTATTCAACAATGTTTTTGTTTAACATTTTAACAAACAAAGAACAAAAAAAAAAATTATAAAATTTTTTACAAAACTTAGGGCATTTTTTTATAATTTATTCATTTTTTTTTAATTGTGTTAAACAAAAAAATTATAAAATTTTGTTCAAAAACAAAATAAATTTTTTCATAAATTATTCCAAATTTTCATAAAATTTTGTGTCATAGAAAGAGGTACTGCGAAAATTGAAAGATTTTTTCTTTATTTTAAATTTAATATATAAAAAACCTTAAAAGCAAACATTTGATTTTTTATTACTTATTTATAAGTTTCTGTTTCATTTATGTTTTTGTTTTTTGTTGAAGTGTTAAATAATTACTAAAATTATTGAAGAGCTCACAAAAATTTGTGTCTGAAATATTTTTTTTTATTCTATAAGAACAATTTTCCCTTTAATTGGTTTAACATTTTTATTAAATTAAAATTATTACTACAAATTTTATTCAGTATTCTGTTTTTTTAAAGTATTTTGAATAAGTAAATTGAAACTTTTGTACTTTTCTTAAAAGTAAAACATTTAATAAAAAAAATTGCACCATTAAAAAAAATATTAAATTTTCAACAAAAGGAAATATTCTCTAATTCAATTAAATTCGTTTTTTCGCCGCAAAAAATTTAATTGCCGGAGTTAAATTATACAATAATTATGAATTTTTTTGCTAATATAAAAGAATGAAGTTTTTAGTTTTCTTCAAAAATTGAATATTTATTTTCAAAGTAAACTTCAATTTTTTATTTAATTTATTTTAAAAGCAGACTTCCTTTAATTTGTAGTTTGTTTTATTACCTGTTCATACGTTTTTAGTTTACTCATTTGTTAGAAAGTAATTTGTTTTTGTTTGTTAAAAAATTATCACAATTATATTTGTTTATAAAGAGCTGAAATAATTTATTTTCTCTATTTTACTCTATATGTAGGATTTTCGCTTTGCTTAGTTTTGCGTTTAAAAAAACCTAATTTCCTAATTTGATTTATTAAGTTTTTTAAACTGGTAAAATTCAATTTTTTCCACTTTTATTAAAAAAAGAATCAACTAAAAAATTACATTGAAGAATTAAAAAATTATAGTATTGAAACTTTTAGTTTAAAAAAATTTAATTTGCTCGGTTTTAATAAATTTTTTTTCACCGCAAAATAATAAAATTGGTTAAACCAAAAGTAATGTTTCGGTGCTCAAAGTTTGCATATCTCTGGATAAAAGTTAAATTTTGTTTAATGAAAACTTCAGCTTTTGCTTTTTTGCGCAAAAACTGGAGGCCATCAAAATAGATTGAAAATAAAATTCATAACCCAATAGTCTCAGCTACTCGTGGCTTTCTTCATGCAAGATAATTTTTCAAAATTAGATTTCTAATATTCCACCCTTTTTGGGTGTTTAACCGAGCTCCTCTTCCAATTTGTGGTGTGCGTCTTGATGTTGTTCTACAAATGGAGGGGCCTACAGTTTTAAGCCGCCTACGAACGGCAGATGGTTTTTTATGGGGAGATTTTTCTAATTTATGAATTAATAAATAAATTTTTTTTCAAATCAAAAGTCAATATTTTCCTACAAATATTTGTCTATTTAATTTTTTATCTGATTTTTATCTAATTTTTTTGTTACAAAATTTTAAAAGTCAATATTTTGCTCAAAACTCATGTCTATTTTATTTTTTAATAAATTTTTTTTCTTATGAAATTTTGTTAATTTGCGCAAATTTAATTTGGGAGCCACTTTTAAAAGTCAATATTTTGCTAAAAATTCCTGTCTATTTTATTTTTCATTTAATTTTGATCTAATTTTTTTATTATGAAATTTTGTTAAGTTGCGCAAAGTTTGTTAAAAAGTAAATTTTGATAGTTTTTTATTAAATTTTAGCTACATTTTTTACTTAGCCGCTCATTTCTTATGGAATAGTTGGTGCGAAATCCTTAATGTGTTGGGGTGCTGAATTAGAATTTTGTATAATTTTCAAATACTTCATAGCCAAAAAACTTGCAAATCCCTTATACCAACGAACTCATAGAAAAACTTTTCATTTTTAAACTTTTTGATTTAGTTTTATTATTTTACTATGTTACTTTTTTGTTCTAGTCCCTTAATTTTTCTATCGAATTTATATTTATTTTTTCCACTAAACTGCGAGTTTGTTCATTGCTTTTGTTATTAATTTTTCGCAATCAAAAACACTCCAGTCACTTTTTGCAATCAATTTTCAGCTGTTTTTATCAGTTATTCAACTTTTCGCTCCCGTTTGAACGCATTTTGTATTTTGCCACTGCACACATACGCACACCCACACACATACGCACATGCACATACCAAATTAATAACTTTCGAAAGCGAATTTAAGAAATATCAGTCTTCAAAGAAATTTCCGTTACATATTTATTAATGCACATACACACGCACACTCAATTAATTTTAATCATTCGAACATTTTTTTATCAGCGTAGTACCGAATATTTCTTACGCAGTGTCGCCGAGTGACAGTTTGCCTTCTGTAAAATAAAATATTTTCATTTAGCAGTTGAAGTTTGTTATTGTTGCTTTTTTATTTATGAAGCAACATTGTTTTTTTCATATTTTTGCAATTTTGCGCATTTGCGCCCTTTTATAATCACCCCACGTTAACTTTTGTTTCGATTCTTCGGCGGCAATTTTCCCACTTTTTATACAATAAATTTAGTAAATTTTATTTCCCAATTTTTGTTGTTCTGTTCATTTGTCATTTATATCTTCGCAAATTAGTTAATTTTTCAGCTGTGCGCCAACAAACTAATTCTATTTTTTCATTTTGTATATTTCTAAAGCAATTTTGTTGGCTTTGTTGTCGCACGCGCATTTGGTGCATCACGATTTTCATTTGTAGGAATACGGAGAATTTGCGGAAAGAAATTGGAAAAATAGTCACGAGATTCGCCATTCGATTTGATGCTACTGTTTTGCTGCTGACAAATTGTTGTGCTTAGATTTTAATGGCAAAGGCGCGGTTTTTTTATTTTGATTCTATTTTTTGTTGTTTCTGGTTGGTTTAAATTTTTGTTGATTTGTTGATTTGTTGATTCACGTTGATCGGAAGAATTCTTTAAATTATTTTTCACATTTTTTCTTAAGGAGAAATATTTTAGCTTTTAGAGCGAAATATCGAGGTCCTTTTTACGCCATTTTATTTAATTGATTTTCCTGACAATTTTTTTTAGTGAACCTCTCAATTAAGCAATTCGGTTGCTCCTAAATGAGTAAATAAAGCATTTTTAAATTTTTATATTTTTTAATTTCTAGTACCCTAGTTTTCGTATATCTGCCATTATTTCAGAAATAAGAGCGCTAATTTCCGTTTAGTTTTTCTTCTGTTGCTTTGTTGTTTTACACGTTTTTTTTATTTTTGTTGAAATTTTTGGTCAATTAAGTCCTTTTTTCCATTTATACTTATGTGAGTATCTTGAGCTTTGAATTTTTTTCAGTTAGTGCTTTTTAACATTTTTTCCAATTTTTGGAAATTTTTCCAGTTATTGCTTTTCAACAGTTTTTTATTACTTTCCCAATTTTTTTTAAATTTTTCAGTTATTGCTTTTCAACGGTTTTTTACTACTTTCCCAATTATTTTTTAATTTTTCAGTTATGGCTTTTCAACAGTTTTTACTACTTTCCAATTTTTTTAAAATTTTTCAGTTATTGATTTTTTTACTATTTACCAATTTTAGTTATTAGTCAGTTATTGCTTTTTGACACTATTTTACTAATTTTCAATTTTTTCAAAACTTTTAGTTATTGATTTTTGACAGTTTTTTTACTATTTTCCAATTTTTTTAAATATTTTCAGTTATTGCTTTCTAACAGTTTTTTAATAATTATTTTCAAATTTTTTGAAAGGTTTTCTCTTATTCCTTCTTAGCAGTTTTTTACTACTTTCCGATTTTTTGAAATTTTTTAGTTATTGCTTTTGAACAGTTTTTTAATATTCTCCAATTTTTTGAAATTTTTTAGTTATTGCTTTTTAACAGTTTTTTACTATTCTCCAATTTTTAGAAAGTTTTTCAGTTTTTGCTTTTTAACAGATTTTTACTATTCTCCAATTTTTTGAAAGTTTTTCAGTTTTTGCTTTTTAACAGCTTTTTATTATTTTCCAATTTTTAGAAAAATGTTCAGTTATTGCTTTATTTTATTTTTTGAAAAAATTCTTCAGACAAAATTTTCAATATCTAATTTTTTTATTGTAGCATTAAAGTCAAATTTTAGAATTCGTGATCACGAAAAAAATTTTGTTCGAGAAAAAAAATTTTTTATTACTTTATCCATTTTATACAATTCCTGAGTTCTGCATTTTATTAAATTTTGTTTCTAATTTCCTTTTTTTGCTAGCTTTGCTTTTTCAATGAAATTAGATTTTCATTTATTTTTTTCTTTACCCACAATTTAAAGAAATATTTTTTCACATTTATAAAAGTTCCAAGTTCATTAATTTTATTAAGTTTCTAACTAGTTCAGTATTTCAAAAACTATGCATTCCCAAAGAATTTTTTTAACTTTTTTTATTTCATTTTATTAAATTTAGTTTTCAGTTTTGATCTAAGCTGGATCCCTCCATTTGTGGAACAACAATAAGACGTACGCGACAAATAGCAGAAGGTGCTCGGCTAACGCCTACCAGAAGTGTACGCGCCAATTATTGATTTATTTTTATTTTTTTTTTTTAATTTCGTTATTTCGTAGTTTTTATTGTTTTAAATATTTTTCAGTTGTCTTACTTAGGTAAGGAATAATTTTTTTGCTAAGCTTTCGCTAAGACCTCCTTCATCATATTTTTGATTTCAACTCCTATGCACAGCAAAAAATTTCGTATCCACAAATTTCAGTTGTTTGTCAGTTCACATCACCACCGCCAAAAATAGCAGTTCAAAAATGATATCCACTTTTCAGTTTATAAAATCTTATTTTTTTTTTGGCATATTTTTCGGAGCACTGGGGTATAAAATTTTGAAGAGGGCCCCTTTTTTATAGAGCCTTTTACTATTCTTTATGAAAATAAATTTAAACCACCTCGTAGGAATTCAGCTGTTGTAGTTTGCCGGAACAAGCCAACTTAAAATATTATTTTATTTAAGAAAAATTTGTGTTTGTTAAATTTGTTTATGTTTTTCATTAATATTTATATTTTCAAAAAATTTTTGCAGTACAAGTTTTAAGGTTAAATATTTAGTAAGGCTTAGTTTTCTTGTTTTCAGCCATTCCTCGCATTATTTTTTACAGTTTTTCATATCGCACTGATTTAACATAAATAACCGACTTAAAAAATTGACTATTATTTTTAAAAAGTTTTAAATTTCATTTTGGTTTTCCTGTTTCAACTCTGCATACTTTGGTTTTTTTTTCAAATTCCAAACTTAAAATTGTTTTTTATCAGGTTTAATATTCTAAAACTTTCAAGTTTTTCTTACATTAAATGTAAAAAAAAAAATCATTTGAAAATTTTTTACGTTTTTTTGCACAACCTAATAAAAAAAATAAAATAAATGTATTAAAATAGTTTTTCAAAGTTTTACCGTTTTTTCTTCACAACACCAACATTTTGCTTTTCTTTCCTTTTTTGTGACTTTCAAATGAAAATATTTTCTCATTCAACTTTAATTTAATTCAACCTCGTCGCTCGCGCACACTTTGCTTTATCATTTACATACAGACATACTTTGTATTTAGTCATGTACGCACAGATGTACATAAATATCTACTCAAATATTTCTATTTGCATTTGTTTTTGCACTGCTTCCACATCGTCCCTTGTATAGTTAGAAGTAAAATTTTATTCTACTTTCGGTATTTTCCAATTTCACTTTTATTGTGACACTTCCTTCGCTTTCGTTTCACATGCCTTCAAATAATCGAAAATCGTGCACTGGCAAAAATCCATTTTATTATCTTTTTCTATGCTATTATTTTTCTTTTAAATTCCCCAAAGAGATCACTAAAGGGCGTTGGGTAAGTCCACGCGCGGTCCACCACACAAATTTACTTAGTACCGTCTGCGTTTGCGTTGGGGGTTGAATTGAAGAGACGATGTTGAATTGATGGTTCGGCTGCTGCTGATGTTACCGCCGAACTAAATTGAGTAGCCAACAGACAACAGTAGTAAAGACTGTGACTGTGACTGAATTGCAGAGCTACACTCAGTTGGTACAACACAGAACAGAAAGTACGAAAAAAAAACAACAAAAAATAAACATCAGCAGAGAGTTTTTCACTTCACTTCAATTGTAAAGCAATGCGCGACGGTGACTTGCCGTCTTTATTGTACTTGTATATTTGTATTTATTTAGTACACGTATTGTTGGCTGAAGCGCTCGCGGGCACACAGACTTACTGTTTGATTGGTTGGTTAGTTAGTCCACCACCCGTTCAGACGTTCTATTCACTTCGATGAACATCTTGTAACTATTTTCGAAACGCGAACGCAACTGCAGAGCAGACCACACCAGAGACCAGACCAGACCAGACCGTCTGCGTTGACAGCAGACCAGACGTACCAAGCAGTAGTAGCAGTAGTTGAAGCAGCAGCAGCAGCAGCCACAGAAACAACAGAAAAGTAAAGCAAGCAAGCGAACCAAACAACAAAGCGACCAGCGAACCAAAAGCAGCAAGCAGTGGCAGCAGCAACAGCGCATACCATCAACCAACACACACATTCATTTATCTTCATGTGTGTGTGTGTTTGTGTATGCGAATGCACACCATATCCCATATGTTGCTGTCCACCGCACCACATACCACTCCACCACGGCACTGCCCTTGCATCATTCACCACCCCAAAACCATGCCTGTTGACTGCCGTCATACATATACTCATGCTCGCACAGTAACTCAGCTGCTGCTGTCCATATTCGTCGCACCATGTCAGAGCAAAAGCAACGCAGAAACAGAAACAGAAGTCGTAGCCATAGCCGAAGCCGAAGTCGGACGAAGCAGAGACATAAACAAAAGCAGAGCGCAGAGTAAAGAGCAAAGAGTGGTGTGGAATGGCGTGGCGCGCTGGCCGGCTGGGAAACCGAGACCCCAAAGCGACAGTCAGGCAGTTAAACAGAACATTAACACAAAGAAAAGGCAAAAGCAATAAAAACAAATGTAAGTAAAACAAAGAGTAGCCGAAGCAACATCGGCAGTAATCCATCAGCTTGCTAGCCAGACTGATTGTAAAAAATTCAACCGAAGAGAGCAGAAGCAACAGTCTCAACAGCACTGGTAACAGTAACAGCCCCAGTAGCAGTAGCAAAATTTTAGCGTACTATTGGCTGTTGGGGCGCTGTGGAGTGACGTGAGCGTGAAATTGCCATTGGAGCTCGATTACAAATACACACAAGTGTAGCAATATGATGTCAAGAAAAATAAATAAATGAAAAAGAATACTTTTCTTAAGTAAGTATGTTTTTTATTCGGTGCATTTGGCGCCCCCTTCAATAGCGTATTGCAATGGCGTGAAATGCAGAAATTGGAAATGGTGGGCTCTCGTTGATTTTCAATTCTAAGTTAGTTGATTTGCGTATTTTAGTTAAGGCGCCTTTTGCGTTAGTATTTTAATTGGCGGCGTAAAAAGTTTAATTACATTTCACCTATGGCGCATTACATTTGAGGGTTATGCAAGCTATTTGCATAGAAAATATCTGTCGAATGAATTCATAATCAACGTAAATTAAGTAATACTCGATGGAAAGGAATTTCAAATGAATTTTAGCTATAGTTTGTATTAGGAAATTATCGAATGCGTTATAATAGGACTGCCCATGAGCTCTTCCAACCTTTTATAAAAAATTCGCTGGGAATTCAAAGCGCTGATACTGCCATATGGAATGGATTCTATGTATGTTTCATAGCGCCTCTTGGAAATGAGAACCGTCGTTAGCATTCTTGGAAAATCGTCTAGAGTTAATGGGATAGTCTGTAAGTTTTCATATTAGCCTAGCTTTTTTCCACACCCTGCCCACCGATGCCAAATTGCAGTGACTTGTGAGGGGGCGGTAGATATAATCTAGTGAGAGTTGGCTTCAGGTTCTACGACCACTGTGGTCTTATAAGATTAAATTATGTATACAAACAATATTATGATGGAATTATTCCAAATTATTACCAAAAATTCAAAATTTTCGAATATTATAACTTGGCTTCTTTTGATTTCTCAAGTTAATGCAGTAACTTATAAACTTTCGTAATCAATATGCCAATATCCAAAATTTAAAACGAAAATTAAATGACTAGCAGAATCCACAACAGGCTTATTTAGTCACTAACAGCATCACTAATACCAGGCAATGTTATTAACATTCTCTGTTACTATTCCATTCCACTGTTAACCGCAACAATGTTAATGGAAGATCTCTGTAAAATGCTATGTAGTATACGGTGCGCACACAGCACTACTTGCATTACTACGCGAACTAAGTAAGTTCCCCAAAGATTTCTGCATTTCTTTCTGAACTGCAGCAGCAACAACAAAATGAAATAAATTCACACTAATCTCATACCAATCAAATGCAACTTATGTTTTTACCTCACCGAACAGCGAAGAATGACCGAACAGCGAAATGACCGACGGCAATACCGAAACAACTTGCATTAACTGACGATTCACGATCGGCACAATAAGAAATTTTTAAAACAACAATAACACTATTAAATGACAATTGAGTAGCGCGCGCACCGTAGAAGAAAAGTGAAGCACTTGTTTTGTTGCTGGCAAAGAGCGCACTAACGAAAGCGAATGTTGGGCAAAGTGTTCTTTAGCGTGTGTGACTCCAGCAAATGGCAAATAGCAGCAGCGCGGTCATATGTATTGCTTAAGTTGATAAAATGAGACCTGACATTTTCATAAGCATTAGTGGTGAGAAGTACTATGTACATACATATAAATGCACCGTCAAAGAGTGTCTGAAGTATTAAAAATGTAGAATATTGCAAAGAAGGAAAATATCGAAGAACTACTTATATATAAAATCATTCTAGTTTCGCTCTTACGCTCTTTAAACGATACTCATTCTTTCTCTCACTCTCCTTTCTTGGGCCCCCACAATTGGTTGGGCGTTGCTGCTGTGGAAGCTGTGCTGTTAACAGTGCGCGCTGTTAATTGTCCAGCTTCAATTGTACGCCATTTTTATCATCATTGCTGGCTGTTCTAGTAATTTACTCCTATGCGCTCTCATTTTCAGTAACTAATTTATATGCACTTACGTATTTATGTACGAGTAAGTTTGTGTGAGTACTACTCTCACTCTTGTGTTTTGCATTTTCGGCTTAATGCATCTTTCTGCCATTTGCGCTCTTCTTAATCAAATAAACTTAAGTTATGGTTTTTTGTTTTACTATATTTCACAATTTCATTTAAAATATTTTTATAGTGTGCTTTTAATATTATTACTGCTACACTGGAAGATGTTTGCGCTGTTGCCACCAACGAGAATGCGCCAATATTATAATCATTCTGATAACTGTCACCGCGGCTGACAGCGCTGCTAGCTGCCTGTTAGTTTTTGTTTCCAATTTACAATTTTTTAAAAGTTTTATTCTATGCATTTTGGATTTCGTGGTATTTTGAAAGACATATATGTGTGTGTGTGTATGCACATGAATACATATATAGAATGTGTTAAAGTGATGGATGGCATCATCTGTTGTACACTTAAAAAATATATACTTTCTTAAGTACATTAGTTGTGAAATGCACAAACATTGTTTTTTTATATTAAGCCAAGCTAGATTCATATATTTAAAATCTAAGTTGTTCTCACTGCAATGACGAAATTTCCCTCAATTGACTTTTACATTAGTCATATTTGCCTGCAAAAATATCAAAAGAAAATAGGTCAAGTTTTCGAAATATAATATTGAATTAATAACTCGTTTGGTCTAAATAAAATACCTAGGATTTTGCATGAGCTCCATGACATAAATGCAGATCTTCGAGCGATGACTTGAACGCCACTAACAAAATTTCGCAGGCGGCTAATATTCAATTCACATAAATTCTCAGACGTAGTTGAGAAATAAGAACTAACATGTCTAGACAGCAGCGAAATATTTAGATGCGAAGTTGAACTTACCCCATCATTTTCCAGTCAGCTGTTACTGACTCGGACTCGAAGTTATGTAGAATCCGACAGTGGTCTGTTAAGATCTCTCCCACATCGAGGGGAAAGTGGTCATATTAATAACATGTCAATGCACTGAGCTGACTCGAGGTCCATCTATCCCAGAGCAAGGGCACAAGTAATAACAGGTTTACACATGATCAATGAAAATCATGGATTCGTGCTAGGATGTTGGTGAGTATCTGAGTAAATGTTTATCTCCCCACCCCTTTGTCCTAAAAAGAGACGTCAACTTACTTCCGTTCCTAAAATGAATACCAAGCTATGACTTTTTCTGAACAAAAGCGAAAAGCTCGAATCAAATAAGAGCTTGTTTTTACGCTTTGTGGGAAAAATTTTTATCATAATCGTCGCTCAATTCATAAGCAAGGGAGTACAACCACCACCCACAGCAGATGAAGAGCTTCAGCTGCATAATGAGACCCGCGTAACTTTGGCTCAATTACGGCCTGGATACCTATCCCAAATTGACCCGACATACTCGTACCAAACATATATCAAGGCACCTCGCATGATAGTAAGCATCTTTCCTTCGGCTTAATGCTTATTACGCAGACCAACAAAATGTAGCCCTTAGGGTGTCGTAGAATTTTTTTGATAGGCTATGGAAAATAAGAATAAACGGATTTTAGCAAATATTTGTATCAATAACGAATGCTTGCAATTTTTTTATATATATTAGAAATTTATAAGGAAAAAATATAAAAAAACAACGGAATTTTTCAGCAAATTTAAACTTGCACTAACTTAAATTTAATCAACTTCAAAACTGCATACCAAAAATCTTTCTAGAAATTCTAATTAAAAACTGTGAAATTGTGATGGAATATATGGAATTTTTCTAATAAAAAATTTAATTATAAAAATCTATACTAAAAAAAAAAAAAGTTTGAGACTTTGATTTACCTGGTTTTTTATTTATTTCCTTATTAAGCCAATGAATATAATAGATTCTTATAGGCTGAGTGGACATATTTTAAGGTTAGGTTAGGTTGAAGCGGTTGTCCTGTGGCACAACTCCGGCTCATAGCCCATTGTGACGCCGCGTGGGAAGCTTGTTCCTATTTCTCCTAAAACCAGTGTGTACTTTTCAAAAATTTTAGAATATCTCTGATATCTGCAAGTCATTAAAAACTTTTTTACCTAGAATAGTAAACCTACGTCTCGATAGAGCAGCACAACGTGTCTACCTATTAGGCAGTGCCCCGTTATGACTGAAATTAGTGTGGTAAGGCTGTGTTTATTTTGGCTTGCCATATTTCGTTTGCTTTCCTTGCGATTTCTTCAATGATGAGTAGCTTACATGTTTGTAAGGGTATCCCTATGTCATTGTCTATGCACTCATCGGTCAATTTGGTGCCGAGTCTCACTAGTTCATTGGATCTGCGTTAACCTCAATGTCGGGATGGCCAGGAACCCATGTTACCTTTCGGTGAAATGACTCAGCCATCTCGTTAAGAGATGTGCGGCATTTTATGGCTATCTTCGACTGTTTTGTGAGGGATTTTATTACCGCTTGGCTATCAGTGAAAATGTAAATATCATTTCTGGATATCGCATCACACTGTACCAGTGTCACGGCTTTCATTATTGCCATCAGTTCAGCCTGAAAGGCACTATAGTAGTCGGGGAGCCAAAAACTGAACAAGATCCCCAGATGTGCGGAGTATACACCTCCGCCCACTCTGCCCTCGGGCTTTGAACCATCTGTGTATACATGGATAGACTCGCTCGGTCTTACATCGTCCCGTTCCCACTCTTCCCTTGAGGGTAGGAGGGTCGTCAACGTTGTAATGGCAAGTGTGGGCGGGAGTGCATAGTCCACCATTCTGGGAAACTCCGTAGTGCCAGCCAGGATTTTACCGTGACCATTATCCGTATTTTATCACTTACTTAGAGTGTTCAGCCTTATTGCCGCACTGCGTGCATTATATACCTATTACCTGCAGATATAGGAAGGAAGTTTAATGTCGCATACAATGCTCTCGATGGTGTGGGTGACATCGCACCGGTTATCAGAATAGATGCTAGTCTTTGAACCTTTTCAAGTTTTTTGATGTTCACACCCTTCTCAAGGGCATTGCACCATATTACAATACCATAGTACGAAATTGGCCTCAGCTACTGTTGTGTATAGCCAACGTAGCATTATTGGTTCCAATCACCATTTTTTCCCAATTAGTTTTCCACAGGAAGGTTAATAGGCATTTAAAAGGTGGTCTTTTGAAAATGAAAAATCTTTCTCAACACATTTAAAGATTGTAAAGAGAACTTGAGAAACCAATATAGAGGAAGTCCGAACTACGCACAGTTCTGGCCGAATTATTAAAGGAAATCCTCTCAAGAAGCACCCAAGAATAAACAAGACCACGGATCAAATCAAATTTAAAAATACTTTCTGGGTTCGCTCAATTCTAGCAGCAGGACACGTACAATACGGAGACCAAATGAAATATGCATACTTAAGTTTGGAACGTCCAAACGCCGTATACAAAAGCTGCAGCTTCAGCGTTTTTGTTAGACAATGAGTTATAAATACCTTTATACAAAAATAACGAACATTCAAAGTAACGTAGGAAAAACTTGTCAAAATTGATAAAAATTTTGATGTGCAGCATTTTTTCGCGCGATGTATAAGTATTATGAGAGCCCGCTGATTGAAATTGTCTTTTCATTATAAATGTAAATACTTAGCAAATAGTAGTCGAGACATTGAAATGCTCGACATCAGTAAAGTAAATTTTTAGTGAAAAAAATAATTTAAAAATTAATGTAAAATTCTTCGAAGATTTTAACCTCCAGGTATCCAAAAGTAACCTAACGCTCCAACTTCTCGATATCATTTTCGGTAATAATGAACCAATGGAATGGCAGTGCGCCTCAAAGCACAATAAAATAGGACGAGGTTAGTAGGCGGCCGCCTATGGAGAGTGCAACATTTCGAAATTAAATTTTTAAGCCGCCTAAGAACTGAATGAAAGAGAGAGAAGTAATAAAAATTGCTATGAAAAAGAAAAAAAAAATTGCACGACTAAAGTAGTTTTGCACATTTAAAACTAAAACTAAAAGTCACATAATGCACTCGTACTCTTAGCTTAAAGCTGTGTGTGTGTGTGTGTTGACAGATTAGCGAACTTGCAGAAACTACCAGTTGAAAGCTAACAAATCGAAGCACGAAAGTTTGTTGCACAAATCGCGCTTCCGCAAGCAAACAAGCAGTCATTGCTGGAAATCAAGAAAAAACCAAGAGCGGATGGCGATTAAGCGAACATATCGACAACCAGCCGCTTGAAGCTGCCGCACACATAACTGCAATATGATGAACCAAAGCGGCGCGAAATAGACCGAAGCGTACGGCTGATGGTGTCGGCCGGTTGGCAGCATGACTTCTGTCTGTTCACGCGGCATTTGAGATTGACTGAGAGGGGGCGGTGGCGGGCGCGACCAGCTCCACGAATGGATGCGACGTGCGAACAACGAAAACAAACGAAAACTACAACACTTCTGCTATCGATTGGCGTACAGCCAAATATCGAACAGGCAAAGCAGGCAAACAGTCGAATAGTCGAAAGCACGAAGAGTCCGACAGTCACACAGTCACCAAGTCAGCCGAGTACAAAAGCACCAGCGACAGGCGAAACTACCGAATTACGGATAGGTGTAAGTGCAGCGAAGCGAGGCGAGGCGAGGCAAGAACAACACATTCGACAGCACAGACAGGCAAGCAAGCGAGTAGATTGGGCGGGGGTGTTGAGCGACAACCACAAAAAGAAGCAACAGAAAACGGCCACAGCTGTTGCAAACAACGGCGCGTTTAAGTGTGCAGGCGGATGAGTGTGCGAGGTGGTACTGGTTTTTTGTTTTTCATGTTTTTTTGTCACTGTGAAAATGAAAAGTCGTAAAAAAGTCACGACACTCAAGAATTTCTGCCTAAAATGGGGTTGGGAAGCGAAGGGCTATGCTTTCAATTCGAATGGCATCGATAGAAATGAATTGCATTAGTGCCCGCAACAATAGCGAAGTGCACGTGGCACACAGCATCGAAATTCGAAAAAGTTTTCTAATATTTTGAAATAATGCGAGTTTTAAGCAGTGGCGCCGCTGCTAACCCTACTCACTCTAACCCAACCATTCTAAGCTGAAAGCTGAGCACCAGCTGCTGTGATCTGCTACCATCTCTTTGCGCTGCTCATGCAACACCGCGGCCGCACTTTCTTCCCGCCCAGCAACGCAAGCCAACAACGGCGTTATTAAATATTTGGTGACATGCTGATGCTGTGGTGGCATTGGAATATGCAACATGGCTAGAGTTGAATTTTAAATGAACGTTTGAATGAATAGCTGAACGAATGGTTGGTTGAATGCCTTAACAGTTTGCGTGGTCGTATTTTGTGATGACGTTCCTTGCGGTCTTTTGGCTGCGGGTTGATTTGTTTCACTTTGAGAAAATGATACGCGTAGCCTTTCAATACTAGCAGCGCTATCAGAATTAGGAAGGACCTCTCCAAGCCGTTTGATACTAAACGAGGTTTCAGCCAAGGTGACTCGCTGTCGTGTGACGATGATATTGACATCTGGTTTGTGAACGAGGATAAGAAGCAGGCAAAGTACCTTCTGTTTGATGTTTGAACCTACACTGGCGGTTCCAAGATGAACTGTGATGTGGGAGCTGGCCTCAATTCGGAACCTCTCTTCTTCTTAATTGGCGCGATAGTCATTTCTTTTTCGTGATAACGGCGCCAGTTGGACACACCAAGTGAAATCAAGTCTTTCTCCACCTGATTTTTCTAAGGCAGAGGAGGCTTTCTTTTTCCTCTGTTACCACCAGCTGGTACCGGATAAAATAATTTCAGAGCCGGAGCATTTGATCCATTCGGACGTCATGACACAGCCTGTGTAGCTGCTGGGTCTTTATTCGCTGCGCTATGTTTAGGTCGCTGTAAAGCTCATATAGGTCATTGTTCCATCGCCTACGATAGTGGCCGTTGCCAACGTGCAAAGGTCCAAAAATCTTACGCAGAATCTTTCTCTCGAACACTCCAAGCGTCGCTTCATCGGATGTTGTCATCGTCCAAGCTTCTGCGTCAGACGTTAGGACGGGCATGATGAGAGCCTTGTAGAGTGTTAGTTTTGCTCGTCGAGAGAGGACTTTACTACTCAATTGCCTACTTAGTCCAAAGAAGCTCTTGTTGGCAAGAGAGATTCTACGTTGGATTTCCAGGCTGACATTGTTATCGGTGTTAATGCTGGTTCCTAAATACACGAAGCCTTTTACAACCTCGAAATTTTATGTCGTGGTGGAGGCCGCGCTTATAAGAATGTCCATAAAAATAATTTTGGGTCGCATCGTCCTTCTCTTCCATCGGAGCGAGGGCTCAAATGAGCGGGGTGTTAAAAAATCGGACTTTGATGCGGATTATTGCGAGGCGCTCTTCCACTGGAGTGAACGAAGTCTCTCTCTCAACGAATTTGGCTCCTTTACATGGCTGTAGTAGACGTCGCAAGGTCCTTCTGTTTTCCTTGCCTGGCCTCGTCCATTGCATCTCTTGAATGGCAGTGCCAGCCTTTACTCTCACGAGGACATCAAGCAGCCAGAAAGAGTCTACTTCCTCATTAAGGGACGGGATATTCCAGGTGCATGCCCTCAAATCATGGCCCTTAGTTCGTTTACAGGGATCGTCATCAATCCCGGAAGTTGTGAGCTACTTGAACCATATGTAGAAGAAACGTCCTGGCCACTCCCAAGTGCATGGCGATAAGTAACTTTCCCCACTTGCGTGGACTGCTACATATGGAACCATCCTCCATTCGGAACCGCTCAACTAATCCAAATCAATTCGACTTGTTGACTTGGAAATCACTGAAACACCACATAGAAATTGTTGCAAGAGGTAAATATTCAAAATTTGTCCGTTGTGATGCCATACAGGGGAGAGGAGAAAGGGGGAGCCTTGGGATTAGAGATGATGACCATGCGCTTACAACGACGCCGACGGTGGTTGATTTATATTCGTAATTAGACGCAGCAAGCTGCCGATGAATTTCACCAGATGTGTGATATTTAAAC
Source organism: Anastrepha obliqua (assembly GCF_027943255.1). Lineage (NCBI taxonomy): Eukaryota > Metazoa > Arthropoda > Insecta > Diptera > Tephritidae > Anastrepha > Anastrepha obliqua. The sequence continues at coordinate 89,861,226 of NC_072896.1, read as the reverse complement.
CCGCTAAATCCGCGCGCGTAGCGAAAAGATGATAGCCCAGATGTCGAAATCTTTGCCAGACGAGAACAGGGCAGCTGAGAAGAAAGTGTTGAGATGATTCCACCTCGTCCTCCAGACAGCTTCTGCAGAACGGACTTGAGGCAATCCTAAGACTCATCGCATGGACACTTAACGGACAATGTCCGGTAAGAATGCACACCAAATTAGAGAGCTGGGGCTTTGTTAACTTAAGGAGTTCTCTCGAGCGTCCCCGATGTACCCGTGGCCAGAATAAGCTCACGACCTTACACATTTGCGCACTAGCCCAGCGCTCGCTGAATTGACTCAAGGTCCAACTTTCCAGGAGCAGACCACAAGTTCTTACGAGAACCCCAATCCTCTCATTTCGCAACGAAATAGTCTAGCCAGCTCATCAGCCTAGCAGTTTCCCTCTATGCCGCTGTGACCGAGAACCCAAATGAGCCCGATATCGAAGTATTCGGATGCAATCGAGAGAGAAGCCAGACATTCCCCGACCAATCTTGAACGCACAAACAGCGAGCCCAGGACCTAAATTACCGCTTGGCTGTCGTTGTAAATATACTTCCTTAAGGGTAATTGCCGAAGTAAGCAACCAATTCACTGCTTCCATAATTGCGGCTACCGCCGCTTGGAAAACACTACAGCGGTCCGTAAGCCTGAATTTGAGCTTCATCGGGAGCTCCTTACAGAAGTTAGGATGCTCTCACGCAAACATTTCACGTATCACTGCAACACTTACATGTCACTGGAAGGCAGAATATCATGCAGCGAGACTTAGCCCTCCTTTCAACCCCCCAAAAAAAAAGAACCAAAAAAGGCTTCACCTGTCAAAACGAGAAGAAACTGACGCGTTTTGTTAACTCGATCAAAGTCGCTTAAGCGGTTATCGCGCCAGTCAAGAAGCCCTTCAAATTATTTACTATCGCAATTGATATCAAAAATTTGAAACATAGTCAAAACGGGCCAAAGTTTTGGTGTGGTATCATTTTGTCACGGCGTGTAGATCTTACTACGGAAACCATTCCTAGCCTTTTTTTGGTCAGAGGAGGTTCAAATCGAAAATGTCAGAAACGTCATCAACGGTGCCGTCACATCATTGGTATGTGGGACACGCTCACACTAACCCTATGACAACCCTATAAAGTTACTCGATATCGACTTGTCGCCTGTTTAGGTTCGTCTTGAGGCTTTACCTCACGCGTTCGCGCTTGTCGTCTGTTCGTGAATACAGTCGCCCTAACAGGAGATATGTTTCTAAATGGCTACTTGGGCGACGTATCTGTTGGGTGTTCTACATTGGTCGAACTCGCTTTGCGCTCCCATTCTAAGTTACGGAGTTTTGTTACTGTCCTTACTGCAGTCTCTGCCCCTGCCCATCCAATACAACCCAATCTAGGAGCTTTCAAGCATTGACTGTGAATGACAAAAGCGCACTTACAGCTAAATAAGCTGCTCCATTTTAAGGCTTTAATTGTCTACAAATGCCATGGCGTGCCGAAAAAAAAAAATTTAATTTCTTGCCACAATCATAAATGGTAACGACCTCACCACGTAGACGAATGCGCCCGTTGCGTTAGAGTTTAAAGCAGCAAAACGATTTGAGTAAAGGCATTGAAAAGTCATGAAATGCGGCGAAGAAAGGAGGCAGCCAAGAACGAAGACCAACAATAAAGACGAATGACTTTTTTGCCATTTTGTTATTTCACCATTTTGCAAAATTGAGTGAAATAACATTTTGTCTGCAGGAAGTTGGTGCATTTGATGAAATTACACGAACTGCTGCTTCGCTGGAATTCACAAAGGCGCAAGGTGTCCCACATCAGCTGGAGGGTGAGTGAATGCGGTGCCAAACCCCACTTGCACCTACCCAATGAAGGTTAGCTGTTGCGCCTGGAGCTTTACAAAGTTGAATAGATAGCAATACAGCTAAGGGTCGTGTGAGCAGGAGCAGTGGGTGTGAGGTACAATAGCAATGGTGACGATGACATTTCCGACGGGCAAAATGTTATTTCATATAAAAACCTTCACACACAGGCAGCGGCAGACGGGCTTTCAGACGTTAAGGCCAATACTAAAAAGTGACAATAAAAGAAAGGATAACCGCGCACTGGTAATAAAATGTCATAAAAAGTAAAGTCATAAAAGAAAGGAAAACAGAAAAAAAATAATGTTATAAAAGAAATAAAAACGAAAAATATAACAAATGCCAGCAAAATAATATAAAAGAAAGCAGTTTCAAGGCGAGACCTGCCTTAAAGTATATTTTAATACGACCAGGAGCTGAAGAGAAGCTAAGCGAAGCGCAGAAAGGTTCATGAGATTCAAATAATTATAAAAGCAAATGTTTAAGAAAGAAGTTGGAGAAAGTGGAGGGGAAGACGTAAAGTGCGGATATACGCGTAGCCAGAGCGGATGTGGATAAGGACAAGCCGGGAACAAGAAAATATGCGTGGAACAGCAGTGCGTTAAGAAACTCATATGAATGTTCATATTCAAATGCTTCTACCAGTTGTACATATGCACCTATGTGTATGCGTGTATGGAGAAACGAAAGGAAAATGGCTGGCTGCTGAGATTAGTGTGCGAACGCGTATTAAGCTAAGCTAACCATTAGCTACGCAGTGCAACTAATGATGCCGTTTATGGGCCACATCCGTTTCCGGTGAGCGGGCTTAACGGGTGTTACACAAGACTGTATGAGTGTGTAGGTGTATATGTAAGTATGCGTGTTATTTAGAACTGAAAGAAAAATAAAGTAAAATAAAATAAAATAAAATAAAATAAAATAAAATAAAATAAAATAAAATAAAATAAAATAAAATAAAATAAAATAAAATAAAATAAAATAAAATAAAATAAAATAAAATAAAATAAAATAAAATAAAATAAAATAAAATAAAATAAAATAAAATAAAATAAAATAAAATAAAATAAAATAAAATAAAATAAAATAAAATAAAATAAAATAAAATAAAATAAAATAAAATAAAATCAAATAAAATAAAATAAAATAAAATAAAATAAAATAAAATAAAATAAAATAAAATAAAATAAAATAAAATAAAATAAAATAAAATAAAATAAAATAAAATAAAATAAAATAAAATAAAATAAAATAAAATAAAATAAAATAAAATAAAATAAAATAAAATAAAATAAAATAAAATAAAATAAAATAAAATAAAATAAAATAAAATAAAATAAAATAAAATTAAAAATAATTAAAAATAATTAAAAAAAAGTAAATAATCAAATAAAAGAAAAGAAAGTAAAAGGTATTAAAAACTATTATAATAATAAGAAATTAAAACAAAATGAGTTAAAAAATTAAATAAGAGTAAAATAAAAAATAAATAGTTAAAAAATATAGAGAAGTATAATAAAATACGAAAAACTTTGTTAAAATAAAGTAAAATGGAATAAAACAAAATTAAATGAAGCAAAAGGAAATAAGGTGAAGGGAAATAAATGATATTAAAAGTAATTCCAAAGAATAAAAAATTGTAAAAATAAATAAAAACAATTTAAGTAAGAAAATATTAGGTGCGCAACTAAGTTCCCGCTGTTTGTTAATATGCCACCAGCAGTGTGTGCTAGTCGATTCTAACATAACCTAAACGTCATAAACCAAGCTTAGACATACGGTAAACAAACTGCTTCGACACATTAGTGATTTTGTTTTGGTATCACATACTTTTGGTTTTGTGAAAATGTCTGATTTTGTGCCGTATAATCGTCATTTGCGGGAAGTGTTGATTTTCCTCTTTCATTGGAAAAACACGGTGGCTGAAGCGCATCGAGAGCTACAAAAAGTTTATGGAGATGTTGCTTCAAGTGAAATAACGTGCCGAGATTGGTTCCGTTACTTCAAAGACGGTGATTTTAATGTTGACGACCGTCCACGTGAAGGAAGACCAAAAACCTTCGAAGACGCTGAATTGGAGGCATTACTATGCTTGCATGCTTTGGGAATGATTCAGAAACATGGGACTTGGGTTCCGTATGAGTTAAGGCCAAGGGATGTTGAACGTCGTTTTTTCGCCTGTGCACAACTGCTTCAGCGGCAAAAAAAGAAGGGGTTTCTTCATCGCATCGTGACGGGTGATGAAAAATGGATTCATTACAGCAATCCAAAGAAAAGAAAGTCATGGGGACTGCTTGGTCATGCTTCTGTCATTGCCTCGGCCGAATATTCACGATGCGAAGGTTATGCTTTGTATTTGGTGGGACCAAGTTGGTGTTATTTATCATGAACTGTTAAAACCAAGCGAAACCATCACAAGGGATCGGTATCGACTTCAATTGATGCTATTGAGCCGAGCACTGCGCGACCAGCAGTTCCATTCATATGAAGACATCAAAAAATGGCTTGTTTCCGTGGATGGCCTCAAAAAATGAACAGTTTTACCGCGATGGTATACGAGATCTACCAGAAAGATGGGAAAAAGTAGTAGCCAGCGATGAGCTATACTCTCAGTGATTCACTTGTAACCATTTTTCAGAATAATGTTGTATTTTCATCAAAAAACAGTGAGAACTTAGTTGCGCACCTAATAAAATAAAAGAATAAAAAGCATTTAAAAATAGTAGAAAATCAATAAATTAAAATAAAATAAATTAAAAAAAAAAACCAAATTAAATTAAAAAAAAAAAAAAAAAATAGTAACCGAATGTACAAAAGGGTTCAACAAAAAAGTTTCAATAAAAGGAAACATAAATCACAAAAAAAAAAATAATATTTTAACATACAACGATTAAAAAAAGCAACAACAAAATAAGAAAAACTTAAATAAAATAAAGTGAAATAAATTAAAATATAATGAAATAAAATAACGCAAGATCAAGTGAAATAAATAATATGAAAGTTATTTCCAAAGAATTAAAAGACAATTATAAAAATAAAATAAAACTATTTAAATTGAAAAAATGGAGTGAAAGTAAATAAAAGATATTAAAAGAAGTAATAAAAAAATTGGAGTAAAACAACAAAAATAATAAAAATATTTTATTGAAAAAAGAAATTAAAATAAAATAAGTTAGAATAAAATAACTTAAAAGAAATAAAAAAATTTAATTCCAAAGAATTAAAAATAAATTATAAAAATAATATACAAATATTTAAATTGAAAAAGTAAAATGAAAGAAAATAAAGATAGTGAAAGAAGTAAGAAAAACAAAGTAAATTGGATTAAAAAAAATTATTGAAAAATGAAATAAAAATAAAATAAAATAAACCATAATAAATTGAAATAGAAGAAATAGAATAAAATATAAAATAAATAACAAAATAATATTAATAGGGGTATAAAAAAAAACAAAGTAAAATAAATGGTATTAAAAAAAATTTAATTTAAATGAAGGAAAATAAAGTAAGATGAAGTCAAATAATACGAATTAAAAAATAAAATGAGATAAAAAAATAAATAATAAAATAATATAAAAAGGAATTAAAAAAAGTGTTAAATAAAAACAAAATAAAAAATAAATAAAAAATAAATAATAAACTAAAATAAAATAAAATGAATGAAAAAGTGAGTTCTTAGTAGCTCAGAGTTCCGAGCTATAGGTCTGATTTCCATAAATCAGACCCGCCCGCTGCGCCAGTTAATGGATCTAATATACATACATGCACACAAAGCTGAATTTAAATTTTTTGTAGAATTATTCAGCAAAGGGTGCGTTTAATGACTTCTAGATTTTTCACTTTCAATTTCGCTCTTTCTACATTCATTTAAATTGTCACTTTTACTTAATGTCTTAAGTTCATTTCTTTTTCAGTTGTACAATTACAACCGCAGACATTTGACATACTCGCAACTAGAAGAAGAAGAAGAGTTAAAAAGTCACCACCAGCATAAGAAAAAAAAAATACTAAGAAGTCTTCATTAGCATAAAAATCATGTTTAGCTACAGCATTAGTTGACGTCATGCCGACGCATAGTAATGCGCTCATTTGACACTCAAAACACCCAACAGGGAAAAGATACTGAAACAAATTGCTGCTGACGATTCTTAGATACCAGCTTGCGCGAAATTAATCACCCAATTTTGTTTTTGAACAATTTTTTTACTAACTAAAAAAATAGTTTTGAGTGATGCAAACCTCTATTTTGATCTTTGTCTGCTTAGAAGTCATATATGACGACTAACTTACGACGTCATTTGCAAAAAATTATAAGTTTTCCGATAGGTTGATTAATTTTGCGTCACGTTGTAGATTCGAAATCATTAGTGCGAATACGACGGCAAACGCCAGCTACTTATATGGAAAAAGAAGGAACGCAAAATAGTCTTGGTTCTAATTTCACCAAAAGCGCACCAGTTCGTTACTAATGGATTTCTCTGCAGGACAGGCACTAACTGACAAACGCACACATCAACACTCGCTTATATCTACAGCTTACAACAGTCTATTAACACTTCAATACATCCGTTCGGTTTGGCCTTTCACATTTCCTCCAGCAAAACACTTTTACTTTTTCACTTTGCAACAATTCATTTTCACCTCTGTTCCCTTTGATTGCGTCTTCAGCATTTCTCCAGTTCTTTGGCTCAGCTAAAGTGTTGAATGATTCATGCCTGAAGTCACATGCAGTTGACAATGGCTCCATTTGTGAGTGTATTAATATGGAAATATGTAGATATGTGTACTTCTGTATAGCCTGACACTTATCTAACATCTGCTTTTGGGTTTCTTTTTTGGAGTGTTGTGTGTTTTTTGGCGGCAAAGAAACCCCAAATGTTTAGGAAAGTGCCGACTGGGTTCGGCTTGTCGGACACTCTGGTGACCTCTTATGATCTCACTTCTGCTAACCGTTTTCGACCTCTCAAGCACTTTTCTAAGTATGCGTGCAAATGAGCTGAGGTTGTTCGGGGAAAAAGGTGATGTCGAAAAGTATGAAGTGTAGTATGAAAAAGTGCAGAAAAAAATTAAAAATAAATAAGAAATAGCAAAATAATATTAGAAAGGAAATATAATTAGAATTATATTTTATTTTAAGCATAGAGATATACGAAAAATAACAAAATAATTGCACTAACTCAAGGCCATCGGCTGGAAAATATAAAAAACAGGAAATAAGATTTAAAAAAGATAATAAAATAAAATAAAAGAAGTGAAAAAAAAACATTAATTTAAATAAAATTAAATGAAACAAAATAAAATCAGATGAAGTGGATTAAAAATAATTTTAAGAAATAAAAAATGAATAAAAATAAATAAAATACAATATAAAATAAATAATAAAATAGTATAAGAAGATAATAAAGAAAAGGTAAGTAAAAAAGAAATAAAAGGAATAAAAAAAAAATAAAAAAAAACATTATGTAATAATAAAATAATAGAAAAATGTATTAAAAAATTGTTAAATAAAAACGAAATAAAAAGTAAAATAAAACAAATGGTATTAAAAAAATAATTTAAAAAATAATAAAAATAAATAACCTTAAATAAAATGAAATGAAACAAAATAAAATCAGATGAAGTGGATTAAAAATAATTTTAAGAAATAAAAAATGAATAAAAATAAATAAAATACAATATAAAATAAATAATAAAATAGTATACGAAGATAATAAAGAAAAGGTAAGTAAAAAAGAAATAAAAGGAATAAAAAAAAAATAAAAAAAACATTATATAATAATAAAATAATAGAAAAATGTATTAAAAAAATGTTAAATAAAAACGAAATAAAAAGTAAAATAAAACAAATGGTATTAAAAAAATAATTTAAAAAATAATAAAAATAAATAACCTTAAATAAAATGAAATGAAACAAAATAAAATCAGATTAAGTGAAATAAAAATATAAAATTAAATAACAAAATGTGTAATAAAAGAATATCAAAAGGTATTAAAAAATGTTAAATAAAAACGAAATAAAAAATAAAATAAAAATACAATAAAAAATAAACCAAAAAAAAAAAATAATGAAATAAAAATAAAATAAAATATCTTATTTTGGTTAAAGAATTGATTGGAAAAAAACAAAATAAAAATTATAATATAAAAGGTTTTACATAAATAATAAATAAAAAAAACTCATTTTGTGTAAAAAATTGGTTGGAAAGTTTTCTTGGGTAAGCAAAGAAATTTTAAAAAGTTTCTATTATTCCATGTCTACATAGAAGTTAAGGCGTTGGTCTAGAGCTAGAAAATTTAGGGTATTTTCAAGAATTTTTTTACTATAAAAAATCATCGTTTTTGATTTAAACTTTTTAAGCTTTTTATTTAACTTTTTTCACATACAAAAATAAAAAAAAAAAAAAATTTTAATTTAAAAAATGTTGCTGAACTTGATCCTCCCGAAAAATTGTACCTGGACGGTGTAGTCCATTTTGGCTCTTCTATTTAACTGAAACACAAAAACCAAACAAATTATTAATTAGTATGACTGTAGCTATGCCCCGTACTAGAATAACAAAAAAAAAAAAACATGTTGACAAAATAGCGCAGTTTTGAATTTGACACTTTAAAAATCGTTTTTTGTGTTTGGAGTTCTTTAATCAAAAATAAAAAAAAATACGCAAACATTGAAATAATAATATGATTCTAGCCGTTCATCTTGTAAGCAACATATCGAGCCATTACCGCCAAAATAATGTATCCCACACCATAATCGATTTTTGTTTTGTTATCGAAATCGATAGTGCAACATTATTTGCATCATCTGTCAAAATTTCATGGCTGTAGATTAAACCGTTATGATTTTATAACAAAAACAATTTTAATGTAAATGCATACGGTTACTTGTTTACATTTTCTTTGAACGCTTGTGTGGGATACAATTAAATTCTCTTTTAAAATAAATGAAACACAAGGGGAAAAAATAAAAAAAAAACTCAATTTTTGAGACTTTAATTAAAGATAAAGCTTTAGAACAATATGTCGAAGGTATGAATTTGTTTTTTTTGCAAAATATGTCTTTGTTTTCAATTATTGGATATTTTTACAGCTCTCCCTGGTACCGTATAGCGATTCAGATGAATCTTTCGTTGATTTAAATGGTTTGGAAAGTTTAAAAGAAGTCGAGGAGGAAACGTGTGTTGGGAAAAGGGGCTACAGAAAGCAAAAGAGAATACCTAAAAGGTTGCAAAAAGTTAGGAAAAAAAATACGAGTGTTTTGCCCAACCCGTGCTTAAAGAAAAAATGTCCAACTTCGTGTCATGATAAAATTTCTGAAGATGAAAGAGTAAGAATAAATGAACATTTTCGGGGAATCGGTAACAAAATTAGACAGAAAGATTGGCTGTCTTCTTGTGTTAAACAAGTCGATATTAAAAGGCGATATGGAGAAAGTGACAGAAAAAAGTGCAGCTTTAATTATTTTATAAATATCAATAATAGCAGTTTTAAAGTTTGTCAACAATTTTTATTGAAAACGTTGAACATTTCACAAACGATTTTAATATCCGTAATAAAAAATAGAAGTTCGTATAAAACTTGCCTTGAAAATATAAAAAAGCCAACTGCACACAACAAATCTGAGGAAGCTAGCATATCGCTAGTAAAATCCTTTATAGAACAATTACCAGCGGTTCCTTCACATTATTGCAAGAATAAAAGTAAAAAATTATATCTACCTCAAGAATTTCGAAACATAAAAACTGTATATCAGCATTATGTAGAACATTTTAAAACTATTAATAAAGTAAATAGTCAGTTATCGTTAAGAGTATTCCGTAATATTTTTAGAAATAGTTTCAATTTAGGCTTTCATTTACCTAAAAAAATAAATGTATCTTATGCGAGAATTACAATAATTTAGAAACAGAATCCAAAAAATAATTGCATTCATCAGAAGAGTATCAAATTCATCTAAAGGTCAAAGAGAAATGTAAGCAAATATTTTTGGAGGACCAAAAGCTATGCAAAGAGAATCCGGCTTATTTATGTACAAGTTTCGACTTGCAAAAGGTCTTAAATACTACCTATGGAAAAAGTGTTACTTTGTTCTATTCTAGAAAATATTCATTCTACAATGAAAGTTTTTATGAGAGTGGTACAAGAGATGGGTTTTGTTTTTAATGGGGAGAAAAGGATGGTAAACGAGGGTGTAATGAAATTTGCACAACTGTTTTCCAATACCTTAAATTAGTCGATAGTCCATCTTTATTGTGATAGCTGCGCAGGACAGAGCTATGCTTGCGACATTAACCTATTTTATTGAAAATTCTAATTTTGTGACTAATATAAAAATCACATACTTGTTGCCTGGACACACCATGATGGCTGTTGATTCGATACATAGTACAATTGAATCGTTTATTCGGAATAGGACTATTTGGGCTCCAAGTGAGGGGTACACCATAATATCAAATGCAAGAACTAACCCACGAAAATATAATTGCAGATAGTATTTAGCGTTCTTTATATATTTTTATCTATCGTTATTCAAGTTTACAAGGTTTTAATATGAATAACATTACTTTGTTAACAGAAAACTTTAAATATATGAATTACATTACATTATTTTTGTTTTATCAAATATACTAAGAAATGTATACATTTATTTTTTTTTTAAATCAAATGTAATTTAATTTTAACGACTAAGTGAAAAAATCAAATTAAAAAAAAAACGGGAAGTCACTTCCTTAAAATAAATTTTTGTGTAACTCACATACTTTTTTAATAATAGGTTGCCAGAAGGAAAACAAAAAAAATGTATCCCACAAAAACCACCCTTATGATGCAAATATCTATTTAAAATTATTAAAATTAAATGTATTACACAAAAAAATATTTACATTATAAATTTAAAAATAATGGCTTTATTCAAACTGATTTAATTTAAAAAAAACCTTCCCCTGTAAAATTTCGAGTTTGTGGGATACATTTTTTCGGCGGTTATGGCTCGATATTAAAATTTCAGACGATTCGGTTTTTTTTTTTTTTTGACAACACCAGGCCGAAAAAAATTGTTTCGAGATAAATGAGTTTAAAGTTTGAGGTACAGTAACGCGCGGACCGCTCTCTACTTAGTTAATGGACTGTAGAAGCTTGAATATTGGGAATTTCCGCATGCAAATTTCACAGTATATTCTTAAGATGCTATACTTTCGAAATATTGAAAAAACAAAAAATCGATTTTTAGAAATTTCTAAAGTACCGGGTCCCCTTAAACCTTTGGACGAATGTTTTCTAACCAAACAGAGCAGTTGAAAAAATTGCCAAGTAAAAATTTCATTGAAGAACATAAAATTGTTAGTTGCATCCACTAAAATCTAGAATCGATGTCCTGTTGAACTTCAGGAATCTTAAATTTACTTTTAAATTTTTTGTTTCAAATAGTGCAAACTAACAAAAAACTCTTATTTTCAAGCTTTAAAAGTTTCAGCTGCTCACCTCGTAACTTCTTTTTTTCCCCTTTTTTTCTTTTTTCCCCCTAAAAAAAGAAGCCAAGCCAGCTATGACGTACGGAATTTTAATCAACTCGTTCCGGAAAACTATAAAAACCCAAACGTGACCTTAGGTGAAACTACGAAAGAGTACAAATTATGTATCCCACAAAAACCACCCTTATGATGCAAATATCTATTTAAAATTATTAAAATTAAATGTATTACACAAAAAAATATTTACATTATAAATTTAAAAATAATGGCTTTATTCAAACTGATTTAATTTAAAAAAAACCTTCCCCTGTAAAATTTCGAGTTTGTGGGATACATTTTTTCGGCGGTTATGGCTCGATATTAAAATTTCAGACGATTCGGTTTTTTTTTTTTTTTGACAACACCAGGCCGAAAAAAATTGTTTCGAGATAAATGAGTTTAAAGTTTGAGGTACAGTAACGCGCGGACCGCTCTCTACTTAGTTAATGGACTGTAGAAGCTTGAATATTGGGAATTTCCGCATGCAAATTTCACAGTATATTCTTAAGATGCTATACTTTCGAAATATTGAAAAAACAAAAAATCGATTTTTAGAAATTTCTAAAGTACCGGGTCCCCTTAAACCTTTGGACGAATGTTTTCTAACCAAACAGAGCAGTTGAAAAAATTGCCAAGTAAAAATTTCATTGAAGAACATAAAATTGTTAGTTGCATCCACTAAAATCTAGAATCGATGTCCTGTTGAACTTCAGGAATCTTAAATTTACTTTTAAATTTTTTGTTTCAAATAGTGCAAACTAACAAAAAACTCTTATTTTCAAGCTTTAAAAGTTTCAGCTGCTCACCTCGTAACTTCTTTTTTTCCCCTTTTTTTCTTTTTTCCCCCTAAAAAAAGAAGCCAAGCCAGCTATGACGTACGGAATTTTAATCAACTCGTTCCGGAAAACTATAAAAACCCAAACGTGACCTTAGGTGAAACTACGAAAGAGTACAAATTATGCAGAAGAGAGAGGAAAAGAGGGAGAGAGTGTGAAGGATACTTGAAATAGTTCAAATGCCACTAACGCAAGACTTAGTCAAGTTCATTATCAGCCACCACAAAACTATAGCGCAATTCTGCTATCGTGCAGCTCTCAACCACCCACATGCCATAAATGCCAAGCGAGAGACTTTTCGTTGACTGTGCAACTATTTTTATTTTTTGTTCTAGTTTGACTCCCATTTCACTTTCTTTAATTTTTTTCGCTTTTTGCTAAAACAATTCCTTTTGCAGTGCTGCCAGACTTACAGTGCTGTGTGGCAATGCAGGCGAAGAGCAAAAACAAAATTAAAACTGTGAAAAAACTTGAATTGCAGCAATAAAAATGTCGTTGCACGCCAGGAGAGGACGACGAGCGGAAGTAATAAAAAACTTAGACAGGAAGTGTTAAATAGCTGGTTGGCGAAAAATGCGAAAGTGTTGGAAAGCTTAACACAATTTCCGGTACTCGTGAGCAACTCAGATGAGTGGAGGAAGAAACGGGGTACGCGGTGCAGGCTGGTAAATTCGTGGGAAAACTGAAAAGGTGGTCACTGGAATTGGCGGAATTTGTTGAAAGGATCTAAGGGAAAAAGTACGAGTACGACTATGTGGACTGAATTACTAGAATAACAAAATGAGAAATGTAAGTGAAACGAAATTTTTAAGGGACGGGGCTTTCCAGGTGCATGCCCTCAAAACATGGTCCTTAGTTCGTTTGCAGGGATCGTCATCAGTATAGGAAGTTCTCATCCGAGGCTTTGTACATCTTTTCATTGGGAGGGATTTTTAAGCAGCGGGTCCCAAACCCAGCGGACAACCAGCTATCCTGGTATGCTTCGCCTTCTCACGTTGGCCTCACCAAACGGGTGTTCGGAAGCTACCCAGAGGATATTTGGGCTAATCCCGGACGTTGTGAGCTGCTTGAGCCATATGCAAAAGAATCGTCCTGGCCACTCCCAAGTGAATGGCTATCAGTAACTTTCCCCACTTGCGTAACTTTACCCCATCTTCCGGTTAAGAATTCCGAATTCAATATTCAAAAATTCAAAATTCGAAAACTTGCAAATTTATATTGAAAACTTCAGTTAAAATATAAAAACTTCAGTTAAAATATAAAATTCCAAACTCGAAAACTTGCGATTTCATACGCAAATTTTAGGTAAAAATATAATATTAAAAAAATCGTAATATTATTGTCAAAATTTCTGGAAAAAAATAAAATTTAAAATTCGAAAACTTGCAATTTTATATTGAAAATTTCGTAAAAATATAAAGTCTAAGTTTAGAGTTTAAATTGCAAATTCAGAGAAACGAACTCAAAGTTCATCAATTAAAATTCGAATTTAAAACTTAAAATTCCAAATTCAAATAAGAAAAATGTAAACAGAAACTTAAAACTTAAAATTATCAATTAAAGTTCCAAACACAAAAGTAATCGAAATTAAAATTTTAAAATTTACAGTTCTGTAGTGAGAATCAACGCCTTAAAATTTACAAGTTAGATTTCACAATTCCATATTAGAAAATTCATAATTAAAATCCAAAATTCGCAATTACCCATTTTATATTCGAGATTTCAGAATAAAATTTAAAATTGAAATACTTGCAATTATGTATTCAAAGTGGCCGATAAACTATAAAACTGAAAATTAAGAATTCAAAATAAAAATCCACGGAATAGAATTCAAAGTTCATCGATCAGAATTCAAATTGAAAACTCAAAATTCTAAATTCAAATTAAAAAAGTTAGACACAAATGAAAACTAAAATTTCACAACTTAGAATTGAAAATTCAATGTCAGAATATTCAAAGTTTGAAATTAAAACTCGAAACCCAGAATTAAAACTCAAAATTCGAAAACTTACAATGTAGTTTTCAGAATTCAAAAAAAAAAAAAATGTTTTTAATTTTAATTTGAAGATAAAAATGTTAAATTCTTGGTTCAAAATTTAATACACTAAATTTGATATTTATATTTCGCATTCAAATTTAAAATTGAAAATTCGGAAACCTAAATTTTTAGTTTTACCGGTTAAAGTGAAAAATTAATATTTTATTACCAAAAAATAATCATTTAATGTGCAATATTTTGTATGTATATAAAAGTTGAATTTATATTAAAAGTAAAATTTTATTATAATTTACAAAATTAATTTAAAAAAAAAATGAAGGAAAAAAACTTGAATACAAAACGAAAAAAAATGTTTAACAAAAAAAAAAAAAATTAAAAAGAAATTAAAAAAAATGTTTAACAAAAAAAAAAAAAATTGAAAAAAAATAAAAAAACAATTTTAAATAAAATAATAGAAAAATAAATAATGTTTTTTTAAATAAAATATTTTTTTTTTATTTATTTTTCATTAATTTGAAAAAAAACAAACAAAAAATTGGAAAAAACTAAACAAAATTTTTCCCAAAAAAAAAAATGAAAGTTTACTGTGGCAGCCCTACACATACACGCAATTAAATACAGGTAGGGGTAAGAATATAACTGTCGTCCGTTCACGTAGTTGCCCACACCATTCCAAAAAAAGATTATCTCAAAAATTTTTTTTTGCTTAAGTAAAATAATATAAAAATAAAAGTTTTTTTTTTAAATAAAATTTTTTTTTTAAATAAAATACATTTTTTTTGTAATATTCTTTTGTTTTTTGCAAATTCTCTTTATTTTAACAAAGTTGGTATACACCATTTATATAACTTGAAATTATAAATTTTACTCAAGTTTTTGACATTCACAACTCGAACTTTAACCCAAATTCGCCCTTCATCTCACAATTCTATATATACACCCATACATAGGTAGCAAATGCCCACCCAGTAATCTTCGTTGATACCTTCGTTAACCACAACCGGACATCCTCATTAAAGTCGTACAAAATTTGCCGCAAAATGGATTTGCAAGCAATCAAAAGGCGGAAGTAAATCTCATATAAACACAAATAGCAAATGCTGCTAAATCCTACATTGGCCGCTGGCGACGAACGGGTGTGTGTGTGTGTGTGTGGCACAGCAACCGCAAAAAGTCCAGCCGGATGAAGCTGGCAAAAACTTGAAATTGAAATATAGGACCGAGGAGCAAACAACCAAAGCGCCTTATCCTTCAAGTGCGACTTCAGTGTGGAACAAAAACAAAAGCGAAAACAAAATATGCAGATTGTAGAAATCGAATGGGTGAGCAACCCTTTTCTATTTGTTATTTCAGGGCTGATGAAGTTTTGTGGTGATTTGTAGAGTCAACTTTGCCAGCAAAAGCATACAAGAAGTTCCAGTTCATGTTATTTGTTGATTGTGGATCGTAGGCGAATACGCGGCGAGAGTGAGAAGGTAGAATTAGACGAGGCGTTTTATTTACTTTTGGGTGTACAAAAACGGGCTGGAGCTGATGTGACAAAAGGTTCCACCGGAAAGCCGGCAGGTATGTGTATATAAGAAACAACAACAACAATAGCAGATAAGCCTACGATGCGTTTCACTTTGATATTCATACTCATATAAATGCATACATACATATCTACATATATACATATATACACATGCACACACATACATTCAGATACATAAGCAACAGGGCCTCGGTCTTTGTGAAATTGATTTCTGGTTCAGTTACGGCAGTTAGATGGCGCAAAGTTTATCCTGAACCAAATTTAGTTTGTCAAAGGTTAATTTCGATATTGTTATTCACATACAGATATATGGACATGCAAGCAAATATACATACATACATACATTTATTTGTATGTAAGTACTTGTTAGCTTTGGAAAATTTCAATGCTTAGCTATTGAGGGAAAATCCCCTAATTAGAGAAGGTCTGTATGAAACAAGCGCACATTAGCAGTGACACCTAAACTTTTGCAAACCTAATTTTATAGCATGGCTTTGTGGTTGTTTTACTGTGATAAACTATTTATGCCCTTGTGAGTACGTATTGTATATTTAAACAACTACGTAAGTAGAGAATTGGTAAATTAATATGCGCCTGCATATCATCTGGTCATTATCCGGTTGGCTCATGACAGCCTTGAAGGGTTTCTTATTGGAAATGAAATGAAATGGGAAACAATTAATTGGGTTCCATGTGTGTTATGACCCATAAATGGGTCAAAATGCTTTGCCCAACAGGATGAGAATCAAGCGGTTAAATGAGGTCAGTTGTTGGGAGCGATTACATGCTCGGCCATTGATATGGGTTTAGTTGGCAAAAGTAATTAATTACAGTACCATAATCAATTTCAATTTATTCATTTATTTGTTATTCATTAATTTATTTATCTAAAAATCTGAAAATGCAATATTTCTTGCAGACTGTAATTTACTTATTTTGTTTGAATGTAGGAAATGCAACATTTTTCAAAGCTTACGAAGAAATAATATTAGAGAAAACTTAGAAAATAGTTTAACAATTTATTTAGTAACTCTTTGAATTAAAATTTCTCAAAGTTCTAGAAATCAGAGCGTTAGAAGCTCAAAGAGAAGATGGTTAGGTTAGGTTGACCTGGCTGGCTGAAAGTCATCACATAGACCTATTGATCCTTAGAGTTACCAGATAAAGCTGGACACTTACGTTTCTTTGTAGTAGACATCTTGTAATACGTCTGCGTCTTTTGCGAATCAAAGTAAACTTTGGAGCTCTATCTCCGCGAGGTATTCTTCTTCTTCTTCTTCTTAATTGGCGCGATAACCGCTTGCGCGATTTTGGCCGAGTTTAACAAAGCGCGCCAGTCGTTTCTTTCTCGTGCTAATCGGCGCCAGTTGGACACACCAAGTGAAGCCAAGTCCTTCTCCACCTGATCTTTCCAACGCAGAGGAGGCCGCCCTCTTCCTCTGCTACCACCAGCTGGTACCGCATCGAATACTTTCAAAGCCGGAGCGTTTGTATCCATTCGGACGACATGACCCAACCAACGTAGCCGCTGGATCTTTATTCGCTGCGCTATGTCTATGTCGTCGTAAAGCTCATACAGCTCATCGTTCCATCGTCTGCGATATTCGCCGTTGCCAACGTGCAAAGGTCTAAAAATCTTACGCATAATCTTTCTCTCAAACACTCCAAGCGTCGCTTCATCGGATGTTGCCATCGTCCAAGCTTCTGCGCCATACGTTAGAACGGGCATGATGAGAGCCTTGTAGAGTGTTAGTTTTGTTCGTCGAGAGAGGATCTTACTACTCAATTGCCTACTTGGTCCAAAGTAGCTCTTGTTGGCAAGAGAGATTCTACGTTGGATTTCCAGGCTGACATTGTTATCGGTGTTAATGCTGGTTCCTAAATAAACGAAGTCTTTTACAACCTCGAAATTATAACTGTCTACAGTGACGTGGGTGCCGATACGCGAGTGCGCCGACTGTTTGTTTGAAGACAGGAGGTACTTCGTTTTGTCCTCGTTCACCACCAGACCCATTCGCTTTGCCTCTTTATCCAGAGGTATTCTAACTTCGCCTATTGTAAAGCTCCTAAGCATTTTAATTTGGTTCTAGCTAATGCAGGGCAAGAACATAGAAGGTGTTCTAGCGTTTCCCTCTCTTCCAGCTCATTGCAGCTATCGTTGTTTGTAATTCCTATCTTGTATGCGTGCGCCGCCAGAAAATTGTGGCCTATCAGCATATCTACGATAGTTCTGCTTTCTTTTCTAGACAGATCTAGAACGAATCGGACGTATTTATCTGCACTCTGTGTACACATGATTTTTCGCGGCTTAGCAAGTGGTTAGATTATTCCACCTCCTGTCTAGCCGTGTTTTCATATCCGCAGCGATCCCTTTGTATACCGTATTTAAAGATTTGACTATGTCGTTTTCTTGTTCGAATTGTATGTAAACAGCGCTTTTGGCAATCTCATCTACAATTTCGTTTCCTGCAATGCCCTTACCTACGGGTACCCAATAGATATGCAACCGTCTGTTTGCGGCTAATCTCTCTATGGCTTCCTTCGATTTTTAGAACGTTTATAGATTAAATTTCATATGAGTTTATTGCTTTTATCCCGGCTTGGTTGTCAACATATATATAATATTTATTTTGGAGTTGCTTGATGTCTTTGTGAATGCTATTTCCGCAGCCTTACCTACAGCAAAGATTTCTGCTTGAAAGGTACTACAGTGGTCAGGAAGCTTAAATGGTTGCCTAGATCCCTGCGCCTACTCCGTCTTACATTTTCGAGTCATCAGTAAATATATTAAGAGTATTTGCGTTAGGTAGCATTCCTTTTTTCCATCCCTCTTCTTCTATTGTTGTTCGGAATTTTTTCACCCAATTGCATTTCGTAGTCATATAGTCCGTTTAGACCCTATAACTAATGCCTATTGAGGTATATTCAAATATTTTAGAGGTAAATTCGCCTGTCGCGCTGAGTCTTACGGCGGATTTAGCTGCTAGACATTCCGCCGGAATATCAATCGGTGACAAGTTGAGTATTCTTTCAAGCTTGCAGAGTGCACCAAGACGTATGTCGGTTTTCTTAGCCCAGTCCACCACATCAGAGCACCGTATAGTAATATTGGCTTTACTATAGCTGAGTAGCACCAATACATTATAGCAGGAGATATATCCCATGTAACTCCTAGCATCTTTTTACATGCGTGTAGTGCGTTGCTGGCCTTTTTTTTCCTCTCTAATATATTGTACTTCCATAATAGTTTACTATCCAAAATTAGTCCAAGGTACATTGTGTGGTTTTTAAGAGTTAGTTCCACGTCGTTTAGCTTCGGGCGTTGCCAATAGGGGATGTTGTACCTTCTAGTAAAAAGTATCATATCCGTTTTATCAGCATTTATTCCTAGGCCTGCCTCTGTTGTCCATTGGTGCACTGCTGCGAGTGTATTATTCATTATGCCACTCACGGTATTTAGGTATTTGACTGCCACTAATATGGCTATGTCATCTGCATATGCTATTAGTTTCGATGCCGCACCTTCAAATTTCTTTAGTGACTCATTAACTGCGAGTAGCTAGAGAAGTGCAGCTTTGAAGTCGACGAAAAGATGGTGTGTGTCGATTCTCCTTTCGTGGGTCTTTTCCAAGATTTGGTTGAATTTGGTATCCCCGCAAAACTAATACGGCTATGTAAGATGACGTTGCTCAACACCAGCAGCGCCGTCAGAATTGGGAAGGACCTCTCCGAGCCGTTTGATACCAAACGAGGTTTCAGACAGGGTGACTCGCTGTCGTGTGGCTTCTTTAACCTGATGTTGGAGAGCATCGTACGAGCCGCAGAACTTAATCGCTCAGGCACAATTTTTTATAAGAGCGTACAATTGCTGGCGTATGCCGATGATATTGACATCATCGGCCTTAACAACCGCGCTGTTAGTTCTGCCTTCTCCAAACTGGATAAAGAGGCAAAGCGAATGGGTTTGGTGGTGAACGAGGACAAAACGAAGTACCTCTTGTCTTCAAACAAACAGTCGGCGCACTCGCGTATCGGCACCCACGTCACTGTTGACAGTTATAATTTTGAGGTTGTGAAAGACTTCGTGTATTTAGGAACCAGCATTAACACCGATAACAATGTCAGCCTTGAAATCCAACGTAGAATCTCTCTTGCCAACAAGTGCTACTTTGGACTAAGTAGGCAATTGAGCAGTAAAGTCCTCTCTCGTCGAACAAAACTAACACTCTACAAGACTCTCATCATGCCCGTCCTAACGTATGGCGCAGAAGCTTGGACGATGACAACATCCGATGAAGCGACGCTTGGAGTGTTCGGGAGAAAGATTCTGCGTAAGATTTTTGGACCTTTGCACGTTGGTAACGGCGAATATCGTAGACGATGGAACGATGAGCTGTACGAGCTTTACGACGACATTGACATAGCGCAGCGAATAAAGATCCAGCGGCTTCGTTGGCTGGGTCATGTCGTCCGAATGGATACAAACGCTCCGGCTTTGAAAGTATTCGATGCGGTACCAGCTGGTGGTAGCAGAGGAAGAGGAAGGCCCCCTCTGTGTTGGAAAGATCAGGTGGAGAAGGACTTGGCTTCACTTGGTGTGTCCAATTGGCGCCGGTTAGCACGAGAAAGAAACGACTGGCGCGCTTTGTTAATCTCGGCCAAAATCGCGTAAGCGGTTATCGCGCCAATTAAGAAGAAGAAGAGAGCTAGAGAAGTGGCGATAGAACACCACCCTGTGGCGTACCCTCGCATGCTTCGACATTGATATTCACTGTCTATCTATCGATTTTCCCCAGGAATTTGATAGCATGGACCGAAGTAAAATAAAATACTTGTTGCAGTCTATAGGCATAGCAACAAAGCTTATTGAACTTGTTATTATGACCCTTACAAAAACGACAACAAAAGTTATAGTGCAAGGAGAAGGTACGGAACCGTTTTCTATTGCCTCAGGAGTTAAACAAGGAGAGGCCCTCTCAACGCTGATATTTAAGCTGGTGCTACATGCCGAACTGAAAGACATAGTTGAAAAAGAAACTATAATAAGATTTATTAATTCCGAACGACTTAGACGGCTGGGACATGTGGCTAAAATGCCAAGGGAGCACTCAACGAGAAAGGCACTAGATCTTCACCCGGAGAAAGTAAAAGGGAATGCCCGAGGAAAAGGTGCCTAGAAGATGTGGAAGCTGATCTTAGGAAAATGCGCGAGCAATGTTGGAGGTAAGTCGCTGTAAATCGAGATCGATGGCAAGAAGCTGTGAAGGAAGCAATGGTTCATCAAGGACAGTGGCGCTAAGAAGAAGATGAATAAGAAGAAGCACAAATTAGTTCGAAACATCCCTAACAAAAAAAAATTACGATTTTGTTAGCTTCGCTGAAGAATATTCAAATAAATTTCCTCGAGTAGCGATGGGGAGTCAATCGCCTTACTCATCAAATCGAAAACGAAAGTGAGGAAGTGAAGAGAATAGTCCTTCTAATATCAAGTAAAGAGCAAGCACCGAGTTTTATAGGAAGCAATTCAAAGAATGCAAAGCATAACGGAAAAAGACTATTTGGAAACTTTCGAGACTTCTAATATGACAAGCATAAAATGGTCTTGAAATAAAGATGGAAAATTCCAATTTTGAGCTTAAGAGTGTATGAATCAACAAGGTCCAAGCTAAAATGTCGAATAAAAGCAAGGAATTCGCTGTACTTTCTGCTTACATGATTTATATGGGTTTGCTAAAAAAATTCATCAACGAATTTTTGAAAAGCCAAGTTTGAATTTACTGCTCTTTCTATGCCATGAAATGTTTACCGCTTTCATCGTTGATCTCTTAGTATTTAGTATTTATTCAGAACTCAAAAATTAAGATTCACAATTCAAAATATAAAATTCAAAACTTGAAATTAAAAATTCCAAATTTCAAACTTAGCGCCATTTCCTCATCTGCCTTATAGAGTACGCCGTGCAAATCGAGGCGATACATTTTCCTCTTTTTAAAGTGTCCTTGTCTTTTCGTTTTTTCAGTAATCCGTCAAACAAAAATTTGACAATTACGAGACTGCAGTAACGCACTAATAATTTATTTGAGAGTTGCAATTTGCGCTGAAATTGACTAACAGCGATTTGCTGTTTGTAAAAAATTCAAAAAGATTCAAAAATAGCAAACAAAATTCTAAAAAGGCATATTGACTTTCTACAGTCGTAGAATATTCAACATTCAACATTCAAAATTCGAAATTTTAAACTCAAAATTCCAAATGCAAAATGCAAAATTCAAAGTTAAAATTCAAAATTCAAAATTCGAAATTTAAAATTCCAAATTCAAAATGCAAAATTAAAAATTAAAAATTCAAAATTCAAAATTCAAAATTCAAAATTCAAAATTCAAAATTCAAAATTCAAAATTCAAAATTCAAAATTCAAAATTCAAAATTCAAAATTCAAAATTCAAAATTCAAAATTCAAAATTCAAAATTCAAAATTCAAAATTCAAAATTCAAAATTCAAAATTCAAAATTCAAAATTCAAAATTCAAAATTCAAAATTCAAAATTCAAAATTCAAAATTCAAAATTCAAAATTCAAAATTCAAAGTTCAAAATTCAAAACTTAAAATTCAAAATTCAAAATTCAAAATTCAAAATTCAAAATTCAAAATTTAAAATTCAAAATTCAAAATTCAAAATTCAAAATTCAAAATTCAAAATTCAAAATTCAAAATTCAAAATTCAAAATTCAAAATTCAAAATTCAAAATTCAAAATTCCAAATGCAAAATTCAAAATTCAAAATTCAAAATTCAAAATTCAAAATTCAAAATTCAAAATTCAAAATTCAAAATTCAAAATTCAAAATTCAAAATTCAAAATTCAAAATTCAAAATTCAAAATTCAAAATTCAAAATTCAAAATTCAAAATTCAAAATTCAAAATTCAAAATTCAAAATTCAAAATTCAAAATTCAAAATTCAAAATTCAAAATTCAAAATTCAAAATTCAAAATTCAAAATTCAAAATTCAAAATTCAAAATTCAAAATTCAAAATTCAAAATTCAAAATTCAAAATTCGAAATTTAAAATTCCAAATTCAAAATTCAAAATTCAAAATTCAAAATTCAAAATTCAAAATTCAAAATTCCAAATGCAAAATTCAAAATTCAAAATTCCAAATGCAAAACTCAAAATTCAAAATTCAAAATTCAAAATTCAAAATTCAAAATTCGAAATTCAAAATTCAAAATTCAAAATTCAAAATTCAAAATTCAAAATTCAAAATTCAAAATTCAAAATTCAAAATTCAAAATTCAAAATTCAAAATTCAAAATTCAAAATTCAAAATTCAAAATTCAAAATTCAAAATTCAAAATTCAAAATTCAAAATTCAAAATTCAAAATTCAAAATTCAAAATTCAAAATTCAAAATTCAAAATTCAAAATTCAAAATTCAAAATTCAAAATTCAAAATTCAAAATTCAAAATTCAAAATTCAAAATTCAAAATTCAAAATTCAAAAATTCAAAATTCAAAATACAAAATTCAAAATTCAAAACTTAAAATCCAAAACTCAAAATTTTAAATTTAAAATTAAAACCTACAATAAAAATTCTAAATTCGCAATTCAAATTTCTAAGTTCAAGGTCAAACTTAAAATTCGAAATTTAAAATTCAATATTCAAAATTGTGAGTCCAAAGTTGAAATTTAAATTTGATTATTCTGGTTAAAATATTCAATCTTCTAAATTCTAAATTCTAATATAAATTCCAAATTCAAAATTCAAAACTAAAAATTCAGAATTCGAAATTCAAAACTCAAAACTTAAAATTCAATTTTAAAACTTTAAAGTTCAAATTTAAAATTCCTAAATCGAAATTAAGGCGGCCGCCGTAGCCGAATGGGTTGGTGCGTGACTACCATTCGGAATTCATAGAGAGAACGTAAGTTCGAATCTCGGTGAAACACCAAAATTAAGAAAACATTTTTCTAATAGCGGTCGGCGCTCGGCAGTCAATGGCTAACCTCTGAGTGTATTTCTGCCATGAAAAAGCTCCTCATAAAAATATCTGCCGTTCGGAGTCGGCTTGAAACTGTAGGTCCCTCCATTTGTGGAACAACATCAAGACGCACACCACAAATAGGAGGAGGAGCTGGCCAAACACCCAAAAAGGGTGTACGCGCCAATTATATATACATATATATATATATTATAAAATTAAATATTTAATCTTTAAAATTCGAAATTTTAAACTCATATTCGAGTCTCAAAATTCAAAACTCAAGTTTCTCAATTGAAATTGAACATTGAATATTCAAAATTTTTAGTTCAAAATCCAAAATTGAAGTTCAACATTCCAAGTAAAATATTCAAAATTCGCAATTCAAAATTAAATATTTCAAATTCGAAGTTCAAAGGGCAAAGTTAAAAAATTAAAAACTCACAACTCGAAATTCCACATCCTAAGTATTTAAAATTCGAAATATTCCAAGCTCGAGGTTCGAAATTCACAATTCAAAATTTAATTTTTTCGAAGTCCGAACTTAAAATTTAAAGTTCAAAACCCACTGCACAACTACACCAATGTGACGTTACGCACTATCAGATGGGCGCAATCATTCTTGCATACATGCATACTAAACTATATATAAAAACCAAAACTATAGCAACTCACAGCAATTTCTCATTTCTCTTCCCTCCTCCCTACAACTGTGCTCACCACACATTCCCTAGTCTAAAGAATCCTGTGAATTTTAAGCAAAACCAACCACTGCTCAAATTTTGCACTTTTCATTTTTTCCTCGTCTTAAGCCTTTTTGGATGGAAACTAAAGGCCAAAGCACAAATAAATTTGCCTTCTTAGCACGTGCCAGCCCAAAAGCTCCTTAGAATACAGAACAAAACAACAACGAGAAAGGCTGAAATCTGTTCAAGGTACAAGGACACTTGACATGAAGTTCAAACATATCAAAAATCAAAGTTAAGATAAATGGACGCTTGGGGTAGAAAACCGAGAAACTTAACTTTAAAAAAAATTATGCGTTAATTGCAAAGCATAGCTCATCCCAGCTCAGCTGTGCCGCGTGGGGTGACTTTCAAAGTTTTTATTTCCTTTTTGGGCTTTAAAAGTTTGATTTAGTGCTGCATTAACACAAACCAGCTATAAAACCAAAAATATGGGTATTTGAAATGTTGTTCTTGTTGTTGGTTTCTGTGAACACATGTTCCGAAAGACAAATCCTGCTAAATTAACACATATTAGTCATTTTGTTGGAATGCAAGCGATCTGTAGTATCATAAAATAAAAATAAAAATAAAAAAGAAAAATTGAATTCGACTTGGGCATAAAAAGTGCCAAACCATTAGGAGAAAATAACAAAAATGGGCAAAAAACGAAGATGTTATAAAATACATAAAAAGCAAAAAAATACTTTAAAAAGGATAAACAGACGATTTCAAAAGCGCTTGAAATGCGCCATAAAACAAGTTAAGTAAAAGACGCGCTCGCCCAAAAAAAGGTTTATAAGCAATAAAAGGAGAATGAAAAGCAAAAGCCAAATGGCATTAAATGGCGTTAATCCATGAATTATTGCTTAAAAGCATGCCAAAACGTGTTACGCGCTTAGGTACGCGCACAAGGTAGGCAGGCAGCGCCAATCACTGAAGTAGGGCAGGCAAGCAGATGGTTAGAGCTACGCAGCGCTGCACCAAAAGGCCGGATGAAAGACTACTTGTGCCCCAAGGGACCAACAGCAGCGTTGACAATGTGTTAGTTGCCAGAAAAATGTGAAATAAAAAAAGGTGAGCGCTAAGAATGCCCAACCCTTGGAGTGTAAAATTATGAAAAGAGGAATAGCCAATACGCGAAGCTGGTGGTATAAGCTGCAAAAAAAACAAAAAAATTAAATAATAAATATTTAAAAAAAAAAAAATATAATATAAGAGAAAAATATGAAAGAATTATATAAAAAAAATGGTTAAGGTTGACCAAAACATTTTAAGAAATTCAAAAAAAAAAAAGGAAATGGAAGAAAAATATTAAAAAAGTGTTGTAGGCAACAGAGCAAACTTGCCTCCAATCAAAAAGCGCTGCAGATTAAGATGGATAACTGAGAGGCCAAAGCAAATGTCTACGACTTGTGGCATTTTTTATAGAAACCCATTAAGTTGCTCATACATGAATAAGATAAAAATTCATATCTTCTGTTCAAAAAGTGTCCGGGACCGAATTTAGTTAAACAAAGACTGTTTTGAAAGTTTTGTGTTTCTAACAAAAGGATATTGGAAAAGGCATTGGAAATACCAAGGCGTATCTATAGAAGGTGGTGTAAATCGAGCGGTTGATTGCTTGTTCTTCAACTTGCCTTTAATTTCGAAATGTCAGTAAAACGGCGTGACGCAACAAATTAATTTTATCTATTTGACAATCATTTTATCCTTCTATTTTCTTTCCCTTGACAGTTCTAAGTTAAAAAATGTTATTGTTGCTAAAATGTTACCACCTTGAATAGATTCGCCTTGGGAAATACTTTGAAGATGTGCTCAAAAACACAAACTTGCGACACAGAGATTACAGAAGAGTATGCAAATCGCCGTGCCGCTACTCATTTCTTAGTGACTCTGAGAGAAAAAACTGTTAAGGTGACGGAGGCGCAGAGTTTTTTCACATTTTCTGCTTAGAAACAAGTCTTATCTTTTTCATTTCATCTTTTCCTTTTCGTTTCGCTATTTCACACTTTTCTATCAGCTCACACTTACAGATCATCAAAAATTATGTCAAGCCAAATATTCTCAACACCTCCAAATTTACTCTTCAATCCGCGTAATTTTGTATCCTATCATTCACGAGCTGTACTGTGGTATTTTTTTATAGCCTTGTTCACTCCGGTCGGGAGCATAGTGCCACGATAAGTCTCTTCCATCGTACACGGTTCTGAGCTGTTGTTTTTGCGCCGTTCCATGTGATGCCGACATCTGTTAGTTTGCGCAACATCGACCTTCGCCTTATATTAGCGAGAACTCCCTTTCTACTAAATACTAGCCATATCGGGCTGCTAAAGTACACTGTTGTATTTGTCTGCCAAAAATATTGAACTAGTTAAGGAAGCAAGCTGCACTCGAATATTATCGAACAATCATCAGAGAGATGACAATCGATATTGGAGTCTCGCTACCTGTTCTGGGAACAAGACGAGTTGAGGCGCGCCTTGTGACAAAAATGAAAAAGCCATACCATTTTGTTCTTCATTTAATATTTGCAGGATGCCTTACCGAAGGAAAGTTCCCAGCGAATTGAAAAATTCAACGTCTGGTTCTCATTTTTAAACTGGATAAACAACCCGACCTACCTTTGCCAAACCGACCTCTATGTATGCTGGACACAGTGGGAAAAGTACTGGAACGAATTATCTGCGAACGAATTCAGAAGCATTTAGAAAGCTCGACGGGTCTCTCTGGCCACCAATTCAGCTTCCGGAAAGCTAGATCTGCGGTCGATGCAATAAGGTAGTAGAAATAGCACAAAGGACTATAAGTGCGGGAAGATCGGCAAGAAAGTTTTGCGCTGTGATCACCTTAGACGTTAAAAATGCTTTTAACTCGGCAAACTGGCCTAGTATCATCCCGGGCCTCAAAGGTTTCAACGTACCAGCCTGCCTTGTCCGAATTATCAGCAGTTATCTGTGACCGAATCCTGCGATATGCCACCGAAAATGGCTAAAAAACGTACAAGGTCTCCGGTGGTGCACCACAAGGATCAGTGTTGGGACCAACTTTGTGCAATGTCAGGTACGATGCAGTTCTGAAGGTGAAGCTTCTGGCAAACGCCAAAATTGTGGGATACGCTGAGGATATTGCACTGATGGTAGTTGATAGAAAATTTGACCACTTGAAAGAAAAGTGCAACGATGGCTTAACGAGGATAAGTTTGAATTAGGAGGTCACAAGTTCTAATAAGTGCTGGAGGGCGAAAATTTTTCTAATCTCGAAAAAGGCGATCAAATATCTTGGGGTCTGGGTCGATGCAAAACTTTATTTAATAAATGTAAGTTCCAAGGCGGCATCTGGGTAAGACTCCGTCAGAAAATATGAGATTTGCAAGTGGTCTTTCGATTTCTTTGAAACTTTGGGAAATATTAGTTCTAGGTAAGATACATTCGAGCCTAAAAGGATTTTGAAAAATTTGCAAAATTGAGTCATCTACGCCATGTTGAAAATCGGGACCGTGTTTTTTTCAAAAATCAATATTTCTTGAACCGTTGGATGGATTTCAATGCAATTTACAGACAATATAGAAACAAATAAGTAGTTTAAATTAGTATTATGTTAAAAAAAAAAATTCGAAATTTTGACCAAAAAAAAGTCAAAAAAATTTTTTGAATCAATTTTTAGTGGATTTGGCCAGTTTTTTAGATTTTCTGTTATACACGTAACGATTCCTTATGATTTAACCTTTATTTTGAAAAAAAAAAATTTATGGTGTCTATAATAGTTCTCGAGATATTGCTATTTTAGTGGAAGCGCGCACCGTGAAGTTCGCGGTTACGCAGCGCGGGAGTAGAAAAACGCGCACAGACCTGCAGCAGTCTGCTCCAGTCACTTCATACAGGAACACATAACGCAGCGCGAACCGTGCGTGCGCGCTTCCACTAAAATCGCAATATCTCGAGAACTATTATAGACACCATAAATTTTTTTTTTTTCAAAATAAAGGTTAAATCCTAAGGAATCGTTACGTGTATAACAGAAAATCTAAAAAACTGGCCAAATCCACTAAAAATTGATTCAAAAAATTTTTTTGACTTTTTTTTGGTCAAAATTTCGAATTTTTTTTTTAACATAATACTAATTTAAACTACTTATTTGTTTCTATATTGTCTGTAAATTGCATTGAAATCCATCCAACGGTTCAAGAAATATTGATTTTTGAAAAAAACACGGTCCCGATTTTCAACATGGCGTAGATGACTCAATTTTGAAAATTTTTCAAAATCCTTTTAGGCTCAAATGTATCTTACCTAGAACTAATATTTCCCAAAGTTTCAAAGAAATCGAAAGACCACTTGCAAATCTCATATTTTCTGACGGAGTCTTACCCATCTGTCAATGGTGCCCTGACGCGATTTCTCCATAATATAGACGAGCCCCAGGGAAATCGCAGACGATTACTGTCATTGGTGGCTGACTCCATAATTCTCTATGCAGCACCTATCTGGGCGGGGCACAAGAAGTCTAATATATGGGAAGTCACCCAGACATACAGGCAAGGCGCGCTGCGTGTGGCTTGCGGTGTCTGATAATGTAATCTTCGTAATAGCTGGAAAGATACCTCTGGACCTCTTGGCAGATGAAATAATCAGCTCCATAATGTGCAAGGAGCACGGCCCACACCAGTAGAAAAAGCAGCTGAACGACTGCTGACAATAGGCCGGTGGCAGCAGCGGTAGGATCAGTCACAAAGCGGGCGTTAGACTTTCAAACTCACACCCCGTGTTGATGAGCGGAAATCATGGATACGCCGGCTGTTTTCAGGAATAGCTGCATCGTTTTAAGCTGGCAGACAACCCTTTCTGTCCAAACTGTTCGAATACTGACGAAAACGCAGAATATGCGATTTTTTATTGCGACCGCTTCAGAAAGGATCGAAATATTCTCGAACAAGCCGAGGTAAGATCATGACGCGACTCCGTCATATGTATTTGGAGCGCAAAGCGATATAGCAACAGTTACAGCAGCAGAGAAGGCGGACAGTTTCTGATGAACCGATGATAAGCACAGACTTTTGAGTGAAACACTCAATACAATATCGTACAGAAGACAAGACGGAAGTGGGTTAATACAACACTACTGCAACTTTTCCTATGCCTCCTTTACACTAAAACCACCTATAAACAGTAGGAGTAATTGGGACAATCGATGGTGTATAGCTTTCACATGCCTGCAGGAGAGGAACCTGGACGCAGGTACCTGATGCGTCCTCGGACGTAAACGCGGCTCTACCCAGATGTTATACTTTTGTGGTCCCAGGGTAGAATTAGCCGAGGTTCGAGGATTGTTATAGTATTAGTAGGCGCGTGCCCATACCATTGGCGCAGCGACACCTTTGAGATATTTCTGACATTTTGATTTAAACATTTTTAAAAGAAAAAATATGTATTTGCAGTATTGCCCGAAAGTTAATGATCTTCAAAAAAATGAACAGCTTTAAAATTAGAAAAAGTATAGGCGAAAAAGAATTAAAAAAAATTCAATTTATTCTTTATCTTTATTGTAGCACTAGGTTTTCTTCCATCCGTCAGGCTTACTTACCTATCGCTCTAAGGAATCTGAGCTTTCAATGCATTTTTTTCGTATGAAAAATATCACTTCAACAGACTGCGAACTGTAAAGCACTGGAAAGAATTTGTCAGTAATCTCAATGGAATGATGTCTATGCACTTCTATGTTTCATCATCATTAATTCCTAGAATTCCAAATTGCAGCATAGGGCCACAACGAATTTCTTCCATTCGGGTCGCGTTTGCGTCAATCTCTTAACGTAATTTTAGCTAAGGCATATGACACGGGCTTCTGATTCCGGCAGTCGTCTCCAGGTGTACGCTGGTCTTCCTCGCATGCGGCTTCCTTGAGGGTTCCAACCAATCGCGGCCCTTGTTATATCGTCTCTTTCCCTCCGTACTACATGACCGATCCAGTCCCATTTTCTCTTTCGAGCTTCTAGTTGCACTGGCTTCTGCTGTGTTCTGGTCCATAACTCAGATAATATTTGACCAGAATATTTTAAGAATTTTTCGTAAGAACTTTTTCGTAGGCATTTGCTTATTTTTTAATTTTTTAATTTTTTAATTTAATTTTTTAATCTAATTATTGTAGATTAAGATATGATTTCATTAGCTTAATATTTATAGTAAGCTTGCATCGGCTATAGTGGCATTCCCCGTTTCGTATCGGTAAAATAAATATGACCTTACATTAGAATTGAATATTCTGAGTTTCGAGCGCCATGATATGTATGATTTTTGTATGTTGAAATAAAAAAATATAAAAAAATAAAAATATATTTTAAACTCTGCTTATCAAACTCTGACAATTATTATGTCACCAATGTTTGCATTATACAAATTTTATTTCGCATATTTTATGTATTTTTTTTTATTCTTATATTTCCACCTTTTCGACTACTCTTCTTACTTATTCACATATTGTGTGGATGTAATGTATATTTAGTTGGGTCAAAGGTCTACAGTTTGCTACCTAGATATCTTACTGCTACCTATATGTACATACATACATATACACATGTTTATGTACATTTTATATACCCTACACCGAGGGAAAAATGCAAATCTTTTAAAATATGCGACTAGAAGCCAAAAGCGAGAAAAAATTTACATTAATTTTTTCGAATCCTAAAAATGGAAAAAGCGAGCAAAAATTATGCGTAGGTACATATGTATGTACATATTTACGAATTCAAGGGAGAAAACATAATAATAATAAAATATAAAGCTTTACGTTTATGCGCACATGCAGATTAAGACAGATATGGGGACACTTTTTGTTAAGTGGAACATATGAAAAGAAAGGTATGTTTCGTGAAATTACGTACACTTATATATGTAAGAAAGTTTTTATCTTTTCTATGTATATAAAAGAAAATTGCGTACAGTGACTTACAGTATTGTTCGTAAAGAAAACTAAAAAATTGTGCCAAATTTATTTCAGTTTGAAGCAGTCAGTGATTATTTTCTGAATCATTTGGATCAAAAATGTAGAATAAAAATGGACATGCAAGAACTAAGTAAACTAAAAAGATTGCCTTGCGTGGGATTGTGAATCCACTACTTTGGATATTTTTATACGAGCAGAAATTTCACTAAGAGAGATGCAACTGCAATGTTCTGAATAGCCA
This sequence comes from Anastrepha obliqua, assembly GCF_027943255.1. Taxonomy (NCBI): domain Eukaryota; kingdom Metazoa; phylum Arthropoda; class Insecta; order Diptera; family Tephritidae; genus Anastrepha; species Anastrepha obliqua. Next base: position 89,829,568 of record NC_072896.1, on the reverse strand, counting down.
GTCTCGAGCAACCATTCTGTGGGAAATTCCCGAGTAAGACGTGTGCAAGCAAAGTCGGCAAACGCAAATATTAATCCGGAATAAGTTCTGAAAGGGGTATCTAAAGGTATAATTTCAGGTAACTAGGGGAAAATGGCGGTCTTTTCCAATTGGGCGACTATGCCTAGACTATTGGAGGAATCTTATGATACCTCTCAGCTTCTGACGGCAAAAGCTTAGTGCAATTATTTCGTCAAAAAGCTGGCGAGAAAAGGAAAGTCAAACGATTTCGTGAGCCTTGAACCAACCATCGTATGACTTTAACTGAGATACTCAAATACAAATAATCAGAATAAAAATATCATTCCGTTTGGGGCAGTTATGGGTAGCCCTTAAGGGGAGGCCCGAAAAAATGATGATTTTCAATAATTTTTTTTTTTCCTAGTAACTGACTTTATTTTACAAAAATAAAAACGTAGCGTTAATACGTATTTATCTTATTGTAATAAATAAGCTGATTTTTTTTTAGCGATAATTGATGTTTTGACTTGTAAGCGCTACGAAAAATTTTGAAATCGAAAAAAACCTTCTAAATCCTTTATGAGATTTCTTGTTTCAGACAATTCTGTTGTGATTATGATGGCCGTTGCGAGTCATGACCATAAATAAGCTTTTTTTCGAGGCACCTTCGAGGCACCTCCGAAAATTCAGTATCACTCACCCAATTTCTAGTATCTTGCAACAGCAGCAAATACCGCCATCTGAATAAAAAAGGGTGGTTATTGAAATGCTAGGATGTTGGCCGTAGTACACTTCTCGATAGCCGAAGGCTAAATAAATGGCAATCCATCAGACTACATTACGGCCACCCTAGACTTCAGACTAGAATTACCGCGCGAAAAAAATGGGAGTTAAATTTAGTAGGAAGATACCACCTCACTTTACACCGGTGGATCCAAGATGGATTGCGGCGTCGTTGCGAGTGTATATTCGAAAGGCCTTGTAAGTTCCAAGTTCTTTGGCCTGGGAAATTGGAATGATATCTATCAAACAGAGGTTTTCCGGTTAAGGAAAGCTTGCAGGATAATAAGAAATCATCCACAACAGCTATCGGAAGCACGTATTTTTTTAGATAGTCAAGCAATCATCTTAGCTAATAAGATCACCAACAATCAATTCGTAAATCGTCAGATAATGCAAAAAAGTATTAAATGCCATAGCACTCACATCTGAGTGCTGGCCATAGAAGAAAATGAGAAACCTGATGCACTCGTAAGATAGGCAGCTTCCTCTAGAGTATCCGAAGGAAGATGGGGTGGCCGTACAACAATAAATGTAGAAACTGCAATCCAGGAGACCATCTGTGTGAGGGCCCAAGTCTGGGTGATCTACGACATAGAGTGCTGGGATAATTCTCAATGAATAACTTGGTAGCAGTTGCAGGAAAGAAAATAGATGACATAGACAGATGCATAGACAAATCAAGATGGTTTGGTGTACCAAAATGTCATTTTTTGTGCTAATTGAGTGGAGGGTGTGTCATTCAGACAGAACTTCTACCAACCAACCAGCAAGGAAAAATCATTCAAATCTTGCATTATTAGACGAAAATTTGCTGAATAAACTAACACAACCTGTATCGTCAAAAATGTATCTCAAAAACATCAATTTTTCTCACTGAATTTCACTACTCGATTCGACATTGCTTCTACATGGAAAAAATTACTACTGGCGTACTGGCTTACTAACATTTTCGACACCTGCTCTTCTTTGCTTTTCATTGAGGTCAGAAAGCTGCCAAAGCAGCACGGGACATTTGCGACGTGTATGAAGAAGGAGTCACAAGCGAGTCTACAGCACGGAAGTGGTTTGCAAAGTTAACAAATAGCGACTTTGACGTCGATGACACGTCCTGCAGTGGAAGGCCTTCTGAAGACCTCAATGAAGAACGTCTCAAATCACTTTTAAAGGAAGAAAATTAACTGCAATCATAAATCGGTTCTCAATCATTTTCCTTCAATGGGATTTAGCGAAAAATTGGGAGCCTGGATGCCGCACGAGCTCAACGAAAAAAAACAAAGAAGGTCGCCTTTAAATTGCTTCTCAGCATCTCGGGAGATGAGAAATGTTGCCCATGCATCAATATGAAGCAAAGAAATTAGTGATTGGCTCCAGGAGATACACCAAAGTCGAGAGTCAAGCCGAATCTTCATCCAAATAAGATCATGATATGTGTTTCGGGGGATTAGGAGGGCATGGTGCACTGGGAAATGCTCGAAAAAAATGTCACTGGTAACAAGGATCTCTGAATTGCCCAGCTACACCATGTGAATGAGGCTATTCGACTGAAAGGACCTGATCGACATATTCAAACCATACACCTTCACGACAAAGCCAGTTAATATGTTGCATAAGTCGTCAATGCTGCACTCCAAGAGCTCGAATGGCAAGTTCTTTAGCATTCGCCGTATTTCCCCCGGACCTTGCACCGACCGATTGCCATCTTTTCCGCTACCTTTCAAATCATATGCAGGGCGTTACCTTCGATAACTAAGAGGCCTTTTAAAACTGGCTCAACAGCTTCTGTGACATCAGACCGGGCGATTTTTGGCGGAATGCCATCAACAAATTGATGGAGAGATGAGAAGACGTTGTAAACAGCAACGGCGAATATATAATTGTTTTTCGTTTAAATAAAATTCTTCACTAAAATGTTACGAACTTATTCCCCAACTTAATATTTATTGCTTTATTGATTTTTTGCTTTTGTATTTCCCTTCAGAATTCTAAATCCTACACCTGAAATAGAAAAATATATTTATTCTTATGTTAATACGAATACGAAAATATGTAATAATTAAGACGTTTTGCTTACATCAGATTAGGAAAATTCCAAACTTTAAAAACTTATGGAAGAGCTAAAAGAAATTTATAAATTTTGACAAACGAATGCAAACGAAATAATTTTAAAATTAATATTAAGCGAAAGTGCGATAAATTTGAGTTTTTGTGATTGCGTTTCTAATTTACTGTGTATACTAAGTACATACTGTATGTGCATATTTATGTATATGTAAGTAGAAAAATATGTGCACAAAGTAACAAAACACAAACTAAAGAAAGGAAATCCCAATCACATGGGTTTGCGGCTTTGGCCTCTGTTGATGACATTTATGCGAATATTAAAGTCACCCAAACTCACATTAAGGTGCTTATAAGATACAACTGCGCATACATACATACATATATATGTGTCATATATACAAACGTACACATTTAAGTATTTCTATATATTTGAAAATATTTTGCGTGTGTATGTATGCCTATGCTTTTATCCAAATGTGGCTCAGGTGATATTACAGTGCCGTACACAGCCGAACGGAGCATCAGCAGATTTAAATGTACGCTTGTAAATATGCAGATAAAAGCAGTGAGTGAGCGAGCTCAGCAAATAAATAGTTATTTTGTATTTAGTGCGCAAGAGGGAGCAGCTCTTTTCCGTTTTTTTTTTGCGGCCACACTTCAGGCTTCGAGGGTATGAATCTTTAAATACCCAAATCTTAAAGTATTTTATTTATTTCTGTTTACTGCGCCACACTCCAAAAGTTGGCGCAAAAAACTAAATGCTGCAAAAAATTTGCCATACAAATATTTTCATGTCCAACCTCAAGAAATGAAAATAAAATTGAATAACGATATTGCATTGCCAGCAAAATATATTTGTATGAGTCATGCGATTTTTGGCCACAGTTTGGACAACATGAAATTTCAGCACACACACACAAACGTGTGTAAGCATTTATGTACATATGTACATATTTATGTGAGTGCGCCAGCCTTTAAATAACCGCATCTGCATTTGTCGTGAACCTGCGGTATACCAACAACCAACCATTCTGCTATACCAACAACCAACCATTCCAGCACTTTGCCACTTTACCACAATTCCACTCTCACTTCGCCACTCGGTCTCTATGCAAGCAAGCCACTTTATCACTGTCCATTTGTTTGCTTCGAATGTCAATTAGTACGATTTGTTCTTCGATTATCGATATGAATCGTTTTGGCAAATATTTGCATTTGCGTAATTTTTCCACTCCCCGGTCAATAGCAGACGCAGAAGAGCAGCAAAGTGCTTGAGGTTGCCGTACTCGTACGTCTATGCCATTGGCTTACTCGCCTAATCTGATGGCAGCGCACGTTTTAGATTACTGGCTATAAAGGGCGAAGGAATATTCATGTGTGCTAAGGGATTTACCTAATTTTATTAGCAATAATTCTCTAATGGAAAGAAAGAAGCGACCACCGCTCCATGCATATTAATGCAGTCATGTGAGTGAGTGAAGCGATGAGAGGGTAGACGAAGGAGTAATGAGGGTAAAGTCAAAGCAGGGCATTTAATAAGTTTTGCATTAAATTACGCAGATATAGGGCGAAAGTAATAGTAGTAAAAATAATTAATAACATTGGTTGAAATTAGGAGTAGCAAATAGTAGTAAAAGGGGAGTAAAAAAATATTAATGGAAAATCGTGCAAATATTTATAAAAACATACAAAAAAAAGTGTGCTAACAAATTTGAAAAAGTTCAATACTAAAATTCTCTCATTTGAAGAGTGAAGAGAAGTGAAAGTTAAATAAAAATCTCAAATTTATTCAGCAATTTTTTTCCTGTAAAACTTAAAAAAAAAAAAGAAAAATTGATGTTTTGGAAAGGGAATGTGTATTTTTTAATTTATTTTTATTTATTTACTTATTTTTGTTGAGATGCAACATTAAAAATACAATACACCGAAAATATATACACCGATAAATTTTGACAATATTAGCTGCAAGGGTTACCAATTTTTGGATAGTATAGAAAGAAAAATGGTAGTAGGTACTAGAAAATAGTAGCGTAATCGGGAATATATGTAGAAGCAGAAAAAATTATTAAAAAGTAGGTAGAAACGATATCGCATAAATTCATATGTAATCTCATTCACGAACTAGCTAATTTAAATAAATGAACTAAATAATGTTCACTTCAAAAGCGGGAATTGGAGTGAAAGAAAAAAATATACAATTCCAAATGTACAATTCCTTTTTATCGCAAAACTGAAAAAATTAAATGTGTGTATCTTAAAATGCGAAAAACAAAAATAGTAATAAGCAAAAAAATAGTAGTGGAAAAGAGTAGTAGAAAAAATAGTAGCGAAAATAGTATAAAAGAGAAGTTGAAAAATAGCAGTAGAAACTAGTAGTAGAAAAGAGTTGTAAAAACATTTGAAAAAATAGAAGTAAAAGTAAAATAGTACTAGAAAATAGTAAAAAAATTGCAAGAGTACTTAATACGAGTAGTTGGGAATTTGTTAAGGCAAATTTCTTTTCTAACGGTTTTTGCCGTTATTTGCTGGTATGGTAAAATATCAGAAAAACAAATCCCATTTGTAGTACTCGTAGGTCCGAGAAGAAAGAGCTATTTAAAAATAGTAGCAAAAAATAGTATAAAAAAATACTAAAAATGAACTCATACAAACTTATGGTATCAAACAAATAGTGTTAAAAAATTAAGTAGTAAAAAAATAGTAAATATCTTTGAAGAATAAAATAAGTAAAAAAATAGTAAGTATATTTGAAGAGAAAAATAAGAATAAAGTAGTGAAATGTACTATAAAATAGTATAAAATAACTGAAGTGTATTTGAAGTTGAAGTGTATTTGAAGTGGGAAATGTGTGTATTTTTTCCATGCTATTTTTTGATATGGTACAAAATATCATTAGCAGTAGTTCCAAATAGAAAGAAATATTAAAAAAATAATGGCAAAAATGTATTAAAAAATAGTACTATAAATAGTTTAAAAAGTAGTATTGAAAAAAATATACATTAAAAAATAGTTTTGAAAAAGGATTGAAAAATGGTATTAAAAGTAGTACAACAAATAGTATTAAAAATAGTATTGAAAAATAATATTACAAATAGTAAGAACAAAAGCATTAAGAATAGTACTAAAGAGGAGTATTAAAAATAGTGTTGAAAAATGATTTTGAAAATAATATTAAAATTAATATTCAAAAACAGTATTAAAAATAGGATTAAAAATAGGATTGAAAAGTAATATTAAAACTAGTACTAAAAATAATATTAGGAATTGAATTAAAAAAAGTACTGAAAAATAGTATTAAAAAGTAATACCTAATACGGTATTGAAAAATAGTAATAAACAAAATCATTAAAAATAGTACTAAAAAATTGTATTAAAAATAGTGTTCAAAAATAATTTTGAGAATAGTATTAAAAGTAATATTCAAAAACGATATTAAAAATAGCATTAAAAATAGTATTAGAAATAATATTAGGAATAGTACTAAAAAAAAGTATTTAAAAAAGAGTGCTGAAAAATAGTATTAAGAAGTAGTACTAAATATGGTATTAAAAAATAGTAATAAACAAAGTACTAAAAATAATATTAGGAATTGAATTAAAAAAAGTACTGAAAAATGGTATTAAAAAGTAATACCTAATACGGTATTGAAAAATAGTAATAAACAAAATCATTAAAAATAGTGCTAAAAAATTGTATTAAAAATAGTGTTCAAAAATAATTTTGAGAATAGTATTAAAAGTAATATTCAAAAACGTTATTAAAAATAGCATTAAAAATAGTATTAGAAATAATATTAGGAATAGTACTAAAAAAAAGTATTTAAAAAATAGTACTAAAAAATAGTATTAAAAATAGTGTTGAAAAATAATATTGAAAATAGTATTAAAAATAGTATTAAAAATAATATTCAAAATTAATATCGAAAATAGTCTTAAAAATTAGTTTTACAAAATGAATTAAAAAATAATATTAAAAGTAGCACTAAAAATAGTATTCAAAATAATATTAAAAATAGTATTAAAAAATAGTAATAAAAGTATTAGTAATAAATAGCGAATACTGTAAAACTCTTCTTGGTACTTTTCTTAGAAAACTTTCAGCCGTTTGTCGGATATGAAATCAGTGTCTTCTTGGACCTATTAGAAGTCTTCAACAATGCTTCTAGGAAAATCTTACAGGAATTACTTCATTCAATCGGCGAAAGACTTGCCCACTAAACAATGGATTGGAGATCTCTTGGACTGCCATATTTTGAAGGTGGAATGAAGGGCGCTCAACCTCTTAAGTAAAGTAACTAAAGGCAATGGCAAACCTCCGAGTGTATTTATGCCATGAAATAGCTCCTCCCCATTTGCCGTTCGGAGTAGGCTTAAAATGATGTCGTAACAACATTAAGATGCACGCCAAAAATTGGGCGAGGCTCGACCAAACACCTAACAGAAGTGTACGCGCCAATTTTTTATTTATATATAAATAAAGGCATACCCTTAGGAGATGTTAGTTTCCATTGATAAGGAAACTAGCTGTTCATAAAATTCTGCTGCACGTGAGACCAGGCGGACGGAAGTTAATTAATATTAAATTAATTAAATATCCAATCAACTTACTGTCACCACCACAACGAGCTGTCAATACAACAATGACCGATATACTCAAGCGGACGCTACGAGTAAAATAAATCTGCAACTGGTTAGAGGAGTTGAAACTGGCGGTGGAGCAAGTGAAGACAGACTTACTTCAAATGAAGCGAAGACAGACTTAGTAAGACAGAAAACGCTTAGTAAGATCAGCGGCCTATCCACTCGATTCTCGCATTAGAACTACATCGCTGACAGAAAGCTTATAATGAAATATTTAAAACCCCTTGAAATATTTTGTCGCTGGATGGATAAAATTGTTTTAGATAAAAGTGAAACCTATAAAATAAACTTATATGTATCACTTTCTTAAATTTTCGCACATTCATACGCGAAAAGGTACTGAGATTATTTGCTGCTTATCTCTGAGAATTGGCAGCATTTCCCATTTGCTTTACCTCAGTATCGAATTACCTTGAAAAAATCACGATGCTAACGAATTTATTTCAGTTGCTTTATTTCTATGCTTCGTTTTCTTAAATTTGGTGTGCCATAAATTAAATTTGGATTTCTGCTTTGCTTTGCACTCTGCCTATCTTTTTGTCTCTGAGAGTCTGCAAGTGTCACATACTCGTACGTACTTATGTCACTTGATATCCATTGGAAATGCGGGTGCTGTAATACTTACTAACTCTGCCATGCCGCCTGCTTTACATAGAGCACAGCTATTTTTGCACATATCACTTTATTTTATGTATTTGCGTGTGGCTGCTGTTGTTGTTTTGTGCCAAAAACTTTTTGGTTGGCTTATTTACACCAGCCAAAGGTGTAAATTTGAATTTTAAAAGACTCGACTAAGCATAAAATATGAGGCGTCCAAAGCATGTACACATACATACACAAGAACATACATACGTACACATCCACGCGGACCTTCCTTTTTGTAAGCAGAGCAGAGCGAAGCAGCAAAACAAAATGTTTGTGCAGTACCTTTGCTAAGCCCCCAAATACCTAAAGTTGATATCCCACTTGGTTTTATTTTTATTTATTTTTTGTTGTATTTTTGTGAAGAACGACTTTAGCTGTCGTAAAATTCACTTGATGGTGCTTATTTATTTATGCTTTATGCAAATGCAGTTATGTGTGTGTGTGCGGTTATGCCGATTTTTGAATTTTGCACGACAGTTTTATTTCGTAATTTTTTGTGGGTGGTAAGCAGAGGTGCCAGCATTTGATTAATGGCAAATAACCAAGAAGCATCTCTAAGATGTGGCAAAATACACACACAGGGAGACACTTTTTTAAATCACATGCAAATTTTTTGAAATATTTTTGGCAGCTCCAGGAAAATACGGCACTAAGTGACCGCATGTGATCAGTAATTTATATAAATATAAAGGGTCCTTCAAAGGTAACGCCGAGATGTAGGTAGCTAAGTGAAATGGTTGAAGAGCCAGTCTGGCACTCCTCAAGTAGCACTAAAGCGCCGTTTTGAAACCATTATGAGACCTCCAACAGGCAGCTACCTACAGCCAGCCAGAATTGTTGATATAATGGAGGAGATTGATTGGATTTAGGTTGGCGCACTGCACCAGGCTGTCGAAGAAAGGACCGCCCAGTGATCTTAGTCGTCTAGCTGCCAAAACCGGACATTTACAGAGAAAGTGCTCAAAAATCTCCTTCTCTAAAAGGTACCCACAGCTTATGCAATGCTGGTTAACTGATAACCCTAGCTTTTCCGCATGTATGTAATGATGCCAGCTTGGAGCTAGCTGCCCAAACAACAGAACTGGTGCTGATCAGTAAGAGCAAGCAGGAAGAAAAGCTGTCAATATCAGTTGGTGGCCACGATATAGAATCCCAGAAGGCTATAAAATATCTTGGCATGCACGTTGATGCCAGACTAACATTCAGGAAACATCTTGAAGCTGTTAGTGTGAAGTCGACAAAGGTTAACAATGCACTTATGTGCATGCCACTGAACATAAGAGGACCGCAGGGCGCCATAATACTGTGCGCCTCTCTAATCTGAGCTGGAGCAAAAAAGTGCCATTTTAAAGAAGTACTGCAGGTCAGTAGAAAAAGTCCGTTGAGGACCGCATGAACGGCCTATGGAACGGTGTCGGACGGTGCAATCTGCATCATAGCTAGCAAAATGTCTATAAACATCCGGGTAAACTTACAGAAGAGGTTGTACTGCTCGCAAGGTATGAAGTCGACAGACGAATTCTAACAATCAGAACGTTCTACCTCGATAGCTGACTGGCAATCAAAGTGGGACCAGTCATCAAAAGGCCGGTGGACGCATAGGTTGATCCCACGGATTAACGAGTGGATCTGTCGGAAAAACGGAGACGTTGATTTCTTCCTAACGAAGCTATTAAGTGGACACGGATGTTTCCAAAAATATCTGCATCGCCTAGACTTAGCTGGTAGTCCTTATTGTCCAGAATGCGTGGACGAAGAGGAGGCGGTCGAACATGTGGCTTTCTATTGTAACAGGCTCATGAAGAAACGCGATGACCTAGCAAGAACAACTGGTGTGTTTCTGACGCCCAATAACCTAATGCCACAATTGCTTGAGTCGAATGAAAAATGGAGGGCAGTGCAAGCTTTTGCAACTCGAATTATCGTGGAACTTCGCCACATTGATTGGAGGCGAAGGAATGATGCGAGGCGAACGCGGCAGCAACCACAATTGTCGCATTGATACAAAGCAGCAAGACCAACAGTAGACGAATATAACTGACGATTGAGCTTATTGCTCGCGACGGCCTCCACACGTAATTACCAAAACGGTATCCCTGTAGGATGAACCGTCGAACTTGAGGTGCGTTTAGTGGCGTTAAAGTCCCACACTGACTAAGGCTTTCGATTGCTACGAGGTGTAATCGTAAAAAAAAAGAAAAAACTCCATCTTTATCTATAGCTCTACCACTCTCTCTCTCGCTCTATCTCTATCTCCAATAATATAGAAAATCTGAATTAAAAAATAAATCTGTTTGTGAAGTTCATAGAGCACTGGCGACATCATCGGTCCTACATATATTATTTCTTTGGAAATCCAGAAGGAGCATACATTTGAAAGGCGAGCGCTGTCGAGCCATGCTGACTGAGTTTATGTCTGCAAAAATTAATCAGCTAAACATCGACGTCATTTGCTTCCAACAAGGCAATTGCCGTACAGTGCGCTAACAATCGATGTATTGTAATATTCATGTCGCGTCAGTGGTTTATTTATTCGATGACCAGATTTATGCGAAAAATAGTCAACAATTGGACTGATCGAATGGATCTTTTAACTTGTAGCCGCGGTGGAAATATGTCGAATATCGTATTCAAGAAATAAATGCCATGAAATTATCTACCAGTTTATAAAAAAAAAATTATATAAACAATAGGCCGGATCGAATTGTGGGGAGGCAAAAAAATCGCCCATTGCTCTGTGAAAATCATATTCTAGGGATCAAAATAAGAAACTTTGCCGAAGGAACCATACCTCTAAAACGAATTCTGATGTCCCCTAATTTGGGTCGAACTTTTTAGTTTCTTTTCTCATGTAAAGGCCAAAAATGGTGATATTTTGAAATGATTGTATGGGGAACCACCCAGGGGAGTTCCAGGGGGTATGCCACTGGCATGGGTGGATCGGCCGTCCAAAGTTAGTGGGGGTCGGTCATACATTTGGACTCGATTGGAGCACTCTAAATGGGTCAAAGTGGGATTTTTCGTTCGACCCAAATTGGGGGACATCAGAATTTGTTTTAGAGGTATGGTTCCTTCAGCAAAGTTTCTTATTTTGATCCCTAGAATACGATTTTCACAGAGCAATGAGCGATTTTTAAATCGACCCGCCCTAATAAACAATATTTCTCTTGTGTATTTTCATTTTAAATTCTCAGTCTCTTAAAAAAAAAGAAAAATGTGCTTTCTAACAGCAAAAAGGAATGGCTTTAAATTAAATTTCTTGAAAAATGCTGGCAACCCTTCCAAATGCTGACCACTAGATTATTAGAATTTCGATAAAAAACTGTGAATACAAAACTGACATAAAACAACAACAACAAATAAAATAAAAAGAAATGTAGACTCTTTTAAATTTATTAACACTGAAATATGAGTTGAAGTCTTTTGTTTCAAGCCACTGATATTGAATGCATGCGTGCAAATATACATACATACACACACACAAACATATTTGTATGGGTATTAGAGCAAAATACCGGAGTGTGCCGGAGTGCACAAAATTTGGCAACTTTCTACTATTTTTGTACAGCGAAAATGACAACTGGTTAAGGAAGAACAATTTTGTATCGCGTAAATTTTTATCGATAATATTTTTTATTATATTAAATTAAGTGTGGAAAATAAAATAAATAAAGCGACTCATTTGGCGGTCAACTCTGCGCATAGAAACAAATAACTTAGCTCGGAAAAAAGATACAGTGGTCACACAATTTAGACACAGTAAATACAGATACACAGTTTATAAACAGATAGACCTGATACTTAGCTCGATGTATGCACACTAGGGTGGCAGTTATTTTGCAAGATTATTTTTTTATTGATGCTACCCCTCCAGATTGGTTCCTTTGTGTATAAAAATGGTGGAAAAAAAATTTGAAGTAAATCTGGTAAGTGGAAAGTGTGCCCCCGGGCCTTCAAAGTTTCAAAAAACCCGAAAATTCGTAGTATAAGTACTAGTAGTAAGTAAAGTAGCCGAGCACTTAGTTTATCATATTACAATGATAATTCAAATTATTACTCTTAAAAAAATATATTCAATGCAGAATCTACCAAGTCGTTCGACCCTTGCTTTTTGACAACTCTGTCAAAAATTTTCCATTTTTCTTCAATTTCTGAATTACAAAAACAAAACCGAAGTTAAAATATGTATATATAACTTATTAACTGTATGTATGTATAACTTATCAACTGATCACATTTTGAAATTCGAAATGAAAATAGATTTCTTCAAACAGATTTCCGCGCATAAAAAATTGGGTTCGCGTTTTGACTAACGTACACATCGTGTCTTGGATAATATCAATATCAAAAACTAGTACTAGTATCAAATAAAGTAGGCGAGCATTTCGTTTCTGAAATAACAACGGTAATTCAAATTTTTATGGCTAAAAAAGTTTTGTATTAAAGTTTTTAAAAAAAATCATTAGTTGCGTACAACATTTGACGTGAAGGCATTCGGTAGTACAATGTCGCGACCTCTATTACGAGAAAAGTTTATCTGCTCGGGTATTATTCAAATGAAATTTTTGGAAACAAACTTCTATCTGTAAAACAAACGTTACAAGTTTTTTTTTTCAATTTACGGGTGTGTAAGTTAACAATACGAGGCAGTGCTTCACTAGCTGTGCGGGAAGTGATGATATATTATGAGAAAGCCCGAATTCCGACGCAAGAACTAAAGAACTGTATACCAAAGTTAGAAGGTCTCTATCAGCAGTGGCGGCAACTTTTCAACTTCATGCTGCAAGAACGTCGATGGATCATAAGAAAAAAGACAAAGATTTCGTTGAAAAACTCGAGGATCTCTTCGATATTGCACACGCCAATGCATTGAATATCATATCCATTGAAGAAGATAAGCAGTTCTTAAACAATCAGCGGATGAAAGGACGCCCGGGGTTTATGTATGGAATTGATTACCAGCTAAGTGCGAAAGAGACTCGAGTTTCTGAGCGAAAATTACGAGAGCAATAATGAAGTTCTTCAATTGAGTAAGTATTTATCTTCATCTTCTCTAGCTACCTATTTAACATGAATATTTATTATATCGAACTAAATCGTACTTATATTGTTAATATTATTTCTAGCTCAATCTGATATACTGATGACGTCGAGTTCAAGCAGCGGAGAAGATTTAGAAGCGCGTGCTTCAGAGGAAATTCCGCAATGCTCAAAACATTTGTCTGTACCAGCAAAACAAAAAAGAGGACGACAAATAAAAGCCGTTTTCGAGGAGAAGATGGGTAAAACTACCGGCCCAACCATACCAATCTTAAAAAAGTTCTAAACTGCTTGGCCTAAAATAAATGTAAATAGTTTTAAAACCGGAATCGTGAATAAGAAGATCAGAAAACATTTGGATCCGGTCGATGTTTCCCGAGTTCTTGATGCAATTTGTGATATTTGCATTTTCCTTATCAGTATATATGTATATCGAAGCGTGGTTTTGTGCACCTTCTGCAGCCAAAGCACCATTTTTGGATTTCAGTGTTCTTTCCAAAATTTATAAATACCGGACAGTTGACGAAGACATCTCTCGTGTGGTTTTACAAAAAATCAAAAATCATTTGTGGTATTTATCACCTGAATCCATCGCCTTGGCCTTCTTTGACCCAAATGTGACGGCAGAATCAAAAATTAAAATGGTAAAGGCGTTGAATCGTGAAACTGATGCTGAATGTGAAAAAAGTATTAAAAGGATAGCCGTGAAAACAAGCCAAGTTCCTGAATTATTAAACCAAGGACTTGAACAATTTGTCTCCAACAAAACAAAACGATTCTTTGCAAGATTTAACATAAATGACGAATTCCTATGCACAGATCCTGCCCGGTGGCACAAACATAAAGATTTCGTCCAAGCTTTAAAATTGGTTAATAAACTTAAAGTAACAAATGATACTGCGGAGAGAGGTGTTAAACTAGTACTCGTAGAGGATTTTAATAAGTTATATACAAAAAACGAGCGACAAATGCAGTACGTGCTCCAAGTTGTAAGTGACTATCGACAGAACTTCCCAGACTGCAATAAACAAACTATATCTAAAAAGAAAGATTTTTAATTCATTTTTATTTTATTTTCTTCAATGAGTTATTTCTTTTTTTTAGTTTTTTTTATATGTTGTTATTAAACTAAATTGCAATGAAGTAAACGTCATATGGAACTATATATGCTAAATACTGTATGGATAAGAATTTCCTTCTTCAATTTATATATGTATAATTTAATATACTTTACCAATTAAATTCTTTTACTACTTATTTACGCTGTATATATACTCATGTAAAATAAAAAACACACTTTTAATGAAATTAAAATTTTTTGTCATTTTGGGGTAAATCTTGCATATTGAAAGGCTCGGGGGCACACCTTTCCCCTATCCGATTGGCACCAAATTTCACAGAGGTCATTTTTATATAGAATGGAACCAAACTGGAGGGTAGTCCGCGAAAAAATATTGTATATAAAAAAACAGGTCAAATAACTACCACGCTAATGCACACTGAACAAAATGTTGATATATTCGTAAAGAATAACATATTTACTCAATATTTAAGGACCAAAAACTTTCAATTTCATTTCTGGAATTAGAGAACTTAAGGCAATAACGAAATAAGGTACAATTTTATGCAAAAATATTACTCGTACGGCGGCCGCCGTAGCCGAATGGATTGGTGCGTGCCTACCATTCGGAATTTAGAGAGAGAACGTCGGTTCGAACCTCGGTGAAAGATCAAAAATTAAGAAAAAGTTTTTTCTAATGGCAAACCTCCGAGTGTATTTCTGCCATGAAAAAGCTCCTCATAAAAATATCACCCGTTCGGAGTCGGCTTGAAACTGTAGGTCCCTCCATTTGTGGAACAACATCCAGACTCACACCACAAATAGGAGGAGGAGCTCGGCCAAACACCCTGTACGCGCAAATTATATGTATATATATAAATAGCCATATAAGGAACATTTTATTAAAAAATAATGAAATAAACGAGTATTTAGTACTTTGCTGGGCCGGCTTTAGCTTTAATAACTGCCTCCAAACGTCGTTGCATACTTTTTACCATTGCCTTGGTTTCATTAGCTGCAATTTTCTCCCACTCAACACTTAAAGGGGCCTTTAATGACGCTTTCTGATTCTCCTTTCTAAGAGCTCCTAGACATGCTCAATTGGGTTCAGATCCGGTGATTGAGGTGAATATTTAAGCTGCTTACAGTGGTAAAGTGGTAAAACCATTCTTACATCTCGTGTAGAGTAAGATGAGTTTTTATTGGTCCTTGTCTTGTTGCAACAAGAACCCTCTAGCATTCCAAGTCCAAGTTTAACAGCACTATCATGCAAATTATTCTTCAAAATCCTTAAATACAGATGTTTGTCCATTTTATCATCAATAAAAACCATTTTTCCTACTCCAGATACAAGTATGCACCCCCAAACCATTGCGTTTCCTCCTCCATTCTTAACGATAGGAATACGATTTTTTTCATTATGTTCTATATTTTCTTTCTTTTCGCCGAACTTTTGGAGCCCCATCTGATCCGGGAATATTAAATTTCGACTCGTCACTGAATATGACGTTTTCCCATAAATAATCTGGCTCATTTATATAGCGTTTGGCGAACTCCAATCTCTTCTCTCTCTTAATATCTGAAATGGAGGGCTTGCGGCGTGCCACTCTGCTATGATAACCTGCGTTTTGCAGACAATTACGGATTGTTATTGCTTACTTTTTTATGTAAAGACTCTAGAATATTTCGGCATAGTATCGTGCAGGTTATTTAGGAATTTTGCGCGACTGATGCTGCTATGTTGCTATCCGCACGTGAAGTTAATATTTTTCGCCTTCCGGCTTGGTGGTGATTAGCTTCCAATTTACCTGTATTAACGTAATTAGCAATAACACTTTGCACCGTATAATGCGATCTGCCAATTTTTGTCGATTTCGCGCAGAGGCTTGTTTAATTTAATTACAATTTAATCACAATTTTAGGCATTTCTATTGGTAAATCCGCACTTCGTCCCATTTGGCCACTTTCAATCGAGATATTACGCGCAAATGAAACTGTATCAGCGAGAAAGACTAAAGAAACCCAATCTTATTTCGTTTTCAGCAATATTATTAAAAATACAAATGATTTTTACTGTTACTTTTGTTGCAACAATATCATGAACTGAAAGTGTACGAATAAATGTTTTGCGTCATTTTGCTACGTCTGTCTGCTTTCCTTGGAGCCCCAACCGTTCCTTGGTGAGTTGGAATAACAGGAGTTTTGTTTATGGCAATTCATCAGGAATGTAGCATTCTTACACTGATCAAAAAAAAATATATTATCACAGCAAATATTTTGCGCAAAGCTAAAGTTTTTTACGTACTATGCAGGGTATATGAATAAATTGTGTGACCACTGTAATTCTACTCTCTAAGTTAAAAGTGAGTAACTAATTTTTTTTTTTATTTTTATTGTAATTTTACATTGCAACTAGTTCATAAATATTTACAAATGACTAACAAGCAACTTAATTATATTATGATAACATTACACAATTTACACTCTACATGACATAAAGCATTTCTATGGAGGTATGAGATCGCTAGGTTTAGTGCGTCTGAGCCTTCGTATTAATCCGTTGGTTTCAATTAAATTAAGTGCTTCTTCATTGATGTGGTTTATTAGTCTTTCTTTATGGGCAACTGCAATCTTTGCGATTTCAGTGTTGACGGAGTTTATTTTAAGGTCGCGCTCAATGTCGGAACTTCTGCAGTACCATGGTGCTTTGACAATGCACCTAAGGACCATATTTTGGAAGTGTTGGATTTGGTTTTCGTACTTCGACTGGCGCACCCCCATAGCTGCGCACCATAACTCCATACTGGCCTTAGTATCTGCTTGTAAATTAACAGCTTGTTTTCTATCGTGAGAGCTGATCTGCTACCCATGAGCCATTGCATGTTTTTGAGTTTGATGTCCAATTCTTGCCTCTTTTTCTTGACATGCTCTTTCCATCGAAGTTTGCAGTCAAGTGTCCTACCTATGTACTACGCATAGTTTGAGTATGGGACCTGTTGATCATCTATGTATAGTGGTATATGTTGTATTTTAGTGTTTGTGAAAACTACGTGTTCAGATTTTGTTTGGTTAAGTTTAATTTTCCATGTATTAGTCCACTGGCAGATCTTATTTAATGTGGCTGTCGATTCGTTTTCAGTTTTACCAACTGCAATCAAGGCGATGTCATCTGCAAACGTTGCTGTGACGTAATTAGGATCAGACGATAGGTCATGTGTAACGATAAGGTACATCAGAGGCCCAAGAACGCTGCCTTGAGGTACTGCTGCATTTATTTGTCGAAGACTTGAATACGCATCAGCTTGCTTGACTCGAAAATAGCGATCTGATAAATACGACTCCAAGATTTCGTAGTTTTGCTTAGGAAGTATTAATTTTAGTTTAGTTTAAAAAGCAAACCTGTGTGACAAACTTTATCGAATGCCTTTGCCACATTGAGGAATACGCCAGAACATATTTTTTTTATTTTCGAGTGCTTTTTCTATTTATTTTGTGCGTGATCCTGTGTACCTGGTCGATTGTAGAATATTTACTTCGAAAACCAAACTGATGTGTTGGAATTATTTTTTTTTTTCGTTCTATTATTTTATTGAGTCTTTTAATCAACAGCTTTGAGATCACTGGTAGGAGTAATATAGGTCTATACGATGAAACTTCGTGTCCAGGTTTGCCTGGTTCTCGGAGCATAATAACCTCCGCAGTTTTCCAGAGAATAGGAACGTAATGAAACTTAAAAGATGCATTCATTATGCTAGTGAGAATTTGGATGCTTTTAGGTGGAAGCTGCTTGAGTATTTCTGCAGTGATTATATCGAAACCAGGGGATTTTTTTTTTAATATATTTTTTAGCATTTTAATTTCTCTTTTTAAAAATATCAGCTAGATAATCTGAATATAGTTCTGCTTTCTGGGAATTGTTATTAGCCCATTTTCCTTCTTTTATCTTGAGAGGTAGACAGTGCATTTGTGGCCTTTTTAAGTACTTTGCGCATTTCGATAAAGAGTAATCCACACGACGCTCGTTGGACAATGAATGCAAGTAACGAGAAAACCCATCATTTTTAAATTTCTTTATTTTCCGACTAAGGTCTTTGGTCATTTTGTTTAGCCTAGTTTTATCTATTGGTGCTCGTGTTTGATGCCACTTAATGCGAAGTTTTCTCTTTAGTGAAATAAGATCTCTGATGTCCTTTGGGTGTTGAGTAATGACTGCGGTTTTTTCAATAGTTGGAGTACTTTTCCATGCGGCAAGTTGCACGTTGGACGTAAAATTTTGAACTTCGCTATCTAATTGTTCCTCATCAACTATTTCTGCTGCATTATTTTTGCAATTTTATAGAATTTTCTTGAAGTAATGCCAATCTGTGAATCGGTTACTCAATTTGTCCATATGTTCTTTAAAAATGATATGCTCGCTGAGAGACAAAACTATTGGTGAGTGATCCGAGTTTAGATAATCACTATCTTCAATTTCCAGAAAGTTTCGAGACATTTTGTTAACTATGAAGAAATCGATAAGGTCAGGCATTTTTTTGGAATCAGTTGGCTAGTACGTTGGTTTGCATGTTGTGACCGCATTACATCCAGCAAGTTGCATTGCCTTATGTAATTCTCTTCCTTTCGTTGTAGTTAGTCTTGAACCCCAGTATACGTTTTTAGCGTTAAAGTCTTCACCCATGATGAATCTATTTTTATATCTTTTTAATAGTTTATAATATTGTTCACATTTGATCTGGTATCTTGGGGGGCTGCATAGTGCGATACTTATTGGAAATAAATAAAATAAAATTTCTGAATAGGGAGCTGTCGCATATGTGAACCCCCGATGAGTAAATAGTGTTAATTTTTCTTTATATTTAAATTTTTTCACGCGCTCATAAATTTGCTAAATACAAATAAATATAATATATTTCTACCACTTTTACTTTTTCGCATAAAAACGGTCGATTCACTCCATTTGGATATTTTTTCTTCATTCTTTTCCATCTTTTTATATTAAAGCCATTTCTTGCTCATACTTTTCCTGCTTAGTAAGCTAACATAGTAGCAGATGTTTGTGGCAAGTTGACAGGGAAATCGTGTTGCTTGCTTGCGTTTGACGTCTGCGCGCGAGACAAACGTCAGCGGTTTTCTGTGTCGGAAACAAGAAAAGAATTGCGATAGCAAGAAGGAGAATAAACTGCAAGGGAAAGAAGACACCAACGTCACTAAGAATATAGCCAGCAATTTTAAGCACCAGAGGAAAAAAAAACAAAAAAAATAAAATAAAATAAATAAATGTTCGTATCAGCATCATCTATGAGTACAGCGGCAGTAATTGCAATCGCAAGCCATTATTATGGTTATACCACTTTTGATATAGTCATCACCGCCACTGCGCGCAGCACCACCATCTTCAGTGCTTTCCTCAAAACGAGCTTCGTTGTCTGCGATTTGCGGCGCTATTGACGTCTCGCCATCGTCTTCGCCTACGAACGCACGGTTTGCCGTGTCTCATTTACAACAATGGTGTCAGTTGCTTTTGTAGTATTTTTTTGGCCTCACTCCTCTACCCGTCACTTGTTCTACTGTCCATCAACGAAATATATCCACCAGGCAGGCTAGCATTTCAAATGTTGAGTGACGTTCTCACCGCGTCCCACCTGAATGCGCGTTGATTTGCTTTGCTGGATTTGTGAGGCGTTTTGTTATTTTAAACGAATCGTCTTAAATATGTGAAATTGTAGTCGGGGATATTCTGTAGTGCTATCGCATGAGCATAAAAACACACATACAGATGATTATTTGCATGTTTGCGTACCCTGTAAGAAATACCAGAAAACATGGAATAATTTGCTACTTTGGGTAAAGCAAAGTAACTAAGGAGGGATGGTGGATTAGTTAAGCCAACTTTAAATGTTCTGTCAGATTTTCCAAATAGGGGCAAACAAATTTTACAATAAATGCCAAGACAGAGTAACCTTTTAATGATCTAAAAATATCTACAACGTTCTTCAAAGTATGCATTTTTTTAATAGTGAAGTTTCCGAATGAGCAGAGTTTGGAAATCATTAAAAACTATTACTTGAATTCGGAATTGGTAGTAGGAACTTTGGCTGTTTTTGAGAAGAAAGGGAGTTCCCGCTAAGATAATCCGCATCCGTGTATCGTGGATAACGAGAGGCCAACTTCTTTGGCCCGAAGCCCGTTCTGCCACTCTCTTCTGCAGCCATCAAAGCCACGGTTAGCAAATGGGTTACTACATCCCACAAGCGAGTTTGGCAGGCTGAGAGAGACTGGCAGATGGACAAGACTGATGCTACTCGTCATGCCCGACCGACTGTCACAGATTCTCCTGTCAGAAAGAGCTGCAAACAGCTGGTTGGACTGATGACGGGCCACTTTCTATGGGCGAAGCACATGGAAAAGTTAGGCATCTCAGACAGTGTACTCTGCCCTGTTTGTGAAGAGGAGGATGAGACGGTGGACCACTTTCTGTGCGTCTGCCCCGTCATCGCTCGAATCAGGTTTGAGATCTTGGGCATTGATATGTTAAGAAGCGACTTCGGAGGTCGGGTGGGCGTAAAAAAAAAAATTAAAAGGGAATCCGAGTGCAGTACAATGGGCTTAATTGTGTTTGAGTGTTGTACTTGCTAGAGATAAGATAATCCACCTCATCAGAGCCCTTTACAAGAATTCCAAACTGGTAGTGCTCCACAACGGCAACAACAGATACCCATTCACCACCAACGCAAGCGTAAGGCAAGGTGGTCGTCTGTCGCCTCTCCTTTTCGCCATCGTCCTAGACGACGTTATGAGCCAATTGACCCTGCAAAAAAGAGGTATGTATGGAGTTTCACCAGACATCTTGAAGACCTGAAGTTGCCGCTGACATCTGCCTCCTCCCTCACAAGCTCACTGTCATGCAAGCGAAGGCGGACAGACTAGTCACGTTTTCACGCACTGTCGGACTGGAGCTCAACCCCGCCAAAACTAAAATCATGGAGTCAACCACACTAAAGCAAGACCTATAATGGTTGACGGGTGCCTGGTGGAATTTGTCGAAAGCTGTTGCCATCACGGCTGCACTATCACGGCAGACGGCGAAGCAGATGAAGATGTCAACCGCAGGCGCAACAAAGCAAGAGCGGCGGCGTTTGGGCGAATTTATTCACTATGGACGAGTTCACAAATTTCCAGATTGCGAATATTCAGGTCAAGTGTGAAGCCAACAACATCACACAGATGCTATAATCTTTCGTCAACAAATACCTCCGCATCATCTGCAGTGGATTCTGGCCGAACACCATCAGCAACGGCGCACTGTGGAATAAGGAGCCCATCCTGTGGCGAATCAAACGCAGAAAGTGGCGATGGATAGGTTACACACTTCAAAAACCACCAGATAGCCTCACAAGAATGACAATGGACTTAAACCCGCAAGGGAGTAGAGTTTGCGGCCGGCCAAAGATTACTTGGATAAGATGTTGCGTCGGATAGCAGATGCCGACATCACATGGGATGGGGTAAAAACATCAGCCCAGAACCGTTTACGATGAAAGAGTCTTGTCGAGGCCCTAAGCTCCCTAGTAGGGAGTTGGGTAAATATATTTACAACTGAATATTTCTGTACCAGTAGGATAACGCAACAGTCGAAGTATCGGCAGCATCACAATCATAAGTGCTTCTATTGAAAATGAGTCAAAGTAATTTATTCAACGACGTTCTCAGAATTCGGCAATCTCCCAGTCCCCACTGTATACATACAGTGATCGATTTCTCGAGAAAGCCGGCCAAAAGTCGAAAAATAAAAACATTTGAGATTTCATAAAAATTTACAAAACCTAAGGCCTTACGTGTTTCGCTTGTTTAGCCTTAGGGCGGAAGAAACAGTCGTCGCCCTCTTTCTTCATTTTAAGTTAACACTTTTCGATGTTACTCCAAGGTTTTCAGACAATCAGCTACTGTTTCAGTTAAGATCGTGGCATATACCCTTACAATTTCAAGTGAGTTACCTTACGGAATTAAGGTTCTTAATCATTTGTAAAAGTTATATAATATTATGTTCGTATAGAAAAAACCAATATTTTTCAAATATTAATTCTAGCTTAACGTAAAAGCGATCTAAAACAGAAAAGCGACCGCTCCTATTCTACTGCATACGTCAGCATTGACATAAATAAAGGAACGCCAATTTGGGATCTTCGTACTAAGATTTCTCTAGAGTTTGCAACTTAAAAATGGTACGGAAGTGGCACCGCACTCGATCTCTACGCAAAAGAACTTTAATTCGGACAGTCTGACTGTCTGCTAAATAACTGAAATGCAAAGCGCAGAACACAGCTCTTAAATTTTTGTGACAGGCAGATCGAAGAATTGCAAATTAGTGAGACATAAATCTTTTCTTCGAGCCACCTTTTTCTAATCCACTCAGGAGAAACAAGGTATATTTGCATACGAATTGAAAATACTGGATGATTTTCAGGTTGGTATGACAAAAAAAGGAGTAACTTACTGATAAAGCTAGGTAAAGATTCATTATACATTCCTTAACAAATCATTTCTTGGTACAGTGCCCGAAAGTCCTAAAAAATATGTATGGATATCCGTTCTAGAAGCGGAATTCCTGTTCTAGAAGTCGTCTAAAGGTATTTTCTGACCTCCCTTGTCTACTACTTCCATAAGGGTTCCAGTAATTGACAGTTCTTGTTAGGCTTCCGATTTCTCTTCGCTGCCTATTCAGCTCCATTTCGGCCTATTCAGCTCCATTTCCTTCTTCGTATCTCAAAGATTATTGACGTTTGTTGAGTTTTGATTCATAAGTCCACGTTTGATAAAACGTTCAGTCGAAATATTTTCAAGATTCGCTTCAGGCAACGATTTGGTGAAGACTTGCAGTACATTATTGTCAACTGTTGAGCTATTCCAGGTTTTGCATCCATGCAGCAGGCAGGATATCACATTTGAATTTAAAATTTTCAATTTCGTGTGTTGCGAAATATGACAAGCATTCGCAACTGGCTGAAGTGAACAATGCCTCTGATGCTTTTTTGATGCGATTTTTGATGTGTTCACTTGAACCGCCTGATGCTAACATAATACAGCCCAGATAGCAAAAAACTTGTAAGATATTTCTGAATGGGCAAGTGGATTCCGGAAAGCGAAGCATTACGTAATAGTGTAAACTCCATACTATGCTGACCGAGCTCCCAGAGTATATTGAACCGTTGAACTGCATACTACTGACAGCAACTCTGAGCGCATACAGTGTTTTAAGTCCTGCTTCCCTAGAGGGATGAGTGAAGAATAAATGCGGTTAAAAAAGCCAAGTCTATCCATGTATTAAAAACTCTATTAAAGAGTCTTCGATGATGCGTATTAGAATAATCCTGGGATCTACGTTTGCCTTGGACCTCCCGAGTATCGTAGCATATTTTAGGTGTACATGATGCGATACAAGAGGATGATATCTGCATACCCTTTCACTAATAGCCATGGATAAAAGTAATCAAAAGTCTTCAGGGTAGCCATGCAATATCAAGCATAGCAAGCCTGATGAAGCAGAAATAACCTTAAAAGCTTGAAAATTACTTGTGTGTGAAAATCTCACTAAATTCTTTATTTATTGCATGTGCGGATAGCCCAAATGGGTCGACGATGATACCCACTTATACATATCTATACACATCGCGTTTACAATCAGCGCCAACTCAATTTATAGATATGAAATTTAACAATTCCATCAACAGCAGCAGTAGTAGACACCAAACACCGAGAACAATAATAAAAACAACATTAAGTACAAACAACAACATGAGTAATAAAAATAACAAACGATGCGTTGTTGATGGCAGCATTTGTTACAAATCCGCACACAAACACACACACACACAAATTGGGACTTTGAACTACTGAGTTGGAAAAGTGGTTGGGAGAGTGATAAGAGTGTATGCGTGTGGTGTTATTTTAAACAAATGATAAATCTTGAATTTAGTCAGCAAGTCTTTCAGAATTATGTCTAGGGAAAAAATGAAATATAAAAATGAACACAATTCATTCAATACACCCATTGACAGCTGATTAGGAACGCGATATTTGAGTTTTTGAATAAGTTTTGATTATTTTTCTTTTGTTTTTAAATTTTAATAATTTTTTTTAAATAAAAAAATGAAATTACTTGATTTTTTGAATAAGTTTTGATTATTTTTTTTTGTTTTTAACTTTCATAATTTTTTAAAAATAAAAAAATAAAATCACTTGTTTTTTTTTATTAAGCTTGGACTATTTTTCTTTCGTATTTTAATTTCCATAATTTTTTGAAAATAAAAAAAATTAAATTCCCTTATTATTTTTCTTTTGTTTCTTAATTTTTAAAAAATTATGAAAATTAAAAATTAAAATTACTTGTTTTTTGATTAAATTTTGTTTATTTTATATATAAAATATAAAAAAAATAAAAACACTTGTTTTTTTTATTAAGCTTTGATTGTTTTCCTTTCGTTTTTTTATTTCCATAATTTTTTAAAATAAAAAAATAAAACTTCATTTTTTTTGCTTGAGTTTTGATTATTTTTCTTTTGTTTTTAATTTTCATACTTTTTTAAAAATGAAAAAATGACTTGTTTTTTTGATTAAGTTTTGATTATTTTTCTTTTGTTTTTAACTTTCATAATTTTTTAAAAATAAAAAAAAGAAAATCACGTGTTTTTTTATTAAGCTTTGAATATTTTTCTTTCGTGTTTTAATTTCCATACTTTTTTAAAAATAAAAAAAAATAAAATTACTTGTTTTTTGTTTAAATTTTGATTATTTTTCTTTTGTTTTTAATTTTTCATAATTAAAAAAAAAAATAAAACTTCTTGCTTTTTTCCTTAAGTTTTGATTTTTTTCTTTTGTTTTTTTATTTTAATAATTTTTTAAAAATGAAAAAATAAAATTATTTGTTTTTTTTAATTAAGTTTTGATTATTTTGCTGTCCTTTTTTAATTTTCATAATTAAAAAAAAAATAAAAAAAGTTATTTGTCAGTTTCGTTAAAGTGCAAGCTCTAAGTGATCTAAAACTCTGCTTGATTTTTGCTAATTTTTTTTCTCTTCAGGTTGTCGCCTGTTTTTTCCGTATAAGAAGTGCAATATTCTTTTTTATATAGAGAAAGATATTTTTTTACTGAAGAGAAAAAATTATTTTAAGTGATGGAAATCGTTTTCCTGAACTTTACGCGCTCCTTTGCTTGTCTCTTTGTACACTGCGGCTGTCTAATTCACCCGATAGGGTTATTAATTTTGCGCCACCTTGAATTTAACTTCAATTAACGAAATTACCGCTAAATACGAACTAGTGCAATCTAAAACCATAATAAAAAAGAATAATAATATAGAAATATTAAAGAACTAAAGCAAGTAAAAGGACTAAGAGGTTAGGCGTGGTATCACCCCATATATGATAATATACAAAAACAAAAGAAAGAAATAAAAAAATTAGTAAATATCACATATGTTTGTAAGTTTATGGGAGATATGTTATTATTTAAACTTTTATTCTTTACCGTACTTTTATTTTTGCTTCAGTGGCTGGCTCAAATTTGAAGTCTGAATTGAGCCAAAATCGGCTTATGCTCAGCAACTGAGTACGAGTCTGCATGTAGATGAACCAAACACTCAAACACCCAACACTCCCAGGAACTTTAAAAAATTGTTAATATTTACAGCATTTTGCATGTTTGTTGTTTTAATAAAGTAGCCATGCACTGTTATTTGACGCCATGAGCGGCACTGCTATAGCACTTGCGGACAGTTAAAGCAGCCGACACAAACACATACCTACGCGTGCATTCATATGGTAGATACACAATGAAAAGCTTAACTACTCAAAAAATATTATACCTCACGAACTGGCATTTGGTGCAATTCTAGACACTCATAACTTCTTCTACACTAGTACGAGAGTGACTAGAAGTGCACCAGTTGCAATTATTATTGGAATTATTTTCAAAAGATATATTAATCTTATCTGTTGGTTGTTTTTTGTTTTTTTGTTGTTATGTTTTTAATTACACCGTGCAACAATTTTGGGATCATTGTCTGAAGGCGGAATGATTCCAAATCAATATTTGTTTGCCTAAATGTTTTTAGAATAAATGAAAAAAAGATTTAAACCACATGCCGAAGAGAAATATATTGTTAAGTGGCATATAGTAAAACTTTACGAGGAATAATTTTGTAGAACATTTTAACCCATTAGCTCTTTCAAGCAAGGGCCGTTCGCCCCTTTTTTAGAAAGTTCGAACCAACTAACATTTTGAAGGTCGCTGGAGGGTTAAAATGTTCTAGAAAATAATTTGTTATACAATTTCATTAGAGGTTTTCTTTGGCAAAACATTTGTGCAAAGAATCTGTAAGTACAAAAAACCAAAATGTCGAGAAAAACTAGCTCAAATTCTTTAATTTACTAAGTAAAAAAAAAAAGTAATATATAATAATATTTTCATAAATTTTGTTTCTATATAACAAACATATATACAAAATAAAATACGTAACAATGTTTGTTGCCACTGTAACTAGATAAAATTAAATTAACGAGCACCACAATCTGGGTAACATAAAGACAAATTTGTAAAGAGATTTTCATAGTGCCTTCCTTAAATTAACAGCCATCTTGTCAGATCATGTGGTTTAATTCTGTGGAGTTGTCAGGTTAGGCCTGAGGGGCTAAGGAGTTTGCTAGCTTTCTCATTCACGCACCTTTGAAGTCTGAGGGAGTGGACTTGTGCTTGTTGAAGTGAAAACTTCTTTAGAATCGTTGGGAGTGATTTGAGAAAAAGTGAAACGAAAAAAGCGACACTCTTGGCTACGAATATTACATATAAACGTAGCGACGAACTAAATAACTTTTAGGCCAGCGCCGACAGCATGGCGCGATAGCCGAGCGGCTAGCAATGTGAACTTCCGATCCAAAATTCTTGGTTCGAATCACAAGAAAAAAATTTTTTTATACAGTTATTTTATTTTATTTTATGATATGTTTATGAGGAGCTTTTTTTCATGGCAGAAATACACTCGGTGCTTTGCCATTGCCTGCTGAGGGGTGAGCGCTATTAGAAAAATAGTTTTCCTTAATTTTGGTGTTTTCACCGAGATTCGAACTGACGTTCTCTCTGTGAATTCTGAATAGTAGTCACGCACCAACCCATTCGGCTACGGCGTTTGTTTAATTTTACTGATGCAAAAATGAGGAAAAATATATGAATAAAGTTTGCTTACTGTACACACAATCGAACACCTTCTATGCGGGTGCATGGCTCTGTGTAGAAGGCGGTGGAGATTGCTCGGTTTCGCTTATCTGGACAGCATTGCGGATGTTGCAAATCTCAAACTATCTAGTATAGCTAGCTTTTTAAAGGCCACACAATGGTTTAGAGAGGACCAAGTTGAGTAGGATAGGACAGTTCCGGTGGTATCACAAGGGGCCTCTAACTGGCCTAGGTGCGTCTTAGGACAGCCACTTCACCTAACCTAACCTAACCTTACACATTTTCCAAAGGTGACGGAGAACCAAAAAAAAAGTCGATTTTCAAACAAATACGAGTGCATATGTGTAATTGTGTTAGAGTTTTGGTCACGCCCCAGCAAAACCTGCGTGCATATGTGTTTGTAACATTCAAAAAAATGTAATTGTGTTAGAGTTTCGGTCACGCAGGTTTTGCTGGGGACGCTCATAATAGCAACCGCGTGTGTATTTTTATATTCGTAAATATTTTCATTTTTAAATATTTACCGCAATTATGCCGAAAAATAATGCAGAAAAGTGTCGTGAATATCGATAGAAAAAAAATCAATAAATAGCATCACGGAATTCATTCACGAAAATTTAATAAAGTATACACCAGAAGTATCGCGGATACTTAGAAAAGATTACAATAAAGTTCCAATGATTTTAAGTGGCGATTTTAACGTAAATTTTGCATTGGACACAGCGGTTTCTTCAACTGACTTTCTCAATACAACATTCAATTTAAAAATGTGTAACAATCGCACTGAATCGACAACACGATCAAAAACAACCATTGACGCGGTATTTCAAAGATATGTTGACAACATCGAAACCAAAGCATTTGTATCATATTTTATCTATCATAAGCCACTCGTATCATTTGTTGAAATTGAAAACATTGAGGATGAATAATAATAAAATGAAGAAAATGAAATATGAACTTTATAGCAATATTAATATATAATGAACGTATAATTATCCCGCTCCTAATGCTGCTTTCGTCTCATTCTCTCTCAGTTTGTTTTACGGAAGGTTTCACTTCTATCGCGTCTAACCGTTAGACTGGTATTTTTTTTACTTTCTTCAGCGGCCATGGAGATCTGAGGTCACGATGAATATCCTTATTGTGACAAAATCAAGTTGAGTTGAGAATATCTCAAAGGATTTTATTCTGGGGTCATTGCTGGAGGAGATGCTGTTTATATGCAGATATCGCCATGCATTTTTTCACAGCATACTTTTCTGTATACTAATTTATTTAAAAAAATCGTTTTTTGTTTTTTTGAGCGATATGTAGATAAATGTTAAAAATTCAAGATATACCATTTTGAATAATAAAATATTTCGTTCGAACCTAGAGATTTTCGCCATAAATTGGACCATCATCCTTTTGGTCTATTATGCAGTAGTCTATAAACTGGTATTATCCTGATGCAGAATCTAACTACTTCATTAGCTGGTATGATGCAAATGCACAGATTGATAGCTGATATTTCCTTGCTAGAGAAACGAGTTTCTAGCGTTGGAAACAAGATAGAAAATAAACCACATTCGGGTACCTCACAGAAAAAAAAACAGATTTGCGATTTTACCGCCGGAACGTAGCACGTAATCGCGGATAGAAGCACGTGTTGTTAAACAATAAAATGGAATCTTCGAACGCGTATAAGAGACATATTTTGTATTTTTTTATGAAAGTGGTAAAAATGCAAAAACTGCTGCTGCAGAAATAAACACTGTTCACGGAGAGGATATCGTGAGTGTAAGGACTGCGCAAAAGTGGTTTTCAAAATTCCGAAGTGGTAACTGCGACGTGGAGGATGCCCCGCGCGCTGGTCGTCCTGACGCCTTCCTCGAACTCGTGGAAGCTGAGCCAAATTTGACAGTCGATATGATAGCTCAGAGGTTAAATTCATCGCACGGAACAGTTCACAGGCACCTGGTTCAGTTGGGAAAAGTTTTAAAGCTGGGAAGCTGCTGCAACGGATTGAAAATGAAAGGTTTTTGAACAGTATCGTTGTGAAAAAAGGGGCCTTTACAATAATCCTGTTCGTAAACGCCAATGGTTAGATAAAGATGAAACACCAGAACCGACCCCTGGAGATGGCCTTCACCCCAAGAAGATTCTCCTGTCTATTTGGTGTTTCTTATTCCCATTAGCTATCAAACCTGAAGGCACTTAACAAAAATCGACCGCCTTTAGTGAATAGACGCAAAGTTTTGCTTCACCACGACAACGCAAGACTTCATACCGCAAGGCAAACATTAGGCAAGCTGAACGAGCTCGGATGGGAGCTAATGCTGATGGTGGATACTCTCCGGATATTGCACCTTGTGATGATCACCTTTTCCGTGGACTTCAATCCCAAATGAGTAACAAGAACTACTCCTCAAGAGAAGCTATAAAAAGGGATATCGAAGCGTATTTTGGTTCCAAGGACAAAAAATTTGTTTGGCAGGTAATTAAAAATTTGCCTGAACGTTGGGAAGACATTGTAAATAATGAAGGAAAATATATTATTGATTAATATTGTAAATACCTTAAACATCTTTTTATTAATTTTAAAACCACCTTTAAAAAACGCACGAACTTATGGACTGACCTGATATTATATTTTAAGTTTTCCGAAAAAAAAAAATTGTATTTCAGAAATATATTGCCTCGGCTGTCCATTTAGGTACTCGATTTGTAATATAGTATAATTTTATAGCAGAGCGAAAAGGTAAATTAATAAAGGACTATTACTTAAACACTTCAATACTGAACTCATGGAAGCCGAGGTATCTCCAGACAGAGTACTAGGGCCTGTACTAAGTGTGTTGCACACAGCTGATATTCCCGTGCCTGCAAGTTTTAACAATGACAACCAATTTCAGAGATGATACCGTTCCATTGGCAACTCTTAAACCCTTAGAAGCAGCAATAAATAAGTTACAGCAGATTTTAGACAAAACTTTAAAATGGTTGAATGCTTGGGTATACAAATCAATAATGACAAAACAATGCATATAGTTTATTCTAACAAGAAAATTGTACTTAAGAATCTGACAATAAAAAATTCACAAATCCCTATAGACACCAAAGCAAGATACCTTGGAATGGCTATTGACTCCAAACTTCTCTGGCTACTTGGCAGGTACTCGAAACCGGCATTGCTGAACAAAATATAGTGTATCTATAAAAAAATGTGATCGTGAAAATCTGAGCATACGGTATGGAAATCTGTGGAAACTGCAATTGAACCTTACAGCAACATTATTCCACGACCAAAATCGAAAACACTTAGAACTATAACCAATACTCTTTGATCAAATGAAGAAAAATCCATGGCGTCGTCAACATCGATACAGTAGCAGAAATCATTCGCAAATGCAGCACAAATCATATGCTTTGTTTGACGAATCAGACGAATACGGACATGCGACAACTCCCATTAACAGAAAGCGCAAACTCCAGGCGGCTGAAACGATCAACACCAACTCAGCTGATAACTGGAAAAATTTAAACACTCAACCAAAATGTTATGAAATTCAAGCTGTAAACATAGGACAAGTGTAATTTATAAAGGAAGGAAAAAAATTATAATAATGAAAGAAAAAAAAAAAACTAAAAAAACTATGTATTGAATATATCAACAGGTTAAACTACTACTTATCCTGAATATTCACCAACGCATTATATATTATATTTTAATAGTCCTCGTACGATGGTGATCACCTCTTCCTATTTTCATATTATTGACACCAACTCATCTACCAGGGGATACTCCTTATGATCTGAACCCATCGAAACCGCGCGTTTCTTGGGCCTACCGATGACAACATTTGCCACTTAAGGACACCTAGAATTTATTGCATTTTATGTTCTAATACCTTCCGTAATACTTAAATAAATATACAAATTCCTCGATCACAAACTGTGTCCAGCATCATTTTCTCTGAAAGCTCAGTTATTTGAATTGCTAATCACATACACTAACGCGCATTTGTGTGCCTGACTGCTGAGTATTATTCAAAAGTGTGACAGCATTGCCAAGTGATAGAAAACTGCTGCAACAAAACAACAAAACATACACAACACTAACATACACACATATGCCACAAGAGGCAAGGAGGCTATGTAACTGTTTGCCCAGCTTATGGCCCACTTCAAACCTTGCCGCCAACAGCCGAACTGGGCCGAGCCGGACAAACAATTATGTCCGTAATCCGACAAGGCCGGCAGGCAAGTGACCACACCCTCTGCGCTATGCAATGTTTGACTGCTACTGCTTGTGTCCGATAGACTGGGTCGCCAGTCAACTCATGTGCATAAGCGTCAACGAAAGTGCAAAGGGTCGCTGGCGGGTTATGTCCGTTGATGATGGTTGCGATTTCAGTGTGCAACTGCAGCAAACAACTATGGCTCACCGCTATTATTGTTGATATTTGCTGCATACGGACTGTTGGCCGTTGGCTGCTGGCTGTTTTCGTTAGTGTTGTAATGCACTAACAGTAGATTAAGCTCTAACAAAAACACTCTCTTACCACTTCGCTCGGCTAAATACCAGTCGCCACTCACCATCAACAACTCGATGGGTCAGTGCATTGGCGTGGCTGACAATCTGCTTGGTCCTGTCGCCAGCAAATGCTCTCCTCTCATGCCATTTCCTCGTCTCCTTTTTATTTGCTGTTATTTTGCTTTTACATGTACTTTTACAATTACTGCTGTTATTTGTTGTTATTGCAATATTTTTTAAGCGTCACTGCACACGCTTCTGACAAGTGCAATTGTGTGGCAACACTACGATGCCATTGAGTTGATGTGCACGTCTGTGTGTGGTTTTAACTATTGAAGGGGTGAAAAGGTTGAGTTGCTCGATTGGTTATTTGATTGGTTGTAAGTAATTTAAGTGGAATGAAATCTGCGGTTATGATTATTCGTATTTCGAATTCGCTGATATTAAAATTTAAAAATTTTCAACGCAAATTATCGCTGACGACACAAATATGATATATTTTGCCATGGCTTTTGGTATCCCTACAGGATAATCACTTTATAAAAAAGTGACTACTATGTAAAACAAATTTACGTAAATAAATTAAATACCTCCAAATCGTTCGGGTAGAGAGACCAGAATCAGAGTTTCGTTGACTGAATGTATACTTAAAGATGTGGGTTTATTACTGTCCTTGCCAACCAAGCGTTACAGAAAGCTCTTGCCGCTAAGAGCAACATTTTGCAAGAGAACCCTGAGCCGCAAGACTCAGTAAATTTGAAACCAGGGGATTAACCGCCAACTACATTGGAGAGAGCTACCAGGTACCACGATTTATGAAGCTGAACAAAAAAACAGCAAACGAACTTGGCTCAATTCTCGAGAGATCCTCCTACTCTTCTCACCATCCTCGGTCCGTCCACGCTCTAAGCTAATCAGGGTTATTTCTGAGTGATATAATTTGCAGAAGCCCATCAAATTCTTAGACATTTCACACCAAAGAGCGAAGAGTTTGGAGATCGAAAGAAAAAGTTTTGCAGAGTTTATGTGCTCCCTTAGCTTGACCTGAGCAGGGCCGGAAAATTACAGCTGTAAGAGAATGGAGATCGACTTGAAGCACATCTTCGAGCTTCGAGATTTTAATCTTCACAGGCGGTCCAAAAGTTAACATTGAAACGCAAGTCTTTTCTAGTGAACATTAATAGAAGAAGCCTATAGCCGATCAAACAACAACTGTGTTTTTGCAAGCTATGGTTTTTTTTTTTTGCTTTTATTTTGTTTTTTTTGGTGGGTAAGGTAGGGTTCAAAATGCCTTCGCACCTACAGCGACCGTCGTCTACTGCGTTGAGTGATGTGACCACTAAAACAATCTCTCCTGCTTTTCTGGCGGGACTCCCTTCGCGGAACTACTTTCGGCATTACTTTGGGAGGGCCCGGAACAGCGTTTATGAAATGGACCAGTTTATTCACGCACGTCTGGGTACACCGTATTTGCAGCCACCTTCATGCTGTAAGCTCGTCTTCTCATGTCTTTATCTATGCCGCGCTTGTATCTTTTGACCACAATAAGTTCCTGCGTCCAGGGATATATAGCATAGATAGTCTCCATTGTTCCGCTTTTTGGAGCAAAAAGAACATCGGAAGAAATCGAGGTAAAATTTGTAGGTATCGAGTTATTCCCGCCTGATATCGTCTTGAGCCTAATGCGTTCGTGAGTGTCGTTCGTCAGTCAAACAGTTAGTGCCTCTTTACTTAAGAGTTCCTACTCTTCAGCCGCTCACTCCGCATATCGGAGGTAACGTATATGTCTTAACAGCATTCCAGTTATTGTTTTATGTCCACCGTGCTAGTATCAGGTAGTTCACCTGCAGGGGGTGTCCAAGTAGCACCTCTAGCGTTTGACACTAAGATCTATGAGAGTAACAAAGCAGTAAAGCTGACCAGCATGATGGACTTCGCTCCTTTAAAACTTGTCTTCTTTATACTCGTACACAGACAGGCTGTGATCGATGTGGTTAAATTTATGCCGATTATCACGAAATATATGCAAGCATGCCGAAGATCTTTACAGTATCGTCAACTAAACAGCATCGCTTTGTACTGGGTGGCAGGACGTTGTACTGGAGGCCGTCGTGAGCAATAAGCTCAATCGTCAGTTATATTCGTCTGCTTTTGGTCCTGCTGCATTTTCTCAATACGACAGTTGTGGTTGCTGCCGCTTTCGTCTCGCATCATTCCTTCGCCTCCAATCAATGTTCCGAAGTTGCACGAGAATTCGTGTTGCAAAAGCTTGTTCCGCCCTCCATTTTTCATTCGACTCAAGCAATTGTGGCATTAGGTTATTGGGCGTCAGAAACACACTAGATGTGCTTGCTAGGTCATCGCGTTCCTTAACAAACCTGCTGCAAAAAAAACCACATGTTCGACCATCTCCTATTCGTTCAAGTATTCTGAACAATAAGGACTAAGGACATAGTGGTGTTTCGGCAAGCGACAAAGTGACTTAGACTTGGGCAGTGAAGTGCAGGCAACAAATTTCAAGGTTAGTAGGCATTAAAGACAAAAGTACAATTAAACTATTCGTAAAAAATATTCAAAAATTTTAATAAGCGATCTTTTGAAAATGAAAAATCTGTCTTAATCTCAAATTTACAGATATAAAACTCATTTAAGGGGGGGGGGGTCACAAAATCGAAATTTTTTTTCTTCACTCATCTTATAATAAATCATTTCAAGAATGTTGTGTCAAAATTTTAAGTGGATCGGAGCAGAACTCTCAAAGTTATAGCCTTTGTAGGCACTCTACCTCGAATGCGGAGCATCGATAATTTTTCAGAGTCATTTTTTCAAACGCGTTTTTCCCGAAACGACTTCTTAAAAGTCGGTGCCAATCACAACTCCGAAACTATTCAACCGATTCTTTTCAAATTTGGCACACGTTTTCTAAATCAAAAATACCTCCCCCCACTGTTTTTTTTTTATTTTTTTTTTTTTAAGGTTGTTTTTCACTTACAAATATGGCGAAATTTTGGCATTACGTCATACTTTAACTGAAATTCGCAGAGCACCTCTCGAAAAACATATCTCCAAAAAAACTCTGTCATGGGCTTATTTGTCAATATTTTATTATTAATATTTTTTAAAAACTTATTGAAAAGATGTACAATAACATGCAACTGATTTTATTAAAGTATCTTAAGCCATATTTCTGTAAAAAATTCAAAAAAAAGTGTTTTTTTTAGCGCTAAACCCTACCACCCCCTTAAGGCTCTAGTAATACGAACTACGATTACTCTCTAGTTTTCTTGCATTCACAAGTTAGGAAGATTAGTGGCAGGTGATTTAACTGGTTGAGAAAGTAACTAAAGGGTAAACTATACCTTTTGCAGCGTAAACGATTTTACATTTTTTTGTAAGAGCACAAACTATTCCCTAACAGTTTTGTAGGAGTGGCACTAAAGTGATAGTCATTGGTCGGGTGTGTGAACTCAACTGTAATGAAACATAAACTAACCTAAAACTTTTATAGAGAAACAAATATCAGATCAACAGCCTGCCATTAGGGCGCGATAGCCGTTTTGTATTTTGCGACAGATTAACGTCAGCTTTCTACAAATTATGTAACTACAGTTTCAATAGTTCTGCACTTTTGAATTTATCGATACAGAAATTCACAGAGAGAAGCCTGAATATTTCGCATTTTTCATTTCGATTAAGAACTCTTTGAAAATATAAGTAACTATGATTATTAGGGACGTATCTCCTTGCCCGAATTGAGTAGTTCTCAACACAAACTCTGATGTTGCTTTCAACTTTTAATCTGCTCAGCTTTTTTTGGTATCGCTATAGTTTTTAATCTACTATGCAACTAGTAAAAATGCGAGACTATAGTGTCGATTTGATTATGTCTGGTCACCTCACCCATGCAATCACTGCTCTATGCAATGCAATAATCGATTATAATGAGTTTAAATTGCTGAGTCGTCGGCCTTTTTTTGTGTGATTAATGTGTTTTAAAATACAATTCAATAAATTGAAGGCAATTGGAATAACAATAACAAAAATGAAGTCAGGAAGTGCCAACAAATGTGATCAACTGTAATGAAAACCGCTTAATGCCTGTTTTGTAAATTTTCATATCAGAAAAAATACTGAAGCATATACGAAGAACTCTGTAAAAAAAAGAAATTAATTTATGGTGTGAAAACATTGATGCTTGTGAATAATTGCTGGTTTCATAAATGCTGTAATACCAATCAAAACGTTCTCGGAATATATTCAGAAAATGCAAAATACAATGTGAAGCCAAAAAAAGGACTGAGCTAAAATAGAAACGACAGGAGCTGTGTTCTCATAACTTCGAGTTTATTTATTCAAAATAGTCCCTGCTGGCCTCGATACACTGTTTTTCGCGATCTAAAAGCTTTTCGAAAGAGCGTTTCAGGTCATTGACCGGAATGTCTTTCAGGATGTCGGTACAAGCCTTCTGGATGGCCTCTACGGACGCAAAACGTTTTTCTTTCATGACAAAATGCAATTTTCCGAGTAAGTAGAAGTCACAGGGAGCCACAGCAGGCGAATACGGTGAGTGATTGATGTTTAAAATGCGATTTCTAGTAAAAAAATCACTCACAAGAGTGGATTGATGAGATGGTGCATTATCATGCAATAAGCGCCAGCTTCTTCCTTTGAGGTATTCAGGGCGAATTCGACGAATGCAATGCAATAAACGTTTGAAAACCTTCAAAACGCTAAGATAGAAAATTGCATTGACGGTTTGGCCCATTGGCACGAACTCCTTGTGGACAATTTGCTTGGAATCGTAAAAACAAATGAGCATCGACTTCATTTTTGACTTCTCCAAACGCGATTTCTTGCGTGGTGGCTCGTCTGGGGCCTTTCATTCGGCCTTTCATTGATGCTTAGTATCACGTTCATGTTGGAGAAACCACGTTTCATCACCAGTTACAATATCGCAAAGGAAGTTCTCGACTTTGCTCGCCTCTTTAATGAGGTCTTTCGAATGTTAAATTGTGAGCAATTTTTGGTCCTCAGTTAACTTGTACGGAATGAACGGGCACATACCTTTCGTAAGCCCAAATTATCAGTTGAAATGCGATAAATCGATGTTCTGGAGATATTCAACTCCGATGCCATACATTTCAACGATGATTTCGGTTCATTTTTGATAATTTTACGAACAATTTCGATGGAGTTTTCGGTGGTTACTGATTTTGGGCGACCCGTATGTTTATTGTCATTTATGTTCTTATGTTCAACTATATCTGAAACGTGTAAACCACTCATTAACTTTGGCACGAGATAGACAATCATCGCCATACAATTTTTTCATCAATTCAAATGTTTCGGTAAATGTTTTACCGATGTTGAAACAAA
Organism: Anastrepha obliqua; assembly: GCF_027943255.1. NCBI lineage: Eukaryota > Metazoa > Arthropoda > Insecta > Diptera > Tephritidae > Anastrepha > Anastrepha obliqua. The sequence continues at coordinate 89,792,217 of NC_072896.1, read as the reverse complement.
ATTAGATATAAGCTCTTTGTTTGAAACTCATTTTTGTACCGATCACACAAGCATACTGACACTTTAGACGTAATAACTTCGCTTTCACTGGAAGTCAGCTAGGGATGTAACTTCCAACGCACTAGCTCATTCAGCAAACGCCAGTCTTGTTTAATTTGAACTTAAGCTTGTACAAGTTTATTCCTCAAAAGTGATATTATTGCCTTCAAAGTACCCCCTAGCACCTGCAACGCACTCATGCCAGCGTGTTTGGTCTAGCTCTGGAAATATTTCTAGAACTCTATTTTGAGTATAGTCATCGGAACCGTCAGTAGTCTTCAATTTTTTCATTACTTCCTTTCGGCTGTTAAAACGCGTACCCTTTAGTGGCTTTTTGACTCGATAAAAGAGAAAAAAATCGCAGGGAACCATATCAAGTGAATTCGATAGCTGCTGGATGGTATTCGTTTCGTTCTTGCCAAAAAATTTGCGGGTATTGTTGGCACCGTTCGACAGTGCGTTATTATGGAGCAAAATCCATGAGTTCTTTTCCTACTATTATTTTAGATTTTGGCGAATTGCTTCACTTAAATGCCTCCCAAATAAGAGTCCTTATTAACTGTCTGATCTTCTGACGAAAAATCGTGGTGTACCAAATGTAATCCATAAAAGCCGTTAGCGTTGCGCTCTATTTTGACTGAAAACGACGTGGTTTTTTTTAACCTTGGTGCATTCTGAGCTCCCATTCACTCACCTGTTGTCTGGATTGCCTTTCGTACTCATAAATTCACGTTTCGTCTCTAGTAATGATGAGTGAGATGAGTGTTGGCTCGGATTCAGCCTTGGAAATCATGTCTTTCGCGATATCAACGCGGTTCTTTTTTTGCTTGAAATTCAGGTCTTTTGGGATCAACTTTGCAGGGACAAACCCAAATCATGAACTACGGAGCGTAGTAGCTAACCAATATTCAAATCCTCTCCCAGATCTCTAATGGTTAATTTGCGGTTACTTAACAACATTTCTTTCACTTCATTGATGTTTTCATCAGTTTTTAATGTGGACGGTATGCAACTACGTTCGTCATTCTCGATGGATTCACGATTGTCATAACTATGATACTGCAAGTACCTTTGTATGGGCGATTAGCTGTGTGAAAATGTCAAACAGTGAGAGATTTTGTGCAATCAAGTTTCACAAAAAGAGTGTCATTTATTACTAATCTACCACTAAAATCTTCAAAGTTGTGGCAAAAATTGTTTATTTGTATGGTTGAACTTGACGTTGGTGATCTTGCGATTATTTTGCTTATACCCCTACAAACATAAATGTGCATATAAGTGTAGGTATATCTGTATTCACGTAAGTAACTTGTGGCATTGTATTCTTATCAAGATTACAGAAAAAGTTGTTATTTTAAAAGCAATTCAACTAAGCAAAAGGTACGAGTTTGATGGAAAAGAAGAAAACAACTGAGTAAAAAAAGCAAAAATAGACAAGAGTTGCTGCTAACATAAAAGCGCATTAAATCAATTAAAATCACTGAGAATACATAAACAAAAACCGACGATCAATTACGACTGTGGCTTATGTGCTTCCGGTGGTCATTTAAGAGCTCGAATAGCAGGTACTTGTTTTAACTACATATATAAATATATGCAAGTACTTATGTATGCATGTGTGTGTGTAGTATAGAATATTTGTTTACGCTGGCTGGCAGACAGACATTTTAGTAATTAAAAGAGTTAAGTTGCCTGTTGAGGCAGTTAATATCTGCAGTGGATGGAGGTTATAGTTTGAGTTTTTTTGATTTCAAATAGATTTTTTTCAGCGCGACTTTTAGTAAGGTCGTGTGTAACAGAGAGCAGCTGCATTGTAAGCAAGAACTCTCACAGAGTAATCGGATATCGGACAATGGATTTTTATGAAATTTGGAAGTATATAAATATACATAATTATTTAAAAATTTGTTTAAGTATGATATAATTTAAGAGCAAACAGTAGAAAATAATCTGGGCTGATTCTAAAAGCAAGGTTCATAAAATATTTTTTTAAACACGATATCTAACTGAGTCAACGGAAAGCCAACAACAAGTGCGATATAGGCTATAGGAATAAAAATCCGTATATAGTTTTTATAGATCTACAGAAGGCCTTCGATAGGGTACCTAGACAATTAGTATGGCTGTGCTTAAGAGCCTGAATACCAGAACAATACATCAACCTGATTCAAGATATGTACCACGAAACAACCGGGTCCAAGTATGTACACCTGGCGGTATAACGCAAAAGCTCCCTGTCATAGGAGGTATGCAACAAGGTTCAGCACTCAGCCCGCTAATTTTTGACATTGTTATTGATCATTTGACAAAAGTTCAAGAATATTCCCGCCATGGAATATCCTTTACGTGGACGTTATAGTATTAATTAATGAGGGCAGAAGTAACGCGCGTAGAAAAAGTGAAAAGGTATGAGAAGATATGAGAATTGCCCCAATCTCGGAGAAAATTAGAAAAGGCAGGATAAGATGGCACGGATGCATCATAATACATAGAAATGAAGACCACAGTATCAAACTCGCCATAAACATAACTGAGCCAACAAGAACTAGATGAAAACCACAATCGACCTGGCTAAATACGGCACAAAGGAGCAACAAAGGATGACGTGACGACGCAGGACAGAGGAACCTGGCGCATGAGGATAAGAAGAGCCGACCCCAAATAGGGATAAGGCAAAGATAGAGAGAGTTATCTTACGGATGTATGTAGGCTAACCCAGGTTTGTCGCTCAGTGAAAAATAAAAACCTGCAACAAGATTCGAAAAAAAATTTTGAATTTAAGTTTTTATTTTTTTTAATAATCAAAATAGGTATTACTACAACTGAGCGTTGTACAAGTACATCTTTTTATAACTTTTTTTTTTTGGTTTCCTATCGCACCAGACCTATCGTTGTATTGTATTCTGACTTAAAAAAAAATAATTATTTAAAAAAAACATTTATTGAACATTAGGTGACAAGTCTAATCAAAGATTTTTTTGTATTTAAATATAAGCCTATGCTAGTAAGTCTAAAATTACATAAGTGTATGTACATAAAATAGAAGCATTCAAGTATATACCCAGTAAGAAAAACTAAACGAAAGGAGGTGGGTTTAACTGGCAAGCAAAGAAAAGGCTTCCCGTGCAGTAAATGCGTCCACATGAGCAACATTTACGGACGTTGAACTCTGATTTAACTTCAAAATTATTGCTAGTTCCTTTGCGAGCTGGAGAATTCTGTTCTATTCAACAAAATCGATACGGAAATAATGCCGTTTTGGTCGTCCGGCTTACTGGTGTAAACAAAGAAGATCTATTTGAAAGCAAAATATTTATATCCGCTAGATTTCTGGTGGAAGCCTGCATTAAGGTTAGTATTTCGTCTTGAAATATGCTATATGCCGATCCCCAGTTTTGAGTAGAATACGCCAATTCCCTATCTATTTCACATTTAGAACCATCCTTTAAAATGTGCGTCATATCATTGTCATCTTCAAACTCTTGCGCTACCCAACGACTCCTGTAGAAACTAAAGCAAATCTTTCAATGCTCCGATCCGGTGGTGTGTAGGGAAAAACTAAGGCGAAATTACAACTAAATCTGTGGAGGAAACTTTTAGTTCAGATCTAACACATAGGGGCCACGATACTTTCAGATCAATGCATAAAGGTCTTAGCCTTACCAATCTTACGTTCCATCATTCCTGGTGGTATGCAGGCAAAATATTTCTCAAGGCATCGAATCAAAAAACAAAATCACTTAAGCAAATTTAATGAACAAATAATTAGAACGAAATAGTAACACTTAGGTTAGGTTAAATTAGAATTGAAGAAAGGGGATTGTTTCCAACGGGCATTAGCAGCATTAATAGAGAGCCTACCTATTCACAGTTTGCACGTAGGTAAGGGAATCGGTAGTAGTCCATTATCTGGGTGAATGTTTAGTGCTGTCCCTTTTCTCAAAAGCTCACTTGCTTTGCAATTCCATATTTCTATGACCTGGCACCCAAATCAGGTTTGTTTAGAATATTGCGAAACTTCATATTTGTGGATTCAACTAACGTTTTTGACAAACTTTTTACTGACTCCAACGACTTCACAGCCGTCTGACTATCCGAGTAGATGTATAGTACTTCCCTCTCTTACGGCGACAACTTCTACCTGAAAGTCACTACAGTGATTAGGCAAACGAAAAGGTGCACTGATGCTTAGCTTTTCAGTCACAGTTAGCTCTATATCAAAACGAAAGCTCACAAGCTTGCCCCTAGTAAATTTCCCTACAGGGTATGCTTAGACACGTTATGTTTCTTGGTTCCTTTACAGAGTAGAGCTTCATACAAGTAATTTCTTTCGACATAAAAACGGCGCAATTAACCTTGAATACCGAATGAGTTGTCGTCAAATTGTCGTTGTCGCATCGTCACATCGAACACGTTGCTGATAATGGACAACAATTGACGCACGTGAAATGCATTATAAATACATAGATTAACAATTGAAGTTCGAAATTCGACAAAAGTCAATAACAACCAGCAACCGCACCAAAAACAAAACACTGAGTAAGCCTAAGCGACCAAGCAAGTGGAATAAATTGAGCCAGAAAAGACTTGGCTGGAAAATCGTATTCACATCAGCCAATAACGACGAGCGGATAGCGAGGCACGTCCCGCCAGCATACGCGTTGGCCTAAGTAGAGTTTCAGCGTTGAATCGGCGCAGTGAAGAGGTGGCGCATGGGCAGTTTAAGCGCACGCGCAGACATTGCACTTGAAAATACAAAAATTGGCCCCTAGAGGGCCAGCACCAATTGGCTAACACGAAGGTCAGGCGCGCAATTGCCTACGCAAAAAAAAAACGAAATTAAATCAAATAAAGCGCCGAAAATTAATTAAAATAAATTAATTGAAGTCGAAGCGTGGGAAGTACATTAACTTTCTAGGTAAAGTGATTATGAGTTTGTGGAAAATTTTCGTCACTCACAGGCAAAAAGTTGTGTAACAGTGCTTGCAATCTGTGAATAGCTTTTTGGTTTTTTTTTGCTGTTTGCCAGCAGCTGTTTGGTTTTCTGCAGCAACACAGCACATGGACATTCAGTAGTTTTTACGAAAATAGAAATTTTTTATGCTGCATGGCCCAAATAAATCGCCTAGCCGCACAGTTTTGCTGCAAGACAGATTTCGCCCCAATCCTCTTTCCCCATGCGAGTACAGCCGAGGCTACGCGTTCTTGTCAGCATTGCAATTGCATTAGTGGGCCACAAAGTTGGGTCGTAAAGTTCATGCGTGAATTTGGGGAATTTTACGACAAGTGCGACTAACTTGGTGACTGCTGTATGAGTACAGTGCAACTGAGTTGGTGAAAAATGTAAGACATCAAAAAAAATGTAGTTCCAATAAAAAGGCTTTAGTAGGGATACTACAATATTTTCTATATATTTTTAATATTACTAACACATTTTTGAGATCTTTTCGCCTCTGGGAGAGGGTCGTCGCCGGCGCGAGACATGTGACAAGCAGCGATGACTATGACGGGAGCTGAGGTGCACTAGACATGGCTAGTTTATTAAAAACTCGATTCATTCCAGTAACGTAGAACTAGCTGCCATGGGAATGTAGGAGTACGATTTCTCACTAGGGTGTTTAACCTGTCTTTGGCACTCTCTTTATTCATGATAAGCGGGAAGCAGGGAGAGTGGTTCCACTACTTGAACCTGAGAAATCCGCCAAAGGGAGTCTTATAGCCCGATAGCCTTCCTTTCCCCAGTGGTGAAGAGTCTTAAAGTCCGCCGAACCCGACTACGACTTCCTCTCTATACGAAACACCTGACCCCAGCCACACATCAGCATGGATTCCGAAGAATGCACAGCAGCACCACAGCACTCATGGTCATAAACATCCAAACTAATCGCGGGCTTTACCAAAACTGCTTCTTCAAGTGGACTATCCTAGTAGCTCTGGACCTGTGGAAGACCACGCTGCTAGATGATATTATACAACGACCCTCCCCTCGGAGCTGAAGAGGTGGTCCGCAAATTATTTGAGTGGTCGGAATTCGTCAGTTACCTTTCGAGACTGACAAACTAGAGGAGTATAAAGCAGGGTGCTCTGCAGGTCTACAATCGAAGCTCGCCCAGCCACCAGATGGAGTCTCACTGGTCTTCTATGCTGACGTTTGCTAGATAATGGTGTCGGGCAATGACATCTCTGGCTTGTATTCCAAAGTGAACGCTACACCACCAACTTTCTCGCTACCAGTCACTAAATCCACGGCGATCCCCTTTACCACTGAGACGAAGGAGGTCAAATTACAGCTAAAAGTTAAAGTAAGCTGTTGCGTGTAACCACCTTTGATAGTTTGCTTGCCTTTTCCGCGCACACAACTGCAATTGCTACTAAGGTTCAAAACCGTAAAAAGTTTTCAAATCGCTTGCCCGTAGTACCTTGGCTCAATTGGGTTCTAGATACTGTAGCGGGTTAAGCTCCTACCTATCCAAAATCGACCCCGACATACCCTAAATAAGTCCAGCATATGAAGGCTGACTGCACGACACTAACCATCTTTTCATCAAACCAACTCACTTAACAGCCCTCTCCCTCTGGACCCAACATGTCGAAGCAGCACGTTTCTTAGGTCTACCGGTAGATGAGTTAGACGATGACGATCAGTGACTACATTGCACTGACAGGGCTTGGTAAGCTGCTACAACAACAATAACAACAACGGAAGCTATGGCTAGGAATGAGAAAAGAGTAGTCTTAAATTTAATCACACACAAAATTGCTTTTTAGTCGTTCCTACAACAGCCAGTTTTACTATATGCTGCCGCAGTGAGTTGGACTCATATCTGGCAAAGAACTCAGCAACATCCCCTAAAAGTTTGTGTTGTTGTTCAAAATCCATCTCCCAAATTCAATAGTCACTGAATCTAGTACGCAACTGCGCGAGCAGCATTGAACTTCCCAGTATATTTCTGCTACGTAAGAGCTTCAATTCGATGCAATAGCATGGCTCAAGCCTTCCAAGTTTATTTCCGATACAAAATCAGACAATTGTGCAACATTTTGCTTGGAAATTCGGCAAACTTAGTAAAATACTGCAATTTAGGAAATTGCAATACAAAAGCAAAAACAACCAGATATCAGATGGCATTATTGCTGATAAAACCAACAGAGACAACAAAGCAATAATGACATTTTCAAATGCGTTAACAACAAAATCAGGCCGCAAGCGATAAACACAACAAACATTAACATCAATCTGCACACCTCACATGCCCGGCATACCCTTAATCACAGGTCTCCTCACTCCGAGCGGATGCATTTTGGGCGAAATTGCGAAGCATCTCATCATTATGGTCAAAAGCGAGTTCTGCGAGCTGCGGGCTGCGGGCTATTGACCAAGCTGACGACTGGCTGCTGGCTGGCAGCAATAACAAAGTCGTAAACTCAAGAGATTTTCACGCGAATTTTCGCAAATGTGCTGTGCTCTGCTATGCTATGTTGGTCTTTTGTTATGCACTCGCCGTACACCTAGCACAGCATCAATGGCACCGACCGGGAGCTTTGGGTGGGTAATTTGTTGTGAGTCGTGAAAAATTTACGCAGCAGCGTCGAATCAAAATATGCGAAACGAGCACTATTCGGTTGGCTAAAGGCTCGGTTGTGGATGAAGATGGGTCTGGTCTGTTGTGCATTTTTGGCTATTTGGGTATTTGGTTGTTGGCTGTTTGTGTGCTGTCACACCGGTGGCATGACCAAATGGCAGGATGACGGACTCGCTTATTGGTCGACTGCTGGCTTTTCGGCTGCAACGCTCACATTTCACCAATAGTGCGCAATTAAATTTGCTAAATGTGCAGAAATGTGTGAATGCACGGTTCATTTATCGTCGCTGAGTTGTTGTCGTTTCGTTTTTATTGCTGGAACAGCAACTCGGCAACAATGATGGCAACATTTAACGACTGCAATAAAAGCTATGCCCTCATAGATTGTGAAGATGAAGAGGATTTTAGTTTTGTGAGCAGGTTTTTGTTGACTACATTCGAGGCAGCAGCAGCAGTGATTTTGGCTGGAAAACTTTTTGAGCTTTGGAATTTTGGAATAGCGCGTGCGAATTGTAAGCGGATATTTTAAGTAATTGGAACATTTTTTGAATTTTAAGTCTGGAGAAACAGTAGTGAAGCATGAAGATGAGATTAGATACTTTCATGATTTATTATCGATTTAAGTTTACGTCAAAAGAAACATCGATTGAAGCTAAATCGCTTTCTACCTCTTCGGATATTTACTTTTTCCCATCAGCATCTGCCCATACTAGGTGACCCTTTGCTCCTCCTTGGAACCAGAGGGAACATATAATAATCTGCCATATTGAAATCTATACTTTCCGGGCACGATCATTGTTGTTAAACGTGGATGAGATGAAGAACTTATAGAGTTTCAATGCTAGGTTAACTTCTACAGGAGTAAGAGTATGATTTCGAAAATTATAGAAGAAGTAAAAAAACAAGAATTCACGAGAAACCGAATTTTTGTCTACATCAATACCCCATGCTACAGAATGCTCTAAAGTTTGTGGCTTGTGGAATTTTGAGACTGGTATTGGACTAGTTGCAAAATGACTGGTTCCAGTTTCATGAGAAACCACATTTTTGCTTACAACTATGCCCAATGCTGTGGAATTCTCTAAAGTCTGTGTCATGTGGAATTTAGAGACTAGTATTGGACTAGTGGCAAAATGACTGATTCCAGTTTCATAAGAAACAACATTTTTGTCTACATGAATGTCACATACTCCGGAATGCTCTAAAGTCTGAAACATGTAGAATTCATAGACTAGAATCGGACTAGTTGCAAAATGACTAGTTACAGTTTTATGAGAAATTGCATTAATTCTAAACAAAAGAGTTATGAGGCTAATTTTCGTAACTTAAGCTAACGGCACCTAAACTTTCTAAGGTAAGGATTTTTGGAGTCTCCAAAGTAGCACTTATCTTTTAATATTATGGAGTAACAGTTTTGAAATAAAAAAAAAACGAAGTGAAGTTTGCAGACGAAAGTACTAGGTTTTTGTCGCTGTTGGCCACCGAGGGTATTAACTCAGTCTAAAGAATATAAGCTCAAGACTAATCTAACTTATCTAACGCAGTGCAACAGCATTTTTGGCAGCCCAAATCATTTTGCTTTTTCAGGACATATTAACTTTTCAATTTTCTGAGTCTTTTTGGAATAACCATAAAATAGGGTTAAAATTCGGATCAGAGCGAAGTACGTATTGTAGTTTGTGTGCATATAGGAAAATTTCACGAAAAATAGTTTCGTAGCACATTTAGACCAATTAGATCGCTCAAGAAAGCGTCATTTAGACCTCTAATTTAGAAAGTCTAAACAAATTGACTTTTGGGAGGTCGCTATAGGGTTCAAATACTCTAGAAAACTATTCGCCGGTAAATTTCACTCGGGGTGTTCTCGGACAAATCTTTATACAAAGAAGGTTGAAATATGCAACAACCAACTTTAAATGTGAGGAACTAAGATGATTCAAATAAAGAACTACTATGTGTATATGCGATCTATTTTTAAGTGGAGTTCAAGAAATTGAAATTCGTACCACCAAATGTAAATGTATAAAAATACTCAAAATCGCCAAAATTTGCATTGCAATGCATTAAAATTTCGCAACCCAGAAAGGCTAGTCCAGTTGTATTATTTGTCAGCAACTTCTTGATGGTGGACAATTTTCAAGACAAGTTTTTCGTTATTTTTTATCCGCACTATATTTACATTCATAAAAAAAAATTTTTGAAATTAAAAATAAATAAATGCCGTATGTAAAAATAAAATAATTGAAATAAATAAATAAAAATTTTGAAATGAAGAAATACAAATAATTCAAATTAGAAAATAAAAACAAGAACTGTTAAACTTGCCAAATATCAAAAAATAAAAAATAAAATTATTGAAATTAAAAAATAAATAAATAAAAGGTAAACTTGCCAATTAAAAAAATCAAAAAAATCATTGAAACTAAAAATAAAAAACAGAATAGTTGAATTTAAAGAATTAAAAAAAAAAAAATAATTAAAATAAAAAAATAAAAATAAATGCAATAAAAAAATAAATGAATGTCAAACGTAAAAAAAGCAAGTACGAGAACAACAGTAACAAAGTATGAGAAGGCTTCGATTGTTGCGCAGTGTAGTTCCAACTGAAAACGAAATTGATGAAAATAAAACTAAATTTTTTTCTTGCAGATGAGGAGGTTTAAAATGACTGTGCCTCCCAAACTGGCATAAATATGAAACAGTCCATTACAAAAATTATTGCATTCGAATATCAAGAAAGTAGCTATGGCGAGTATTACTGACAATTTGACGGAAAGGAAGACGAAATACGCGCATTGTAAAATCAGGCAGTGCGAGCTATGCAAAGAAGTGCAACAGTGCATTACAAAAGTATGCAAACAAGGAGGTTGGTCGCATTCGTTTTGCCATACGGAGATACGAAAATTATTCACTCATTCATTTAGACATCCAGTCAGGCTGTCAATTTAATTATGAAAACGAATGAATGAAAGCTACAATAAAAATTAGGTCAGATTTATCGACGGTAACAACGATTTGGAGCCACCGAGTTGACTATGTTGCCGTTTGACATTGTTGTTGTTGCCATTAGCGCGCTAATGCTGCCTTCATTTGCGAAGATTGCATATTGCGCTTGAGAATGGCTGTAAGTCTACAACAAATACAAGCACACCAACATTCATATGTATGCATTTCACATGACAATTGACAGTTGCTGTGCGGAGCAGCAGCAACCGAAGAAGAAGAAGACACCCGTCAAGGCACATGGAACAGCAACAGCAAGGCAGTGGCGGTGGCAGCGGCAATAAGTATTATTAGAAAATTGCAAATGACTTTTGAAATGATACAATAACTACAGCAACAACAAGCTAATCAATATATGTGTGTATGTATGTGGGTAGAGTATAAACCCACAGCCAGCAGCAGCGCCAGCAACGGTCGTGGCAATCAGGGCAATAATTATGCCAAATGGTGCGGGCAGATAAGAAAGCAGCATGACAGCACACTACATATACAACAACAGCAGGAAAAACATGTGCAACAAAGTAGAAGAAGAAGAACAATTACATACAACAACAAAAGCACACAAAAATACATCAAATAAACGTCATTCGTCTCGAGGTTTTCAACGCTGCTTCGCATTGAAGATTCGCAACGCGTCGACGCTCAACTCATTTCCAGCTACTAATTTGAATCAATGAAGCAGAAGTCTCTGAAGCGAGCAAGGCAGGCAGATTGACGCGTTCTATTATTTGTACATTCAAATCAGCAAAATCTTAGTGGTGTACATGGAAAGTGCATTAGTGTGCGTGTGTATCTTGTAATTTTCCCGATGGTAATCACAGCGTTGAAATCGTTTTCAGAAAAGTGACAAACACACACATACATACACACGCAACCACAGCTTGACAAGAATATTGTAATCAGCAACAGTCGCTGGCTCGCTGCCTGACTGCCTAACCGCCTGCAAAGGCAATGGATATGCTGGTAATTGTATGGCGGAGGACAGCTGATGAACTGAGTTGTTCTTAGTTGGACGACTGAATGCCACATAGCGGAAGATGGTTGAGGTTGAGAAGCATTAAAGCTCTTTAAATTCTTGCTTGCGTGGTTGAATGAATGAAGCGATGACGAGCATTGCTACTACTGTGTTTGCCTTCTCTTTTCCGCAGCGCTATGTCTAATGAGTCGCTTGGCTTTGCTTTTGTTTTAGCAGCGGCCATATGCTGCCGAATCGCTCGAAATTGCCGTGATTTGTGCCAATTTTGCATAAGTCCAAACGTATACAAATATCCAAATTTATGTAGTGGGGCATTAGTGCGAGCGCCGGGTTTTTTAATACCTACAGACTCGCGTTGACGCGCCGTGCACTATGGTGCAAATGCCAGGATTTGCGGCATAAGGTACAAGAACTGAAATTTGGTACTTAAGTTTTCAACGGCACGCAAATTTCCTTATAAAAAGAATGAGAGTGCAAGGACCAATTTTTGCGTCTACTTTTATGTTGACTTAATTCACATCAGCAAACGACCCCCTTATTCACCTGATATGGCTTCGGCCTATATTTTATTCTTTCTAAAACTGAAACACAATCTCGAACGTTGATCTTTGGAGAATTACTCAACAAACTCCAATACTCCTTGAGATTTCCAGAAGAAAACTGGATTGGGTTGGCCACGCCTTTCGTTGACATTAATGATCTTACACCAGCCGCTATTGAGTTGAACTCCCAAGGCAGCAGCAGACGAGGAAGGCCATCGAACACTTGGAGATGATTGTTGGATTTCGAAATGCGTGCCATGAATTTAACGTGGAATGAATCTAAAAGACTGTCGCAGAACAAATCTGAATGGAAGAAATTCATTGTGGCCCTTTGTTCCTCACTGGAACCATAGGAAATAACAATAAAACTGAAACTACCATTTCGAGGCAACAGTTTTACGGCGATTGAAAACGTAAAAAAATTGACTAAATTGAAAAATTCAAAACTGAATTCGATTCAGTTAGAATTTTTTTTTGATGGCTAAACTACTTGTTGGCATTAGCAAGGCGCATTGATTAAAGGTGGTGGCACTAGACCCACAACAATGTTTTGTACGTTTGATTGTCATGGAAAGGTACTGGCAAAATAGAAATGAAAGAATGAATTTGCCCTGTTTCATTTTGTGCTGACAGCCACATGAACACAGCGAAAGAAGAAAAAATGGAAACAAATCAGCTGATTTACTGATACCACCTTTAAAAGATTCGCCTTGGGCATAAGTAAAGTAATTTCTGAAAGAGTCAACCTTCGTTACAAAAAGTTTGAATAAATAATAAATTTTGTGTGCTTTATTGACGAATTTCTATAGCTTTCGTGGGAATTTTGTTCAGGTGTTTCAAACCATAAGAACGATAACCTAAGTAAAGCGTTTTTCAGTAAGAGCGCTTCAACTTTTGAACTTTTTTGAATAAAACACAAACGGTTTGATTTTTTTAACTAATTTTTTTTTTTATTATCGAGTTTGAACATATACATTTAAGTATGAAATTCGATTTCTTTTGCATGTCCACCGCGTGCACGTTTTACGAAGTCCAATCGTTGAACCCAATTTTCGACCACTCTTTTGCATAAATCGGCCGAATTCCAGCAATTTCGCGTTCAATATTGGCTCTGAGCTCACAAATCGTCGCCGGCTTGTTACTGTAGACCAATGACTTCACATAACCCCAAAGCAAATAGTCTAGAGGCGTCAAATCACACGAGCGCGGCGGCCATTCGACCGGTCCATTTCTGGAAATAATGCGCTCATCGAACTTACTCTTCAACAAATCAATTGTAGCGTGTGCTGTGTGGCTTGTGACCCCATCCTGTTGAAACCACATGTCGTCTAAGTCCATACCATTCAATTGTGGCCAAAAATAATCGTTTATCATGTCGCGGTATCGATTTCCATTCACAGTAACGTGGCGATCGTTCTCGTCAACGAAAAAATATGGGCCAATTTCGCCGCCGGCATGTAAACCGCACCAAACAGTGATTTTTTCGGGATGCAACGGTGCCTCATGAATCACATGTGGATTGCTTTCTGCCCAGTAATGCATATTTTGCTTGTTGACAAAGCCATTGAGCCAAAAGTGAGTTTGATCGCTGAAGATGATTTTTTGAAAAATCTGCTCTTAAAGTAGCAGCAACAGAACGATTATTTTCATAAAAAATTTGCACGATTTGCAATCGTTGCTCAAGTGTGTAGCGTTCCATGATGAAATGTATACTAATGAAGTTTACAATGACGTCGTTCGCCCTCCCTATCGGAAAAAAGTTGAAGCGCACCTATTGAAAACCGCTTTAGTTTACGCCAGTAATCTTGGCTCAATACTGTACTAAAAGATCTATTTATGCTAATGTGAAAACTGAAAACCAGCTGACTGTGCCTTATTGTGGCGTACAGTTGGTCAGTAGTATAGCATATTACATAACATATAGACTGAAAAGTCCCGGGCCACTTTGGCAGAACGATTTATCTTTTACCTCAAAATAGGTTTCAGTTTCAGCGATAATCCTTCATTTGAGCGAAATTTCTTACCGGCGAGCATTTTTTTTAGATTTTCGAACAGACAGTAGTCGCTCGGAGCCAAATCTGGGTGTGGGAGCAATTCGAAGTTCAATTGATGTAGTTTTGTTATTATTTTGATTGCCCTGTGATTTTTGTTTTTGGACAACAGTGAGCACCCACTTTGAACAAAGCTTTCTCATAGTCAAATGTTAATGCAACGCAAAACCAAGATGTTCTTTTGATATCTTTTCGATGTCAGCGAACTCACGCAACTTCATTTTTCGGTTTTTTTTATGTTTTCTGGTCTTACCGCTTCACTGGACGTCAACTGCGTTGTGCATCATCGGTGTCTCTACGACCACGTTTGATGTCGTTTGAAGTCAGAAAGCCATCGTTTTATTGTTATTTCTGATGGAGCGGAGTCCTCATAACACTTTTCGAGCCATTGCATTGCTTAAACGGTATATTTTCCCATCAAGAAGCATTGTAAAAGTAAAAAACGAATTTTTTTTTATCCATTGTTTTGAATAAACAAACGAAGTGAAAACTAGTGTCATCTATGTGTGAGGCCTGGGACTTTTCAGCCCATGTGCTATTTATCATCGACTATGGCGGTTGCCGTAGCCGAATACGTTTGTTAGTGAATGGGTTGATCCGAATGGTGGTCGCCCTTAGGTAGGCAATGGGAAACCTCCGAATATATTTCTGCCATCAAAAAGCTCCTCATGAAAATAAATCGGCCATTCGGAGTCGGCTTAAAAGTGTAGGTGTTTCCATTTGTGGAACAACATCAAGAAGTACGCCCCAAATAGGAGAAGGTCTTGAAATAGGGAGCTTTTCTTCTAAAAGATGGGTGTGATTGGATACCGAACAATGGGGAGTATCATGAAATATTCTGGATGCATGTAGATTGCATAAATATACCGCACACATACTCGTACCCATATATACCAGGTCCTTTGAAAAGAATGTGCAAAAATACAAACTACTTCATTTTTTGGGGTAAAGCTTCCTTATTTTTCGACATAGTCTCCTTTTAGCCTTACACACTTCATCCAACGCTGTTCTAGTTGGTTGATCCCTTCCGCCTTATGGGATTTGTCCAAATCTGAAAAATAGTCAATCGTTTCTGATGCTTTCCATTTCAATTCAACCGGGCTATTCGGGTCATGTTCTTCGATTTCGTTGTAACTCAAATATGTCGCTCTCTTGTCAAAATAATGAGACACGTATTTTTTTGTTCGCCCGAAAAAAATTTTTTTCAAGAGTTATCGGCAATTTTGTTTTTCGGCTCAAAATCGATTTTTTTTAATTATATAAGACATTTTTTTTTTAAATGCCCATAACTTAGTCAAAAATGAACCGATTTTAATAATTCTGGGTTAAAAATGATCGTCATTACTTACAGAAGCGACTTAATGTAGAAACAATTGCAAAACAATAGTTGAAAATTTTTTATTTCGCAAGAAAGAAAAAAAATTGAGATTTTTTCGAAATTCAATATTTCAAAAAGCGTATTTTTGTTTTTTTTATAACTTTGTCCAAATCAAGAGAACACCTCAAACTTCAATTAAGCTGAATGCCCAGTAGCTAAAATGAGTTATTTTTGAGTAAAAACCTAATGAATTTTTGAGTAAAAAACCTGTTTCGCACTATTTGTTTTTTAGAAAATAAAAAATGTTCAACTACTTTTTTGCAATTGTTTCTACATGAAGTCATTCGTGTAAGTAATTTCGATCATTTTGAACCCAGAATCATTCAAATCGGTTCATTTTCGACTAAGTTATGGGCATTTAAAAAAAAATTCTAATACAGATGCTTTCCATTTCACTTGAACCGGGCTATTCGGGTCATGTTCTTCGATTTCGATGTAACTCAAATATATTGCTCTCTGGTCAAAATAATGAGACACGTATTTTTTTGTTCGCCCGAAAAAATTTTGTTTCAAGATTTATCGGCAATTTTGTTCTTCGGCTCAAAATCGATTTTTTTTTTCATTATTTAAGAAATTTTTTTGTTTTTAAATGCTCATAACTTAGTCAAAAATGAACCGATTTGAATGATTCTGGGTTCAAAATGATCGCCATTACTTACACGAATGACTTCATGTAGAAACAATTGAAAAAAAGTAGTTGAACATTTTTTATTTTCTAAAAAACAAATAGTGCGAAACAGGTTTTTTACTCAATAATTCATTACTCAAAAATAACTCATTTTAGCTACTATGCATTCAGCTTAATTGAAGTTTGAGGTGTCCTCTTGATTTGGACAAAGTTATAAAAAAACAAAAATACGCTTTTTGAAATATTGAATTTCGAAAAAATTTCAATTTTTTTTCTTTCTTGCGAAAAAAAAAATTTTCAACTACTGTTTTGCAATTGTTTCTACATTAAGTCGCTTCTGTAAGTAATGACGATCATTTTTAACCCAGAATTATTAAAATCGGTTCATTTTTGACTAAGTTATGGGCATTTAAAAAAAAAATTTTCTTATATAATTAAAAAAAATCGATTTTGAGCCGAAAAACAAAATTGCCGATAACTCTTGAAAAAAAATTTTTTCGGGCGAACAAAAAAATACGTGTCTCATTATTTTGACTAGAGAGCGACATATTTGAGTTACAACGAAATCGAAGAACATGACCCGAATAGCCCGGTTGAATTGAAATGGAAAACATCTTCTGCAATCGCCTCCTCGGTTGAATAAAATCTTTTTCCCCGCTAGGCATTTCTTCAAATAGGGGAACAAATAATAATCCAAAGGATCCGAGCGAGCCAAGTCTGGAGAATAGGAAGAATGTGAAACGAGTTAAAGCCCTACTTTTACTAATTTTGCATCCACAACTGCTGAGGCGTGAGCTGGTGTGTTGTTGTGAGGGAAAAGGAAAATCACTCGACTTGCTCGATTGAAACGAATGCCAAATGCAAAGAAATATACCAATCTGGCTGAAACTTGTTGTGTATTCTTCCAAGAACTGCTACTAACTAAACCTAACCTCGATACGGGCCAGCAGTGACATCTCTCTGATTTTGCACAGACTTTTCAAATGACCCTCATATATATAAATAAAATAAAATTCGATCTTCAGCTTAGAATCAAACTGGAATTTTTTTCTTTAGCAAATTCATAGAAGCTGGTGTTAGTTACGGCGTTATACAAGGAGGTGCGAAATTAATCGTCCAATTTTGTTTTTCGCTATTCTCTATTCTTTATTTGAATGTTTGTACACTGCAGCTGTCTAGTTCCCAAGTTGAAATTTCTAAAACTGTCACCATTTGCAAAAATTTTAAACCTCCCGATGGGGTGATTAATTTTGCGCCATCTTGTATTTGTAGAACAAAACAAATGACTATATTGAGCGTACATTAATAATTTACATAAATCATTGACACCCTAAATGTTTGCATTTTAAGATTTTATTTGTTTGAAAAAATATATTTATATTATTTTTAAGCAGACATACTTACTTATGCATTTTCCTTGAGCAAGAATTTTCACGCACATTTAGCTCGTAAATGTTTACAAAAGCTATATTTCTTGGGCGAAAATAATTTTATGCGCCGCGTTTTGCACATTAACCCAATTGCATGCGTGCCCCAGTTGGTGGCAAGTGCATTTTTGCCCAACTTTAATGTCTAAGTAAAAGAAGGAAAACGATAATAAAAAAAAGCTTAGGAAAATTTACAAATATGCACACACAACAATAGCACGAACTCACGAACAAAATATGCGGCCAAATACGAAAAATTCCATTTTGACTTTGCCTTGCGATGCTTGCGCAATAGTTTTTCAAGTTAAAGGAAAACAAACACGCACAAACAGCATTTACTTACAAGTACGAGTAGACATACATACATACATACATACATACATATACATGTGCTTGAGTGTGTATGTATTTTTCAATTAAAAAGCACGAATCTTGTTGCGGCCTATTCTTTGCTACTTCATGGGCACATCAAAGAGTGCCTCAATTGCTACATTCAATTACAGCGACGTCGCCAAACCACAACTAAATAGCAACAATACAATAATAAATAGCCATGCAATAATTCCATTCAATCTAATCTAAAGTAATTCAAAGACGGTCGGCCAGTTTTCTGGACATGATGTGCAGAGGCGTTACTGGATTCGAGTGTATGATATATATACTTGTAATATATAGATACACTAGGGTGGGCCAATTCTTTCTCGACATATGAAATTGTAAGATAAAAACCCACTAGAGCATAAACCTAAAGACAATTTCGAGCCCCCAAATACACTAATCACAAATATGAAAGGGACTACTGGAATAGGGTTTCAACAAAAAAGGAGCATGATTTGTATGGGACTCAAAAGAACAGAGGGGCTTTCAAAGAAGCCATTTCCACTAATATCACCAAATAAAAGAAGTAAGTCCCACGGCATGGACGAGATACATAATAAAAAGCTAAAACTAGCCCGGAACATTTGTGACGTGTATGGAGAATGTGCAATGGGCAAGTCTACAGCACGGAAGTTCAAAAACGGTGACTTTTACGTCGATGACGTGAATTGGCGAAAAAATGAACTGAAACAATTCTCAATCACCTTCATTTAATGGGATTTAGCAAAAAATTGAGAGCCTGGCTGCCTCACGAGCTCAACGAAAAAAATAAAAAAAGGCGCCTTCAAATTGCTTCTCACCATCTCGCCTGCCATCGAGCAACACGCGGTCATAAACAGCGCTTTTTGTACCGAATCATCACGGGAGATAAGAAATGGTGCCCGCACATCAATATGAAGCAAAGAAAGGATTGGGTGGCTCCAGGAGATACCACAAAGCTGAGAGTCAAGCCGGATCTTCATCCACAGAAGATGCTGATATGTGTTTGGTGGGACTGGGAAGGCATGGTGTTCCGGGAAATGCTTGAAAAGAATGCGACGGCCAACAAGAAGTTATACATTGCCCGGGTGCACCGCGTGAATGAGGCTTTTCGACTGAAAATACCTGATGGACATGGTCAAACCAAACTCATTCACGACAACGCCAGGCCCCATGTTGCGCAAGTCGTCAAAGACGCGCTCAAACTTATTCCCCAACCCAGTACATTCCCGACTAGAAATTTTGGGAAGGCGGTGATTAGACGCAAATAAGGCAGACCGCATTCCAAATTTGCGCCTCATAAGGCAGCTAAACTAGGCCCAAGTCCCGAAACGTATCGCCACACATCTGCCTCACTAGGTGCAGGTTCGAAAAACCGAACTTCGATAATACTCCGGATGCCCTTCTACAAATCAGTTAGGGATTCCAATTTATGCCTAAGTGAGACACTGCCACAGATTTTCGTGACCACAACCAAATTTGGTATTGTTCTGGCATACCAATCTTTGCCTTGCCTAACGTGGGCCTGGTAAGGTAATAGTGAGGCGTGCCTCAGTAAGGCCTGCCTAATTCGGGCCTAACTGATTCTTCAGTATGCCTCACTGTAATTCTAGTCGGGTTAAATCAAACGGTACTAATCTACAAGCTGATATTCGTCAAGGCGAGAGTTTGAGCTCCATTTAACCTCATAATGGATGAAATAATAAGCAACGTGGAAAATATTTCCAGAGGATATAAATTATCAAACACGGAAATAAAGATAATTTGTTATGTAGACGATGCCGTACTTATCTCCAATTCAGAAGATAATTTTCAAAGATTACTTTTTGAATTTGAAAAAGCATCAAGTAGACAAAATATGTTCATTTCCGTACCTAAAACGAGCTCACTTATATTACTATATCGCGCCATCCATTACGATGTAAACTTGCTGCATATGAACAAAGTTTTCAACAAGTTATGGAGTTTAAATACATGGAAGCAAAAATCACATCTTCAAGAATCTTGATAGATGAATTTCGAAGTCAGTGGCAAAAAGCAGTTCAAGTCTCTGGTTGTTTACGAGGCGTCATATGGTGAAATAAAGTAATGGCACAAAACGCAGTGTAAATCTCGCTTTCGACCACTAATGACTTATGCCATTGAGATAGGCGCAAGCAAAGACAGCTACAAAACGTGATATCGCCATTATCGAAAAGCGAACTCTTAGAGCTCTAACCGGTCATACTCTACGGGATCGCATGAGCAATGAAAACATAAGAGAAATGTGCCAAAAAAGAAGACGAGATTGGAAGCAACATGTCCTCAGAATGACCGACGACCGTTTGGCAAAACTGGTGATGGCTGGGTAAACAAAACACTACACGCCTACAAGGAAGATCACCGAAGAGATGGGAAAGTGCTGGGGATCCGATCTTTAAAAACTCTTTTTTTTATTGTAAATTAATATGTATTTACAGAATGATAATCCGGAATAAAGATCAAAAAGAAAAAAATTAAAAGAAGCCATATTTAATTAGTACGTCGGCATCTGGTAGTTCGCACAACATCAAAATTGGCCAAATGGTCTTTGGCCGACCGCAACCTCTGCTCCCTTGCGGGTTCCCGTCCAGTGTTAGTGTAAAGTTTATATGAAGATTAATATTGGCCAAAATTAAACTGTACTTGGGGATTTTTCGGCGCGAAGATTTGATAACTATTTTTTTATATTTTTATTGAGGGTTGCCGCGGGTTGCATGTCAATTTTTAATATTTGAATAGGAAAAGTGGCTGTATGTCATTTTGTTTATGTATAAATCAAACTAAAACTTAAAAAAATTCATTTAAATTTTACAATTTAAAAACAAATTATTTCTACCCTTTTTTTCTAATCATATTTTTTCGAATTAACAATTATTGTGGCCGTTTTAATTTCTACTTTCTAACTTCATTGCCATAACTCCCTCAGTTTTTGAATTAATGTAATAAAAGGCAGCTCAGTTTCTTTTAAAATTTGAGTGATCGAAATTAAGTTCAGAGCTATACGAGGGGGGTTCAATAAATACCAGTGTTAAAAATGAAGACAAAATTTGTTCAACAACTTTTTTTTTTTTTTTCAATATAGTCCTCTTTCTGAAAGATACTCTTCTTCGTACCATAGCGGACCTATTTTTCTTACAATTTCACGTAGAACTCGAGTTTGCTAGGAATCATATTTATAAAAAAAAACGATTTATCTGGCCTATGATACTTTTATGTATATTACATTTATCGATTCCACATTTCATACTATCACAGAAATGAAAAAATTTATCGATTCAAATTGACCCACCCTAATATAAAGGCATACATACATATCTGCCTTATAATACCATAACATATTCACTGTTGTGCAGCAATTGAACAATGGGAAGGCGAAATGGTTAGATTAAATTCCAAAATTGTTGAGGTGCCCTAATTTTTCATAACTGTTCTGTTAGAGCTGTTCTGCGTAAAAAAAGCAACATATTTATTTACTACAATAACTTTAGTAAGGCAATACCGAAGCAATGTAGTGACATATGAACTTTTTTTAATGTGTCACTTGTGCATTAGGACAACCTGAAAAAACCTCTTCAAAGCGAAATCAGGAAACCATTGATTTCTTTCCGACATAACCGAACTGACCGTTGCGTGAAGCTGAAGCAGTTTTAAGGAAAACTGGTGCTAATGTGTCAGAAGACACGATTGGAGGACCTCAAATTACGGAGCAGCTCTCATTATCACACTTTCAAGAAAGACTTGTTGTAATTGTAATTTTTTGCATACGTCACTTTGGTATTCTGCTGATAATCGACAACTTCAATGAACTGTTAAGCCCCCAGTTAAGGTTCAATTTTGGAGCTGCTTCTCCAATAAAGAATTTGGCCATTTATTTGTGTTTTACGCCAATTTGAATGCAGTTTTGAGAAATAAAATATACCAGAAAGCATTACTACTATGCTTGGAAGAACTAGCGAACTTTGGATCTCAAGTATCGAAGCCGAAGATGTGTGGTGTGGAAACACCAAAATAGGATTGTAATGTTGGATTGGACTTCATATTCACCTGATGCCAATCCTATTGAAAATTTTTGGGAAATAGTTAGGTTTTTCCTAGGGAAATAATTAGGTTTTTCAAATGCAAAAAAATACGCACGGTAAAATAGTTATCAAAGCAATTTCGACTGTATTGGAGCCGACTATTTCAAAAAGTTATCTGTTTACTTAGAAATACCAGTACCATAAGCAGCCAACTATAGGTTGTAATTGTATGCGATTACTTGCGATTGGCTGTAAAGTTAATTGAAGGCACATTTTAAAACGACCAACTATATGATTTTCCACGACAAAGCAATCCACAACATAACCTCGTCGCTATGGTGGCCGCGAACTCAGTCTAAGTATCTAATTTTCTAGATGTCGTTAAATGAAGTTGTCTAAATAAACACAAATAGATTTAAATAAATTTAAAATAGATTTAAATAAATTTAAATTGAATAAGTGGTAAGTTTTTGAAAGAAGATAAAGAGTTTCATAGCAAAGAATACCGAAAGAAGTGGCCAAGTAACATCCAAATAAGAAATTAGCTTACAGGGTAAGCCAAATACAATTTTAAGCAAATAGATTTTTTTTTAATTAAATAAAACGAACTAAATAATTTATTTAATAAATATAATAAAATAAAAAAAACTTCATAAGTTATAACTGTATATACTATTTCTCTCAATCCATCCAGTCAAGCAAGTTCTCCAACATTTTATTCACAGTATCGTCTCTACCTCCTGAACTACTCGGACGATAGTCACTTCAAAAGTGTAGTTCCTTTCTGGATTATCCACTTAATATCGAATTTTAGTGTCATTTCTGCAAAAAAAAGTCTAATGGGATTAAGCCCTAGCGTCGAAGAAGTCAAGTGACTTAGCTTAGATATCCTATAAAGCTGGAGATTGCTGATAAACTTTGTCAAATGGTACGCCGGCCCGCTGAAACTAAAATACGTATAATTTCATTTTGCGTATTTCAGACCACAAAAAGTTCGTATTCATGGCTCTGTAGCACTCTTAGTTAACCGAAATTTCAACCGAAACCTAGTAATATTTTTGAAATAGATGAGCTGATTATGTCACTACGCCCGGATTCACAACAAACTGTCTCCCTCTACAGAAGCTTTAACATTTTGACAAACATTTAGGCTTTCTTGTCATCAAATGTGACAACTTTGCTGGTGACAAAGCAAAGCTACTGAGATGAAACTGCGTCGGCCTAAGTCGTTGTCGAATTTATACAGCTCTGAGGTACAGATTGAGAAGTTACAATGGACAGGACGGTCAATTGATTTCAATTACTGAGTTACTTAAACTTTAATATATCTGGTATCATCGCGCAAAATTCTCATCAGGCTCGTGAGTAGAATCGATAGTGAGTCGTAGCATCTGGGCTGAGTTCTATATTCTCAACAATAACATTTTTCTTCGGTGCGCACCACAGAATAATGGCGATTATGTATTTTGTTCCAACGATAGTCGGATCTACGCTAAATGACTAGGATATATATCTGGCCTAGGTCTGATCCTCTAGCGGCATTCCTAAATATTTGAGGAGTTTTTAAGGGATTTGAAGATGCCGCGACCACATAAGTCAGGTACTTAAGCTCCTGCGCACAATTCAAAAGGCAGTAGAGGAGCACATGTTGAGAAAGGCAGTTTGACCAATTGCAAAATTGCTTATGTAAACGCGCATGCGATGACAGGTATACTGAATCGGTTATATCGTTCGATAGAAGGAACTGTAGAACTTTAGTGGGTGTACTAACAGGACACTGCCTAGTTACAGCGAATTCTTACAAGCTAAACCTAACTCTTAACGATGCTTGCAGGAAATGTAATAAGCCGGGTACAAAAGAAACCTTGATGTAATATATCTCCTATGCTGCTTATGTGCTCTCAATTTCGAAAGACCACAATGTACCCCTGAGCTGGAGCTTTAGCGACTCATGAATATTTTCACTAAAAATAGGACTCTGATCTGGTATGGTTATGGACCAAAATTGTGTATGCGTGGCTTCGGCCAGCCAGCATAAACTAACCCAACCTTTTATGCTATTACAATACCAGCAATAGCAGCGAGATTCGTAAGGGTTGGTGAGTGCTTCATTAAGCACGAAGTTTAATAGTTTTCGATAAACGCAGCCATTACTTTGAAAGTAAGTTTGCAATTATTCGAAGGTGTTTTAAACGTGAAGCGATCTATTTCGTACCGCGGAGGCATGCGGAGTCCGATATTTTGAGCGTCGAAAATATATAAGTGTAAGCTTAAATCAAAAAGATGTTAGTTTTTGGATGGCCCTTTAGGAAAATTGATGCTAAAGTATATCCATTTATAAAAGCAAAAGAAGCTAGTCACCTAATATGAACTTTATATGCATGTCTGTGTGTGAGTATAAGCACCTATTACTGGAACGTTTTTAAATTACTAACATCCACAGAGTTTCCATGCCAAATTCTATCTGTCTTTGGTGGCAAAAATGATTATTGCTTAAATGACATAATAATTTTTGAAAGAGTTTACACTTGTGCGCACAATAATAGCAGAGCGACACATTGTCAAGTTGTGACTGTTTGCTAAATTTTTATTTATTTTTTTTGTTTTCGTGTTTTGTTTTATGTTTTCAATTTTTCAGGATTTTTTATTTAAATAAAAGCTAATACTACAACCAAAATGTGTTAAATGATATCAGAAATTTAAAACTTTTTATAAAATTAAAAAAAAATTGAACAAATTTTCTTCAAAACTTTTCACTTCTTCGTCAAAAAAAAAAAAATCTGCGTATGCAGTTTTGTAGTTCATTAAATTTTAGTACAAAAAGTGTTAGTTTAAAGTGGCTCATAGCGCGCGTTGGTTTTTGATAATTTTGTTTGCTGGTGGTGTTACTCATTTTTTATAGATATTTTTAGGAATTTTTTTTTTAAAGAAAATAAAATGCGATCGTTTTGATTTTATAGTATGTTATTATTGACATCAAATAGTATACAAAAACAATTTTTTTTTTGACATATTTTTTGTAGTAGTGTGGCACCAAAGTAAGCGTCTTAAAAAAAGATAAGTGGTTTGCCAACAGGATTTTGGCTCTTCAGGACATCAGAAACGAAAAAGTTAAACTGATTATTATTTTGTAGGCTTGTCATTCTATCAGGTGCTACAATGGGAAAATTTTTTTGAAAAATAAGAAAATGGCGGACTTTTGAAAAAAGGTATGTTTTCGGGTGGCAATCAGACTTTAGTATGGAAAGTTAGTGCTGAAAAGAAATAAAAGTAGCACCTGGCAGAACTACTGATGTGTGGAATAATTGATGAAAAGTTCAGATCAATCGCTTAAATAGAATTTGCTGTAGGTCGTTGACAGACCAGTAAAACGTTGTTTAGCCGTGTGGCTAACAAAACGCAGCTACGACGTGCTCTTCAATATGCGCTATAACTTAACTGATATTTTGAATTTTAGTCTAAAATTTTCACATTATATATTTTTTTTTCAATTTTTAACCAGACCGCGAAACGAATGCTCTACTTTTTTATATGAAGAAAATGTTTACGACCGCAAAAAATATTATATATATTCAAAAATTAACGCGAATTATTAAGCATGCGATACTTCCTATTTGCACTTCATTGATGTTGACATCATCGGTCATAACAAGCGCGGAGTTAGTTCTTCCTTTTCCGAACTGGATATAGAGGCAAAGTGAATGGGTCTGGGGGTGAACGAGGACAAGATGAGAACGGAGGCCTCCTGCCATCAAACAAGCAACCGGCACACTCGTTTATCAACAACCACGTCGCTGTTGACACTTATGATTTTGAGGTTGTAAAAGACTTTGTTGTCTCCAACAGCCGCCCGTGAGTACGAGAAAGAAACGACTGGCGCGCTTTGCTATACTCGGACAAAATCACCGAAGCGGTTATCGCGCCAATCAAGAAAATTAATAACTTGTACTTCATTATAACAAAATTGAATGGGCTATAAAAATGCATACTCCAATTTTTTCTCAAAATTCTGATTAAAAAATTTGAAATTTTGAAGAATATTCTGATTAAAAATTTTGCAGTTTTGAAGAAAATTTGTTTGATTTTTTTAATTTTACTAAAAGTTTTGATACTTTAAGTTATATGATTTTTGTTGTATTATAAACTATAATACTAACTATTGAAACAAAACAAAAAATTATTAAAAATATATAAATAGCCAAAATTTTGCTATATGTCGCGCTGTTATTATTGTGCACACAGCTGTATAAAGTAAATCTGAAAATGAAGAACATATTTGATAATGACTACAATACATCAAACATATATACATACATACATATGTACTTAGCTATGAAGCAATAATGTTAGATTAGCCAGTAATTTCAGCCAATTTAACATTTCATTGCATGAGTTGGCTTTTCTATATCTCCTTCAGCTGCAAGCCACTGGGTGGTGGTTGCTATAAATATTACTATAGTTATTTGCTGCTTTGAGTATTACCAGGGTTTCCGTCTTCATAATTTTCCAATGAAAAATAGTTAGAGTATAATAATGTTTAAGGAGGGGGGAAATGGAAAGTTAAAAAAAAAATGATTATTATTTATTATTTTTGTTTTTATTAGGAAAAATATATAAATATTAAACCCAATTGCATATGAGAGTGAACCAAAAAATTATAATAAGTAAATATGAATGAAATCAAAATAAAATGTTTTACAGTGGCGGTCACGATATTTAATAGCAACGTGAAATATGCCCTTTATGCATATAAAATTAAGATCTTTAGTCTCACGAGAATAACCATTTATTTTGTATGGAAATGAACTCAAAACAGTGCCTAAGTGCTCGTGTTGTCTATTTTATAGCTGAAGCACCAAACTGTGCTTGCAAGAAAACTATTTTAGCTGTGAGGTAGTTGGCCCCAAAGGCAGTGGTGATCACTTACATAGCACTGTATAATACCTCAAAAAAAAAAAAAAAAAAAAAAAAAAAAAAAAAAAAACAAGGAGAAAGACTATGGTAAAAGGGGTCAATTGGTTCCCTTTAAAACATGACGCTTTAAAGTTTACGTCAATATTTTTTAGAGGTTGTCAAGTCTTATCTCTTCTCAGAAGGAAGTGGCTTACGGAATTACAATTCACTTAAAAAATATGTTCAGCAACTTTGTGAAGAATACTGCGAGAAATAATAAAAAATTCTTGGAACATAACATTTTGACTATTTTACATATGGATACGTTTTTTTAATTTTTCGAAAATCATAAAGAAGCTTGTAAAACATATGTAGAGTGGTCTTAGATATAGTACAGAATGTTTGCCAAGCAATTTCGATCAAAATATCTCTATGTAGAGATACGTGGGATGAATTTAAGGGCTAATACAGTTCAATATTTACTTTACTACTTTTAGCGGATCTCCTGTAGAAATAAGAAGGTATTTGTTTGACTGTATGTAACAAGGAGGCCATGCATTTATTCTCAACTTTGCACGACTAATCATATTAGGGTAGACTGGCTATGCTAAACTTCCAAGTATACTTATCTCATGGTAAGTTTCTTAAAAACCTGTGGGTTTGAGGTAGCGCATATCCCTAAAATCGACGAGTTGAACGAGAAAATCGGAAAATTTATAAGGTACCAGTCTCAACTTGTACTGAGTATCTCTATAATTCCACATTTCCGACTATTGTGGCGTTTTTCAAGCCGAAATTACTGCAATTGTTATGGAAACAAAGCTGTTTACCATGCTGAACATGGTACAAGATCCTCCTACTTTGTAAAGATTTGGGGGTACTTTCCCCAATAAGATTTTGTTGACCGATCACAATAAATTAATCAATCAATCAGATCGCAATCAAACAATAAATCACTATCAAACTAAATTTGTAATTTTTTCCAGTATTCATTGGCTTTTCATCATGGAAAGACTTGCGAAATCGAACGCTCTGTAAAAGGTATTCATCACGCGCTCAGGCACGGTTGAGTTACGAACATGAGAGGGATGGCACTGGGAAGATATTTCCTGGGTGTCGCAACTTCACCCTGTGGTCACCATGAGTTCTCTTTCTAAGTAGTCACTCTATCTTAAAGTAACCTAAAATTTTAAGAAGTTCGACTTGAATCTGCCATTAAGGAGTAGAAAAACGGAGAGAACACAAACGCTCTTTCAGGGGGAAGTACCAGCCAATGGGCACATCACTGACACTAAATTATTACAGGAACAGATAAAATAAAATTTTCTTGATTTATAGTTGATTTTTTTCCTTTAATCTTGCAAAAACCTACTTTTTCACTTGATTATTTAAAAAAGTCGCGTTGTAACCTCTACTGCTATTCTGTCATCCATCATTCTATTATTCTAATCCAAAATAGTTTTTCTCCAAATAACAACCCTGCTCTCTTCTACATCTCAACTACATCTTCTGCTGCTGTTAAGTATTCTTGTTTTTCTTCTTTTTTTCTTCATGATTGTGCGCTTTAGTATCTAATGTTCTAATTTGTGTGCTTTTGTAAGTAAAGCGAGGTCAACTTTATCTCTCATACCCCTCATTTCGTTGCTCATACAGCTAGACGTATAGTGCATGTGTGTGTGTGTATACTCGTACTTATAAAATGCTTTGCAACAACGACTCTTTTCAAAATAGTAACAAGCATATTTCCACCTACACTCGTTCACGATGGCATTAGCGCATCTAATCCCTTCCTTGCTACAGCTATTAACCTAACCACTCGCACCCCCGCTGCTACTCACCACTAACTGCGTTCTTTTCAGCTTTTGTGTGTGCGCATTTGCCATTTATTTGCTCGCTAAGTAGTAGTTTTTCTTGGGATTTCTTCGCTTAGTTTCAGTTGTCCATCAGTGTAGTTAGGTGAGTGTGGGTGTTGCTGCTCTTGTCTAAGCATTCCTCTCCCCTTTTGTCGAACTCTCTTGCAATTAGCCGCGCTTTTGTATACTTCGACGATTAGATCTGCTTTGCCCCGTCGCCTCTGCTATGATGCTGATTCTACATATTTGTGGAAAAATTTTGCTGTGCGGTGATGCGATGCAGGGAAATAGATTTCAAAGCTTGTTGCTTAAAAAATTGTAAATTGCAGATATTTTTTCTTTGATTTTGTGGTGCTTTCACAAGGCAGATGGATTTTACGAGAACCTTAAGGCGGTTGCCCTCCAAGGGGCGACTGCTGTAAGGAAAAATATTTCTATAATTTTGACATTTTTTTCTGAGCATTGGAATCGAACCCACAAACTACATGTTCCATGACCAGCGTTCCTCACACAAGTATCACGACTATGACAGCTACAATTATGCAGATGCATGAACCGAAAGTTTTAATAGGGACCGATATTTTTTTACGTATTAATTTAACAAAGCAAACTTAGATTCTTTAGGTATTCGCAATTTTTAGGAACCCATCATTTAAGGCCTAGTTTTTTCCATAGTGAAATTAAAGAATGAGCAGCGTTTGGAAACTATTAAAATTATAACCGAAGTCCCTAATCAAAGTGAAGTCGAGTTGTCTTATTCTGGAGCATAACTTTTTTGTGTCTCTGTTGATAATGCGACCCCGTTTTCTTCAGTGCATTCGATTTAGTAGTTGCTAATATAAATATAGGGTGGTAAATTCACATTTTGATTTGAAATAAAATAACGAAAATTCAAATTGATTGGGCAATTTTTATTATTTTTGTGTAGAACGAATCATGGTATTCATTTTCTGAAGATAATCCCTCATAAATATTAGGCGCGACTGCTCCGTAATTCGGCCATCCGTAAATACCAAATTCGAATGACTCGCTTGAGGACTTCGGTCGGTATCTCGTGAATAATTTAGTGTTGTAGTAATGTTGGCTTCCAATGCCTTAATCGAAGCTCGTTTATCTACAAAGCATTTCGACTTTATATACCGCCACAAATAAAAGTCAGAGGTGTGTTGTCGCACGATCTTGATGCCCGCCCGATCGACCAGAGAGGAGAGATAAGCTTTTCATCAAAACGACATAGCAGTAAATCCATTGTTTCGCGGACTGTAGGGCAAGTAGCCGCAGTGACCATCTTGTTGCCAAATGTTGTGAAGATAGCCTGTGATCTCAGGTATCAAAAAGTCGTTTATCATGGCGCGATAGCGCTCGCCATTCTCTGTTGCATCGGTGTCAGCCTCCTCTTTGAATAAATATGGGCCGATGATTCCTCCCGCCATTGGCCGCGCCAAACTGTTCTTGAATGGCTTCGGGTTGCTTTTTAACTCAAATACGGCAATTTTGCTTAGTGACGTAGACATTAAAGGTTACCAGTGGTCTACAGCTCAAAAATTATGGGTACTTTCAAGAATTTTTTTTACAATAAAAAAATGAAAAACGATATTTAAATTTTTTTCTATTTAACTTCTTTCACATACCAAAATGAAAAAAAAATGTTTTCATTTTAATGATTTAAAAAATGGCGCTTTAGTGGACCCTCCCGATAAATTGGACCTGGAAGTGTGTTGACTATTTCGGCTCTTCGACTTATCTGCAACACGAAAACCAAAAAAACTAATATAGTAATCGGTAGGACTGTGCCTACGACTCGTACTAGAAACAAATATGATAAAATGCAGCGGTTTGGAATTTGAGACTCTAAAAATCGGGTTTTTTCAATTTTCTAATAAAAAATACAAAATAATTGAAACAATTATATGATTATAGTACGGGCGATAGCCATTGCTGTTGGGAACAACATACTACTGTGGGCAAAAAGTAAGGTCAATTTATTTGTCAAACTTCGCGGGATTAAAATTTCGCTCTAGTTATTTTTTTCATGAGTTGGCAGCACTGTAATAACATCTGGGCCAACTTTCATGTGAATGTCATTATCAATAATATATTTACGCTTGTGTTTACCAAACGACCAAGAGTGCATTTTTCGATTTTTACAATGTCTGATTTGATTGAGCAGAGAAGTGCCATCAAATTTTGTTTGCGGAATGAAATTTCGGCTGCGGAAACGTTTAGTATGTTCCAGAAGGCATTTGGTGATTCGACCATGTCGCAGAAAAATGTTTATAAGTGGTACAAAGACTTCAAAGAGGGTCGAGAACGTGTTGATGACTTGGAGCACTCTGGACGACCATCGACGTCAACAGATGACCAACACGTCAATAAAGTGAAGGAGTTTGTCCTCAAAAATCGTAGGTTGACTGTAAAAGCCTTACTTATATGATCGGAATATCAGAAGGATCTGTGAAAACCATTTTGAAAGACTATTTGGGCCTACGAAAAGTCAAATCTCGTTTGGTACCGAAAACTCTCAACTTCTTGGAAAAAAGTCGTCCCGTTGATGTGTGTGAAACAATGCTTTCAGACTATCAGGACAAGCTCAAATGCATCATTACGGGAGATGAGACTTGGATTTATGCTTACGACCCTGAAACAACTGACCAATCAAGCGAATGTCGTGCTAAAGGCGAGGCCAGACCGAAAAGAGCACGTCAAGGTCGTTCAAAAATAAAGGACATGATGACAGTTTTTTTTCGATTTTCGTGGTGTGGTGCGCTATGAATTCCTTCCACCTGGCCAAACTGTTAATAAGGAATATTATTTGAGCCTTATGTGTCGTTTACGTCTAAAAAGACCAGAATTATGGGCCAACAACTCTTGGTTTTTGCATCATGATAATGCACCGTCTCACACTGCACTCGTTCTTCGTGACCATTTCGTCAAAAATTCCACGCATATTGTTCCGCAACCACCGCATTCGCCTGATTTGGCTCCGTGTGACTTCTGGCTATTCCCAAAACTCAAGAGACCACTCCGGGGAACGCGTTTCGAGTCGATTGAGGAGATAAAAGCTGAATCGAAGAAGGTGCTAATGGCTATACCGGAAATGGACTATTTGGCATGTTTCGGGGATTGGAAAAATCGTTGGCATGAGTGTATTTCATCGAGAGGGGATTATTTTGAAGGGGATGAAACTGATTTACAAGAATAAATAAAGATTTCTCATTTTACAACCAAATTCCACTTATTTTTTGCCCATAGTAGTATGAAAATTACAGAAGATTCGATTGAATGGTTTTTGTTTTTGTCACTGGCCGAAAAAAAGTCGTTTCGAGATAAACGAGTATAAAGTTTGAGGTATAGGAGCGCGCGGACCGCTCTCTACCTAGTCAATGGGCTGTAGAATCTATAATATTGGAAATTTCCTCATGAAAATTTCACAAAATATTCTTAATGTACTAATATATAATTTCAAATTATCGAAAAAAAACAAACAACTATTTTTGTTAATTAATAGACCACCGGGGCCCCTTAAGCCAAAAAGGGGCCTGATCCATAAGAGCCATCATGATCCCTTTTCACAGAGCTTTGATTTTTGTAATACAATTGTACGATTTATGCATGTTGAAATGTGAATTAATACTGAAAAAATTATGTGTTCAGTTCGACAGTAGTCGGGCGTGATCTGTCAAAAAACCTCTATTGGAAGTAGTAAGTACCTTTAGCCTGATCAGCTTTTATTTATAATACCGAGTGGGTTTCACCAATTTCTGTGGTTCATTACTTTGCAGATATTCGACATCAAAATCGCCGGTCATGAAGCATTCCATCTTTCACTATTAACAGTCTAAGTATTTAAAAACCCTCAATGAATTTCAGTTCGTTTTTGTATTTTTTTTTTAATGATATCAGAAAATCACAATACGGTTTCCGAGCATGAAGAATTGAACAAGCCAAATGTTACTCAATCGCTTTGTACAACTTCAGTAAGGTAGGAACTGGAGTAAGATTCGTTCGTCTGGATTCCATAATACCAAGTAACCTAACCAGATAACCCAGAGTCTATTGAAAATTTTCACAGATTTTCTATGACACTCGCTACACGATCTTCGCCCTCTAAAGCTTATCAATCATCCCACCATTGACGGTCGTAGAAAAATGCTGGAAAGAATATTTATGGTTAGACCCCTTACTGAGTCGATTTCTAGTCCATTTTTTCGGGCAGAAGTTAAATTTGATATTTCTTTTCGAGACCAGTTTTTCTGAAACCATAGAAAATCAATTACGAACTTATGAACCATTTCGATCCTTATGACAAAATTCGCATTGTCATTCCAGCACCTCTGATAAATCGGGCCACCTCTTTACCATCGAGAAAATGATACCATCTTTTCTCATTAAATAATTTGCAACGGCATATCCCTGGATTTTTGCTCAGCTGACGAATTTTTTTCTTCTATACCTCTACATTTTTAAATCGCGATCCTTCACAAAACTCCGCCTTTCTGGGCCCAACGGTGAAACAAAAATGATTCGTATGCTATACGCACTCTATGTCGCGTCGGTGAGTCTGGAGAAAGGTTGGGTTTAATTAATTTAAAAAAATTTTAAATACAAACGTTGGCATCGTAGAAAATGTGGGTGTGATCGGAAATGCATAGAAATTGAAGATGCGGATTTTTAGCATCTTCTACTGGTAATAACAGAAAAGGAATAATAAACCTTACTGTGTTTTATAATATCCTAATGCACGGAGTTATCAAAAATATACTAAAATTAAATTGACTCTCTCCAAAACTTCCTCTTTTAACCTTTTTGATCCACTTAAAATTCACGGCTTGTTCACTTCTTCGCTTGACAAAATTAATTCATTAATTGAATAATTCGAAACCGAAAATTGCTCAACTTTTGAATTTTTAATGCTGATTACGATTACATAAGTAAATGTCAAATTACATTCATTCTGTTGCTTAAGTATTCAACTAATCTGGAAGTTTTTGCCCCACACTTTTTTGGTTTTGGTTTGCCTGGGCGTGAGCACTTCAAATGTCTTTCTCTTGCCAAGTTGAGTGCTGTGCAAACAAACACACATCCCTAAATATCTAATAATGGTAATATTTGCCAAGCATTAATAATGAGAAAACCTCCCACAATTACAGCAACAAACATTGGAACGCCCGCTATAAAATTTATGTTCCTTTCAAAAGTTTGCTTTCTCGATATTTACCATTGCCAATTCTTAATTACGTAATTTTGTCAATTAACATTTCTCTAATGAATTTGTTTGCGGCATTAGCAACACAAACAAAAACATGCACTAGACGAGAAGTAATAGCAATAACGAAAACAAGGCCAATTGCTAACAACCAAACGCAGGAAGAGCCATCGACCAATTGACTGTGGCAATCGTCAACAGAAGTGCAGGCTGAAGAGCCAACTACCATTAAACAGGCGACCAGCCAACTGTAAGTAAGACATCTGAGTGCTGCTTCGGTATTCAATGGCAGCACAGAAGGATGTGGAAAGCAGATACAGGCCAATAGAGTGGGCACATTTTCGCTGCACTCTGTCACTGAAGCTGTGAGTCACTTGTTAGGGTTTCTTACGTTTTTGCTATTCAAGTGGTGCTACAGTTGCTTCAGTTCACTTTGGCGTGTCTTATTTTAGAATATTTATAAATTTTCTGCTGGTCTTCTTTTTGTCTGCTCTACAAATAAAGGGTTTTTCAATAAGGGCGGGTAGATGTTTAAATGGAATAAAATGGCGTTTGCTGTGTGGCGCGTAGCGCCGTCCTGCTGGAACCGCATGTCGCCCATATGGTTCAATATGGGCCATAAGAAATTGGAAGGGCCACCACGTCTACCGAAAAATGGGCGCAATGCGCGCAACGTTTGCGTTAAGTTTTATCATTTCAACGTGTTGTTCAATCGTGTAACTTGCCATGATGATTTGGCATAAACAACTGAATAATAAACAAAAGATTTGACAGATGCCACCAAAACGAAATGGCTGCCACAGGGCGCCAAAATCGACCCGCGCCAATTGAAAAACCCTTTATAATATAAATGTATTTGTATGAACTAAGAGGTTGGCTAGTAGTTGATTTTCTATGCAGTTGTATACTACTTTTTTTCGTAGTTTCTTGTACCAAGTTGCAGCAGAGCACTTTAACCTTACTCTTGCTACTTTTTGGAATTCGCTGTAGTTGCATTTTTTCTTGCTCCTCTGTTTCTCGCAATTTTTACTAAGTAAAGGGTGATTTTTTTGGCTATTATCTTTTTAAGCAGTTGGTTTAAACAGCTGATGCACGTTTCGTGTTTTGTTTCACTGTCAAACATCTTCAGTTTAGTCTATAATTTAACCATGAATCGTCTTACAAACGAACAACGCTTGCAAATCATTGAATTTTATTATAAAAATGCGTATTCTGTTAAGAAAGTTTAAAGTCGAAAAATTGTGTTTAGCGACGAAGCTCATTTTTAGATCAATGGGTACATAAATAAGCAGAATTGTCGATTTTGGAGTGAAGATCAACCAGAATAATTGCAAGAGCTACCAATGTTTCCAGAAAAGGTCACAGTTTGGTGCGGTTTATGGGCTGGAGGTATCATTGGACTGTACTTTTTCAAAGATGCTGCGAATCGTAACGTAACTGTGAATGGTGAGCGCTACCTTAAGTTGATACCCAACTTTTTTTGCCCAAAATGCAAGAGCTTGACTTGCATGACATGTGATTTCAGCAAGACGGTGCCACATGCCACACAGCACGCGCAACAATGGACTTGTTGAGAGGCGAGTTCGGTGAACATTTTATTTCACCTTCGGGACCTGTCAATTGGCCACCCAGATCGGGGGATATAACGCCTTTAGATTGTTAAAAGCTCATGTCTATTCAGAAAAGGCTGCTTCAATTAACGCATTGGAAGGCAACATTAAAGTATTTATATGTGAGATACTGGCCGAAACATTGGAAAGAGTATGCCAAAATTGGACTAAGCGGATGGACCATTTGAAGCGCAGTCGTGGTCAACATTTGCATGAAATAATCTTCAAACATTAAATTATATGGAGTGTACTATCGATTTAAATAAAAATGTCATGCATTTTTCTGAACTTCACGTGTGTTTTTTTGAAAAACTTTCCTATAGCTCTTAAAAAATCACCTTATATATTATAATCCACTTTTAAAATTGTATATAAAATTTAGAAAAATTTCACACATTTTTTTTTTTATTTAATTTATTATTTTTTATAGTTTATTAAACTTTATTACAATTTTATAAAAAATTTTATTTGTTTAATCTTTTAATTAAAATTTTTTCAGGATGATTTTTGGCATGCGGTTTTATAACTCATTCAATTTAAGAGGCAAGTTTGAATTCGCTAGAAAATTCCGTTGGTTTTTTAGAAAATTTTTATTAAAGGTTAAGCGCATTTTCTCCATATTCGGAAAAATGTGCACTTTTTGAGTTTTAAATACAAGAACGAGTTATTTCTCTAAATATAAAATATATAAATATTTATACAGGGTGCAAAGAAATAATGAAACATATTTATGGAGATATAGTATGGATCAGAAACGTATCCGTTAAAACAATGAAATTGAACCCCTTATTGTTAGGTTAGGTTAGGCAATCACCCTACAGCCCCTCCTCACCAGCTCCTTCAGCAAGTCATTGATAACAATGATCCAGAGAAATGGTGAGAGAACACCGACTTGCGGCGTGCCCCTGTTCACCTGCCGGCGGAGAGAGACGCTTTGCCACGACCGTTCTGTCGCTAAGCATTTTGTAAATAAACCTGGAAAGGTCGGTTCCAACCCCAAGCCTACCCAGAGATATAATAATTGCCTCCGGGAGAACGTTGTTAAAAGCCCCCTCGATGTCGAGGAAGGCGCCAACTGCGAGTTCTTTCTGGTATAGAGATTCCTCAATGTCTTTAACAATTGTGTGCAGGGCAGATTCCACTGATCTACCCTTGCAGTAAGCATGTTGGGTATGCGACAAACGCCCCCGAGGAACTCCGCTTCTTATGTGTAGGTCAATCAGCCTCTCAAGGGTTTTCAGCAAGAAAGATAAGAGACTGATTGGTCTAAAATCCTGGGGCGAGACATGTGAGCTCTTGCCAGCCTTGGGTATGAATACAACCCTCACCGCCCTCCAAGATCCCGATATATATTCCCTGGCCATGCAGCTCGCATATATAGGGCCCAGCCAGCGGCATGACACCTCCGCAGGTTTCTGCAGTTGGGCAGGTATGATGCCATCAGGACCAGGCGACCTTCAACCGAAGGAGCCAATGGCCCAAGCGAAGCGGTGCTCATCCAGCAGCCAGTCCCAGTACTGAGGATAGATTGGTGTACCTCCCAAGCTGATGCTGCTAGATACCGGATTCGTCGGAAAATTAGCGTCGAGAAGCATTTTTAGGGATTCCTCGCCACTCATCGCCCAACGTCCCGATTCATCCCTCAGGTATCCCAGGGGAGCCGAGCTTCTCGTGAGTATTCGTCTAAATCTTGAAGACTCATGACACATTATAAAGTATCTTATAAAGTAATACAAAATATTTCTTAAGCATGCTTTATATTAAAGAATTTAAAAGAAAAGCTTTAATATTAAATAAAACCGCAGATATTTAGTTTTAAAACCCTCTATAATAAAATTTTCAACGTTGAAAAATCTCCAAATTATTAAATTTTTCGGAATTTTTCAATTTATTTCCTATTATACTCAAGTAAGGCTAAAATTACGCAAGTAAAACAAAAAAAAAAAATGTCGACAATATCCAAAATGCGTCGATCACTTGACAAGGAATCGTTCATTTTATTCGTATAGTTCATAACTTTCAAAGAAAGCTATTTGGTATTGGAGATGAAAGGAAATTGTTAAATAAATGCTTATAAATAAAGTTAATTTTTTATTATTTGGTGGGTTTTTTACATGAGATGTTATCCGAGAATTGTTTTTACCGTTAAAATAATATAAAATACAAATAAAAAAATAAATAATATCAAATTCGGATTTTCATCGGATTGTCGGATATAGATTTTTCGCGCTCATATACCCCTTCATGCCAATTTTGAGTCAGTAAAAGCGGTAAAGTTATAATAACGACTTCACATGCACACAACCGAGACTCTAAAGCTTAAAAAAATAAACTTCCAGCAGAGAAGCCTTCATGCGCTACCAGCAATGTTTGGCCATAGTTCTACAGCTTATCGATCACTGCCTTAACGCCATCCATGATAAAGCTAGTAGTAGGTCAGTAAGCTGTGGCCGGTCGGTGCTATTGACGGTTTGTTTATTTTGCATGGCATCAGTCGTACGTTGTGGGTGAGCAAAAACTGCTAGCAGCATCGAACACTCATCGGCACTCAGAACTTCTAATGCCCAATGACTATATGGCTAGTTAGCACATCCGTACGCCTATGTTACTATGTATCATAGGACTGGTACTCGCATGCTTGCCCATGCCGCTTTGTTATGTGTGTTTTTACGCATACTTGCACGCGTACGTAGTTTTTGCTTTTTTCTGCCATTCAGTAGTTTATTACTTTCGCAATTGGCAACTTAAAATTTGCGCGTTAACCGGCAATAGGCAGCAGGCGGCAGGCAGCGGCATCAGTACCAGCACTAGCAACAGTACCGGCCTCGACTATCCGTTTTCTTTGCTGGGGTTTTTAGTGTTTGCACTTTTGATTTCGTTGATGTGAATTTGATGTTCACTTATTCTCAGCTCTACTTTTCCCTGTTACGTTTGTGGTTGGCAATTTTTCGCTTGCGGTTTTGCATTTTTGGCCAAATTTTTCGCAGAAATCGCATTTGCTCTTCTAAATAGGTTGGAATTTTATTGTTGTTATTTTTTTCACTTTTTGTTTAGCCATTTCATGCTGCTCCTGCTACTTTTTTTATTTTGAGCAAATATTTTTATTTGTTCGGGATTTTTGGCTGAACGCACGGTTAGTCAGCCATACAAATGCGTTGAAAGCTCAGACTGAATTGTGTGTCAATTGGAATGAAATTGTACAAAATTCACTAAAATTGTACAATATTAGTTTTTTTTTTGTAGAATTAATGCTTATTTTATTTCTTTTTCACTTAACTTTTTCTTTTATTTTATTTTCATTTCGTTTCATTTTTTCTTTTGTAGCAAATCCCATCTGAGTTATTTATTCCTGCTTCACTTTCTTGGAGTGCCGTCGTTTCGCCGTATAATTAAATTACTTTTTCAAGTGCAATAAAAGTTGACGATTTTTGGTGTTAGGTTTGCTTTAGCCATTCGTGCAGCTGCTTTGCGAGTAACCATTCACAAAGGTTTGCCTGAAATTGGCCTTGACTCAGAATGCTCATAATGCTTATTTTATTTTCTGGCTTATTTATTTGTTGTTGTTTTTCGTAAGTAGTTTGAGAAGAGTGTAGAATTTTCGTTAATTTGAGAATTTAAAATTTTTAAAGAATATGAAGACTGCAAAATATTCACTTGTACATTTGTGTGTATGCGATTTTTTTGTGGTATGTATAGAAGTATTTTATGAACTATATCTTAAAGGAATTATTACATATTTTTTTACCACCAGCGAAAGACTTCAGACCCATCAGCTTCTCCTCCTTTATTCTCAAAACTTTCGAGCGATTGTTGGATGTATATCTCAGAGAGAAGATTACAAGCACAACGATTTCATCATCCCAACATGCCTACCTCAAAGGAAAATCCACAGAAACATCTCTTCATGAGGTTGTAAGTACGATTGGGAGGAGCATAGAATACAAACAATACTCACTAGTCGCTTTCCTCGACATAGAGGGGGCGTTTAATAATGTTAGCACAAGATCCATAATTGGGGCCCTTAATATATTAGGCACAGATAGAGTTGGGTATTTCCCGAGAAAATCCCAATCTCGAGAATCGGGATTTCCCGAAATAACGAAAATTTCAATTCTCGAGATGCGGGATTTCCCGAAAATAATTTTTGAGATTTCTCGAGAATTCTCGAAAATTCGGGAAAAATTCCAAAAAATTAAAAAAAAAAATCTAAAACCAGTGTAAGAGCAATGAATTTCATAAAATATTATTTTTATTAAAGTATATGGTAAATTACATTAAAAAATATTTGAAAATATTACTATTTCAATTATTGCAAACAAAAAAGTGAAACAAAAATAATTACAAAAAAATTCAAAACAAAAATAATTCAAGATTATACTTATTAAAATAGGGGAAAAAAGTGATTGTAAACATTATTTCCCAAAATGGTGTTTTAAAAAACACAGACTGTCAATGGCTTCGTCTGACAATCGCGTACGCTTTTTGGACACAAAATTACCCGCTGTAGAAAAATTCCTCTCATTTTGAGTCGATGTTGGCTTAACAGTGTTAAAAGCTCCGATCAGTCTCTCAACATTTTGTGTTTTCTCTCCAGTTTTTTCATATAGTTTTAGCACGTTTCTAAGCGACGAAAACATCTGGTTCGCCGCATGTTGCGCAATGTCTGCTTTCGGTTTTGAGCATTGCTGAACGTATTTTTCAAGCTGTTTCGCCATGTCTTCTTCATCCACGTTGTTGGTTGCAAATACGTCATCATCGTCAGAACTAGACACTGCTTGGTCTTCTTGAATGCTCGTAGAAAATAGACGAACCAAGTAGTGGAAAAATATACTTTTTCAGCGGGACATGATTCCTGAATGCGAACCAGGCCAAGGTTGTCAGATTGTCCATCGTCATAATATATATGGATGTTCATGTAACGTCGGTTTCGCACGCTTGTCCACTCGTAGATGCTCAAGCTGAACTTACGCTGTGCAGATTTAAAATTTTCAATTTTGATCTTCAAATCGCTTTTTATTTTCGTGCAGTACTTCATAACCAAACCCAGAACAGCTTTGTGACACTTTGGAAGATGAAATCCTAAGCGGCTGATACTATTACGAATGAACTCACTTTTTGTTATCGCGTTTATTGGAATTCCATCTTTTGCAGCCAATTTTGCAACAATTTGTTGAAGCGATTCAGGCGAGGAAAAAGTATTGAAAAAGTTGTGAAGAGTTCGGGTCTTCTTGGCTGGTGGCTGTTCTTTTGGAGCCTCATGTTCCCTTCGCTTCATGTTGTGTATCTTCTCCATGTGACGGTGAAGTCCAGATGTTGACGATGTCTTGCATTTAATGATTTTATTGCATTTCAAACATGTTGCTTCGTCGTCAAATGGCTTGAAAAGCTGCCACACTTGGTCGTATACGTATTCTGAACTCATGATTTTTAATGCTAAAAATTCAAAATTTGTTTTAAATTTTGTTTTTTAAAGGAAGTAACTAACCGGTAGTCACAGTCAACGATACGTCGATTCAAAACTTAGAAATAAGTAATATTTGGACCACAAAATATTTTATTATACGGTGTATAATTTATACTTAATCAGGTACCACAAAATGAAATGCACCCGCTCACTACAAAAAATAAATTTACAAACGTCGTCTGTGCAGTCTGCGAACAAATTGAAATTGCTTGACTATTTTCAAAGCATTTCTAATTGCTTAACTGCTGCTACATAAAAGAAACACATAAAACTAAACTTCATTAGCTTTATGTTACAGTGCTTTCCCTCGACATAGCATAGCAACGCATCTAGCATTTACTCTGTAGTCACCCTAAAACAAAAAAAAAAAAACAAACAAATGGAACAGTTATACTGTTGTGGCTTTTCGCATAGCAATTGAAACTATGGTGTGAATTGTATGTGATTCTGCGAAACAGTATGTAGTGTGCGCTTCTTTGTAACATAATGACCGTTACAGTTTGGAAACGTATTAATCATATGTATGTGTATTCTTTTACTTTTGAAAGAATTGGTTTTTCTCTTAATATTTGACAACAAAAATTTAAAAAAAAAATGGATTTCTCGAGAAATCTTGAAACATTCTCGAGATTCGGGATTTCCCGAAATGCTAAAAATTTCAATTCTCGAGATTCGGGATGGAAA
Source organism: Anastrepha obliqua (assembly GCF_027943255.1). Lineage (NCBI taxonomy): Eukaryota > Metazoa > Arthropoda > Insecta > Diptera > Tephritidae > Anastrepha > Anastrepha obliqua. The sequence continues at coordinate 89,750,483 of NC_072896.1, read as the reverse complement.
AATATCGAGAATTTCTCGAGAATTCCCATCGGGAAATTCCCGAAACCCAACTCTAGGCACAGACATAGGTATCAACGAATGGATAGAAAACATGCTTAAAATTAGAATAATCATCGGTGAGGTAGGCAGCAGCACGGTAAAACGCTCTGTCCACAGGGGAACCCCTCAGGGGGCGGTCTTACCCCCCCTGTTCTCGATATTAATTGTCAGCAGTATCCTTACCAAATTCAACCGAAATGGAATTAAAGCAGTGGCGTACGCGGATGACATAGTGCTCTTGGTTTCAGGAATGTTTCCAACTATAATAAGTGAAATTATGGAAGGAGCTCTGGTATTACTCAGTAACTGGGCCACAGACTGTGGTTTGAGTGTAAACCCGAGCAAAATGGAACTGATGCTATTCACTGAGAAAATCAAGATACCAAACTTTAATATCCCAAAACTAAATGGCGTTAGTCTTACGTTAACCCAACAGGCAAAATACCTAGGTGTTATCTTAGATCCCAAACAAGGCTGGAGGTCCAATGTAGAGTACACGGTAAAGAAAGCGAATATATATATACACTTTATACGTGTAAGATAATGCTGAGTAAAAAAGGGGTCCCCAACCAAAACTATCCAATTGATCCTACACAGCCATTGTAAGGTCAATACCTACATATGCGGCACTAGTCTGGTGGCCAGCAACAGAAAAAAAATACAACCAAATCAAGCTGAACAAGATACAAAGAACAGCGTGTAACTTAACTACAGGAGCGCTTAGCACCAGTCCTACTGAAGCGCTCAACGTACAAACTCATCTCCAACCATTAGACTTACATATAAAAACAATCGCCGCCTGCAGCGCGGTGAAACTCAGAGACATAGAAAGCTCGACAATAAGGACGTACGATCACAGCAAGATCCTCCTACAGAGACCTCCCCTGCTGCTCAAAAACCGATCAGACTACGCAGTGCCCGACCTTCGACTCCAACTCCATTTCACCCAAGCTAGTCTTACAGTGTAGAGAGGAAATAGAATTACTTAGTCATGGGCTTCAATTACCGGTCATAGGAACATACGTGGTACAGGACATTGGAAAGTGGGGGATCATGCAGCTAGACTCAACCTACCCTTCAATCCTATCTGCAGAAACTGTCAAGCAGAAGGGGTGAAGGAAAGTCTTTTCTACTACTTATGTGAAAGTCCAGGGCTAGGTAGGGCACGACTCCGCTCTTTCGGTAAGCCTTTCTTGCAGCAAATGAAGGAGATCTCAGACATCGAGATAAACAATTTGCTGCACCTCATTAAATTGATCTGACTTAGAACAAAAAACATCAGTACACGAGGAAAGTGGTAGTAAAACGGTGCTGGTCACTAATTAGGATTATTTCAGTGGAAATACTTTTTTGTGGACTTTAAAGCCGCTTTTGATACTGTCCCTAGACAACTATTGCTATACAAGCTTCATGAAATAGGAATCTCCACCAAAATGGCAAACTTTATTGAAAGTTATTACAGAAATACATGTTCGATAGTAAAAGTAGGAAATGAAATGAGTGAAAAATTCAAAATATCGTCAGGAGTAAAGCAAGGGTGAATGCTTTCACCTTTGCTCTTTGCTCTTTACTTGAATGACCTGCACGACTGCTTGGAGGGGGGACTCTTTATAGATGAGTTAAATATCCGTTTGCTATTATATGCTGACGATATCGTCATATTGGCAGATGAGGTTAGCAACTTAGAAAAATACTGCGATAAGTGGAATATGCAAGTAAACTTATCTAAGTCGTAGAATAGCAGAAAAAGAAAAGTGGTTTTTTCACGGCGAAGTTATACCAATAACGAAAGAATATAATTACTTGGGTGAAAATCTAACATCAAAACTCAGTTTCAAGCAACATATAGAAAATAGAAATGTTCTAGCGAAAAATAGCATAAGTGCAACTTGGCGCACATTTCTTAGTAAGAATAAAATTAAGTTGTCGGCAAAATGGAAACTGTTTTTAGCGGTGACTAGAGCAATCCAGAGTTACGCTGCTCAGGTATGGGGAAACTCGTTGTTTGAAGAAGTAGACAAAATTCAACTTTATTTTTTAAAAAGGGTACTTCATCTCCCGAGTAATACGCCATTTTATTGCATTCTCTTGGAGACAAATGTTCCAAGTTTTCATTTGTATACACTGCAGCTTCACTTAAAATATATTATATATTCAAAACGTTATTTGAATATGATGATAATAGACTGCCTCATATACTATCAAAAAAGATTTTAGAAAAAAAGATATTTTGGGTTGAAGAAATTAGTAATCTAGCACAAAAATTAAATATAACATGTAACTGGGGCACTTGAAATAAAAGAGAGTGGAATAGAAATATAATTTCAATAATAGAAAATCTTCATGATTCGAATATTCGAACTTTATGGGAAAGGGCACACCAAAGCACCCGATTATATAAGGAATTAGACCATAACAACGCCAAAAGCTATTTAAACGATAATACTGGAATCTGTAAAATTAAAGGGATTTAAATTGTACTTTATGTAACTTAAATGAATTAGAAGACATCACACATTTCTTAGGAAAATGCCCGATACTTAAAAGAATTCGTCAAAGATTTTTTGGAAAATATAGTTTAAACCGAGATGAAATCATAGACATTTTAAATGGTGTTGGCCCTTCTGGATATAATAACTTATTTAAGTTCATCACTGATGCTATAGAATATAGAAAATTAATTTTAAGCGAATTCAATACATAGTACCGTAGTAACATATGTAAAATGTAAGATTTTTTTTCTTTTTTCTTCCGACAAATGACCTAGTGTCACTGTCGTACGTTCTAATGTTAATGATTAAAAATGAAATGTAATGTTTATTTTGAAAAAGTCGAACAATAAATAAAAATAACAATAATAATAATAATAAATACTCAACCACTTCAACAACAACAACAATCACCAAAGGGGCACAAAAAGAAAATAAAAACAAAATCAAACTAATTATAGTACTGCTTAAAATTTTTTCTTATTTCTTAAATTTCTTTTATCTATAACAAAAATGAAAAAGAAAAAAATTAAGAAAAAGAAAATAAAAATTTCTTTTATCTATAACAAAAATCAAAAAGGAAAGAAATTAAGAAAAAGAAATAAAAAACAAACAAATTACAGTTTTTTATAGCCGAAGTCAAACAAAATAACTTTTTATGCAAGCCGGGAGTTCCAAATAACTAAAAGGGAACTTTATCTAGCAAAAATATTTACTCAAAGTGTCCACCTGTCAACCATTCAACGGCCGCCAAAAAAATTTAACTTAATTAAGTTGTAGTACAAATTCTTAAGACAAATTAAATGAAAATAATATATCTAATCAACAACAACTACTACTAAGAAACACTTAAAATAATAATAAAAACATTAAAAAAAGTTCGCCACAGCTTAAAGATAATAACCACAATAACAATCAAAGGCGAAGCATGTCTGTGCGAATGTTTGTAATTTAGTTATAAAAACTAAAACACAAAGCGCACGTGCGCCAAAGTATTAAATTACCAGAGATGAGGTAAATTGTGAATAAAAACAGAAAAAAAAAGAAAAAAGTCAAATTCAAAGAAAACAAGCCAAGCCAAGCCAAGAAGCCAGAGCTAAGAGCCATCACCTTTTACTCACCGCTTAGCCGCTCGGCACACGCGCAATTGGCACTGGTTTGTTACTTCAAATTTTAAGTAATCATTATGAGCTATTTACGTTATACAAGTACTCGGATGTACGTATGTTTGTACTGTGTCTGTATGTATATCACAAATGTTGGTTTGCCATTAACATTAAAAGTGACAATGAAGCGACAATGGCGACGCAACTAAAGAGTTGAGCTAAGTAAAATCGCTTGTATCAAGATGAAGCTCGCAAGACGTTGCGGTAATAACTGCCTACAAAAAGCAACAACACACACTCATACTACTGTTCATATGCAGCTACACACATACATACATACATATACACGTTTGTATTTTGTTTAGAGATAAAAATGTAAGTAAGTAATTGCCTGTAGACGAGCAAAATCCATAAAGGTAGCGCAGAAACAACATTTGACATTTTTTGTAGGGTTTTTTTGTTTTTAAAGAAACTGATTTTTTGGTGTTGTTTTGTGAGTAGCTATTTAAATAGCCTAAAAGTAAAGAGAGTGCCAAATGTCAAGATTGATGTCGGAATTGTAGTGAACTGACTGTTGGATCGTTCAGTAGTAAGCATACATGCATACATACATACATACACATATACGTGCATATTTACGCATGCACAGTGTTTAAAGTCGCGGAAGTATTATTTACATTTTGAAGAATTTGAAATGTTAGGAAAGGAAATATGAAAGGTGGAAATGGGAAAGTGATATAAAAGTATATATATTTTTTTAATCCATTCCATTATTGCGATCTGTTTACTTAAAGCTATTTAATTCACTTAGGAGACATTTATGGAATGCACCCTTTTACTAATTTTATGATAAATAATATGTAGTACAGGGTTTGATTGAAAAGTAATGAGTCTCGGTCTAAATCTGGTATCGCTAGGGACCAAACGGTCTATGCGCGGCTTATTGCCAACCAGGCTAACCTAACCTATTTTTTTAAGCAGTTTTATTAAACCTTTTGGCTTATACTAGTAATATTCTTGAAAATAGGATCCTTGAGCGTCAATACACCGCTGGTAGCGGTCCTTCCACTGCAGGAATAATTTTTAAAAACTCATCCGCCGGAATCGCGTTCAATTCGGCTGTCACAGTTTTTTGGATCGCCTCGATGGAGTCGAAACGCCTCCCCTTCAGCTTTCTTTTCCGGCGCGGGAACAAGAAGAAGTCCGGAGGGGACAGGTCTGGGCTGTAGGAAGGGTGGGGAAGCACCGGAACCCCCATCTTGGCCAATGCAGAGGTGCAGAGGAAGGCGGTGTGCGCCGGAGCATTGTCGTGATGAAGGGTCCAATTGTTGACGAGGTCGGCCGAACCCGGGCGACGCTGTTTTTTAGCCTAAGAAGCACTTCTTTGTAAAATGCCGCGTTTACAGTGCTTCCTGGAGGTACAAACTCCTTGTGAACGATGCCTCGAGAGTCGAAAAAGATGATCTGCATGGTTTTGACCCTGGATTTCGACATTCGCGCCTTCTTGGGTCGTGGCGACTGGCTCGTGTGCCACCGTTTTACCTGGGCACTGGACAGAGATTGGTCACCGTAAGCCTGCTTGAATAGCCCAATGGTTTCGGTACACGTTTTGTTTAGCTTTACGCAAAATTTGATCGAGTAACGTTGCTCCAGCGATCGCTGCATTTTCGCCACTGCAAAATCTTAACACACTTTTAAAACAGCTTTCACGCGCGGAGTGATGTTGACTGCACCGCTGTTGCCAGCGAACTGGGACCGGTTTCTAGTGGAAGGTCCAACGATCATTTTCCCCTACCAGCTGATTCGGTTGATCGCTTGGCAGACGCTCCGCACGGGAAGGCTCATTACATTTCAATCAAACCCTTTAAATTATAGAATAACTTATTTTCATATGAAGTCTGTTGTAGACTTCCTCTTGAGTCTGTTGAAGGTTATGGGATTTGCAATTATTTCAGTGAGAAGAGGGTGAGAGCACAAGGAATCTGTGCATTTGTTATATATGAAGATGCGTTTGAGGTCATTCTGAAGGTTTTCGACAAGGAGAAAAGTATTTCGGAGGCTAACGTTCCGATTACTGTTTTTTCTGGTTCTGAGCTGAATTGTGGTACACCAGTTGAACCAACACATTGTTCAGATACATTCATATAGTTTCTCGCCTTGTTTAACAAAGAAATATCGATTTTCACGGTGTATTTGTAATTGTAATTACATTATTTATCGGCATAGTGTCTTTTATTTTATACAGTAAGCCATCATTCCAAACGCGGGCAAGGATATATCAAGAAAAGCCGATGTGCAATATTTTTTTTGTTCAAATTCTTTGTGTATTGCTTATGAGTCTATGAAGTCTGCGTGCATATGTGTCTTGAATTATAGGCATCATTCTTTTGAGAAAAAGGAAATTTCATACGTGGAACAATATCAAGACGTACGCCAGAAATAGGAGGAGGAGCTGGGCCAAACACCCAAAAAGGGTATATATATATATATATATATATATATATATATACATATGAACTTTAGAATCAACAGGGAATAGGTTTATGCGCTCATATGATTCAACTTGTTCAGCACTTTTTCCTTGTTTGAGGATCGTTTTCACTTAAGATACTTTCCATTGAGAGGGGGAAAATCAGACAATACAAAAGAGTTATATATGCACGTAATGCAAGTGAGTCCTTCTTCTGGGAGTTGTTTCAGTACTTCTCCTTTTTTAAGTTTTTATCACTTCTCTAATTTCATTTTTTGAGAATTTTTTTGGGGATCTGTCCATCTGGTGCTATAGGATATATTTTACTATTTCAGCAATGCTTGGAGAAGGTTCGATTTCATGGGGACAGAACACTTGAGTTAAGTGACGAGCAAGTGATATATATTACAACAAATACAATGGCTACACACCTTCAACTCTACCAACGCAACGAGTTCAATCCTTACATTAAGTTAGGTTACGGCGGCAGTCGCTCTGTACAACCAGTTTACTTGTACCTTACAGGTCCGTTGTGATATCACTGTGCAACACGAGAATCTCATTTACTTTCATTTTTGTGACTCTTATGAAGCGCAGGATTGGTCCAAACCCCATGCCGGAGAGTTTCGTAAGATAATTAAAAAAGTATCTATCTAGAAATGCTGCTCTCATTTTAGCTAAGGTTGGACAATTGCAAAGTTAGTGCTCAACTGTTTCTTCCTCTTCCTTCTACAATATTCATGGGATCCCCCTAATCTAAAGAAATGCCTGCCAAATAGTTAGTGACCGCTTAAACAAGCCACGAGTTTCTAGATATCCTCTTTTGAAAGTTTAAGCAGTTCCTTTGCCTTCTTCTTATTTATTTGCGGCCACAGTACCCTAGGTGTTACGCATGTGCCTTCATCTTTAATGAAATGTTGTTCATGTTGTTTTTGCTTATTAATTTGCTCGTGCTTCTAGGTAACTCAATGGCACTGCTATCACAGAGCAGTTGAAGAGTACTGCCTCTTCTGGCTATTACACCCCATGTTAGCTGTCCAGCTAGCCATTTTTCTTGCCTTAAGTATGTTTTGGTGTGAGTAGTCGCTTTTTTCGTGAGCTGCGAGCTGCTAATCCAGCTTCTCGTAGTCTTCTATGTACAGTTATGTAAGAAACATTTATGCTTTTTTAATTTGTGCGGCTGACTTCATGGAATTCTCTTTGGACCACCTTACAGCTTTCCCACAAATTTGATTGCATTTGACATAATTTTTGCTGAACATGAAAGAATATTTTGTATTTCTGTGTAAGATCTTCCATCTGCTCTCAATTTCAGAAACTACCTTCGTTGTTCTGTGGTGTAGAGTTTCGCTCGACTCGATATAAGAAATATATGTAAGATACTCACCAAAATTAGAAAAATAATAAAACCTCTCGTAGACATTTGGTATTGAAATTTTCTTTTGTATGATCTATAGGGGAAAAATAAATAAATTCAAGCTAATTTTTAAGGGTACTGCTAATTTCATGTTCCCAGCTGTACATAAATGAGTAATTTTGGGATAGTTTCGGGACTATTTTGCAATATAAAAATTTTGTGCCATTGGTCTGAAAAAGTTCACAATTGAAAATTTTGCTCAAAAATAAACCAAATTGTTTCATATTCATTGCATTGCCGACACTTTTCAGTGTCTCCGGATGTTTCGCTATTTAGTTAACAATTTAAACGCACCCGCACACAGCCTAAATTTATATTCGAAAGCAGCTCATTTAAAATTATTTATTTGAATGTTCGAAATCTTAAACACTGTGCCACAGCGGCCTCAATAGACCTCTGCTGCCTTGGACATCCATTAATGCGACGGTTGGGATTTGTGTGCGCTGGGGTTGAGCTCAATTGTTTGTAATCTTATCATGACCCAAAGAGATAATAGACGATTGCCAATGCACGCATACACGCACACGAGTATAAGCACACGCACACATGCATACCCATTTACAAATTTTACTATGCAGAAAGTCATACACAAGCGCGCCAGCAAATGCATAAAGACTCGGAGAGAAGAAAATAAATAAAGAACACTAAAACGGTTGCTTATCTGCCTAGGCATTAGCAAAGCTAATAAAAATGAAGACACAAAAGTGAAGATAAGAACAACAATAACAACAACAACACGCACACTGTGAAAACCTAACTACACGTGCCTCACCCAGCCAAGGAATGCGTTCGAATGTTTCGAAGAAACATCTTTTCACATTTTTTTGTTTTTGAGATTCTTTGTTTTCACTCATTTTTTTCTCAAATAAACTGCTTCACCAATTGGATATTTGTACATTCTGCAGCTGCGTACTCTGCATGCGATCTTCAACACCACGAAAGGTTTTGTGGCATAATTTGAAAAGTTTATAAGGTTACTGTGCGATGCTCGGCATGCGATAATTCTGCGTTTTGCTTCGCGTATAACCATTGAGGTCCATTATTTATGACCACCGTTCAATATTGTTGTTTTGTTTGCTCAAATATTCGCGGTAAGTGCTAAGGTATCTTAGAAAAAAAAATCAGAAAATCTTCGCCATACGAGGGTATGTAAAAAAGTACGCAGGATAAAGCGAAACGAAACGGAAACGGTGTGAGATGAGCGTCTTGATGTTGTTCCAAAAATGGAGGGACCTATAGTTTTAAGACGGCTCCGAACGGCAGATGGTTTTTAAGAAAATGAATAAGTAGCAATGAAAAAAATTGTTTATATCATACAGGGTGAACGATATGAAGTGTTACCAATTTCACACTGTTTGTATCTGTAAAACAGCTCATGTCATTATTGCGTTATATTTGGCTGGAAAATCACAACCAGCCATTGTTCGTGAGCTCAGCCACCTCAAAGTGAATAAAATGTTTATGTATCGCACTATAAAACGTTACAATGATACTGGTAGCACTGCGAAATGTTATGGAGGTGGTCCAAAAAAAACCGCAACAACGCCAGAAATGGTTCGGAAAGAGAAGGCTCGACTTGAACGAAATCCACGTCGAAGTGGAAGAAAAATGACCAAAGAACAATGGCTTTCGAATTCGCCAGACGCACTTCCGATGGATTATTCCATCTGGTCCATTTTGGAGAGCAAGGTGAGGACAAAAAAATATGCCAGTACGGATGCGCTGAAAAAAGCGATTATACGAGAATGGGCCAAAACACCTCAAGATCATATTCGTGCAGCATGCTACTCACTTTTGACCGTTTGAAGGCTATAATAAAGGCAAAAGGTGGTCATATCGCGCTAAAGTGAATATATGTTAATATTATAATCATTTTTGAACAATTTTGTCTTTGAAATCAATAAAAACTAATTTCACACAAAAAAGTTATGGTGTTTTGAATACGTAACACTTTATATCTTTTACCCTGTAGATCTTAAAAAAGGTAGAAGGCAGACACAGCCGAACTTCATCATCCCCCATATTCTTGTGCTTCGAAACTTTCTTTTAGGTTATAGAAATGAATATTAACCTGAAATAGCTAACTGTGTACTTTAGGAAGGGTGCTGAAAGACCTCCGAGTCACAGTGGTATAGTACAACCATCCCCATTGTCGTGCAAAATAAACACACCTCGAGTAAAGTTTTTCCTTTTTTTGCCTTAAAAGATTAAACCAATATAGACTTTTCAAAAAAAAAAAAAAAAAAAATCTTATTGATGCTGTGAACCATATAAAATATGATATAAAATGTATCATCATCATCCTCCAGCCGTTTGCATCATCCGCCATTGAACATATGTACATCGGCCTACTCCATTGATTTCCAATTTTCTCTATCTTGCGCTGTTCTTATCCAATTTGTCATTATTCTTTTGATGTTATCGCTCCATCTTGTGGGTGGTCTTCCGATTTTCCTCCTGTCTTCTCGTGGTCTTCATTCTAGGATTCTTTTATTCATCTGTTAGCTGTAAAGCGCGCTTTGCGGTCGTCCTATCTCCATCTTGCTTTGGTAACTCTTTCGATTACGTCGGTAACTTTTATTTTCTGTCTCAGAGCTTCATTTACAATTCTGTGTCTTTTGCTTACGTCCAGTAACGATCTTTCCATTGCTCTCTAAGCCATGCAAAATTTCTGAACAGTACTTTTCGTCAGTCCGCATTTACACTGCGAAGTATTTGGAAGGGAAACAGGGACGGAGATGGAAGAGATAAGGGCGACAAGTTTTGTTTTTCTTATTCATAGTATCTAATTTAAGTAAACATCAAAAGCACCGAATGTTGCCGAAAACAATATTGCCCATGTGACCGCGTATGAAACATCAAGGGAGAATTTCCAGTGCCTTCATTCCAGCTGTCTCTGTGTGTGAATCGAGTCTAGGAATAGATGTTTCGCACCAATAAATTATAACGGATAGCGGTCACTGATCATAAACATTTATTTTAAGGCAAAAAAATGCTAGCAAATGTTAATACTTTGAACAGCATTTTTTTGGCGACACTGCGTAAGCCCCTCCTTCAACTTAGGTACTTATATAGTGATGCGCCTGAGTCCCAAGTTTCAGATCTATTATAAATACGATTCCTAAATTATTTCAAATCTTCGTGACACAGATTTAAAAACTCGCATGAACACTCAATACTCTCTTGCCTTTTGAATTGAAGTGACCGTTCGTTCGTCGCTTCCATCATGCACTGAGCTCAGGTGCGCCAATATAATCAGGACCGATGCTTATACTCCATCCACTTCAAGAACAGATATCTTCCGAATTACGTCAACAACAACCGGCCATTGGCCTATCGGAAATCATGCTAGGAAGATGATGTGGCCGTACAACGATAGCTGTAGAAGCTGCAATCAAGAATAATCTAAGGAAACAGTCCAAGTCTGGGTGCTCTACGACATAGAATGTTGGAGAAATTCTCTATGAACAACTTGGTAGAAATTTCAGGATAGAAAATAGATCACATAGATAGGTTTATAGTCAAATCAAGATTGGTTTGACTATATAACGGCAGTCGTGCACCAAAATGGCACCTTTTCTGCTAATTGAGTCTGAGATGTCTCACTCAGACAGCACCTCTACCAACCAAGCAACCATTCACTTTTGTGATTTTTTTTTCTATTTTCTGTTTTCAACTGCTTTCGATTTTTTCGCTCGATCAGAGAACAGATCGTCTTCAATGGACTCTGTACTTTGCTTAATAGGAATATGTCACTTAAGAAACATTATGTGAGGCACTTAATCACGTCCAAAAACTATTTTTCTTATTTTATAAATTTTCTCAATTTCTCAATAGCGCATATTTTCTTACCCATCGATTTTTTTATACGACAAGAGCTCAAAGAACCCGTTTTCCTGCAGCTGCTTTGGTAGCTGGGCCCAGAAAGTAGGTAAGCCTGCAGTCAAGTTGAATACCTAAGTATTTTAGTATTATACTTTTTGGACGTGTCGCCTATTTGCATGCTGACCTCGAGTGGCATGTGACCTCGTGTCATAAAGATGACTTCGGTTTCATGTTTGGCGCGCTCCAGGCCGTGGTCCTCAAGCCATATTTGCGTCGTTATCATGACTTGGTTCAGCTTCCTTCTAGCGTCCCGAGCTGGTATGACCGCCACTATATCGTCCGTTTTCCACTATATATAGTATATCTTCTGGCATTTCTATGCTCAATATCTCATCGTAGCTCAGATTCCAGAGATCGGGGTCGACAATAGATCCTTGAGCTGCGCCAGGCGTTATTGCTTTTGTTTTCTGACCATCTGGTGCATTGTACACCAATCACGCTCACTTAGGTAGTTCAGGAGAATCCTTAGTAGGTATGCAGGTATTCGAAACCTTGATAATGTCTATCCATCGTAGGCTGTTAAAGGCGTTGCCAGGTCGGTGATGCGGTTCGGGTAGTGGCTTCTGTGTTGAGCACTACTTACCACCTCCTCTATTGCGCCAAGGGTTGATTTTCCGCGTTGGAAACCGTATGCTTTGCTGACAATCCGCCTGCACTCTCAACAGACTCTGCAAGTCTGCGCTGTATGAGCAGATTTCCCGGCGCTGTCCAGCATGCAAAGCGGACGCCAAGCTGACGGTTGCGCTGGGTCACCCTTACCCTTACTGATCAGCATCAGTTTCGGTATTTTCCACAGTTTAGGGAAGATGCTTTGAGCAATGCATGCATTGTAAACGTCGAGCATCACATCTGGTCGGCTTTCAGCCACAAGTTTGAGTGCTTCAGCTGGGACGCCATCTGGGCCTGGAGCTTTGTTTCTTTTGAGGCTTCTTGCCGCGGTGTTAAGTTCTTTCTCGGTGAAGAGTGGGAGCATCTCGTCACCTTGGAGGTCTCGTCCCGCGCACAGCATAGGGTGCGTGGGGAACACTATTTTGCTGATAGCATCACTGTCTGTGGTGGCTGTGGAGTTGGCATTTAGCTTTCCTGTTACAATTTTATAGCTCAGATCATAAGGGTTCAAAGTTCCTCCCATTTTGCCTTCTTACTGGCGATGATTTCTTGCTTCAGCGCTTTTCGGGATTGTCTGAAATCAGCAGCTTCCGTCTCTGCTTCTCTGTTTCGTCTGGCTCTGGTGTACCTTCTTCTATTACGGAAGCAGGTTCTTCTGAGCTCTGCGATTTCTGACGCCCACCAGCAAAGTAGCCAAGTATTTTTAAATGAAAAATCACGCTCTCTTCTTGAACAGTGTCACTCCTCGAACTTTTTAGCCCGCCCTCGTGGCTTAGCAGTAAATCAAATTAGTTTTTATTAGCGACTTTAAAAGAGACCACTTGCATGGAGGTACGTAAAGCATACAAGAGTTTGCATGTGTAGATTGTGTGTAAGTGTATGTGTGGACTGTTTAGCTGGCCGCCTAACTTAAGCACCCTTATCACAGAAGTGTCAAGCTAATTGAGGTTAAAAATAAGAAATACTTAACTTTATTGAACTCAACTCGATTTACAGCAGCAAATACATTTTCCATTTTTTATTTTAATTATTTTTCCTTCGTCTTCTTCACAAAATATCAACTCATATAAGCCGTTGGCTCGAGCACCCATTAGACATTTTTTAAAAAAATGCTTTTATTTGTAGGTGTCTGTTTTATGGTGCTCTTTTATGTTGTTGCTCTTGTTTTTGTTTTCTATTTTTCGGTTCCTCGTGACTTACTATTTATGGGTTAATGCCTTTCGTTGTAATTTGTTTTCTAAGCTGTTCGAGCAGAGCTTTGAATATTCAGTAACTGCTGGCAAAAGCAATTCTTAGCTTGACGCTGTCCTTGTGCTTCTTTCAAATACTTTTGTATGGATTTTGTAATCTTTTATTTACATATTTACATATTTGTAAATATTGCATTTTTCTGCGGAAAAAATAAGTAGAAGTGCACTTGAAATGGCGTAGCGTTGCTTCTTGCTGCATTTTGCCATATTTATTCTAATCTTCTATTCTATTTATTGGTTACTTTTAGGCTTGGATGGTGGGCAACTGTAAATATATTTTTTGAGTTGAAGTTGGGTTTTTTCGAATTGAATATTCTGTCTGGGAAATTCTAATGGGTTTTGAGAAGTGTCGCTGCTTTTAGGTTTTCTGCAGATCAAACATTTTTAGGAACTTTATTCCGAACTAAGTAAAACCAGCAACAGTCAATGCCTCTCCCTAAATACAACATTAAGTATGCCTTTTGAAAGTTTGGTCTTGAAGCATTTCTAGGTAAGAGCAGGGGCATAAAACTTCAACAATAACTTTGCCGAAGATTAATAGTTTTCACTTAGACCTCGCAAGCCCAGCTAAATTTCCGAACATTAATGTGTGTAACAACCTGAATTGGGTGAAAACTGTTACCCAGCTTAACGAGAAATCATTTTTAGCACTTCATACCTTGTTAACGATATTTGTCTGCACAAGTTTACCGATATAGAAGCCAAGGCGGACAAGCTAGTACCGCTGGCACGCAAAGTCGCACCTAATGATGGATGCCAAAGAAATGGACTTCGTTGATAGCTTCTGCTACCTCGACTGCACTATAGTAGCAGCCGGCGGAGCAGAGGATGTCGTCAACAACAGATTAAGCAAGGTAAGGGCTGCAGTCGGGCGCTTATGGAAAATTAGAGTAACCTCGCCAATTCCCAAAAACATCAAATTCAGGATATTCAACGCATGTGCCAAATCGGCGCTGCTATATGGCACCGAAACGTGGCTTGTTTCGAAAACGATGCTTCACCAATAAATAAATGTATATATATATATATATATAATTGGCGCGTACACCCTTTTTAGGTGTTTGGCCGAGCTCCTCCTCCTATTTGTGGTGTGCGACTTGCTGTTGTTCCACAAATGGAGGGACCTACAGTTTCAAGCCGAATCCGAACGGCAGATATTTTTATGAGGAGCTTTTTCATGGCAGAAATACACTCGGAGGTTTGCTATTGCCTGCTGTGGGGCGACCGCTATTAGAAAAATGAAATGAAATGAGATTCGAACCTACGTTCTCTCTGTGAAGTCCGAATGGTAGTCACGCACCAACCCATTCGGCTACGGCGGCCGCCAACAAATGCTTGAGGATAATATGCAGAATATTCTGGTCAAACATAATAAGTAACGTATAACTTAGAGACAAATGAACGAGAAGTCCATATTATGCCGGGAAATGGAGTTGGATAGGCCACGCTCCTAAAAAACTGACCACATCATCACAAGAAAGGTCTTAGATTGGAATCCTCAGGGAAGCAGAGCTGCGGCTGGCCAAAGAACACCTGGAAAACATCCGTCCTGCATGACTTATCCTCTATTAACATAAATTGGACAATGCTATGAAAATACATCTAGCCGCGTACGTTGAGGAAGCCTTTAAGCGGCCTTGTGCGCCTTAAAGGAGTAATCATGAGAAAAAAACATGTAAAAGAGTTTTGACATCTTTATTCTTAATTATATAGAAACTTTACTTCAAAGTCTATTCCCATAACCTACGTTTCTAGCTTATTTTCAATGTACTTGAATTGAAGATATCTCAGACATGCTGGGCTTTTGAATTGCATCAAAAGGATTTTGAAAGACCGTCTTTTAAAAGTTTCTAAGCCTAACTGATAAATGACTGGATGACAGTCTGAATGTTAGGTTAAGAAAGAGGTGAAAGAGATGATAGAGAAAGTTGTTTCCTGAGAGAAAGCGTTTTTTTTTTTGATAGAGAAATTTCTTTCGAACAGAGCTGTCGGCTCTTTGCAGACAATGGAAACCTCTGAGTGCATTTCTGCCTTGAAAAGCTCCTAATCGAAAACCATCTGCCATCGTATGTATATTTTCGGATAGTCAAGCAGCCATCTTAGCTTTTAAGCCACCTATAACCATTCAAAAATCGTCCGACAATGCAAAGAAGAACTTAATGTTTTAGCGCGCACACCACACATCACACTCATCTGGGTACCTAGCCATTGGAGCATAGAAGAAATGAGAAAGCTGATGAACTGGCAAGACAGGTGGCATCCTAGAAAGAATCCGAAGAGTTAGAAGTAGACTATCTCCAAGGCGTGCGCAAAAGGGAGATCTAATCGCTATTCCAGAAAAGGCCATTGGCAGATGGGATACCAGGAAAAAAAAATTAACAAACTGGCCCGCGTTACAACAAATCCAGAACTGGCGAGTTGTTAAGATACACATTTAGGCGATAGCCTCACAGTTTTTAAGGTTATCTATTTAATTATCACCTGCTTGACCTCTAAAATAGTCTAATTAGACTTAGTGAGTGCAGAAATGTGTTAGTATGTAGTCGGATTTGACTAAAGGCTTTAGGAGATTTTGAAGGTTTCTTTGTGGTTCAGTATAAACCTGATGCCTTAGGGCTAAATCTAAACCTTTAGCTCTGATTCGGGATGTGGATGCAGTCAATCAAAATACATAGAAATTAGTATTTTTTCCATAGATCTGCTTTATTATAAAGGGTGGTTAAGTTTCAAGAGCCGGTATTAGTTTTGAATATTTTTAAGAAATTATTGTAATTTCTCTTTATTATGATAATATTGGTATGGCTCAATAACGTATGGAATAAAATATCGGCCAAATGGCCGCCACGGCCTCAGCGGCACACCTCCATCCGATGGTCCACATTTTCGATGACGTTGAGGCATAATTGAGGTTCTATGCAGTTAATGTGGCGAATTATCTCATCCTTTAGCTCTTAAATTGTTGCTGGCTTATCGACGTACACCTTTTCTTTCAAATAACCCCAAAGAAAAGAGTCCAACGGTGTCAAATCACATGATCTTGGCGGCCAATTGACATCGCCGCGACATGAGATTATTCAGCCATCAAATTTTTCGCGCAAAAGAGCCGTTGTTTCGTTAGTTGTGTGACAAGTGGCACCATCCTGTTGAAACCGCATATCGTCCACATCCATATCTTCCAATTCGGGGCCATAAAAAGTTCGTTATCATCTCACGATAGCGAACACTATTCACAGTAACTGTCTGACCGGCCTCATTTTGGAAAAATACGGCCCAATGATGCCGCCGGCCCATAAACCGCACCAAACAGTCACTCTTTGTGGGTGCATTGGTTTTTCGGCAATCACTCTTGGATTCGCCACAATAAGCGACAATTCTGCTTATTGACGAATCCACTGAGGTGAAAATGTGCCTCATCATTGAAGATGATTTTCTTCGAAAATTGGTCATTCACTGTTGCCATTTCCTGCCACCATTCTGACCTTTGACGACGCTTGAAATGGTCAAGAGGCTTTAGTTCTTGAGTCAATTGCACCTTGTAAGAGTGTAAATGCAAGTCTTTATGCATAATGTTCATCAACGACGAGCGTGAGTGGTGCAATTGTTGGGCACGACGACGAGTTGAGGTGGACGGCTCTTCAACCACACTATCGCAAACAGCAGCAATTTTTTCTGCAGTACGAACTGTACGAGCACTGGTGTTTTCACATATCCTACAGACCCGGTTTGCTCAAACTTTTGCACAATTTTTCCGATTGTAGGCACATTTGGACGATTAAATTGATCGAAAAATCACGAAGTGCGCGATACGCATTTTGATTTGAGCGCCCGTTTTTCATAATAAGCCTGAGTAACTTTAACGCATTGCTTGATTATGTATTTTTCCATGGTTCAAATTGAGTTAGTCTGAGATTGAAAAATGTCAAATGAAATTCAGAAAAAAACTTGAAGCTTAGGTGTGGTTCCTATATAACATCGGCCCTGGAAATTTAACCACCCTTTACTTCCGATGCATATCTGTTCTGAACTTTGTGTGAGTGAAAGTGGGAAATTAATTCAAAATTTAGTTCGCCTTAACAGTCATTGCAGACAGAATTCTATGAAGACCTCAAGTCTAAGAATTTTGATGCACAGTAGCCCAGGACGACTTGTGATATAAATACAGTCTTATTCAAACCGCGTCCATATGGGCTTCAGAGGATTGGTAAGCATTTTTGGAAATACAAATGGGCGGTGTTATAAAACCGCAGTACATTTTCGGATAATTCCAGTCAAACTACTTTCATTCACTTTTTTTAAATCTTTGGTTTTACTAAAAGCAGAGTTTAACCAGCGACAAACGTTCTTGAGACCGCGCGACCCAATTGAGATGCAATGCAATTATTTTATAGGAAGGGCCTCCAATTAAGATACATTTATTTCGTAGTACATATTTAAATGTTGGCCCCAAATTTCGCAAATGCTAATTGTAATTAATTATCTAATAAAAATGCCAAAACGTCGCCACATTCAATATTATTGGTCAGACCCATCAATAAGTGGCTAAAAATAATGAGTTAACTGCTGATATTCAATTTGTCCAATCGAGCGTGGCGAGTGTTAAACGCTTTTGCGCAACCCAAAATACCAGCCAATTGTTACTTGGCGGGGCACTCAGGTAGGCAGAGGTAGGTTGGCTAGTTGGCGGCTGATTGGTGAGGCGAGCGTATTATTGGTGTTAGTGCCGCCGATACGAATTGGTGGCGCCGCGTTGTTCACTCAATTATCCACATAAATTTTCAACTATCTACACAAAGCGATCGACAGCAATCGGCATTCAGCTATCCAAGCAAACATATACACATGCACACATAAATATATGTATAAACACATACATGTGTAGGTGCAGAAAAAACTACAACAAATAAATACTTGCAACAATTTGATTCATTGCGCTTCGATTTGATTTGGATTTAGTGCGAGTAGCTTTGCTGAAGCTTTTTAGATAGGTGGCTCGCTTGAAACGCGCTTTAGTTGCTATTATTTACTAATTTATTTTTTTCTTTATTGACACTGCGGGCCTATGTTGCCAATCTAATTTATGCCATCCTCTTGGGCGCTTGCTGTCAGTTGTTTTTGGTGCGCGTAGCGTGTCAACGCAAGTGTTAGTAGTGCGCCGCACAAATGACAAAGCGCGCGGCTTCAGCAGCAACAGTAACATAGAAAGAAAAAAACAGCAATAAAAGCAACAACATTAGACTCTTACTGCATAAGCCAGACGTGGCAGCAATTGATGTACGTAGCACAAAGCGAATGGGATCTCTTTCAGAATTCAATTTAGAAAATGAAAGCAGTGGAGGCTTGACAAAAGCGAAAAGTTCAAACAAGAAAAGACAAAACTGAAATAAGGTGCGCCATAAAGCGCCTGTCCTCCAACCAACGGTGTATTGAATGTGTTTGCTTGTTGTTGTACGACTGTTTTTTTTTTTAGTTTTTTCTGCTTGCTATACGCCAGGTTTTGTTCTTCAACTTTTTTTTGTGATGTCAGTTTTCGTTGTCGAAGGAAGGAAGTTCGATTGTTATCTGTTGCTGCTCGTTTGTCAGTTGACATTCCCTTTTTAACCTGCAATTTTTTAGCTACGCTTTCATAGATTCTTTTTTCGATTTTTATTTTATTTTTATTTTTTAATGCTTGCTCTTTAGCCTCAAAATATCATCGATGAAACGGATGAGTAATTAGATTTAGAGCGCAAATAATTTGAGGAAGCAAATGGCGGCTATTACGTAATGTAGGTCACAGATGATTTGCTATACGTATATATATAAGTACATATGCATGTATAGAGGATTTATATACATAAGCGTAAGCTTTTAGCATCCATTATACTTTGAATAAACTGGGTTTGAATGAGGCTTTATGATCAGTAGAGGGCACAAAAGATCTTAGAATCGAGGCGCTAACCTCTTTTTTATTCCATTTCTATATCTAAGCACTCAGCTATTCATGCACATATCTTAGGTATCAAGTATTTTTACTCAAACATGGGAGAAATAATAAATTGAAGCAAACACATAAAAAAAGATATCAGATACTCGAATCAACTGACAAGATGAACAAAAGTAAGCTTTTTTTAATACGATTATAAAATCAGTTCTCCCCCATGGTTGTGACACTTGGCTGCTGATACGAACTACCACACAAAGCTTACAATAGTTTGTTAACCGTTTTTTCTGAACAATCTTGCGCTTGTGACAATGGGATTTCGAGCGAACAACTCCTCGCAAGAAGCGAAAGTAAATGTCCAACCCATCTCGGGCACACCATCCCCAAACCAGTTAACAAAATAAGCAGAACGACGTTAGACTGGAACCCTCAAGAGAACATCGCCGCAGAGGACGTGCTAGAGGATCATCGCGACGTAGTCTTATTGAGGAGATTTAGAAGTCGACGAACACGTAACGTGGTCTTAGATCAAGGCAAAGGCGAATAGTTGACAACATTGGCAATCTTTTCTTTCGGCACAATGCGCCTCTAATCGGCATGAAAGCAGCAAATAATAATACAAATTTGTATACATTCAAATTCCACACTTTCTTTTCCGATTGAACGCATATAATATAAATTGAGAATAATCTTTCTAAATTTAATATTTAATATTTAATATTTAAAATTAGAGCAGAATTAATACTTTTAACGGTTTGAGGACTATGGCCCATATACAGAGGCGCTCATAGGAAACGCAGTGCGACATATTGCAAAGTTTCTACTTCCTGTTTTTAAATTTTTAAGAAGAATTTTAAGTCAGAGTATCAAACTTTGTACCAAATGTCCAATGAAGTCAACATATTTTCATCTAAACTTCAAGAGAATTTCTAGAAAAAATCTAGGTATGCACTTTTGTACCTCCATTAATTCTGGTATAAATTGTGTAAGTTTGAAGTGGCTGAAAATAACTGTTCACTTCGAAATTTCACTTTAATGAACCAAAATTCAATCTTCTTCTTCCTTATATATAAAAAAGAATGTTTGTCTGTATGTCATCGATGAACTCAAAAACTACGGTACCGTTTACTATAAAAATTGGTACATATATGTACATATTTTTCCACGGAGAAGGTTTGAAGAATATGCTCATTGATGCCAATCGCCACCAGGTGGCGCTGAAGAGTAGCAATTGTCATAAAAATTAGTATGACCATGTATTTTTACACAGAGGAATGACTATTGTGAATTAAATTTGGAGAATCCATGCTTCTCACATGGACAGCTCTATGTGGCTTGCTCACGTGTCGGAAAGCCTTCTGATTTATTTGTATACGCACCAGATGGAAAAACAAGAAATATTGTGTATCCCACAGCATTTCAATAAACATCGAATTGAAACTAAATGGTTAAGAATGAGTTGAATATTTGTGTATTGATTTTTTTTTAAGTTATTTCTCTTAAATTTATTATAGTTGTTTAGTTTTTATTTATAAAATTGCTTCCTGAATTTTTTTTCTAAATTCTGATTAAAAAATTTGACATTTTTGTCAAATTTTTTTATGCACAAAGTTTGAACTGACATGGTTTTTGTTATAGAATGAACTAATTTTTATAAAAATAATAATTTAAAAAATCAAAAATAAATAATCAAAACTAGTAAAAATGTTGAGGTGCTATTTTTTTCGCGGGCTGTATATGTAAAAACCTAGTAGATTTCTTCGAAAGGGCATCACTCAGACTCTACCATCCCGATTTTAAGTTTTCAAAAAAATATCTGCTGTTCGGAGTCGGCTTAAAACTGTAGGTTTTTCCATTTGTGGGTAAACATCAAGACGCACTCCACATATAGGATGAGGAGCTGGGCAAAGGGTATAAGCACCAATTATATACTTATATATATATCGAGGCAAATGGTTAAAAAAAGAAGAAAATGTATCCATAGTAAGAGTGTTGCCACCTAATTTTTTTGCAAATGTGGCAATTTATCGCATATTTCAATTAAGTATGTAAGCATAATTAATAAAAAAATATTTTTAAGTGGTGTGGCCACCCTTTGTTTTTTGTTTTTTATTTTAGAAATTGATTGAGAAACATTCAGGTAGTGTAGCCACCCTTTCATTATTTTATTTTTGGTTTTTTTTTTGTTTAAAATTTAGAAATTGATTTAAAAACATCAAATATCAGGTAAAATGTTCAATCTAATTTGGGCTTTTCCAACTAAAAAAGGGTATAGAGAAGTTTTTAACCTGTTCTTAGATGTTGTTAAGAATTTCCGATCAATTGGCCTGATACGATTAGAAAAGGATCAGTTTTTTTGCTTATAAGTGAAAAGTGAAGTGTGCAAAAGCCAGTGCGAATTAATTCGAAAGAAAAGTGAAAGAAAGAAAAGTGAAAAGTGAAAGAATTTAATAGTGAATATTCATATATCGAAAATATAACAACAGTAAGTACAAAATATACATAACTTTTGAATTTTTCGCGTGGATTATCCTTTTTTTCAATTTAACCCGTTATTTTTTTAGAAAATGGCCGACAGTCGGATTTGACTTTGGGACAAAAGAAACAAATTGCAGTTCTTTTGAAAGCCAAGAACCTATGAGCTATGCAGACATAGCAAGAACCGTTGGAATATCCAAGGCGTCTGTGGTAAATGTTGCCAAAAAGTGGAAATTCCAACAAAATCGTCCAAACAGTTCTCTGGAATAGAAATGCTTCAAGTCGGATGATTTTAAGAGAGGTTCAGGAATCTGGAGTAGATATTTCGAAAATGGACCTTTTTGCAGATGACCAGCAAAAATGCCAAAACTGACACCGTGTATGCGAAATCGGCAGACACTTTGGGCACAACTTCACAGAGACTTCGAGAGAGTTTAAAAAAAAAATGTTTTCCTACGCCAAATAGCAGTAAGAAGATGTGAATATTCACACTTTTTTGTGGTTTTGTTTTTCTTCTTACAGATCACCTTCAGCGATGAATACCGATTGGAAGCTGTCACAAAAACAGCAAATTTTGTTCGCAGAAGAGCTGGAGAACGATATTTTGAAGATTGTGTGCTTCCAAGGGTCAAACACCCCCCGAGTGTTATAGTTTGGGGCTATATAACCTTAGAGGGATCAGGTCCGCTACATTTTGTTGAGGGAACAATGCGCTCTGTCCAGTACGTGGACGTGCTGGAAAACGTTTTGCTGCCATATTTAGAAACCCCGAAGTGTCCGAGAGACGAATATACCTTTATGCAAGATGGAGCTCCATGTCACACATCCGGGATGAGCATGAATTGTCTGAATTCAATGGAAATAATAGTTTTGGCAATTCAGCGGACCTTAACCCCATCGAAAATTGTTGGGCATGCCACAAATCGGCAGTATTCCAGCGAAAAAATACCACAATACAACAACTTAAGGAAAACATCGAAGGTAAGGGATAAACGCTAAAAAAAACACTTTTTTCATGAATTTATTGTAGCGAAACGGTTCAAGTCAGTTTATTAAAAGTTGTTGCATATTAATAGGACTATGAATAAGTTCCTTGCGGTTTTACAACAGATGGCGTAACTTGATTATTATTCCATCGATCCACATTTCCAAACATTCATTGGAGAGCTACTGTCGTAAGGCACAAACGTCAGTATAAGTTTTTTTATTTGAAGCGTAAACAACAATATTTTTACCACACTTGAAAATGTCGAATTTCGTGCCAAATAATGTGTTTTTGCGGGGAATTCTTTTTCATTATTTTAATATGAAGAAAAAAGCAGCCGAAAGTCATCGTATCTTGGTGGAAGTTTATGGTGAGCATGCTCTAGCTGAGCGAACGTGCCAGAAGTGGTTTGCACGCTTTAAAAGTGGTGATTTTGGCTTGGAAGACGAAGAACGCGAGGGTGCGCCGCCAAAGTTCATGGATACCGAATTGGAGGAATTGCTCGATCAAGATCCGGCTCAAACGCAAGATGAGGTTGCAAAAACTTTGCGAGTTGATCAATCAACCATTTCCAAACGTTTAAAAGCCATGGGAATGATCCGAAAGGTAGGCCATTGGGTGCCGTATGAATTGAAGCCAAGAGACGTTGAACGCCGTTTTATGGCATGCGAACAACTGCTTCAACGGCACAAAAGAAAGGGTTTTTTGCATCGAATTGTGACTGGCGATGAAAAGTGGGTCCATTACGACAATCCAAAACGTCGGGCAAAGTATGGATACCCTGGCCATGCTTCAACATCGACGTCGGCGCAGAATATTCATGGCCTGAAGGTTATGCTGTGTATCTGGTGGGACCAGCTGGGTGTTGTGTATTATGAGCTACTGAAACCGAATGAAACGATTACGGGGGATGTCTACCGACGACAATTGATGCGTTTGAGCCCAGCACTGCGAGAAAAACGGACGCAATACGCCGATAGACCCGACAAAGTTATTTTGCAACATGTCAATGCTCGGCCACATGTTGCACAAGTGGTCAAAACATACTTAGAAACGCTCAAATGGGATGTCCTACCCCACCCGACGTATAGTCCAGACCTTGCGCCATCCGATTACTATCTATTCCGATCGATGCAACATGGCCTGGCTGACCAGCACTTCCGTAATTACGATGAAGTCAAAAAATGGATCGATTCGTGGATTGCGGCAAAACCGACCGAATTTTTCACAAAGGGAATCCGTGAATTGCCAGAAAGATGGGAAAAAGTAGTAGTAAGCGATGGACAATACTTTGAATATTAAATTTGTAACCATTTTACGTCAATAAAGTTTCAAATTTCGAAAAAAAAACCGCACGAACTTATTCATAGTCCTATTATAAAATAATATTTCAAGAATATTTGATAAAATTTTCATGTAAAAATATTGCAAAATGAGCGAATGAGAGCACATTTACGTAGACGTCTTTTCAAAAATACATTTTGCAGTAGTCAGCATATCTCAGCGTAGAATCATCTGAAATCAAAAAAATCGAATAATTTAGTTAAAGTATGAGTTAAACTTCCCCCCAACTTTTATTTTGACGATTTATTTTCATTTTCAGCCATTTGGTACTCGTTTGAAGTAAAAAGTGATTTTTGACGAAAAAATGCCACCATTTTGTAGGTGTAAAACCACCTTAATATAAAAAAAAGATGGCGAAAAAAAAAACGTTGGGGGGAGGTTTTTTATATGTAAAATATGTGTGCAAAATTTCAAAAGGATCGGTTGAATAGTTTTCAAATGCCAATGACTACGCACTTTAAAAAAAAAGGTTCGAGAAAACCGCGTTTAAAGTTTGTAACGGACTACGCGCGCAACTGCTGCGTCTCGGCAGATGTTTGAGGCGGCTCGGCTTTATGCTCTATAACTTAAAAAGTTTTGCTCGGATTGACTTAAAATTTTAACACGGTATTTTTGAAATGTTTTACTACAATAACATGCAAAACAAAAATCGATTTTTATCCCTAATAGTATGCAGAATTTTTAAGTACACAAATTTTACCTGCCTCCAGTTGTGGGCCATATTTAGTCTAATCGTGTAGCAACTAGTCTAAAGTTAGATAAAGAGGCACACTGGGAAAGCTTTATTAAAACTTATTGTAATAGTCTCTGTTGGAGTGGAATACAAGTCTCTGTAGCAAACACTTATATTATATTAGAGCAGCCCCTTTCATGCTTTCCATTTTGCTTTAACGTTGAAAACTGTACTACATTCAGGTAGAAAGAAGAATGGAGTTTCTTAACCTAATCTCACACAAAAGTAACACTTGAATTGAAAGTTTCTGTGGAGGCTCTATCTCATAGAATATACACCTGTTCTGAAGCATTCCTCAGTTTCTCAACTTTAAACGAAGTTATGTTGCTCATGACTAAATATAAAAGAAATATAATTTATACTTTTTTTAAGAAATTCCTCACAAGCAATCGAAAGCAAAATTTTGTTATTTTAAGTTGAACGAAAATGAAAATCTCTTTGAAGTAAAATAGAAATATCGAAGAAGTAAAATCGAAAGCTGTCATTTGCAGTTACAGCTGAATTTAAAAGTGGTAAAAAAAAATTGGGAAAAGAACAACAACAACATATAAAAGGTGGGCCACCTGACGTTTGAAATTTGAACTACTGATTGCTGTTAAATATTGTTTTTATTATGTGCGTTGTGTTACTTATCATAAGTAAAGTAGATGGCCCACTCTTAATGTACACTTGTTTATTTTAAAAAACTTACCTGATAATAAATTATTGGCTAAACTGAAGCAAACGCAGCGCTAGCAGCAGAGGCTTTTGGCTGTTTTTTTTTATACTAAATTACGCCCATCCATATAAGTAAGAGGCTGCCCCATAGCCCATTGGAGCGTTGAGAACTGAAGCTGGCAGGTTGAGGCCGTAGCTTAAAATAAATGAAAGCTGCTCTCAGCAACAAATGTCCACATCTGAAGATAAAGGACCGATTTAATTCGCAAACAAACCGCAACAACAATGCAAGCAAGTACAACAGCTCATAGCAGTTTCGAAATAAAATCCCTAGAGCAAGCAACAACAAAATTAATGGAAAACTGAAAAATGCAATCAATTTAATTGCCAGCGACAATGGCAATGAAAAGCAGGCAGCAAGGAGAAATGAGAAAAAATAAACGAAAATAGTTTAAAGCAAAAAAGTGGCAAGCAACGGAAGTCGGAAGCGAGAATTTCTGTCCTTGTACCAAAGAAATTCATGAAAACCGCGTAAATCGTACCATGAAGTTGGCGATTTTTCTTCAGTCTACCAGCGGCAAGGCGGTGCTGCTGTTCTCGGACAGTTAAAATATGTGGAATTGTAAAGGATAAGCTGGTAGGAGGCGGACTGCTTGCTGAGCTCATGGCTTATTGCCTGGCATTTGTTTTTAACTCTTTTGATAGCAAATTTTGCTTGTGAAATATCCAGTAAAGTGATAATAATTTGCACAAGAGTCTCTTTATTAATTTTGCTACGAAAGTTAAGATTTCTCATGATTGTACTTCGTAGGCAACTTCGCGAATCATTTAAGTGAGCTTGCTTGGGAAGTTTTTAATTATTTAATATTTCGAAAAAAAATCCTTTTAGTAGGGGATTGCGGGAAGCTCAAGCGCAATTTTGCTTAACGTGCCTAAAATGAGAGCCTCTGACTTTTTCTGGCCAAACGTATAAGACGCCAAAAAGCTCGTATAAGACACGTCTTTTATCGCACGAGAAAAGCTTTCATCGAAGGTGGCACACACAATCGTCGCCCGATTCGCAAGTGGTTGAAAGTTGTTGCGGGCTGTTAAAATCGCCGAAATGAAAGACTTTCGTGCATTCAAGTAATTTAAAAGATAAAAGCTTAGGATTTTATATATCTGAACGTAAGTCAGATGTAGTACTTTAGTGGAACTTTCTTTTATTTTTTTGTTTTTTGTAAGTATTTTATTTGCAATCTATCTTAAAATAATGATATTCAGCAAATTAGGTCTTATTATCTAATAGCAGCGGTAGTATTTGCATAAATGCAAAACTACTTATAAAATTACGATATTTGTTCTAATATTTGATCTTAAATGTATTAAATTTCAATTGTACTAATGAGTTGCTTATCTTCATATAGGAACTTATGTATTTTGTTTTTTATTTAGTGTTGATTAAATAATTTAATTCAGAAAAATTAGAGAAATGGCAAGTCTAAGATATGATTACGCTTCAGTCGTATTGTTTCATTACTTGAGTCTAATAAGCATATATCATTGGAACTTTCATGCTAACTTTTTTATTGTATCACTAAAATTTATTAAATTTCTGTGCAAAAAATCACATCGGAACGAAGCTTAGAGTTATGTAAGCTTTCGCCTAGACTTTATAGGCTTTAAAAGTGGTTATCGTGGAAATCAAGAAGAAGAAGAAGAAGAAGAAGACCTAGACTAATAGTGGTTATCGTGGAAATCAAGAAGAAGAAGAAGAAGAAGAAGACCTAGACTAATATCCTATTATAATTAAAAATCTGCTTTCACAGAGCAGAAAAGCAGCTTAATTAAATAATTTTAATTGAACTTTATGTAAAATATGTGAAATTTACGTAAACTTCACCAGATTTGGATGTTAAACATGGCTTGCACATGGAAATGCGCCAAGTAGAGTATAGCCGGTGCTTTTCTTTTTATTCTGGTAGGGTTTAGTTTGAAAAATATCACTTTATAAAGCTTTCTTAAAAACTTAATTGAACGGGACTGACTTCAGTACAAAATTGTTTTTTATTAATTTCTAATTACAAAAGCTTAACAGGTTATAGAGTTTAGTGGAAACGCTTTCATTAGATTTCTGAAGCTCTTGGTAGCCTTAAATAATTTCAAACTTTCTGAACGCTTAAGCAAACTATTACGCAAGCTTAGTTGAGTACATGCTAAAGAGCTTTCACTAAGCTTTCACCAAGCTTTAACAAAGTTTTCATTAACGTTCCCACGACAGTCGGTTCTACGTAACCGGAACGACCCGGATTTATATCCGGGCAAGGACTGTCACTTCAGCAGCATTCCTTGTATATGCACGGGGAATGTTTATGTTGCTACAACAACAACAAAGAAGTTTTCATTAAGCTTTCACTAAGCTTTCATTAAGATTGCATTAAACTTTCACTAAGCTTTCATTAAGCTTTCACGTATCATTTTTGTTAATTATTAATGATTTGTTAATTTTTTTTTTTAATTTCGTCCCCATTTTGTTAATTTAATTGAAAAGCTTTTAAGTTTTTCCATTGTTTTTTTCCAAAAAAAAAATTTGGTACAAAAAAAAATATTTAAGTGAATTTTTGGCGCGTTGAGTGGGATTTCAAACCTCACATGGATTGGAACAGGCAATAGAGCTCATGTCATTCAAAACTAAGAGAGATAATTTAAAGAATAAGGAGCGACCAGTGGTGTGGGGATTCATTACTTTTCGGTAAACTTTCCATATCCTTTAAGGTTGTTAGGCTGAATTGTTTTCAGAGGTCTTCTACCAAGACATCGGCATCCTCTTGACTATTGTTAAAGGGCAATTGTACAACTTATTTCGCAGAATAGCGCAGAACAGATGCAGCTCCATTTCTCGCTTTGGCCTCAGTGCAATAGGCGCAGGACGCAGAGATTTCGAGTGACTTCTCGCCCTTCAATTTTCAAACTAGTAATCATTTTTTAAATTTAATTTTAAACTTTTTTTTCATTGCTTTTTTTTACTAATGAAAGGAAAGTTCTCGGTCTATACAATATGTTCTTCATCGCTTCAGAAACGCTTCAGCGCCAAGTACTTGAGTTCCACCCACATTAAGCTCTCATTGTAGGCACTATTTGCACATTTTAATTTAGTCGTATTACCTCCCCCCTCCCAAATGTGATCACTACGAAACGGACACACTTGCAATGTATCCGGTATACAAACCTCTTCCGTCGTGTAAATATTTCAGCAATTTATATTTGACGGGTCATAAATTACCCAAATGAGCGGCCATACTTTTTCAATTTGCCAACCCATAAAGGTACATACGTGGAACTTTCCTCCACACACACACTCACACACACACAAGCACTAACGTATTTTCGAACTCGTACACGGAATTGTATTTTTTTATTGTTACTGCTTTTCACTTTATTGATTCATTTTATTTATGCGATACTTTTTTCCCGTGCTTAACGACTGAATGGTTCATTCACTGCCTGCAATATGCTGCCGACACTATGTACAGATGAATATTTTGCGAAATGTATCTGTGGATGTGCCATCGCGTATACTTGTTCGCTTAAAGCTGGGCAGCCACCCCACTCCGTTTTCAATTTCCAACACCAGCTTTATGGTCCAGCCAGCTTATGTATGTCTGTATGTAGTGGTGTGTAAAAGTACCATTTAAATGAGTAAAGTATTTACCTGTAAAATAAATAAATTGGAGCATAAAAAAATATTTTAGTGTATTTTTGGCGCGTTGGAGCAGTTCTTGTCGTGTGACTGTGTGACTGTCTGTCGCTCTGCTACTCGGTTGCTCTGCTACTCTGTTGCTGTCATTAAGCATTCATGTTGGCTGCCAATCGCGTCATATCGATTTACACTTCAATTTGATGGATGGACAAACGAGTAAGCAACAGCAGCAGGACATACAGGGCATAGGAGGAGGCGGCGGAGGTGGCGATATGTCCGCATACGTACTCACGAATGCTTTAACTTTTTTGTGCTGTCTTTTCAACATCGGTTGGGACTTCTTAAATTTGGACAAAGTTTGTGTGTGCCTTAGACGTCATTTGCTTTAAGTTTCTGTTTTCTTTCGCTTTCATTTGTAATGTTTCAATTTATTTTGAAGAGTATTGCCAAATTTCATGCGACATTAAATTTGCTTTATGATCCTCTTCACCATTTTGAGTGCTTAATGGTCCTTTGTATCTTGATGTTTATTTTATTGAATTTCACTTTGTAAAACTAATACTTGCAGAGATGGGATTTCAGTAACAGACAGGGCTTGGATTTAATTTATTAAATGTAGAAATTCGTTTATAACTTAAAATGTGTGCTTTTGTGTGCTCCCAGCTTGGAAGGAGCAACGCAGGTTTTGTGATGGGCGAAGAGTTTTTCATTAAATTTGTAACATGCGGAGCCTGACGGTGCAGAGTCTCCTTCAAACTACTTTGTAAACTCCTAATAGAGGCTAAAGGGCCACACTTACAACCTTTCTATTATCATACAGGCAAAAAGAGGTTAGGTGGTGCTGGCACAATTGTCGAGTCCTACAAAGAGCAGCACAGCGCCAAAGTAGGTGTTCCAAAGCATGTAGTTTCTAGCATTCGCTTCGTTGCATGTGTTACACGCATTGCTTTGGTCTAAACCCGTTTTGGCTGCGTGATGTGGGGTGAGACAGTGTCCCGTCGCGAGTGCAATCAATATTTTGCGGACTTTTCTCGAGAGAGGGAGAGTCTTATAGTTTTTGTATTCTAAGTCCTTGCATTTCCAGTGCTAGTTCCTCAGTTAGTTCCGTTTACAGAAAGGAGAGTGATGGGTATACCTATGTCTGATGTGCTCAGTCTCGACAAGCAAATACCTGTCCTAGCGAGCACATTTCCTTCTATTCCTTTGTGTCCTGGTATCCAGTAAATAGTGACTTGTCCGGTTCCACAGAGTTCATCCATTTTCGGTTTGCATTATTATTATGCAATACATTCCGAGTTTGTCCGAGTATTGGGATGAGTTAATTGGATTTCAGCTTCAAATATACTACTGCTATTTGGGAGTTTGAAAGACTTTTGGAGATCAAGGTGCGGACAAAAGACAGCCGCTCCTACTCCTTCCCTTCCGCCCCCGCCCTGAAAGTATTCAATGCGGACCCAGCTGGTAGTAGCAGAGGAAGAGGAAGGCCTCCTCTACGTTGGAAAGATCAGGTACAGAAGGACTTGGTTTCACTTAGTGTGCCCAACTGACGCTGGTTAGCACGAGAAAGAAACGGCTGGCGCGCTTTGTTAAACTCGGCCAAAATCGCTTAAAAGGTCATCGCTCCAACCAAGAAGAAGAACTCAGAATAGGTTACAATTTTAGTGATAAAATTTATAAAGAATAAACGTTGGCTTGAATAAACATTGAAAAAACCAAAGTCTTCCAGGTTAACAGTGAATGCAACCAAAACTTTACTATCTAAAGGGTTTTTCAGTAAGAGCGCGTCAACTTTTGAACTTTTTTGAATAAAACACAAACGGTTTGACTTTTTTAACTAATTTTTTTTTTATTATCGAGTTTGAACATATGCATTGAAGTATGAAATTCGATTTCTTTTGCATGACCACCGCGTGCACGTTTTACGAAGTCCAATCGTTGAACCCAATTTTCGACCACTCTTTTGCATAAATCGGCCGAATTCCAGCAATTTCGCGTTCAATATTGGCTCTGAGCTCACAAATCGTCGCCGGCTTGATACTGTAGACCAATGACGCCACATAACCCCAAAACGGGACGGCTTGTTAAATGGACCATAAAATGGCCGTAATGCTCTTAAAGTAGCAGCAACAGAACGATTATTTTCATAAAAAAATTTCACGATTTGCAATCGTTGCTCAAGTGTGTAGCGTTCCATGATGAAATGTATACTAATGAAGTTTACAAATGACAAGCGAAAAATAAAAAATATTGCGTCGTTCGCCCTCCCTATCGGAAAAAAGTTGAAGCGCACCTATTGAATAACCCTATACAACAAACTGCTAGAAAACATGGACCTCTTAACTTACCTTTGTCAAAAGTTGTGACTCTCCAGCGGATGCTGCTAACCGACTTGAGAGAGCAAGACAAACGTTCGGAGCCCTTGCCTCTGTGTGGAACGCATCGATTATATCCCGGCGCACGAAACCAAAATTTTTTTCTAATGTAAAATCAACACTATTAAACCTGGAATGCGGTGCCAAAAGAGATGCAAAAACTGCAGGTTTCTGTCAATAAATTTTTATTTATTTATTTATTTAAGTCTATGAATTACAATCCTTACAGACTATGATACAAAAGTTGCTTAGATTAAGCTACAAATATATTATATGTATTTAAAAACTATACTAGCTACTAACTAACTATAATATAGAATTCAAAAGATTTAAAAGTGCTGTTCTTGAAAGCGAGAAATCAAGAAGAACATCATTATGAACGGCATTTAATTCCCGTAAAGCACGAGTAATGGGAGCATTGCTGGCATACGTAGTTTTAAAGTTTCCCCCATAATAAGGGTAGAAGTTCCTAAGAGATCGCTGGGGAACATTAAATCGAATCCTTTCCAACAAGTAGGGACAATCAATTACTCCAGTAATAATATTATGAGTAAAAGACAGACACAGTATAGTCCTACGAATCTCTAAGGACTTGAGACTTATGAGCATGAGAATCTCTCTCTCTACCAAATCCTCAAAATCTTTTGGTTTAAAACAAAAACAAATCACAATTTCTGATCTACAAAAGGACATACTTCAATCAAAATTGAAATATTAAAGACTCAATGGAATTGGATTAGACAGGATTTAAAGGGGATTTGGACCCCGCGATGAAACGCGGACAGCCAGCGCATACCTGGAGAAGACAACTCGAATTCAAGCTGGTGAAACTTGAACTATTTTGGAGCGCAGCTAAAGCGTTTGCTTACGACAGAATGGATTGGAAAAGTCTTGTTTCGGCGCTTTGCTCCATAATGAATAGGACTATATGCGCAACTACAAGTTCTACTTCTCTGTGCAACACACGCAAAAATTTTACTCTGACTAAATGGCACGTAGACGAAGTGAGTGCTCACAATGCCAGGCGGAGGCATCCTACTTATACATACCTTCAGTGCATCGCCTTCCCGTAACTTGAAAATGAAAAAGTCATCACGAATTCTATAAAATTCATTATTTTCATGCAGTTATATCACCTTATTTTAGTTGCCATATTTTCGGGCACCTCCCACCACCCTCCGTGTACGGCCAAAGCATTTATATCTGTCAGCAGCATTTATGGCTGACAATTTACGTGTACTCATGAAATATTAATGCTAACTGATAAATTAATTAAATATCTAAATGTTGTTGCGCTGCTACAGTCTGCCAATCCATGAGACAATAAAAAGCAAAAGATTTCACCATTCATCAAAAATTTACATTCCGCGTGCTAAGCACCTTTAGTCGTCAGGCGTCGGCTGCCAACTGCCATCTGACAACTTTGTGATCTGTTGATGTCAACACATTTGGCAGCATCTAAATTTTCACTTTTCTGTAAGCACGTACATCAACACACACACAAACGGGCACATTATACGAACCTACTCGAGTTGGGTGTAGAGGTCAATGTTAATGCGTTGACATTTCGACATTTGAGACTTTCGCTTTCGTAGGTACATTCGACAACAATGGAGCAAAATTAATGTTTTGTTTGTTTTGTTGTTGCTGCTTTTAGCGATTTTATTACAGTTTTAATGCGTGTAATTTGGTATTACATTTGTCGCAAACAGCTTTATTAAGATGGATATATTTTGAGTTATATCAACTGCCGCTGCTGCTGTCAAAGGTGCACTTCGTCTTGAATTGCAGGTGAAGTGGCAGTTGGCGAATGGCGACTTTATAAAAAAAAGCAAAATAAATATATATGAAAAAGGCAAATAAAAAGCTAAGAAGCGCTGATAGGCATCCAATAAAATAAGATTTATTGTAAAGCTATTTTTGTTGTTTTTGTTTTGTTTTAAGATCATCTCCTAGATACGAAACATACGAGGGTTAATCAAATAAAGAAGATCATGCCAGGAATGAAGACGCCGGTGCTTGGAGTTCAAATATTCAACGTTTGTAGGTGAGATGGCCTATTTGCTTATCATTTCGTTTGTCCAGTAAACTTGGGTGAAATTCTCAACAGGTGGAAGTTGACAATTTTTTTGCTTTCTTGCAATTCGTAACGTATATGTGGCGAAGTTGACTATAATCATTTCGATTTTTTTGGGACAGTTGACTACGAGCTTTTAACCAGTTAACTGTGATTGACGAGTATACTTGTCATGCATATAAATTAGTGACCATTGGCTATTTAAATTACAATTTTTGAGAAAATTTACACATATTCTCAAATTTCAAGATGTTTAGAATATTTTGAGGCTATGCCGGAATAAAACAAACAAATAGAAAATATAAACAATTTGAGATGATATCATGCTTCCCCGTATGCACTGTTTGAAAAAGTTCACCAGTTCGCATAATGAATTTATTTATGTGCGATGATAAGGTTTTTTAGATGTTAACCTAAAAGGGGCAAAGGCAAAAGTCAAAAAGTGGATTTATAAACTAGAATGCTAACTCGTGTGTGTCAGTACATATCTTACCAAGTGTCGGCGGTTCCTATCAAATAAGTACAGTGCAACGTAAGAATTTCAAGTGCGTAAATATTATAAAGTTGTCCAGAAGTTCTGTAAATTACTATTTTTTTATTTTTAGTTCATTTGTCCCCAATTTTATAAAATTAACCCATCTTTTTCATCCAATATCTTACCAGCGCAACTTACTCTGTGATTGACGAATATACTCGTCATAGCTCAATTCTGGCGACACAAAACTGTGCGCACTTTTAAATGGGAGCGCCACAGTTAACTGGTTAAATCCGTTACGTATGTGTTGCGAAGTTGACTATTTTTACTATGGGTTTCGGAATGTGTTATGTGTGGCGATGTTGACTATTTTCACTTCGCGTTTTGAAATCTGTTATGTATGTATGGTGACGTCGACAATTTTTGTCAACGATTCTCAGATTTCCAAGCGTATATAATAACATAGTGGCCGGCTCGCTGAGCAAATATGCTGACGTCACGCGCCTCCGATGCAATAATCTAAAGTGAAAATGTTATCCTGATGCGTCGGGGGATTAATGGTAGAGCTTAAGTTTAGTTTTAAGTTAATTCGGAATTGTAAAAGCACTACTTTTTGAAGAGCAGAAGAAAAAAATTGTAATAAAAGTTAAGACTCCAATTTTCGTTTTTGTTTGAAGGAGCCTGTGGTTCACTCCCAACTTTTTTTATTGCTTCCTCGGGGGAGCACCTTTACTTACATGATAATTATTTCTTTGCGCTTTCCATGTTGCTCAAAATTGTCAACCGATCTACAGTTTGTGCTGAAACGTTTTTCAACCGATTGTAATAATTTATTGTATGTTTGCGGCTCGCATTAATGAGATAACGTAAGTTAATGAGTTTTTTAAGAAAAACAACTATACGAATGTTCATTTGCAGCTCACGGCTATAGATAGAACATCAACATTTTGGCCATTTGACTATTTTCTTTTTTATTGTTTTTCTTTTTTTCTTGAATATTCAATATTTTGCTATATACAGTCTGTGCCAGAAGAAAGGAACCAGCTTTTTTCTTGTAACTTCAAGATATATTTCGCTCTTATTTTTGCTGCATAATAATCCCACTTAAGGGCTACGACACCAGCGCTAACTCAGATTAGTGTCGTTCGAAACTTTACCTCGTTTTGAGGCGGTATTTTTATGCACGCATTCGAAAAGGCCTATTTTATCTTACGCCACCGACGCAAAAGTGATTGAAAACTCAAAAAAGTTTGTTGTGATGTGGAATCAGCGGTATAAGGTGTACAAAAATGTTTATGTCTTTTCCGAGCGCGGCTTGAAGCGAGTGACCACAAAAAAACAGGATAAAGTGATCGTCCAACTTTTTAAGCAGCACCCTTCTGAGCGACTACTCTAAGCACGCACAATTCTTCCTAAAAAGGGAATAGATGTGAGTATCAATCGAACGGCGATTGAAGGAGGCGAACATGTCCTACCGTCCCACACCATTAAAACCTCTGCTCTCAGAAAAACCTATTGAGAAACAACAAAACAAGAAAATGGCGTCATAGTGATGGACTGGCCTTCCCAGTCCTCAGACGCCAACCGCATTGAAAATGTGTGGGAAATTATGAAAAAGCATCTTGGCGGAAAGCCAGCCCACGTGCGTCAGGTTCGCAAAATCTGGTCTTATTTCTTGACGAGCTACGCAGAAAAGTTGGTTCAAAGTATGCCGAGAAGATGCCAGGCTATACCCAACAACGATGGAGACTATACGGCTTATTGAGTAATTGTGACCCGTAGTTTTATGCATACTTTCATGTAAAAAAAATTTGAAAATATATCTTTTATACTTCATGAATAATCGCGGTGCCTTTTTTCCGATATATACTGTAAATAAAGCCAATTGCTTATCAAAATCTGTTTAAATCTAAATATAAATATGTTAAAAATTCCAATAACTTTACATCCCAAATTGCGGTTTTTAGTTAGAACTTTATACAAAAACTAAAACAAAAACCTTTACAAACTTTTCATCTCAATTCCACTTTTTTTAATTCAAATTTATAAAAAAAATATGTTTGGTATGCAGTTTTATGGGTTTTCAAATTTTTTTTTTTAGTATAATAATGTGAAAGTTTGAAGTTGCCGAAAAATCTCGTTGATTTTTTATAATAATTTTCCTTCACAATGTTGCCTATTTTCTCTATATAACAAATAAATGTCATTCACAGCCATGCAGGTAAGTGCCTACATCAATTCGCCACAGTATTTGCTTTTGTTTAGGTCAAGCGCCTTTAGTGTGTTTTTACTGTCTGGAAACATGCAGGCGTTATTATATCGGGTGTTTTTTTTAGCTGGATGGGAACTATTGATATCAAAACTGTAGTTTGACACCTGAGAATGACAAACTGTGATGCCATTTCGGTTCAATAAGGTTTGGCAAGTGATGAATGGTTTAATGCCAGAATAACGGTTACGAGTTGTGGAAATTCATGCTGAAAAAATATATATATATATATATCAGTTCGCGAATTTCATAAAATGAAGTGCTTAAGAAAAAGCCAAAATGTCGATTCGTCGTCGTTCTCGACTTATTAGGCTTTGTCCTTCGACTAAGTGGAAAATTTTGCGTGAGAATCTTATCTTATGTGCCTAAAAAATAAAGCTCATGCAAGAATTGAAGCCAAATGACCATCGTTTGCTTCCCATTTATGCTGATTGGGTTCATTTAGATTTATTATTTAGATTTATTGGAAAAAGTAGTGGATTCGACTTATCGAATGGGCCTTGTAACTCGTAGCCGCAGGGAATATATACCGGATTTCATATTCAAAAAATAAAATATAAAATAAATAATTGACGCGTACACTTCTATTAGGTATTTAGACGAGTTCCTATTTCTGGTGTTCGTCGCGATGTTGTTCCGCAAATGGAGAGACCAACAGTTTTAAGCCGACTCCGAACGGCAAATGTGAGGACCTTTTTCATGGCAGAAATATACTCGGAGATTTGACATTGCTTGACGAGAGGCGTACGCTATTATCAAAAAATTATTGTCGGGAAATTATCTACAAGATTATAATAAAAAAAAGAAATCATTCCTACAATATTTCTGTTTCGTATTATCTATTATTTCAAGCTTTCGAGCTCTTAAAAAAAAAGACTGCTGGTTCGTCTTGAAATAATCCAATGGCTGTCAATGGCTGGACAGGCTGAACTATTTCTTTATTCATAGCTGTTCTTATCTAGAGCAGTTGATTCTCAGGGACCACCCACAGAAGACAATTCCAACTCTTAAAGAAATAGCTGCTAATGATTTTCTGATATGAACTTCACTTAGTCGTTGGAATATTTTTAATTTAAATGAAAATAAGCAGCGGCTATTAAACCTTTTGCTCTGGTTTGAGTTGTTTTCCCGCAAAAGTGTTAGGTTAGGGTTTTGTGGCAGCCGGCTTAGAATGGCCAACTCACTTTGCCCATGTAGGTCCGTTGTGGTACCACTACGTAACACAGGAACATCAGTGTTTATTCATCATTGGGACCATTTACACGCTGTTTTGAGCATAGGTTTTATGCCACCACCGAATGTTCCTCTGTTTTTTCCTCTTCCTTGTCTCTACAACTTCAGTAGTATTCATGAGAAAATACTCCTAGCCCAGAAGATTACCTTCGAGATGTTCTTTCTTAAGAGGTTGAGTAATTTTCCTGACCTTTTCTTATATATAATATTTAATCACTAGTTGTAACACAATTATTTTCTTCTCTCCTATTGGCCTCCTGAAGTATATTATTTTGTACCCTTAATTTGCAAGTTGCGATACACTGTGAAGATTAACGAACGAGGAACCCATCCTTAGGTAAATCAAACGCAGAAAGTGGCGATGGATAGGTCACACGTTGAGAAAACCACTAGATAGCATCAGTAGAATGGCAATGGAATGTAACCCGCAAGGGAGTAGAGGACGCGGTCAACCGAAAAACACTTGCAGAAGGTCGATATTGCGTAAACCAGCAGATGATGCCGACATCTCATGGGACGGTGCAAAAACAACAATACAGAACCGTGCACGATGGGCGTGTCTTGTCGAGGCCCTATGCTCCCGAGAGGAGTGAACGGGGAAAAAAATATTTGCAAGTTGTCATAGGAATTCCAATATATTTTCAAGCACTGGTAGATTAGTACCTATTCTGGCAAGTTCATCGGCCTTGCGATTTCCTCCAATATTTCTATGTCTCGGATGACCCATAAAAGGGTGATGTTGTAGATGGTGCTAATATTACATCATTTAGAGTTGCCAGGTATCCCTGAGCAGCCTTTGATTTCAGTATAACTGCCCCCATTGATTGCATGGCCACCTGGCTATCCGAGAAGATATTTATCGTAGTTTTTGCTGCGGCGAGTGTGTTAAGGGGGTAGTATGGTTAATTCGGTGTAAAACAAGCATATTTTTCGAAATTTTTTTTGTCGACACAGTTGATTTATTCAAAATTTTAAAATTACTTCATTATAAAGTCATATTTAAAGAATATTGTGTGAAATTTTCATTGATTTTTATGAAGAAATGAGTTGGTGGCAGCGAATCTTCGCGGACGTCTCATAAAAAAGTTTTATTGCGGTGTCCCTCAGAACTCATTACTGGATCAACTAAAATCAAAAAACCAAATTGATTTCATCAGCTAATAAAGTTTCGCAGGTAACAACGTCGAATTTTTTTTTTTTTTTTTTTAAATTTTTTAAAGCGCTTTGAAGTCAAAACACCGATTTTTCATAAAAAAAACTTGAAAACTTTGTTGTTTTAAAATATGACAAAATTAAAAAAAAAAAAAAACTCGACGTCATTACCTCGTGAATAAAGTAAAGAAACAAAAAAACCAAATTTGAAAAGAATCGGTGCAGTAGATATGAATCTACAGTGGACACCGACCGTAAAAAAGGCAAGTGTGAGAAAAACGCGTTTAAAGATTTTCGACAGCGTGAAATCCGGTTGGAGAGGTAGATACTTAATCCTTTGTGTCTTTGTCAATTTTACTCTAATGCACTTCAAACTTTCACACAATGATCTTAAGATGTTATAGAATAATTTAAAAAAAAAAAAAAAAAATGAAAAAAAAAAAAATACCATACTACCCACTTAAGATTCACAGTTACCTCCATTATGGCTAAGACTTGTGCCTGGTAGTCGCTATAGTAGTCCGAAAACCGGACTGATAATTCTAACCCTAAATCTCTTGAAAAAACTCCGTAGCCTACTTTATTTTCTGGTTTGGAGCCATCCCGCAATAACTGCATGCAAGTAAATATTTCTCGCCACGTTCCAGTGGTGCTGAAATTCGCCTGTGCTTGCCACCACCAACTGGCCTCAAAAAACTTCCATGGTACTGAATTATATATATATACGAGTATATATATATAATTGGCGCGTACACCCTTTTTGGGTGTTTGGCCGAGCTCGTCCTCCTATTTGTGGTGTGCGTCTTGATGTTGTTCCACAAATGGAGGGACCTACAGTTTCAAGCCCTCTCCGAACGGCAGATATTTTTAGAGGGGCTTTTTCATGGCAGAAATACACTCGGAGGTTTGCCATTGCCTGCCGGGGGGGCTACTGAATTAGGTTTCTTATAAAATTTTACATTACTTATTGACCAACTCCTGTATGTGTGCCAACTGACTGCAGTTAATTGTTATTATAATTAAGTGGGCATCTTTTAAAAGCTTCATACTTTGTTTTTAAATAAATCATAAACATCTTTCAAAGTAATTATCAACAAAGGAAAAAAGTTATCTTCCCTTCTCTGCGGTACTATTTAGTAGTTTTGCTTTTAAATTTTTGCTGAATTTCCCCCCTTACACACACCTCACTCAATTTAGTCGTAAACGTTTGGCACTTCGACACCATTAACGCCTCAAATGGGCCATAATAAAAAGTTTTTATTGACATATACGCACATTAGCAGTTTATGAAAAAAGAGCAGAAAAAAACCCTAAATTGATGTGAAGTGTGCCATCTCTAGCACAAAAAAAACTTTTGCTATTAAATGACTAAGAAACAAACAAAAAAAAAACAATATAAGACAACAACAGCAAAGTGCTTGATGGACGACTACACATGGCTGCTTTGATGGGGTAGGAAAAAGTTTAATAAGAAAAATTCTTAAAATGCCAAAACATATCCAAATAGAAAAGTAAGCCAAGTTGCTGCAAGTTGTTTTGAAAGTTTGAAACTCACATACACGCATAAATTTTGGTTCAAATTAGTAAAATAAACAACGCTGACTGAGAATGGCAATGAAAATGATTAAAGCTTTAAGTTATGAATTAAGTAATGATTTACGAAAATCACCGAAAAGTAAAAACCCGAGCATAATTAACTGTAGGTGAGAGTTCAAGAGCGAGTGTTTGTGTGCAGCCAGAATAAAAAGCATTTAAGTATTTTTCAAGTGGAAACATTTCTTAGAGATGGAAGTAATGATAACTACCTAAGAAACTCCCGAAAAATGTAAAAGTTATTTAATTGAATAAGATTTGAAAGAAGGTAGTTGACTGGCTGGTATACAAAAATCGAGTGATTTAATAGGACGTAAAAATTTTGTTTCATAA
The DNA here is from genome assembly GCF_027943255.1 of Anastrepha obliqua. NCBI lineage: Eukaryota > Metazoa > Arthropoda > Insecta > Diptera > Tephritidae > Anastrepha > Anastrepha obliqua. Next base: position 89,709,918 of record NC_072896.1, on the reverse strand, counting down.
ATAAAACATGCCATGAAAAAGCTGCTCATGAAAACCCATTTGCTGATCGGAATCAGCTTAAAGTTGTAAGTCCCTCTATTTGTGGAACATCATCAAAACGCACGCCACAAATAGGAGGAGGAGCTCGACGAAACACCGAACAGGCGAGTTATTATTTATTTTATTTTTAAAATGAAACAAACAAAAAATTTGTCTAAAAAAAAGCAAAAGACTAGATGTTATTTTATAATAAAAAATGTAAAAATTCTCTTAAGCTTCACTATTTTTATTCAAAATACGGCGCTTAACAATTGTATGCAAAAAAGTATGGGCCCACAAGCGGAGCGCATTTCGAGTAGAATGAAGATGCAATATGTGTTGTAGCCGGAAAGTTACCAGTTGATATTCACGCAAGAAAGTCTCACCGCCTCTGTAGCGATCAAGGAGCAAAACCAACGGAAGCAGAAAAGGCTATCGAGAGAGAGAGAGAGCGATCTTTGTAACAGCGCCCAAGAAGACCCATGGACGTACAAGCTAATATCACCACTCCAAGAGTTAATGAAAAGAAAGAATAATGATACTGATCATTACCTTACTCAGATAGATGTAATTATCGAAAATTGCTGCCTCATGGAATATCTCCACCGCTTTCAGCGCTTTCAAATTGTTGAAATTTACATTCAACAAAAGAAGTCAATTGTGAAAACTCAACGTGCGTATAAAAAATGAAATAATGTCAAAAGTGCGCCTTCTAAGAACACCATTAAACGTTTGTAGGAAAGGTTTTCGACTGGTGATGCTCTTTCTAATCCAAAGAACCCAAATCAAAACCGACCAAGGCGATCGGATGAGAATATTGCTCTTGTACGGGCCAGTGTTGAGACGTCGTCAAGGACATCCCAAAATAGCCGTTCTCAGCAGTTGAGCAATGCTCGGACCACTTTACAACGAATTATCCGCATTGATTTGCATTTATTCCCGTATAAGATTCAATTCACGCAAAGATTGTTGCCTGCGGACAAGCCTCGTCGATTGGAATGGGCCCAAAGAGTCATCGAAAAACACATAGGTCCGTCGAATATGGGCAACCCAGTACAGTTGCAAGTACGACATGGAGACGACGAAAAATGCTGACATTTGGTTCAGTCACTCACAATAACATCAGACAGAAGACAAGGCGATAGTTCGTAAATACTGCGCTATCGCAAATTTTCCGATATTCCACTTCCTTCAGAGCCACTTATTAATGGGAGGAGTGGATATTATCGCTGGCGCCAGATCTCATACTCAACATACCACTGGTGCGACACGCCTATGATTATATTTCTGACATTTTGATTTTAACCTCCTATTTTTTAAGTAGTATGACTTTGGAAATTTTTATTAATTTTTTACATTTTTTTTGGGGGGTTTTAATTCAGAGTTTATTGGGAAGTACCACTGACGTGTCATCGGATATATCCCATTCTTCCAGTTCCAGTGACATGCATGAATAGAAGTTTATATGTTTGTAGTGCGTTTATATACATACATATGTATGCGTGTATCCACATGTCCATACGTATGCCTGGTTGTGAACTATCCACCACGCCTTCACTGGCCGTGGTATGTCAAATGCCGTGAGTGTCGCGTGTGTACCACTTTTACTTTTTCAACGTTAAGGAATTTTTATTTGACGACAATCAAAATGTTTGCGATTAAAAATAAACAACAACAACAACGAAACACTACTGAGCGAGTATGTACGAATTCGAACAAGTAGCGTCGTCTCCTCAACGCGTTGTAGGCAATTCATCATGCATCCGTCAGATACCTATCATACGTATGTGCATACGTACGTACAATCACAAGCGCACACACACATAAGCACAAGTAAAACAGCAACATACAAAACGCGCAACGCGAAAGGAAGGGAAAGAGCAGCAACAAATGCGTGTGTGCGCGCACATAAACCGATTGAGTGCGAACGCGTGAGCTGCCTGCGGCTATTATTGCTCCAGCTCCAGCTTCAGATCCCCCTCTACAGCAACAATAACAAGACTTCGTCAACAACATTGACAGCAGCAGCCGCAGAAAGCTACCAGCTACCAAACATGCCACTGTACCAACTTTGCCAGTGGTGTTGTTATTGTTGTTATGATTTTAGATTCACAAAGTGTGATAACAATGAAGATCGTTAAACATTTTTGAAGGCGGCAATAACTGCAGTCTTAACAACAACAACAATAATAATAATACAGCAACAACAGCGACACTTCGCAGCACAGCCGTTTCGTGCAACATAAACATTTAGGCGACGCCTCACGTAATCGCAATGTAGGTTAATATACCATGGAATGTGCGCTTCCAATGGCACTGCTCAGTCGGCTATTTCGGATCACATAACTCCGCTCTACTGCATGCCACTCTTCCTCTTCCTGTTTCGTCTATACACTTCGACGCTCTACGCCGCAAAGGAGTGTTCCTCGACGTTTCTCAATATTGTCGGCCACAAATTGCTGGCGTTGCTAGTGTTGTTGTTGCGGATGAAACTGCTATTAGCGCCTGCTGCTACTTGACATGTGCGGTTGCTGCTGCGTCTGCCTATCAGTGGTCGTCAAGCAGACAGTAGGCAGCCAACAGCTTCACCAGTTTCACTTTAGCCGTAGAGCCCACCTTCAACACGTGATTTCTGACTTAAATTGTCATTTAATGTTGGAATTTAATTTATGTGTTTTTTTCCATTCATACAAATTTACTTATGTGTTGGTAAGTAGGTGCCTAAGTAACGGTAGGTAGAGCACCTCAAAAACTTCGGCGTAATAGAAATGTTTGCCTTTGGTGCTTTTTGTTTCCGATCTTTTATTTTGATAAGAAAATTCATTATAAAATTTTTTTTTGCTAAACTTTTGCTTGCGTTGATTTTATGCTGCGACAGCTACGCAATGGAACTCAATTCGAACTTCATTCAATAACTCAGTGCTTAAGAAACACATTTCAATGGCCTAAAAAGTGTGAAGGAATCACGTTTTCTCCTTTAATTGAAATTCAGCAGTGAAAGTGCGTCAACGTGCGTTGCCCAGAAATAGGTAATGGTATTGATAGCAGCCTGAAACTCTCACAGTTTACTCGTAATATTATATATCCGGATATCTCATCACACATATTCATCAGTTCAGCCTCAAGGATGCTTCAATAGCAGGGAAGACGAAAGGGATAAAAAATGTAGAAAACACCCTACTGCTGACTCCACTAACGATCTTAGAATAATTAGTCTTCATATTCTTATATGGATAGACAGTACACTCCTCTTCTACACTCTTTCCTTATGCGTACGTTTGATAGCGTTGTTGATGGTCTGTACGTGTGAAGGGTTGCTTTTGTTGATGCATAACCCACCAGATCCGGAAGCTCCATAAAAATGGCCTCTTTCCTTCTAGAAAGTATTTTATATCTGTCTACTTTAGTCTCATTGCTTTACCACTTGTCGATTACTTGCATGCAAATATATTAGAAGGAATTTCAGTCAGGAAGTTAGTCCTCACAGCGAGTCTCATGACATTATCTAATCCCATTTCCAGTGTATAGCACAAATGAGAGGAAAAATTCGGCCAAACACCTAAATTAGATAAGATTGAGTGAGGTTTGCACTTTGACCTCATGGTCTTTTGTACTATCTACTCATCACAGTATCTCATCCGGACCCAGTTCTCTTATTACACTCAAGATGGAGCTGGGTTGGATTGAGCGTATGTGCTTTTCTTCTGGCGCGCTGCATTCTCCTATAGCGCTGAATTCCAAAAGAATCCGCACTGGAGTCTCTTGAGATTGGTCACAGAAGCGCCAAGAGTCCGTAGACCAAATCCCGATCGTGTGCAGATGACTTCGCAGCCTGCAGTGGCCTGTGGGAATGCCCACAGTTTATCCGTATTGAGGGTTGTGCGTTTTTAAACCTCCTTTGGTTGTTCCCTTCCAGCAGAGATTTCGCCTGGCGTAGCCCCGAAATTTGATGTCAGGAAATCTGGCTTAGCCTTAGCTCTTCATTCCTGTGCTTCTCCTTGATGGTGTGCATGGTGTCTCACATCAAAGAAAAGCTCGGGTCCTATTAAATGCGAGGCCGCAGCCAATGCCTCCGCTATTTCGTTCCCAGTTATGTCCCTGTGTCTTAGGACCCATATCAGCCGGATGCAGTTGTGCGTTCCTAGTAGATTGAATATCTCTATACACTCAAGAACCAATGAGGATTTGATGTCACAGGACGATTGGGCTATGATTGCATCTTGGCTGTCACTAAGAATGGCAATTCCCTCATTCTGGACATTCCTGTCTAAGTTTATCTCTGTACCTAGATAAATGGCATACATCTGCGCTTGGCATACGCTTGTGCTTGGAAACCTGCCCATCCGCACAGAGCGCTTGGTTCTGGAGCCGTAAATTTCTGAGCCTATCCTGCTGGGGTCTTCGAACCATCTGCGTACCAGTAGAGGGTACATTCCTGGAGTTCAATGTAAGTCAACTCCAGTTTAACTTATTGTTCTATTCTGAACTTATTTTCAAACTTACTTACGTAATTATTTTAGTGATATTATCTCTCATTAGTTGGCTAAGTGGGAGCCGCAGCCTCAGCACTTCCATGTTTTTAGATGAAATGCTAAGCGCTGAAGCTTAGTAAGTGCTGTGCGCACCATCGTGTGAGTGACCTCCGGTGCCCAACGACTGCTCCATATGTCATCATTGGCCTTATTATGATGATGTACGTCTATCTCAGGATTCTTTGGCTACAGCCCCAAAATTTTCCTGATCGGCCTTTGCAGATAATGAGAGCATTTATTGCTTTGGACAAGGTGGCGTCAGCATGCCTCTTCATGCTAAGTTTAGCATCCAGGACAAGGCCAAGGTACATACTTAACTTCGCTGAGCAAACCATTAGCACCTCATCTATGCTGATCTCTTTCATTCATGGTAATGCTATTTTCCTGGTAAAAGTAATTATGGTTGTTTTTTACGGATTAAATCTTTCTGTCAGGCTTAAAGCTCTTTGCAGTATATCGCACGTTTTTCTTCTCTAGTACGCGACATACCCCTGAGTGAGTGGCGTTGTCGCAAGCTTCCTCATTATCGAGGAAGGCACAAAATACTGTTTTCTCACAGTCAAAGGCACTCTGGATCTCCGTACATAGCTGATACAGCGCTGTGTCCGGAACAAAAACTTAATGAGAGATGTATGCGTCAAAGTATTTTATTAAAAGTGACACCTGTTTAAGGGGGGTTTCCAATAAGAGGAGTTATTTTGATAAAAGATTAATGGTTTCGCTGCTTGTGTGCCGTCTTGTTGAAAATAAACGATGTCCAGATCAATACCATCCAATTCCGGCCATAAAAAATCGTTAATTATCTCTCGATAGTGCAATCCATTCATCGTAACTGTTGTTCCAGCTTCATTTTTGAAAAAGTAAGGTCCAATGACTCCGCTGGACCATAAACCGCACCAAACAGTCACACGTTGAGGATAGAAAGGGCTTTTCAACAATAACTCTTGGATTTTCTGAGCCCCAGATCCGATAATTTTGCTTGTTGACGAAACCACCGAGGTGGAAATGGGCCTCATCACTCAAGATGATTTTTCGATGGAATTCCGGGTCATTTTCATGCATTTCAATGAGCAAAGACACGTCGTTGTTGATGATCGGCCGGCTTGAGTTCTTGTGTTAATGGGACTTTATAAGCCTTAAGACCCAAATCTTTATGCAAAATACGGTGTAAAGACGTTTGTGGAATGCCTAATTCCAAAGAACGACGAGGAATGGACAAATAGACAAACCTGGGTTTTCTTCAACACTTTCGGCTACAACAGCAATATTTCGATTTTCGGCTGTTCTTGAGCGCGGTGCACGGGTTTTATTCTTCACATCACTAACTTGTCCCAACAGCTCGAATTTTTTCAATTTCTGTATTGCGGTCCAACAAGGTGCTTCACGATGACCCAAAAATGTTCGAGTTGTCGAGTTTTACGAACAGTCTCTGCCAAATTTTTACCATTTCCATAGTGAATTTTAATAAATTCAGTGCGTTGTTTAAGCGTGTATCGTTCCACTTTCATTAATGGCGTAGTTTCTACTTGTCAAATATCAAAAAAATGGCAGCTTCAAAAGTGATATCTACCGAAATAGCGAGCTATTCAAAATAACACCTGTTATTGGAAAACCCTTTATTTGATTGATATGTATCCTGCTACAGGACGCATGTAATTATTTTTGTCTAGTCCGATTTTCTGTTATACTGGGACACCAAGTTGGCTTCCTATATACATAGATAATATAGTATCAGGCGTTTGATCTCCTCCACTATTGAAGCATTTATACGCCGTTTATATACATATCACAAAGGACGAATCTTTCTTCGTCCAAGTGTGCTCATTCTCTGGGCAACCGTACTAACCTAACCTAACCATTTATATACATACATATATATTTTTTTATAAGTCGTTTTCTGTGGTGAATGACGCTGATATATCTACGGAGTAGATTTACACATGTACTTATATATGTAATACAAATACATGAGCGTCTAAAGTAATACCAAAGGCAAATCTCCACAAAACGAAAATATTTTAACATTAAACTGACAACACCTTCAACAGGCGTTGATAAATCTAAATTTGCATTATAATTATATGTATGCATATGCATAAGTACAGTCAGAGTACACACACATACACATACACAATTGTATATGCATAAGAACTCAATGTATTGTAATGGCGTGCGAGTGCATGAGGCATTTGGTAAGAATGGAGAGCAAAGGCAAATGCTCGCAACAGCGCAAGGATAAGCTACGACAAGAAGAGGTCGAGTGCGATTAGAGTGTTTGCACAAGCAATAACAAAGTGACAGCAAATAAACTCCTACTTGTGCTAGGATGTGAACATTTGTATATAGAGCAATAAATATAAATGCATCCCGAAATAAGCACGAAGTTGGATGCAAATGGAATGTGACAAGTGATATGTGCTACATGAGGTAAGTTCTGATACAAATATTTAAATAAATGCATTTGTATGTGTACTAAGTATGCCATCCTGCTCTGTAAAAGCACTTAAAATCAATCCGTGATTTAACCAGTTTTTATTTAGAAAATTTCTAACTAGTTTCATATTCAATAAGGTTTTCCAAGCGTTCAGGACGATGTGGAAATCGAATAGAAGCAGCTGTGCGTGTGGAGCTTATGAAATTTCTGGCTGCATTTAAAAAGCTTAGGTATTCCCTTTTATTTGAAATATGACATCGCTCATATGGCCTCGCATGATGAATAAGATCTGAGAAGCAAAATTTTTAATGACTCTGCTGCAAAGATCCGACTGAATTTAAGCGTAGACCTGAGTTATTTGGAGTTTGAGAATATCGGGTGATAGCGGTTCGTTGGCCGTTTGTTGCGATTTGATAAAACGCTATAAGAGGGAAATAACGATACTCTCAAGTCGTTTATATGTACATAGTTTGTTTTTTAATTTTTTTTTTGGTGGGTAAGGTAGGGTTCAAAATGTCTTTGCGTTTACAGTGACCGTCGTCTACTGCGTTGAGTAGTGTGACCATCAAAACAATCCCTCCTCCTCTTCTGGGGAGACTTCTTTCCCGTAACTACTCTCTGTATTACAGGAGGGCCAAGAACGGCGTCCAAGAAGTGGATCAGTTATACCAAATTTGTAGCCAGCTTTCTGATATAGGCTCGTCTTATTATGTCTCTATGTGTGCAGTGTTTCTGTCTATTGACCACAATTAGTTCCTGCGTCCAGGGTCCTCTCCTTTTGACGTTGTGCCCATTCGGCATTCTGAGGTGTTCGTGAGTGTTGTTCGTCAGGTAAACAGTTAGTGCCTCCTTAACCAAGAATTCCTACTCTTCAGCCGCCCACTTCGCATATCGGAAGCACTGCATTGTTTTGGCTGCATATGCCCTAACAGCATTTCAGTTATTGCTTGATGCACACATGGCTGGTATCGGATTATTCATCTGCAAGGGGTGTCCAAGTAGCACCTCGAGGGCTTGACGCTCGTCTCGGAAGCAGTCAAATTGCAAAATAACATCGCTGTGCGATACATAGCGCCGAGCTACTGAAACTACAGGTTATCCAAATTTGGATCATTCAAAAATACGCCCTGTTACTAAAAATAATTTTTCGATCAACGTGGGTGTCCTAAGGCTCCGATACTCAGTCGATGAAGAATTGACTTTAACTAAGGACATCAACTTTCAGCTCCTTGGTCTGTTAGATTTTGTGCGAGTGCAGGCTTAAGTGTCGAATTTGAATTTGTCAATTTTATTACTTAAACAGCAAAGATATGACTGTAAAGGGCTCCATTGTATATTTTGACAGACAGCGGCAATGTTCCCTACCATACTGATGCTTTTTGATGTTTTGCTTACCCAACCTCTCATAACGATTTTGAAAACTAAACTTTGGAGAACCGATTTTGAAGGGCTAAATTATCCGGAGAGCCGTTCAAGCCGGTCGGAAACGGTTGATGAAGCTGCTTAGGCACAAGCTTGTATGACTGATTAGCCATCTCGGCAGAGTCCATTGGGAGTGGTTTCTTCTAAAAAAGAGAGTGTAGGACTTCTAGTAAGTTCTTTTCTTGGATGGACGGTGGATAGAAAGCGGCTAAGTTAGCTTTTCATAGCAACCAGCAGCTACTTTAGAAAATTGTGGAGGCTGTAAGCATGGTAGGTAGGTAGGTAGCTAGAAGTGGCAGTCGGTTTTTAAATGAGGTATGTTCAATCTTTGAGCCTATCAACCTAGGAGAGAGCGGCCTGTGATCGAAGCGGGACATAAGGCACCAACAACACCTACGCACCATCTCGTCCGATTACTGGATAACGGCTTCACCTGCTTCCAGCTTAACCCGAGTTCGGCAATATCGTGATACAAAGTTCTTTCCAGGTTCCTCTTGGCCTGTGCGGGTTCAATTCCATTGCCTCCTTCACTATGTTACCGTCCTCTTTGCGTAAAGTGTGACCAATGCACTTAAATTTCTGTCTTCTAATCAAATGTCTACCTGTTTGCTTTTTTGAGTAATTCCTTGTTCGACATTATTTTAGGCCAGACAATTCGGAATATAATCTTTTGACAGCGGTTGACAAAACCTTGTGATGATGATTTTCTAGGTAGAGCTCCTGTACAGCAGTATTACCAGCACACTCGTCTTGAAGAGCCTAACCTTTAAACTGAAGCTGCTTCGAACTTTGAGTGAATCCGATAGCTCACCCTTGTGCAGCTCACGGCATCTGGCGCCATCATAAGCTGTTTTAATTTTTGAAATGATTTTTTAGGGAACGCTTCGATGGTGCAGGGTAACCCACAAGCAGTCTCCATGCACAAAGTCAAAAGCTTTTTCAAAATCGATGAGCACTGGATTAACAGCAGTCAGTTCCGAGCTCTGAGCATTTTTTAGTGATAATTCTAATAGCGTTTACATGGTCACTTCAAGAGGATCGTCCTCGAAAACCAGCTTGGGCGTAGTCGATTGTGGAATAAAGGTGATGGCTTAGCCGATCCAGGATGACCTTTGCCCCAATCTTAGATGCCGCGGGCAGCACACAAATTCCACGCCAATTATCACAATCTCTCAGGTCACCTGCTTTGGGACCAGCAGAGCATTCAGTCGCAAAACTGTCGTTATCGCAGGCCTTACTGATGAAAGGGTGAAGCAATTCTGCAACAAAATCGGGGTGCGTCGTGAAGAATTCAGCAGGAATGCCATCAGTCCCTGCTGCTTTGTTGTTCGGTAATGAATTGATAGCGGCTTTTACTTAGTTGACACTGGGCGCATAGGCTCTTATTGGAATGGTGTTGTTAAGCGGACCTAAACCGTTAGCAGATTTGGGAGCGTCGTCGTCCAATATATGGTTTAATACCGACGGAAAGTACCCTCTCCATCTGACAAGTTGGTCCTCCTCTGTAAGCAACAGGCGACCATCCCGTCCTCGCACAGGAAGCATAAGTGCGGGGTTACTCTTAAATACTATAGTGAATACATAATCGATGCTGTAGGAAAGTGCAACGGTTTTTTCCTCATTAACGCTTAAGTATCATCCCCACACGGAGCTCCAGTTTTGCTCATTAGCAGTCAATTTAAATTAAAAAATTATCTACAGAAGAATTAACTTGAGCCCAGCACATTCCCTGGTGGGCTTTCGGGCATGCTTTTTCCCACAAATTTCAGAATCTTGTTGTATTACTATGCATTTGCTGAGGCATGCACCTGTGGCCGAGCAGCACAAATCCTGTGAATGCCTGTGCAAATATACTCATGCATATGTGTGTTAGGTATGCATGTCTGTGTCTGTGCTTCATGCTGTCTGCATAATGTTGCCGTTATGAATATTTTATTTCAGTTATATAACGAGTTTGCGAGGTTGGCAGCAACGTTTTAGAAGTTTTGACAACCGCATGAAAAGCATTACCAGCTGGCGTAGCTGGCGCAGCAGGAGCATCGAAGCACCGGCAACTGTGCGATGTATGCAAGTGCAAAAACAACAAGAATAAATGATAAAATGTTATATGGATATACAGAAATATGATCGCTTCAAATGCAATAACTTATATGTAAACAGAGTCAAATTTCAGCGACGATGAAGATGAATGTTTTAGTCGGTGAGGATGGGCGTTGGTTGGTAGTTTAGCGCAGCAGTTGCATCTATCTGTGCACTTATATGAGTATTTGTTTGTTTTGGTTTATTTTTGTTGCATGTTTCTCACATAAAATATGCACATGCAATACTAAGAGGCGTAGTAAATATTTGCACTGCATTTAATAGCAGTGAATGAATTTGAGTACTTGCGGCATAAGCAAATTTTTGTGTTGTTCTTGGGCTGGTCTGGAGAGAAAGTGTTAAATGCAGTAGGCGGAAAATATGGATAAGGCCAATGGATGGTGTTAAAAAGTAACGATTTATATAAATATTTAACATGCATTTCATAAATAGTAATTTGACAAGAGCAACCACAAATTGAATGAGAGCTTCCACTTACAAAATATATAAATATTCAGAAGAGAATTTTTGGAAATTTTTCATTTGATTTTAGTGCTGAAATATTGCAACTTAATTTGAGATATTTTCTTGACTGAAATTTTTTTGTACTTAGTAGAATCTTTTTGCAACGCTAGCATTTATCTAAGGGGTAAGGGGTAGTCGTAGGCCGAAAAAATGATGATTTTTAAGAATTTTTTTTTGCTAGTCAATTGTTTTATTTTACAAAAAAAACCATATCATTAATATATCATGTTTCGACTTGATGTTATAGAGAATTGGCCCCAACAAAGAACCTTGTGGCACACCTGAGCTAACGTCTCTTGTCAAAGAATTAAATATACCTTCATTAACATAAAATGATCGCTATTTTAAATAACTATACAACATTATGCAAACATTTTTTTCGAAGTTGAACTTCCTGTACATTTTAAATAAGATTCCTTCCATCCAAGCAGTATCGAATGCTTTTTCCAAATCTAGACTGATTAATATCGTCGCCTGTCGTCGATTTAAATTACTACAAATAAAATCAGAGAGTAAAGTTAGTGCGTGGCATGTTGAATGATATGGCCGGAACCCAAATTGATAGTCTTTTAAGACATGTCGCTCGTCAATATGTTGTTTTATTTTTTCAAGCAAAAAATCTTCCAATAATTTACTAATATTTGAAAGAAGAGATATTGGGCGGTAATTAACAAGAGAACTAAGGTCAGTGTTTGGTTTCGGAATGCATTTTATTTTTGCTGTTTTCCATTCCAGTGGGAAAAAGCCTATATTAAGTGAGTGATTAAAGGTAATTGCTAAGAATCTCCAGAAAGTGTTTGTTGTTTTCTTTAGCAAAAAGTTTGAGATACCGTCTTCCCCACAGCTCTTTTTATTATTTTTTAATCGTAAGATTATGTCAATTTTCTCCGCGTTTATGAAAGTGTATCGAGATTCAACTGTAGTTTGTTCACCATCAGCTGCTATGCTGTTCGTAAAATGTACAATTGGCTCAGCTGTGTTAGCTAATTCTAACACACTACTTTCAACGTGAGCTGTAAAATTTGTATCTCCGAGTTGCTGGTTCTGGCGATGTAATTGTTCAAACTTATAGGCTAATGCATTTATTTTATGTAAGTTTTTTGTAAGATCAATGTTGTCACTACTATTGTTACCAGCCGGATTTGCATAAGGGAAGTCAATATAAATATCGTTTTTATTAATTGCTTGCTGGTATCTTTAACACTTTTTTAATCCACATAATCCCTTAATTTTATTGTATGTTTTGTTATTCATGCGTATATTGGAAAAGTAATTTGCCCAGTATTTTCCTTCGTGTATACAAAAACACTCTTCTATAATCTTACTAATATTACGCACTATAGCTGTCAAAGTGTTTTTCCTCTGAGGATTAACACATCTTGACGTAATCGTTTCTTTTCGGAAATTAAATCTAGTATATCACTAGGTAGGTTTATAAGCCCACGATTGCGCACTTCTACTTTAGAACAGCTCCTGAGTTATGTATGTTAGGATAATGCTAAACAATCTAATTTTATCATAACTCTATAAACTCCTATGTTAAAATGATTTTGGGCAATAAATGAAATGAAATGAAATGTTTCGACTTGACCTTAGCAAAATTTCAAAAAAAAAAATTAATTATTGTAAAAGTTATCGCTGTTTGTGTGGAGCCCGCTTCGCCAGTAGTGCGATTCACTAACTCTTATCGATTCGAAAATTGTTATTTTTCTCTTCAGTATTTGTCGATTGCACTGTCGATTGTGCTATTCACTAACTTATGTTAACTAACACTGAACAGCTGTTTTCTTCTATTTATTCAAACTGATAGAGAGTGGCATCTTTGTCAAATTAAATGTCAGAATGAGCGAATAACATGAAGAAGAGAAACAAAAAAACATAGACGCCAAACTATTAAATGCAGTGAGTGTTTTTTACCAAAAATATATGTACAAAGTAAGTACAATAAAATAACTGCTTATTTCAATTTATTGTTTTATTAATAATTTTTGTATATTGCTTTAGGATGACATCGACAGCTACCAAAAGAAGCCGTGCCACATCCGAGCAGCTAAATCACCTGCTTGACTACCTAATGGAAGTCCCGGGTCTAGCAGGATCTAGGTTCCACAGCCTCCATGGTAAGTTTGAGTGCGATAAAAAGTGGAGCGAGCTTGCAACAAAATTAAATAGTCTGGGTGGAGCGGTGAAGACGGTGAATCAATGGCAAACGGTAAGAAAATATTGTGTTATTACTTAAAAGTAGAGAGTTGTTAATAATTTCCCTAAAAAGGTATGGCGGGACTTAAAAAGCCGCACCAGCATTAAAGCACGGAATAGGCGAAGGCAACAAGCTTTAACGGGAAACAGGCCTATCAGTGAGGAGCCCCTAACGGAATTCGAGAGGCGGGTGTCTGCTCTCATAGGGGAGGAGTATATGAAGGGCCACGATTCAACCCCTGAAAATATTCCACTGGAGGAGGTAGATTGTATGAAGTGTATGTTTTAAAGTGTAACTTACTGGTGTGTAAATTTTTAGGTAATCCAAATGGGTATCGAAGTGGAAGATGAAAGGGTGATTTCGGAAGCCCCGTCGCCTTTACGGACGCCACTGGCAGATAATTTCACGCTGAGGTCGGGTAATTCCCATATCTCAGACAGGAGAACACCACGGGCGAGCTTGAAAAGAAAGCGCATGGAAGAAGACGGTAATGCTCGGAAGAAATTTTTAGAAATTGCAGAAAAACAGGCAGATGCACTAAAGGTAATTTCTTTTGAACTTAATGTAAAATAATTTTATTATGTTTTTCCATTGGTGATTGTTTTTTAATAGATGCTAGCCCAGTCGAGTAGAGAAACAGTAGAAGTCGCGAAACAACAAGCAGATGCTTTAAAGGTAATTTATTTTCAACACATAAAAGTGGCATTTTATTAATTGTTCTTGCTATTTTTTAATAGATCTTAGCCGAAAGCAGCTCTGCAAATGCCCAGGCGAATAAAATGCTGGCGGAGGCAATAGCCGTATTGGGGAATGGTCTAAGCGCTACCGCAGAAGCATTCAACAATCTAACGAATGCAATCTACCGTATGTAGATTAGAAACAAATTCCGCAGTTCCTTTTTATGTGCATATATACATAATTTTTTTTTTTAGTACCTGAAGTTACTTTTTATTTTTATTTTTTTATAAGTAAACATGCTGTGGTAATGTTAAGTAACATTAATTAAATGAATTAAAATGTATTGTTTTCGTTTTTACAAATAGACTGATCTTTGAATTTATAAACCATGTGTACATACGCTTATGCATACCTATATACATAAATAGATTTATGTGCCTGTAACCTAAAACTGTATGTAAACTGAAGTTAAAGACTGAATTGTTTTTATTGAATCTGCATATAATTTTGTTCAATAAAAGGTTTTAACAATAAATATGAAAATGTTTTAACTATTTATACCCGAGTGTTCACATAGATATGTATGCGGAATGATTATGAGTGAAAGTAGTATTTAAGTAAAAAAATTAGCAATCAGTCGGTCTTGGATGCGCTTTGCTGTTGAGGATGGTGCATCTTGGTTTACAAAAATGTCGTTTGTTCTGGGCTCTGTGAATTCATTTTCGGTCTGGTATATTCCTTCTCCTAAACGAATATTATGTAAAACAGAGCACGCGTTAACTACTTGTCCAGTAAATCCTGGATCGTACAAGAGTGTCCTTTGTTGAGACAAGCACCGCCACGTTGCCTTAAGAACACCAAAAAGTCTCTCAACTGGGTTACGAGCTTTGCACAATGCCTCATTGTACAAGAATTTCGGAGTACCTTCCGGTTGGTTTGTTAGAGGAGTCATCAGCCAAGGCTCCAAAGGGTACCCGGAATCACCTGCAGAGAATTTTTGATTTTTAATTCCCTTATTTTTATTTAAATATATTTTTTAATTGATTAAAAAGCCTACCAATCAAAAATAAGTTATGGTTTCCAATTTCAAAATTCCGTTGCATAACCATTCGCACCGCAGAGGAACTCCAAATGTATGCATCGTGCCGTGCTCCCGGAAATTTGGCATTTACGTTTAAAATTTTAAGTGTAGGATCACATATCTGTAAAACATTAAAAGGGAATCTTGATTCTTGAATACTTTACAAATTATGTTGTTACCATTTGGACATTAAGCGAATGGTAGCCGTGGTGGTTGACATACGCTTCTTCATGACGTTTCGGGGCCAAAATTGACACGTGCGTGCAATCGATAGCTCCAATGGTACCTCCCACAAACGGGGAGGTTGCTGAAGCAAAATTTTCTTTTGCCGCTTGCCGCTCCACTTGGGTCATGGGAAATCTCACCTTTGCGCAAAACATGGAGCTGTTGATTGCAGCTGTTACCCGATGAATGCTACGGCTAACGGACGACTGGCTCATAGATATTCCCCATTGCTCACCTACGGGTCGTTGATAACACCCGGTTGCAAAAAATCGCAGTGCAGCTAGAACCTAGTTGTATAAAGGCAGAATTTAGAACTGAATTAGCTTGAATGTTACCAAATTTACCTGTTTTTCAGTCGAAATCGCTGTTACTCTGGAACCTCTCAGATGGCTGTCAAGCTGCGAAACTACGTCCTCAGTCAAGTCTGGAGTTAAACGGAATAACTTCTGGAACTCCCCTGCATCCAAATCGAAAGGATTGTCCACATGCCGGAGCAAACTTCGATCAACTATTTGAGGGCTCACTTCCTCCTCTCCACGCGATAAATCGTAAGCCAAATACTCAAACGCCATACTCACGCTTTTTAAATAAGTTTTTTTTCATCTAATTTCACAGTTTTGATTAAAATCACTAATTCTTTTTTATCGTTTGATTTAACAACACCAAAATTATTGTCGTTTAGTTCGCGATAATCGACAGGTTAACCAAACAGCTGATTTTGTCGTGCCGATTTTCGTAATTAAATGGGTTACTGAATAGCAAAATCGTAAAAATTGTGGTTAAGGAAAGATAACAAAGCGAATATCGATAAAATGTGTTAGTGAATCGCACCACAGAAGTCTCTTGCGGTGATCATCACAAGACCTTGGAGATTCATCTAAAATCAATCGGACAAGAGAAATTAGTTTTATTAGTAGATAATTGTGTGCCAGTTCCAAGCTTTTTTTCAAAATTAACAATATGGCGACCTCAGGAAATATTTTTCGGATTTTCCAGAAAAAAACCGACAATTAATTGCTAAAAAAAATCCTTCGATCAGGTACGAATTTTGTTATGTTTTTCAAAAGCAGTATCACCAGTTCAAAAAACGGAGTTTTGAGACAAATGCATTTAAAGTTTTGCTATCGATTCCGGATTCCCATTCGCCCTTTGTTAGTTGTGGAATAACTAGAAAAGTATTTGTCGGATTTACTTTTTTTTTTTACACAATATTATACTTTAAGAAAATGCAAAAAGAAAAAATCCTACTCTGATTACCCCTAACCCCCTACCTCAACTCCTTCGTTCTACTGCTTCCAAAAATTTTTGAAGTTCGCTGAATGTTAATTAAAAGTAGAATAGAAGTTTCCCAATTCGAAATGAATTACTTACGACTAACGAGTTGTTTTAAAGAAAATGAAATACAAAGCGCTCCGCATCAAACTCAACCTACCGGATCACTGCAGTGTGTTCCAAGCAGAGGTGGCCGCAATTAAGGAAGCAGCTGACTAGCTACCTACTAGCGTAATAACTGTTAAGAAGGTAAATATTTACTCCGATAGCCAAGCGGCAATTAGGGCCCTAGGCTCTATTATGGTGCACTCTAAACTGGTGAGGGAATGCCTGGTCAGTCTCTCTCTTGCATCAGAATTCTTCGATATAAAGATAATTTGGGTACCTGGTCACAGTGACATTGCTGGAAACTGCGAAGCCGACGAGCTGGCCAGACAAGGTACCTGTGAGGCGGTGTGCCCGCGAAAGGAGAGGATCGGGATCTTTTTGACAACCTGCGCTCTACTCCTGGAAGGATGGGCTTTGCACCAACTCAGCGAGCGCTGGGTAAGTACACGAACGTGTAGGGTCGCGAAGTCCTTCTGGCCACGTTTGGGTAGGAGGCGTTGGAGGGATATTCTGAGAATGACGAAATTTCATCTCTCGAATTTCGTGGGCATCCTCACGGGGCACTACCCGCGGGATACACATGCCGTGAGACTCGGAATCACTTCGAGTCCTTTTTGCGTCAGCTGTATGGAAGATGAGGTGGAATCATCTCAGCACCTGCTCCTCAGCTGCCCAGCTCTCGCGGGACTAAGATTCAAGCATCTTGGTTCTGACTTCTTTTCTGCGCCTGCTGATATAGCGGGTCTTGATAACAAAAAACTGATGAACTTCATCAGCAGCATAGAGAGGTTAACACAACCTCAGACCAGTCACCGTTCATAGTCCACAAACACTTAACCCTCCCCAACCCTTCCCCTTTCGTCCTATCGTCCTTTTCCTTCACCTCTTTTTCCCCTCCTGCAATGGTATCACAAAGTATGAACCAAACTCTTTCGTCCAAGTCAGCCCACTCTCTGGGCAACCATCACTACCTAACCTAACCTAAATGCAAGTCTATGCACCAAAAAAATTGTGTGACAGGTTTTTATATTTTTTTTATTTTTGACACCCGTGCACTTTGCCCGAGGAAAGACAAATTTGAACCAGTAGATCTTAATGGACACCTCAACATTCTAAACAGGGTTGAACCCAAGTGAATGGCCGCACGGAACTCTTACTCAATTTTACTAAGAGATACAAGATTATATTCCCGTCTAGGGAAGAATGGAACACTAGGCCAACAAGGCCTTCATGATGACTCGCGAAAACGGTATGCAGATGGGTCCAAAACGCTCCAGAGGTAGAAGTAGAAATAGTTAGGCCTAAAACACACAAATCTTTAAATCACTGAGTGCAGATACCACAATTTTCCATGCGGAGCTCTTCTCCATAATGGAAACAGTGGAAATCGTATCCAATAGAGAGATCGAAAAAGTAAAAATTCAAATATTTTGGGACAGTCAATCAACTCTCAAAGCCTTAAATAGCTATGCGTTTAATTTAAAAAGTCCTTATAGAGTGTAACAATGCACTCACAACAAACTGGCTACTCTTAATCAGGTCTGCTTGGTTTGGGTACCAGCACATGAAGATAACGAGAAGGCAGATTTGTATGTCAAAAAAGGGGCAGAAGGCCCATGTATCAGACCAACCCCATCTTTCTGGTTTAATAGAAATAACCTAAAACAAGAAACCAAAAAATTGATCCATATAGGGAATACTGAAATGGCACAAACGGCCATAATTACTTCAAAAAGTTCCTGATATTTAATACCAACATAGCAAAATCTACTCTAACCCTAGACAAAAAGGGCCTCAGATTACTCTGTGGAGCGCTTACAGACCACTTTGTTTGCACTTAAATACTAAAGGAATATCTAGCACTAGTTTTTGCAGGTTCTGTGGTGATGAAGAGAAGTCCATGGAACACTTAATCACCAATTGTGAAAAAATTAATATATTTCTGAATAAAGGTTTGAAATGTTCATACATTTTTTATTGAATTATTTTTAAATTTGCCAAAAGTTTGAAACTTGGACTGATATGGGGTTTTCAAGAAAAATTACGGGGTTAGGGGGTCGTCAAATTTTGCAAAAAACACATTTTTTTCTTTTTTCTTGAAGTATAATATCTTTAAAATACTGTGTGAAAATTTGAAGTGAGTCCGACAAATACTTTTCGAGTTATTCAACAATTAACAAAGGGCGCTCGGGCGCTCCGGAGTGTTCGCATGCTGAAACAATGGATGCTGCTCATATGAAAGTGGCAGATAAGCGCGTTAACGATAACACTCGAGAAGCTAAAATGCTACGTAGGCAACAGCCAATCGATATTTTGGAAGCTGCTATGACGGTTTATCGAAGGATTTTTTTTCGGTATTTTTTATTTTTCTCGAAAATCTGAAAAATATTTCCTGAGGTCGCCATATTATTTATTAATATTGAAAAAACCAAAAAGCTTCGATCAGGCACAAGATTGTCTAATAGTAAAACTAATTTCTCTTGTCCGATTGGTTTTAAATGAATCTCCAAGGACTTGTGATGGTCACCGCAAGGGACTTCTGGAGAAACGGGCTCCACACAAACAGCGATAACTTTTACAATTATTAATTTTTTTTTTTTATTTTGCTAAAGTCAAGTCGAATGATATGTTTTTGTTTTTGTAAAATAAAGCAATTGACTGGCAAAAAGAAATATTCAAAATCATGATTTTTTCGCCTCTGACTACCCCTTTATATGTATATGTGTGTGTGATTGCTACACTACTGTCCAATACAAATCTACTTCAATTCATTTTCCTTTCGAAACAAACAATTTACAAAACATTTTAGAATACTCCACTGTGTGTAAGAAAATGATGACTCATTCATGTAGCAAAGAAAACAATAAAAACAAACATTAATCATCAGTTTACTGACTCGTGCACATCAAATTTGCGGTCACTGCTGTTACGCCAGTTGCCATTTTCATACAAAATTCAATTCTAAGGTTCAAGATAAAATATTTCATGCACTTGCTGGCAATTTGTAATTGTTGCAAGATCAAGGTTGCAACATTATTTCGGCTATTTATTAACGTAAGACTTCCGGCGCAAATTGTGGAAAAAAAAATCTCAAATAGTAAATAAAAAGTGAAGGTTGTACGAGCTCAAGTGAGCAAATATACCTCAAACGAGCAAACGTACAAATGCAATTACATACACACACAAAATACAATTTTACAAATTTAGTGGTCGCATATTAACTTAGTTCTGCACATTTAATTAATTATTGAACAAAAAGTTGATGCTAAAATTAATGCTAAAATACTCAAATTATTTATATCATAAAACTGGCGAGTATTAGAAGTAATTTGCTATGCACCAAACTATAGGAAAAGCTTTCAAGTCTGCAGTGAAGACTCTGGTTAGAGTATTTTAGTGTGTGCGTGCCGCTGTGGAAATGTTTAAATTCTTATTAATTATGTTTCTCTGCTCTACTGAAATTATAAATTATGTCATAAAGCTAAATTTTCATTGAAACAAATTTATTCAAGTTGTTTTTGAGGCTATTCATTTCATTTTCGTCTTGCAACGACTCTTCAGCGTTTTTATGAGCCTGGAGATCAAGTGAGCGCAGGTGCGCCTTTCGAACCCATTCTTCATCACGAAGCGTTTTCATTACACGCGCTGCTACATCACTTAATGTTCGCCATTTTCCAGGTTTGTCGTTTGCATTGTAAAGTTTTCCTCTGTGGGATGCTCGTTAAAAACCCTGCAAAGGTCTTCGATGTCGAAACGCGGGCACCGGAAAACCACATGTCTTGCACTCTCTGGTTCGTCAGGGTAGACCGGCCAAAAGGATACTCTTTAAAATATGCGTGACCGTGACCGCTGAGCAGTTGCGTCACGTAGAATTGCTCCCTTCGATACCATTTCGCTGTGTCTGGTATCAGTTTGTGCGCCCAACGACGGTTTTTTGAAAGGTTCCAGCGAACCATCAGAGAGTGACAGTAACCACTCTCGGATGGTTCGCTGTGTCTCTTCTTCTTAATAAAACCAAGCGGTATTTCTCGTGCTGGATTATATTAACTCTGCAGCTGTTTGACCGAGAGATCTGTAGGGACTTTCTCAATATGACTGCTGTGACATCATCTGAAACAGTGCGCTCGCCACTCTAAGCGCACTTAGTTTATGCATGGTTCTCATTTTTTTGCCCAGATCGGCGCTGCGTATGTAATCACGGATGTGGGGAAAATTGAATAAAGCTGTCGTGTTTTTCCCCGAGGCCCTCCTACATTTGGCATAAGTCTTGAAAGCACAATGTCTACCAGCTGCGCTTTTTTGCTGACTGCTTCACAATGGTCCTTGACAATGGACGTTATTCTTGAGTCAATCATGACTCCTAGGTACTTCAAGTACGTCTGAGACCTTAGCAAGAGTACTTTTTCTGGAAAAGATTACTCTGTCTCTGTCTCTATTCTATTCTATTTCCTTCTCTCTGCCACTTCTATACTTTCCTCCTTGACTATCTATCATTCCATCGGTCAGTCCATAAGTTTGTGCATTTTTTAAAAATGGTTTTAAATTAATAAAAAAGATCTTTAATCAATAATATATTTTCCTTAATTATTTACAATGCCTTCCCAACGTTTAGGCAAATTTTTAATTTCCTGCTCAAAAATTTTTTTGCCCTTGGAGCCAAAATACGCTTCGATATCCCTTTTTATAGCTTTTTTTGAGGAGTAGTTCTTTTTACTCATATGGGATTGCTCCCATCCGAGCTCGTTCAGCTTGCCTAATGTTTGCCTTGCGGTATGAGGTCTTGCGTTGTTGTGGTGAAACAAAATTTTGCGTCTGTTCACTAAGGACGGCCGATTTTTGTTAAGTGCCTCATTCAGGTTTGATAGCTGATGGGAATAGTAATCAGCAGTTATCGTCTGGTTTGGCTCTGAAAGTTCATAATAAACAATACCGGCCATATCCCACCAAATAGACAGGAGAATTTTCTAGAGGTCGGTTCTGGTGTTTCATCTTTATCTAACCATTGGCGTTTGTGAACAGGATTATTGTAAAGGACCCATTTTTCATCACTAGTAACGATACGGTTCAAAAAAACTTTCATTTTCAAGCCGTTGCAGCAGCTGAGAACACACATTCACCCTCTGCTGAAGGTTGGTGACGGAAAGTCAATGCGGAACCCATTTTCCCAGCTTTGAAACCTTTCCCAACTGAACCAGGTGCCTGTGGACTGTTCCATGCGATGAATTTAACCTCTGAGCTATCATATCGACTGTGAAATTTGGCTCAGCTTCCACGAGTTCGAGCAAGGCGTCAGGACGACCAGCGCGCGGGACATCCTCTACGTCGCAGTTACCACTTCGGAATTTTGAAAACCACTTTTGCGCAGTCCTTACACTCACGGTATCCTCTCTGTGAACAGTGTTTATTTTTGCAGCAGCAGCTGTCGCATTTTTACCACTTTTATAAAAAAAATGCAAAATATGTCTCTTATACGCGTTCGAAGATTCCATTTCTTTTTAACAACACATGCTTCTATACGCGATTAAAATCACTTGTTGAATGCACAATATATCAAAGAACATATAAATAGTTCCGTCATATTCCGCGAATAATTTTTTGGCATTTATGCGAAAATCGTACAAAAGTGAAATTATGGATAAAATACGCACGAACTTATGGACTGACCTGTACTTTCCAGAGCTTTGAGTACTTGAGTTTTTAGTAGCCTTAGCCTGATTGCTTCTAGGCTTGCTTTTTCAAATTTTAATTTGAATATCTTTCGGACTATAAGTTAGTATTTCAAACTCACTAACATTCTGCTTTTTTGCTTTTATTGTAGTTGACATACAAACATTTCGAGTATGCACAGGTGTTTTTTCGCACTAAATTTATTGATAACGAACCTACCTATTTAAAAAAATGTAGGCATTGTTATTGTGACCTAAATATATTACTACTTACATACACATATATGTATGCATGTAACTGGCCGAAAATGTAAGCAATGACCTGAAAAACGTCTGCTGCAGGATGGGCGTCTGGATTTCACATAATCATCATTGATGATGCGCGTGCTGATGACGAGTGGGCGATATTTAGGCTAGCAGTAAGTATGACTGGGTGTTGTGTTGTGTTTTGTTTTTGTTTTTGCTGTTTGGTGGCACTTACAACACGCTTGCTCAAAAAAATAACAACAACAGCTTTTCAAGGCGTACAATTTGCAATGTTCCACGAACGTTTGTGTTGTTGGTATTGTTTGCTTTTCTTTTTTGTTTTTGTAAGTTTATTTTTCCATTTTTTTTTCTTGCATATGAAACGCTCGTTACGCCACGCCACAAAGCAGACGATAAGGCTGGCCGAAAGCGTTTAAAATGGCATGCATTTGCCAACAGTTTAAGCCATATTAAAGATTTGACGACGACGCACCGGAGATGAATTGCAGGAAATGAGCACAAAGTGTGCATTAACACGTACAGTGATTTAAAGCGACGAAGTAGGCCCTGCAGCAGCACAAAAGCTGAGCAAAAGCGATAAAAAACACGAACAAAAAATATGCAAGTAGTAAAAAATTAAAAAAAATTGTGAATTTCACTTTCTGACCGCTGCTTTACGGTGAACTACCAGTGGCAAATGGCAAGCGTTCGCATCATTGGGCTAGCAGCAGGCCAGCGCGCCAGTCAAAGGGTGCTACCGCCTGTCGTGGCCACCAATTGGGTACGCACGTTCTCCACGTACGCGCGTGGCTATAAAATTCCAAGGAAAAGCAGCAAAAATTCAATAGTAAAAAGTGCAGATAAGAAATATGCGTAGAAAAAAGCTTTATTGTTGTTGAAGCGTAGAAAATTTTCACTTTTACAAAAACAATGTAGTGTAGGTAGTGTTTTTCCAATTTCGTATGGTTTTTGTTTTAGCTTTTGAGGTTTCGAAAAAACGCTACTAAGGTAGTGAAATTGGCCGCTAAGTGCCCGTTTTGTGGCTACTGCCAACGTGGCCATGCCCCTTTGCCAGGGCGCACAAGTGTTGCCTTCAAAGTGCACTGCTGCTGCTGCTGCTCTTCCATAGGCACAACAAGAAGTTGGCGACAGCAGCAGTTAAGGCACCGCCAGCCGACATATTTGCTCACCTCATTTTAAGCGCTTTTGTGCACTTTTAATTTCATTTGCAATTCCATATATTTTTTTTTTGTTTTTTGTTTTTGGTGTTTTCCCTCTTTTTTTGATTTTGTTTTCCCTCGTTTTTTGTTTCTTCAATTGGCGCTCAACAATTGTCGTCACCAAGTCAAGTGTCAAAAGTGAAAATTTCTGTAATTTTAATGCGCCAGTTGGTCGTCTGCGGGTGCTGGCGGTTGCTTGTTGGTTGAAGGTTGATGGCACAACCAGCAAATTTGTTCACAGAGGCCATAGCACTGGTCAATAAAGCCAGGCATGGTTATGCGTGCGTAACTCTATTTATTTAGTACTTGCTGTAGTGTTTGTTGTTGTTGTTGTTGCTGTGGTTGCATGCTACACTGTTGAAATGTCAGCAAAGCAAACATGCGCATCATTGTGTGCTAATTTTTCCATACAAAGAAATCGTTTATGCAACAACTTCGGCGAATGCTGAATAAAATTACCAACGTCCATATGTATGTAGGTCTGTGTGTGTGTATGCGTGCGGTTTTGGAAAGTCAATTTCTATTTATTTTTGAAAAAGTTTATTTTGGTGCTCACACCAGTAGTTTTTCATCTGAGGCATTCACCAACGTATATAGACAGTGTACACCCTCTATTCTAAAAAAAACCTCTTTTTGTAAATAAAAGAACATATGGGGCCATTTTTATGAACATCGTGGAGTTAGATATATTTAAGAAATACGAAACAAAAAAAAAAAAAAAAAAATAAGTAAGAAATATGATTGTAGCTTTGTTGGTATTTTTTATACTGCGATGGTGAAATAAGTTTCAAACAGAAAGCTGCGATGTACAAAGCGCATTTTTTTATGTTGGGGCAACATAGCACTCAGACACAATTAAGTCCATTGCACTGCACTCGGATTCCCTTTAATTTTCTTTAAATCTACCCGAAATCCGAGTAGACCTGGTGGTGCCAAGGAGCCAAAAAGGTCGCATTTTAACACATCAGTGCCAAAGACCTCAAGCCTCAAGATTCGAGCGAAGGCTGGGCAAATGCAGAGAAAGTGGTCCGCCGTCTCATCCTCCTTTTCACATGCAGGGCATAGTGTATAGTCTGAGATGTCTACCTTTTCCATGCGCTTCGTCTACAGAAAGTGGCCCGTCATCAGTTCAGTCAGCTTTCTGCAGTCCTTTTTGCTTAGTGACAGGAGCATTTGCGACAGTTGGTCGGATATGACAGGTAACATCAGTTTTGTCCACCTGCAGCCTCTCTCAGCCTGCGAAGCTCGCTTAGCGGGCTGAAGTAACCCATTTGCTAACCGTGGCTTTGATGGCTGCAGAAGTGAGTGGCAAAACGGGATCTGAGGCCAAGTTCCTAGCTAAGGAGTCAGAGGTCTTGTTACCCACGATACCCACATGTCCCGGGACCCATGTTAGCATCAGGCTATTATGTCTACCGACATAGTGCAGCCTGGATTTACAGGACTCGACTATGACTGATGTGGTTGGGGGGCTGTCTAAGGCCACGAGCGCAGCTTGGCTGTCGCTGCAGACACATATAGATCTGCCTCTCCATCTGTTTTCCACAACAAACTCATCGCTTCTTGAACAGCATACACCTCCACTTGAAATGCATCTGCATTCCAAGAGCGAAGTGCAGTTTTGTCCCTCTGGATTCCACGTAGACACCAAAGCTGGAACCGTGCTTGGTCTTGGAGTCATCCGTGAAAATGCGAAAACAGTGTTTGCCGGGCTCATTTTCAGAGTTTGATCACAATTGAGCATCTGGCAGCACCACACTGTATCTTTTTTGAAGTACGACTTTTGATGGCTTGGAGTCAAGGGGCATGGAGAAAATGTTGGATCGACGTCCAATGCCTCTGTTTTAAAATGCTAGACAGGTAACGTACCAATTCCCATTGTGTTTCAGCCTGCAGATGGCCTTCAAGGCCTCTCCTTGGATGAAATCATGGTGGTAGACCAAGTGGTGATAGACCAACCAGTGCATGCTCGAATATTTTTATAAAGAAGAAAACCTAACGTCGCCAACAAAAGAATTGCCAAAAATGAACAGTAGTTTGCAGTTACCTAAAACTTTCACTTTTTCATTCTAGCACTCAATGGGCTATAAAACTGCATGCCAAAGAAACTCGAGAAGGTCTGGTTAAACAATTTAAGCCTTTGATGGAAATGTTGAATAAATTGGAAGGTTTTGTACAAAGTTTGAAACTTTGCGGTATATGGGTTTTGTTGTAGTATGAAATGTATTTCTTATAAAAAAAGTAGTGTGTTTACATTTTATATTTGTATGAGAAAAAGTCACAGAAGTACGTATGAATAGTATATATGTATAAGATGGCGCAAAATTAATCACCCTAACGGCAGGCAACGGCAAACCTCCGAGTGTATTTCTGCAATGAAAACGCTCCTCATAAAAATATCTGCCGTTCGGAGTCGACTTGAAACTGTAGGTCCCTCCATTTGTGGAGCAACATCAAGACGCACACCACAAATAGGAGGAGGAGCTCGGCCAAACACCCAAAAAGGGTGTACGCGCCAATTATATATATATATACCAGGTGTATGAGCTTAAATCCGCTGATTGCTCGTAGATGGCGTTAGTGAGCATATCAAGTTACCATAGAAATGCCATATTTTTTTTTGCATGGGTTCGACACCTGTTTACATCAATCACTGCACATCATCATTGATTTTATACAGCAGCACACTTTTTTCCTTGCGTAATCATGTCTAATTTTGTGCCAAAAAAGAGCATATGCGGGAAGTTCTACTTTTTTGCTTCAATTTGAAGAAATCGGCTGCCGAATCGCATCGAATGCTTGTGGAGGCCTATGGTGACAGTGCATTATCGGAAACAACTTGCAGAGACGGGTTTCGTCGGTTCAAAGACGGCCATTTTGACTTGAGTGACAAGAAGCGTGAAAATCGGCCCAGAAAAGTTGAGGACCATGAATTGCAGGCTCTTTTGGATGAGGACGATACCCAATCGCAAAAAATGCTTGCCGAGCAGTTAGGTGTCACTCAACCAGCCATTTCCATGCGTTTACGTGCCATGGGAAAGGTCCAAAAAGTCGGAAAATGGGTACCCCATGAATTGAACGATAGACAGATGGAGCGACGCCAAAACACATGCGAAATCTTGCTGGCTAGGCATAAAAGAAAGTCGTTCCTGCATCTTGTGGTGACTAGCGATGAAAAGTGGATATACTTTGAGAATCCTAAACGAAAAAAATCATGGGTCGATCCCGGCCAACCATCAACTTCTTCATCAAGACCTAATCGCTTTGGACGCAAGACGATGCTGTGCGTTTGGTGGGATCAGCAGGGTGTCGTTTACTATGAGCTGTTGAAACCTGGTGAAACTGTTAATTCTCATCGCTACCACCAACAACTCATCAAATTGCGCCGTGCTTTGCGTGAAAAAGGCCTCGTTATGAACAAAGACATGAGAAGCTGATTTTCCTCCACGACAACGCCCCATCGCACACGTCAAGAATGGTCCAAAACTACTTGGAGACAATCAATTTGGAGGTGCTACCTCATCCCGCTTATTCACCAGACCTGGCACCTTCGGACTATCATCTGTTTTCATCGATGGGTCACGCGCTCGCCGAACAGCACTTCGATTCGTACGAAGACGTCCGGAAATGGCTTGACAAGTGGTTCGCCTCGAAAGATGAAGAATTCTTTTGGCGTGGTATACACAAATTGCCCGAGAGATGGGAAAAATGTATAGCTAGCGAGGGCAAATACTTTGAATAAATTATTTTTTTGCTTTCTATAAAAAAATGGGATTTTTTTACTAAAAAACAGCGGATTTAAGCTTATACACCTGGTATATAGCGGTATATGCGTCAATCCCATGTGACACTTGTGAGCTAGAAAGCTACAGAATGCAAAGTGCACTCATCACTCAAAACCTTTAATTTTTTTTATTTAGTAAAAAATTATTCAAAAACAAAATTGGATGTTTAATTTTGCGTCGCCGCGTCAAAGTCCATTCCGCGTACTAAACGTTAATAAATGTGAAAAAGTTCTACGTCCAATAACTCTGAGATTATTTGTAAGTATTGAAAATTGTTTAATGAATTATGATTTATGTCTAGAAATAGAAATGTTTTGAAAAATTTTTGTTGAATGCTCAAGCTCCTGAAGAGTAGGAAGGAATTATAGGTGGCGAAAAATTAATCATCTAATTTGGTGTTTGAATAGCTTTTTTATAAAATGAAAAAAAAAAGTATTTTGAGTGCCGAAAATCTCTCTGTTCGTATACTTTTTGCTGGGCCTTGTCGGCTGTACGCCTATTATATAGCAGACTTGACATATGAATTACAAAAGGGTTAGATGCCTTGAAATGCAACCATTCAATTAGTTTTTCTTCTCCTCTTTAATAAGCAGTTTCAGAAGAAAAGAACTTAATCTTGAACAACAAATGTTAGTGTCCACAATCGACGATACCTTTTCGAGATTATCAAAAGAGAAAAAAAAGCTTTCAATGTCAACTATTTCTGTAACACTTGTTGCACAGGCAGCTAACAAAGAATTCTACTATACCAAGCAAGAAAACCGAAGAAAAAACTCTTAAAAAATGAATTCGGAAAACGTTAATATTTGCCAAAATTATCATGAGCAGAAGTTGTGGATCAGAATGTGACAGAGGTGCTAAAAAACATTTGCAGACTTTGAAGTCAAATATGAATTGTACTCGTAATACTTAAAGCGAAGCGGTCATTACTCATACGCCGCTTAAGCCAAATAACTAAATATTGCAGAAATGTTGACTCATAGATTAAATTAAATGTTGAAAAAGAAAATATAATTAAAAAGGCAAACCAAATTAATGAGATAATGCTGAAAATGCAAACGCAGAATGAGGCGCACGCTCTTCTTGTTATCTGTCATTATGGTTTACGCTCGATTTTTTTTTCTAGAAGCGCGAAGTATGAAGCGAGAAAGAAAGCGCCCATCACCGCCAGCAAAATAAATTGCAAAAAATCTGCGCGATGTTTAAGCCAATTGAAAATTGCTCGTCAATGTAAAAATTTAATGGACCTTAAAATTGCATACTCGAAATTTTTCTCAAAGCTCTGATGAAAAGTGTGAAATTTTGGTGAAAATTTGTTTTAATTATTTTTAATATGCAGAAAGTTTGACACATGCGTTTTTATGGTTTTTGAAGAAGAATGAACAATATTTTTATAAAAAAAAAAAATATTTCAATTAAAATAGAAACAAAAAATTGTTAAAATTTGTCAATAAGTCTTGTCCCAAAGTGAAAGTTTTTAAGTTAAAAAAAATCACGTTCATTTGTGATATAACTCAAAAGTCAAACCAATTGAATGGGAAAATGCTGAAAATAAAAAAGAGGTTGCATACTCGCAATTTCTCTAAAAGCTTAAAATTGAGAAATCTTTCATGAAAATTTGTTGATTTCTTTTTTCATTTGCACAAAGTTTGAGACTTGGATATTTTGTAGGACAATAAGCCATATTTTCAATCAAAAATTATTAAAATTAAAAAAAGAAAAAAATTTTAAAATTCGCCAATAAGTTTTGTCACAAAGTGCAAGTTTTTAAGACACAAAGAACTCGCATTGATTTCTGATAATTTTTTTTGTTGGCATTACTGTGAATTATCTTTCATTAAAAATTTTGAAAAATCTATAAAACAGCATGCCACACAATTTTATAGAAATTTTACAATAATAAAAAAACATTAAATGTTGGGAATTTACAGATTTTTTTTCAATATCTGTATAAAGTTTGAAATTTGGATCTATATGCTTTTTCTAATGCATAAAAGTAGGTTACAATGGTTGCCACTTGCTATGCGAATATAGAGAGCTCATTTAGTACTAGAAGCCTATTGAAATTCTTATATAAGTAATGAAGATGAGTCAATGAATTAATGAAAAAAAATAGTCAAGTCTGGTAAAAATTTTGAGTGAGAAATACACTTATTCACCTTACTTTCGAGCAAATACCTTGACTATTTGTTATTTGAGTCCATGATTTTGAAAGTGGTATAGTCAAAAATTTTAAAAATTTAGTTTAGCAGCTATTTCATAACAAATCCTAATAAAATAACATAATCTGAAGAGATTAGCAGTATACCATGAAAATTAACTCGATAAAATAACTTTATTTTTTGGTTGGTAAGCAAAATACGGCTACTGCTTTTTTTTTTTTTGATAGTGGTATGAGTCAGTCTGTTCATAAAGTTTGGCAGAATAATTAGTAATTTTGTCATGTCTTCAGATAACGGTTCAGGTATGATCAAGTCATCCTTTTAATGAAAAAACGTACTATTTTTAGTTAATTGTAGACATTATACGGCGAAGAAGTATAAGTAATGCTCCCAGCAAATGGAAACGAATAAAACTAATATCGTCTTCAGATGAATCAGTTCATACTTTAAAAGTGAATTCGGAACCCTTACAAATGGAAGAAAGCAACATGAAATCAAGAAAGAGGACACGAAATCAAGGTAACAATGCACAAAATAGAAGAACAATGAAGAGAAATACTGGAGAGGAATATGAAAAGAAAGAGTCTAAGCATGGGAGTGGTAAACTTTTCGAAAATAAAGATTGCCTTTGTTCCAAAAAATGTATAAATGGAATCGGATATCGGAAGACAGGAAAGCCAATTTTAATTCTTTTTGGAAATTAGCAAGTTTCGAAAAACAGAATTTGTTTCTGTATGGTTTGGTTCGAAAACAATCAATAAAACGAAGACGACCCAGAATTTACGAAGGACATAAAATGTACGGAATTCAGAAGTTTCTGTTTGCAAAAAAATTTTTTTTGGATACTTTCAAAATATCTAACGGAAGATTAAGCCGTGTCCTAAATGCTAAAATACCTGGAACGGATGGTCGTGGCAAAGCGGCTGGTTCATCTACAAGAAAAACAGATGAAGAAAAAATTAAAGTGGTACGAGAACATATTCTGATCTTTCCAGCATGTGAGAGCCATTACACGAGATCACATCACACTTGAGGTCGAAAAGTATCTAAGTGCTGATTTTGTATTCGAAAAATGTATGAGCTGTATGTGAAAAAATGTGATGAAAATAATACATCACGTGTGAAGGAGTGGACTTATAGGAAAATAGTCAATATGGAGTTCAACTTAAATTTTCATACTCCTCGTAACGACATGTGCCAAAAGTGTGATTCGCTAAAAGTAAAAATTGAAGGATCCAGTAATGAAGACGATAAGTTGCATCTTATGGAAACTCATGATTCACATCTTAACAGGGCCGAACAGGCTAGAAAAAGTTCAACAGATGACATACAAAAATCAAATGATAACCCGAATGAATATTACGGATTCACATTTGATCTATAGAAAGCACTTTCTTATCCAAAACTTTCTGTTTCGGTAGCTTATTATAAGCGCAACATGAATATATACAATTTAGGGTTTCATAATTTCCACAATGAAAATCAACGAATAACAGAAAGAAAAACCCTAATGGAGAAGCTGTGTCTTGGCTAAACATACAATGGATCAGATTTCTAAAAAATGATCCATATAAGATGTTTTATAAAACTTCCTTGGATGACAATTCCGTATTCAAAGTATTAGGCCTCTCACCTAAAAGAGGAAGACCTAGAATATACAAAAATATTGATTTGATTCCATTACGCACAACCATTAGACCAATAACAGAAGAAAAATGTAAAGATATAATAGATTTACTACTTTATATCCCACAAATTTTTCACAAACACTTTATTTCCCTAAATACTAACAAATAATTTACTTCGTTACAAATGTTTCCTTGATGGTATAAGTCATTTATATTTAATTCAAGCAGTTAATTTTGAAAGTGGTACAAGTCATTTCAACCTTTCAAAGCCACATTTCCTTTTAAAAATGATTATAAATTTCGCAATCATAATAAACACTTGTTTATTGGCACTACTTTACTGTCGAAAAACCATATTCCATAATACAAAAATATTTTTTAATCCTTTAAAAAGCGAAACTCTAAATATCTCGAAGCAAGGAAAATATGACTTACACCACTTTCAAAATCAAGGGCTTATTTATTTATTTTTTACTTTTTTACAAATATATTCTATGTGTCATCCAACAACAAAAACCACAGAACTCGAAGTTTCAAATATTGTGCAAAATTAAAAAAAAATTCAGAAAATTTGCATTAAAATTCAAAACTATTTAGCCAGGTGTTCTCAGAAAAATTCTAGGTATGCAGTTTTTTCGCCCATTAAATTTTATGTTGTGTTGATCAAAACTAGCTCACGATTCTCGCTGGTTTTTTGTTATGCATTTTCTTCTATATTAAAACCGCTCAAAGTTATTAGTTTTCATATAGAGGAAATGCACTCGATCACCAGCAAAGAAAATTGTCAAATCAATGCACTCTTTCAGTCACTTCAAACTTGCTCAATTTTATATCAGCATTGAATGGGCGCAAAGCGGCTTACTCCATCTTTTCTAAAATCTCTGATTAAGAAGTTTGAAATATGAATTTTTTAGATTTTGGGCAGAGCTTGAAACTTTAATTTATATGATCTTTAGTGTGGCATGCTGGATAAAGTTTGGAGATCGACGCACATATCCAGATGTATGCGCTTGAGGATTTCCGACGCCAACGTGAAGTCAGTAGTATTAAGTATGTATTATATAATATATAGATGGTTTTAAAAGATTGAATCTAACTGCATGCATCCTGCAAGCCACAAATTCCTTCTTCAATCGTTGTCTTGGCAAAATCATGCGGATATTCTGGACCAACGTCTTAAGCAACAATGGCCTTTGAGCTGCAAACTAGACAAACTCCTATACTCACCTCGAAGAATGGGATTGGATCGGTAGCACGTCGCGTAAATCTCAGAAGGGTATTACAAGAGCTAAGTTAAACTGGAACCCTTAGATGCTTTAAAATTGCCTTAAATAAAGTTTGAAGTTACTTCTTTACTGCATCACCAGCATTCACAGCAAATATTTAGTAGTAATCAAAGGAAGGGAACGAGGAGAAGAAGGGTAGATGCCAAATCGAATTACGAATGTGCCGTGGAAACAGGGTAATTCGCGAATTACTAAGCGAGTTACTTAGAGTGCGAATTACTAGACATCGGAGCATAGCATTAGACTCGTTTACGTATACTTTTTTTGATTTTGCTTATACGAGCATTTTATTTATTTTTTGGCTACTGGCGGTACTTGCTCGGTCCTTCATGAACTTTGCGGAGCGGCGGCTCAATTTAAGCGATTTTCCGTATTATTTTCATTTCCTTTCCAGTTTGAGCTATTCGACTTTCGATGTTTGGGTTTTACGCTAAATTTGCACGCGCCTGTCCCTCTGCCCCCACTGCTTATGCGCGAGTGTGTGCGCTTCATGCACTGTGCCTAAAACTCAACTGTAATTGCGGCTAATTGTTTGCTCTGTACTCCGTCTGCTTATTTGTTTGCTGCTGCTGCTTCTTTGAATTTCGCAGTTTCTGCTCCAACTGCGGCTACCTTTTGTTGCCTACAATTACTGTTGCTGCCGTAGCGGCACTGAATTGCACACAAATACACTTACACACCCACTGTGGCTACTGTGTATGCGTACTCGTATATGTCGGTGTGTTTGCGATGACACAGGTGAACCTAATTAGGCCACTTCTGTTTTATTTGTTAACCAACAATTTAAAATAAAGAAAGATGAAAAAAGAAATCAACTCAAAAAAGTTAAATAAATACAAAAGACAAATGTACATAAATTGAATAAAAAAAAAAAAAACAAAAAAAATTATAGCATTTTAATATGGTAATAGCACAATTGCCACAAATAACAAAAGCCACAGCTGGACGTTGAGTAGATAAATGAACTCATTTTATTGGCATTTGTCGGCGCAAAAGTGAAAATGCAGCTTGAAGAGTTTTTGAATTTTATCTTAAGCTAATAATTTGCGCATATTTTACATTAAAGGCCAGCCGTTCTTACATACATACATATGTATACATATGTACACATACAAGGTGGCGCAAAATTATTCATCTAACCGGAAGATTTATAATTTTTGCAAATGGCGTCGTGCATCCATCATATTTAACACTTTTGAACTAGATAGCGCCAATCAAGAAGAAGAAGAAGAAGAACTAGACAGCTACAGTATACAAACAAATTTGACTTGTGCGACCGACTGTCGTAGATTTGCAGATCCCCCTGGCACTAAGCAGAAGGACTGTAGGTAGCTATTTAGACTGTTGACGGACCACTTTCTATAGGCGTAGCAGAAGGAAAAGGTAGGCATCTCAGAACAATGTACTCTGCCCAGCATGTGGAGAGGAGGATGAGATGGCGGACCACTTTCTCTGCATCTGCCCGGCCTTCGCTCGAATCTGGTTTGAGGTCTTTGGCACTGATGTGTTAAGATGCGACCATCTTGGCTCCACAAGATCTACTCAGATTTCTTTGGAGGTCGCGGTGATTTAAAGAAAATTAAAAAGCAAACCGTTTGCAATCCAATGAACTAAAAAAATTGCAGAAAAATGCATAGTTAAAAAATAAAAAAAATAATATAAACAGACAAGAAATGGGACATGTAAAGGTCAAAGCAGGGATTTTCATCACTAAAAATATTTTTTTTTATTTAATTTATATTTTTAATAAAGTACAGCCCCAAATTGCTGATTTAACACTCGTGCACGGTGGCGCAAAATTAATCATTCACTTATTGTTTAATAATGTAAACATTTTTTTTTACAATGATTAAATATTCTATTTATTAAAAATAAAAAATGAATATAAAAATTATTTAAAAATTTGGATGAATAATTTTGCGCCACCTTGCAAGAGTGATAAAACAGCAATTTGCGCTGTACTCTTCACATGCTGTTAGAAGTTCATGAATTTTTATTAATTTTTGTTTTAGTTTTAAATTATAATTTTTTCTGCAAGATTTCTTTATTTCTCAAACCATATATCATACTAAAGGGGTTTTCAATAAGAGTTGTTATTTTGAGAAAAGATCAAGGGTTTCGTTACTTGTGTGACACGTATCGCCATCTTGTTGAAAATAAACGTTGTCCAGATCAATACCATCCAATTCCGGCCTTAAAAAATCGTTAATCATCTCTCGATAGCGCAATCCATTCTTCGTAACTGTTGCTCCAGCTTCATTTTCGAAAAAGTAAGGTCCAATGACTCCGCCGGACCATAAACCGCACAAACAGTCACACGTTGAGTATAGAGACGCTTTTCAACAATAACTCTTGGATTTTCTGAGCTCCAGATCCGAAAATTTTGCTTGTTGCCGAAGCCACCAAGGTGGAAATGGGCCTCATCAGTCAAGATGATTTTTCGATGGAATTCCGGATCATTTTCAAGCATTTCAATGAGCAAAGCCACGTCGTTGTTGATGATCGGCCGGCTTGAGTTCTTGTGTTAACCGGACTCTATAAGCCTTAATACCCAAATCTTTATGCCTAATTCCAAAGAACGACGAGGAGTGGACAAACCTGGGTTTTCTTCAACACTTTCGGCTACAACAGCAATATTTTCGATTTGCGGCTGTTCTTGAGCGACGTGCACGGGTTTTATTCTTCACATCCCTAACTTGTCCCAACAGCTCGAATTCGTTCACCAATTTCTGTACTGCGCTCCGACAAGGTGCTTCACGATGACCCAAAAATGTTCGAGTTGTCGAGTTTTACGAACCGTCTCTGCCAAATTTTCACCATTTTCATAGTGAATTTTAACAATTTCAATGCATTGTTTAAGCGTTTATCGTTCCATTTTTATTTATGGCGTGAAACTACTTGTCAAATAGCAAAAAACGACAGCTTCAAAAGTGACATCAACCGAAATAGCGGGCTATTCAAAATAACACCTTTACTATATTTTTGGCTTTTTTATTTATTATAATAGGACTATGAATAAGTTCGTGCGGTTTTACAACAGATGGCGTAACTTGATTATTATTCCATCGATCCACATTTCCAAACATTCATTGGAGAGCTACTGTCGTAAGGCACAAACGTCAGTATAAGTTTTTTATTTGAAGCGTAAACAACAATATTTTTACCACACTTGAAAATGTCGAATTTCGTGCCAAATAATGTGTTTTTGCGGGGAATTCTTCTTCATTATTTTAATATGAAGAAAAAAGCAGCCGAAAGTCATCGTATCTTGGTGGAAGTTTATGGTGAGCATGCTCTAGCTGAGCGAACGTGCCAGAAGTGGTTTGCACGCTTTAAAAGTGGTGATTTTGGCTTGGAAGACGAAGAACGCGAGGGTGCGCCGCCAAAGTTCATGGATACCGAATTGGAGGAATTGCTCGATCAAGATCCGGCTCAAACGCAAGAAGAGGTTGCAAAAACTTTGGGAGTTGATCAATCAACCATTTCCAAACGTTTAAAAGCCATGGGAATGATCCGAAAGGTAGGCCATTGGGTGCCGTATGAATTGAAGCCAAGAGACGTTGAACGCCGTTTTATGGCATGCGAACAACTGCTTCAACGGCACAAAAGAAAGGGTTTTTTGCATCGAATTGTGACTGGCGATGAAAAGTGGGTCCATTACGACAATCCAAAACGTCGGGCAACGTATGGATACCCTGGCCATGCTTCAACATCGACGTCGGCGCAGAATATTCATGGCCTGAAGGTTATGCTGTGTATCTGGTGGGACCAGCTGGGTGTTGTGTATTATGAGCTACTGAAACCGAATGAAACGATTACGGGGGATGTCTACCGACGACAATTGATGCGTTTGAGCCGAGCACTGCGAGAAAAACGGCCGCAATACGCCGATAGACACGACAAAGTTATTTTGCAACATGACAATGCTCGGCCACATGTTGCACAAGTGGTCAAAACATACTTAGAAACGCTCAAATGGGATGTCCTACCCCACCCGCCGTATAGTCCAGACCTTGCGCCATCCGATTACTATCTCTTCCGATCGATGCAACATGGCCTGGCTGACCAGCACTTCCGTAATTACGATGAAGTCAAAAAATGGATCGATTCGTGGATTGCGGCAAAACCGACCGAATTTTTCACAAAGGGAATCCGTGAATTGCCAGAAAGATGGGAAAAAGTAGTAGTAAGCGATGGACAATACTTTGAATATTAAATTTGTAACCATTTTACGTCAATAAAGTTTCAAATTTCGAAAAAAACCCGCACGAACTTATTCATAGTCCTATTATTATCTTCTAGTATGTCATTGAACGCATTTTGTGATAACTACGACCTTATTCGAGCCTCAAGAAACACTTGTGCTTTTTTTAGCAAACTCACAAAATGGGGTCCCCCACTGAAAATATGGCGAGCAGCAAAAATTGTGATGCATATGGCGTTGAATTTACCGAAAAATCAGCCAAGCATTTTGCTATACTGAATACGACCTGCATTTATACTGACTGGAAATTCTGCGCGTATTTTGGATTTGGAGGAATAATTAGCTTCGAATAGTTGGGAGTTGGGGACTAGTTTGTGTTAATCTCGCAGTGAACTCAATTTTTTGTGCTACGATTTTATGAAATTTATTTCAAACGCGTGAAAAATTCAGATCGGTCAGGTAGGTGGCCCTGGTGTCTATATATTTTTATTTATTTAAGGAACAAAAACGTGTTTATGATTCAAAGAGTTCATATTTAGAATGTATATTGGTAAGTAGAAATACATATTTTTCCACGAAAAAAAAAATTAGCTCTGCAGCTGATACTAGCGCCAAGTTTTGTAAGGATATTTTTTTTACCTACCCCAGTGAAAGAAATTTGTTTAAACCCTTTGGCTACTTTTGAACCATCAGAATCTGGTACGTCATTGAAAGGGAGATAATATTTGAGATGTTCATTCTTTTTTCAATGCGATGAAGAACTTTTTAGTAACCTTTACTCCTTTTGAAAAATATCACACGCTTGAAAATTATTAATAATTAATTAATTATTAATAATTTTCGTTATAAATTGGATTTATTTCTTTTAAATTTGTTTTTTTTGCAATATTAAGGGTCTAATTATTATACACGATGTGTGTTCAAAAACTAAGGTGTATTTCCCTTTTTCTCAAACAATAAATAAATATCATCAATTTCTATTTTATCTACTTGAAAGTAGTCCCCCTCAGATATAATACACTTGCGCCAGCGTTTTTCCCAATTGTTGAAGCAGTTCTGAAATGCACTTTTTGGTATGTCCTTGAGCTCCCTCTCAGCGATTCGGTTTTTGACTCCGCAATAGTCGCAAAACGCCGTCCTTTCATGGGTCTCTTCAATCTTGGAAACAGGAAAAAGTAGCAGGGAGTCAAATCTGGTGAATACGATGGCTAAGGCATGATAACGGTGTTTTTTTTCTTTTTTGGCCAAATAATCTCTCGCAAGCTGAGATGAGTGAGCAGGTGCAGGAATTCATTTTTTTTCCGGGCTTTTTTTCGTATTGCTTCTCGCAAACGGCGTATAACTTCAAAGTAATACTCTGTATTTACCGTACGACCTTGTGGAGAGAAGTCCCAATGCAAAACGTTATGGCAATCGAAGAAAACAGTCAGCAAAACCTTGACACACACACTCAAATACTGATGTTCAGACGGCAACGAAGTGCCATTGGTTGATTTTTTTTTATATCTCACACAGCCAATCTCAGTTTTTCTCAGGTGACGCCAACCAATCAGCTGATTTTGACAAACTCACTCAGAGCCGGATAACGGTCGGTTAAAGAGCTCACCTTTGAAATCTTTTCACTATGTATCATAAGAGAGTTGAATAAAGATGCTCTATCTTTTGCGAGAATTTTTGTTCTTTCGTTTCTTTATTCGCCTTCATGCTGCTCAGTGATGAGATTCTGATTTCATCAGAGCAAATTACCTTTCCATATAATTATTTGTAAATGGTTAATGTTGCCTTACACATACTTGTATAATAGAATAATTAATTATTCAATAGTTAAGCACTGGAAGGAAGCCACGTTTTCCATCTGAAGAATATACTTTGATGTTGCGATAGGTTGATTGGTTAATGACTTGCCTACGTATATTTGTACAATTCCTGTAGCCTTTGCCAATAAAAAATCTGAATATTGTTCAAATCCTTATAACCAAGGTTTCTACCGAGATGTCAACGCCGTAAGA
This sequence comes from Anastrepha obliqua, assembly GCF_027943255.1. Taxonomy (NCBI): domain Eukaryota; kingdom Metazoa; phylum Arthropoda; class Insecta; order Diptera; family Tephritidae; genus Anastrepha; species Anastrepha obliqua. Next base: position 89,671,138 of record NC_072896.1, on the reverse strand, counting down.
AACCACTTTGCCATTATTAAAAGCTTTAGAAAGAATGTGGTCATATTTAATGGAATAGCTCACTGGACACATTTTTTCGGTAAAGTAACTAACAACGCAAGAAGTATGAGCTTGTTTCATAAAAAGGTGATCGTACAAACTAAACTCAACATTGACATTGAAACCTTGAACACTTTTCCAACACTCCGCATTGAAATTTCCAAACCAACAAAATCTTAACAAGTAAAATCCTTTCAAAAAATTAAAAAAATGCTTCATTTTTATTATTTAAATGCCATCAGCCAGCAAAGCAAATAATTTGGATGTGATGAATAATGCAATAGGGAAATAATTTCCAACCATTCGTTTCCAAAAGTCCGCAATTGCTTTCAATGGCTAAGCTAACCAACGCACATTTGTGGAAAATTCGTGCAAAAATAAATGAAAAGGCGAAGCACAGAAAAAATTCAGCAAAGCAAATTGCAGAAAGCGCAAACCGGGAACAAAATGAACATAGCGGCAAAAAGTGAGAAAAAAGATTATTAAAAATATGCGCTGATTTCATTTAATTTTTGGTAAACCGCAGCAACTTGCGGATACGTACTCGTGAGCAGACAGGAAAATGCAACGCACATGCACGCGTTCATACATACATAAACAAATACGATACGCGTTCATGTGTTGGCAATAAGGCTGGTGGGTGTGCATATTCTAGGTCCTTACCCTGTAGGAAAATCAAAGATGAATTTGTGTGCTTTTAGTCAATTTGGAAATAGGAGAAGTTTCTGCTGCTTTGGATACAAGCGACAGTTGGAGTTTTTGCAAGAAATTTATTAAAGGAAGTAACTGCAACAACGAACTAGTCTACAGGGTTGCCAATATTCGACGGACCTATTTGGCAACCCTATATCTTTTGACAGAGACGTCGGATCGCTTAATAACATACCGCGTTGGAAGCGTCAGTCCAAATCCACTCCCAAATTGTTGAAATTTACATTCAACAAAAGAAGTCAATTGTGAAAACTCAACGTGTGTATAAAAAATTAAATAATGTCAAAAGTGCGCCTTCTAAGAACACCATTAAAAGTTTGTAGAAAAGGTTTTCGACTGATGATGCTCTTTCTAATCCAAAGAGTCCAAATAAAAACCGACCAAGGCGATCGGATGAGAATATTGCTCTTGTACGGGCCAGTGTTGAGACGTCGCCAAGGACATCCTAAAATCGCCGTTCTCAGCTGTTGGGCATTGCTCGGACCACTTTACAACGAATTATCCGCATTGATTTGCATTTATTCCCGTATAAGATTCAATTGACGCAAAGATTGTTGCCTGCGGTCAAGCCTCGCCGATTGGAATGGGCCCAAAGAGTCATCGAAAAACACATGGGTCCGTCGAATATGGGCAACCCAGTATCTTACTAAAAATAGCCCATGTAAAGGAGAATCAACCAAAGCAGATTAGTGCGTAAAGACAGTAGACAAAGGATAAGTAGATTTTTCATATTTTTTCTGAGGTCTCTCTTCCTAATAATAGTCGTTTGAATTCTTTGATGGGTGCTTGAGTGAGCTCCTTCACCGCTAATTTTATGCCACCTTCGAACAAAAGATTAACACTTTTTTAGGAGAATGTTTTTCATACTCCAAGGTCTACCATTGCCTGCCGAAAGACGACGGCTATTTGAAAAGCTTTTTCTATAATTTCTGGTGTTTCGTGTCCACAGCTGGTTTTAAACCCGGACACTACCGAGTAATCACATCCAAATCCACTTAACTCATGGTGGAAAGATCAGACCGTTAACCGGCTCTCAGAATCAGCTGATGGACTGATGTAATCGAGATCATTCTTCAACCAAGAAAACTGCTTACGCTCGATATTCCTTCGATCTTGTTCTGCAATATGAGTTGTGGCAGATTTCAGCTAGCAACTCTACATTTAGTTTTGTTGATTTTAATGATTAATAGAGTTGTTTCGACGACGTGCCTGATGTTGTTTATATTGATGTCTTTTCTGATCTGATCAGATCATTCTTGATCTTCTTCTTTCATAGCATTACAATGTGGGGTGGGTCAAAGCTTTCTTCTCAATGCTCCTCCAAAGCGGTCGATCTTTATGTTTTGCTTCGTAGTTACGTATTCCAATGGAAATTGTTTTCCACTGCGTCTATCCACCGGTTGCTTGGACTGCCTTTGGCCTTTACGCCCATTAGCTTTCCTGTCATGGCTTTCTGCACGGCACAGTAGAGAGAGAATGCATCCTTGTCGGCTGTTAGGGTATCACATTTAGCCTACATTTCTTTAATGTTGCCCTATTTCGATCTCCTTTGCAACTAGTACAAATCTGGTCACTTCCATAACACTTGTCGACCGATTCTCATTTGCAAAATTATCCTCTGCACTAGAACTATTTCTTCTCACTTACTCTGATTTTCCCTACAGGGCGCGCTTGTACAAAAATATTTGTTAATGATTACCACTGTTTGCTGCCAAATGCTCTGTTGGTTGTCGCTGACATGCATGCCAATGTGCTGCCATTGCAACTAGCGCGGCTATTGCTGTTGTTGCTGTTGCACTTGTCATTGGTGTCGTTGCTTGAATTACGTATTTCCGGTTCGTTTTTATAGTCTATTTCCGCCTCACGCGCACACTCAATGCTTGCTTAAAATGCTGTGACACTTGGGAGCTTTTTTTGTGAAGGTGGTAAAGTAAATAATGGGACACAAACACATACTTATGTAATCATATATGCTTTTTCACAAATACATGCCCATAGATATTTACTTTGGCACTCTGGTTTACAGCTATGTGAATTGGGCGTGGGAAAGATCGGAATTGAAGCAATTGACAAATATTTATAAACTAAATTTAACTGTGTGACATTACGGATCTTTGGAATAAATTCAAAAATGTAAAGGCATGATTCAACAATATATTATATAAAAAATAATAATAAATTAAACCCAATCATTTAACCATAATCATCAAAGAAACGTTAAAGTACAGTAATAGGCAACACTAATTAAATTTTATACAAACAAGTACAGCATAACGCTACCAAGTCTATATAGTCCACCAAAACATTCACTTAAAACAGAAGATTAGATTGTATTCTTCAAACATGTTGGAGATCGCTTTATTATAGGTGGCGACTTCAACGCAAAGCACACGCATTGGGGATCCAGATTGACAACAACGAATGGAAAGGAGTTACTATGTGCAATAAGCCAGTATAATTGCGAAACTTTTTCATCAGGGAGTCCAACATACTGGCCCTCAGATCAAAACAAAGTTCCAGACTTAATAAACCTTTTCATAGCAAAAAATATCAGTTGCAACTATCTACCTAAAACCGACTGGCAAAGTTTTAAGTTAATTCTATAGAAAAATATAAATCTGAATGCTTCCATAAAATCGAGAAAGAAATTAGACGAAGAAATCGAAAAATATATCAAAATTATCCAACAAGCGACCTGGCAATGCACACCGGAAGTAAAAAGAAGACTTAAAGCAAATAGTTATCCGAGGGAGATTTTAATGCTAATAAAAAATAAACGTAGATTGTGAAGAAAATGGCAACAAATCAGAGCATCACAAGACAAAGCCAAACTCAATAAACTCTCTACACAACTAAAAGAAGAAATAAAACAACTTAAAAATGACTCCATTAGAGATGCTCTAGAAAATTTAACGAGCGATAAACGTACGGACTATTCACTTTGGAAGGCAACTAAAACCTTGAAAAGGCCTATTATGCATTCCCCACCAATAAACAATTATGATGGCAGCTGGGCCAAATCTAACGAACAAAAAGCTGAGAGATTTGCCGAATATCTTCAAAACATTTTTCATCCTATCGAAGGAGATGAGTTAGAAAATATACCTCATCCTATTCGACAAAAAATCGATAAAATCCCCTTGACTTCCTTCAAAGAGGTAAAGGACACTATTAAAAATAAAATAGATAGCAAAAAAGCACCCGGTTATGACCTTATAACAGGGGGAAAATATTAAAAGAATTGCCCAATAATGCTATTGTCAAATTGATACATTTGATTAATGCTGCATTTCGTTTAGAATATGTATCGCAACAATGGAAAATAGCGGAAGTTATTATGCTTCCAAAACCAGGAAAGCCACCTCACGATGTGACATCATACCCACCAATATGATTGTTACCAATTTTATCAAAGCTTTTTTAGATGCAAAATGCCTTGTACCAAACCATCAATTTGGTTTTCGAAATGAGCACTCAACGATTGATCAAGTGCACCGCATTACTCATATAATTGAAAAATCACTGGAAGAAAAACAAATCTGTTCTGCGGTATTCCTGGATGTATCGCAAGCTTTTGATAAAGTATGGCATGAGGGACTAATCCATAAACTTCAAGCAGTTCTACCAATCCAGTACTCAAACATTTTAAAATCCTACTTAACGAGCAGATACTTTAGAATAAAGCAAGCAGATGTCTATTCAGAACTGAAAGATATTAATGCAGGTGTCCCGCAAGGCAGTGTACTCGGGCCAGCTTTGTATCTCTTGTATACTAACGATATACCCACATGCAGCAATACAACAACTGCAACATTTGCCGATGATACTGCAGTATTAGCAACTGATGAAAAACACTTAGAAGCAATTTAGAAGTTACAAGCATCAGTAAATGCAATTCAAAATTGGACCAAAAAATGGCGTGTCAAGTTAAACGAAACCAAGTCTGTGCATGTTGACTTCACTAATAGAAATATAAATTATAAACCAAAATTTATCAATAATACGGCAATATCGCATGCAAATACGGCAAAATATCTAGGAATGACCTTAGATGCTAAGCTGAGATGGAAAGCACATGCCAAGAAAAAACACGAGGAGTTAATTCTTAGATACAAGAAAATGTATTGGCTGTTAGGCCGACATTCTAAACTCTCTATTTATAACAAAATACTTTTATACAACCAAATACTGAAACCAGTGTAGTCATATGGCATACAGCTCTGGGGCTGCACCAGTGAAAGCAACAAAAACATCATTCAACGATTCCAAAATAAAGTATTACGCGACATCGTTAGAGCGCCGTGGTATATTCGTAATTGCAATCTACATAAGGATCTTAATATAGACACCATTACGGATATCATAAAAAAATTCGCAAATAAACATAAAGAGAGACTTCAGCAGTACATCAATGATGAAGCAGCCAAACTACTTGTAACTGATGACCTCACGAGAAGATTAAAAAGGACGAAACCGCGTGATCTGCGAGTAGGATCGTAGGTAGGTAGGTAGGTAGGTCAGGTCAGGTCCTCAAGTAACACTAAAGCGCCGCTTTGATACCATTATGAGACATCTAACAGTCAGATATCTACAGAGAACCAAAGCTGTTGATATAAGGGAGAATATTGATTGGATTTAGGTTGGCGCACCCAGTGGCCTTAATCGTCTAACTGCCGAACCCGGACATTTGCAGAGAAAGTGCTCAACAGTCTCCTTCTCTGAAAGGTCCGCACACTGTCTGCAATGGTGGTTAAATGGTAACCCTAGCTTTTCCGCATGTATGCCGATCGTCCAGTGACCGGTAAACACAGGTACGAGTTTGAAAATAGAATTGCGAGGAGTCCAAAGGACTTTCTGAGTCCTTCATATATTGTACTGGAGCTAAAGAGTCTTCGAAATAGCATATGAAGAAATAGGCTCCATCTTTTCTGCGCTTTCCTGAGAAATAATTTGCGCAGTTCCCCTTTAACAACTATCAGTGGGATACTGATGACCGGACAGGAGATCTCTGAGACCAATTCAGTCTCCTTCCTGGCAAACTCCTATGTCTTGGAACCCAGATCAGAGAAGTGTTACCTTCATATCCCAAGAAATTTGATCTTCTCCTTACAGGATTTTCGTTCTGCACAATGGCGTCGTCAGAGTCTTGATCGCGGCTTGACTATCCTAGAAAATGTTAATATCTCCCTCGTTCCCACGTTCCCAAAATATTTTGCATGCCTGCAGGATCGTAAAGACTTCTGCTTGAAAAACACTAGCAGTATTCGGCAGTTTAAAGGAGAAAACCCCTGTTCCAACTCCAGATTCCATCTAAGAACCGTCCGTGAAGACAGAGGTGCAATATTCGGTGCAGATTTTCCTCTCGATCCAATCCTGCCTATTTGGAAAGAGTAGGATCTTAAAAATTCCATAATTTTAAGGCTAATAACTTCTTCATTCATTACGTATTTCCAAGAAGCCAGTCCAATATAGTGAACTAATAACCAATGAAGTAAGCGAAGTGATACCCTTTTTAAATTCGCTCTGGCACCACCGAAAACTTTCCGAGCTGAATCATTACTTAGCCATCGTAGCCATTGTATCTAAATTTGGTTCATAGTAACCAATGTCTTTGTAAAGAACTTGCAATTCTAGGGTCTAATAAACGCGCAAAGCTTCATTAAGCGTCCACTGCAGGTTTCTTCTGTATATTGTAATCATTTAAAGTGGAATGATAAGGAAAAGGATTGATAACGGGTTACTTTTGTATTCTAGGAAATCAGAATAAGGTAATATTGGAGTAGGTCCAGGATCAGGAAGGTTTGAAATGCCACGAAAGAGCCTTCAATTATTTATACTGCGCTTCCTGGGATCCCTTTTAAGCCATATTGTGACTTTTGTAAACGATCTGTTAAAAATTTACCACAAAGCGTGTTAAGTCTTCTTCTAGCTAATCCTTCACACTTTCAAAGGAGGTCTCTTATGTAAAGGTCTTCAAACATAAATTCATCTATACGGACGGCTCAAAACTAGGGATAAGGCAGCCTATCAAGCCGTGGAGCTAGTCTACACTAGAACAAGAAAGAATTCAACAATTAATATATATGATACGTGGACAGTCAAGCAGCAATAAAAGCAATAAGCTCATATTGTATTAAGTCCAAAAATGTTCGACGGAGCAGGGAGGCCATAGAAAGGCTAGCCGCAAACAGTAGGCTGCATATCTACTGGGTACCTGGTCACAAAGGCCTTACGGGGAACGAAATAGTAGATGAGATAGCAAAAAGTGCTGTTAGACTACCACTTGAACAAGAGAACGACATACCAAAACCGCTAAATACAATATACAATGAAATGGACGATTACATGAAAAGGCGAGTGGAAGCACGGTGGACTAATCTGACCACATGCAAAACAGCAAAAGTCAGGTGTAGAACTAACGACAAAAACTGACTCAATTTGTACTTACGCTCTCGCAAAACGACTGCAGAACTACCATAGGTATGCTGACAGGTCATAATCCATTGGCTACACATGCGTACAAGATAGGGATTGCTAACACGGACATATGCAGGAAATGCAGAGAGGATGTTGAGGAAACTTTAAAACACCTTCTGTGCACACCTTCGTTCGTCCGGCATTATTAAAAACGCTTTTAAAATGCCTGGGACCACCATTGTTTGAGGGTCTGGAGGACGTCTCAAAAGCGGAGCTCTCAACTCTACTTAGATTCGCCAAAAGCGCTGACATGCTACATGATGTCTACTTTCAGTACTCGTATTCGTAGATGTCGGTCTCCATCTGGTATCGCTAGGGACCAAAAGGTCTATGCGTGGCTTGTTGCCAACCAGGCTAACCTAACCTAACCTAATTGGTCAAAACCTTGCAAGGACGCCACGCTGCTATTAATGCGTACACAGGTGTAGATGAATCTATATCTCAGACACTTCTGCCCAACCATCTCTGCATATCTCTACGTATCACCAGCTACAAGTCGCCAGTGCCGCTAGCCAACTAATTTTTGCCAGCTGCCAGTCAAGCATCGCCGGCGCATAAAAACTTTCGCAACTTTTCGTTGTCGCGCATAGATTACAGCTCATTACAGACAGTTGCAAACTTTTATGCTGCACTCGCCAATTTTTATGCATTTCCTCAATGCTGCGTTTTTCTCCAGTTCTCCTTTATAAAAAGTATTAATGGTATATGCAAGTCTGTTTGGGTACATAAATTTTCGTAAAAAAATACAAAAAAAATAGCAAAATATAAAAACAAAAATAAAAAAATACAAAAAAAAACAAAAAAGAAAAAAAAACAAAAAAATACAAAAATAAATGAAAATATATAAAAAAACAAATAGAAAAAAAAATACGAAAAAACACCCAAAAAATACAAAAATAAATAAAAAAAAATTCAAAAATACAAAAAAAATTATATTATATATCATAAAAAAAATTTAGTACTGTTTTTGCATCGGAATTGTAAAATTTATTATATTTTAAGGCTTAAGCCAAAATATTTCAGAAAAATATTAAGATATTCTTAACTGGACCGATTTTAATATACTTTTCAGAATTGGGTTTTTAGAAATAAAATGAGTTTTTAAAAATATTCATCCAAAAATCGTCTTTGATGATGGAAGAGTTTGTGCTTCCAATTTAAAAAAATAACGAGATTTTTGGATAAACTGCAAAATAGGACAGCTTACGTAAATCTTAATATTTTTCTGAATTTTTTGGGTGGATTTTTTGTACAATACATATATACAAATACATCTATAGTATGTCATATGCACATTTTTCATACGTAACAGCTCTGCGCTTTTCCTTTGCATTCACATTTTGTTCACCAGCTAAGATATGTTAGAAATAGATTTATGGAAGCCTGAATCGCTTGTAAATTTAGTGCCTTCAAATTGTTGACTTAAAATTTTATTGCTCGACACGTTTCGTTGGGATGCTCAAATGCTTGCATTGCAGACTTTCTATTTCTATTCAAGAAGAGGAATATACAAAGAGGCAGGGTACATAAAGAATAAAGGTATGAATTGTCCAACTTTGTTTGAAGTGGTTGCTCCCGCATAAAAGAGGCAGTGATAAGCACGAATAGTTTAGGTCAGTATGCTGCCGATGGATAATTAATAAAAAAAAAAAATATTAAAAAAGGTCAGCGGTCAGTGGAATATTGGAGGTAAATTCTCTAGTAAGTTGATTAGCTTCTCATGAAATTGAATAAATTACGGATGAAGCTCTTTTAAACTAAAATACTATCAAAGAGAATTCAAAGATAGCCATGAAGTTTAATCATATTCCATGGGTATTCACTATAGGTGGTTCACATTTTCAAGAAATCTACAACTTGGAAGCCAGGGAACACTCACTGTGTGCTGCCATGAATCTCAAGTATCCTTAGAATTTATTGCAAACCAAACCAATTTAGTACGAAACCACCACGCCGCACGTAACCACAGCCAAACAAGTAACGCAAGTAACAGTCGCTCTCTCGCAAACCTCTTCTTTATGCGCAGCTCAATAGTCGTTTATGAGTTTTCATGATTTGTTGGTTACTCAACGCGTACGCTTATTTATACAAAGCAATCATTTTATTCCCCATTAAATTCTTCGCAAAGTCTCATTTGCACGCTTTTCCACACCCAAAATGGCTTTCCGAGCACCTCAGCCCTCCGCCACACGTCGCTGCACGCAAATGATAAGCGTGAGCACCCAACTCGTTCGCGCAACTTAACTACTGACTTCCATTGAAGTGTATAATTTTTGTGCTGACACGTACGTTCACTACCATAAATCGGTGCTTTACGAGTATTCTTTTGTTTTGTGATTTAAAATTTGTATTTTATTTTTTGCAACGTGTCCCATATTTTTTTGTTTTTTGTTTTTTTGTTTCTGTATGCCAAGCATCCGCAAAAATTTTATGATTTTCGACGTTTTGCCGATTTACGTGTACTTGCAGCTGAAAGTGAAATCCCCGCTGATATGAGCGTGTAATAAAAACAAAAATAGCGACGCTGAGTCGATCGTGGAGGTTACGTATACGCCCAAGGGACTACTATAATTTGCAGTAAACAGGTAATATGATTACATGTAATAAGTTGACAGTAATCGTAAATGCAAGTAGTCGGTAGAGTTCTGCAGCTACAACATAGATATACAATAAATGTGTAAGTACGACTTCATATTTTACATATAATGCGATATTGAGTTGCTATACTCGTATATAAAACTTTTGTATGTAGATATCCACTAACCTCGAATAAAACCTGGTTGAATCAGCTCACAGAACTTCATATTTGTTTTATAGGTAAAATTAAATTTCATAACTTTTAAGCCACAAAAAAGAATTACTATTCTTCCGTATGATGGAAGGTGAAAAAGTTACCGTATTGTAGGAGATGCGCTGTGACATTACCCATGAAATTATTTTCCTAAACAATGTATTCTCTTTCAAGCCTCATAGGCTCCTAAAATTTCTCACAAATCTCATTTATACCTAAAAGCAAAAAAAAAAAAATATCTCCAGGCTTTCAAATAGGCAGAAATAGTCGACTTTATGTCATAACTGAACTTTTCATTACCAAGTTTTTCTTTCAGTTCTCATATAACCGTGCTCCATGCTGAATGTCGCAAGTCGTAATACCACTCAATGTTTTGGCCCTTACATTGTTATATAATATAGGTATATATTCTTCTTCTTTAACCTAGCCTTATCCTGTTTCGGGTCGGAGTCATCTTTTCGTTGACGTTTCTGCAACGCATGTCGTGTTTCAATGGTAGACAAAACCTGGAGGTCTGCCTAGCTCTCTTTTCGTTACGTCCATCAGCAATACTTGTCTCAATACATGATCCTCTGGTCTTCTCATTACATTACCGTCTCCCTCTTATGAGTCCTTATTTAACGTAGTACAAGACTCTCGTAAACGCTTGCCAGTATTTCCAAAAAGGATAACTATCCTAACTTAAAGATTAGTCAAGATACGAAATTAAATTTCCTTCATAACATAATTGTTGTTTTCTTCAATATTAATTCGTTTATCTGGTGCATCTCAAGAGTGTTCTTCTGTCGAGTGCTATGTAAGTAGTTAGGTTAGATGGGAAGAATACCATGGGTATGACACCCTGATACCAAGATAGTAGGATCATGATTCAATCTACAATGCCCTAATTATTCAAAACTGATTCTTATTTAATTCCATACAATGTTTAACTCTATTCAGTTCAAAGTTACCTATGATTGAATTTAATTGCAATAAACCTGATAGATTATACTAGTATGGTCTTCTTTGTCTCTCCTTTACTTCCTGGATAAGAGAAATACTTTTGAAAAAATCAACTTACTAGGTAGCGCTGGAGTCACAAAAATTGCAATAATTTGCGACCATTACTCTCAATTACATACGATATGTGATTTGAAGAGAATTGCTAGGGATTTAGTGGAGCTCCGATATAACGAATGCCGATGGAATGAATAGTCAGTATAACAAACTCTTTTTTTGAGTGCATTGTTGACGCTATCTTACGAATGTTGGAAATTGGAATTAGTCGATATTACGAATCCATAGCGTTTTAATTATCTGTATTGCAAAATTTGATGCAAATTAATCATCTTATCAGAAAATTTATAATTTTTGCAAATGGCATTGTATTCAATGATATTTGACACAACGACTGCAATATGCAAAAAGATGAGCGCGTCAAAATCAAAATAAAGGATTTAATCACTCAGAATCATTTCCTTTTTTTTTAAGTTTTTCAAATCAAAATAGGGGGTGATTAATTCTGCGCCACATTGTATCACCACAAAAAATGAACTGCATATACAGCTCAAAATTCCGTTATTTAATTTTTGGTGCGAAAACTGATATTGTTATTAATTTATTGGAAGAGGAGGAAGATTATACCTCAGAAGTTGTGTCTAAGCCAAAAATAATAAAAAAATCGATCGAACATACCATCTTGATTAAAAAGTTTCTGGAATATATGCGGAAAATTCTAAATACAGGTTATAGGGAATCACCGATGTTAATGCCTTCAAAGCACTCCCCTTCAATTGCTATCGAAGCCTTTCTGGAACTCTATGTATTTTCAGAATAGTCATTACATCCGATTTCGATTTCCATCATTACCTCCTTTCTACTGGTTCCATTACTTCCTTTCGGCGCATACTCGTACCATAGTGGTTTTTTGATTCGTTCAAATAGAAAAATATCATAAGGAGCCATTCCTTCTTTTTTCGCGAATTTTTTCACATAAACGTCTCATAACGTCCGAATAATAGTTCGTATTAACTATCTGACCTTCTGGTAAAAATTCGTGGTGTACAATAACGTTGTAATTTATAAAAGTTGTGAACATCGCTTTCTTTTTTAACTCAAAATTATGTGGTTTGTTCGGACGTAGTTTTTTCGGAGCTCTCCAGTCACTCGGCTGATGTCTGGATTGCGTGCCGTTCTCACATCTCATGTCCAGTAACGATACAGTAGACGAATGTTGGGTTGGATTCAGCCTTGGAAATTAGGTCTTTGGCGATATCAATGCGGTCTCTTTTTCCATGAAATTGACTTCCTTTGAGACCACAATCATTTACCATAATGTCCTGAGTGGATGCATTAGCAATGTTCAAGCCCTCTGCCAGCATTCTGATCGTTTATTTGCGGTTATTGCTCAACTTTTCTTTCACTTTAATGATGTTTTCATCGGGTTTCGATGTGAATGGCACGCAGCTACGTTCGTCATTCTCGCTGGATTCACGGTCATTTCTGAAGCGTTCATGTCATGAGTAAACGGCTGTTTTCTTCAGAGTTTCATTACCGAAACAGTTTCAAAACACTTCTAAGATTTTCGCACCATTGAATTCATTTTTAACGCAAAATTTAATATAAACTCGTTGCTGCAAATTCGCATCCTTTTTAAAACTGTAAAGCACCAAAAACGCTTTTTTGTAAAAAGAGAGAAGCCTGCAATTTGGGATTTCGCAGTGATTGAGGGTAAAACAAAGTACCTGCTGTCAACATACGGGGTGTCTTCCTGTCCTGGACCATATGTTAGTGTTGACAACCAACAATTCGAAGTTGTGAAGGACTAGGTCTACCTTTGGACCAGTATTTATAACAGAAATGACGTCAGCCTGGAGAATAACTCTTGCCAACAAGAGCTGCTTTGGGCTCAGTAGGCAGCTGAGAATTAGAGCTCTCCCTCGACGAACTAAACTGGCACTTTACAAAACGCTCATCATTCCCGTCCTAATATATGGCGCAGAAACATGGACGATGTCAACGGCGGATGAAAAAGTTTCGGGAGCATTCGACGGAAGATCTTTGGCCCCCTCCGCTTTAGTGAGGAGTACCGAGTACGGTGAAACAGCGAGTTGTATGACCTATATAGGGACATGGACATTGTTAAGCGCGTAAAAATGAAGCGGCTACGCTGGCTTGGCCATGCCACCCTTATGAAAGAAGACATTCTAGCAAGGCAAATTTACGACACGGTACCCCAAAAAGGAAGGCGTGGAAGAGGAAGACCACAACTCCGTTGGAAACACCAAGTGCTGCAGGATATGTTTTCACTCAAGATTTCCAACTGGCACCAACGAGCGCAGGACAGAAACAGCTGGCGCACCATTTTGGATTCGGCCAAAATCGACACACGGTTGTAGCGCCATATAACTAAATAAGTTTTTGTACAATCAGAAAAGTGATATAGTCATGTAACAGCGAACCGCATAAATTTAAGAACGGCGGTCTACACTCGGCCAAAAATAGCTAAATATTTCCAATTTCAGTGTCTTAGGGATTCAGAACCGATCGAGTTTAAATGAAGTGCAAGAGTAGTCACCTAATTTCATGTTATGCGGAGTTAGAGCAGACTAAAAATTACTTTTTTGCCCCAATAGGAATGGATGATGTTCAGCCTCACCTTTTTTGCAGAGTCAACTAAATATGAACAACCTGGGTAAGGAATTTAACTGATTCGATATAAAAAAGAAACTTATTTAGAAAATGCGGTGGCTGTTCAAAGTACAGTTCATTCCAAAGCAATACTTTTCTATTAAATATTCACCTGTACTCAGTAATTGATATGAATTTTGCACTTCATTTATTATTCGCTACATACATAAATGCTAGCTTAAAGGGGATAAGGTCTTTGGAAATATCACCGAACACCGCAAATCATTTATTGTACAGCAGAATGACCGTTAAGCCAGTAGAGCACGTAATGTAACCGAAAAACACCAGAAACTACACAGCAAATGCCATAGAAAAGATATATTGACTGGACGCCTAGGCAGCGAAGAGTGCTCCAAAGCCAACAATCAACAACAAAAGAAGCAAAAAACACGAACAACAACAACGTGAAACCTATAAATTCTCACATATTCATTATGTCAACAACTTGCGCGAAGTGACGATAACAGCAGCAGCAGCCAAAACAGCAGAACAAAACCAAAAGTGGCAGAAAAAGCAAAAAGGGCAGCAGAAAAGCACGAGTGAGTACAGGCCGCACAACAACGCTATTATCTAACTCCAAAGCGCAAGAAAAGCAACACAGAAGTGTGAGTGTGTGTGTGTATGTATGTATTTGTGCATATTTGTATGGGACTTAACAGCAGCAACTGACGCTAACAAGAACGCCGTCATATCAACAGCAATAACAGCAAGCAATAGCACATTTTTATTTGCATTCGTGTTGTTATTCGTGTAATTCGTATAAATGTCATAATTTATTTGACCATGAAAACTGCGACGAGCGCTAAATGGGCAGAAAATTGAAAACCATCTGAAGTGAACTACTTTGTTGCTCTTCAAAGGCGATGTAGAGTCAGACAAACACAAAATATCTACTAATGCTTGGATGATCACCAACCGTTGGGTGGACGGAAAAATAGCTTAGAGAGGGGAAAATTAAATATGATGTAAAGTGTATAAACAATAATTCTGGCGCGTATTACTTGATTTCATTTTTGTTTTCTTGAAATTTCAAAATTTTTTACAATTTTTCTTTGGATATTTGTGCAATTAGGTTTAGCTAATGATATGAGATGTAAGCGTGAAAACTGTGACTAGTCATAACTAGACATACTTTGGTGGTCCAAGTGCATAATTAATAAGATTTCTTTCAATTCTTCAAATCACTTTAGCATATGTAACCAAATGTAGGCGTCTTTTTTTATTTGAAAGCGCAATATTACATTTTTATTTATTATAGAACAATCTCTGATTATAGATATACTTTACGCTGGATAAGTTTTCTGTGTTGACTTAATAAAATGGATGCTGACAAAGTGAAGAGAGATTTGAAGACATAATTTGAATAAAATTTGTGTTAGGTATTATTAATTATGCAGTCATATTACAGAAAAAAGCCTGTTCCCATAGACGCTTAGGCCTGTTATTTCTTATTGTCAAATATAATATCGAGTTTAGATGCCTTATACTCCAATAGGAGTTGGAGGAAAGAAATATAGAAAGAAATAAAATTATAATAATTCAAGTTTCGCATGCGTATTCCCATAATTTTTTGCAACCTGCAGACATCGTTTACGGAGTCCTGCAACTGTCTATTACTAGCAGCAAATTGCTAAATTAAATTAACTATGAGTTCTCTTTACTTTATCTTCACTTGGTTAAGAATAATTAAACAAACTAAAAACGCTAAAATATTCCACCAATCCAACTACTTTGAATAAAGACTTTTGAAAACAGTATTGACAACTGATTGTCCCTTTTGCTGCTAATTTGCCATATGTGAACGTACAGGGTGGGCCATATAGCGTTTGCTTTTTGAACCACCTATTTTTCTGAGAATGGAAACACGAATGTGTTCATAATTTACTTAAAGGTTTGACATTTACGAAATGGGACGCTATACGCTTGAAAATAGTTGGGAAATATTGAAAACCTATTTCTAAAGTGGTGAGTCTTCTTCTTCTTTTCTGATTTTCACGTCGATGGCTACGTCAATAAGCAAAATTGTCGGATTTGGGGCTCAGAAAATCCACACGTTACTGTAGAGAAGCAAATGCATGCACTGTTTGGTGAAGTTTTTGGTCTGGCGGCATCATCGGGCCTTTTTTTCGAAAATGAGCGAGGAGCCGTGGTTACAGTAAATGGCGAGCGTTACCGTGACATGCTCAACGAGTTGTTTCCAAAAATTGAAGAGGATGACATGGACGACATTTGCTTTCAACATGACGGTGAAACTTGTCACACTGCCAAAGTTACACTCGAACTTTTGGCTACCGTTTTTGAATTCCGATATCAATTGGCCGCCTCGGAGCTGTGATTTAAGCCCGTTGAACTATTTTTTGTGGGAAGACCGTTAAGGACAAATGCTATGCGAACCATCCAGAGACGATTGATGCTTTGAAACACGAAATCGAAGTTGACATTCAAGAAATTGGAGCTCAAACAATCGAAAATGTGCTTAAAAATTGGGTTGATCGAATGACCTACTGTAAAGCCAGTCGTAGTAGTCATTTGAACGATATTATTTTTCATTCATAAATGACAATGTTCAATCTTCAAAATAAGAAAAAAAGTTTGAAAAAATATTGATACATTTTTTTTATAGCCGATTCAAAAAGCAAGTTTTACATGGCCCACTCTATACTTTTAGTCAATAAGTGATTCATATCGCATTTGGAATTTAAACTATCAATTTTTTTTATTTTGACGGTTGGAATAATACCCAGGATGTTAGCTCTTGGTTAACCATTCACGACATGGATCCCTGTTTTCTTGAAAAAATGTGGATAAACACCCAACGCATCAATTATAAAGGGAGTCACATAATGGTAAAGTCAACTCATATTGATAGGTTCTGACAACAAATATTTTATTATTATTATTATTGTTTTTAAAATTGATTTAAATATATTTTTTAAAGCTAAGGCTTTAACAAACAGCAAATTAACAGAAGGCTGTAATTTTTTACGAGATTTATGAGCATTTAACAGTTTTGTAGCAAAATGTCTTTATAATTATAGTAAAAAAAAATAGAGTATGCAGTTTTAAAGCCTATTGAATTTTAGGTTTTTAATTTTAAATTTTTATTTAATTTTTTATTTTTATTAAAATATAAGTTTGAAGTGTCTTACAATTCTTCTTGAGTTTTGATAATTTTTTTTCCTTAACGGTGTTGTACTTTTTCTATATAAAACCGTGCGACAGTAAAAGTTATGTAGGAAAAATTTCATACCCACGTGAAACTATAGATTTTATATAGAAATACTGCTACTCACTCAGTTTCTTTATCAATTCAATTCTGTAAAGGTATTTAAAATTTGAAAGAACTAAAGTTTTAATAAATAGTTTAAAATTTGTATACCGTGATACTCATTTTGATATCAGACGAAAGAAGCTATTGAATATTTACTTTCCAACTTCGTTCTTCTTCGTTCTGTTTTACAAAAATGTAAAAAAATAGTTGAAATACCCTCATGCAAAATAAAGTCTACAACGAATGATATAAAAAATCTTAAATTGAGAAAACATCTCTAATCGCTAATTTACTTATTAACAAAATGTATACATTCTTAACTTTGAAATGTTGATGAAATTTTGTTCAATTTTTATAAATCTAAGATTTGAAACTTAGATTTATGTATATGACTTTTCTTATAAGATAAACTAAGCTTCTATAAAAAAAAAAATTAATGAAAAAATAAATAAATAGGTAAAGCTTGTCAATGTGCTGTACTTTTATACTCTGTTCTCTATTTTTGTAAAAATTTGGAAAATGCTAAAATCGCACGCCGAAAATGGAGAATCGAATAATCAGCCGGAAAGGTGATGTCAGTTCTTAGCTTAGAAGCTTAGTTTTGAAAAGCGACATTAAGTACAAATATTAAGCCAATCACTCAAGAACTGAGACACGAAATTGAAGTTGCTTCTGTTGAGATAGGGGCAAAAAATCACAAAAAGATACTGAAAAATTGAATTGACAAAATAAACTACTCTAATGCCAGTCAGTGAAGCCATTTGAATGAAATTGAGGTCCATGTAGGTATAATAGCAATTTTGTTATTTCCAATAAAAAAGTGACACAGATATATGTATGCGTGTATGTATGTATGTATGTATATAATTGGCGCGTATACCCTTTTCGTGTCTGTGGCCAATCTCAACCAGTTATTTGTGGTAGTTATGTATCTAAATATTTTTCCACAAATCTAGGGACCTACAATTTTATGCCACCTCCGTCAGTTATTTTTGTATGAGGAGCTTTTTCAGCGCAGAAATACACCATTCTTAGAAAAAATATTTTCTGTCTTCATATCCAGGGTTTTTGAAATCCGGCTCTACCGAAGGGTGGTCACGCAACAACGACGACCTTATGTGACAAGCCAAAGAAAAAGAGTAACCCGAAGCGGAGCGCTTTGGAAGTATTCCTGATGAGCCAAAGTTCAATCATCAAAAGCTGTAGTATGTATCTCTTTTGCTTAAAAAAATGTTAACTCAAATACTAAGCAGAAAAATGTCCATGTACTGAGACTTGGGATTGCTTCAAGTCCTTTCTGCAGAACCTGTTTGGATGACGAGGTGGCATCATCTCAGCAGCTTCTTCCCAGCTGCGTTGCTCTCGTCGAGCAAAGATTTTGCTAAAGCTGCAGATATTGCGGATTATGGTGAAATTCATCAGTAGCTTGAAATGTAAATGTAATTAGCGACTGTTATTCGTCATTCTCTAATCCCACGTCTCTTCTTCCTTTTTTCACTTGTCTGGTTCTTTTCCTTCTGCTTTTCCAACGCTCACCTTCCCAATCCCCCACCCTCTCCTGGCATCACAACGGATGTGCTTCTATTTAGAACAATTAGAACAACTCTTTAAAAAAAAAAGTTGTTCTGCAAGTAGGACGCGGTTTTCTTGCGCTTCCGAGTTTTTGACTTTTATCTGAATCTATTTGCTATTAAAATTGCCATTGTTGCATATAAACGTGATCATTTAAAATATGTATCTACCTTTTCCTGAGTACCAAAAACTCAGACTGTTTTCTATGATGTCAACAACATGCAAAAATCATCACCTCCACAAACACCACAAACCGCCACATCCATCATCGAAAAGCTAACAACCGTAATAAAGAGCTTTGAGGGAAAAGTCATGCAAAAAATCGGTGAGTTAGCTGGAGAAATCTCATAACCGCCATTGAGCCGAGAGTGACTGAGGTAGAGGACTCTTGCGCCAAGGTTAAAAATACCCATGAAGAACTTGTTGCTGTTCGCGCCCAGCTTACTGAATTACAGAACGAAGCTGTTGATGAGAATTCGCCTGACATCATCGCTAAACTGTGGAGCGAACAAAACATTACAAAGCACGGCTACTGCGAGAGGCGGTCAGATTGCGAAGTGTCAAAGACAAATCCCGAAATAACAACAGCCACGAACCCATAACCGTTAAACTTTATCCAATACTAACGCAGCATAAGCTTGAGATATGTTCCAACGACTCCTGTCGTTCCTGCGACCAATTCCCGGATTCACCAACACAACTGCTTCTCAAATGCGTTGCTACGACGAGGAGAGGAAGTAGACATCTCGGCCTAGTACAGCCAAAAGAAAGTCACATTTACTCAGCTCAACCCAGCTCCATCCAAGGTTTCTCGATGAAACTAGGCTCCGATGAGGAAATGCCATGATTAGAGTGCACAAAATAACTTAAGGTCTTCTTGCCACTCATTCATATACTTATTTACCTAGTTAAATTGACACTTGTTTTCTTAGTCTAGTTACAACCGCTGTGATCAGATTTTATGTACAAACGCAGCCATGTAAACTTGATATTACACACCTTCCTTCATAAGCACAACAACCCTACAGCGAAAGACATTGAGTAATAAGGAAATTTATTCAAATTCAATAAATGTACACTCTGCTCTGCATAGATTATAAAATTACATTTAAATGAACGCACATAAAGAAAATCTCAAAGCTCATTGCTGCACACATTCAATGGAAGTAATGATTCCACGAAAAAAATAAAACTTGGCAACTAAAATGATTCTGAAATGAGCTTTGCCGCCGGCTTGTTTGGCAAAGAAGAATAGAATTCAAGCAAACGTGTGCGTGCGACATACAGTTGTGGGCATAAAATTGTGGATATCGAAATTATTAATGTTTTTCTTGTATTGGATGGAAATCACAATTTGAAATTTTTAATTTTTTTTGGTAGTAGAAAGCTACGCAGTTGGACGCCCTTGTGGGATGGGTTGGTGCTTGCCAATTCAGAACTACAGACATGAAACACCAAATGATAGAAATATTTTTTTCTAATAGCGGCCACTCCTCGGCTGGCAATGCTAAACATCGTTTCTATTCCAAAAACATAAATATCTGTTTCTTATATTTTTTAAGACTTAAATTTTATAGCGTACCAAACGACACCGAGAATATTAGAATTTAAATCAAGCTTCTGTGAATAAAAAAAACTGATTAATCCAAAACCGATTTTTTTAAATGGTGTTTATTTTTATTCAAAACTGCGATCCGGCCTCGAGACAGTCTTTTTACCGTGTCCTGGGGCAATTTTTATCTTCGCATGATGGGCTTTTCCATGATTCGGCAATGTACTCTGAGTGTAAAAAAAGTGCATACCTCATATTGATACGTTTGGCTATTTATAATATCGCGGTCAAGGGCTTAACTGAAATATACACGCCAATTTTTTAATTATTTTATTTTAGAATTGAAATTATTTTTTTTTTAAAGACGGCAACCATGAGTGCATTTAGGTTAAATGAAGCGGGACGCTGGAAAGAAAAAACTTACGGTCACGCTAGTTTATTATTGCGACAAGCTCAGTTAATTAATCACGGTGAGGACTGACTACATCGTCCGGATGGTAACGTTCAATAGGAATTTTGCAACACTCTTTCCATCTAAGGAAGAATGGAATAAGGGATTCTCTCTAAACAACTTCGACACCACAGTCTATACAGATGGCAGTAAAATGGAGTGTGGTGTTGGAGCTGGTATATATTCTCACAGAATTCAAATTGGGACATCTGTGCGTCTCCCTAATACCAGCAGTGTCTTCCAGGCGGAAGTACTGGCGATTGGGGAAACTTGTATGACTACTAACCGCAGACTTCTCTTTTGAGGGCAATATCGCTATTCTTTCGGATAGCCAAGCTGCAATCCAGGCACTGAACGCGGCTATAACAACCTTTAAGTGGTGGAGCAAAGTAGGCGAAAACCATAAAGTAACCTTAATTTGGGTCCCGGGACACCGGAACATAGAAGGTAACGAAAAAGCTGATGAACTGGCAAGAGGGGGATCTGCCATGAATAGCGTTCTTGAAGTACCAGTATTAACACCATTAGGTGGGGTCAAGAATGCAATATCCCTAAAATACCTTCGAATCGCAGATTGTAGATGGAGAAACCAGACGAAATGCAAAATCAGCAGGACGTTATGGCCCTCCAATAACCTCAAGCAATCGTCGACATTGATAAACATGAAACGACGGGACGCCTGTAGACTAACGGCAGTCATAACTGGCTTTTGGTCTATCGGAGAACAACAAAATGGTCATCCCTCACAACACATACTGTCATAGTTTTAAACAACCGGAGAAAAAGGAAACCAACTTCCATTTCTTCTGTGAATGCCCTGCCGTATGGATGGACAGAAAGTTAACCCTGACTGCTGTTCGAAAGTCTTGAGCAACTGTCTGGCTTAGACATCAACAACCTAACAACGCACAGACTGGATATAGTCTTGCTGTGAATAACTGTTAAACATAACGAGGATGTGGCAATAAAATGGTGCGGAAGCGCTAGTTGGATTCTGGATGAATCACCACTCTAACCAACCAACCAACTAGAGGTCATACTATTTACAACAAAAATGTATCAAATTTTCAAACTTTTTGCTCAGAATTTTCGGAAAAATTTTGGGTATGCAGTTTTATAGGTCACTAAAAAGTGGAAGTTTCAAGTGCTTCAAAAATTGCGCTGATTCCTTCTAAAAATTCGGCAAAACAACCCCTTATTTTCAACTCAGTTTTTAGTTCTTATATTATAAATTTCAATTACTTCATTATAAAAATATAGTCCATACTACAACAAAAACCGTATAAATCAAAGCTTCGAACTTTGTAATATAAAATTAGTAAAAATTCGCAAAAAAATTCCTATATTTTTGGTTCAGTTTTTAATTCTTATATTTAAAATTGTTTATTCAAAATGTTTCAGAAAAATTTAAAATTTAAAAAATTCGAAATTTCGAAATTTTTTTTTTTATTTTTTACTCAAAAACATTTTTTTAGATTTTAAATTTTTAAAACAATTTTTTTTGTATTTAGAAAAATTTTGAGTAAAAAATTTAGAAAAATGTTAAGTAAAAAACTTAGAAAAATTTAAATTATATATAAAAAAATGTTTTCTAAAAATGTTGAGTAAAAAATTTTTTCTTAATTTTCAATTTTTATTTTTTTTTTTACATTTTTTCAAAAAAATTTTGCTGAAAATTTTGAGTAGAAAATTTAGAAAAATTTAAAATTGAAAAAAATGTGTTTTGAGTAAAAAACTAAAAAAAAATGTATTTAAAATTTTTCAAAAAATGTTGAGTAAACAGTTGAAAAAATTGGAATTTTAAATTTTTCTAAAAAGTTTTCATAAAAAAATTTGAGTAAAAAATTTTAAATATAAGAACTGAAAACTGAACTAAAAATATAGGAATTTATACAAATCTCGAAACTTTGATTTATGCGGTTGTTGTTGTAATATGGATCATATGTTTTTAAAAAATTAATTGAAATTAATAAATAAAAAAATATGGTAGTCAAAACTTATCAATGTGGAATGGAACACTTTCTTTTGGAGTTGACTGTATATCCAACTACGTATTCGTAAAAGTTGGCCTTTTCACTTAATTCTCAGTTAGATAGTAAATTTTGCTAGAAACCAAATTCCTTTTTTGTTATTAAAAAAATATATATGTATTCTCATTGCTGCTGAGCCTCACAACTATAAAAGCGCTTGAACAGAACCTCTCCTGATTTTTATGCCCCCTACTGTCGATGTGAATGTAAGAATTTACATATAAAAAATCGGTGATGTGTATATTTGCGTGCATAAGCTGAGCTGTGTAGATATATAAATACACATGTACATATGTTTGTACGTACTTATGTTATGTTTGTAGGTCTGCGTGTGTGCTTGGCGATGACGCTGTAAGAATGCAAAAATTTTCTTAGTGCCAGATTTGCATATGTCATTGGCTAAACATACGCCGTATGTAATATGAACAGCACCAGCTACAACAACAGCTACAATATACATATATACACACACACACATACGTACATGCTTAGTAAACTAAGTAAATACTTAAATATTTTATATTAACAAAACAAATAAGACAACTGTGGCGCTATAATTACAATGACCATCACAGCCACTCATAATAACGTAAAGGCACACATACATGCTCACGTGTATGTGCATGTATGTATGTGTTGTCCGAGTGAATTGAAAATACATGCATTGTAGTAAATATTGGCATGAAAAATTATAAGCAAAGTGTGAGTGCACTTTGCGTCGTTACTTGACTTCGCACTGGGCCAACGGAAATACGGGGGGTGGTGAAATCACAGCGTTGATATTGAAAATGATTTGAACTTGTGGAATATTGAACATTGAAATGTGAGCATGATGATATAGGC
The DNA here is from genome assembly GCF_027943255.1 of Anastrepha obliqua. Lineage (NCBI taxonomy): Eukaryota > Metazoa > Arthropoda > Insecta > Diptera > Tephritidae > Anastrepha > Anastrepha obliqua. Next base: position 89,647,732 of record NC_072896.1, on the reverse strand, counting down.
ATACATGCATACACACACACATACATATTTATATTCTTAGAGATGTGCGTGTAGGGACGGCTATGCAGAAGCTGGTGCACTGTGTAATTTACAGTGGGAGTTTTGCGTTTTGAGAAAACTCACTTTCAGGTGAAATGAATTGCGTTTACGCCGACTTAAAATTAGATACCAAAGCTCCAGCTTATGAAAGCATTAATGTAGTGTTTAAGTCCTGGCGAAATGATTTTTCGGGGCAGTAGGCGTCATAAGCTTTACAAAATTGAAGAAAGCGAAGATTAAATACCTCGGATGATGGAATTGCTGTTGAAGCCTTTATCTAATCCTGTGGAAGTGGTATCTAGTATGGAAGAGGAGTTGTTGGAAATACCTAAATAAAAAATAAATAATTGGTGCGTACACTTCTGTTAGGTGCTTCACCGAGCTCCTCCACCTATTTAGCGTCCTAATATTATTTCACAAATGGAGAGACCTACAGTTTTAACTCAAATGATTTCTTATGAGGAGCTTGCATTGATCTAGAAATATTTAGCAATATTATATTATAGTTTACTCAGTAAGTTCTCTTGAAGAAAAAGAACTTACTGAACTCCCATTGAACGCTCACCGCATGGACACCAGGCGGACAATGTCCGATAAGAATACCTACCAAATTCGAGAGCTGCGACTTTGTTAGCCTCAGAAGTTCCCTCCAACGCCCCCGATCTAAATGTGGCCAGAAAGACCTCACGGCTTTGCATGTTTGCGCACTAGGCCAGCACTTGCTGAGATTACGCAAGGCCCATCTTTCCAGGCGTAGACCACAAATTCTCATGGAAACACCAATCCTCACGTTTTGCAATGAAACCATTTCTAGGGTCCCCTATCTAGACAGATCAGCCAAGCAGTCACTTTATCCATGTCGTCTGTGACCGGCAACCCAAATGAGCTTAATATCAAACTATTGGGAAACAATCGTGAGAAAAGTGAGACATTTCCCGACTAACTTCGAGCGCACAAACAACGAGCCCAATGGCCTAATTGCCGCTTGGCTGTCAGAGTTAAAATTTACGTACTTTACAGTAATTACAGAAATAAGCAATCAATCTACTGCTTCCTTAATTGCGGCTAACTCCGCTTGAAAAACCCAACAGTGGTCCGGAAGCCTAAATATGAGCTTTATGGGGGGCTCCTCGCAGAATACTCCCTCACCAAGACTTCCGTCCAGCATCGAGCCAACTGTAAACATCTTTGCCATGCTCTGTTTCCAAACACTGCACCCCGCCCACTCCACCTTTTAGGGAATCACATTCGGACCCAGCAGAGTGTACAATGATGCAGCACCGTGGAAATAAACTCAAAATGATTGAGGCGCGTGCAGCGGCAGTTTTCCCTGCAATGCCCACGGGCACCACATTCAGCACAGAGCAAGCGCTAGAATAGGAATGATCCGTAGGGCAGACTTTTGGACCCTCTCCAACTTCTTAACTGATGCCGTCCTTTCCAGCGAGTTCCATCAGGCAAGGACTCCATACAATACAATTTGCTTTCTAATTGTGTTATAAAGCCAAAACGTAACTTTAGACGAGAGGCCCATTTTTGCCGATAGCACCCCTAATTCCATACAAGGCCATTGTTGCCTACCTACTTCTCTCCTCAATGTTGAGATTCCACGTTAGCTCTCTGTCAAGGATGTGTTCCAGGTACTTCACCCTATCAGACAGCACCAACGGAGCGCCGCTATTATACTCGCGCAGGACCTGCAATATTTAAAGCAATATCGAGCAAAGAACCTTACATATACCTTCACGTGTTTTTGAAGAAGACAATTGACTGGAAAATAGTTTGCTGCCTTCGGATACAAAAGTCTTATTCCAGCTTAAACAAATCAGGGGAATAAGCGAGCGTAAACTACTGTCGTATTCTCAATACTGAAAGCTCCGCACCCAAAATTGTTTGCCTTCTCCCACATGGTGTGGATCAGTCACAGAGTAGATTACTTATGGTTTCATAACAGGTTTTTGTAAAAGCCATGGAGAGTAACTCGATAAGAACGCCACCTGTTAGTAGGCTCATAGGATAAGTTAGATTGTAGCGGTTGTCAACTATGGGACACACCAACGCTCGCAGCGCATTGGATGTAGTATGGGGAGCTTATAATAATAATAATTCTGATCCTGCCTTCATCTCTTCTAAAACCAATGTGAACCGTTCAAAAACTTTAGAAAGTTCCTGATTTTCACCGTAATGATACCTTCCAACTCATTGAAGACTATAAGTCTGTAGCCCCACAGTAATGGATAATTCTCTTGGACATAATATGAGTGGACCTTCCGATTTTTTCATGTCCATATTTAACTTAAGTCGAAGGGAAGCTAAGCGGAAGGATCTTCAGCGTTTCAATCACAGAGAGTGTAAACTATAATTGACTAGCATTGAAGCCTTCGTGTGGGGCAGCATGAGCCGGCCACGTATCGCTCAGCAACATACACCCAGGCGGTAACATCCGAACTTGCCAGTGAATTTACAATTTTTTTTAGGTCCTCGAAAATAGCCATCAAGCCCGTCTAACTCAACTTGCGCGTCCGTGCCCAGTATATCTTCTTCTTCTTAGCATCACAGTCTTTGTTGAGCCATTGCTTCATTCACAACCTTAAGCCATCTGCCTCTATCTAAGGCTACCTCCTTCGAACGGCGCACGTTTAGCTTTTCCAGCTCAACTTCCACGTCTTCGAGCCATCTATTTCTAGGGCGTCCTCTTCTTTGGCCTCCAACAGGACGCAATTGGCCAAAGAATTGAAAATATCGCAAGACAGCATTCGACGCATATTAAAAAATGAGCTCAAGGTCAGGGCTTACAAGTTCCAAAAAGCACACGATCTTTCACCCCAGCAAAAAAAAGTTCGGTGCGAAAGAGCAAAGGAGTTGTTGTGCTTGCACAAGCGTGGCGAGTTTCCTAACATTGTGTTTTCTGATGAAAAATTGAGCAGTTCATAAATACTCAAAACGATCGTGCTTACTTGACCGAACGCTCATACGCTTCCCATCGTAAGTAATGGTTTGGGCCGCAGTGACCGCTGATGGACACTCTCCAATCGTTTTTATCGAGCCTGGTGTCAAAGTGAATGCGACTTGTTATCGGGAAAATGTTTTAGAAGCTGCTTTAGAGCCGTCGTCACGACCGAAATGTGTAGACCATGGACGTTCCAAAAGGACTCGGCACCGTCTCATAAGGCTCGTGTGAACCAAGAATGGTAAAAAAATCATGTTCCACACTTCATTTCGTCCACACAATTGCTTTTGAATTCGCCAGACGCAAATCCGATGGACTATTCCATGGTCCATTTTGGAGAGCAAGGTGAGGACTAAAAAATATGCCAGTATGGATGCGCTGAAAAAAGCGATTATACGGGAATGGGCCAAAATACCTCAAGATCACATTCGTGCAGCATGCTACTCATTTTTGACCGCTTCAAGGCTATAGTCAAGGCAAAGGGTGGTCATATCGAGCTTTTTTATCAAATAAATTATCTCTCACCTTCGACCTCCATTTTTAATCCAAATATGATTGAGTCAATAGAAACCGAAAACAAAGTTATTACATTACATTCATGATGCCATCATCATAGTTACATCTAAGCATATTTTGGTCATTTGAAATTTATTCAAAACATCTGCGTAGACGAATGTCTGAGTACCTATGTAAGTATGTGTGTACATATTTTGACAAAAAAAAGTTTAAAATTCTTGTTTTCATGCCTGCAAAATATACGCAGATGTGCGCTCCATTGAATACTTATTAAAAAATAAAAACAAAACCAATACGAATTCGAAGAGCCGCTGAAGCAAAACCAAGGCCAAAGTATGAAAATTACGTTAGACGTAGGAGCATGTGTGTGTAAGCAACAGTATTTCCTCGAAATGCGTAAGTTCCTTCCGTACTTTTTTGTAAATATACAGTATTTCTACAAAACGTAAACAAAACCAGAGGATGAGCAAAGAAAGCCAAAAATAAAAAAGTGAATAATCACAATTTTTATATCAGGAATAAAAGAACATAAAATCCCCCACCGCCTGGGACGTGCTACTGTTTTGAAACCAAATCAAGGGTTGTCGAAGTTCTTGAGAGTCACAAAAAAAGCAAAGCCAAGCGAAAAATTTCGTATGCAAAGCATGAACATGTAATTAAAATAACAAAAATACGATGAGGCACGAAAATCAAAAACAAAAAAAAAAAAAAAAAAAAATTTAAATTAAATTCAAAAATAAAAATAGAACTCAAGAACGGCATGCGAGTTCGAAGTCGAAATCGAACCAAATGAAAATTTCATATCAAAACAATCAACAAAAAAATAAAGGAAAAAAAACCCTGAATGAATAATACAGTCTTTCCCAGTGAGCATTTAGAAGGTGATTAGAAGAGCATTTATCGAGTGGGAGAGTGCGCGGTTTTTTGAGAGTTTGAGTTTTGTGAGTTTTTTTTTCTCAACTTACAGTGAGAAAGAAACTTAGCGCTCAGTAAAGTAAAGGAGCAAGTAAGAGAGCAAGTGAGGAGGAGTAAATACAAATACTGGCGCAACGAAATTTAATATACCAGGCGCATGGTGTAAGCCGCAGCAGTCATAGTGCGCTGCAGAACTCTTCCACAGGGGCTCATTCAAAAGTTTTCACATTTTATTTGTTTCTTTCTTAATTTTAGTAAGTTTTTTTCGACAAACATAATTCATTCTCCTCCAAAAAAAGAAATTATAAAATCAAGTTTCGAACTTTGCGTGATTAAAAAAAAATCAATAAATTTTCATAAAAAACAATTTTTTTTTAGAAATATTTCGGTACAGTGTTCTACGAGTATGCCATTCAAAGTTAAGAAAGGAAAGTAATAAAGTGTAAATATGATGTGGTTCTAGAATCAGGTTGATTTTTGAAAATTTTTTTTGCTAACGGTGTTGGGCGTTTGGTTGGTTAGTTAGTAGGTGATTCATTCAGAATTCAGCTAAAGCTTCCGCACCATTTTGTTGCCACATCCGCGTTACCAACCTGTTTAATGTTTCTTCCATATAAAACAAATTGTTCCAATTGTCCCAATTTTTTTATATACAATCTCCTGCCCATCTAGATCTATTTTGGTGATCTATGGTAAGTGGGCTTGGTTTTGTGCTGATTTGAATAATTTTCAAAAGAAGGTTTGATATGCGTGGAACGGAAATTAGGCAGAGTTGGATCTTAAACATAAATTCCTAGAGTTCCACAACGAATTCCTTCAGAGTTTCAAAATTTGCCTAACTAATTTCTGAAAAATCGTACTTTATTGTTATACTCTGGGCGTGGCCAGCTCTCGATCTCGTTAATTTTCAATGCCAAACTGCCCTGGGTCAAGGAGTGTTCCGCATCAGCGTCCCATGTGAGGCTAAGCTCAAGAAGACAGCCCGTGTACTGGAAATCGTAGAGCTCAGGCAAGCCTGTTCCCACAAAAGGGGAAGTCCGGCGAAACAGAGAAGCAGAGCTGTAAACCAACGATTTCAGGCAAGCCCGAAATACGCTGAAACAAGCAATCATAGCTAGAAAGAAAGAAAAAAGGGGGGAGCTTAGGACTGACCTAAATAGTAACCTTTGGAGACTGGGCTATAAGATCGTAACAGGGAAGCTAAGTGCAAAACTCGACAGTTCCACTTCTTGACAGCGATGCTATAAGCAACATCGTAGACAAACTTTTTCCCACACACCCTTTGCTGCGCGAGGATCGGAGGTCTCAAAATGACGAGATGCTTCCACCCTACACTGAAGAAGACCTTAAAACTGCGACAAGAAGTCTCCTGGCCCAGATAGCGTTCCAGTTGAAGTCCTCAGGCTTGAAGCCGAAACCAGATCAGGCGAGATGCTTCAAGTTTACAAAGCATTTTCCCTAAGCTGGCGAAAGGACAGAAGCTAACGCTAATCTGTAAGGGTAAAGGTGGGCTAGTGCAAGCGTCAGGTTGGCGCCCACTTTGCATGCTGGACAGCGCCGCAAAATTGTTTTAAAAAACCTATACAGCGCAGGCTAGTGGAGTCGATTGGGAGCGCAGAAGGACTGCCAGCAAGGCAATACGAAATTCGATGTGGAAGATCGACCCTTTGCGCAATAAAGGAGGAGGTAAGCAGCGTAGACCGCGCTCAATGCGGGCGCTCCTACTCGAAGCGCATCATTTTCCTCTCAACGCTTGATGTACGAAGAGCCTTTAGTAATATAGTTTACGAAAAGCAGACATAATAAAAGTACTGCGATAAAGAATTGAAATGCCCGCATACCTGCTAAAGATCCGCCAAAGCTACTTGATCGAGCGTGAAATTCTGTATGACCAACCAGATGGTCAAAAAACTAAAGCGGCAACGTTTGGCCGAATTTGTATCATTAACTACTCCTTTAGTCATCCATCTTGCATGAATTACTCCATCAATTGCAAATTTTTGGGGCGAAAAACAATCAGTAATACCGCACTGTGGAAACTTATTCATAAAGAGGCAGATCCCGCAGCACTTGAAATATAGAACAAGGTGATGCATATGATACAACCTCAGCATACCATTACATTACTTAACTTGAATGGAATTGGACTGGAATCCTCAAAGAAATAGAGCACGAGGACGACCGAAGCCATCTGGGGAAGGTCGACTTTGTGTGAGTTAACAGCAGTCAACATCAAATGGGATAGGGGATAGCGCAAAAGCACCAGCAACAATAGCTTCAGATAGCGAAGCCTTGTGGACTCTCTATGCTTACAAGTGGAGTGGGCATTTCCACAGGTCATTGCAGAAAGCTTAATCCCCTGCACATGATCAGGATATGGTCTACCTCTAGTTTGGGATATGGAACTGGGGGCTACAATCAAGAAAGGTTCAGGAAACTCATAACGCTCCCTACGAAATAAGTGAGAATGCTCTTGTCGTTTCTGTGACCAGTTGCCGGCGACTCTAATGCCCCTTCTCCCTGATTGCATTACTATAGGCCTCAGAAGCTTGAGATCTCTCTGATAATTGCAGCAAGAAGAAAAGTACTTACGCTCAATCCAACTCAGCTCTATCTCGAATTTAATAAGGGAATTGGGTCTGGATGAGATACTGTGATGAAGGCAAACTTCCAATAATTTCCAAATATAAAGTAATCAGATGCAATGCGCCCATGCAATCAAAATCAGGCTCATGCGAAGCCTCTAATGATTTTTTCACATGCGACAATGTTTGTTGGGCACTATTTGGCAAGTGTGAATATGGTTGGCATAATACTTATATATGCCACTGTAACGCTTATCCCACGCATCATCAACGATTCCAGCTAATGCATACCAAATAGTAATAATTGAAATAAGATAGCAACAACAATCACTCTAATTATTACAATTTAATAGATTGGCTGACAGGTGAGCGCGGCCGGAACAGCTGCTTAACAGCCTAAATTACCTCGATGAAGTGGTGAAAAAGGAACAACAACAACAACAACAATATCAACCCACTAACTTGCCAGACCTCGAATTACAATTCGAATGTATACAATTTTATTCAATTTCCTACTATTCACGCTAAATGCCGGTGGCTCAGTAAACTATCACGCATTTTGAACGCATATTTTCCACGGAATTGGCAAAACACACAAAAAAACAGAGAGCGGAATTGACAGCTGCACTGAGGAGACATAGAATCAGAGCCACAAAAACGGCTATTTAATTGGCTGGGACTTTCGATTTAAAATTCAATTTCATTTTCAATAGTCAAAGCACATTAATGCTAAATGCTAAGCCAACAACAACAGCAACAATGACAACTACAGCTACGATAATTAAGTCAAAGGCAACAACAACAAAAAAACAGCAAAAACAAAAAGTAAGCCAAAAAAAAAAAACTATCAGTACAAACAGTCAGCAGCGTTGAACAATTCAATGAAAACGAATTTGATATCATGAAAAGTAATCACAACAAATCGTTGCGACTGCCGTCACGTCATTCATGTGTGTGTGTGTGTATGTATGCCAGCTTAGTGTTAACTAAGTCGATATATTATTCGTAAATTTTATTATTGCTATTACAGATGTTCAAAGCGACATTTGGCAGCGCGATTGGGTTTGATGGCAGAGACGTATGAACCTGCTGGTTGAGGCGGTTTCAGTTAGTAGGTTGGTTGGCCGAATTTCACGCATAAAATTTACATTTAGAGGCAGCTTCAAACATACATACATACATACGCATAATTACGCTTGTTTGTTTTAGTAATCAGTATGCAAAATCATGGGTCTTCACAAAGGGACTTTTTTCTTTTGCTTTGAGTAGCTTATTTTGCAGTAGCTTCCGCAACTTGTTCAATTTAGAGAGGCGCATATGTATGTTTATAAATGTGTGTACACGCACATATGGAAATGGGATATTTTCTTATAAATTCGTATTTGTTACGATACTACCGAATATTTGGCGCGAAAGGCAGCGTAGTTTTAGTAAAGTAAAGGGTATTTCACAGGTAACGCCTAGAAGTCGGCGGTGAATAACTCCCAGACAGTTTTTCTGTCATATTTTGCATTTGTTAGTACATTCCATTGAATATTTCCTGACAGATGTACAATTTTATGCAATAGAACAAAAAGTAAAATTACAAATTAATTTAAAAAAAAATTGTGCGATAACCGTTTAAGCAATTTTTGCACAACAAAGTTGGACACAGCAGCTGAAGCCAAGTTCTTCTCCATCTGATCTTTTCAACACAGAGGAGGTCTCCATCTTCCTCTTCCTCTGCTACCACCAGCTGGTACCGCATCGATTACTTTCAGAGCCGGAGCGTTTGTATCCATTCAAATATTCTGAGGCCAACATTCTTGGCCCGGAGCCCATTCTGCTACTCTGTTCTGTAGCCATCAAAGCCACGGTTAGCAAATGGGTTACTTCAACTCACAAGCGTGTTTGGCAGGCTGCGAGAGGCTGCAGATAGACTAAACTGATGTTGCCTGTCATGTCCGACCGACTGTCGTAAATCCTCCTGTCACTAAGCACAAACCACTTTCTGTAGGCGAAGTACATGGAAAAGGTGGGCATTTCAGACTGTGCACTCTGCCCAGTATGTGGAGTGGAGGATGAGACGGCGGACCACTTTCTGTGTGTCTTCTCCGCTTTCGCTCGAATCATTATTAAGATCTTTGGCACTGATGTGTTAAGAAGCGACCACCTTGGCTCCTTGGCACCACTAGATCAGATTTCTTCGGAGGTCGGGTAGATTAAAAATAGAATCCGAGTGCAGTACAATGGATTTAATTGTGTCTGAGTGCTGTACTTGCTAGTCTGTTCCGACAAAAAAAAAATACATTCATTTGACATGAACGTCAAATCCAACGTAGCCGCTGGATCTTAATCCGCTGCGCTCTGTCAATGTCGTCGCAAAGCTCATACAGCTCATCGTTCCATCACCTGCGATACTCACCGACACCAACGTGGAAAAGTCAAAAAATCTTCCGCAGAAAGTGTCTCTCAAGCACTCCAAGGGACGTCTTATCGGATATTGTCATCGTCCAAGCTTCTGCGCAATACGTTAGGACGGGCATAATGAGAGCCTTGTAGAGTGTTAGTTTTGTTCGTCGAGAGAGGGGTTTACTACTCAATTGCCTACTTAGTCCAAAGTAGCATTTGTTGGCCACAGAGATCCTGCGTTGGTTTTCAAGACTGACTTTGTTATCGGTGTTAATGATGGTTTCTAAGTAAATGAATTTCTTCCATGGATGCCGATACGCAACTGCACCGACTGTTTGTTTGATGACAGAAGGTACTTCGTATTCGTCTTGTGCTCATTCACGACCAGACGCATTCACTTTGCATCTTTATCCAGTTTGGAAATGGCAGAACTAACAGCGCGGTTGTTAAGGCCGATGATGTCAATAGCATCTCCATACGCCAACGATTGTGTGTTCTTATTAAAAATTTGAGCGACTGAATTTAGCGGCGCTCACGATCTTTTCTTGCATCAGGTTAAAGAAGTCAGAAGAGACGACAGCGAGTCACCTATTCCGAAACCACGTTTTGCATCAAACTCGGCTCGGAGATATATATACGCATGTTTTCCTTTAGCTCCTTGTGGAGCATAGGGCGTAAAATTTGACGATTCGTTAGCAACTTATATTCAAATAAGTAGGATGCTAGCCCGCCTATCCGAGCTTGGTGATAGTTAAACAGAGTATATACCTACACCTCCAAGCAGGAGTTGGTCCGCGAGTGATATTTTATTTCCGACCTACCCTGCATACCTGCCGAGCGTTCCCCTATCTGCCACCTGGCGATGCGACCGATGGGAGACCGGCAACTCCACATGGCTCGGAGAAGTACTTCCCAATTCTGATGGCGGTGCTGCACTTGAGCAACGTCATTTTACATGTCCGCATTAGTTTTGCGGGGATACCAAATTCGGGCATCGCGACATGCAGGCAACTCCTTTTCGTACACCAAATGATATTGTGTGTCAATTCTCCTTTCATGGGTATCTTTTCCAAGACTTGATGTGTTGTGAATATCTGGTCGAGGGTGGCCTTTCCAGATCTAAAGCCACACTGATAAAGTCCAGTCAGTTGATTGACTATAGCTTTTCACACAAAGCGCTCGCTAGAACCTTATAGGCGGTATTTAGAAGGTTGATCCCACGGTAATTGGAACAGATTGCAGTATCACCCTTTGAATTGGGCAGAGCTTTCATCCGACCATATTTTGCATTGGAGCTAATGCATGCACCTTATCAGCTCCTCGCCGCCATGTTTGAATAGCTCAGCAGTCAGTCTGCTGGCTCCCGTGTCTTTGTTATGATTTAGCCGCGTTGACGCAATTCTCACCTCGCCATGTTCGAGTAGCGGAACGACAGTTCCGTCTTGCCTAGATATGGCATTATTGACGCCAATTCTGGATTCGAAGAGAGAGTGGGGATCCCTTGGTTTGTTTCTGGAAAAATAGTCGTTGGTGCAAAGCCCATGGTCACGGCTGAGCTATAGACACTCAGTATACTTTGAGTTCTTTTTGACCCTTTGTGGTCCAATGTGCCACACTGCAACTCTAAGAATTTATGATGATGATACGGAGGAAGATCAAGTGGAATATTCATAGCATCTTTTACTCATCTTTCGTGAGGCTAAGATTCAGGGATTTAGTCTTTCACTTTTTACTTACTCAGAGGAGCTGTCTGACTAGGAAAACAAATGCCTACAAACATTTTTTTTTATTAGTACGCAGCGTTTTTTCACTAATTCCTCCATTTTTCTCTACGCTCGCAATTAATTTAGACATTTTACCAACCAGTGCCAAGTGAGATGCCCTCCTTCAGGATGCTACCATTTTATACAACTCAAACCAATCCTCAACATTATTTATCTCCTCCCATTAAGAAAAAAGTGAAAATCTTCTAAGTTTGCTGCGTCTATTCGCCAGTATAAAAAGTTATTTTTCTTGGTGAAAATGAAGCCTCCATCGCATAACTTCAATTAGTGTAGACTAAGTGGCAATTAGGTATCCAGTACTAATATACTTTCGGCGAAACCAACAAAAATGGAAGACTCTATTAAAAGCTAACTAGAATAGGGAGATGTGTCTGTATGTATGCGTATATGTACATATGTATGTGTGTATATGTGTGTAATTACTTGTGTTATTCGTGAATATAATTGCCATCAATTCAAATGCAAAGCGCGTACGAACATTTGACGGTGAGTAAAATTGGTCAAAAGCGTAGAAGCGTAGAAACAGCCGAAACAGTCAGCCAGCCACCCAACCAAATAGCCAGCCAACTAATGGCCAACAACGACCAAGTGGACGTTAATAAATGGGCATGCACTGAGCAAAGGTATAGGGAAATATAATAACAAAAAACAGGAGGAGTAAACGGCAACAATAACAACACTGTAGACAGCAAATACATTGGCGGTGAATACAACTACAAATACACTTATACTACACATACAGCTGTGTTCGCAATTATAGCAACGCTATATTTATATTGCACAGTTTTCGCTATTAATTTATTTTTTATAAGTTTTTTTTTTAATTAAAAAAAGAATTAAATAAAAAAAATCAATAAAAAAAATGAAATAAAAAAATTTAACAAAAAAACTTGTTTTTAAATAATTTAAAAAAAAATTATTTTATATAAAAAATTAGTTTATGCTACAACGACAACCACATATTTTAAGGTCACAAATTTTTTAAAAAATTTTACATAATTCAATACATCTTAGACAAAAATTCAAAAATTTTTCTGACTCTTAAAAAAATCAAATGCACTTATACTACATATATAGCTGTGTTCATAATTATAGCAACACGTTATTTGTACTGCAAAGTTTTGGCAACTAATTTATATATTTTTTTATATATGTATTGTTTTTTTTGTGTTCTTTTATAAAAATTTAGTTTATGCTACATTAAAAGCCCTATAATTTAAGGTCCCAAACTAAAAAAAAAAAATAAAAAAATATAAATAAATTTCAAAATTTTTTCCCAATCGTTAAAAAAATCTGTGTGTGCAGTTTGTAGCCTGTTCAATAAGTTTGACGTGTCGCTAATATTTATTTCTGCTGACATGTTTATGTATTTTCTTCCACAAAAGAAATGCGGTAAATTCTTTTTTCTAAGAGAATGATGAACATATTTATTTTGAAAAAAAAAAAAATAAAATAAAATAAATAAATAAAAATTATTAAAAAAAAATATCAAAATCAACGAAATTTTTGAGTCACTTAAGACCTGCACAATTTTATATCAAAATTTAATACGGCACAGAACTGCATACCCAAAAGTTTTGCATAGATTCTGTCTAAAAAGTTTTACATTTTGATCAAAATTTGTTGAACATTTTTAAATTTTGTATTGTCTGTTTTTAGCTGCATGAGAACTATCAATATCGATAACTAAATTTTGACAGCTGAGAATGGGAAACTGTGTTGGCATTTGGTAAGATTTGGCAAGTTTATGACTTTGAATTGTTTAAGGTCCAAATTGCGGAAGATAAATGTGAAAAAAATAAATCTGCTCGTGAAGTTCATACAGCGAAGTACTGAAGACGACGTCGAAAACTCAAATTGTGGCCGTTCTCAACTTGTTAGCCTTTGTCCTTCGCCTAAGTAGAAAAATTTGCGTGAGAATCTTAACTTACGTGCCTATAAAATACAGCTCATGCAAGAATTGACTTTCGTTTATTTTGCATTTTTGCTGATTGGGCTCATTTAGGTTTACTATAGGGTGGGCCATGTAAAATTTGCTTTTTGAATCGGCTAAAAAAAAAACATCAATAGTTTTTCAAATTATTTTTTTTTAATTCGAAGATTGAAAATGTCATTTATGAATGAAAAATAATATCGTTCAAATGACTGCCACGACTGGCTTTACAGTAGGCCATTCGATCAACCCAATTTTTAAGCATATTTTCGATTGTTTGAGCTCCAATTTCATGAATGGCAACTTCGACTTCGTGTTTTAAAGCATCAATCGTCTCTGGATGGTTCGCATAGCATTTGTCCTTAACGGCTCCCCACAAAAAATTGTACAACGGGCTTAAATCACAGCTCCGAAGCGGCCAATTGATATCGGAATTCAAAAACGGTAGCCAAAAGTTCGAGGGTAACTTTGGCAGTGTGACAAGTTGCACCGTCCTGTTGAAACCAAATGTTGTCCATGTCATCCTCTTCAATTTTTGAAACAACTCGTTGAGCATGTCATGGTAACGCTCGCCATTTACTGTAACCGCGGCTCCTCGCTCATTTTCGAAAAAAAGTGGCCCGATGATGCCGCCAGACCAAAAACCGCACCAAACACTGACTCGTTGTGGATGCATTTGCTTCTCTACAGTAACGTGTGGATTTTCTGAGCCCCAAATCCGAAAATTTTGCTCATTGACGTAGCCACCGATGTGAAAATCAGAAAAGAAGAAGAAGACTCACCACTTTGGAAATAGGTTTTCAATATTTCCCAATTTGACATGTCATTTGTGTTACCATTCTCAAAAAGCAAACGCTATATGACCCACCCATAGGTGGGCACACTGCATTATAAACTTACTGCATTACAAATAGCAGTAATCAGTAAAATTTTACTGATAATGAAGTTTAATTTGCATTACCAGTAAACTTGTACTGATTACTGAAAAAAATTGCAGTAAAAATATTTTTTTACTGATTACTGAAAAAAATTTGCAGTAAAAATATTTTTTTACTGATTACTGAAAAAAATTTCAGTGAAAATATTTTTTTACTGATTACTGAAAAAAATTTGCAGTAAAAATATTTTTTTACTGATTACTGAAAAAAAATTGCAGTAAAATTACTGATAATATAATTTGATTTGCATTATCAGTATAATATTTACTGTTTATGGGAAGTAAAAATGTAATACATCTTATTTTCTTTCATTCCAAAGGTAAAAAATCCTTCAATTTAATAGAAATTTTTTATATTTACATATTTTCTTACTGCACAGATGCACACAACTTTGGAATAAATGCAATAGACCGAAATCTGCAGAAGTAGTTAATGGAGTGATAAATGCGAATTTAATAACTCCATGCATAACAAGGTGGAACTCGCTTTATGATTCCGTAAATAAGTTACTGGAGCACAAAACCAATTTAGCGGAATTGTGTTTCCGGTTAAAAATTCCTACCATTTTCAGTGGTGAGCTTGAGTACTTAAAGGAATACGAAAGCTAATGAAACCTATTGCAAAAGCAATCGACTTCCTTCAGGGTGAAAAGACCATGTATTTTGGTTATTTCATACCCACTATATTGTCCTTAAGAATAAAAATGCGTCGTTTGGAGCCTAAAAGTTTTAAGTATTGTATTTAACCGAAAGTAGCAAAAAAATGCATGAAGCTTTGCTTAAAAGATTTGAAAAGTACTTCCCGAGTCAGCCTGACGCTTGGGATGCTGTTATTGCCGCTATTTCTGACCCTGACATTAAGTTGCGATTTGTGAAAGCTCTTTTAGAAACAGCTAAAACGCAAACAGGAAGTTAAAAAAATGTTGAACACTTATGTGGTCAAGTAGCCTGTACCAAAACTCGTATTCTACCTCAACCCCCTCAAAAAACATTGTTTGACTTCGGGGATGAAGTAATGGTAAACTTTTTACACTTGGTTTTCAATTAAATAATTGTTTTACGCATATATTTACTTAAATAGATATTAGCATACAATGTGGTTCCACTGACTCGGAAAATTATCTTCAAGAAACGCTCTTATACCTGGCCGAACGAGAAGAAACAACAAGTTGCCTAAATAAATATCAGGCTATTAAAAACGTATTTTTAAAATATAATACCCCATTACCGTCATCTGCACCTGTAGAACGGTTGTTTTCATTCGCTGGAATTGTAAATCGGTCCAGAAGGCAAAAACTCAGCGATGCAAATTTTGAAATGCTTGTGTTAAGAAAGGCTAATAGCTAATAGCAAATCAAATTATATTAACAGTATTTTTACTGCAATTTTTTTCAGTAATCAGTAAAAAAATATTTTTACTGCAATTTTTTTCAGTAATCAGTAAAAAAATATTTTTACTGCAATTTTTTTCAGTAATCAGTAAAAAAATATTTTTACTGAAATTTTTTTTCAGTAATCAGTAAAAAAATATTTTTACTGCGATTTTTTTCAGTAATCAGTAAAAAAATATTTTTACTGTAAATTTTTTCAGTAATCAGTAAAAAAATATTTTTACTGCAAATTGTTTTCAGTAATTAGTAAAAGTTTACTGGTAATGAAAATTAAATTGCAATATCAGTAAAATATTATATTTACTGCATTTTTACTGTTACTGCAAAGTGCCCACCTATGGACCCACCCTATATTTAGATTTATTGGAAAAGGAAGTGAAAAATTGGAATGATGGAATGGACCACGTAACTCATAGCCGCGGCGGATTTCATATTCACATGCAAAAAATAAAAAATAAAATAAAAAATTTTAATAATAAAAATAGCTGCCGCGTACACTTCTTTTAGGGATTTGATCGAGTTCTTCCTCCTATTTGTGGTGTGGTTCTTGTTGTTGTTCCACAAATGGAAGGACCTACAGTTTAAAGTCGACTCCGAATGGTAAATGGCTTTCCTGTTTTTATGAGGAGTTTTTTCGTGGCATAAATACACTCGTAGGTTTGCCATTACCTGCCGAAGGGTGGCCGCTATTATCAAAAAATAAATTTAGGGAAATTATCTATCAGATTTATATAAAAACTCATTCCAAAAATATTTCTGTTTTGGATTATCTTTTTAAGTTCTCAAGCACATAAAAAATACCCAATACAAAGTTTAACCGTTAAGTTATATGGTTTTTGTTCTATTACTACCATATTTTTAAAAAAATTTTTTTAATTAGAAAAAATTTAAAAAAATATATAAATCAAATTAAAAAAAAAATTTTAAAAATTAAATAATGCTCAAAACTGTGCTGCTATAATTTTGCACACAGCTGTATTTTTATGAGCTCACTTGCGCTTTCTGCCACCTGCCACACGCTCGTTTGTCCGCTTGCGCCCACTTTCCCGCTTATTCACTTGGCTTGGCGTTTGTTGTGACGATTGGCGGCACTGCTTAGTTGGTCAGTTGGTTAGTTTGTATGTTTGTTTGTTGTTTGCTTTTTTTGTTTGTTGGTTGGTTCGCTGGTTGGTCGGTTGGCTGGTTGACTAGTTTGTTTGATAGCTTACTTTGCTGCTTGGTTGGTTGTAGGTGAAGGTCAGTATGTGACTTAAATGTTAATTTCGCTTTTTCGGTGGCTTATTTAATTTCATTTCTTTTTTATTTCAATTCAATTTTGCTCTCTATAATAGCGTTTTATTGCTGGGCTTAGAATGTTTGCGTGCTATCTTCCTCATGCGAATGTGCGTAAATTTGTGGCTTGTTGAAAAAATACCAGAAAAAAAGTGTTGACATTGAATAACAAACATAATTACATACCTACAAATAGCGCATAAAAAGCATAAATTATTACAACTGAGAGCCAGTGGGAAGAGAAAAAAACGCATGAAACAAATTATGTTACGCATACGCCATGTTACTTCAATTTGCGCAAACCTACTTTACATGCCTTCATATGCATATATGTAGCTATAAATGTATAAATATATATATATATATATATATACACTTGTACCTATCACATATGCACGTGTCATGTGTATATCTGGCAGGTGTTTGACCACCGAAACGTTTAGCGTTGTTGTTCTTTTTTTGTCGCTTCTTCAATTGACTCAATGTAATGTCACTTAATTACGTAATTAAAAATTGGTTGGTTGGCTGCTAATGGCAGTTAATTTGTCGCTATTAACTCAAGCTTCCACTTCCACATGCATCAGCCCCCTCTGCTTACTGCTGGTGTCATGTCAGTCTTTGATTGTTGGTGATGCGGTCGACGGTTTGTGGTTTTCCAGCAATTTTTTTTTTATTTATTATATTTTCTGTTTTTATTCTTTGTGCTCCCTCTCCTGTTTGTTTATAGCAGTGTACTATATCACTTAATTGCCCTCTGTTCTTTTTTACTTTTTTTACTTTTGTTCTTGAAGCTTCCACCATTGATTACCCTGCTTTGTTCTGAAATTTTGGCCATACGTGCCTATTGTCAAGTAAAGACTTTTATATAACCACTAAGTTTCATTTAATTCGTAACAATATTCTACTTTTAAATGATAGTCGGTAAGCGGAAGCAATTAGCAATTAGCAATTTGAACAGCCACATATACAAGTAGAGGGTGATGCAAGTACAACCGTCTTTTTAGGATGCATGGTTTTTGAATACTTATCGCTTTTACCGCTCTCAAGAGAGTTCCTTTTCTACAATCAAAGTCAACACGTATTTTGCATGGGTATTATTATCTCCTTTTTTTGGGGTGGAGGGCAGATTCAACCAGATGTTTTTTTTGTTTTGCTTTTTTTGTTTTTTTTTTTGGTTTTTTGTTTGGACCATCCTAATGTACATAAGCTGTTGAAAACTGACTGACGTCCCATTTAGTTTATGGGTAATGCTTTATATTCTAATTTCTCTTTGACTCTGACAGATATTATCACTTAAACTTATTTTTATTATTATTACTTAGAGCAATAAGTTCCCGAATTACTCATCGCTGCGTTTCAAGTTCTGCTGGTCGCTGACTATTAACAGCCTTTAGGTAAGGTTAGGTTTGGCAGCCGCATCACACATTGAGACAGCGATGCCACTTAGACCACGAAATGGGTCCGCTGTGAGCTGGAGGGGCTGGGCTACATTCTCCCTTCCAGATTGAACCATTCTGAGCTTTTCACAAAGCGTGAAAGATTGTTGATACATAAAGTGTATAGTGTATACTTCATTAAGTAGTAGGATCTTAAATATCGGTTCCTGCTTCGGGCTAGAGCCGGGCATGTGCCAACAAGGTGTTGAATTGTTTCCAACTCCTCCTCATTTCAGCAGCTACGACAGAAATATTGCGTGTAAACGCCTAATCTCCTTTCATGATTTCCTATTTTTTTTTTTTTTTTTTTTTTTTTTTTTTTATTGAAACGTTATAAATATTTAAATACATTTCATTCTAATATATTACACCTAGTTCACAACTATCAAGTAATATTATTTTATTAAATTCAACAGTATTTACAGGAAATACGTATATAAATGGAAGACAGCTGATAGAATTTACATATATTTGTCAGTCATCAAAATTTCTGGAACAAGATCATTTGGTTTTTTTCGTTTAAGTCTCCGGCATTGGTCATCTAAATTGACAAGTCGCCGAGCCTCCGGGTTTGTATGTTTTTCGAGTCTTTCGGCATGAGCTACAGCGTAATGTTTGACAACTTCTGATACTAATGACATCTTTAGGTCACGATGTAAATCAGTGTTCCTCACATACCATGGCGCGTTTACTGCGTTCTTTAAGAACTTGTTTTGAAATCGTTGTATTTTTTCGATATGAGCTGTATACCATATGTCCACACAGGTTTAAATACTTGTTTATAAATTAAAAGTTTATTTTGTATGGAAAGAGGAGACCTCCTTCCAGTAAGCCAGTTTAATTTTTGCATTTTGAGGTTTAATTCCACGTGTTTTATTTTAACGTGCTCTTTCGAGCATAGTTTGGCATCAAGCGTCATCCCTAAGTACTTCGCCGTATTGGAGTAAGGAATTTTCGTGCCAGAAATATATACAGGATTATATTGAATTTTTTTGTTTGTAAAATCCACATGAAGTGACTTGGCTTCATTAAGTTTTATACGCCATTTTGTAGTCCATTCGGTGACTTTGTTAACATCTTCCTGAAGTTTGCGAGAGGACTGTGTCTCATCATCTCCAATTGCTAAAATGCACGTATCGTCAGCAAAGGTAGCTATAGTGCTAGTCTCAGAGACCGGTAGGTCAGATGGGAAAAGCACGTAAAGTATAGGGCCAAGGATACTGCCTTGTGGAACCCCGGCTTTAATTCGCTTTAGGCTTGAATAAGAGCTATCGCACTTGATCCTGAAATATCTGTTATTTAGGTATGAAGTAAATAGGTCCGAAAACTCCTTTGGAAGCAAGATTTTAATTTTATGGAGTAGTCCGTCATGCCATACTTTGTCGAAGGCCTGAGCAACATCGAGAAATATGGAAGAGCACACTTTTTTATTTTCAATTGCTTCTTCTATCACATTTGTAATCCTATGCACTTGTTCGATTGTTGAGTGCTTTGCTCGAAATCCGAACTGGTGCGTAGGAATAAGGCGTTTGTTTTCAATCAAAGGCTTTAACCGCTGCAGAATTATTTTTTCGAGTAGTTTGGACATTATAGGTAGCAAGGAGATTGGACGGTATTATGACACTTCGTGAGGACTTTTGCCAGGTTTTGGTATCATTATTACCTCTGAAATTTTCCAGTACGTTGGCACATATTTTAGCTTAAGGCATGCATTTATAATTTTTGTTAGCCTAATCAATGTTTTTTGCGGAATATTATTTAAGGTTTCAGCGGTGATAAGATCGAAGCCGGGTGCTTTTTTAGGTTTCAGCAGATTTATTTCACGCTTTATCTCTGCAGGCGAAGACAAACAGAACTGGTTTTCAGCTTGATGAATATCTGAAAGCAATGGTGCATAATGTACTTCATGAGGCTTAAAAGTTTTTTCTAAGTGATCAGCAAAGACTTCCGTTTTTTCAATATCGCTCTTAGCCCACGAGCCATTGGGTTTTTTTAATTGGAGGGTTTTGTATAGTTGGTCTTTTAAGGTATTTTGTAGATTTCCATAGGGAGTAGTCAGTACTTTTTCCGCTGTTAGTTCCTGTACATAGTGATTGAAGGATACGTTTTTTAGTTTATTAATTTCTTCTCTTAAATGTTGAGTCATTTTATTTAACAAAGTTTTTAGCGATGGTTGTCGGGTTCGTTGCCACTTTTTTCTTAATTTTCTTTTTTCGGCGAGAGACAATGTTCTTTGAGGACCCCTACTAAGGTAATAATTTGAAGTCTACTAAATTTTATAATATTCTTTGACAGACGTAGATTTAGCTTTTGCCATGTTTGCTTAGCAATTTCAGAGGTATTGACACTAATCCATCTTTGATTTACAGAACTGATTAGTGCGTCCTTAATGAGAAGCTTACAAGTTGCGAGAGGTATCTCCACAAAATTACTTATGTCTGGCATACAGGTACCTTCTCTTGCAAGTTAGTCTGCCCTACAGTTTCCTGGTATATCTCTGTGGCCTGGAACCCAGCATAAGATGATACGATATTGTTTGGCCATCTCATTAAAAGATTGGCGACAATGTAAGACACCGTTGATGTTATTTGGGATGCGTCCAGGGCCCTTAGGGCAGCTTGGCTGTCTGATAGAATGCAGATATCTGTTGATGATATCCTGTTTATCTCTAACCATTTTAAGGCTTCATGAATAGCGTTTATGTCTGCTTGAAAAACACTACATCCGTTAGTTGAAAGGATTCACTGATAGAAAGCTTTTCGCAATGTAACGCTGATCCTACATCGGCGTCCAATTTAGATCCGTCCGTGCAGATCTTAATGTGTGTGTTGGGTGTTGGATCTGCTTCAAGTCATTCCAGTCTAGAAGGGATTTTCATTACTTCCTTTCGAAGTATATCCGTATAGGAGTCTAAGATGGTTGAATGTCGATAAGTGACAGTCCTCCATTGTGAGCTCGCTTTGAGCCTTAAAGCGGAGCAGGCCGCTGAGTATTTGCAGAGGAGATCTAGGGATGGCATGCCAAAGCCATGGATGACGTGAGTTTCATGACGCCACATATTGCTAATTTCGCTGATCTCTGCACCTTATTCAATAAATTAAAATAGGTTTTTTTCTGCATATCACACCATCAGACAACATTGCCATAGAGAAGAATGGGTCGTACGGCAGCAGTATAAAGCCAATGAGCAACCTTAGGTTTAATTCCCCAGGTCTTATCTAAAGCTCTCTTACAGGCATAAAAACCTAGGTTCGCTTTCCTCACTGTTTCTAAGATGTTTGACTTCCAA
Organism: Anastrepha obliqua; assembly: GCF_027943255.1. Classification (NCBI taxonomy): domain Eukaryota; kingdom Metazoa; phylum Arthropoda; class Insecta; order Diptera; family Tephritidae; genus Anastrepha; species Anastrepha obliqua. The sequence continues at coordinate 89,626,294 of NC_072896.1, read as the reverse complement.
GTCAATTTCCTATCTATGTTTAGTCCCAGGTACTTGGGTTCTTCGGAAATCACAAGAGCTTCCCCTTGAGCATAATTGAATTCAGTTGAGAGATTCTGTGTTTCTTAGTGAACAAGATGAGTTGTGTTTTGCCTGGGTTGACCCCTAGATCACACTTTTCTGCCCACCTCGAAAGTATATCTAGAGAATTTTGTATCAGGTCTCTTAATCTAGATACAAATTTACCAGAGATAGCAATAACAACATCATCGGCGTAAGCTATCACCTTACAGCCCAGCGATTCCAGTATTACCAGAAGTTTATTTACAACTGCGTTCCATAAAAACGGTGAGAGGACTCCACCTTGCTGTGTATCTCTACTCACCAATCTCCTGAGCAGCGATTCTCCTAGATTCGCTTCAATTATTCTGCTTTTTATCATTTTGTCAATGAAGCCTACGAAGCTTTATTACTAGGCTTAGTAATAGAGACTTTTTTCTCCAGAATTTTTCAATTCTTATTTGAGAGTAAAAAAATTACCTACTTCTCAAACGTTCTGCTTATAAAAGGTGATCAGATTGGAGGTACTTTTTCTAGTAGGGGTTTTTTGCCAGATAACGCGTGACTATGGCCAACTAAATACATAATTTTCCAGTGTTCATTGACGTCTGAACAACGTTTACAAATCATACAATTTTATTACGAAAATCGACATTCTGCAAAAAGTTTTCATCGCGAGCTCAGGTCAACTTATGGTTCAGCGGTGAAGCTCCTTTCTGGCGCCACGTCAATAAGAAAATTTGCCGTATTTGGGCTAAAGAGCAACTCGAAGTCATTCAAGAACAGTCATTAAATCCATTGAAATCAATTGTTCGGTGCGGCCTATGGGCTGGGAGAATCATCGGCCCATATTTCTTCAAAGACGAGGCTGGCGCCAATGTATCAGTGAATGCCGAGAACTATCCCGCCGAGGTAAACAATGTTTTTATGCTGAAAATTGAAGCTCGGAACCTTTACAATATTTGGTTTCAACAAGACGGCACTACTGGCCATACATTCCGTGAAACAATAAATTTACTGTGTCGCCATTTCGGTGAGTAATTTATTTCTCGTCTCAGAGCAGTGGGTTGGCCACCAAAATCGTGTGTTATCATATATTTAGACTCTTATTAGTGGGAGTATGTAAAGTCTAAATACTTTGTGGACAAACCAGCTTCGACTGAGTCATTGGAAGCCAACATTCAGCCAATTCAAGTTATTCAAGAGATACCGACCGAAGTACTCCAGCGAGTTGCGGGTCATTCAAAATTGGTGTTTACGGGTGGCCGAATTACGGTGTAATTGCGGCCAACCTTTGAAAAGGATTATCTTTAAAAAATAAATGTCATAAATGATTCTACACAACAATAATAAAGACTGCCCAATCAATTTGAATTTTCGTTGCTTTATTTCAACTTAAAATCCGATACCTCTAAATTAATAACTCTTTACTATCAAGTCAAGTTGGCACAAAATTAGTCACGCTATCAGAAGGTTTATAATTTTTGCAAATGGCATGGTCAATCATATTTGATTAATCTAAATTTTACATCTAAACAGCTACAGTATACAAACAATACAAGCAAAGAAGCACATAAAATTCAAAGATTTTCATCACACATTTTTTTTTTTAGTTAAAATTATTAAAACACAAAATTGAATGATTAATTTAGATGGCATACCTTGTACAAGCCGACGAAGCGAAGCAAACAGGAAGGAAAAAAATGTCTATCAAATCATATAGGAAAAAAATAAAAAATCAGTAATCCTTAGCCAGTCGCAAAAAATAGGCAAACAAAATCTTACAGTTTTGTTCACAAAAATAGAGTTCGTTGTAGTAATAATAGATGTCTCAAGCGAACGATATCCGTGTTTTCTAGTCGTAGTGCATTTGATTTTGCCCTGATTTCACATAATTTTTAGTTCTAGTTAATTGTACTTAGTCTCTGAAGTTGTACAAAACTAAGAGATCAGACTCGAAATAAATAAATAAATATATAAGCGGGCAGGTATTAAAGCAAAGCATCTCCTCTTAAATGGAGTGCTTATAAGGGAATATATTTTTTTATGGAGATATTTTGTTTGCTACGCTCCAGTCCTATAAACATATTTGAAAGCAACAGCGAGCCAATAATATTCGGCAAGGCGCCTTAATTGATTTTTATAAAAGATTTTCGTTGCTTTAGCAAAAAACAAAAAAACCACAAAACAAAAAAAAAATAATACTAATAAATAAGCTAAAATCTCCTAAGTTTCTTCATGGCTTATCTTCAAAATTTAATAAATAATTTTGATAAACTCTTTAATATTCTGCAACAACCACCGAAGCTTTTTATGGGCATGAAAGCTGACGCCGATGCCGCCTCATTATAATTGGACTTTCGAAAATGAAGTCATTAAAAAAATTCATATGCAAAGATTTTATTATACTTTTTGGATGCCAACGAACAATGCATTTAATTTATGGCTTTATTGATGGCGGCAGTGTAAGTAAGTAACAGAGAACTGTGAGCGGACACCAGTACCCGTGAAGATACAAATCTATACACCTATGCACATAAATGGAAACGCATTGTTTGTTTAGGATTTTGGAGTCTAAACTTTAAAGATTTTTATGCGTTTTCAATGTTAAGCCATTTAATACTTCAAAAGAGTGATAGCCATGGGCAGTTACCCCACAGTATTTCAAGCGGAGCTCCAGGTGATAAAAATTTGTGGCTGAGAGTGCCTTCGATGCATCTGGATTTTGTCAAAGGGCAAGGCAACCTGCCGATAAGGTATAATAATATCTGGATGTCCAAATTGTGTTGAAATATAATTAAATTAAATTATCTATTCGGGAGAGGTAAACCGCCTAAAACTATTTTATTAAAAACTTAAAAACTAAAATGTAAATATTACAGCGTGAGTGTGTGAGCTTTTCAAAAAGTTTCAATGATTTCCATAGGAAATTTTAAGACGAAAAAGGAATAAGTAGAACCTAATCAGTGTTTTGCTCTGAACAAGACGCTTCAGATTTCTTCCAGCCTCTTGTGCGAGAAACTGGACCATTTGGCGCGCAAAAACAAAATCTTATAACTTTAGCACTAAACAAAAGACTTGCTGAGTTATTACAAAACTAATAAAAAGTTACATCCCGAATTAAATTTCGGGATTCCGCATTAAAATATCGAAATATCGGGATCAATAATCATCACTAATATTGGCAAGAACGAATTACTGAGAAGTACCAATAGCGAATTCATAAGAGGCCAGTAGACCGAGCTTTAAATTTCTCAATTATTTTCTAAGAGGTCCTAATGAACCTCCTTCCATGAGATGAGTTTCAGCGCACTAAACAAGGTTATTTTACTGTGACAGCAGCCCTCAGTCGAGAAAAACCTGAGTCATTCTGGTATGTACAATAGAACCGGCTGCCTTGGGAATGATGTCCCTTCTGCAACAACTCCACAAAGAGTTGATATGATCCGGATAAGGAGCATAGTAAAATGCTGAACAAATAATTCCTGCTGGGTTGCTACCGCAGGAATCAGCCTTTAATGGAGGCTGAACTGCCACCCATGTGGGTTAGTAGGCATTTCTTCAACTGCACTGTCGAGATCCAGAATCGAACTCCTTCAACTACAACTACTGGACCAGAAAGATTATAGACAGGCATTATACGACAGTCATCAGGAGTCTCTTACCTCCTTCCCAAACTCCCGACACTCATGTGGTCATCAGAGCTCAACCACCACTTATCGCAAACGAAGAGCTTCAGCAGCTTCGTGAGATCCGCGTCATTTTGACACAATTACGTTCAGGTTATTGTAGTAGGTTAAAGTACTACCCATCTAGAATTGACCTCAACATATTCAACGCATATCCGGCATGTGAAGATACCCCGCACGATACGAGCCACCTATTATTCTTCTTCTTATTCTTAGGACTGTGATCCTTGGTGAGCCATTCACATTCTTGCGCCATCTGCTTCTATCTAAGGCTACCTCCTTCCCACGCTGCTCGTTTAGCTTTTCCAGCTCAGCTTCTACGTCTTCTAGCCATCTCTTTCTGGGGCATCCTCTTCATGGGCAGGGCGTAATTCAACTGCCTTTCGAGTTCATCTCTCCTTGGCCATTCTAAACACGTGTTCGAGCCATCTTATCTTCTGAGATTTCATAAATCTTATCACAGTTTCGTGTCTTGCTAATAATTCTAGCTCATGATTGTATCTAAGACCTATCGACTTACCGCTCCATATACATACTTTTCACAATATTAATGTCAGTAGGTTTTAGCGTCCATAGTTCGTAACCATAAGTAAGCATGGGATGGTCAAGGTTTCCTATATCCTTAACTTTTGGTCGCGAGATGACAATTTAAACTTAAGCAGCTTAAAATTAGGAAAGTAAGAATTATTTGTTGCTAAAACTATATCATATATATTTTGATACCAGATAGGTAAATTCTTATACACTCTCGAATGCATTGTCTCCGATTAACAGGTCAACCTGCCTTAAATCAGAGGTGGATCGGACTATAGACTTCGATTTCTCTGTGTTAAATCTTAAACTATCTATTCACATGCCCTTTTAAACCCACTTACCTAACAACCCTTTTCCTTTGGATCCAACGCGTGGGAACTGCATGTTGCCTGAGCCTACTGTTAGATGGAACAGCCGATGGGAGGCGGTAATTACACCATTCTGGCAAGACATAATGAATAGCTACAACAAAAAAAAAAACACAACTACCATTTCTGAAAGCTGCAGAGTACTATGTTCTCGAATATAAGTTATATATTATAAAAAAAGACCAGTCTTTTGATGAAGTTTTGTGTAAATAGGTGACCAGACCTAATTTAAAATATTTGAAGTGGGAACCCCCAAAATCGAAATAAATGCCCATGATTTGTAAACACTTTTTCGAGAGTTCTAAAGCTATTTCGGACACACAGGCTTAGAAACATACTGTTTTGGTACGAAAACTCCATAGCTCTCAATGTTTTAAGCACCACATGCGGACTTTGCAGCCCCTACATAATTCCGATTCAATACACAAATTATTTCATTTTTAGTTTGTTATACAAATTTTAAGTCAGTCAACGATTATAAGAAATCTGGTATATACGGTTTTACAATATTTTTTTTTATATACCCTTGTTCACTCCGATGGAGAGCACAGGGTTTTGACAAGGCATTTCCACCGTACACGGTTCTGGGCTGTTGTTTTTGCGCCGTCCTATACAATGTCGGCATCTGCTACCTCGCGCAACATCGACCTTCTCCAAGTAGTCTTTGGTCGACCGCGACCTCTGCTCCTTTGGGGGTTCCAGTCCATTGCCTTTCTCGTGATGCTATCTGATGGTTTTCTAAGCGTGTGACCTATCCATCGCCACTTTCGGCGTTTGATTTGCCATAGAATGGGCTCCTCATTCATTGATTGCAACAGCGCGTCGTTGCTAATGGTGTCCGGCTACAATATTCTACAGATAGTGCGAAGCCATTTGTTGAGGAAAGATTGTAACCTCTGTGTAATGGTGTTGAGGACCAGCCATGCTTCACTTCCGTACAACAATACTGACTTTACACATCAGCTGAATATTCGCAGATATTTGAGAAGTCCCGGTAGTTATCGTAGTTAATTCTCATAGCCTTCGTTGTTGGAGGTCGTGGTGTTGGCCTCCAGTTTGACAGCGCGTGCCAGCGTGACTAATCCTTTACTTGCATGCCAGTAAGTTCGTAAGAGAGGAGGCAATTATACGTAGACTTAATAAATCAATTGAAAATCAAAATCTCTTCTTGTCCGCAGCGAAGCCTCGGAGCGCCTGCGTTCACCAATATAATAATTTGAAGGTAGAAAAAGCACTGCAAATGGTGAAAGCTGTTTGGCAATGCAATCATGTTTCCTCCGTGGCATACAATTTTCTGTTTGGGTCCAATTCAAATAATTCAATTCATACACGAATTTGAATAAAGAATTTATTACAGGCCCATCATTCAGGCAGCAATGTTATTGTGTCATGTCGAACAGTGACAGCAGACAGCGGCGATGATGATGATGATTTGGACAGCGGCGCCAATTTCAATGCAAATAAGCAAAGAATGGCAACCGTAAAAGCAAAAAAAAAAAAATTAAATGGAGTGAAAAGAAAAGAACTGAACTGAAGTAGAATTTTGTGAAGGAGTGATCCGCCAATGCGGGCAGCAGCAAAATGATCACAGGAGAAACAGGCGAGGAGAAGATAACTAAGTAACAGAAAACCATGCAAATAAGAATCAACAACGCAGCCAACGCCACTGGCACCAGCAGCGACACCAGCCAATAAATGACACAACCAAAAATCCAAAATATTATTGCTGAAGTCACCAAAATGGCAAGAATCGGCGAGCTGAAGACCATAATTCACCCCATGGAGACGCATCGAATAGCAGCTACAAAAACAACAATAACAATGAACAATAAACTTGGATGAAAAAGGAACCTACAAATCGAGAAAAGAGGAATAAATGAGTGCATGCAAATTGGACAGACCATTGAAATAGCCACAACTGTTGTTGTTGTTGTTGCTGTTGCTGCTGTTGTTGCCACCGCCACCGCTAATTTGCATTGTTGGCGGTTAGACTGCCTTCTTTTGTTGTCAGCATTGTTAGTGTTGTTGCTGAAGTCGCCTGCTTTCTTGTTGGTGGCGGTGGTTGCGGTCGTCTGTCCATTTGGTGTTGGCTCATTAATAAAATTCACAGCGAGCGTGATTTTTGCTCTAAAATAAAATACATACTTCCATTCGTGCGTTGGGTCGCGCAATGCCAAGCGGGTGGTAAAGAGGGTTCATGTGGCGGCGATGATGGCGGTGGCGTTGGCGTTGGCTCGAGATACAAATTGGGTGCCATGGGTGCAGAGGCATGGTTTGCATATGAAATTGCGCACAAACAAAAAACAAAAAATTAATAAAAAAAAATTACGAAAAACTTTAAAGCTAAGTGGCCGGTTGATTGGCTTGGTTGGCCGGTGGCGTGATGATGTTGCTGCTGCTGGGCTAGTGAAGTGCATAGTGACAGCAGCGAATATGGGAAAATATGCCTGTATAAAAGAATCTTTTTAAATGTGACTTACTGCGACAAACTTGGAAGCGAGCAACAAAAATGGCAATGCTGTGGTGATGTTGGAGGAGGCGAGAGAAGCGCGAGAGGAGCGGTAGAGAGCCATACCACGCCTCAAATTTTCGCAGGCAATCGGACAGTTGACAATATGGATTGGCAGCCCAAGTGTGGCATAGTTTGGTTGATGCCACAGAGATATCGGAGTCGTCGGTATTTGAGTGTGCACAGATCTGTACACAGAAGTGCGTATATAGCAAAAGATTGATTAAAAAGAGCGACGTGAAATTAAACTCTAAATACTTTATTAAATTTTCAAAAAATTCCAGCAAACTGTAAAAATTATATTAAAGAAACGGATATAACAACCTTAAATAGTCGTAAAATAATTTTCCGCCCTTATAAAAGAGATGTCGCTGCTGATAGTATTTTTGTGTTCCCTCTAGTAATATTCTGGTGATTTGAAGGTGTATATGTGAGTTATCGATGGCAGTACTTTACAATCGTTTAAACCGTAAAGATCCGAAAAAAACTATTCATACTTCATAGGTTATGCTGTGCATCGAGTGGGATCAGAAGGGTGTCATCTATTATGAACTCCTTAAACCATCTAAAACCATCACTGGTGATCGTTACCGACTGCAGCTAATGCCTTTGAATCGAGCTCTCAAAGAAAAGCGGCCGGGATGGGACGGTGGACATGACAAACAGATTTTACTGCATGGCAACGCCAGGCTACACGTTGCTAAATCGGCCCAGAAATATTTAGAGGGACTGAATTGGGAAATCTTGCCCCATCCGCCGTATTCCCCAGACATTGCAGCTTCGGATTACCATCTATTCCGATCAGCCCTAATTGGAGAGCGGTTCACTTCTTACGAAAGCGTCGCAAACTGGCTCAATGAGTGGATCAAGTCAAAAGCACTCGAATTCTGAGGAATCCGTATGGAAACTTATTCCCATACCCAAAAAAGTCTAACTTTCGTTCCAAAAATCTTAGGAGTTTCCAACTACCTTCTTTTTCTTTTTCTTGATTGGCACGATAACCGCTTGCGCAAGTTTAACAAAGCGACCCAGTTGTTTCTTTCTCGTGCCAACCGGCGCCAGTTGGACAGACCAAGTGAAGCCAAGTTCTCGACCTGATCTTTCCAGTATAAACCGCTTCCTCTGCTACCACCAACTGGTTCCCCATCGAATTTTTTCAGAGCCGAGGCGTTTGTATCCATTCAGACGACATGACCCAGCCAATGACGTCGCAGTATCTTTATTCACTGTCTTCGTAAAGCTCATACAGCTCATTGTTCCATCGGCTCCGACCCATCGCTAATGTGCAAAGGTCCAAAATTTTTTGCAGAATCTTTCTTTCAAATACTTCAAGGGACGTCTCACCGGATGTTCTCATCGTCCAAGCTGCGGCGCCATACGATAGGACGGGCATCATAAGAGTTTTGCAGAGTATCTAGACTACCGTAGTAATATGTTCTATTCTCTCAACAAATACTCCACAAGAACTCCAGAGAAGTGATCGGACAGTCATTATGGATCTAAATTCAGAGTCTGCAGCCTTTTTTTACAAATGACTCTCCAAATATTTCTAATCAAATTGAAGCCTTCGTATGCCCAATCACTGCACAATGTCTCATAGCCTTTATCGCTACCAACCTGCAGTTAGCTATCAAATCTAGAAGAGTTTGAACAGGTTTTATAGTGTACCTCAAGCTTAGTGTGGATCCCTGATCACAGAAATATTCCAGCGAATTTCGTCTTCGCCGGCGACGTGATAAACTCTGCACAAAAGGTTAGATGAGGTTGCATAGCTGCTCGAAAGGAAACGACGAAGAAGTGGCAGATTTATATAATATAGTTAAGCAGGAAACTGTTTAAGCTGGTATCATGAGAAATAACTAATGAAGGGAAATGAAGAAAGAATATGAATAGAGAGAGGTAAAAGAAACGTTGCATGCTAATATGGCACTTTCGTATGCGGCTGATATCCAATTCTAAAAGTCTGTCAAGATTAGCTAAATAGTGAGAGAGAGCGAAATGCCGAAATCTAAGCCTTGCAAAAACAATAAAAAAAAAAATAATTGGTGCGTACACCCTTTCTCGGTGTTTGGCCGAGCTTCTCCTCCTATTTGTGGTGTGCGTCTTGAGTTCCACAAATGGAGGGACCTACAGTTTCAAGCCGACTCCGAACGGCAGATATTTTTATGAGGAGCTTTTTCATGGCAGAAATACACTCGAAGGTTTGCCATTGCCTGCCGAGGGGCGACCGCTATTAGAAAAATGTTTTTATTAATTTTGCTTTTACCGAGATTCGAACCAACGACCTCTCTGTGAATTCCGAATGGTAATCACGCACCAACCCATTCGGCTACGGCAGCCACCAAAAAACAATACAGCCTGTAAATAGGGGCTGAGATGATTTTAAGCCGTACTCCTTCTGTCAGATTTAACAAAAATGGCCTGAACTTCTGTTTCGCCCTACCGCTGAACTCTCTTCGGACTGTTTTCAGTTAAGACTGCCTCACAAGACGAAGTTGATGGAGTAGTTGATTGCTTCTTCTTCAACTCGCCTTTCATTTAGAAATACGAATAAAACGGAATGACAAAACTCAAAGCTGTGTAAAAAGATGGATATTGAAGATATGGTGCCCCAATGCCATAAACAATGACGAGCTGTGAAAAATTCAATTGATAAAGCTAAAAAAGTGGAGGTAGATTGGCCAAATGCTTCGGAAAGACGCAAGTGAAATTTGTCGCCAAGCCTTATACTGGAACCCACAGGTGCTCGTAAGTTTGGTCGCCCAAAAATGTCATAGAAGAGAACGGCTTAGAAGGAAGTTGAAGTGTCTGGAAAGACGTAGAATGAAATTTAGCTATTGGCTGCGAACAGAACAAGATGGAGATGTTTTATCGAGACCCTATACTCCAGTGGAAGAAACAGAAACTGATGATTATGTGACGGAAAGTTGTTGTTGTGTAGTGAATGCGTGGCAAGCTAATTTTATTTATTTATAATTCATTCCATTCTTCTATTCTCCTTCCCTTGGCAGTTCTAATTTATAAGATCCTGTTGTTGCTCGAATACAACCACCTGGAATAGATTCGCCTTGACTGCCACCACCAACGAGAGATAGTCGCATAAGAAGATTCGACCCTCTAATATCAACTTTCGGCCAGAAGGGCACCGCATATCTGCTGGCCATTCGCCTAGCCCTCGCTGAGTTGACTAAAGGTCACACCTGTTCAAAAACACGTGAGTTATAATTTCCATGATGAAACCCCCGCAAGGGTTTCCTGATTTAATACCTCTTCGGTCAGGCTTCTTGCAATGTCACTGAGGCCGGGCTGGCCCAAAAAGTAGATATCCTTCACATCTTTGTGTAAGTATCTTATGTAAGTCTTATAAAAAAGGCGTTTTATCGAACGTACAAACAGCAGATGGGCCACAGAACCCATCTCTCCTTCATACTAAGATTAATCTGGCCTAACTTCGGTGAGATGGTGTCTCCTCATCTTCACATCAGCCTGATAGCCAACATGCAAAGTAAGAGGAGGGTTTTCCATCCAAAAGTTTACGTCGTAGCGGCATAAACGATAAGGGTGAGTGTTTTGACCTGCTCCACTGCATCTGCCGCGCTCTATGCAAGCCGCGATCTCCGCGATGGGATTTCCGAATATGCAGAAGATCAAATGGACCCTTGTTCTAGGCGACTACTAGGAGGATACAAAAAAGAGGAGCGAGGGTTTCTTCTGCATTTAAATATTAGGTAATAGCTAAAATTCATTGCACAGCAGTTTGAGTTTGAAGTCAATTAACCTATGAGCGAGAACACAAGCGATAGAATTAAAAAAGGAAAAGGGTCTAAGAGCCGACTTATCGTTAATGTAACTTATTTTGGTTGAAGTACGATGAACTTTCCTTACTACTCGCATTCCATCAAAACTGTCATCATTTGAGCTTTTTGTGTGGACAGCATTGCAGCGTTTCCTACAACACAGCTAAAGCATCAGCAACGCTAAGCACGCCTCAGAGCGCGTGCGCACAATCAGAATGGCGAAAGATTATTGCTGATGAACGCGTAAATCACAGCGGCCAGATACGTTTGGGTGGGCGATAACCAAGCAATGACGCTAAACTATGTAGACGATGGTCAACGATTTTGCACACACATCCACGCATACTAAGAGGCAGAGAGGTAGAGGTGTGGGCGCAGCAGGTACGGCTGTGTGCAGTCGTCACCCAAGCCGCGTCCGTGGAATAGCAAACCACTCAAATTCGAACGATTACTTGAAGCAATCACGATGATGGGCGATTCGCGATTTTCGATTCTCTAAAAAGATAGCCGCCTATTTGAGTTGGTGTGGCTTCTTTGTTGTAGTTTTTCTGTTCTTTTTTTGGCTTTGCTACTTTTTCGTTTTATATCATGAAGTCCGGCTTTGGCTCAATACGCTCGACTGGTGCCAGATTGGACCAACCACTCCAATACGTTGCGCAGCATACGCGCTGCAATTTTTATGAAACGCAGAATCGTTTTAATTTTCTGCTTTTCTGTCTTTCAATGGCGAATTTGCATGCGTTGCACGTGCTTGTCGTGGCTTGTCGTTAACGTCGCAACGTTTCAGCTCTCGAACATGACAATATTCTGCTGACTCGTCGCTTTGGCCACTAACACAAACTAACACCAATGCACACGCATACATGTGAATGTATGTGCTGGCTGGCTCATGCATATGTGCAGCAGCTTTTGTTCCGCGTAGTTACGAACTACGGCTGATGCCCGATGAATCCGCTTATGGCATTGCCAAATCGCAAATTCGCCGTAAAAGAGGGTACGCGTCGCATGCGAAAAGCAATGCGCGGCTGCTGGCAATGGTGGTGGAGCCGTGTAGAATATGGAGAATGCGCAATTGGTTGCACAACAACAATAATGGCATTAGCAATTGTCGTTGCCGAAGTTGTCGAAATTGGCCAACGTCATTCACTGCAGGCGTATTGCAATTGTGACGGTGGCGGTGGCAGGGGCAGCGGCGATACAGCGACAGCAATGGCTACTCAGCAATATTGCCAAATGCAGGCGAAAAATGATGGAGATTGGCAATGCATACGAAATTTTATGCTTAAATATACAGTGGCGGGTATTAAATTGCTGGCAGGTATTCTAAACGAAATTCAAGTGCCATAAAATTATTAAGCTGTCTCTTCGGTTACCTAAGACGTTTTCTGAGTAGAATTAAAATACTTGTGGTGCAAATTAGATCAACTAATCTTACGCTGGGCAATTATTTTAAGAGAACTCCTTCAATACAATGAACGGAGGACTCGAAAAGTATTGAGAACTCTACACCATTCAATTTCAAAACTCGTCGCTTGTCGTTGGACGATCAGCACACACAGAAAAGCAGTTGGATTTACCATTTAATCCCCATTGCAGAAGCTGTGGGGACCTTTCAGAGAAGGAGACTGTTAAGCACTTTCTCTGTGAATGTCCGGGTTTGGCTGCAAGGCGATTAAGGTCACTGGGTGCTCCTTTCTTCGATAGCCTGGGACAGTGCGCCAACCTAAATCCAATCTGTTTCCTCCATTATATCAACAGCTCTGGCTGTAGATATCTGGCTGTTGGAGGTCTTATAATGGGGTCGAAACAGCGCTTTAGTGCTACTTGAGGAGTACCAGACTGGCACTTCAACCTTTTCACCTAACTACGGTGTGAGGGGGAAAAATGTCAACCTTTAGTTATATATAGTTAAGATGCAAATTATTTCACTGTGATAGGAAAATTTAAATTTCAGAGAAATCTGCAGTCAATTTGGATTTATTAAACTAGAAAAAACAGAATTTTAAATACTTTCCCACGCTTGTTTTTCTCTCATTTCTCCTTGGAATGGCATTACAAGCAACAAATTTGTTTCTAGTTCAAATGGGTCTTCCAATGACCTCAAATGCTACTGGATTCATGCAATGCAAGAAGGTAGCCGGATAAGTGCAAAACACAACAGCTCGTGAAAATCGCTTGCTGCTACCCTGCCTAAGTCTACCAGCCGCAAACCTACGTGCGCGGCAAAAAAAAAAAATTATATTTAGTAATCAGATAGAGAAAATATGTGTATAAAATTAAGAAATTTAATTGATTTATTAACTAATACTGATTTCATGCCAAAAACATGGTAAAGGTAACTCCGGAAGTGACGTGTGATCTGCTATCTCTTTCTGTATTTCTACAACCTACAACTTGCAACCCAGTTCCATGGCGGTATTCACAGCTAGCCTTAGAAGTTCGCTTGAGCAGGGTAGGTTTATTTTATTTTATTCTAATTGAGTTTTCAAGATTGTCTTTTTACATACATTTATGAGTCAGTTAGCTTACAACATTGGAGATGTGGCATACAAATAAGGTCCTGGATCTCTTCCAAATGCATTATTTTTAAGTAAACAAAAACCTGGACTCCCGTAGCGTGCTTGGTGCTAATTTGGTTGAAAGTAAAGGATGCTGCAGGACACAACCCATGGGGTCAGCATATAACCTCCGTTGGAGTCATTGAGGACCCAATGTGCCTGATTGGAGGAGGCGAATAGCACTGAGCACTTTCACTGTGAGTGTCCTGCCTTTGCTAGAGCACGGCTACGAGTTTTCGGTTCCGATGTCGTGAGAATGAGTAATATTCGTTCTCTAAAGCTGGAGGATATTTACAGATTTACCAAAGAATCTGGAAAATTCTCACAGGACTAAATAACTCTATCTCTGTCTCCATTATTTCCGATCTCTTTCTCTGATACTTCTCTCCTTCCCTCATTGACTATCTACCGTCTTTCCAGAGCTTTAAATACAATGGGCTTTTTAGCCTGAGTGTTTTAGGAGCCACCAAATCTCCTGGTGCTCCTTGGCTCGACCTTTTCAAATTTTCAATTTTCATTTGCTGCCCAAAGTGTGGAATATTTGACCTCATATTTTTCTTTCTAATAACGACTACTTGACTAGTGGATTGAACTACGAAAGCTTAGGAGTCTCCAAATATATAATGAAAAATGCTTTGTTCGACAAATTAAATTTTATCTTGGCGTTCTCTAACGAAATATATTACACTTTATTCCATATTTCTAAAGCTTTTGCATAACCTCTTTCCGATATAATTACACGATATCTTCAAACTACCAGTTTATTTTATCTAGACCATCAGGCATTTCAACCAAACCTCTCACTTCCAAGCCAGATGGAAAAGGAAATAGATACAGTTGGCTAAGCCTGGAGAATTTGATGAGAAAGCAACTTTATTGAGCTAAGTCGTACATTTTGCTGGAAGGCCTTTGAAAGGAAGAGCTATTTAACCCACAATTTTTACCCGTATGGCTCTACAATAAAAACAGTGTTTGATTGTACAAGTACATAAAGTACAAAAGTACATCAGTAATAATATTTATGTTACGGCTGGTGGTCCAATATTCTGCATACTACTGTGAGCAAAAAGTAAGGTGAATTTGGTTGTAAAATGAAAAATCTTTATTTATTCTTGTAAATCAATTTCATCCTCTTCAAAATAATCCCCTCTCGATGAAATACACTTATGCCAACGATTTTTCCAATCCCCGAAACATGCCAAATAGTCCATTTCCGGTATAGCCATCAGCACCTTCTTCGATTCAGCTTTTATCTCCTCAATCGACTCGAAACGCGTTCCCCGGAGTGGTCTCTTGAGTTTTGGGAATAGCCAGAAGTCACACGGAGCCAAATCAGGTGAATACGGCGGTTGCGGAACGATATGCGTGGAATTTTTGGCAAAATGGTCACGAAGAACGAGTGCAGTGTGAGACGGTGCATTATCGTGATGCAAAAACCAAGAGTTGTTGGCCCATAATTCTGGTCTTTTTAGACGAATTGCTTCACGTAAACGACGCATAACGCTCAAATAAAATTCCTTATTAACAGTTTGGCCAGGCGGAAGGAATTCATAGTGCACCACACCACGAAAATCGAAAAAAACTGTCATCATGACCTTTATTTTTGAACCACTTTGACGTGCACTTTTCGGTCTGGCCTCGCCTTTAGCACGATATTCGCTTGATTGGTCGGTTGTTTCAGGGTCGTAAGCATAAATCCAAGTCTCATCTCCCGTAATGATGCATTTGCACATCAACGCGACGACTTTTTTCCAAGAAATTGAGAGTTTTCGGTACCAAACTAGATTTGACTTTTCGTAGGCCCAAATGGTCTTTCAAAATGGTTTTCACAGATCCTTCTGATATTCCGATCATATCAGTAAGGTCTTTAACCGACGATTTTTGAGCACTAAATCCTTCACTTTATTGACGTGTTGGTCATCTGTTGACGTCGATGGTCGTCCGGAGCGATTCAAGTCATCAACACGTTCTCGACCCTCTTTGAAGTCTTTGTACCACTTATAAACATTTTTCTGCGACATGGTTGAATCACCAAATGCCTTCTGCAATATGCTAAACGTTTCCGCAGCCGAAATTTCATTCCGCAAACAAAATTTCATGGCACTTCTCTGCTCAATCAAATCAGACATTGTAAAAATCGAAAAATGCACTCTTGGTCGTTTGGTAAACACAAGCGTAAATATATTACTGATAACGACATTCACATGAAAGTTGTCCCAGATGTTATTAACAGTGCTGCCAACTCATGAAAAAAATAACTAGAGCGAAATTTTAATTTCGCGAAGTTTGACAAATAAATTCACCTTACTTTTTGCCCATAGTAGCATCTTCCCCTCAAATCATTGTTATACAGCTTTCTTGTCCTTTTCTGGTTGCTGCACAGTGTGATGTAGCCTATGTGGACTCCCTCTGTACCCTAATGGACAGTGGTAGCCACAGTAAAAGTGTGATATTTGATGAGCTCATGTCTGAAAACTAGGGTACGTTATGCAGAAAGAGCCTTTTTGATACATGAAATGCTAAATTTGAGGTAGGAGCTCTATCTATTCTGGCATTAAAGGACTTATTGAGCCACCCTCGTGTATCTCAGAATTTAGCCGATGAAAGTATCTTACATATTTGAAATACTAGTAAATATTTTTTTTCCTTAGTAACGAAATTCTCGTAGAAATAAATTGTGGCGTACTCTTTTGCTCTATGGGACCGAGTCCGCGATGCACGCATTAGAAGTATAGCTTAGATCACCAGTTCAGTTTCGGGAGTGGGAAATCGACTGTTGATGCCACCCATATTCTTCGTACGATAATAGAAAAACAACGACTAAATAAAGAAAATCTGTTTGGAGTCCTTATTGATCTCGAAAAGGCGTTCGACCGCGTGCTTATAGATCTCGTTTGGACGGTATTAAGAAAACACCTGATCCCGGGAACCATCATTAAACACATCATTGGCACCTACCATCAAGTAATTAGGCAGGTAAAATATACGGATGGGCTGACCCAAGCTTTGACTTTAATGTAGGCGTACATCAAGGCTCAGCTTTAAGCCCTCTTCTCTTTAATCTGGTGATGGACTTCGTTACGCGCGAAATCCAAGGCAACCTCCCTTTGACGCTGTTGTATGCTCACGAAGTAGCCCTTTTCGCACGCGACATAGGCATCCTCTAAGAAAATCTAAACCGGTGGGCTACTGTCCTTGAATCGAAAAAGCTACGAGTAAGCCGCACAAAGGCCACAGCCATCGAGTTTCATTTTGGCACAGCGCGTTGGAGAGTCCAGCTCTTACAATAAATAACGTCCACTCAAAATCATTGATAGCTTTAACTATCTGGACTCACATGTCAGCGGAGATGGCACCTTCGAACGATAAATTGCTCACCGAATTCAATGTGGATGGCAAAGCTGCAGAGCAGCCTCCGGTGCCCAGTGCGACAAGAAAATTCCACAAAAATTTAAAGGTAAAATCTATAAAATGATTTGGCAGACAATAACTTATGCATCCGAGTGCTGGGCTGCACCACGTAAACTAGTGGTGAGACTGCACGCGGCAGAAATGCGGATGCTGAGGTGGGTCAGTGGCGTTACACTGCTGGATAAGTTTCAAGAAATCTTTCATATATATTTTTATATAAGTCTGCTCTTCTCTTGCCACAAATTATTTCCCCCCCATGATCGGAATTCTTAAGCAGGCCATTACGACTTATAATACCAATGCATACCGATGTGTGCGTTTACTTACAACAACAACAATATCCCTATATCAAACTAATCGAATTGCCACACGCTGCTAAGTTACGCATTCGCCATGACTAAGTCAGGCAGGCAGTCAATCGCTTGAAATCGACGCTCGATGCCGGCCAATGGAATTTTCTGCCGGTACTGCAGTGCTGAGGTGCTGCAGTATTGAATACCAGATTTACTGCCTTTTCCTACACTCGTACTTTTTTCTCCCATTTCTGTTGTTGTTATTATTGCAATAGCGTTGCTATTTGATTGATCACCGAAGCGATGATGTGCAATAATTAAAAAATTCACAAGAATTAATTTAAGCCACTCAAGCATTGCTGCCAGCCTGAGCTGCGGATTATAATGGAATTAGCTGATTTGCAAAGCAACAAATGGAATTGAAAGAGAAAAAATGACAAACAAAAAAACAAATGAAAAAGCAAAAAAATTGTTTTGAAGAGAAATGCATTGCGCAGTATTTAGCTATTGTTGTTTCTGTTTTTGTTGTTCTTGTTGTTTTTGTTGCATTAGTTGGGTGTGTTGGCGGGTGCTGCCAGTGGCGCATACAAATCGCTAAAATGCGCAAATCATCGGCAAGTGAGGCAAACAGTGCATCAGCTGTGAGTTCCATTAGCACCAGCCCCAGCCGCAGCCGCAGCCGCAGTACTCGCATTGGTAATTGCAAATCGCAAATTGCAAATTCAAGTCGAGTTTAGTGCGGAAACAAAAGCAGCTGCATTGTTTGCTTGTTGCTTGCCAGCCTCGAAAATTGCTGCATCAACACTGCCGGCCGTCGCTCGCTGCTATTTAATTGTCACTCATACGCCCCAGCCACTGGCGCGCTACTACCTCGATGTGCACGAAGGCTATCGATATCTTGATTTTTCTGCCTTCATCTGCTGGATTATCTTCTTTATAGAAATTATAAACCTTTGTTCTCACATTACTCTTTACCTGTTGCTGTGGATTTTCCCAACAATTGCTTTGCTTTGTCCTACTCTGCGCACCGTTCACTGGCATTTTGCCTGTGCTTGTATGCCTCTCCAACCGCGCCACGCCATTTGCATCACCATGCCATCTATTTCTTCATCATCGTCCGCCGGCCGTCTTCTATTGCTTCTATTATTTTCTTATTATTGCCCATTTATTTGTACTTTACTTACAAACTTATTTGTTCTGTCTGCCTTTTGAGGCTACGTGAGTGGATTTTAATTACCAGTTGTGAACAATAACTTGGGAATAAGACGCGTGCAATAATAACTACACAAGAATAGATGCAACAGACGATCAGAGTAGCAGCAGAAGTAAACAAAATTGTCAAGTGTATATTGAAAACAACAAAAACACTTACGAAATATCAATTTGTTCCGCATTAGTTGGCGCATCGTTGGCAGGGACAGTCAACAACAATAATGCACTGTAGTGTAATAAATTTGCATATGAGTGTGTATGGTATGTGTGGAATTTTGAAACAAAGAGGTATGAAGTGTACGAGTGTGAAGTCTTCTTACCAGCGCCCCGATGTGTATGTGCTATCAAAGCACGAATTTGAACCTACGGGTTACCAGAACATCGGCAAGCTCTACCTAAGGCCGAGAACACGCAACTAGCGACTTGCGAGCAGATAGCACCGCTCAGGAACATAACCTATTTCAATTTTTAATTCATCTCTGCAAACAATAAACAAATAACGAAAGTTAAGACAGTTAGCTAATCTTGCGATCTAACTTGGCTTAGTGGAAAAAAAATCAAAAACTGACATTTTAACATTTTATTGCTCAATAATGACGCTTTGTAAGAGGCCACATGGTGCTCAAATTTGCTACGCAGCCACTCGTTATTATTTGGCTTTATATATACATATATAATTAGCGCGTACACCATTTTTGGGTATTTAGCCGAACTCCTCCTCCTGTATTTGTGGTGCGCGTCTTGATGTTGTTCCACAAATGGAGGGATCTACAGTTTCAAGCCGACTCCGAACGGCAGATATTTTTATGAAGAGCTTTTTCATTGTAGAAATAAACTCGGAGGCTTGCCATTGCCTGCCGAGGGGCGAACGCTATTAGAAAACTGTTTTTCTTAATTTGGTGTTTCACCGGGAATCGAACCTACGTTCTCTCTGTGAATTCCGAATTGTAGTCACGCACCAACCCATTCGGCTACGGCGGCCACCAATTTGGTCTTATTTGGCCTTACTTCTAAAAATATCAGCTTGATTTCCGATACTATCATATGGACTTTTGAATAGTCTTATGTTCTTTAAGCGTCCCCGATAGCCTAGCGTAAGTGCACTAGCCTGCCATCCCAGAGGTTGTGGGTTCGAATCCCACGTAAAGCACGGTCCTCGCACTTTTCCAAATTTACTTACTTTCCCTCTTTCTAAAAACAATAAACATTCCTCAACCCCAAAAATGTATCCTTTCCATCCTTACTCCCGCACTATAGTCAGCGCATTATTTGCATTGTGGCTGCTAAAACAAACAAAAATAAAGAAAAAGCACACAGTTACACATTGCATCCAGTGGCGCCAGTTGAAGGGAGCGGGCAGCCGCGGTAATAGCGCAGACACACCACTTTAGCGAAGTCCTCAACCACCTGTCCGATCCTTCTGCCAGAAAAATGTAGCACACAGATGGCGCTTCAAACAGTAAGAAGGCGTTGTTCCTAAGCAACGACAGGTGGGGATTCCGACTACTTAGGACTGATAGCGGCAAAATCAAATATATTAACGAAACCAAAGCAAGACAAGTCTTGTCAAGGCGCTATGCTCCCGAAAGGAGTGAACAAGAAAAAAATGCTCTTTAGAAGGCGTAATTTTTTATATTTTTTATTGCCCATACATTACAATACTCTTTTTCTAGGATTTCTAACTTCACACAAGAAGCAGCTTAGGAAGGCCAAAAAGAGCTCTTGGTGAGACTTCTGCGGCAATTTGGACAGTATTTCGACTGCGGAAAATTATAGCCAAATCTGCTATAATTCCAACATTGATCCGCAAAGGTACAGGCAAACAGACCAAGAACGTAGAGGAATCTATTGAGGTTTTCACTGAAACCCACTTTCCTGGATGTACGAAGATCACACACACCGCATCTTCTGCGGAAGCAGACGGGAACAAGAAAGTTTGTGAAGGCCTCACTACGACATTTAGATTGAAAGGGGCCCTAAAATCTTTTGACTCCTTTCAGTCACCAGATCCGGGTGGCACATTTCCAGTGCTTTTGCAAAAGGGAAGTATATCCCTGATACCTTAGCAGAAGGGCACCTTTAAGTACTGTTTCAAATTCACCTATGTTCTGAAGAATTGGAGACTGCCGGGGGTTGTATGCATACCGAAATCATTTAAAATCAGCCACTTGTTTGCGAAAGACTATCGGCTTCTAAGACTAACTTTGTTCCTCCTTAAAACCGTCGAAAGACTATTGGTTTCCAATATTAAGGAAAGGACATCATCTCACCTAATATTTGAATATCAACACACTTACACGAAAAGTAAGTCCACTGAAACTGCTCTACATAAAGTTGTGCTGCAGATAGGAAGGACAATGCGCGATTGGCGTCTTTCTTGACACACCTGGAGCTTTCAACAATGTCTCGAAGGAGGCTCTGATTAAGGCACTAGGATTAATTGACACACAACCATCGATACAAAACTGTATCGGCAACCTACTGAATTGTCGTACAGTGCCAACAAAATGGGGCTCTTTGGTCATGTATCGGAGACCTAATAGCGGCACACCACAAGGAGGTGTACTATCCCCTTTACTGTGGACTCTGGTAGTAAGCAGGATCTTACTTAAAATATGAAATGGAGGACCAACGCTAACTACGTATGCAGACGGCCTGGCTATCATCATCGCAGAAAGATGACTAAACGCCAAGTCAAGTTCGTGAAAGGACACTTAAGGAAATTAGCGGGTGGGCAGTTGAAGCGGGACTGAAAGTAAATCCTGAGAAGACGGGCTTAGTACTGTTTACCAGGAAGCACAAGATTCCGAACTGGACGCCACCTAGGCTGGATAGTATTACATTAGAGGTTAAGACATATACTTGGTACCTTGCAATAGTGCTGGATAGCAAACTAACGTGGAAACTCAATGTGCAAGAACGAACTAAGAAAACACTCAATACGCCTGCAGAAAAATGCTCGGTAAGACATGGGACTTATGTATCTCCATGACTTACACATTGGATTTTCACGATGGTAGTAAGACCAATAATGCTCTATGGCATTCTAATATGGTAGACAAGTTTGGACAAGAAGACATATGCTAACGAACTGGAGAAAGTGTCAAGAGTTGCAGAGCTGTGTATAACGGATGCAATGCGCATCACTCCCACAGCAGACCTGGACAAGATACTTGGCATTTACGCAAAATACTTAGTAGCAAAAAGTTCTACAAAGAAGTCTGAACTTAGGCTATTGACAACAGTACAACTAGTTGAAAGGCCTTATGGCCACAGCCGAATATGCAGACGTTTAAACGCTAACTCGGACTACGTTATTCCTCAAGCGAATTTTAACAGGGAACCTGAGGTAGTATTAGAAAAAGACGGAGTGTGTGCATCATCACGGCAATGCGCCGGCATACACCGCCTTCCTCTGCACCTCGGCATTGGCCAAGATGGGGGTTCCGGTGCTTCCCTACCCTCCCTACAATCCAGTCCTGTCCCTCCAGACTTCTTCTTGTTCCCGCGCCTGAAAAGAAAGCTGAAGGGGAGGCGTTTCGACTCCATCGAGGCGATCCAAAAAACTGTGACAGCCGAATTGAACGCGATTCCGGCGGATGAGTTTAAAAAATGTTTCCTGCAGTGGAAGGACCGCTACCAGCGGTGTATTCACGCTCAAGGGTCCTATTTTGAAAAATATTAGTTGTATAAGCCAAAAAGATTAATAAAACTGCTTAAAAAAATAAGGCTCATTACTTTTCAATCAAACCCTGTATACAGATGGTTCCAAAGTGGAAGAGGATGTTTGTGCCGCAGTATTCTGTTCGAAATTAAACTATGAACAGCCATAAAAATTATCGGACTACTGCAGTGTGCTCCAAGCTGAGATCTACGCAGCAACGAAAGCAGTAGACATATCCATAAAGAACACTCCTCTGAACTATCAAAGAAACTTTTACATTAGCACCGAGCAACCATCAAAGCCATAGCAGCTGTAATGACAAAGTCACACTGCGTACCCCAATGCCGAAATAGGAATGCCGAATGAGCTGAGGAACTGAGAAACAAGCCCCCATCTACTGGGTTCCAGGATACAAGGGAATCGAAGAAAATGAGATAGTGGATATACTAGCCAAAACAGGCGCAAATCTTCCTGTAGCTAGCACATCCGGTATACAACCACCGCTCTGCAAAACAAAGACTGAATATATTGGGCTTTTCCGGAAAGTAATTGCCGATTTTACATATAGACGGCGTTGATAATTGTTTCGAGCAGCTTGTGACTCTTTGTTTTAATTTTTTCTTTCGACAGTTATTACGAGTAGCTGTCACTTTTAGCTTGCTTCAGAAAATAAGTGCGCGTAATTTTGTTTATATTTGTTTGTTTGGCGTCAATTTTAATATGGAGTCCACAAAAGACCATTTTCGTCATATTTGATTTTATTATTTCCATAAAGGAAAAAGCGCAGAGAAGGTTGCTAAAAAGTTACGTGATTTGTTTGGTGATAAAGCTTTAAAAGAAAGACAGTGCCGAAATTGGTTCATCAAATTCCGTTCTGGAGATTTTTCACTTAAATATGCGCAACGTTCAGGTCGGCCAAGTGATGTCGATGAAGACATTATGAAGGCTTTACTCGAATTGGATCGTCATGTAACTTTGCGTGAGATTGAAGAGAAATTAAATATACCAAAATCAACCGTTCATGATCATATAAATAGTCTTGGACTGGTAAAAAAGCTGATAATTGGGTACCACATGAATTGAAAGAATTTCAGTTCACAAACCGAATCAACGCTTGTGATATGCATCTTAAACGCAATGTAGTCGATCCCTTTTTGAAGCGTATTATCTCTGGCGATGAAAAATGGATTGTTTATTATAAAAACTTCAATCGAAAATGATCGTAGTCCAAGCATGATGAAGCGCCACAAACCACTTCAAAGGCTGATATTCACCAAAAGAAGATTATGCTGTCAGTTTGGTGGGGCTGGAAGGGTGTGGCATATTTTGAGTTGCTTCAGAGGAACCAAACGATTAATTCGTGTGTCTACTGCCAACAATTAGACAAATTGAAAACAGCCATCAACGAGAAGCGACCGGAATTGATCAATCGTAAAGGTGTCATATTTCATCAGGACAACGCTACACCGCATACCGCTTCGGTCCCTCGCCAAAAACTAAAAAAGCTTGGCTGGGAACTTCTGATGCATCCTCAATATAGCTCTGACTACGCATCGTCAGACTACCATTTATTTCGGTATTTGCAGACCTCCTTAAATGGTAAAACTTTCGGCAATGACGAGGCTACAAAATCGCACTTGGTTGAGTTTTTTGCAAATAAAGGCCAGAAGTTCTATGAGGAACTCTGGAACACCTACTCTGCCACTACCCTGTATATAGCAAAACACCAATAAACTGCTTAGGTTCTGCATCATTTTCAACGTTAGAAAGTGTGGCCGATCTAAAAATTAGCAGCCTTCTTAAATTTTTTACGAGATGTGTTCAAAAAGTATCGCGAATTTTAAATTTTCGCAGGTTACGTATATTCGAATTTCGATTTCTTTATGGCTATATGTTGGTACTCATGTCTCTCACTCAAGCCGACGAGTTCGGCCAGTTTGTATATTCAGTTAATTGTTGATAGCTGCTTTGCTTGCACATGTTTCGGCTCGTCTTCGATTTCTACCTATTCAAAAAAATGGATCAAAGAACCTGTATCAAATTTTGTGTGAAAAACGAAATTAAGTACGCGGATGCATTCCGAATGCTGGATGTGTCATACGGAGAAGCTACTTTGGACCAAAACAACGTTTATCGGTGGTACAAAATGTTCTCAGAAGGTCGAGAAGATGTGAACGACGAAAAGCGTGCCGGACGTCCGAGCACTTCAACAACAGACCAACAGAAAAAATTGATGAAGTGAAGAAAATGGTATTGGCCAATCGTCGAATCACCGTTAGAGAAGTTGCTGAGGATCTAGACATATCAATTGGCTCGCGCCATTCGATTTTCTTCAATGATTTGTGCATGAGACGGGTCGCTGCG
The DNA here is from genome assembly GCF_027943255.1 of Anastrepha obliqua. Taxonomy (NCBI): domain Eukaryota; kingdom Metazoa; phylum Arthropoda; class Insecta; order Diptera; family Tephritidae; genus Anastrepha; species Anastrepha obliqua. The sequence goes on along the minus strand of NC_072896.1, from coordinate 89,601,856 downwards.
AAATTCGTACCAAAAGCAGCATCGCATGAACATTGCTAATGAGATGTTGGTATCTGAACTCTGTCCGCGACAACCCAAATTTGCTCCAAAGGGTCATAACTGGTAATGAATCGTGGGTTTATGGTTATGACGTGGAAACCAAGGCTCAATCGTCTCAATGGAAGCTGCCGCACGAACCAAGACCGAAAAAAGCGCGCCAAGTTCGGTCGAATATAAAAGTTTTGCTTACCGATTTCTTCGATTGCAGAGGCGTTGTGCATCATGAGTTCTTGCCACAGGGTAAAACGGTCAATAAGGAATAGTACCTGCAAGTTAGCCGCAATTAACGCAAAGCAATCCGCCTAAAACGCCCGGATTTTTGGACAAACAAAAATTGGCTCTGGTGTCACGATAACGCCCCTGTTCACACCTCGTTGCTTGTGCGCGACTTTTTGGCTTTTTGGCCAAAAGCAACACACTAATGATGCCACAGCCGCAGTATTCCCCAGATCTGGCCCCGTGCGACCTTTTCTTGTTCCCGAAACTGAAAAGACCCATGAAAGAACGACGCTACGCTACGATTGGCAAGATAAAGACGGCATCGAAGGAGGAGCTGAACAAGAAAAAAAAATGATTTTTTGAAGTGCTTCGAAAATTGGAAAAAACGTTGGCACAAGTGCATAATACCTCATGGGCATTACTTTGAAGGGGACTAAATTGATATTAATGAATAAATAAATAATTTTTGAAAAAACACAAAATTCGCGATACTTTTTGAACACACCTCGTATACTGTGCAATCAGCAGTCTAGCCTTTCTGTTGAATTGACGAGATGAAAAGGGGTGGGGTGGAGAAGTTAAAGTACATTGCAGGAATGGTATTTGTTCTAACACCCTTTTTCTTTGGACGAGAGTCATAACTGCCTAAGCTTCGTTGAGAAAATGCAGAAAACAATGTATTTATGTATAGACAAATATAGGGTTGCCCATATTCGACGGACCCGCCGGATTTCTATGGCTCTTTGGGCCCATTCCAATCGACGAGGCTTGTCCGCAGGCCACAATCTTTGCGTCAATTGAATCTTATACGGGAATAAATACAAATAAATGCGGATAATTCGTTGTAAAGTGGTCCGAGCAATGTCCAACTGCTGAGAACGGTGATTTTGGGATGTCCTTGGCGACGCCTTGGTCGGTTTTGATTTGGCCTCTTTGGATTAGAAAGAGCATTACGAGTCGAAAACCTTTCGTACAAAGATTTAATGGTGTTCTTAGAAGGCGCACTTATCACATTATTTAATTTTTTATACGCACGTTGAGTTTTCATAATTGACTTCTTTTGTTGATTGTAAATTTCAACAATTTGGGAGCGCTCGCGTGGCGTGTACTGTTCTATGGTAAAAATCTGCTTGGACTGACGCTTCCAACGCAGTATGTCATTAAGCGATCTGACGTCTCTGTCAAAATATACAGGGTTGCCAGATGGGTCCGTTGAATATTGGCAACCCTGTAGATGGCAGAATAGGTCTTTAAGGTCATAGTGCAAAGACTACAGTGCAGTCTCCTAATAATAAAGTACAGACTACCAACTGTCACGGAATGCCGAAAAATCTGCTTTGTATTGTAAACTACGGTATTTTTGTATTCAAAGTAAAAAATATTCAACAACTTCTAAGAAAAGTTAACTAACATTTAAAAAAAAAATAAAAATGAAAAACAAAAATTTATCAACTAGCGGGCAATAGCAAGCAGAAAAAATAAAATAAAAACCAAAAAACTCAATTTTAAAACTAATGCTGATTTGTGCATTTAAAGCAAATAAATAAAGCAAAAGAAAAAAGTGCAAATACTCTGGTACAGGCACGTACAACAACGACACGCCATTATCAGCACACAGCGAGCGGACGCGCCATACACCCAGATATGTATGCAGCCAAACGCCATAAGTAGCTAGCGCATAGACGAACTGCACCGACCAACTGCCAGACGGCCACGCACCCGCGACCGCTTGACTTCACTCGCTTGCAAAGTGCACCAAAACGATTGCACAAGTGGCAATAAAATTGTTTTAAAAACTTTTTCTTAGTCGCAAGTACTTACATATTGCGGGTTATTATTTTTTCGGAATTTTTATGTAAGAAAAACTTGTGCAAACACCCATGCACACATGCACGCACATACACACACACTAATGCAAGTAAATGAGCGTATGTATGTATGTAAGTGAGCGCTTTTGTCGAGACGATAGCGTGCAAATGGGGCAAAAGTTGGGCCACATTGCGGATATTTGTATGGAACTATGAATTTCAGAAACTTTTGTTAGATGCAAAATTGGTGAAAAAAATGCGCACACCAAATGCGTGAAGTGTTAACAAAAGCAACGAGAAACATTTTAAGTGAAGAAACATAACTTGAAAATATAAAGAGAAAACGAAGAAAAAAAAAAATAAAATAAAAATATAGAAAAAAGAACAGACAATTTTGTGTTAAAATGTCGAATGGCTGCGGTGCAAATCGAAATGGAATTGTTGTCGCTCTTTGAAAGGCGTTAAGCAAATAGCAAATGCAAGCGAAAACACATACACAACTAGACGAAATCAAATTTAGGTGCAACTGCAACAACCCTACAGGGAAATCAAGTACTACAAACAGGCATCCTTTAAAATAATTAATAAATGGACTTCAGAATGAGAAAAGACAGGCAGATAGACTGATTCGCGGTTCGCACTTTAATCTTGTGCCCCTTTGTGTCCTCTACTCTTCACAGTACCTCATCCAAGCTCAGTTCCTTTATTAAACTTAAGATACAGCTGGATTGGGCTGAGCGTTTATGCCTTCCTTCTGGCTACAATTGGCCGAGTTGTCTCATCCCTTCCCGCGCTAAAGCGCTGCATTCAAGAAGAAGGTGTATTGGAGTCTCCGGGGATTGGTTGCGGAAACGACAAGAGCCAGTGAATCATAACGCAATTCTATGCAGATGGCTGCGTAGTCTGTAATGGCCTGTGAGCGTACCCATTAGCACTCTTACTTTATCCTTAGGGAGCGTTATGAGTTTCCGAAACCGGTTTCAATTGTAAATACCCCCCTCCCCTCCAGTGAGGATTTTGCCTGGCGTATGCCCGTAATTTGGTACCAACTAATCTTCTTTAGCCTTGGCTTTACAGTAGTAAGCTTCTCCTTGATGGTGGGTTTCCCCATAGCAAGGAAGGGCACGGGCCCTATTAGTAACAAGGCCGTAGCCTCTATTGCCAACGCGTCGCTACTACATTCCGGAGATGCCTGTTTAAATTGATATCTGCACTTAGACAGACATTTGGTCATTGGAGTCGGCCATTCGGAACGCGTAGGTTCGAGTCTCCGTGCACGAAAGACCAAATGTAAGAAAAAGTTTTTTCTAATAGCGGTCGCCCCTCGGCAAACAATGACAAACCTCCGAGTATAATTCTGCCGTGAAGAAGCTCCTCATAACAATTATTTACCATTCGAAGTCAGCTTAAAACTGTTGGTACCTTCATTTGTGAAACAACAATTAGACGCACGCCACGCAAGAGGAGGAGCTCGGCCAAATACCTATCAAAAATATTCACACCAATAATTTATTTATTTTACATAGACAAATGGCACACAAATCCGCTTGCAGAATGGGGGAAAAGCTACCCATCGGCACAGAACACTTGGTTCTGAGGTCATATGTTTGTTCCAACGCCCATACTTTCTGGTCTCTTAGAGACCATTGCATACCAGCTCAGGCACTCGTTTCAAATGGAGGTGTACTCCAGTTTTTCTTGTCGTCCAGCTGAATTCTGGACTTCTTTTGAAATTTAAAGACTTCAGTGATATCATCCCGGAGTAGCTGGGTAAGTGGGAGCAGCAGACTCAGGAATTTCATGTTCTTAAATGACATCACTTTTCCGATACCAAAGCCTTTCCTGGTAATATTCAACAGGATACGCTTGGCTAATTACTGAATAACCACTTTAATCTAGCAGATAATTTGACCTGGGCTGAGAGTCACAGTGACGATGAGAGTGCAGAACACGTGACTTTTCACTGCGCCAGGTTTTATAAAGAGCTCGCAAATCTCCTCGGCGCTGTCCCCATACAAGATAACTTTGTAACGCAATGCTTAACTCGAAAAAGAAATGGGAAGCAGTAAAACAGTTTGCAGCAAAGATAGATAAGATAAAACTCTCAAACCTAGAATCCGTCGCCCAAAGATGCTATTTTGAAACAGAGCTGCTGTGGGGGTAACGCACAGACGACAAGCACGAATGCGTGAGGAAAGCCTCAAGACGAACCCAAACAGACGACAAGTTGATACCAAGTAACGATATTGCAAGATTTTCCGTACCTTCTTTGATGGGTATTTCAGCAAACTCCCCCTTCAGTTTGTGGTGGGCGTCTTGAAGGTTTTCCAAAAATGGCACCTACAGTTTTATGCCGCCTCCGAACGGAGGATGGATTTTCATTAGGAGCTTTTTCATGGCAAAAATACACTCGAAAGCTTACTATTCCATGCCGAGGGGCGACCGCTATTCTTCTTTTTCTTGATTGGCGCGATAACCACTTAAGCGATTCTTGCCGAGTTTAACAAAGCGAGTCACTTGTTTCTTTCTCGTGCGAACCGGCGTCAGTTGCACACACCAAGTGAAGCCAAGTCCTTCTCCATCTGATTTTTCCAACCAAAGGCCAAAGGAGGCCTTCCTCTTCCTCTGCTACCACCAGCTGATACCGCATCGAATACTTTCAGAGCCGGAGCGCTGGAATCAATTCGAACAAAATGACCCTGCCAGCGAAGTCTCTAGATCTTTATTAGCTGCGCTATGTCTATGTCGGCGTAAAGTGCATTCAGCATATTGTTCCATCTTCTGTGATACTCGCCGTCACCAACGTGCAAAGATCCAAAAAGCGTTCACAGAATCTTTCTCACAAAAACCCTCAAAGGAGGGCCGCATCAAATGTTGTCATCGTTCAAGCTTCTATGACAATCGATATTAGAAAATCCCCTTTTCTCACTTCGAGTTTCATGTGTTTTCGAACCCGATTATACCGAATTATATATATATATATATTTTCCCGTGGTTCCTAGGTGGAACAAAGGGCCTCAATGAACAAGTTAAAGTTAAATCTATTAGAAGCTAGGAATTTTATTTGCTGCCAGGAGCGGCCTGCTTGTTGCACTTCTGTTTCTACTAGTGGCCTCCACGTGTTAGATGGTCTGCCAGGTCTGCGGCTGCCTTGGGGGTTCCAATCCAGGGCTGCTCTAGTGATATCACCATATGGCTTTCGAAGTGTGTGACCGATCCATTTCCATTTGCGGCGTCGAATTTCGAGATAGACTGGTATCTGTTTCGTTATAGTCCACAGATCGGAGTTTGATATGACGTTAGGCCAAAAAATGCGCGTGATCTTGCGAAGGCTGCGGTTGATGAATACTTGCATTGCTTGTATGTCACGTGTTGACGCGTTCCACGTTTCGCATGCATACAAGAGGACAGATTTCACATTGGACTCGAAGATTCTCAGTTTCGTGCGCCTCGTTATATGCGTTGCTCTCCAAACTTTATCAAGCATGCCAAACACTACGCGAGCTTTCGATATCCGGTTACGTATGTCAGCCGCTGAACCGCCGTTTTTATTTATTACACTGCCTAAGTAGCAGAACTCATCTACAGCTTCGATGTTAGTGCCGCGTATCTGAAAGATATGTGAATCGGTGGTGTTGATGCGCATTATCTTTGTCTTCGCAATGTTTATTTTCAGTCCAGCCCTCGCTGCGAGTTCGCTCACCGCCTCTATTTTTGCTTGCATATGTGAGTGTTTGTGTGATAGCAGGCAAATATCGTCAGCGTAGTCTAAGTCCTCAAGGTTGCCGCTCAGGCCCCAGGATATGCCTCTGTTCGCCGCTGAGGCTTGTCGCATCACTAAGTCCAGTACCAGATTAAATAAGAGCGGAGATAGCACGCATCCCTGTCTTACTCCTGTTCGAACTGGAATAGCGTTGCTCAGGATGCCCTCATGTCTCACACGGCAGCTTGCTTCACTGTACAGTTCTTTGACAAGTGAAATGATTTTTTCAGGTACTCCTTTGCAGTAAAGTGCTCCCCAGATTGCCTCGTGGTTAAGAGTATCAAAAGCTTTTTCAAAGTCGATGAAGCAGAGATAAAGTGGCGAACGCCACTCGACCGATTGCTCGACAATCACTCTCAGGGTGTTGATTTGATCGACGCAAGAACAGCGTGGTCGGAATCCCGCTTGTTCATTCCGTAGGCCACTTTGCAGTGCGTCGGAAAGCCTTTTATTAATTATATGCGCTATTACTTTATTGACCATGCTTAATAGTGTTATGCCTCTCCAATTCTTGCAATCGGATAAATCGCCCTTTTTCGGTATGAGCGTGATGACACCCTCCTTAATTTCATTCGGGATCTTCCCGGACATCCAAATGTTTTGCAGTAGAGGGAGTAGCCTTCGAGCGCTCACCTGAGGGTCAGCCTTAAGTAGTTCAGGATTGATGCTGTCTGGTCCTGGCGCTTTATTGGCCTTTAGGGCTTTAATTGAGTTCATAACTTCGATCTCATCAGGCAAGGTGGTGGAGATATCGCGTCTTACCAAGTGACGTGGACATTCACATGGCTGTATTACTACGGATGGTGTTGGCGCAAGAAGTTTCTCGTAGTATTTTTCCCAAATGCGTACTTGTTTAGTTTTGGACGTCGTCATTTCGCCAAGCTCATCCTTAAGCGGCTTACTGGACTTCTGTGACTTGTTGGTTAAATTGCGTATGGCGAGGAAAAGATCACGGGTGCGATGCGTCTCCGCCGCGGACTGCGCGTTGCTGGCTATGTTGTCGTTCCAGATCCTTTTGTCCGTTCTTGCACTTTTCTTAACCTGCTTGTCCATGTCGCTGTATCGCTGCTGCAGGACTGTCTTAGATAGCCTTGTTTTAGCACAGTTTAGTTGGTTTTTGATGTCTCTGCGATCATTAATTAGGTTCCAGGTTCTGTCTGATATCCAGCACTTGCGCTTGATTGCCTTAAAGCCTAAATGGGTCTCTGCTGAGTTCAGGAAAACTTGCTTGGTTCGCTGCCACTCATTTTCGTGTGGTGTAGTTGGGGCAGTGGTCGAGGTTAGTGCTTCGACGAACCTAGTGGAGGCCCTCTCGTCCTTCAGTTTTTCCACATTGAAGCGGCGTTGCGACTTTTGTTGGGTTATTGCCGCAACTTTTAGCCGGACTACAGCGATGAGGAGATGGTGGTCGCTTGAATTATGGTCACTCATAAATGGTTCGCTACGCGAGCCGATCTAATTATAATTGAACGAATAACTTAAACAAAACATCCTCTGATTCATCTCTCGAATTTTGTACTAGTTTTCCATTGAAACAATGGAAAAGGGACGTAACGAAGACCAAAGACACCATGTGGACCATCGACTTGTAAAAGCCTCCATTTAAAATTTCGAAAGAAGAGAGAAAAACGAACTAGTCATTGTTCTAAAATCACCAGAACTGCATCAGTCCGAACGAATTTTCCTGCCGCAGGCGCTCATATGCTGGATTGTATGGGACTGCATGTGTGCCTTTGTGTGTGTGTGTGTGCGTGCTTGCACTTAACTAACTTACAAGATCGCCTTAAGAATACCCGACAGCCGCAGCACCTTCTCATTTACCCTCATCAACCGTCTGGCCAGCTTCTGCCAGCTTCTCGTAGTCGCAGTCGCACTCTCGCCCAGCTCACACTTCACCCTGCACTTGCACGCTGGCAAGCGAAAATGAGGTCATTCAAAGTGCCGCAAGAGCCTTAACAACAGAACTGAAAATGCAGCAAAAGTAAAGAAGAAAAAAATAAACAAAAAGGAAAATTGCACTTAAGAAACAAAAATGTGAGAAAAAACTCAAAAGCGTAGCAAATTTACTACGAAAGTGCAGGCAGCGCGGAAATGGCGCTGGCAGCAGGGTGGCATACACAGAAACTTGCGCTTGTTGAAATGAAAATTAGAATAACTTTGCAAAATTATATATGATTTTCACAAAAGCGCCGTGCTTAAGTGAGGCACTAATACACGCGCACGAATTTTATTTTGTGTGTGTGTGTGTACGCAATATTATGTAATAAAAATGAATTCTCTCGGCCGAGTAAATGCGTAGTTTGCTGCCAAATACTTTAATATTAGAACACATTTTAAGTGATATTGAAATTACTTTGCGATGAAATTTAATATCAGATATTTTATTGCTAAGATAACTTTAAGTCCACTGCTACAGAGCGGCCCATCTAGCGTTTGGAGTTTAATTCGTCTCTACATAAAATACGCATAAATACCTTTCAATAAATTATCTTTTTTGTTTTTTTTTGTAAAGAGTAGACCATAACCCCTTAAGAACAACAAGTCTTCTGGGCAAGATAACATATCGCCTGAATTGCTGACAGCAGATCTCGTAAGCAGTGTGCGCTTAATATACCCACAAGCTTTGGAATTCTGGGCAACCAGTAACCGACCCGCCTGATAAATTGAAGAAGACGTGATTGTGAAAATTCCTCAGAAAGACTATGTCATTGAATGCCTTGTTCAGTAAGGCCAACAAAATGATGACATAAATCATGAACAAAACCTTCCTTCTGTACTACAACCAGAACTCATACAGGAACAGGCGGCTTTAGAGCAAACCGTTCATGCATCGAGCACCTCAATAGTCTACGAGTTATCGTTGAACAGTTAGTTGAGTAGAGGGCCTCGCTTTACTTTGCTTTCATAGACTTTCCAAAACACCAAGGCGCTATTCGTAACGCGCTCGAATGCAAAGGTGTCCCATCGAAATTGATTAAACTCGTTGGAGCATGTTACACTGATGCAGGTATTCGAATAATTTTTTTTTTTTTATTATGAACAAATTTTATTTGCAATCTTTCAGTTGACAATCAGAAAATTTTTTAAATATAAGAATTATGACAGGATTGATTGCGCTCCATTGAGACCAATCAATATATTGTAAAACAGTTGTATTCGCTACAAATCAATTATGTTTCCTCAAATCTGTTTGGGAGATCCAAAATATGAATTTTTTTTTAAGGCGTTTGACATCCATGATATTGTGTAGAAGATTTCTTGCTAGTAAGTTTTCATGGTACGACAGTCTGTTTAGGTATCTTCGAGAAGCTTTGGTGATTTCATTTCTAACATAAGGTACATTTAAGTCTTTGTGAATTTCGAAGTTAGTTATATACCAAGGAGCACCAACAATGCTTCGTAAAGTCATAGCCTGGTATCTTTGCAGGATTTCAATGTTTGAGTTACTCGCTGTTCCCCAAAGCTGTATTGCATATGTCCATACTGGCTTTAAGATAGCTTTTTGTAGAGCAGTACTTTATTTTCGAGACTAAGTTGTGATCGCGAGCCTAAGAGCCAGTACATTTTTTTCGTTTTAAGCTTGAGTTGTTTCTGTTTCTCTTTAATGTGGGTTTTCCAGGTCATTCTTCGGTCCAAATGTACTCCGAAGTATTTGACAGTTTCACTTTCAGGTATGGTAGAGCCATTCAAAAATACGGGAGGACAAAGTAAACGTTATCTGAACAGACTTCTGAGTGTTAACCTCCATCTTCCAATTCAATAGCCATTTTTCAACCATATTCAGTTGTTGTTGTAGGTGAAGTGATGCGTCATTACGATTACAGTTTGTGGCAATAAAAGCTGTATCATCAGCATATGTTGCAGCATCTATGTTACTGTTAATCGGAAGGTCAGCGGTAAATATTGTGTATAGAACGGGGCCTAATACGCTCCCTTGAGGAACTCCAGCATTAATTGAGTACAACTCTGAAGATTCATCTTTTTCATGGACATAGAACGTACGACCACTAAGATATGACTTTATAATTAAATAGTTAGGAGCTGGAAGTGAAATTTTTTTTTTATAGAGTAACCCTGGGTGCCAAACTTTATCGAATGCTTGCTTGACATCTAAAAATACCGCAGTGCAATACTGTTTATATTCAAAAGCATTGATAATTTAAACAATTCGGTGGCATTGCTCAGGAGTCCCATGCTCCCTCCTAAACCCAAACTGATGTTCAGGTATTATATCGCAGTCCTCTAAAACAGGCAACATTTTTCTTAAAAGTATCTTTTCAAATACCTTAGAAAAGGTCACCAGCAAGCTAATTGGACGATATGAAGACGGACAGTGCTCTGGTTTGTTAGGTTTCGGTATCATGATTACCTCGGCGCATTTCCATTGACTTGGGTAGTGGTTGAGTCTAAGCATCGCATTATATATATAGGTAAGAAGTGTAATACATTTTGGAGGCAGGTTCTTTATGGTAAGTCCATCAATTTTGTCAAAACCTGGGGATTTTTTAAGCTTTATTTGCTTAATTTCATTCGCTACTTCCTTAATAGAAGTTTTGCGAATGGGCAAGCTTAACTGACAAGGCGAATCCAGAAAGTTATGCACCTGAGTAGTATTTTCGTTTTTGGGAATCAAGTTCGGTTGAAAAACTGATTGCAAATGTTGAGCAAATGCTTCAGCTTTTTCTTTATTTTCTCGGCACCCGTGGCCGTTACTATCTTCTATGACAGTAGTTCTTCTAGTGGGCCTCTTTAGATATTTGGTTGCCTTCCACAGGTTGTGCTGAGAGTTATGAGAAACTTCTGGGTAACAAAATCAAAGCATTAGCAGAAATACAACAAGGGTGAGTTCTCTCGCCACTGCTGTTTAGCATCGTTTTGAACGTTGTCATGAACAACGCCACGCCATCTGGCGGCAACTAGGGGACTCCAAGGGCGGCTAGCGAATCTCAACTATGCAGATGACGTCTGCCTACTGCCCACAACAACCTTGACATCACAACATAGGTCCGAGCAGTGCAAGTAGCAGCAGTGCCATTCGCTATCCGAAAAACTAATATAAAGTCACGCGTTTGAACAGAGAAAATACGCAAAAATTTTAAATTTATAGTATTCATCTGGAAGGAGTGCAATATTTTTGCTGTTTGGGTAGTGTTATTTCAGTGACTGGTGGTTGAACCGATGATATCAAAAGCCGTATAAACAGGCAACGGTGGCCTTAAGAGATTGACACAACACAGAACTGAATGAAAGAAAGTCGTTGTGGCAACACTGGCACTCAAGAAATTTATAAATGAATGAGACCATTGGATACTAATACTCGCTCAAAATGTGCCAAACGGATAATGGTGATAAAAATAAGATATCACATATAAATTTTGGTCGCGATTGGAGACGACATGGTGTGTCGCACAAAGAGCAACCTTCGAAATCTTCTAAGGAGGCTCAACAAAAAAAACTAAATAAAAATAAACAAAATTTAGTATTATAAAGGGTTTTCCAATAAGAGGTGTTATTTTGATATTCAAAGAAAAATACTATTTTTTAAAATAAATGAGCGGATGTTTATTTCATTATAAAAAGGAAAGTATGCCGTTAATAGTGCAAAATAACATCAAACAAATGACCACCACGACCACGTAAACAGGACAATATTTTTTTCATGAAATTTTCCATAACCGAATTGCAAAGTCCTATGTCCCTATGTCCTCGATAGCCTCACGAATTCCATCTTTGAGGTCTTGAATCGACCCTGGGCTGTTATTGTGTTGTCATAGACCTTCTCTTTCACGTGGCGCCAAAGAAAAAAGTCACAAAGTGTTAAATCACAAGATATGGGTAGCCAATCGTGATCAACTCTTCGAGAGATAACACGCTCCGGAAACTTTTCCCGTAAAAGATCAATGGTTTCGTTGTTTTTGTGGCACGCAGCGCCGTCTTGTTGAAAATAAACGTTGTCCAGATCAACACCATCCAATTCGGCCATAAAAATCGTTCATCATCTCTCAATAGAGATAGATAACACTTGTTATTGGAAAACCCTTTATTTGTAATGCAGTAAAAATATACTGCAGTATATACAATATATACTACACTTCCTCTATCTTAAAACTAAAATACTATTTGTAAACGATATGTTTCTTCGCTACTTCTTTACGGCATGGAAGTGTGGACCCATGAGACACATCTCAAAAAAATGTGAAGATATATCCCCGAGTTCTTAAAATACAGTTGACAGTTCGTGTTATGCATAATGAGGTTCTAAAGATAATTAATTGTGATCGAGAGCTGTTAGCAACCATAAAGAAAAGAAATTCCAAATACGAGTTACTTCAACTAATTCAACTACCCAAGGAAAAATCGACGATGCTTTGGCCCGAAACAATCTGCATCACTGTGCAATATTAGGGAATGGGTCGGAATATGAAATGTTGGCAACCTTATTAACATGGCAAGGGACAGAGCGCAATAAACAGCAATAACAAATGGGCAGGAAATTCCCGAGCATAACAAAGAAAACAAGGTTTTTTGTTTGTTCAAAACTAGCAACATTCATCAACGTGATTTCCATCAAGAACAAAACAATCAGCGCCGCTCTAACATTTCAATACCACCTTTGAAGAAGGATTTATCTTTTTCCTCAAAACAGGTCTCAGCTGCAGCGATAACCTTTTCATTTGAGCGACATTTCTTACCGGCGAGCATATATTTAAGGTCTGTGAATAGTCAGTAGTTGCTGGGAGCCAAATCTGGCGAATAGGGGGGATGTGAGAGCAATTCAAAGTGCAGTTGATGTAGTTTTACCATTGTTTTGCCATCATCAACACGTTCTTGTTTCTCGCCAACAGTGAGCAAATGCGGCATCTACTTTTAACAGAATTTTCTCATAGTCAAATGCTCATGCAATATAAAGCCAATGAGTACTTTTGATATCTTTTCGATGCCAGCTAACTCACGCAACTTTACTTTTCGATCATTCAAAACGATTTTGTGGATTTCTTGATGTTTCCTGGTGTTACCGCCTCAGTTGGAGGTCCACTGGGTTTTGCATCATCGACCACGTTTGAAGTCAGCAACCCATGGATTTATTGTCGATGGAGCGGAGTCTCCATAACACTTTTCGAGCCATTGCTTCGCTTGAGCTGTAGTTTTTTTCCATCAAGAAGCAGTGTAAAATTAGAACACGAAATTCTTTTTGATTCATAGCTTTGAAAAAAAGGAGCGTCACTCCTAGCACAATAACTCACGGACTAATGAATAGAATATCATGAAATTTCAAAGGTTGGCTTTTTATAGTTAGCACTAACTGAAAAAGAGGGGAAAGGGAGATGTAGTACCTTCAGTCTGCTTTGAGGGAAAGTCAAAAATGCAGATTTTCTCGGAGGTAGCCCTCTAATAACTGTAGAAAAAATGCTCTTTAATTTTACTGTTGAAGTCTGTTTTGAGGAAAAGTCAAGAAAGCTCGTTTTGTCAGGAGGTAGCGGGTTAAGATGTACTAAAGAAAAAATCCTCGTTAAATTCTATTATTGAAGTCTATTTTTAGGGAGGCTAGAAATTCTCATTTAGGCCGGCTACATCTAAATACTACAGAAAAATTCTTGGTTAAATTTTAGTATTCAAGTCTGTTTTGAGATGGCCTACTGTAAAGAAAGTCGAAGCAGTCATTTGAACGATATTAGTCTTCATTCATAAATGACAATGTTCAATCTTCAAAATAAAAAAAAAGTTTGAAAAAATATGGATTCGTTTTTTTTTTATAGCCGATTCAAAAAGCAAATTTTACATGGCCCACCCTATAGAAGGTTAAAATGACTACTGAAAAAATGCTCATTAAATTCTACTATGGAAGACTGAGAGCAGAAATCATATTTCAAGTTGCTTTAAACGTAATATTTTCATTAAACCAAAAGCGATTTCACTGAAAAATGTTTAAACTTTCACTCTCCATAAAAACACTCAGATCCTCTGAAATAGTGCGGTCTTAACCAAAGTTGATGCTGAACGACCTATTTCATAATTCTTAATGCTTGGTTGTGTTAAGTAGAATTTTTGTAAAATTGTTGCACTGTGCTGTTTTTTTTTACAAAAAAAGTTCCTTTTAAGGCTTTAATATAAGACACAAATAGCCGTTTTCACCAAATCGACATTTATATTTTTTTCTTTGAGACTCGTTTCTCATTTTTGGGAGGAAGTAATAATCTGACGGGACTACATCTCGGACGGGATTTTCCAGTCCATGTGTTACCTACAGTTGTACGATTTGTAAACGTTATTGAGACGTAAGTTTTTCCATGATGAAATGTCAATGAATACTGAAAAAGGTTACGTATTTAGTTTGATAGTAGTCTGGTGTGATCTGGCAAAAAAACCCTATTGAAAAAAGTAGCTTAAATCTGATCACCCTTTATATGCGGGTATAGCCAGCGAGATTTACGTCTACCAATCGAACAATTATTTTCAACATTAGACTAAAGCAGTCACGCGATAGAGGAACATCCTGTTTGAAATCCTGACGTTATGAAACACCACAAAGGGTACTGAGTCATTTTTTCGGTACTGAGTCATTGTATTTTTCAACGCTATTAAAGTCGTATTTATTTTGGTGGGATATCAAATTCAGAGAACGCGTCAATTGATAGCATTTCGATCAGATAGTAATCCTTTGTAAACAGAAATGGTAGGATAATAAATTTACAGAGAGAAATTTGTACTCGTGTAATGATTGCAACGCAAGCTAGAGGCTTGTAATAATTTATTTAAATCAAAATAACGCTTTTGCTTTTTTGTTCTCTAATTTCAATAAACTACGAGTATTTCGCTTTTTTACCCATTGTTAAAGGTAGTTATTTCAAAGATAATAATATCGCATTGTTGATCACTGATCAGAAGCGCTTAACTACTTTTCACACTACCGCTTTTTTTCTGCACTCTTTCTGCTTTTCAAAACGAATATTTCACAACTCAGAAATAGCGCACTCTCTCTATCTCTCTCCCTCCCTCTCCCCTCTACTGTTGTATGCATTATCAGCAAGCACGATCAGCGATCGTTGATCGGCATTGCATGCTTGTTAAGTGCAAGATTTTCAAGGTTAACACTGAAGGCTCAAGCGCTGCTAAATTACAGGTCACACACATACCTACATACATATGCATGTACATTACTTTTAAAGGCAACAATGAGAAATAAATAAAATCAATTATATTTTAGCAAAAAAAAAAAAAAATAGAAAACAAAAACAAAAACAGAAGTTCGTTAAATGAAAAAGCTAAGAAAGTCAAACGGTCGTGCTGTTGTTGTTCCAGCGTTGGCGCACTACACCCCTTTCTCGTCACCACCATCACCACCACTACCACCCATCATTACCCAAAGCAAAGAAAATATGTATGTATGTATGTGTATATGCACTGAAATTACGGCACATACAATTAGATCGCAACGTTCTTGGATGCCATCGGTTTGCTGTGACGATCGCTTAACGACAGCGGTGCCAATATATGTAGCTGGAGCTTCACAGCACTCTTGATTCTACATACTTGCATGCGCGTGTAGACGAACGTAGTGGGGAATTAGTCCGATGCATTTTCGAGTTGTAAAAAAGATTAGAAACGATCGTGATAATCATTAGCGGAGGCCAGCGTATCGCATCGTTTGCTTATTCGTTCGTTTTCATATAGCGGCACGTAACAAGTGCACTTCGGTTGCTCTCTCCTCTGGAAGGGGTTGGCCATTGGGGAAAGGGGTGACCGGTGTTGCTGTAAGTGGACATACACAACGTAAGCGGCCTGCTTGTATGCGTGGATGCTTGAGTTGGAGACGAGTGATCGGCATTCATGGCGTCGTTATCAGGCATCTATTCAACATACGAACATACACATACACACACATACATGTGTGCCTGCATTCACATGAGTATTTTTGCTATTGCTTACATGGCGTGCATGGCGTTGTTGTTCAATTTGTGTTGCTGTTTACATTGGGGTTGGCCTTTGTTGGCTTCTTATAGATGGCGGCTTTTTGCTTTGGATGACGGCGCGTCGACTATGGAAAGCAAACAAAATTTTTTGCCGCTTAGTTTTCAGTTGGCGGTTATCGTTTTAGTTGTTGTTCGTTTTTGTAGTTTTTGCTTGCTTATTGTACTCGTTAGTTTTCTTTGCTGTAGTTTTTCTCTACATTTATTTAATTTTTATTTTTTGTTGTTGTTTGACTGGAAGTGCAATTAGTAATGTGCGAATGTTAAATGAAAATTTCACTTCAAAAAAAAAAAAACAAAAAACTACAATAAATAAATAAAAAATATATATATATATGTATATAAGCATATGGAAATAAAATATATAATACATAGATATGTATACAAATATTCTATATACTCACAATACATACATTTATCTATAATATGCATTGATTGAAGGTTTACTTGTATCGAAATAGCTTAACAGTGTGATCAGCCTAGCTCTTTTTTTTTAACCAAACATGGCTTAAATGGCGCAAAAAAAGATATGTTCCCAAAGCGTTGTTATACAGAAAAGTTATTTCTAGAATTTTTTCGACTGAAACTGTAGGCATACACAGAGTATGAGTACCTCAATAATCCACTCTGAGATACTTCTGTTAACACTTATTTGACAAAAGAGAAAAAGATAATAAATACTTTGAAAACATACATACATACTTCAGTCCAAAAGGCAACCAAAGTTTATCAATTAAGTTAAAAGGGTTCAATTATTCATGGATAATATTTTAATCTCTTTAAATATTGAAATTTAGAGTTTAGTTATAAAAAATTCAAATGCAACTAAATAACACATGGGCTTAAACGTCCCAGGCCCTATACATAGATCGAACTATTAGGTGCGCAAGTAAGTTCTCGCTGTTTTTTGATAAAAATACAACTTTATTCTGAAAAAAAATGATTACAAGTGAATCATTAAAAGTATTTCCCATCGCTGGCTACTACTTTTTCCCATCTTTCTGGTAGATTTCGTATACCGTCGCGGTAAAACTGTTCATCTTTTGAGGCTATACACGGATAAAGTCATTTTTTGATGTCTTCAAATGAATGGAACTGCTGGTCAGCTAGACCATGTGCCATCGATCGGAACAGGTGATAATCGGACGGCGCAATATCTGTAGAATATGGTGCGTGGGGTAGGATTTCCCATTTCAGTGTTTTCAGGTAGTTTTTAACGGGTTTGGCAACGTGAGGCCGAGCATTTTCATGCTGTAGAATCACTTTTTTATGGCTCTCCGCATATTGCTCGAGCAGTGCTCAGCTCAATCGCATCAATTGAAGTCGATACCTATCACCAGAGATGATTTCGCTTGGTTTTAACAGTTCATAATAAATAACACCAACTTGGTCCCACCAAATACATAGCATAACCTTCGCAGAGTGAATATTCGGCAAAGGCGACGACGTAGAAGCATGACCGAGCAGTTCCCATGACTTTCTTTTCTGTGGATTGCTGTAATGAACCCATTTTTCATCACCCGTCAGGATACGATGAAGAAACCTCTTCCTTTTTTGCCGCTGGAGCAGTTGTTCACAGGCGAAAAAACGACGTTCAACATCCCTTGCTTTTAATTCATAAGGAAGCCAAGTCCTCTGTTTCTGAATCATTCCCAAAACATGCAATCGTTTGGAAATGGATTGGCGGGTAACTGCTAATACTGAAGCAAGCTCTTCTTGCGTTTGACACGGATCATTGAGCAATGCCTCCAAGCGTCTCCAGCGTCTTCGAAGGTTTTTGGCCTTCCTTTTTGCGAAAATTAAAATCATCGTCTTTGAAGCGACGGAACCAATCTCGGCACGTTGTTTCACTTAAAGCGGCATCTCCATAAACTTTTTGTAGCTCTCGATGCGCTTCAGCCACCATTTTTTCGAATGAAAGAGGAAAATCAACATTTCCCGCAAATGACGATTAATGGGCACAAAATCAGACATTTTCACAAAACCAAAACTACGAGATATCAAAACAAAATCACTAATGTGTTGAAGTAGTTTGTTTACCATATGACTAAGCTTGACGTTTAGGTTATGTTAGAACCGACGAGCACACACTGCTAGCGGCATCTGTTGACAAACAGCGGGAACTTATTTGCGCATAGTTTTTTTTCACCCTCTTTTTTCTTTTTTTTCAGCTAATAATAACCTTTACAATTTCATGATATTCTATGCATTAGTCAGTTGAGTTATTAGGCTAAGAGTAGCGCTACTTTTGAAATTTTCAAAGCAACGGATCAAAGAGAATTTCGTGGTGTAATTTTTCACTCCGAAGCAATGACCGTTCAAGCAAAACAATCACTGGAAAGTGTTATGGAGACTTCGCTCCATCATAAACAACAATAAATCGATGGTTTGCTGATTTCAAACGTGGTCGTAGAGACACCGATGATGCACGACGCAGTCGACGTCCAAATGAGGCGGTAACACCACAAACCATCAACAAAATCCACAAAATCGTTTTGAATGATCGAAAAGTGAAGTTGCGTGAGTTAGCTGACATCGTGAAGGTATCAAAAGAAGGAGCTGGCTTTATATTGTATGAGCATTTGACTATAAGAAAGCTGTGTTCAAAGTGGGTCCCGCGTTTGCTCACTGCTTACCAAAAACAAGAACGTGTTGATGATGGCAAAACTACATGAATTCAACCTTGAATTGCTCCCACATCACCCCTATTCGCCAGATTTGGCTCCCAGCGCCTACCGGGTGTTCGCAGATCTAAGAAAACTACTCGCCGGTAAGAAATTTCGCTCTCATCATTTGTCGAAAACTTCTGCCACCTTGGATTCACTTTCACAAAGTGATGATGGATAGGTCACACGTTTAGAAAACCACCAGTATGGCACTAGACTGGAACCCGCGAAGGAGCAGAGGCCGCGGTCGGCTAAAAGATACTTCGAGAAAGTTGATGTTGCGTGAGCTAGCAGATGCCGAGGTCACACGGGACGGCTCGAAGACAGCAGCCAAGAACCGTTTTGTCGAGGCTCTATGCTCCTGAGCGCTGTGAAGAAGGGAAAAAAATCTATGTGGGATGATTTGAGTTATGCCTGAGTTCACTACTCTACTTCAACTTAAACTCATTCCTTTCAACTCAAACCCTTTCAATCACGTTTTGTGCAGACGTTCAAGCCTTTTAGATAAATTAGTTATCAGAACTAAGGTTTAAGCTGATAATCTGTCATTCGAGGTTAGCATGCAATTAGGCGACACGTCCTTAGTGACCCAAGAAGTAGTGAAATATTTAGGTATTCAACTTGACTCCAGACTTACTTTCTGGGCCAAGATACGGCTTGCAGCTACCAAACCAGCAAAGGTCACGGATATGCTAAGTAGATTAATGCAAAAGGAAGCTAATTATGGCGGTCATAAACTCAATTCTCCTGTACGACAGCGAAGTATGGAGAATTGTGCTAAACTGCAAAGCGAAGCGCAAAGCACTGGAGGCTGTGCAACGAGCAGTGGCACTCAGAGTTGCCTCAATCTACCGCACTGTCTCAGGCGCAGCAATATTTGTGATCATCGGGCAGATACCCGTCGATTTCATGGTCTGGGAACGAATGGATGCGTGGGACTCCAAGAAGAAATACGTCATCACTAGCTTCTCAGAACGGAGATGCCAAACCATGCTGCGGGGGCACATATGATGGCACATCTTCAATTGACACATGGGTCAGTTCCTCTCGGGCAACGGATACTTCCGGAGATACCTATACCCCATGGGCAAGGTAACCGATTTCAAGTGCTTATGCAGTATATGCGCTGAGCGATGACGCTGAACACATGTTTTTTAGTTGTAACAGTTGGCTCGCGGAAAGAAATGCTATGAGGGAGCAGATTGGCGACATCGCGCCGAGCAATATAATCAGCAAAATGCTCGAACGCGAGAACAACTGGAACGCGGTAAAGAAATACATCGAGAACGTATTACGAAAAAAAAGATTGACCTCGACACAGTGCAATAAAGCGAAGCCGCACAGATAGAGACACAAGAAGACGAGCCTATAGCATAAAAGCTGGCTACAAATATGGTGGACCCAGACGTGGATGAATAGAATTGGTCCTTTATGGGTGCCGTTCTGGGCCCTATAGAAAGCAGTTCCGGGAAAAGTGTCTCCCCAGAAGGAGAGGAGGGATCGTTTAAGTGGCCACACCACACGATGCAGTAGGCGACGGGTCGCTGTAAGGGCAAAGGCATTTTGAACCCTACCTCACCTACCAAAAAAAAAACAAAAAAACCTAATAATCTTATTCATAAAAGAAAAAATACTTTTAATGAAAGTTGTATTCCATTAGTTTAATCAGGTCATAATATACCTGTGAAAAAAGCTGGCGAAGTAACCTTGACTTTGGCAAAGAAAGCCAAATGGAATAAAGCAACGAATAAAAACTTCTGAAAATTAAAATTCGTTTTCTTCCTATGAAAAAGACTGGAAATAGAGACTTGACTTTGACAAATCAAAGTAAAATAAAAGAATGAATCAAACCAGCTGAAAAAATTCAAATTTTAATCTCAACCTTTACGCAAATCTGTCCGTGGAGTATAATCTTCCTGTGTGAAAAAGACTTCAAAAGCTCAAGAAAGCAAAAATCTTCAGCAAACCTTTTCAAAGGAAATTAAAATACGTAAATCGGCGTAAATTTGTAAGAAAAATGCAAAGGCAAACAAAAGGATTTTCACTATCTGGTTGTGA
The DNA here is from genome assembly GCF_027943255.1 of Anastrepha obliqua. Lineage (NCBI taxonomy): Eukaryota > Metazoa > Arthropoda > Insecta > Diptera > Tephritidae > Anastrepha > Anastrepha obliqua. The sequence continues at coordinate 89,581,335 of NC_072896.1, read as the reverse complement.
CGAAGTAAAGCGTAAAAAAAACACGAAGCACAAAAGCTAAAGCAAAATTGAAACAAAAAAAATCACAACTCAACAGGATACCAGAAATTTAGAAATAAAAACGTTCTGAGGGTAAAAACAAAGAAAAATAAGGGAAGAAAAAACTATGCTAAATATTCATGAAAAAAGGTAATTTAAGGCCAGCGTGACTTAACTACAACAAATATTTAACCACCGTTGGGCAATACTAATCCGAATCAACTAGGCGAGACAGCCATTGAACGGGCATCACTTTGCCGAAATGGGCCAACTGTAAGCCGTGCGGCTGCAGAAAAACAAAAAATGAACAAAGCGGAAGTAATGACAATAAAACGCGCGAAAATTAGGTATTTGTTTCGCTGCTTAAATAAAAATGGACAGAAAGGAAGCTAAAAGGATTCACAGAATAGAAACTGTTGTTGAATTATTCGATACGCAAGCAAACACTAAAACCACAAAAAGCCAAATTTTAGGGTAATTGAACATAAACAGACAAAAATAAAAGGCTTCAATAAACAAATCTGTGTTTAAAAAGCAAACGAAAATTACGCCGTGTAACAAAATTTTATTTTTTGTATGCCAATGCGAAGAGATTAGATGCGCTTGAGAGCCGATGAGGCAGTGAAACCAAGTTCATATCCGAAAAACCGTTGGTTCAAATTGTCGAAAAAAATTCGCTTTTGTTTTCGAATTAAAAATGTAAAGTTGTGAGAAAAAATTAAAGAAATAAAAGTAAACTTCTTACTTCCAGATGGAAGTATTTAAACTTTCACGAATACTATTTGAACCTCAGTGGGGGAACTCGAAGCGAACAAGGTTAGATTCGGTTGAAGCGGTTGTCCACACTCAGGCTCATAGCCCATTGTGATGCTGCGAGGAGAGCTTTCCCTATTTCTCCTAATACCAGTGTGTACTTTGCAAAAATTTTAGAATATCTCTGATTTCTGCTGAACTGAGATCTTCCAACTCCTTAAAAAATTATTTACTTAGAATAGTAAGCCTACGTCTGGATAGAGCAGCCAATGGCACAGAAGGTTCGAGATCATCTCTTGCTCCTCCTCAACTAGACGACTACTACAGAAGTCATGTGTTTGCCCACCCATCCTTTAGGCGTGTCTACCTATTAGGCAGTGCCCCGTAATGACTGAAATCAGTGTGCTAAGACTGGTTCGGTTTAGCAGAGATTCTGTGCGTTTAGCATTGAGAGTCGGCCACAGGCCATTTCGCAGGTGGCTTCATTAGGCTATCTTTCGTTTGCTTTCCTTACGATTTCTTCAAGGATGAGTAGCTTACATGTTTGTAAGGGTATCCCCATGTCATTGTCTATGCACTCATCGGTCAATTTGGTGCCGAGTCTCACTAGTTCATTGGCTCTACAGTTACCCTCAATATCGGGATGGCCAGGAACCCATATTATCCTTAAGCGAAATGACTCTGCCATCTCATTAAGAGATGTGCGGCATTTCATGGCTACCTTGGAGGTTGTCGACTGTTTTGTGAGGGATTTTATCGCCGCCCGGTTGTCAGTGAAAAAGTAGATGTAATTTGCAGATATCGTGGCGTACTTTACCAGTGTTGCGGCTTTCATTATTGCCATCAGTTCAGCCTGAAAGACAGTAGTCGCGGAGCCGAAAACTGCAGGAAATCCCCAGATGCTCGGAGTATATGTACACCTCCGCCCGCCTTGCCCTCGAGCTTTGAGCCATCTTACATCGTCCCGTTCCCACTCTTCCCTTGAGGGTAGGTGGGTCGTCAACGTTGTAATGGAAAGTATGGGCGGGAGTGCGTAATGCATTTGACCACTTACTTAGAGTGTTCAGCCTTATTGCCGCACTACGTGCGATATATGTATTTTGCCTGCAGATCTACCGACAGGAAGTTTAAAGTCGCATATAATGCTTTCGGTGGTGTGGTTGACATCGCGCCAGTTATGACAACAGATGCTAGTCTTTGAGTCTTGTCAAGTGTTTTGACGTTCACGCCCCTCTCCAGGGCGTTCTTCCATATTGCAATACCATAGTAGAGAATTGGTCTAATTACTGATGTGTAGAGCCAATGTATCATTCTGAGTTCCAATCCCCACTTTTTCCCAATAAGCCTTCCGCAGGAGTACAACGCGGTCATAGCTTTGCGTGCTCTGTGTGCAACTGTGAGCCCCCAATTTAGCTTCCTATCCAGTACAAGTCCTAGATATTTCGCCTTTTCTGTTCCTCTAAGTGGTTCCCCTCCTAGGAATATGTGTGCAGGTGTTTTATGTTTTCTGCTAAATTGTATCATCCGTTATTTCCGGATTTACTTCAAGTCCTCGATTTTTACACCAAAAAGATAGTCTGTTGAGATATCTTTGTTGAAGGTCACACAAGTTGGAAGGTATTTTCCCGAGATTTCTATAACACTATCATCGACATATGAGATTATTTTCCCTCCCATTTTTTCAAGTCCCTGAAGTAGATTATTGACCGTTAAGTTCCACAGAAGTGGAGAGATTACCACACCATGGGGTGTACCCCTAATCGGAAATTTCTTAGGGGATGTGTCACCCAGATTTGCGCTTATTATTCGCCCAGTTAGCATTCGTTCTATAAAAGAGACTAGCGCACTGTTTACTCCCATTTTCGTTAATGATGTTGTAATAGCTTCCGAAGCGAACAAAGTCCGGTTGAGATTGAAATACGCGAACGAAAGTGCAAATGCATAGGCCTGCGACTGGCATCAGCAGAATGTCACTAGACTGGAATCTATCGCCGAAGAGAACGGGCAAAAGAAACATGAACACGAAGCTCGTATGTCGAATTCACAACATCTGACGACTCGCTCATTTGGCCGCAGATTAAGTCAAAATCTGCAAATCGACCCCAATGGAATTTATTTGTATCGGCAAATTGCAACTCCAGGCGGCGCGATATCAAATAATAATAATTGGAACTTGAGCAACAATAATAAAATGAGAGATGCCGTTTTCTTTAGTTTGTTTAGTTAAACTGTCGCAAATTACAATACTGAATTTTCACAAATTGTTAAGGAGCCTGACGTCAGACTTGGCAAAATCACAAAAAAAAAAGTAAAGTATTTCGTAAGACGCCACTCAATTACGGTACTCAATCCGCCTAGGAACTTTATTCATTCATTTCATTCGATTGCATGCCTGTACTTGCAAGTATACAGCTTTCTGTAGCTTACAGTTTTCTATTAACTCTTACTGTTAAAAAATGTATTACACTGTAGTAGTAGCAGAGAAGATAAATCCATTGAGAAGGTTCAGAAACGAATGAGAAGGAAATTTTTAGAATTTCATCACAACTGGGGAAAAGTTAATATACGAGAGTTAACATAACCGAGCGTAATCAACAGAATTAAATATAGCGTTTGCATTGAAATGTACTTATTTACTATGTTTCCTTCAGCCGGTATCACGCCGAAAAATCGGAAATCAAATGATGTACTAAAAAAAGGCGAAATTTTAGAAGGAACGAGTGAATACACTTCAATAGCTTTTCTTGTCCAGAGTTGAGTTAAAGACTGCGAAAAAACTGAGAAGGTAGGTTAACGGAATGCTAACTGTCAACTAACAATTTGTCTAATTTGTACCATGGGAACCTTTCGAAAGACGATGAAAAGCAATTATTGGGCGTGTCGTTACTTCAGGAGCTCCTAAGAAGATTTTTGGGGTTGGATGTTTTTTCAAGAAAGCAATTGTTTTCATTTTTGTTTGTATTACAATGAGTAATTCGCAATAGCAACATCTCTGGTAGTAGCACTGTATAGCACTCTGTACAGCTGTAGACAAATTTTAACAGAATGAGCATAATAATTCTCGGAATTGTATTTTTTGACAAAATTGCATGTTAATTGTGATTATTATTATTAATCTGTATCTTCATTTCCTTATACTGTATTCTACACTACTATTTAATTTTGTTCGAATTCTAATTGAAATGGCACAAAATTTCTGAAATCGGATTCAAATTCAACGTAAAAAAATCTACCGAAATCAATTAATTTCTACTTATTGATGCCATGCAATACTATCCTTAATTTCATTTATCTGTAATATGAACATGTACTAGGTTGTTCAATAAGTTTTTCGATTCGATAAGAAAATCTCAATTTTATGGTTTGAAATACTATTTCCTATTCGGTAGTGGAGACTGAACATCCATTCACCTGTTCGAAAGAGATTCCAATTTATGAGTTCCATTCCTGAAGTGAGAACCTGGAAGGACCGCAAAATACGCTTCCACAGCTGTTATGACCTCATTTGATGAAAGACGCTTTCTGCGCTCCCATTTTTTTAGGCCTGGAAACAGGAGGAGTCACCGCTAGGGGCCAAATCTGGTGAGTACGATGGCTGCTCCAACTACTTCAACTTTAATTCATGGATTTTAGCCATTGTCAAAATGCATTGCAGTGCGGTGCATCGTCCTGGTTAAAAAGATTTTTTTTGCACACTGGGTCTTTTCATGAATTTTTTCCTACAGCTGGCCTAAAAGCCAGTCTAAAAATATTTTTAATAGAATCGGTGTATGTGTGACGTCACATTTATACAATTTATTCGTATGTTTTTTGAGTAATTTCTTCTTTCATTTCTCTAACGCAACTGAATCAAATTGACGTCCCACCTCTCTGATGAGCGCACTCTTGTCAGCACAGGTAATGTTATCAACCCTCTCTGTAAGTTTATTAAATTTCACTGTGCCATAGAAATCTTACGTCCGATAGTTTCTCTCCACCAGCAACAGTTTCCGCCAATCTATGGCGCACTTTTCTACACAACTTCGTTTTCCCAATATCTGCCCATGGCGTATGAGTGCTTTAATGCGTAGATTTCCGTATAATTTTGACAGATATTCCATTTTGTATGCATTTTACGAGTGCTGCAATTCTGCTATACAAACAACCAAAGCAAATAAATACAATCCAACCAGAAATGGGCAGTTTGCACAGCTAGTCAAGAAGCTGTCACGTTAGCGTCACCGTTCCCCTTTGTATTGGCAGCGCAGCGCAACGCGGCGTTCCCCCGCTGTACAGTTGCTTCGGCTGAATGCATCTTAACATGAAAGAATGCAGTGCTCGTGGTAAAGCCACAAATGCATGTACACACAAATACCTACACGCAGTAAGCTGTGTCTGTATATTTTTTTCCAATTTTCTTTTTTTCTAAATTTACTCGCGTTCCCCCGTTTCTCTCTCCAAGCATATGCCGCTGTGTAATCCCTTTATTTGTATTCTTTGCTCTCGCCAATTTAGAAGAGTTTGTGTGCCAAGGCATTTTGGCGCATTGCTCAATTTTCTTCTTCCTTCTCTTCCACAACTTCTAAGAGATTGCCTGCTCTGCTCTATGCAATTTGCGATGCACTCCACAAGCAGCGGCGTACGGCAGCAAGCCGTCGATCTTCAAGTGGGCTGACGTGCGTTTTAGAATTGTTGTAGTCGAGCCGCCTGAGTGGGCCTTTACTTACTAAGTATATTTGTACTTATGTGTATTTGTGTGTGTATATGCGAATTTCGCCGGCGCTTGTATCGCTGCATTTTGCGATTATTCTAACAATATTTTTCCATGATTACAAACACATTTTCTTTATTTTTCAAACTTTCAAGGTCTGCACAACAAAATTTGCAATTTGCACTTCACTTTGGTGGCGTTTGTTGATATTTCTCACATTTTTCGCGGTTCCCATTTGCCTTGTTGTGCTTTTATTTTATTTTAGTTAGCTGGGTTTTGTATTTATTTATTTGTTTAGTTATTTTTTTATTTATTTCTATATATTTTTTTTAATTAGGTTTTCTCCCAATGCATTTCTGCCAGAGCACTTATCTCGACTGCTCTCACTATAGGCTTTCTCTCGTCTTGTATTAAATTCTTAGAGGTATTTGATATCTTAAATATTTATTGTATTTAAAAATCTTTTCATGAACATCGTGATTTGCAAGTAACAGTGAAAACAGGGCGAGTCTATACAAGGTGGTGATACTTCATCAGCTGATTCATGCCGGATTGTCAAAGTGAGAGTATTTGCATATTCTTTTCCTCTTCTTTCTTCTGCTGAAATTTGACAACAGCGCACGAAATTATTTTGTTTTAGATATAACATTTTTTTTTTCTTCATTATTATTATTTCGTCTACTAAGGTTCATACAGGCCACTTGATTAAATGGTTATATACAGTTAGAAGGCTGGGAAAAAGAAAAATTTCCCGAATATTTTATGAGAAAACTTCTAATTTATTGATTTAAAAATTTCCACACATATTTTGTTATCATTTAACCGTATTTTAAAACATAGTATTGGTAAAAATATTTATTTAGAAAAGAGCTACAGCTGATCTCCGGAACGACGTTTTGCAGTGACCATTATATCTCTGAACTGGATCCTCTGAGATTAAAAAACCAAACAGATTTCATTAAAGTAATGTAGTAATTAAACGCGGGAATACGTAAATAAATTTTTTTTTACATAATGGCGGTTTCTCAAAAAGAAAAATCGATTTTTGACCAAAATTTCGGCCTTAATTGTTTACAAAAAAAAATATTTATCGATGAGAAAAAATCTTCGATTAATTAGTAAAAAATATATTTAATTAAATGTCTCACATTAAATGTCTCACAATATGAAGTTAGGTTAGGTTTGGCAGCCGCATCGCACATAGAGACAACGATGCCACTTAGACCACGAAATGGGTCCATTGTGTGCACAATTTGAAGTTGTTTGCGTTTCAATTAAAGTCAATCACCGCATCAGTAACTGGATCTATGCACAGCTAGTGTAAAGAGCTGGCAGCTGCCTAAAGTCGCATTCAGAGCGCTGGGAATTAAGCAAATAACAGGTGGAAAAAGGTATAATGGGATCTGGATTAGACGATGAGACCAACACTGGTTAATAATATTCGCTTTCAGCGCTTGAAGCTACTGATGAATTTCTTAAGTGTGTGGTGCTTAATCCGCAATATCTGCAGCTTTAGCAAAAAAATGAGAGCCCAGATGTTTAAATCTGACTAGAGCACGGCAGCTGAGAAGAAGGCACTAAGATAAACCCATCTCATCATCCTGACAGCTTCTGCAGAAAGGACTTGAAGCAATCCCAAGTCTCACCACACGGACACCTAACGGACAATGTCCAGTAAGGATACGTACCAAATTCGAGAATTACGGCATTATTAGCCTTCGAAGTTCCCTGCAGCGCCTCCGATCTACACGTGGAGATCTTGCGACTTTACACGTTTGCGCACTAACCCAGCGCTCGGTGAGTTGACGCAAATCTTTCCAGGAGTGGACCAAAGGATACCTACCAAATTCGAGAGCTGTCTATTTGATAGCCTTAGAAGTTCCCTCCAGCGCCCCCGATCTACCCGTGACCAGAAAAATCTCGCGACTTTGCACGTTTGCGCACTAACCCAGCGCTCGGTGAGTTGACGTAAGTCCCATCTTTCCAAGAGTAGACCACAGGTTCTCAAGGGAACCCCAATCGTTTTGCGAGGAAACCGTCTCCAGGGTCGCCTGTCTAGCCGGCTCATTAGCGCAGCAGTCTCTCCGTCTATGTCCTAGTGGCCGGGCACCCAAATGAGCCTAATATCGAGTTATTCGGAAACAATCGAGAGAGAAGCCAGACCTTCCCGACTAATTTCAAACGCACAAACACAAACCCAAGACCCTAAGTGCCACTTGGCTAACGGAGTAGATATTTACGAACTTTACAGTAATTACAAAAGTACGCACCCAATCCACTGCTTCCTTAATTGCGGCTACCTCCATCTAAAAACCCTACAGTGGTCCGGAAGCTTAAATTTGAGCTTGATGGAGAGCTTCCCACAGAATCCTCCCCCACCAACTCCTCCGCCTAACTTCGAGCCATCCGTAAACATGTTTGCCATGCCCGGCCTTCCAATGTTGCACCCCGCTACTTCTCCCTCGAGGGGATATTAATGGAAAAAGTCATTCATCTAATATAACTCAGGCTAACCTTTTTTCTCTTTCCAAAACTCACAAACTTAAATGAATACTTCTAAGCGCCCGTTTTCACTTAATATGTGGAAGACATGAAAGCCGATTCCGGAAAATGAGTTTGAAATGGTTTTGATAATTGTGTTGTTCTTGGGCATGAATATATTATTTCGGGAAGAGCATACCTTGAAGGATATGAAATAAGTTTTAGTTAATAATAAATTTTGTACTTTTATACCTGGTACTTTCTTGCGACTTCTGCACAAATGTTCACTTACTAAGCGCCAATCGAGAAAACCACTGCCTGCCATTATCGACCGGGTTCAATTAAAACACCCACACGGAATATGGATTATAGCATGGCAGGTGCTCTAAAACGATTTTTTCCAGAAGTCTTTCTGACAGACCCTGAGAAATTTGAGTTAAAGGGGCCTTCGAATTTTTCTACATAATTTGCTTTAGAATTGTGTACAAATGTTGAGAACCGAAAGGTTTCATTAGGACTAGACTTTCCTTGTCCGACAAACAGTTAAAGCACTCCCTCTAGTAACAGAAAATAGCTGAATTTTTAGCTCAATAATGACTGGCCGGCTGGTCTCGAGGTACTATGCAGAATTGTTTCATGGTAGTACAGATGGCTGGTAAGACTTCCCGCTGATGCAATGCAATGTTTGTAGAGATTCCGGTACTGAAATATTATTGAAAGTGGAACATATTTTGCTCTTGTTCTAGTTTTTCAATTATCTTAGAGCCACCGCCTAAAGGAAAACTTTTAATGGACACGACGAACTGGATTCTCCTATACAGACGAGAAAAATGGGCAGATTCGCTAAGGGTACAATGCCGGCGGCAGTACCTCTGCAATCTGTGCAACGCACCTGCGCTCTCAGAGTGGCTTCGTCATACAGAACAGTATCTGAAGCAGCGGTGTTAGTTATCAGCGGAACCATCTCCATAGATATTCTAGCACAAGAGCGCAAACGGAGATGGGGGCCAAAAAACACAGGAATCCCAATACAACGCTTCTCCGATATTAGAATTCAAACGCTCATACTTTGGCAGGCAAGATGGAACTCTGAACGGTATGGTAGATGGACAGCGAGACTAATACCCGATCTAAAAAAGTGAGTAGAAAGAAAGCACGGTGAGGTTAACTATTACTTCACACAGTTTTTGTCCGGGCATGGGTGCTTTCGCAAGTATTTGTGGCGAATGGGAAAAGTGAGCCAACAAACTGCATATATGGAGATACTGAGAATGATGATGCGGAGCACACCTTCTTTAAATGGGAGAGATAGACGAAGAAAAATGGAATGCCGTCTCAAATTTTGTGGAGGATATTATCCGAAAAAAGAGGCGTGAAATGGAAAGTTATGCTGAAGAGCATTGACAATAGGTTTCTCAAAACAGGCGAACCTGGACGCAAGGTGAGTAAGTAAGTGTCCTTCTTAGGATGCCAAGACGGCAATGCCTCTACCTCGAAGCAATGCGGAAGCAGTACCGGGGTGGAGGGAAAAATCCAAGAGAAGAGGAGGGACATGTTTAGTTGAATCACCACACACGTAGTTGCGACGGTTACTATATGGTGCGAAAGAATTTTTAACCCAACCTCACCGCCAAAAAAGAAAAAAAAAACACCTTTTATCCACCCAGAACACCAAAATTTCGAACCACCACAATAAGAAACGTACGCTCGCATACCCGTAAAAATCGGTGTAATAGCACCAGACTGGAAATTTATAAACTATTAATAGAAACAATTATCGGCTGGTTTCAACTTTTTTTATTTATTTATTTTTGTATTTTAATTTATTTTTCCTCTCTGTCTTTATTACACTCACAAGCGGAAGTATTTCTTCTCAGCATATCCAGCATTCAAGTTCAACACAATGAAATTTTCGCACAAAGGAAGTGCTTTTATTCGAAGTTTATTTTTAGTCGCGCAAGGCTGCTGTACATGCTTACGTACTTTCTTGGCGTTTCATAACAGTTAACTTTGTTCTTCCAAATCGATGCGAATGCAGTGTATTGTATTTTTATTGTAATAACTAAGCGCACGTAATTATCGGCTTATAATTTCTAGATTTTCATTTTCATTTAAGTGCATCCGGTTTTCTCTGTCTAAGTTCATAGGCAGCAGAGAGATTTTAAATTTTATTTCATTTTCTCACGTCCAATTCACACAAATTTCACACGAAACTCGAATGAGTATTTCTCCTCTAGCCAAATACGGCGCGTGTGGCTATGGGTGAGGTGTTTGGTGGTTGAATAGGTTGAAATTGCTTTCCACGTTTAAATTTTGTCCCCTGCTTCTAATAAAAATGGAAGCGACGCAACTATGATTCACCTTTTTGTGTGAACAAAAGAAATAAATCTAAGAAAATATCAAAATTTCTTAGCCTATGGCACTGTGTTATACGAGTATACACTTGTTAGTGATGTCAATCCCGAGCTCCCGGGTACTTATGTATATGTTACACTTTTTGAAAATGAGTTTTAACTAACCAAAAAGTCATTTAATATTGGGATCCCGGAACTAAAAAACTAAGATCCCGAAAATCTCGGGATTGGTGAAACCTCGATAATTCCGGGATACCGGGTGCATATGTGTAAAACTTTTTGAGCAAAATTTTAACTAAATACAAAATAATTTACATTCGGGATCCCGCAACTAAAAAAAATTGATATACCGAAAATCTCGGGTTTGATGAAATCTCCAATATTCCGGGATTAAGGGTGTATATATGTTATACCTATTGAAAATGAATTTTAACTAACCGAAAAATTATTTAATATCGGGATCCCTGAACTAAAAATATAAGATCTCGAAAATCTCGGAATTGGTGAAACCTTAAAAATTCGTATCTTTTACTCAGTACTAAGCTTTTTTGCAATCACATTTTACTAGTTGACCGTATTTTTATAAAGAACTAGAATAACAGACTTAGTTCTGTCAAATAGATTTTGAATGTGGCAGTTTATAAGTTGACCTTAAGACGTTTTTACTCTGCTGACCCTCACACACCGCCTTATCATCGTGGTGACGGTTCTGTTCAGGAGAATTAAAGAAAAGGGTCAGCTCGGGTGACCTAAGTATCTTCGCTTCTTCGAAATTTGGCCACCCTTTTGGGGCGCACTAAAAACCCCGAATGGGATGTCTGCCAGAGGGCTTCAAACTAAGAGGGGAACTTAAGGTTCAAACCTGATTGAAAAATAATCTAACGGGATAGTGGGAACCTAAAGGTGACAAATATTTATAAAGTGGGTGCTTCAATGACAAAACATAAAGATAATTAATACCTTATTATTATTATCATTAACATAGGGTTAATAACCGATATACACTGCTGGTCTTAGATTAGACGCACGTTTAGTTGCACACAACTTTGCTTCATATTTACTTATTAAAGGACGATAGAAAAGAAGTTGATATGCAAAAACATTTCTTATTTAATGATACTTTAAATATAATATTCAAATGATTATACATATTTAACAAAATTGTGTTTTTCAAACATTTTCTTAAAGCTACTCAAAATAAGGCGAATTTTTCTTGGTCATTAGATTAGACGCACTTTGGCTTTTTAATTTTTATAAGAAAATTATTTGGATTTTAGCTTTATTTTCTTTTTTTCATTTTTTTTTTTTTTTTTTTTTTTAATTATTCTATAACATCTTAAGATTATTGTGTGAAAGTTTGAAGTGCATTAGAGTAAAATTGACAAAGGCACAAAGGATTAAGTATCTACCTCTCCAACCGGATTTCACGCTGCCGAAAATCTTTAAACGCGTTTTTCTCACACTTGCCTTTTTTACGGTCGGTGTCCACTGCAGATTCATATCTACTGCACCGATTCTTTTCAAATTTGGTTTTTTTGTTTCTTTACTTTATTCACGAGGTAATGACGTCGAGTTTTTTTTTTTTAAATTTTGTCATATTTTAAAACAACAAAGTTTTCAAGTTTTTTTGTATGAAAAATCGGTGTTTTGACTTCAAAGCGCTTTAAAAAATTAAAAAAAAAAAAAAAAAATCGACGTTGTTACCTGCGAAACTTTATTAGCTGATGAAACCAATTTGGTTTTTTGATTTTAGTTGATCCAGTAATGAGTTCTGAGGGACAACTTTTTTATGAGACGTCCGCGAAGATTCGCTGCCACCAACTCATTTCTTCATAAAAATCAATGAAAATTTCACACAATATTCTTTAAATATGACTTTATAATGAAGTAATTTTAAAATTTTGAATAAATCAACTGTGTCGAAAAAAAAATTTCGAAAAATATGCTTATTTTACACCGAATTAACCATACTACCCCCTTAAATTACTATTTAATTTATTTAAAAAAAAAAAAAAAAAAATTCAGTAATGAGTACTGCCTTCTTTGTTAGTAATAACTTCATAAATCCGGTCCTTCATAGAATGATACAAGGAATCTATGTAGTTCAAGGAAATCTCGCTCCAAGCACGTTCAATATCTGCAGTTAAAGTTTCCTTATCTTCGTATTGCTTTCCTCCTTCGTATACCTTCCGTGTTAGGCAGCCCCAAACATTTTCAATTACGTTAAGATCTGGAGAATATGGTGGCCAGGTCATGATATTAACGTTTTGACTCGAAATAAAAGATTTTACTACTCGAGAGTTATGAATAGGAGCATTGTCTTGTTGAAAAATCCAAGGAATTGGGCCAAAGAGATCTTTTAATTTTGGAAATACGGACTCCAACAATTTTTTGAAGCGATCGCCGTTCATCTTTTGATCGATAAGAATCAAGTCAAATGTTCCATAAATCGTGATAGCACCCCACACCATTATTCCCCCTTCTCGGCTATGGTGGCGACTTAAATATAGCTCATCTTTCCGCAAATCGTGATAATAATATTGAAATCCATCAGGGCCATCTAAATTAAAACGTTTTTCATCAGTAAATACAACTGAACGCCAATCATTTAGTCGAGTGTCAGATTGGACAGTCCACGTCATGTATTCTTTCGCGAATTGAAGCCGGTTTTCTTTGCGTATTGCATTCAAAGGGGTTTTTTTCTTGATTTTAAGACGCTTCAGGTGTTCCGCCTTTCTGATCGTACGCTGAACAGTTGATAGGCTTGCTTTTACTCCGACCAATTCCTTGATCTTAGCAGCAGATTTAGTCGAATTCGAAGCAATTCTAACAATTTGGCGTACTGCTTGTTTTGATAGTGCCTTTTTTCCCCTTTGAAGTTATTTCCATATGCCTCTGGATCCTTCAAATATCTGTCAACAGTTCTGGAGCTGCGATTTATTTCTTTGGCAATGTTCCGATTGGACAGTCCTTGCGAGTGAAGAAAGTCTACTTTTTGATGTTCCAATAAGCTCATAACAGCAGCTTTTCCCATTTTTTTCTGCAAATGTAGCTCGAAAACACTTTATTTGTTTATTTTTGATATTGTCCAAGCAATACGAAGAAATTTAAGCTGCGCCTAATTCAATGACCAACCGAAAACACGTCTGATTGCCATAGAAATTTCTATAATCTCCGAATGTACAGTTATTTTTTCGCAAATCAACCAGCTGTCAGCATTTTTTTTTTTCGAACAAGATTCGCACTTTGATAAGAAAAGCATTTCGGACAATTAGAACAAGCATGATAATAAATAATTGATTTTGTTTAAAAAAAACGATGGTGTGTCTAACCTAAGACCAGCAGTGTAATAAAGAATAATGAAATAAAACATATATAAGTATTTTTAGTAATCGCTTTATTGCAAATCAATTGTTCATGATTTTTAACCAAAATTTGTTTTACTTTTATTGTAGTGCTTTATGATATACAATGTTTTTTGTTTTTTGTTTGATTACCTGGTGAATGTACAAACAAATCTGATGGTTTTCCAACACTTGACCATGTGAGAAGCATGGGTTTTCTAGATTAATTAATAATGTTTGTCTTTTGTTCTTCTTCAAATATACATATATATATATATAATATAATATAATTGGCGCGTACACCCGTTTTGGGTGTTTGACCGAGCTCCTTCTGCTATTTGTGGTGTGCGTCTTGATGTTGTTCCACAAATGAAGGGACCTACAGTTTCAAGCCGACTCCGAACGGCAGATATTTTTATGAGGAGCTTTTTCATGGCAGAAATACACTCGGAGGTTTGCCATTGCCTGCCGAGGGGCGACCGCTATTAGAAAAATGTTTTTATTAATTTTGGTTTCACCGAGATTCGAACCAACGTTCTGTCTGTGAATTCCGAATGGCAGTCACGCACCCACCCATTCGGCTACGGCGGTCTTCTTCATATACATATGTTTTATCTTTTGGTATTCTTAAAATATATGTGGATTTGTTCAGCCCTGCATGATTATTCTTAGAATTTACTTAATTTTTTCTATTTATTATCTGTGAATGAAATATTCCTTAATTCGTTCTGAAACTAAAACAGAAGAAAGAATATTGCGAGACCAATCAAATCAATAGCTCTTATATTTTCTGACTTTTCAATTTGGTCAGGTTAACGATATTATCACTTTTGTGTAAACGCATTAGATTCTCCAATGCGAACAAGCACACACACGAACGCGCAATATTTGTATGGGAAAAAGAAAAGGGCTGTTTTAGAGTTTTCCCGGCATTCATTCGAATTTTTCTCGCCGTACAAACCATCCTTGGACTTCCAGGAACATTTTAAAAAAAGAATTGTTAAGATTGGTCCATGCGTTGTTGAATTATGCGCTCACCAACACATTTTGCGATTAATTTTTATATTATAGATTACAAGAAATGTATTATTCCTTCCGAATTGTATAGAGTGCTTTTTTAAGAGCTTCAGAACTTAAAAATAATTCTAAAAAGAAATATTGTTCGAAGGAATTTACTTTATTATAATCTGGCAGGTAATCTAGCGAGATTTATTTTCTGAAACTGATTGAAACTGAAGAGTAGGTCTATGCCAGCAGCCCAGGATCGATCCAAGACCTCAAAGATGGAATTCGTGAGGCTATCGAGGCCATAGGGCAGCCACTTTGCAATTCGGTTATGGAAAATTTCGTGAAGAGGATATTGTCCTGTAAGCGTGGTCGTGGTGGTCATTTTCCTGATGTTACTTTCCACTATTAACGGCATACCTTCCTCTTTACAATGAAATAAATATCCGATCATTTTTATTGAAAAGTAGCAATTTTCTTTGAATATCAAAATAACACCTCTTATTGGAAACTCCTATATATTTCCTCAATTTGGACACGTTGTTCTGGCGTTAAACGATTCATGATGACTTGCCAAGCTTCACTGAACAGAAATATCAACACAGTTTGCCATTATCAGCTATCAAACAAAAATTATCGATATCAATAGTGCACATGCATCTAAAAAACAAGTCGTAACTAATTCTTTGAAAAACCTACCAAATGCCGCTGCGCGAGGACCGAGTGGTGCCATTATACGAAGTTCGAATTTCCGACGTGATCAGATAGCTGACGTACATATATTTCGAATTTGAGATAAATTTGGCGCATAAAAAATTGAAGAAATTGTTTCCTCGTCGTTTGATGTCGAAAAATGGCGATTTTGACTGGCCACCGCGTTCGCCCGATTTAACACCACCTGACTTCTTCTTGTGGGGATATTTAAAATCAAGGATTTATATTAATAAGCCACAGACCATAGAAGAGCTCAAGAACAACATCCGTGAGAAAATAGCCGCTATTCCAGCCGAAATGGCTAAAACGGAAAATCCTGCACAATGGGCACAATACGCCGTACAGGCTCAAGGCGGCCATTTGAGAGATATCATATTCAAAAAGTAATGTCAATAAATCTACTTGAACCAAATAAAATGATTATTATCGTCAACATCAAAAAAATTGTGTTTTTTTATTTAAAAAAAAAACACATGGGTCCGTCGAATATCGGCAACCCTATAGTTCTTCCATTTATAGAATCAACTTTAATCGAATTCTATTCAGCCGTTTCGAACATCTGCGTGTTCAAACAGATAAGCAGACGAAAACAATTAAAACAAAGAGGTCTGCCGCTGCATCAAAACCAGTAAAGTGTTTTTTTTTCATAATATTTTTAAATCCACGCATTTGAGTTTCAATATAATATGGATTTCCTACGAAATTTCCAAATACAAATTGAAAATAGAATTCCGTACCAATTTCATCAAAAAGCTTATCCACTACGTATTCCCCTAGTTCATTTCTTCAGTGTTCCAGGAAAAATTAATTGGTCTACATTTTCATTTACTCATACGAGTACATCTCCTTGAATTTTCATAATTCCTGTATAACAATAACAACAAAATACTAACAATAAGCTTGAGCTCCCATAAGGTTTCCAATGGACGTGGATATCAAATGCGGTGCTCATTTAGGGCTACAAATTAGTTGGAAGCCCCAGCTTAATTATGTTCTTGGTACTATATTACATACATTCATGCATGCATGCACACACACATACGTACATAAATGAATTGTAATATTAAATGACAGCAAAAGTAAAACATAATAAAGCATACACAACTAAAGAAGGCCCTGGGGGCAATACAACGCACTCCAGATGTATGTACTTTTATGCTTTCTGCTGCATGCCTCACTCAACTCACTCAAGTGCTTGTCACTGACATTTAGGCTCTACGCCATAACAAAATTATAAGAGCACCAGATTTTCCCAAGTTTTCACTATTTGCTTATTTATTTTTTAATTGCAATTATTCTTTTTTTTTTTTAATATAGTTCATTTTTTCCGAATTTTCATCAATATTTCAGACTTTCAAAAGGCCGCCTTCAGAAGTATAGAAAGAGCAGAGATGAGATTTCTCTGTCTCTGTTTTATAAGACAGTTTGACAGTCCATCGCTCAAAATAATTTTTTTGTTTTTATTTAAAAAACGTTATTCCAACACAAGATTCGATGATTAATTTTGCGCCACCTTGCCCATATATAGAGAGCTTAGTTATTTCAGCCAGAGAAAATTGCATGACAACCAGAGAATGGAGCCTTAGAATGGAACCGGATTGTACAGTCTGTGATGAAACATTTAAAACATTAAGCGAATTGCGATGCATGGCTCAAAACAGAGACAATTAGAATTTTTTAGTAGTTTATATTTTATTAAAAGCGTGCCTGTAATAATAATAACACTGTTATGTGTGAACAGACCGATAAATTTTTTTCAAGAGCTTTTCCAGGACTTTTTTAAATGCTTGTTTCTGAGTTTCATTGCATTTCAATTTCGGTCTGTGAATGAAAGCAGCTGCTGGCTAAGCTTATCCCGAAAAAAACGGAATAATTAGTGAAACTATTTGGAAAAATCATAGAATAAATTTTATGGAGTATCTGGGTCAGAGCTCAGACAATTAAACATATGAATATGAATATAGGTGAAAAAGAAATCCATTGCATAAAATTTTTTTAATGAAATCAGACAGCAGCAGTAAAAGTTGATTATCAGCTGACCAGCTAAGTACGCAATTTTAAAGGAGTCAGACAAGGTTTTTGTCACCTCTACTTTTTAACATTTACACTGAAGAAATTTTTAAAGAGGTTGACCACGATGCTCATGCAGCTACTAAAGTCAATGGTGTTCCCGTAAATAACATCAGATATGCCGATGAAACCACTATTAGCAAGCAATATCCAAGACTTGCAAAATTTGATATCGAAAGTAACCAAATGCAGTGAAGACAATGGGATCAAGTCTAACGTAAGCAAAACTAAGTTCATGATGGTCAGTAGGAAAAATATATGTAATAACATAAAATTGAGTATTAACGGTGAAAGCATCGAATGATTAAGAGAGTTTAAGTATCAACGTTGTCGATGAAATGAAAAGTGGAATTTCTCCTCAGCAATTAAAACAAGGATAAATACAGCACGTCTAATCGCTTTGTGCAAGCAAAAAAGTACTTATCAGTCATTACTTAAGGGGGCAGATACCTGTAAACGGCCATATTTTCCTTGATTTTCATTAAAACTATTTAAAGTGTAAAAGTCAATATATTTTTTTCAAAATAGGCATACAGTTTATTTATATTTTATTTCAATTACTTCGTATTTTTTTTTTATTAAAAAACTAAAAACAAGAGATTTTTAGAGTATGAAACTCAAAGCCGCTGGATTTTGTCAAAAAAAAATTTTTTGAAGTGAAACTTCTTAGGCGTCTATAGGCGAGCGAGAATGGAGAGTAAAATTTCAAGGCCATGCAACGTTTTGGGCATTTTCGTTCTGCGAGAGAGAAGAAAGATATAACGTAGAGGAAAAGGAGAGTGTTAGACCTTATATATACCTTAGATACACTTTAGGCTATTTTTCCTAAGTTTTTCCTTGTAGTTGCTAATATCTAGTGAGAAATAACACTGCCTATTTTTTGGCGCTTGTTTGTTGGTGCAAACTTGTAGGAAACATATTTTCGGGCGTTTTTTGGTCCCAAATTTTTTGGCCTTTTTTTTTTTTTGGTGCCTACTTTTTCCGCTTATTTCCGTTTCCTGGCTAGTGCTTGTGCGCACATAGAAGTGCTATCCATTCCGGCGTCGGATTTATTGGTATTTCCTTGCCGTAATTTGTGCCCTTGGTGCGGTCCTGGAATCGCTGCGTTTGTGCGGGTGATGAACGCTCGGAGTAGTGTGCCACGGTTTGTGTCCGACGTTTACCTACACCGGTCGACCCTTCTCCGTTTTTTTGTAAATTTTGTCTATTTGTATTCTCTGCAAGTGTTGTGAATTTATTTAGATATATATTCTTTCTCTCTCTCATTCTCTCTCGGGTCTCTCTCTTTCTCTCTCTCATTCTATCTCGGGTCTCTCTCTTTCTCTCTCGGGTCTCTCCCTCTTTCTTTGCCTGCCGCACTTCTTTTTTATTTCTAGTACGGGACATAACTACAGTCATACTGATTAATATTTTTGTGTTTCAGATAAATAACAGAGCCAAAATGGACAACACCGTCCAGGTCCAATTTTTCGGGAGGGTCAACTTCAGTGGCAGGAAGATAAATAAAAAGCCTAAAAATATTTAAAAATTGTTTTTCATTTTTTTTTTTTTATTAAAAAAAAATCCTGAAAATACCCTACATTTTCGAGCTCTAGACCGCCGACGCTTTGTCAGATGTTATACGCAGTGGAATACTGTGTGCAATATTGAAGATCGCAGATATGAACAAGCTGAAAGCATTTGAACTGTGGCTCTTCAGACAAATATTGAAAACTCCCTGAACGGATCATGTTTCCAACAATGAAGTATTACTACGAATATGAAGAAAGCGAGAAGTTCTAAAAACTATTAAAGAGAGCAAATTAGCGTACCTCGGGCATCTTCTTCTTCCTTGGTTTTATCCCATTTCACTTGGGGTCAGCACTACTAGTACGTAATCTCCAGATTCCACGATCCGGGTTCGTCTCGGTGTTTAAGTTCGTACGTTTCATATTACTTTCTATTTACTTCGTCCATGTATGTTGTGGTCCACGCGGCTTCTTCGGCGCCATGGCGATGTTTAACACATTTTTTATCATAACTGATTCCAGCTTCCACTGGACATGCCCAGAGTATTTGTATTTTGTATTTTTTGCTCAATCAGCGCAATTTTAAGATTTCCTCTCATGAATCGCTTAGGCACTTTGTCCAGGATTGTGACCAAGGATAGTCACCTGAACATTTTTATTTCTGCCGTTTGAAGTTTCCTTTCGAGTGTACCTCGGCCATATTATGAGAAATCCGATATACGATCTATTGCAAGTTATTATAGGAGGAAAAATGAAAGGCAAACATCGGCATTGGGAGAAAGCAAATGTCTTGGATGCGAAATATACTTCATTGGACTGGTATCGGAGGATTTGGAGAGCTATGCAATGATGCAAGACAGAGAGATGGTTAAATGGGTTAAGTTTTGTAAGCTGAAATTTATATTTATTTGTTTAAGAAATGGAATTTGAATGACCGCTTATAATCAGAAATCGAAAAGGCATAATCAAGAAGAAGAATTCATCTGCCCATTGATAGCAAAGTCTTTCGACTGCATTACCAGATTTTCGGCACCAGTCTTAATTGCGATCCAAGGAAGCCTAGTCCGTACGCTGTATCTACAAAAACTGTTAGACGCCTATTTTTGCTGGCCAATAACTTTCACTACAGCCACATAAACTTCATTACCCATTTATTGGGGCATGTTGTGCGTGACCGTTAGCATATAAGTTGCGTGCATCTTTTCCAAGGGATCTGAATGTGTATGATGCGTAATTATGCCACTTGAAAGCCGAAATGCCGAAGTGTCAGTATCCCTAATTGGTGAAATTAAGGACGCAAAAGTATCAGCATTACAGAGCTACCGCAAAAAAACAAAAAAGAAAAACAAAAAAAAAAGATGAATAAAAATACGAATAGAAGAAGTCCATAAAACTCATTGTAGTAACTAACCAGCAAGTGGCGTCGGAAAACATACAAAGTGCGCCAACTTTAACAGCCTATTAACGAAAATATGTCAAGACATTAATTAGTTTTTCATGTCGCCAACAAATAAATATAATTAATGTCACATAACAACAGGCACGCAGTGCACAAAACACAACAGCAATTTATGTGCGTGTATATGCGTCCAAAAAAAAACCAGATAACAACGAGATGAGTTAATGCCAAGCTGCATACATACATATACTCGTAAGCGCAACTAAGTCACACCACATCCACAATTTCTCACTTGAAGCAATGTGCGGAAAGTGAAATATATTTGTATGCATGAAATTATTTATGTGGCAGCAGTTGTTGCCCTATCTGCTGCTTCCACTTGCACTGCTGCTACTCCGGCTGCTTATGCTGCTGCTGTAAGTGTTGCCAATGCCGCAAACCATAAGCAAAAAGTGCTCACAAGTCTTTGGCTAAGTGCCTGGTGTGGCGTGTCTTACAGTGCGTATGAGCAACCAAAATTAATTTACATAAGCCAGTGGTGGTGGTTGTAATTGTAGTTTTAATTACATATATTTAGTTGTAGTTGTCGGCATCGGCCGCCGGGCTCAACTGTCTGTCTATTAGCTTGTTCAAGTGTTGTAATTTTCACACTTTATTAAGATAATTTAAGCGTTGCAGTTGAGGTGCTTGAACGCCACCGCAGAGTTAGCAAAGGAAATATATGGATTTTGGATTTTTAAAGGGGATGTAAGGGCAGTTTTAATGTGGGGCTTAGTATTAGTTTTTGGCAGATTCACTATCGTTAAATGCATCAAAATGATTTTAGTACAGGTTCCTTCAAGTTGGAGTAGATTTTTTAAGCTCCCACGAAATGCATGTTTTGAGTTTCAGTTTCAGTAAGCAAATTCAGGTCGCAAAGTTTACGAGCTAGTAAGTAGATGTCAGTCAAAAATAAGCAATGACGCCATCTTTTTAATGAGTTAGAGCGTTGGAAGTTACATCCCTAGCTGATTTTCAGTGAAAGCTCGGTGACATTCGGTTCAGTGGAAGCGAAGTTATTGCGTCTACATAAAGTGTCGGTATGTTTGTGTCATCGGTAAATGAGTTTCGAACAAAGAGCTAATATCAAATTTTGTTTTAAAATCCGTAAAACGTTTACCTAAATATTTGAATTGATGACAAAAGTTTATGATCGTCTATCTCGTGCCAGAGCTCATGAGTGGCTTAGACGTTTCAGAGATAGTTGGAAGAACAGAAATGGCAATGAACATACGGACCGCCCAAAATCAGTAACCACCGAAAACTCCATCGAAATTTTTCGTAAATTTATCAAAAATGAACCGAAATCATCGTTGGAATTTACGAAATCGGGGTCGACTATCTCCAAAACATGGATTTATGGCATTTTAACTGATCATTTGGGCTTACGACAGGTCTGTGCACGTTTCATTCAGCACAAGTCAACTGAGGACCAAAAATTGCTCAGAATTCAACATTCGAAAGACCTCATTAAAGAGGCGAGAAAAGACGAGAACTTCCACTACAACATTGTGACTGCTGATGAAACGTGGTTTTTCCAACATGAACCTGAAACTAAGCGTTAACGAGCCGAATGGAAGGCCCAGATCAACCACCACCCAAAAATCGCGTTTGAAGAAGTGAAAAATCAAGTCGATACTCATTTGAATACTGCGAAGGAGGAAGCTGGCGCTTATTGCATGTTAGTGCACCATCTGATCGATCCACTCTTGTGACTGATTTTGTGACTAGAAATCGCATTTTTTTGACATTTTAACCATCCATCACTCACCGTATCCGACTGATATGGCTCCCTGTGACTTCTACCTATACGGAAAATTGCATTTGGGCGAGGAAGCAAAACGTTTTGCGTCCCTCCAAAAGGCCATTCCAAAGGCTTGCACCGACATCTTGAAGGACCTTCCGGAAAAACTTTTAGATCGCGCAAAACAGTGTATCGAGGCCAGCGGGGACTATTTTGAATAAACAAACTCGAAGTTATCAGAACAAAGCTCCTGTTGTTTCTGTTTTAGCTCAGTCTTGTTTATTTTAGACTTCACCTTATATACTGATTTTCCTTACTGAAAGCGGTACACATGATGTTTTCAATGGCAAGAAGAAACGACATTGGGGACAAAATGCACCCTTCTTGTACACCGCTCAGCTCCTGGCAAGGATCAAAAAGCAATCCTTTGTGTAGGACGTAGCAGCTCGCATCTCTGTAGCTCTCCCTTATCAAAGCAATTAGCTTATCTGAGATACCCATTCTTCGCAGAGCGGACCAGATGACTTTCCAATTGATGCTGTCAAAGGACTTTTCAAAGTCAATAAAAAGTAAATGCCGCTTAGACTTACACTCAATACATTGCTCGATGATAATTCGAACGGTGTTTATGTGAACGGCACAAGAGAATCCACTTCGAAGACCGACCTGGCAGAAGTTTATACTTATAGATGCTTCCAGATAGATTTTCAGCCGGTTGAGAATTTCGCGTGCTATTACTTTAGCAATCACAGGCAGTACGCAGATGCCGCTCCAGTTGTTGCTGTCCCTGTGATCGGCTTTTTTGGCAAGCTTGATTGGAATTCCCTCTTTCCATTTCGTTTCTAATGAAACGTCAATTTTCCACAGCAACAACCGTTTTTCGAAAGTAATGATTTTGCATGGATGGAGGATGTCAACACTAGGAACCCCCTTTCCTATTTCCGTTTATGGGTGCCAAAGTAAATAGTTTGAAGTGTCCAAGTAAACGTTCCTCTTGCAAAGGTAACAATCCAGCTTAAGGGGTTACGTACGGCTAGCAGCGCCAAAAATGCGCTAAAAGAAACACTGTTTTTAGAAGGGGCAACAATAGAAATAAATATAAAAAAAATTTCACACTAGTACTTAAACTTTATAAAAAATTTATTTTAATTTTTCTTTACAAAAATTAATATATAAAAAATCGCGTGACCCAGAGTATAATGAAAAAAGGTTGCTCCATGGACTGCATCATTTTTCCTTGAAATGTTGCTGGATCTGTGAAAAGTACAAAGCCGGATTTGTGAATTTCGAAAAATTTTGCGATTTACGGCATTTTACAAAAAGTATGCATTTTACGTCATAAATGTCACACTTTAATTATGTTTATAAAATTTTTTAATAAAAATAGCAAAAATCCGCCTCCACAGACTACATAGAAAATACTTTGGAATATTTAAAATAAACCGCATCAAAAAATATTAAAAACTGTATGAGTTATCATGCAGGCCGTGCCGGGAAAAGTGGTTTCGAGAAAAACGAGTAGTAACGGCCAGCTGCCTCAAACGAAGGACAGCTACCTGTGCGCATCAAACTATCGTCGGGCAGTAACGCTTTCTACCCTTAATTTGTATCTATCAGAAATACGCGCAAAACTTCTCCTCTTTAAAAATAAATAAAGCACGACATCGAAATATAAAAAGCACGGCAATCGTTTTGTAAATACAAAAAACTCCTTATCAGTCATGACTGTAACTTAAGGGGTCCCCGTGGTATAGAATTTTCAAAAAATCGTTTTTTGTTTTTGATATTTCGAAAGTATAGGCTTTTAAGAATAATTTGTCAAATTTCTGGAGGGATATTCCCAGTATTTTCGATTCTACAGCCGTTTTAGTCGCCACGCGGCTGCATCAATGGTCGCATATTTACTCTCAAAACTTTAAACTCAATTATCTCAAAACGACTTTTCGGCCTGGTGCTGTCAAAAAAAAAAACTGTTCAACCAAATCGTCTGAAATTTTAATATGTTGTTCGCAATATCAATGACTATCGCCCGTACTAGAATCATAATATTATTTCGTATTTTTTTATTAAAAAACTGAAACAAACCAGATTTTTAGAGTGTCAAATTCAAAATCGCGCCATTCGGTCTCAATTTTTTTTCGATTCAGGGTACGGGACATAGCTACCGTCATACTGATTAATAATTTTTTTGGTTTTTGTATTTCAGATAAACAGTAGAACCAAAATGGACAACACCGTCCAGGTCAAATTTTCCAGAAGGATCAACTTCAGCGCCATTTTTAAAATTATTAAAATTAAAAACAATTTTTTTTTTTCATTTTTGATGTAAAAAAAGTTAAAAAACAGCCTAGCTAATAAAGTTGGGGTTAAGTTGTATTTTTTTTTTTTTATTTTAAATGTTGGAAATTTTTAGTTTTTGTATGTATGTAACCCTTTATTTTAACCGCTCTACACTCCACTAATATTTCAGAAAACCCTAAAAAAATTGAAATATATTTGCAGGCAAAAACAAAATAACCCAATTGTTTACCTAGTTTTTAAATCATAATTACAAAACTTGTAATGTGATGCGCATTACTTCTTCAATATTCCGATTAAATTTGACGAATTATATTAGCGCTCAGATATCACTATCTTAATAGCTTACTGATAAGGGAAAGCAATGGAGGCTCTAAATTAATAAATAACTAATACATAAATTTCGTTTTTCAGACAGGTAAAACATTTTTCAGTTTTTACTTTCACTATTTTTCTTACAAATTTAACATTTTACGAAAGCAAAGGGTGATTTTTTAAGAGCTATAGGAAAGTTTTTCAAAAACACACATATAATTCAGAAAAATGCATGACATTTTTATTTAAATCGATAGTACTGTCCATATAATTCAATGTTTGAAGATTATTTCATGCAAATGTTGACCGCGACTGCGCTTCAAATGGTCCATCCGCTTAGTCCAATTTTGGCATACTCTTTCCAATGTTTCGGCCGGTATCTCACATATAAATGCTTTAATGTTGTCTTCCAATGGATTCCCGGTTATTTTCCCGAATCGAATTTCCCGAATGCCGCTGGCCCGAATGTCTAAAATTCCGAATAACCAAAATCCCGCATCCCATTTTCCCGAATGCCAGTTTCACGAATGGCTATGTCCCCGAAAAATAAAATTTTTTTTTTATTAGTAATAAAGGATTTACTGCAATAAATTTTTGTAAAAGTGAACATATACATATTTGTAAACCAATTAGAGCACAATATTATAAGAAATTGCTTTTAAATAGTCCAATACTCTGTTTTCTCTTCTATAATTATCGTAGGAAGCTGTGATCGCTTGGATTCTGCTTTGAAGCTGATACCATTTCTTCTTTGGTGCAGCTCTTACCGATCTCATATCTCTCATTATTCTTCTGTTGGAACCATTTATGCGTCAATTATTTAAAAATATTCGGTAAATTAGTTATTCGGGAAATTGGTTTTCGGGAAAATGGATTCGGGAAACTGGCATTCGGGAAAATGGCATTCGGGATTTTGGTTATTCGGAATTTCAGACATTCGGGCCAGCGGCATTCGGGAAATTCGATTCGGGAAAATGACCGGATACCCTTCCTGCGTTAATTGAAGCAGGCTTGTCTGAATAGACATGAGCTTT
This sequence comes from Anastrepha obliqua, assembly GCF_027943255.1. NCBI lineage: Eukaryota > Metazoa > Arthropoda > Insecta > Diptera > Tephritidae > Anastrepha > Anastrepha obliqua. Next base: position 89,555,569 of record NC_072896.1, on the reverse strand, counting down.
AACATAGCCACACAGAAAATAATCTAAAGGCGTTATATCGCACGAACTGGGTGGCCAATTGACAGGTCCCGAACGTGAAATAAAATGTTCACCGAACTCGCCTCTCAACAAGTCCATTGTTGCGCGTGCTGTGTGGCATGTGGCACCCTCTTGCTGAAACCACATGTCATGCAAGTCAAGCTCTTGCATTTTGCGCAAAAAAAAGTTGGATATCATTTCACGGTAGTGCTCACCAATCACAGTTATGTTGCTATTCGCAGCATCTTTGAAGAAGTACGGTCCAATGATACCTCCGGCCCATAAACCGCACCAAACTGTGATCTTTTCTGGATACATTGGCAGCTCTTGCAATTCTTCTGGCTGATCTTCACTCCAAAATCGACAATTCTGCTTATTTACGTACCCATTGATCTAAAAATTAGCTTCGTCTCTGAACACAATTTTTCGACTTTAAACTTTCTTACCAGAACACGCATTTTTATAATAAAATTGAATGATTTGCAAGCATTGTTCGTTTGTAAGACGATTCATGGTTAAATTATAGACTAAACTGAAGATGTTTGACAGTGAAAAAACACGAAACGTGCGTTAGCTGGTGAAACCAACTGTTTAGCTAAAATATCACCCTTTATTTCTTCTCATTGAATACTCACTCACACGTGCATATATCACTTATGGTCCCCTAAAGTTTGCTCAACGAAATACTTTTCAGATTTCTTTCACTGAGGGGTACCGAGTCTTCCATTCTAGTAGCAGCGACGAAAAAAAGTGCAATTCATTTGATAACAAGAAAAAATACACTGTCACATCTCTGCAGAACTTTTCTATTGACAACCATCATTATTTGGCACTTTTGCAGCCATACTCGACAGACAAAATCGCTTAGTAGAAGTCATAAATATAATCAACGTATAAAAAGGTGGTGTGCAGGAAGACTAAAAAAATTCAAGTAGCTAAGGAGGAAGCAGAAACAACCGCATCTACAAGCAAAAGGGGAGAAGCTTACGAAATTTTAAGAATGACAAAATAATCTAAGAAAATGTGGAGTGCTTTCATTTGCTGTATATCTCCGCGCACACGCGTGTATTGCACTAGAGGGGGTAACATATGCATGCAAACTTAGATGCCTACATACAAACACATCTACATATGAAGCATCTCAGCTCATAAATAGGTTACGCATTGGAATTTTTTATAACCCAAAACTGAAGTAAGATATTCGAGTAAACTGTAAGTGGCCAAAAGCTCCTGCTGGTTCATTTTCCTACTACTTCCGAAATGAGTTGATGGCTGCGATGATGGGCATAGTAATGGCTAGAGTTTTGCTGATAATGTAGCTCTATTGTGGTGCTGATGTGAATGACCGAAGAAATATGGAGAATGGCAATGAAAATTGCCGTGCCTAGTGCTGTTACTCACTTCTGAGGACATGCAGACATATCAAAAATATTCAAATAGATATGCGTAACGTTGGTCAGCTGCCACTGTTTTCAGATGCTATTTCACATTTTTTCTCATTGCTTCCGCAATGGGGTGCAGATTACATGCAAACCATTTTTACACGCAAGTATAGGGTATTTTTTAAAAGCATGAGAACTTAAAATGATATCACAAAATAGAAATATTTTTGGAATAATTTTTGTTTTACGTCATCCGTCATATGTCCGCTGCGGCTACGCGTTACATGGCCCATTCGATCGGTGGCAAGTTGCGCCGTCCGCTGGAACCAAACGTCGTCGAGGTTTAGCTGATTAATTCTAGGAAACAAACATTTAGTCAACTTAGCTCGATAGCGCTCGCCATTCGCCGTAACGACAGCCCCTTCATCATTTCGAACAGATTTATTTTTTGCAAAGTAAATTTACACATCTCGGAAGCATTGTGCTGGCTTTAAACGAGTCATGATGATTCGCCAAACTTTTAGATTAGACTAGATTAGATTTGTGGGGAGTTAGACAAATCCAAGCACTCAGTCTGGAGACCATTGTAATACGCCTGTATAGATTTCAGTAGAAGGAATAGAGAAATAGAAAAGATAAAATGTGGGTGGTAAGACGGATTGGATTTGATTCATTGATGAATCTTAAGAGATCCGGCAGAGGAAGTGTATGAATTTTATACACACTCAGTATATCGCAACCCAAGGACGTAAGTCTGATTCTAGAAACCGCCGGTCTCCTACAGAGAAAATGCTCTGCAGTGTCGTCATCCTCAAGACAGGATAGGCATATCAGGCTGTCGACGACTCCCATGGCAGCCATAAGCTGACCACAAGCGTTGTGCCCTGTGATTACACCCACCAGTACTCTCAGGTCCTTTCTGCTGAGTTTTAGGAGAAAGTTCGCTATTTTCCTGTTCCGTTCTTTCACAAAGCACTTGGCTACTCTGCAGAAGCCCAACTCAAATCAGCGTCCTCTATGGGTAGACCTCATGAAATTGTCAATCCGTAGTTGAATCGATGCAGAATAAACGCCTAGAAAGGATTCAAAGCCTAGTGGCACACTTTCAGAGTCTTCACTAGCCAGTGTATCAGCTAACTCGTTCTCTGTAATAGCACAATGTCCAGGCACCCAAATAAGACTAACTTCGTTGTGTTTTACAACACTGTTCAGTTTTGTCTTACATTCACCGACTAACTTCGAAAAGCAGCGTGAGTTAGTGCAACTTAACTCTCACTACAAATTCCATTGCTACTACCCCACCACCTTTTCTCAATTAGCCAGTATGCCACGTTCAAGATGGCATAGTTTTCCGTAAAGAATACAGTGTGCATCTGTCCTGTGTCATAGGAGTAGTTAGTGTCTTCGTCTAAGTACCACCCAGATCTGCTACCATCACTGATTTAGGACCTGCAGGTATAGAAAATCTGCTGATACCCCGTTAATAGGATCTTTGGACTTAACTATTGATCTCTATGTGGGTTCAAAACATCATACTGACCTTACATACAAAACTTACTGAACAGAAATATCAACACAGTTTACCTTTCTGAGCTGTCAAACCATTGTTATCGGTATCGATAGTTCTCATGCGGCTAAAAAAATAACCCGATACATTTGTTTTCTCAGTTTTCTTCAGTATTAGTCAGTTTGTGGGTGGACATGTGTATAATTTAGTCCGACTTCTAAGCAAGTCTACTTTATACACTTCGTTATGGAGCGCACACTTGGCATACTTACTTATTTATTAAGTGTTACACTGCAATGATCTTTCATTTATTTCACTTTTCCGGTTGTTTCTGGCATTCACTTTTACTTTCAACCGATGAGTTATGCTGGCTTTCAAATTCAACAAACAAAATTCCTGAAATTTAGATGTAGGGTAGAGTTTCTGATGAAATCCTGCAATTTTTGTTTTTTTGTTGGTGAAAAAAAATGTTTTACATCGCTAGAGTTATTGCACAAGATCAACATATGGCTCACCTATGGCCCACCCATATTCACATTGATTCTCCTTAAAGGCCACAAATAAGATTTTTTTCCGAAAACCGCTTTTATTACGAGTATTTATACATAATATTGAAGATATTTATTAAAAAAATTTCATTTTTTTTTAATAGCGACAAAACAAAAAGGTAACCTAACCTATACTATAGACTAAAATCCATGCTAAAACAGTTTTAAGTAATTTACGATGGGACGTGATTCTAGAAAGGTTTGAAGACCACTTCGGAGTTCTAAAAATATTAATAAGTCGTGTTCAGTGAAAAGAAAGATTGTGTTTAATCTGAAAATAGCGGTGCGTGATGAAAGTGTTCAGAGTACATCTCCTAAAAACTTGAAACAAAACACTGAAGATGATGTACCTCAAGACAGCATTACTGAATTTCGAATAATACATTTTGTTATGGTACTGGGTTGCCAATATTCGACGGACCCGACGGATTTCGATGACTCTTTGGGCCCATTCCAACCGACGAGGCTTGTCCGCAGGCAACAATCTTTGCGTGAATTGAATCTTATACGGGAATAAATGCAAATCAATGTGGATAATTCGTTGTAAAGTGGTCCGAGCAATGCACAACTGCTGAGAACAGCAATTTTGGGATGTCCTTGGCGACGCCTTGGTCAGTTTTGATTTGGCCTCTTTGCATTAGAAAGAGCATCCCCAGTCGAAAACCTTTCGTACAAACATTTAATGGTGTTCTTAAAGGCGCACTTTTCACATTATTAAATTTTTTATACGCACGTTGAGTTTTCACAATTGACTTCTTTTGTTGAATGTAAATTTCAACAATTTGGGAGTGCTCGCATGGCGTGTACTGTTCCATGGTAAAAATTTGCTTGGACTGACGCTTCCAACGCAGTATGTCATTAAGCGATCTGACGTCTCTGTCAAAAGATACAGTGTTGCCAGATGGGTTCGTCGAATATTGGCAACCCTGTATATGGGAATATAATAATTCGTACAACTCTTCATAAATCGATAGCAAAACTTTAAATCCGTTTTCTCAAAACTAGGTTTTTTGAACTGGTGATCACTGTGACTGAAAAACTGCTTGGTAGATTTCAATAAAATTTATACTGCTTTTGAAAAACATAAAGAACTCCTTAATCGAAGGATTTTTTTCAAAAATTTCGATTTTTTTTAACTTTTTTTAATTTTTTTTTAAATTGTCGGTTTCATCCTTGAAAATCTGAAAAATATTTCCTGAGGCCGCCATATTTTTAATTTTGAAAAACAAAAAAGCTTCGATCAGGCACAAGATTATCTATTAAGAAAAAAAATGTCTTATGTCCGATTGATTTAAGATGAATCTCCAGTGACTTGTGATGATCACTGCGAGGGACTTCTGAAGAGACAGGCTCCACACAAACAGCGATAACTTTTACAATTATTATTTTTTTTTTTCATTGAAATTTTGCTAAAGTCAAGTGAAAATATGATGTACTAATGCTATGTTTTTGTTTTTGTAAAATAAAGCAATTGACTAGCAGAAAAATTATTAATGAAAATCATCATTTTTTCGAGCCTCTGACTACACCTTATGGTATATAGTATAATGCCAATACATGAATCAATATATTACTAATTTCCTTGTCACTGCTCTTTTCTTTAGTTTCTGCACTTTGAAATGCACAAATAAATGAAAATTTATGTAAATAAAGCAAATTGCTTTGTTACTTCAGTTACACAGTTGGTATGCCGGAAGCCCGATGAAGGTCGCTATTTCCTATTTAGTATGGCGACTTTACTCTGCTCCGCAGGATTTTGTTTGCATACGTTGGATAGAGGTGATCTACTTTTGGATCATTTGAAACAGAAAACCAGGCTGTGTTATTTCAAAGACTCTACTGGCTCTTCAAAGCAAACATCTTTTTTGACTATAATGGAAAAATCATAATTTTTCAGTTCTTTTGAGAAAAAATTCAGTAAAAATTTGAAAAGCTGTATAGGCCAGTAAACAACAAAATTATACTATGTATAATAGGGCGGGTCGATTTAAAAATCGCTCATTGCTCTGTGAAAATCGTATTCTAGGGATCAAAATAAGAAACTTTGCCGAAGGAACCATACCTCTAAAACGAATTCTGATGTCCCCCAATTTGAGTCGAACGAAAAATCCCACTTTGACCCATTTAGAGTGCTCCAATCGAGTCTAAATGTATGACCGACCCCCACTAACTTTGGACGGCCGATCCACCCATGTCAGTGGCACACCCCCTGGAACTCCCCAGGGGGGTTCCCCATACAATCATTTCAAAATATCACCATTTTGGGCCTTTACATGAGAAAAGAAACTAAAAAGTTCGACCGTAATTGGGGGACATCAGAATTCGATTCAGAGGTATGGTTCCTTCGGCAAAGTGTCTTATTTTGATCCCTAGAATATGATTTTCACAGAGTAATGTGCGATTTTTTTGCTTCCCCACAAAAGACACTAAAAGTTCGACCTAAATTGGGGGACATCAGAATTCATTTTAGAGGTATGGTTCCTTCGGCAAAGTTTCTTATTTTGATCCCTAGAATATGATTTTCGCAGAGCAATGGACGATTTTTTTGCCTCCCCACAAATCGACCCGGCCTAATATATAATGATGATTTTCCTAAGAATTAACCGATTCGTCGTTCTTGAAACTTTTCAGGATCGAAACGACTTCGTGTGAATTCAAAAATCACGGTACGCAATGCTCTAATTTTGACGAAATTATTTTAAACATATTTTTGAAGTACTTTAATTTCAGGCAATGTCAAAACAATGTGTTCTTTTAAATTCACAGCGTATCTAACCCCTTAAAAGATACTTTGCCAGCCGAAGATTTTGGCTTATTTCAAAGTGCAATATTTTCTTTCTGAGATAGTTTAGCTATTAAGAAAAGTTGTATGATATTGATATGAGCAATAAAAAGCATTAATTAATTAACTAATTAATCTCTAGGCAAATCAAACATTTCCTATGAAATTCTATCGCATGCACTTAGGTATATACAGATTTAAGCATCTGCATATTATTAGTAATGAAATAAAAGTTTGCCAAATTTATCAAAGATTTAATAATTTTTGATCACTAAGAAACCACTTAATTTTTTATTTATTTATTTTTTATTTTTTTTTTTTGTTTTTTTTTTTTTTTAATTATCGAATTCCATATAAAAATGCTAAATTTTATGGCTTCAAAATCGATGAAGCAGCTCAACATAATCAAAACCAAAAATTTCAACTGGTTTTTCATATAATAGAATACAGCAGCTGGTGGCCGCGGCCAGGAATTCTCACCGCTCTTGGCCGATTCTGCGAAGCGCAGTTGTCAACAAAAGTTAAAAAGTGATTAGCCATAAACAATAAGCCAAGCGAGAGGCAAAGACACAGCTGAAGATAAACCAATATGCTGATCGCCAACAGCAACAAAAAGCAGTGAACGAAAGGAGCAGCTGAGGAACACGTTTTCGGCGCTGTGACAAAAAGCTATGCTGGGTTAGTGATTTTTATTTTCATTTATCTTTTTTTTTTTCTGTATTGGATGCTGTCTCCGCGCGCTGTTATGCATAACAACTGACCTTGATCGCTTGCAAGTGGATTTAGAGGCTGGTTTCTTCTTTTCATTTGCTCATTCTTTTGCTGCAGAAATCAACAATCAACCAGCCAGGGTGTGAGAAATGCTCTTGATTTCAGTTTCGGGTAGCTGGCGTATATTTTAATAATTTCAGTCAACTCTTTTATCTCATTTTGCCGTTTTCGCTTTATTACAACTGCCATTTCAAGAACTCACCGCTACTCGAGATTGCGCTTGAAAGCAGAAAAAATGAAATACAAAAAAAAAAATTAAAATAATTGCTGCTCTTCACGTTACCGAAAGCTGTGTGGAAACAAGTGTATGCAAAGACGACGGCCAAGCGAGGAAGTTGCCGTCCTAGGCAGCGTGAATGCCACGAAATAAGAAAAATATAAATAAATTTATGAATAAAAAAAAGAATCTGAAAAAAATGTACCACCGTCAAGAATACAGAATGAAATGGCAAATTTACCATTAAAATGCGATTTTTTACCGCTCTTCAAAAGTGAAGCGTGGTAACGATGCGCCAAAACCAGTCGCTGGTAACAACAATCACTCTGCTGTCGTTGCTGTTGGTGTTGCTGTTGCCAAAAAAAAAACTGTTGTTCGGGTAGAACAGCTAAAGAAGTTTTATTTATGGCCGGATTTCATTGAATTCTGCGCTGCTGGCTTAAAAGGTGTTTTTGATAATTTTTCAGCTTATTTCCTTTTTTTTTTGTTTTCTTATACCAACTTGAACGAGCTCTTAACTTGGCTTTCTGCGTTGCTTGGCTGGATTGGCATGGCTTTTGGACAGCGTGAGTGGGCATTCTTGACAGCGACAAACCGCCAACAATCAGCAATAATATCATTAACCATTTCAGTTACTGCCGCAGTGCAAATATGGATGAACAGTAAAACAAGTGCAAGAGAAGCACAGCACCGAGAAAGATTGGGATGCAGATTTTTTTTAACTGGTAACCTTGGGATTTGCTGTTCTTTAAAAATATTTTTGTTGGTTATTATTCTTGTATTGCGATATTGGATTCGTATTTACTTTTAAATGTGCAACTATATCACCTTTATAAAGATAGGTGTGGTATTTGCATGTGTATGTGTGTGTGTACATCATTGGCAGGCCCGGCCGAGCGAAAGTTGCATAAGCAAAAATATTCAAAATACATTTCAAACCCTTGAGAGTCTTGAGCTAAGGATAAAATTATATTTTTCAACTAGTTCGCCGATTTAGACACATTATGAGGTCTTGAGAGAGTCAGAAATAAAGCCATCTTCATTTTCATAATATATGTTAACGGGTTCTGCAGATATTAATGAAGGTAGAGTTCAGGAGCAGTTTAAAGGTACGTTTTCCGACTTAATTGAAAAACAAAATAAAATATATAACAATATTGGTTTGAAATGAAAGCTGGCAAATAAAGCTTCAAAATGAACTAATGTTTCAGTAGGATTGCCACGTATCTAAAATATTAAATTGAATTAAATTTGTATATTAGAAAAATTTTAAAATATGGGCTTGAAATGCATGAGCATGCATGGACATGAAGCATATTAATCTACAAAGATATATTTATAAATAGGGTTACCATCCATCTAAAAAATTAAATTGACTAAAAAACCTAAATAATTAGAATTATTGCAATATGCATAACAAATGAAAGGTATTGAGAAATTTCTTCAAACATATTTATAAATAGGGTTACCACCTATGAAAACGCTTGAAACCAATTCAATATCTAATTAAATTAAAAGATTACGAAATGTATGTAAATATCAAAAGGAAAAGAGTTAAGAATTGTTAATCAGATATATATAACAAGAATGGCAACCCTGAAAAAATAAAATGAGCTTCTTATGGCAGCTAATTAAAATATCTTGTATTAAAAAAATATATTTAAAAACTTACAAAAAAATATTAATATCTTCGTATTAAAAAAAATTAATTAAAATAAAACAAAGTTATATAAGAAAATTTTAGTTCAAAGAATTATGAATAGAGTTGCCACATACATATCTAAGCAATTAAAATCCATAACATATCCAATTCTATTGAAATATTACAAATGAATGGTATCTAAGAATATTTTAATCAGAAAACTTGTGTAGAGATGCTACCCATCTAAAAATTGTTATATACAAATTAAAACAGGCTGCGCATATAGAAGTAAGTTAATTGAAATATTGCAATGAAAATATCAAATGAAAGAACGTAGAAGTTTTTAATTCAGACATATTTATAAGTAGGGTTACCACCTATATAAGCACTTGAAACCAATTAGATATCGGACTAGATTAGAATGTTGCAATATATATTAGTAGATATCCAAAGAAAAATATTTAAGAATTTTAAATTAAAGAATATAGATAAAATGGGTTGCCACTCATCGGAAATACGCTGTGTTATGTATGTAAAATACTACAAAGGTATTTAAAAAAAAAATAGCTCAAAGAATTATAAATAGGGTTACCACGTACATATTAAAGCAACTAAAATGCATAGTATCTATATTTGAATTGAAATATTGTAACATGAAGAAGAATATTTTAAATCGAAAATTTATATAAATAGGATTGATCGTCTTAATAATTAAAATAAGCTTCTTATATAAGTTAATTAAAATATTGCAGCATGAATATCTAATGAAATATATTTAGCAGATTGTAATTCAACTGCAAAGAATTTAAGAAAATTGTTCTTCAGAGAATCATAAATAGGGTTACCACATACATAGCTAACCAATTAAATGCATATCTAATTCATCTGGATCAGGCACGGATGTATGGTTTATGATATGATCAAAATGTGAATATAGGAAAAGTTAAGTTAATATTAATTTGGAGAAAAATAACTCCATAAATTTTGCGTAAAATTTTTGCGCAAACAGCGATGCTACGACTACTAACAAGCCGATCAACTTAGATTATTTTATCGGCATTTTCTTTAACAAGCGAATCTTTTTGAAACAGAAATTTGTAGTAGAAAATTCGTATGAAAAAGGAAAAACCTTAAGTGTAGAGGAAAATCTTAGATTACGTCGGTCAGCAAAGCAGCATTATAAACTCTGGAGCCTTTTCTAATGACAGCGAAAATGGTTGGAAATATAATGAAAGGTATCCGGAATAATTACAGGTACTCGTAAGCTTGCACAAAATATAAAATGTGTTGTCGTATATCCGAAATTTATCACAATCATTCGGAGTTCATAATTTCTGCACAGCCCGTACATAGAATTACTTTTTTTTATCATCAGGGTTCCTCAAATGGCTCCAAATTATACAGCGCGTACAGCGTTAAAAGATCTCTCTAGGTGGGCAACCTTAAACGGTCTAATGGTTAGCCCAGCCAAGACCGAACTACTTGTAGTTTGAGCGAAGTTGAGTTGAGTTTTCAGTTACCATCTATTGATGGAGTATCACCAACCCTATCAAACGAAGCCAAGTAGCTTGGCATAATTCTGGACTCACAGCTCTCTCGGAAAATGAACACCGAGGAAAGGATGAAGAAAGCTTTTAAAGTCCCGCTTTTAAGTATAAGAGTACATCTGACAAGAAATGGGGCCTGAAGCCGTTTATCAACCACTGGGCGTATAATACGATCATTAGACCCATTCAGACTTATGGAGCTTTCGTTCGGTGGGAGGCGGTGCAGGCACAATCCTATCGAAAGAATATCATAAAAGTCCAACAATTAGCTTGTGTAAGAATAACAGGTGCGCTCCAATCGACCCCTCAGGCAACACTGGAAGTGATCCTACATATTCCAGCCATTGATATATGTATATGTTAAAAGGATAGCGGCCAAATTGCTTCCAGGATCAAAGGCATGCTAAAAGAAACATTCGCGCTCACTCACTCTACTATCTGTGGAACACTTGCAAGACGCATCGAAAACAGACTATCTGGTTCGCAAAATAGATCTGAACAAAAACAGTAAAATTCGAATTGCCGACAAAAAGAATTGGCATACGAGAGTCATTTCAGATGATACATGATTTGAATGGACAATGGCACCAAAGATAGGCAATGACACTGGATCGAGAGTATACTCGGAACAATTGTCCTTAAATTGTTCCCTTAGACTGCCATACGGGTGAGGCGCCTTCCAAGCTGAGATTTACGGTATAGACAAAGCAGCAAAAACGATAAGACTGATGGGCATACCTCCAGTAAGCCTTATCATTTTTGTTATTGGAGATTGAATTAGTTTTAAAGGTGACACACAGATGGCGCTATTTATCACTTTATCGCGTTGGCAATACTGAATATATATTCATGACAAAGCCTCATCCCTAGGCTTTGTTTATCAGTATCTGTCATTTCGCTGAAGTATAAACAACGCAGTGTTTTCGTGCTCCGAGTATGTCAACTTTCGTGCCGTCGAAACGCAATTTGCGGGAAGCCTGGCTTTTCTGCTTCAATTTGAAAAAAAATACAGCCCAAGCCCGTGAATTGCTGCAGGAGGCCTACCCAGACCATACTCCGTCGATTTCAACATGTGAGTACTGGTTTCGATGATTCAAAAGTGGTGATTTTCACACCGAAGACAAGGAGCGTCTTGGCCAGCCCAAAAAGTTCGAGGACGCGGAATTGGGGGAATTGGTAAACGAGGACTCGTGCCAAACCCAAGAAGAGCTTGCTGAATCATTGAGCGTTGATAAATCAAACGTTTGCAAGCGTCTAAAAGCGATGGGAATGATCCAAAGGCAAGGACATTGGGTCCCGTACGAGTTGAAGCTGCGCGACGTCGAACGGCGATTTTTTACGTGCGAATTGCTGATCGAGCGACAAAATCGGAAGGGTTTTTTGCATCGGGTGGTGACTGGCGACGAAGAATGGATCCACTACGATAACCCAAAACGCAAAAAATCATGGGGTTTGCCCGGCCACGCATCAACGTCGACGGCCAATCAGAATATTCACGGCAAGAAAATCATGCTCTGCATTTGGTGGGATCAGGTCGGCGTCGTATATTTTGAGCTGCTCCAACCGGGCGAAACAATCACGGGGGATCGTTACCGACTGCAATTGATGCGTTTAAGCCGGGCATTGAAAGAAAAACGGCCGAAAACGGTAAAAAGGCACGACAAGGTTATTTTGCAACATGACAACGCTCGGCCGCATGTTGCTCAACCTGTCAAAAAATACCTTGGAACGCTTGGCTGGGAAGTGTTACCCCACCCGCCGTATAGTCCAGACATAGCTCCCTCCGATTATCATTTGGTCCGGCATATGAGTCTCGATTTGGCGGACCAGCGGTTCTCCTCGTACGAGGCTACCAAAATATGGGTTGAGTCATGGATAGCCAAGCAGCGGCCAGAATTTTGGAGAAACGGCATCCGGAAATTGCCCGAAAGATGGGCGAACGTTGTAGCTAGCGATGGCCAATACTTCGAATAAAATATTTTCTACCGTTTTTTCACAATAAAGCCCCAAATCTTCGAAAAAAACCTTTAAAACTAATTCAACCTCCATAATAGTCCAGTAGCGATCACGGCACTGCCCTCCGCACGCATCAATTCAAGATATGTTATATAAAGCAGGAGGTCGCTCTCGCTCATTGAACAACACAACATCACAATTCTTCAAGGATCTGAGCTTGGCCTTCAGCGAGTGATAGAGGGCATAAGCATTCCTCTAATCGAGTTATACACTACGATTGACCTGGGCGTAATCGCGGAAACCAATTAAAGGAGGTATCTAACTAATAACTGCAGGATCTCCAAAGCGCTCTGACCAAAACTAAATCTTAAAAAGAAAAAATGTCTGCTTGGATTCAACAGATCAACTACCAGCCCCCTGACAAGTGTTATAACGAGTCACTGCACTATTGGCACCCTAGCCAGTAGAATGTGTGTACCTCACAATGACTTCTGCAGGAGCTGTGAAGATGAAGAAGGAATTGAGTTGGTACAATACCTCCTGCACTTCAAAGAAGCCGTGCCAAATATTTTAGCGATTAATTCTTTGAAGACCATTTGCAGAATGTCTCACTGGAGGTACTAATAAGCTTCTTAAAAAGATCTAAGTAGCTTAAACAACTTAGTTAGTGGATAGAAATCAAATGCAGGTATCACAATGGGCCCTGGAACCACCGAGTGTCTTGTCTTAGAAATGCAACCTGGCTAACCTAACCACACAGCGCGTAGCCGACATGGGTTTTAGTGAACCAAAAGTATTGTAATAGAATTTTATATACTTATGCATATATGTTTGTATGTGTATATAATTATATAGACATATAAATACTATTACCACAGCCCTCCGCTTGTCTTTGACACCATCAGTATTGCACTAATCCCAGCGGCATTCTTTACAGCAGCGCCACATAGCCGTTGCTGCTCTCTTCCCATACTTAGCAGCAGAAGCGCATAGCAGCATCGTACGCATTGTTATGTTTGCTCCTCCGCAGCATTATCGGGCATTTTGTCGCATAACTTCTTTGCATGAATTCGGCACACCTCTTTTTTCTTTTCAAGCTACTCGAATTTAATTTCAATTTTTCTTTTTTTTTTCAATCTTCAATTCTTTGTGATGCTCGTTTTCAATAATACAAGATATTTTATTGCTTCGGCATGCATGTGTGTGCGTGCGTATATGTGTACACCTCGCACGTGGGTCTAAATACAAAGCTACACTAAAAACAAAGCCACACCACAGATACATATAGACAAAAGCATATGTATGTATGCATGTTCGTACGTCTCCGCATAAATTCATGTATGTATTTTTATATTATATTTTTTGGAGGTCAACTGCTTATGCAGCTTTATCGACAGCCAGCCAAAAACAAAAAAAAAATGGATAAAAGTTGATTTTTGCAGAAACCAGAATTCTTCACGTTGGACGATATTAAATTCTTCGCTACTTGCTTTTGGGCTTTTTTCTGTTTTATTCTTTTATTATGTTTGCTGAGTTTGCTCTGCATCCGCAGAAAACAAGAAATGCAACAAACCCAAAATCGCATTGAACAACTCCTACTCGTTTTCATAAATTTGAGTTTTTAGTGCTATCAGCATCACAAAAGCAAAATTGAGTTTTGGTAAAGTTTTTGTGAAGCAGCAACTCTGCAGCACTTTGTTGGCTGGTACCTTTTCACTTTCATACAAAACTGCAGTCTGCAAGTGTGGCCTTGAAAATTACTGGTTATAATGCCAACCGGATTACGGAAGCAGCAGCAAATTTTAGTTTGAGAAAGAATCTGAGTAAAATATGTGAATAGTAAAATTTCAAAAATAATGCCCAGCAACTCTTATAAAAGGCATTCTTCTGCACTTTTATTGGAATGTGCCCGCCCCTTGTGGCAGGCAATGGCAAACCTCCAAGTGTATTTCTGCCATCGAAAAGGTCCTGCTAATAAAACCATTTGCCGTTTGGAGTCGGCTTAAAACTGTAGATTCCTCCATTTGTGGAAGAACATCAAGACTCATGCCAGAAAGAGAAAGAGGAGCTCGGACAAACACCTAAGAGAAGTGTACGCGCCAATAATTAACTTTTTTTATGGATTTGGGCGGGCCGAGAGAGAATGAGAACTACAGCACAGCAGATCTGGATACCCACTATTTGTAAAAGCTAAAAACGCCAGTCTGGCACTCCTCATTTTGAAACAATTTTGAGGCCTCCAACAGGCAGATATCTACAGCCAGCCAGAGCTTTTGATGTAACGGAGAAGATTGATGGAATTTAGGTTGACGCACCGGCCCAGACTGTCGAGAAAGAAGCATTCAGTGACCTTAATCGTCTTGCAGCCAAACCCGAACACTTAGAGAGAAAGTGCTCCTCAACAGTCTCCTTCTTTGAAAGGTTCCCAAAGCTTCTGCAATGAGAACTAAAAGGCGAAACTAGCTTTCCTGCGTGTGTGCCGATCATCTAATGACCGGTAAGTACAGCTATGAGTTCAGAAATTCAATGATGTGAAGTCCTCAGGACTTTCTGCGTGCTGCGTCTATAGTACTGGGCCAAAGAGTTTTCGTAGTAGCACACAAAGAAATGGGACTACTTCTGTTCCACGGTTTTTTGAGAAATTGTACAATTCTCCTTTACCAATAGTCAGTGGGATGCCGATGACCGTGTAGGAGATCTCTGAGACCAATTTAGTCCCCTTTCTCGCAAACTCATCAGCAATTTCATTTCCCTCTATGCTCCTATGTTCCAGAATCCGGATCTGGGAAATATTGCCCGCACACCCAAGATATTTGAGCTCCTCCTTACAGAAGTTAACCAGTTCGGATCTGCACCATGGCGTCGTTAGAGCCTTGATCGCGACTTAACTATCGGATGAAATGTTAATATCTCCCTCGCTCACACGCTCCCTAAAAATTCTGCATTCCTACAGGATCGCAAAGATTTCTGTCTGAAAAACACTTGCCGCATTCGGAAGCTTAAAGCCCTTGCTCATACTCCCGTTTCCATTATGAAGCCGTCAGTAATGACAGAGGTACCAGCATCGGTACAGATTCTCCTGATCCCTCCCCCGCTATTTCCAATCCTGCTTACTTGGAAAGATTGCCCCGGCGCAACCTCTTTATCTCCGCCTTTCAATCGGGCTGCAGTTTTTTTTATGTGATAGAGCTCTTGGTTCAAAATTATGTTTGCCCAATTTATTCTAAATATCCTGCGCAGTCATTTTTTGATAAATATTTATATTTAGCGATCTGAGGCGTTCGAGGAATCTTCTAAGGATGACAAAATCTTAGCTCTCAAACTTCGTGGGTT
This sequence comes from Anastrepha obliqua, assembly GCF_027943255.1. Lineage (NCBI taxonomy): Eukaryota > Metazoa > Arthropoda > Insecta > Diptera > Tephritidae > Anastrepha > Anastrepha obliqua. Next base: position 89,539,866 of record NC_072896.1, on the reverse strand, counting down.
TCTCACGGGTCATCATCGCGAAGAATGCATGCCGTAAGACTTGGAGTTGCTTCGAGTCCTTTTATCGGCAGCTGTATGGAGGATGAGGTGGAATCATCTCAGCACCTTCTCCTTACCTGACTAGGATTTAAACAACTTCGTTCTCATTTCTTTTTTACGTCTGCTGACATGCAGACCTTGATATCAAAAATCTGATGAACTTCATAAGCAGCATAAAGCGGTTAACATAGCCGCAATTCAGTCATAGTTCGTTGGCTACAAATGTTCAATCCTTCCTCCTTCCCGCACATTCTCCTCTCTCTCCTTTCGTCCTTTCGGTTTCCTTCACCTCTTTTCCCTTGCAATGGTATCACAAGAGATGAAATTGATTTCTTCGTCTAAGTGGGCCCACTCCCGGCAACCATTATAATCTAACCTAACCTTCCTCCATAACACACCACGTTTCCGATCCTGTTTCTATACTTGTGTTGAAAATTCGTGATTTAATTGAGGCCCTACGATTTCCTGGCAGTTCAGAGCTTGTGGTAGGCCTTGCGAACTTTGTTTTTGCGCGAATCTGCGTCTGTATCTGCTCCTCCGTCTTTGGATTACATCAATTGAACTCCCTCCGGACATTTTCTGTTTGTCTTCTGTAAAATGTTTCTATACTAATCGTCTCTTAACATTCCCACATAAATGAACTCATCTAGAGCCCCTCCCCATTGCTCCCACCCCGCCGAAACGGCACGCTTTCTGGACCTCGATGTCAACAGTTAATGGACCAAAGATACAAAAAAATAGTCCGCACGTTCACTTCTGGTGGGTGTTTGGCCGAGCTCCTCTCCTATTTGTGACGTGCGTCTTAATGTTGTTCCACAAATGGAGGGACCTACAGTTCTAAGCCGACTCCGAACGGCAGATATTTTTTTTCTTTTTATAAGGTGCTTTTTCATTGCAGAACTACACTCGGAGGCTTGCCTTTGTCTGTCGAGGTGCGACCAGCTATTAGAAAAAACTTTTTCTTCTTTTTGGTGTTTCATGCAGGGAAAATTCGAGCCCACATACTCCGAATGGTAGTCACGTACCAATCCATTCGGCTACTGTGGCCGCCAACGCACCAAAGATGCTGATAAAATAACAACACCGAGAAAGAGAGTGAGCCCCACTTTCACTTCCATCAAAATGAAAATGAAAATTAAATGAAATGAGAGGAAAAGTTTACTGACTGAAAATTTGCATTTTCAAACTTTCACTGAAGCTTCAAAGTAGACTAAGAAAAGCACACTAAATATTCTTAAATGTGAAACTTTTTAAGAATTTTACAAAATTTACAAATTTACTGCAAAAACAACAATTTACAAATTTACTGCAAAAACTGAAGGGCAACTTTGAAAATCTACTACCAGTAAAAGTGCGAAACTTACCAAATTGAAATATAAATATTTTACATTAACTTCCATGACCACTACATCTACAAAAGTAAGAAAAAAAAAACGAAAAGATCAAAATTGCAAGAAAAAAGAAAAGTGACAAAAAGTTCATAACAAACTCTGATGAAAAAGCACTGACACAAGCCGCACAAGCGACACGAGCTCGGAGTCTAAAATATGTAGCATCATCAAAGAGCAACCGACTTGGAGGTGGGGGGAGGGCGAGCAGTAGAGAAGATGCAATTTGCAGAGGTTGGGTCAGCAGCAGAGGCGTTAGAGGTAACCGAGCTGATAGAAGGCAGTTGGCAGCTGGCAGTTGGCGATGCGGCAGCAGCTGGGCTTAAATTGAATGAAATGGAATGGAATGAAATGAGACGCAATGAAGTGGTGTCATAAATATCTGTCACCTCTTGACAGCTATTGCTTATGTATGCATGTATGTGTTTACTTTATGAAGTCATTTGTGGCAAAAGCAAACAGTTTGCTTTTTTCACTCTGTTTTTTCTGAAATTCCACTAATGGAACAATGCGACAGTTGAGGAGAGAATTTATGCTGCTCAGTGGCAAAGCAAAGCAAAAGAAAGCAAAAAATTACTAAGATATGAATATCGATTTTGTTGAAGATGCTCCAAAAGCACAGCAGTTGTTAAACACAAGCTAGGCTTCACTGCTTCAACAAATGCAAAACACATACGCAGCCACATATAAAAGTAGTCTGCTTTTGCCCCTCTTTCACTCCTTTATGCTAAGCTGTCCAGCCGAGCTCATTACCATTTAAAATTGATAATCATTTTAAAGCTTATTTGTGCGCGTTGAGTTGCTGCGGCGCCCAAAAATTCTTTCTGTCTTTTAATGGGGCATGAATAAAAAATGAAAAATTAAAAATGCTTTTATATGCAAAATTTTCAAAGTTTTTAAAGTGCAAAAAAAAAATCGATCAACGCTTAATTAACTGCGGCCAGCTTAATGGCCATTTGTGTGGTCAACTAACGGTTCATTACTTTCATTGTCTGTTGCTTGTTTGCCGAATTTTTTGTTTCAACTTTCCTGATGGTGTGAAAAAGGTTTTTAATTTTATATTAAAATGCGTTGCGCGGCTTTTTTGGGGCGAACGGATTACGCAGCTTTAATAGTCAGAAAGCACGAAGTAATTGAAGAATTTTTGCTGCAAACATTACTTAAGTGATTTTATTATTCAACTTTGTAAGAAGTCTGCTATATGGGACTTTATGTAGTTCATGTTTTTGTAGCAGTCATTGGTGAGATGTCATGCGAGGCGTTGTTTGTTGTAGAAATGTTGTTTAATATGATTTTAAATGTCGAATGAGTTCAAGTCGTTTGAAGTTGTTAGCTAATTTTATGTAAATAAATAAGTAAATATTTAGTTAACGTTTCCTTTTGTGACTACTTTTTTTATAGGGCCCGCCATCTATCGTTACGGATTTGAACTAGGTATTATTTGCAGAATGGTAACACTTAGCTGTCATCTGATTTGACAGAAAATTAGTTTTATTCTTCCGTTGAACGAAAATGGTTGTGTATACGCTCAAAGAACGCTGGGAAATATTGCGACATTACTTTGAAAATCATGCTACGATCAATCTTTTGCGCACTGTCTTCGAAGATCGCATTATCAGCCGAAATTCTGATATCGTTTGGCCGCCTCGGAGCTGCGATTTGACGCCGTTGGATTATTATCTTTGGGGTGCCGACAAAGACCAGTGTTATGTCAACAAACCAGCAACAATTGATAAACTGAAGACCAACATACGCGATGTCATAGCTGAAATACAGCGAAAATGTGTTGAAAAATTGGACCGATCGTATGGGATGGTGCATGGCTAGCCGAGGCAGCCATATGAATGAAGTTGTGTTCCATCATTAACCGGAAGGATTGTACTTCAAAATAAAAAAAAACAGTTTGGAAAAATATTGAGTAGTTTCTTTTTTATAGCATTTTTAATTCCGTAAAGTTATATGGCGGACCCAATATATCCTTGTCCACTTCCGGGCTTGGTTCAGGGCCGTTGTTTTGCGCCGTCCCATGTGATGTCCGCATCTGGTAGCCCACGTAACAGCGACCTACCCCAAGTATTCTTTGGAAGTACGTGAGCTCTGCTCCCTTAAGGGTTCCAGTCCAGTGTCATTTTCGTGATACTATCTGATGGTTTTCTAAACGTGTGGCCTATCCATCGCAATTTTTGCTCATCGGCTTCTCATTCGTGGATCTCCTCAGCGCGTCGTTTCTGATGGTGCTCGGCCAGAATATTCTACAAATAATGCGGAGGCATTTGCTGATGAAAGGTTCTAACCTCTGTGTGATGGTGTTGGAGATCAGCCATGTTTCACTTCCGTACAACAATACTGACTTCACAAATGTATATTCGCAGTTCAGTTTTTTTTATTTTTTTGGGGGAACAGACTAGCATGTACAGCACTCAGACAGCATTAAGTCCATTGTATTGCACTCGGGTGCCCTTTTTAATTTTCTTTAAATCTAACCAACCTCCGAAGAAATCTGGGTATATGTTGTGGTGCCAAAGAGCCACGGTGGTCGCACATCACATCAGTGCCAAAGGCTTCAACCCGATTCGAGCGATGACGGGTCAGGTGCACACAAAGTGGTCCACCCACTTCGCCCATAGAAAGTGGCCCGTCATCAGTCCAACCAGCTGCATATAGTTCCTTCTGCTTAATGACAGGAGGATCTGCGATGGTCGGTCGGACATGACAGGTAACATCAGTTTTGTTTACCTGTTACCTCTCTCAACTTGCCAAACTCGCTTGAGGGTTAAAGTAATCCATTTGCAAACCGTGGCTTTGATGGCTGCGATACGCGTGTCCCAGGATATTATGTCTACCGACATAGTTCAACCTGGATTTACAGGATTCAACTACCATACACTTGAAATAGTTGAAGGAGTGCCTAAGGCCATGAGCGCATGCAGCTTTGCTGCAGACACATAGAGATCTACCTCGCCATATATTTTCCGAACTCACCGTTGCCCTTGCTTTGGTTAGCCTGCAGTTGACATCCTCATCTGCTCCGCCATCTCTCGTCTCGGCACGTCAAGGAGTTTATTGATGTATTAAATTTAAGTATTCGTGTTTAAATTAGTATATGTAGAAGTCATGAGTCATGAGTCCGACCACTTCATTCCACATGAAACATTATTTTTATGGCGCAATTTCTTTTTTTTCTAAAAGCGCACACTTTTCGTTCAGTAATGCTTCGAGACTGTCTGAAAAGAAATATATTTCCTTGAAACCCATTTCCTAGCCGGAGGAATAGAGAGCATTGCCAACCCTCCGGTAGGCACTCGGGTCGGGCCAGATCTTTTCCTAATTTGGACGTGAATTTGACATATTTCTATTATAACTAACGACTTGAGCTTCCAGGTGGATTCCTAAAATTTTACTTTCCATCGATTTATGGATATAACATCTTAAAAAGGATCCTCAAACAGGACAAAAAAAGGATTTAAAAAGTTACACTTTCGATAGGCCACCTCGAGTCTCGCTTAACCTTACAGATGTATGGAAATATGAGGTATTTTGATTATTTCAACTGCTTCTTCTATTTTTTCATGGTGCATCTATATTTAGACTATCTTTTACGGTCATTAAGTTTAGCTGCACATACATAAACCGGTGAATTGACGATGAAGTGGAGTTCATTTACAACACAAGGCCACCTGGAAGAAATCTGAGTATTTGTTAATATAACCGACTTTCTGCGGCTTTGCAGACTGTTATTCGTCGTGAAAGTATAGATGAAGATAATGATGATGAAGTCGATCAATTTGGTGGTGCGGATGAAGATCGAGATGGTTATTATTTGCCTGAGGAAGAGGCATCAGATATTAAGCAGGAAGAAATAATCGAGACAAATGAAATACTTGACAGCGTTGAAGAAATTGAGGACGATTTATTGAACAAGTCGACCGCTGCATTCCCATGGCAGCCGGTTCCACGTTGCCGGAATGACTCGGGTTTTCCCCAATCAAGGGCTGCTGCCCAGTAAACTAGCCTTGTCTAGTGAACCGTATCTCACGGCTGCGCCAGAACCAAGCGCTGACGATCAGTTTTTCCACGGCAGAGATAGAACAAAGTGGAAGAAAGATGAGTCATCTGTGGCTATTCGTATTCGACAACACAATATTATGCGACTTCGCTCCGCGCCAAGGCATAAATATTCCGTTCCTATTGAGGTATTTAAAAATTGTTTATGCCCAGTAAAATTTCGGAAACAAATCGATATGCAAGTGAAGCCATTCAAAAATGGAATGAAGCACATCCAGTAGCAAAACAAAGAGTTTGGATTGATCTGACTAGCACTGAGCCAATAAATGCCGGGTATTCTTTTGGCCATAGGTATAACAAACAATAATACGCAGAAAGCGGAAGTTTTATGGCTTTCGGATGCTTTGCTCAGTTTTCAATGCAAAATTTCGTCGATTGCATATTTCCATATTTGTTTTGATAACCGTCGAACACGTGAATTTCGCCAAAAAACCAATTAAGTTCCCATTCGCGATATATGGAATTTCTTGAATGAAAACCTCAAGGATAATTATGGTCCGCATGAAAATATTGAAAAATGTGATGGTACAATTATCCAACCAACAAGCGAATAATGGCCGTACAATAAAACTTATAACTTTTTCGTCACATTGAATGAAGCTAAACGCCTCGCTGCTAAAGCATAATAGATTTCATAACGAAACAGAACATTCGAGAACAGAGAAGAAATTGAAGCAGTATCCTAGAGAATACCTGATAGGCAGCTTCAACAGTGCCATTCTCCATTTAACGGTTGCACGAACTTTTTTTTACGCGGAGAATTGTCCAGGAAGAAAATTATAAGAAATCAATGAAAATCTTGAGCGACTTCAAATTTTTACTTTATTATACTAAAATTTAATGGTCTACAAAACGGAGTATCCTAATTTACAAAAAAAAAAACATGATGAAAAGTTTTTACGTTTTTATAAAAAAATTTCGAATTTTATAAATCTTGTACAAAGCTTCACACTTCCTTATACAGTGTAACAATGCGCTCAACAAACGAACTGGCGAATCTTAATCAGGTTTCCTTGATTTAGGTACCAGGACATGAGGGAGGCGAAAGAAACGGGAAAGCAGACTTTTGGCGCTTTATTGGAGCAACACCATTTTTCGACTTTATCAAAAACAACCTAGAACAGAAAATCAAAAAATGGATCCAAATAAAAACCAAGGAATAAAGGAACGGCTTAAATGCCCTTAATCATTCCAAAAACTTCCTGAACTTTTTCCAACAATGTAAAATCTGCTCTAATTCTGGACAAAAAGGGCCTGAGGTTACTCTTTGAAGCACTTAGAGGTCACTTTGCCTGCAATAAACATTTCAATACAATTGGACTATCTATCACTAGTTTATGCAGGCTCTGCTGTGTTGCAGAGGAGTTCATAGAACAATGAATCATCAGTTGGGAAACATTAGGTCACAGGAGACACAGAATCCTGGGCTCGTACCTACTAGAGGATGAAAACTTACAAATGTTCCCACTTAAGGAGTTGGTTTGATTCCTCGCAATACTAAATAATTAAAATTAAGCACTTAGAGGTGCACAATAGATCGATATGGTCGCAGTGTATAAGGGCCTTAGCCTAACTCGTACAACCATCACCATTACCAGCTCCAAACTTAGCTTGTTATAGAATGAACTATAGTTTTTGAAGAAAAGAATAATTAAAGAAATAGGTAAAACTTGTCAATAAGTGCTGCCTTTATAATAATTTCGGGAGATATATTTTACTTATGAGCTGTGAACTCGGACCTCTATATAACTAGAAGCTAGAGATAAGTAAAGCCTTAACTTTACATCTTTTCAACAAATTGAAATTAGCTTAAAAAAAATGAAAAAAACTACACTCAGATATTTTCATGTGCGTATCACGGAGGCAGCCGCTGTAGTCCGAGTTTCGAAGCTACTGGCATGAACCACCAAATAATAGAAAAGATTTCTTCTAATGCCGTACGTCCTTCGGCATGTAATAGCAAAACTCCGAGTGTATTTCTGCCATGGTAAACCTCCTCATAAAAACCCCATATGTCGATCGGAGGCGGCATAAAACTATAGGTCTATCCATCTTGATGGAAAACATCAAGGCGCACACGCCAAATGGGAGGATGAGCTTTGCCAAACATCTGACAGAGGTGTACGTGTCAATTATATCCCAGGGAAATAGCTGATACTTGATATTTGTGTCCCGCTGGAATCAGTACACGATTTTTGGAAACTATAAAGATTCGCAGTACGGATTATGCCAAAAGAGGGAAGCCTTTGTTTACTGCAAAAATTAATAAAAATTGTTTAATAGTGGGAATAGCTTTATTTTATTATCAATAAGGCATATTAAGAGAAAATTAATGAAAAATTTTTATATTTCGGTTTTTTTACGAATCCATATATAAAAAATAGTTGAAAAGCGGAAAAATTTTATCCGTCGTGACTGATGGGTATATCGTCTCAATAAAAATATATATTTTTTAACAAAAAGTACTTACGTTTTACTCTGTTATCGTTCTTTGAAAATTAATCACTCGCACCCACTTTCACAAAAGTGAAGTTATTTCGAAATTTCATAAAATCATAAACCATAATTTTGCGTTTTATTATTGCTAAATATATAATTGATGAATTAAAACAGTTTGGATTATTTATAATACTTGTTGGCAGCACAGAAATCGCAATATGATCGACAAGAAGGTGGCAACGCCGGAATAAGGAGATTGACACTTGGGTAAGACTCCGTCAGAAAATATGAGATTTGCAAGTGGTCTTTCGATTTCTTTGAAACTTTGGGAAATATTAGTTCTAGGTAAGATACATTCGAGCCTAAAAGGATTTTGAAAAATTTTCAAAATTTAGTCATCTACGCCATGTTGAAAATCGGGACCGTGTTTTTTTCAAAAATCAATATTTCTTGAACCGTTGGATGGATTTCAATGCAATTTACAGACAATATAGAAACAAATAAGTAGTTTAAATTAGTAGTATGTTAAAAAAAAAATTTCGAAATTTTGACCAAAAAAAAGTCAAAAAAAATTTTTGAATCAATTTTTAGTTGATTTGGCCAGTTTTTTAGATTTTCTGTTATACACGTAACGATTCCTTATGATTTAATCTTTATTTTGAAAAAAAAATTTTATGGTGTCTATAATAGTTCTCGAGATATTGCGATTTTAGTGGAAGCGCGCACGCACGGTTCGCGTACGCACGCACGGTTCGCGCTGCGTTATGTGTTCCTGTATGAAGTGACTGGAGCAGACTGCTGCAGGTCTGTGCGCGTTTTTCTACTCCCGCGCTGCGTAACCGCGAACTTCACGGTGCGCGCTTCCACTAAAATCGCAATATCTCGAGAACTATTATAGACACCATAAAATTTTTTGTTTCAAAATAAAGGTTAAATCATAAGGAATCGTTACGTGTATAACAGAAAATCTAAAAAACTGGCCAAATCAACTAAAAATTGATTCAAAAAATTTTTTTGACTTTTTTTTTGGTCAAAATTTCGAAATTTTTTTTTTAACATAATACTAATTTAAACTACTTATTTGTTTCTATATTGTCTGTAAATTGCATTGAAATCCATCCAACGATTCAAGAAATATTGATTTTTGAAAAAAACACGGTCCCGATTTTCAACATGGCGTAGATGACTCAATTTTGAAAATTTTTCAAAATCCTTTTAGGCTCGAATGTATCTTACCTAGAACTAATATTTCCCAAAGTTTCAAAGAAATCGAAAGACCACTTGCAAATCTCATATTTTCTGACGGAGTCTTACCGATTTCGATTTCTGAGTTTCGGGCGACTTGACGAATTTGATTTTTTGCTTTGTAAAGATAATTTTGTTTAATAAATTAAATATAAGGTATATTGAAAAGAAAACGTATTTAGTTCTTTGTTTATTTGGAAATAAAATGTAGTCAAAACTGAATACCCTATATGGGCTCATATGCGTCAACATCTTTTTCAGCTTTTATTTCATATTCCGATACATAGTAAAACAGATTTCTTTGTAGAGAGCCTCACAAGAATTAATTATGGTCCGTTTAAAAATCGCTATTTGGAAAAAATGTATATCAAAATTGAATGAAAATATTCACTGGTGTGTATTTTAAACTCTTTATTGATAAAAACGCCTTTTTAGGAAAAATTCTTTTAATGACATTTTTCGTATCAGCGTTTTTTCGCATAACCCTTAACACTCGTCGTAGGTAAAAATTGTGTATCAAAAAGAATTTAATTTAAAAAAATATTGATGTAGGTAAGACTTGGTTTTCTAAGTTCACTACTTTTATATGACTTCAAAGTCAGTGAGAAATGTGAATAAGACTCCAATAATATGGTATACCTTAAGAGAAGGTGGGACATTAAGTAACAAAGTTGTGAAAGGTGGGCCTATCGGAAGATTAATAATTTTTGCAAATGGCGTCGTATGTCAATCGTATCTGATACTTGTGAATTACACAGCAGCAGTATACAAATAGTAAAGCAAAAAAATGCACGGAAAGATTAAAAACAACATTTCCATCACTCAAACTATTTTTTGTTTTTTTTTGGTTATTTAGTAAAAAATAATATAAAATCAAAATTGGATGATTAATTTTGCGCCACTTGGTGCCTGTATATACTATAAGTCCACTCCTGAAAGAGAATTTATGGCGGTGAACATTGCGTAAAATGCGGACTACTTTATAATTTTATTTATTTTTTATTTTATTATTATTTTGTTTTTACTTTGTTTGCACACAGATCTCCCCTGACCGTAACCTCTCTTATTCACTCTTTAACAAATTTCCCTTGATTATGTGCTGTTACCTTTCATTACTAAGTATTTTTGTATGTATTGCTGTTTTTTTTTTATTTTTGTTCTTGTTTGCCTTTACTGTTGCATACTCGTTCAATATATACTTGTAAATGAGAGAGTAGTAGAGCTAATTTGTTTTACTAGTTAGTTTTTCATGATACATTCATGAACACATTTTTTGTTGCTTTTCATATTTGACGCTGACCTTGAAACGAAACCAATTTAGAACTGTCAAACTTGAACGACTTCGATTTTCGGTATATTTCATAGTCTCTCCCACACCCCCTCTATTTATCAACACCAACATACAGCGCTCTAAAGCACAATTCACTCTCGCTAAGCAACAAGTGAGCATAAAAACAAATATCAGCACTCCGGCCACTGTGTTCACGTTCTTTGTGTCCACTAGCGAACCTCTATTTTCCCCCTTCTACTCTCTAATATTGAATCTAACTACATATGGCAGCTCGTTACTACTCTTCATTTTTGTTTATGTTCTCCACTGAGGGGGGCAGTCCGAGTTGAGCGTGCTTTTGCGAAGATTAGCCAGCCCGCAATGTTGTTGCGCTTCAAACGAAAGAAAATGTCATACACGTGATTGCATAAGCACTGCTAATGACAATATGACGACGACTTGACGTTGTCATTTTGTTGAATTGACCAAATGACAAATTGCCATTTTGATAGCTCAACGTCGTTAATGTAGCAGCAGAAAAGGCAGCAGTGCCATGAATGTGAGTTTTGAACTTGAAATTTCTGATTTCTTAGTAGTTGCTTTTGTTTTTCGGCTGACAACCCGCCGCACAACAGCTTGCAAGCTTGCAAGCGCAAAGCGATTAATTGCAGCGCTCAAAACAACAACAAAAAAACTGCTTTGTTTTTTTGTAAGCCAACGACAAATAAAGAGCGAGCGCTAGTTAATCATCAACTGCATTGATGGCGATGGCAGTGACGTCGACGCGCCGAGGTAAGCAGCGTTAGCAAGTCGGCGACGGCATCGTTGTCGAAGGCGGCGACGGCGGCTTTGGTTTGGCTCGGTGACAGCTAATTAACGACTTTGGCTAGGCTAAAAAATCAAAATGCTTTGAAAATGCGCGGGAATAGACGAGCGGTCGTGGCGCATGTAGTTAGTAGCAGTACAACACCAACAAGTGATGGGTTGGGCGGACAATGGTCAAAGTCAAAAACGTTCAAGTTCCAAGTTCATGTGTCATTCAGGTAAACGGCTATTTAAGTGTGAGCATTTTGTTAGAGATTTTCAAATTGATTTATAAATGGAATTGACAAAAAATAAAATTTACCGAAAATACAATATAAAAAAAATAATAATAAAATTAAGTAACGTAATAGAATTAATTAAGCATAGAAACGAATGTTCCCTGAAAGAATGACATATTCTGATATGAAGTGTTTCCTATGTAACCATCCATTTATTAAAAAAAAAACAGGTTTAGCGACGAGAAGAGTTCCTGGTGAAAAATTTCAATGAAAACTGATTTATTATTACCTTCAAAACCTTGAAATTATAGCGATAATAAAAACAAAAAAAAACGAAAGACAAAGTTCAAATAATATATCTCGAAAGACTTATCTATCGGGTGAAAAATAATGTGAAGCAGGTGTTAATCTGGGTGGGAAGGGTTATAACATCACTTAACTGGGAAGAACTGTAGAACTTGCCCCAGTGCGGCCCCGAATGATGTTTTGCACCTACTTCCAAACGACTTTTACTTTATTTCTATCGCTGCTCAAAGTGCAATCAGGTTTAAGACAATTAGCCTCTGGAGGCAATCCCTCAAAGGAACATAGTACCATTTTTGGGCAGTTAACGACGTATTTCTCTGAACTGCGGACAGATTCTCTATGTGCAAACTGAAGTTTGCGGGTCGTCCCAAGGCAATCTTTCCAAGAAGGAAAAATTGGAACAAGAGGGAAATCAGCACCGGAGCTGATACCTCTGTGTTCATTGACAGCTCCAAGATGTAATGGGGAGTCGGACTAGCGAATTCTCTAAATCAGCCAATTTATATATTTCCTTAGAACTGCAGAATACTGCTAGTGTTGTTCAGGCAAAAGTCTTTGGGATCCTGCGGGCATGCAAAAGGCTTAGGAAACGCGGGAGCGAGGAAGATATTAACATTATCTCCTATAATCAAGCTGCGCACAAGGCTCTGACGACTCCATGGTGCAGACCTAAACTAGTCAACTCCTGTAAAGAGGAGATACAATATGTTAGGAGTGCAGGTAATATTTTTCTGATCTGGGTTTCAGGTCTTAGGAACATAGAGTAAAATGAAGTTGCTGTTGAGCTTGTCCGGAAGGGCACTAAAGGCGCTAAATTGGTATCAGAGATCTTCTACACGGTCATCGGCATTCTCCTGGCTGTTGTTAAAAGGGAATCGCACAACTAATTTTTTTAGCAAAACATAGAACAAATGGAGCTCCATTTCTTCATGTGCGATTTCGAAAACCCCTTGGCCCCAGATCAATAGACGGAGGACTCAGAAAGTCCTGGGGATTCCAAGCGATTCAATTTTCAAACTCGTAGCTTGTTTTATTAATAATTTCACCATCGAAAGTCTAGGGTTATGATTTAAGCCCTATTGCAGAAGCTGTGTAGCTGTATGTATGCTGTTGTATATGTACCCGATAGATCTATGCGATCTTCTAAGCGGAAAGCCATTTTGTGCCCTATTAACAGATTTATGACAAATATATCTTTGGAGAAGCTTGCCACTCATTTTCAATATGTAATTTTAATAGCACTTCTTCTTCTTCTTAATTGGCGCGATAACCGCTTACGCGATTTTGGTCGAGTTTAACAAAGCGCGCCAGTCGTTTCTTTCTCGTGTTAACCGGCGTCAGTTGGATACAGCAAGTGAACGCAAGTTCTTCTCCACCTGATCTTTCCAACGCAGAGGAGGCCTTCCTCTTCCTCAGCTATCACCAGCTTATACCGCACCGAATACTTTCAGAGCCGGAGCGTTTGTATCCATTCGGACGACATGACCCAGCCAACGAAGCCGCTGGATCTTTATTCGCTGCGCTATGTCTATGTCATCGTAAAGCGCATACAGCTCATCGTCCCATCGCCTGTGATATTCGCCATCGCCAACGTGCAAAGATCCAAAAATCATCCGCAGAATCTTTCTCTCAATCACTCCAAGCGACGCTTCATTGAATATTGTCATCGTCATACTTAGTTCAAAGTAACACTTGTTGGCAAAAGAGAATCTACGCTGGATTTCCAGGCTTTTGTCTGTTATCCTCGACTAATTTCGTCTGAGAAAACCCCTATTGAATTTTTCTTGGAAATATTTTTGTGAAACATTTTAACCTTCTATCGGCCTTACAAACTAAATATTTTTTAGATTTTTAAAAGTAGGGGTCAAAATAACCCACACGGGTAAGAAATATTAGTTGAAAATGTTCCACAAAAATATGCGCCATTAAATTTTAGTCTAGGCTCTTAAACATAATAATAATGGTAAACATAGTTTTATAGGAGTTTTTTCAAATTAATTTAGAGCAACTTGAGACCAAATAAGGAGAACTACAATGCGCTGTAAAGAAACATTGTAACGTTTAGTGAAAAACGGTAGGTGACCCAATATTCTACAGTCGTTCCTCTTACACAATTTTTACATCGTATTCTTGTAATTTTTTGGCTGTTGCAGAGCGTAAATATTTATAAGGTAAAATACAATAAAATGATATTCTACGTGTGAGTACCAAGGGAAAAATGTTAAGAAACTGCTATCTGGATAGATCTTGTACCTGAGAGTGTTCGTGTGAGGTTGCCACTTAATTAAAAACAATGTTTTAATTAATTAATACTTCACGCTCTCGAAGCAGCCTTAAGCCCTCTTCACAACTTCTGTCTTATATGGACTATGACTAGCACGCCACAGCACATCGATTATGCTGAGGACATACCGGTAAGCCTCCTGGCACATCGCGTAACCGAACTTAAGGAAATGGGTTCCGCACTTCCTAGGGAAGTCAACATCAATTTTGACAAGACGAAGGTGATGAGTCTGGCAAATAAGATGAGTGGGTGTGTGAAAATTACAGGCAACCCTATCGAAACAGTGGCGGAATTTACTTACCTCCGCAGCAAAATTGCTCCGAGCGGTGGCACGGATGTAGACATGCGCTCCCGAATCGAAAAAGGCAGAGAGGCATGCGGGATGTGGTACTCTGTGTGGCGAAACAACAACTAGAGTTCCAGTTTAAAGGTTAGGCTCTTAAAGTTAAATGTGCTGTCGGTACTGCTGTACAGAGCTCTACATGGAAAATTACCAACGCTATAACTTTGTCAAGCGCTGTCTGGTAATGGTAGCATAGCGAAGAAGGCAATGAAATGGAAACCACTCTCAGCGAGAGGCAGAGCGCCTAGCAGGCCAAAGGAAACTTGGGAAAGAACTGTGGATCGGGAAATGGCTGAACTCAGGTTAAGCTGGAAGCAGGTTAAGGCGTTACCCAGTAATCGGACGAGATGGCGTGTAGGTGTTGTTGGAGACCTATGGCCCGCTAGGGATTCAAGGAAAGAATAATGATGAATATATCACAAATGTGTTTTTGAATTTTCAACTAAAAAATATATTTTCCACCTAATTATTAGGGTTGCCACCTACTTTTTGATATGACACTTTTATTTAGTTAATCATTTAAAAAGTTGATATGCAATATAATGGCGAGTCTGTGAATTTATCTAAATAGGTATTATCCCTGAGAACATTTGCCAAATAAATGAAAGCAAGTTGTTAGACTTTACTTAAAAAGCTCCATGCAAACTTAAAAAAAAATCAAAAAAATAGGATTCTTTAAATTCTTTATTTACAGGTTTGATTGAAAAGTAATGAGCCTTCCCGCGCGGAGCGTCTGCCAAGCGATCAACCGAATCGGCTGGTGGGGGAAAATGATCGTTGGACCTTCCCGTTCCACTAGACACCGGCGCCCGATCGCTGGCAACAGCGGTGCAGTCAACATCGCTCCGCGCGTGAAAGCTGTTTTAAAAGTGTGTTAGGATTTTGGAGTGGCGAAAATGCAGCGATCATTGGAACAACGTTACTCGATCAAATTTTGCGTAAGGCTAAACAGTTTGTACCTCCAGGAAGCACTGTAAATGCGGCATTTTACAAAGAAGTGCCCCTTCGGCTGAAAAACCGCGTCGCCCGGGTTTGGCGCGACCTCGTCAACAATTGGACTCTTCATCACGACAATGCGCCGGCGCAAACCGCCTTCCTCTGCATCTCTGCATTAGCCAAGATGGGGGTTCCGGTGCTTTCCCACCCTCCCTACACCCCAGACCTGTCCCCTCCGGAGTTCTTCTTGTTCTCGCGCCTGAAAAGAAAGTTGAAGGGGAGGCGTTTCGACTCCATCGAGGCGATCCAAAAAACTGTGACAGCCGAATTGAACGCGATTCCGGCGGATGAGTTTAAAAAATGTTTCCTGCAGTGGAGGGACCGCTACCAGCGGTTTATTGACGCTCAAGGGTCCTATTTTCAAGAATATTAGTTGTATAAGCCAAAAGGTTTAATAAAACTGCTTAAAAAAATAAGGCTCATTACATTTCAATCAAACCCTGTATTCCATCAAAAAGCGCAGACTGTCAGTAAGATCACTCAATACTCGTAGCTTTGACTTCACTGACTCTTTACAAATAAATAGGTTTTTACTTAAAAACCACACATAAATTTGTTTCTCATTCGTCAACCACAACATTCCATTTACGTTAACGTGCAGCGCACAAATTCATGGTTTCGTCGTAAAATGTCTACTAAAAATATTATTGTAATTACAATTTTTGTAATTGTTTAAATGAACATGTCAAGCGACTGGCACGCAATCCGCAGCTCTCAAAGTGAAATACAAGCAATGCCGCCCGCCCAGTTCGCCTCAGTCGAGCGTAGCGAATCGGACAATTGGCGCAGCAAATCAACGTCGTCATGCGATATTAGCTATGTACATATGTGTGTGTGTGTGTGTATTCATGAAGATAAGTGTTTGAGTGAAGAGACTAAGAGGACAAGTTCATATGCCAATATGTTGCTACTAAGCGATAATGATTTATGTATATGTATGCATGTGTGGGTGTGTTTATATAGGTATGTCACCCATATTCTGCAAATGTGAGGTAACTCAATTTTTTTTCTTTCAATTATTATTGTTACTTATTTAAGGGGACAAATACCTGTAAACGGCCACATTTTCCCTGATTTTCATTAAAATTATTTTAAATGAAGAAGTACCAGCTTCGGCGCAGATTTACCCCTCGTACCAATCCCGCCTACTTGGAAAGTTTGCTCTGGCACGTACCTTAAACTCCAGTTTGCGGATGGAAAGATCTGTCCGCATTCTTCTACTCCACTTAATGATATCCTGTACTTCGCATATCTCCCGAATTACGTACTTGGTTCCCACAAGGTCTCAATGAGTGACCCTGCTTTAGAGTGCAAAATGAGCATTTCCGTTGTTGATATTGCGTTTTTTGTAGTTTTTGTGTCGGCCCTTTTTTCAGTAGCATATTTTGGGGCCGGCCTGACACAGGTCTTGCCTTTGATGGCGAGATCCCTTTGTCAATTTTTTAGTTTTTCTCAGCACTTAGAAGCAATAAATATTTTCACTATGAAAAAAATCGGGTAATTTGTTGTTGTAAAATTAATAATTATTAAAAAAACGAGATCCTGGGCGTACTGTGTGGTGACTTATTTTTGTGAGAAAGTGCTGTGCAAAATTTGACTACAAAAATAAGTCATTTTAGAAAAAAAACTTCAAAACCGAGCAGCGAAAGAAACCGGCCTGGAGGAACAGACTCTCCAATACTAATAACTACGTGAATTTTGCTTCCATCGACTTGAAATTTCGACGCAAAATTCTTGTGTGGCATACTTGGGTAGCCGAAGGAAGAAAATCACTGGCTTTGCTGGCCCTTCTTTCTGTATAATTATCACCCTCAGGAAAGTAAAATAATTAGCGAGTAAAATTTCAATCAAAAAATTCATTGAGCTCAAATTTAAAGTAGCAAACAACCGCATTGACACGTATAAAACGTCCAATAATAAGTAGCCCAAATGCCTTCTTAGAAAAAAACCGTGAGTTTTGAAAATTGTTCGCATATCAGAAGTCACAGAAATCACAGAAAATCATGTCAAATGACTCACTTGCCCAAAGCAAATTCTCTTCTCATCACAGAATCCAAGCGCACCTGCACATTTGAATATGCAACCAGCCAATCGTAACTAACCAACACAAAATCGCAGCGCAAAACACGCCGCGTACGTGTACAATAACCTTGGTCACGAATTTGTTCCCACTGTGCAATGTCAAATGGAAATATTGTTGCTACAAAATCAAAAACAATGCACCCGTAAATGTAAGGCGCAAAGTGAATTGAAAACACTTCGCAGCGCTGAAGGGCTGCTGTGCAATGAAGTTTGAATTGGATGAGGCGCAGATGGTGGACGCTCAGTGGCGGTGGGTAACTGCATTTAGATAAGTACTGACCAGGCTGGATGCGAGTGACCACAATTCAATAGAGATTTGTATATGTTTGACGGCATGTGTGTATGTATGCATGTATGTGTGTACAAACATGCATTTATATTTGGGTATCCACCTAAAGCACGCTCGCCTGCAATTCTTCTCCATGCTTTCTGTAATTAATTACATTAATTTAATTTTATTACTGTTATTCAATTCCATGTATTGCATGGCAGTAATCAGAAACTAATCCAATACAAATGTGGCTCTTGTAATTGTTATTTAAATATTTAATTGAATGCTCGCAATTATTGTGGCAGGTGTTTGTTTTTGTTGTTATCACTGTATGCTAAGCAAATAACTTACAACTTTGCACACATACATACACACACACGCACACATTGTATTTATGTTATGTTCAGTGGAGCCAGCTCGGTGAGTAGGGTCATTATTGGCAAACCGCAAATATTTCAAACCAGTGATTGACGTGAACTACAAATCGTGGAAAATATGTGACCGAAATGTGCAAATTTGCATATTGGCTACGTAGAATTTGCATTCACTAATTCATCTAACTACGTAAATGTGTAAGTGATTATTAATATTTCAAACCTGAGGTATTTGTACAAATGCGAAATGCATTTCGCATTAAGGGAATTCTATTTCCTAGTATTGGGTATCGCATTAAGTTGGCCCCCATTGAGATAGTCGGATATTTTGCTAGGGCAGTGGATCTGAAATTTGTGCATTTGTGATATCATACAGATAAAAGGCTTCTACTCCAAGTAGCTGCTCTTAAAGCCAAGTAGCTGCGCCACATATAAGAAATTGCAAATTTATAATTTTTTATAACATTTAAATTTTTTGTGATATACCCATTTGGGGTAAATTTTTACCCCAAAACAAGTTTAAATAATATTATTTGTCAAAGGTTTTTATAAATTTTAGGTATATAAGGAATTACAAATTAAAAATATTTTATAACATTTAATTGGTTTGTTTAATATTCCATTGGGGGTAAATTTTTACCCCTAGAAAAATTTAAATAACATTATTTGTTAAGCGTTAATATTAATTTAAAGCATTTAAAAAACCACAAATTTCAAATATTTTGTAACATTTAAATTTTTGTGGTATACCCATTGGGGGAAAATTTTTACCCATAAACATTTTTAAAAGAATAAAGGTTTTAATACGTTTTAGGTATGTAAACTATTTTAAATACTTTATAGCATTTAAATTTTTTGTAATATTGCGTTGGGGTAAATTTTTACCCCTAAAAAACTTTAGAAAACACTCCTTATTAAGGGTTAATATACATTTTAAGTATATAAGATATAACAAATTTACTTTTACTTTATAAAAATACTTTTTTTTTTTAATTAATATTCCATTGGGGATAAATTTTTACTCCAAAAAAAAAGTATTAATAATATAATTTTTAAAAAGGTTTTTATACATTTTAGGTATTAAAAAAAAAATACAAATTTAAAATATGTTCTAGCATTTAATTTTTTTCTTTAATATTCCACTTGGGGTAAATTTTTACCCGCAAAAAAAATTTAAATGGCATT
The DNA here is from genome assembly GCF_027943255.1 of Anastrepha obliqua. NCBI lineage: Eukaryota > Metazoa > Arthropoda > Insecta > Diptera > Tephritidae > Anastrepha > Anastrepha obliqua. The sequence continues at coordinate 89,520,536 of NC_072896.1, read as the reverse complement.
ATTCGTCATAGGTTTTTACACATTTAAGGTACGCAAGAAATTATAAATTGAAAATGTTTTATAAGATTTAATTTTTTGTTTAATATTACATTGGAGCTAAATTTTTACCCTTAAAAAAGTTTATCTAGCCTTATTTGTTAAGAGTAAATATTCATTTCAAGTATATAAAAATCTATGAATTTAAAATATTTTGTAGCATTTAAATTTTTTGCTATATTCTACTCAGGGTAAATTTTTCCCCTCAAAAAAAGTTTCAATAATATTATTTGTTAAAGGTGTTTATATATTTTAGGTATGTAAGAAATAACAAATTTAAAATATCTGCAATATTCCATTGGGGCTAAATTTTTTCCCTTAAAAAAGTTTATCTAGCTTTATTTGTTAAGAGTAAATATACTTTTCAAGTATATAAAAACCTATAAGTTCCAAATACAATACTTTGTAACCTTTAAGTTTATGTAATATTCTATTGGGGTAAATGTTTACCCCCAAAAAATTTTAGTAATAATATTTGTTTAAGGTTTTCATACATTTTAGGTATGTAAAAAATTATAAATTCTAAATAAATACTTTGTAGCATTTAAATAACATTATTTATTAAGTGTTAATAATCATTTAGAGTATATAGAAAGTTACAAATTTCAAATACTTCACTGCATTTAATTTTTTCTTTAATATTCCAATGGGGGAACATTTTATCCCCTAAAAAAAATGTATATAACATTATATAATATATTAATATACATTTTAAGTATATAAAAAATTACAATTTTAAAATGTTTTGAACACTGAAAATTTTTGTTATGCACCCATGGGCGGAAAATTTTTACCCCTAAAAAAATTTCGAAAACACTGATTGTTAAGGGTTAATATACATTTTAAATACGTAAACATTTGCAAATTAGAAATGTTTTTTAACATTTGAATAGGAGCTTCTGTGTTATTTGCTCATTTTCCACTCTGTCTCCATGAGCTTAGCTGTGAGACACGTAATTAATTCATTTTTTTTTTGTTTACTTCAGAAAACCAAAAGAAGGTTCTCTTAACTCGAAACCCACATATTTACATTCTTAGATATACTAAAATTCTGTCCACTTCTTTGCTTGCACGAGGTCGCCAGTTTGTACCCGAAGTTACCCATTTTGTATTTCTTTTGTTGGTTCTCAGCCAGTTGAGAGCCACTTTGAGAGAGCCGCTTTGTGTTTTTCATTAACCTCAAGTGGTCCAGAAAAAAGTCCGGGCGAATTTATAGAAACTGTCAAATTGTGTGATCAAGGATTTTTTTTTTTGAGAAAAATAAGAAACATTAGAAATAACAACAAATAACTTCGACGTAAGGTTTCGAGAAAAAAATAACTAATACATCATGACTATTTTCGAAAACTTGATCATAATGAAAGAAGTAAAAAAATATGAATAGTAAGAGTATAAATAATTTTGGTTGAAGAGTAAATGTTGAAATAAATCCTTTCAATTTTTTATTTTTTTTATTTTTGAAGTATTTAAAAAAAAAAAGAGGTTGTCTGTAAAGTCGGTTTACTGACGATAGTTTAACGTGAAAACGTCATAAGAAAATACTGATGTAATGGTTGCAATTTTCAAAACAAAATTTTAATTTTATTTGTTTGATAGATATTTTGTATGGATATAGAGGAGGGGGTAAATGGAATTGCAATGGAATAGGTCAAGTTACATTTACACAAACGTGAAAAATGTCGAAACATTTATCAAATTCATGAAAGATATCTTCAATTTCGATTGTGCATCAGACGTTAATAAGTCAACAACACTAAGAGGCACCATCATCGATTTGCCTTTTTCAAGACACTTTACACTCGAAACACTCCCTTTCATTTCCTACTTTTTCTATCATCGTCCTATTCTCAACAGAGAAATGGTTCATTACCATGCACACAGGAAGAAGGCATATGCAAATACAAGTATGTGAATTTATATACAAATGCGCATATACATACATATACATACATATATATACTCACTCAAATAGGACAGAGCCAGATGTCGAACGTTGCCGAACGTTGTGCTCTTTGTCGTTCGTTCCGCACTTTCGCTTGCAGTTCATGCAAGGCAACGACGAATGAGCAAAATAACGACGATTGAGCAAGATAACGACCATTGAGCAAGATAACGACACATTTTTTCGTGAGTGCAGCCGGCTAAATCGAATTATAAGACGTTATCACGTCAAAATTGTTTATTTCGAGTTAGATGCCTTAGTTAATATTCTTAGCGGCAGACTAATTACCAACCCTGCCAGAAAGCAAAATAGATTAACGAAACTAACGCAAGGCTGAGTCTTGTCGAGGCCCTATGCTCCCGAGGAGAGTGAAAAAGGAAAAAAAAATTAAAATTTTTTGAATGTAAGTTTTTTTACTTTTGCTGACTTTGAAAGTGGTGTAAGTCCTTTTGATGTTATTAAAAGAATCAATTTATGTTCATCACATTAAAAAAAATATTACATTATACCTAAATTTGAAAAAATACAAAACTAATGTAATAGCCCATATCCGTATTTTCCAAATTTTCAAAGTGTTTTGCATATCTCACCATTTCAAAGAAAATGGCTTAAATGATGCTTCCTGTGTCCCAGTGTTTCTCCGCTGCTTACATTCTATAGAATTACCCGAAACCTGCCTGAAAAAGAAAAACACAGACCTATTATTCAAGAGATCAAGACAAAATTATTATACATACAAGGAATAAGTAAAGCTACGATCAATACTATTCACCATCAGTTAAAATATTTATTTCTATATAGAAATAAAATGTCTTTCAAAAACTAAACTGATTTACTCTCTTGCGCAGCAGCTGAAGTTCTTATGAATGAATTAAGAAACATAAAAACATAACTGCAAACCAACATACGCACGTACATTAATCGAGCTGGTATGACACGTGGGTCATTAATCATAATCATGGCTTAATTACGATATCGCGACTGCAATTGTTGGTTTCCTTAACCCTAGACAAGCATCGCTACATTTCATTAAACGACTATCATAGGGGGTAAAAATTTATTCGGAATGAAATATATCACAAAATTAAGGGCAAAATTTTCAGAAATTTGTTATTTTTTATATATTAAGTGGACAGATACCTGTAAAACTTCGAAAACAAATTTTTTTTTTATAAAATGTTAATATAATCCTTTAAGAATATGCCACAAAATTTTAGAACGTAAATTTAAGTATTTCTTAGATTACAGATCGTCAACCGAGGAGACTCTATTATTTGCGTTCGAGCCGAAAAAATAATTTTTTCGAAGGAAAAATAGTAGGAAAATTCGCCCCAAAATTCATTTTTTCCAGTTTTGTTTAATTCATACAGGAATTATGACATTGGCAAACAAAAAAATGTTTGGTTTTTTTTGTATTCAGGTTACTGACGCCGATACTACAATGCCCGCCGATTGAGAAGCCCCGATGCGACCTTCCTGGAAGACTTGAGTGTACTTCTGCCATTTTAAATGATTAAAATAAAAAAAAATTGTTTATATTATTTTAATATATGAATTAATTAGTTATACCGACTAACCTTTAACAAATAATGTTAGACTCTTGTGGGGTAAAAATTTACTTCCGACCGAATATTTTAAGAGAGTATAAAATATTATAAAATATTGTTAGTATTTTAATATTTATGAGTATTAAATATTTTGTTTAACACCAGAAAGTTATGGTTACTTTTTTATTACATTACGCCCGCCGCAAAAACAACCTTGCTTCCCTTCTTATTATAATCTCTTACATTTAATTTTTTGAATTAATATACTTTTAGATAATTTTCAATGAAAAATACAGTTAATTATCTAACTTCAGTCATATGAATCAAAGTCCCCAAATTTGTGCGAAATTAAGGAAAAAATTGTATATGAAGAAAAGCCACAATACCAATAATAAAAAAAATGCGTATTAAATCAACGTAATTCTTGGGGTCACTTAAAACCACCACTTTGTTATATTTTTCTCCTGTGCATCACAGTCCTTGGTGAACCATTCCTTCATTTGCAACCTGACGCCATCTGTCTCTATCTAAGACTACCTCCTTCCACCGCCGCACGTTTAGATGTTCAAGATCGAATTTCAAGCCTTCGCTCCATCTCTGTCTGGGGCGTCCTCTTCTTCGGCCTCCGACAGGGCGTAATTCAATTGCCTTTCGAGTTGTTCTATCCACGAGAATTCCAAACATTCACTTTTATATACTAAAAATGATATATATATATAATTGGCGCGTACACTTCTGTTAGGTGTTTGGCCGAGCTCCTCCTCCTATTTGTGGTGTGCGTCTTGATGTTGTTCCACAAATGGAGGGACCTACAGTTTCAAGCCGACTCCGAACGGCAGATATTTTTATGAGGAGCTTTTTCATGGCAGAGATACACTCGGAGGTTTGCCATTGCCTGCCGAAGGGCGACCGCTATTAGAAAAATGTTTTTATTAATTTTGGTTTCACCGAGATTCGAACCAACGACCTCTCTGTGAATTCCGAATGGTAATTACGCACCACCCATTCGGCTCCGGCGGCCGCCTAAAAATTAATGTCTATAAAATTGCACAGTTCACTTTTTTTAAATTTTGTTAAAAATGAAATATTTTCTTAGTCTTTTTTCTTATCATCAAAATTAGTTAAACTTAAATTTAGAAAATTAAGTATCAAAATTTAGTGAGTTTGTTCGACGGGTGTATCTTGCCGTTGCGCAACTAAAGATGGAATTCAAGATCGAACCACGCCTATGCTTGCAAGAGATCAACCTCAAGAAAATCATAGTTTTAAGTTTTAAAACAAAAATTGCTTCTATTGTAGTTAAGGCAAAATATTCGATTTTTTTTAAATATTAAATATAAACTATAAAATATAAAATGTAAAATATAAAATATAAAATATAAAATATAAAATATAAAATATAAAATATAAAATATAAAATATAAAATATAAAATATAAAATATAAAGTATAAAATATAAAATATAAAATATAAAATATAAAATATAAAATATAAAATATAAAATATAAAATATAAAATATAAAATATAAAATATAAAATATAAAATATAAAATATAAAATATAAAATATAAAATATAAAATATAAAATATAAAATATAAAATATAAAATATAAAATATAAAATATAAAATATAAAATATAAAATATAAAATATAATATATAAAATATAAAATATAAAAATATAAAACATAAAATATAAATTATAAACATAAAGATATCTATGTATGTTTTATGTGACAAACAATCAAAGTCAGGTCAATGACGGGTTAAAGACACTCTTAACGCAAGATATGACTTGTTTGCTGCTTTGTTTGTTTACGCTTAAGCTGTAGTCAATTTACATAAGTAATTACGAGTTCTTGCAAGAACACATTTTACTCGTACATACACATAAACATGACCACACTTTATAGTGCACCTGCACTGGTGATTACTTGAGCACTCATAGGTGGAATTAAAAGCGATTGATTAGTCATAAAACACGCGCTTAGGTCTTCCGCACAGACTCATGCGTTGATTCTGCGAAAAGTCAAACGACCAAAGTGCAAGAAAAGCTGCCAAGTGATTACTTGCTTTTATGCATGCACATATATACATACATACATACCTATGTGTGACATTTGTGCGCCCTCTTCTGCCGACATTACTCACTTGCAGTTCTTTCTATTACTACTCGCATAAGCAAATTCATAATCATTTATGGTAAACCAAAGTGTGTTTCGGTTTGAATAAGAACGAGAAAAAGTTCAAAAATGCACCGCAAAAAATAACAAATGCACTGCAGTTCGAAATGAGTTGCACAGTAGCAGAAATTTCGCTCGCCATGGGTGGCTTTGGGGCGGATGTATTGCGGGTGGCGGTGCCAGTGTCAGTGGCAGTGAGGTGATAGTGACAGGGCAGCCGCCTCGCTGAGGTGCCACTTGGATAATTGCTTTTGCTGAAACGTGATTTAACAATTAAATTTAAATGAGAAGCTCACAAATGTAAGTGGCAAACAAAGAGAGAAAAAATAATAATAATAATAATAAGAACAGTGTGAACACCAGCAACAACAACAAGTGCATGTAAGTCATAGTCACAAAGTGCAAAAAGCATGCATAAATATATCAGTAAAGAACCACAACAAAAACAAAGTATGCACAAATTACTCAGCGATATTAAGTTGTTGCTGAGGTTTTTTTATAGAGACGCTTTGTTTTTTATTATTACTTTTGTTTTTTGTTTTTGTGCTTTTCAACTACTTATATTTAAACTGTAGCGCCTGATTGCCGCGTGCGAATTATTATAAATTGATATTTCTATGGAAATTAGTGACAACTACACAACCTTACACACACACACACACACACAAGTTATAACACAAATGCATGAATCAAAAGTGACAAGGGGGAAAACAATGCAAATTAGTGCAATAACAGCAAACAAAAATAATTTTAATGTCAAAAAGAGGCAACGAGCTATTATTATATCATTTTTTTCATTGAGGTGAGCGGTGAAGTACTTCTGTATGTGCAGTAAAATCTACAGTACTTTACCCACTTTGAGGGCATACAGCCCTCGTGCGCCAACAAAATTTTAAAAGTTTTATGACAATACTTTTAACTTTCTTCAAATTTGTCTGCAAAGCTTAGAACTTTGTGTTATATGGGTTTTTTATTGAATGCACTACACTTTTATCAAAATTAAAAAGAAAAAATCATAAGAAAAAACAAAATAATAATAAGGCTTGATAATTCATGACGCTCCTATTATCTTGAACACATGTCTATGTGGTATTTCTTTTTTTTTTTGCATTTGCCTAAATAAATAAATAAATAATAGGAAATAATAAATTATTCATTAAATTTTCAATATAGACGCCTTTCGAAGAAAAACACTTATGCCAACGAATAAGCCAATAATCAAATCATCTTTCAAACGAGTTTCCCATAATCATCGAATTCTCCTTTACCTGCCATCGACTTAAAAAACCATATCTCGAAATAGCTAATGCAGTTAAAAAACGAAAAAAAAATTCGGCTGGAATTATCTGAGTGGGGAAAATTCTTTTCAGGTAGGGGACTCTTGACCGATGGCCGAATCCATGAGAGCTGCCTTGAAGAAAATCTTCCCTGTATGCCTGGCCCTGGTCTATACAGCACGCTCTTGGAGGATGGTGAGGGTCACCTTCATTCCTATGGTTGGAAGAGATTACTACACCAGCCCCAAAAGCTTTAGACCCATCAGCCTGACTTCTTTCAAGCTGAAAAGTCTCAAACGACTGGTGGCGTTGCGCATACGTCAGAAGTCGCTGTAGGCTTACCTTCTGTGTCCATTTTAGCATGTCTATCAAAGGAAAGTCCTGCGAGTCGACACTGCAAAACCTTGTTGCTAGGGTAGAGCTGGCCATCGACAGGAGCGACTACGCTATGGGCATCTTTTTGGACATAGAGGGGGCGTTTGATAATCCCACTTTTGATAATATGTGTAGCTCTGCTAGTAGGCACGTCTTAGAGCGGGTGCTAGTAATTTGCATGTTCGATGCTGGCCCAAAGAATCGTCACGGTGCGAGCAGAGGAAGATCTACTGGTCTCATCCGGGGATAACAGAGGTTGCCCGCAAGATATCCTCTGCTCACCACCTTAAACGACTCGGGAGTCTATGCACAAGCATATGCGGACGACGTTGCCTGTTTGGTAACAGGTCCCACCACGACTGGTATTCTCCTCTTCACCAGAAGGAGGAAGCTGAATGGACTCGTTCTACCTAAGCTAAAAAGAGTCGTAATCCAGCTAGCCAAATAAATTAAATATCTTGGAGTAATCCTCGATAGTAAGCTCCTTTGAAAATCACACGTTGAAACAAAGACATCCAAAGCACTGACAGCCTTCTGGTAGTACAAGATTGTTTTTGGAAAAACGTGTCGTCTTTCTCCTAGCAAGGTCTTATAGATCTCCACGGTCATGATAAGATCTATTATCACCTATCCATCAGTGGTCTGGATGAGTAGACTCCCTAACCTTATCGAGACTACAACGCACTGTGGCCATCTGTTGCATCGGAGCTTTGCCGACTACTTAAGGCCCGGCATTAGATGCTTTGATTGGTCTACCACCACTTGATGTTTTCACCCAAGGAGAGGCCTTGAAGGCCATCTGCAGGCTGAAACACAATGGGAATTGATACGGCCCCTGTCCGGTATTGGACAACAGAGTAGGCATGGGCTTCGATCCAACGATCCTCGCCATGCCCCTTGACTGCATGCCATCCAGAGTCGTGCTTGACAAGAGATACAGTGTGGTCCTGCCAGAGGCTCAACTGTGGTCAAACTCACAAAATGATCCCGGCAAGCACTGTTCTCGCATTTTCACGGATAGCTCCAGGACCGAGCAGGGTTCTGGCTCTAGTGTCTGCGTAGAATCAACCGGGTCAAAACTACACTTCGCTCTTGGAATGTCGGTATCTGTGTTTCAAGCGAATATGTATGCTGTTCAAGAATCAATGAACTTTGTTGTGAAAAACAGATGGAGAGACAGATCTTTATGTGTCTGCAGCGACAGCCAAGCTGCACTCATGGCCTTAGATAGCCGTCTAACCACATCAAGGGTAGTCGAGTCCTGTAAATCCAGGCTGAACTATGTCAGTAGACATACAGGTAATAGCCTGATGCTAACATGAGATCTCTAACTCTTTAGCCAGAATGGGCTCTGAGACCAACTTCCTTGGCCCGAAGCCCGTTCTGCCACTCCCTTCTGCAGCCATCAAAGTCACGGATATCAAACGAGTTACTTCAACCCACAAGCGAGCTTGGCAGGCTGAGAGAGGCTGCAGATGAACAAAACTGATGTTATCTGTCGTGTCCGACCGACTGTCATTAAGCAGACAGGCAAATTTCTACTGGCAAAGCACATGGAAAAGGTGGGCATCTCAGACAGTGCACTCTGCCCATCATGTGGAGAGGAGGATTAGACGGTGGACCACTTTCTGTGCGTCTGCCCAGGCTTTGCAGTGATGTGTTAAGAAGCGACCAGTCGCGTGGTATAACTTTTGGTATATGAGAAGACCGAATTGGGTCTGTGGGCCGAGAATGTCATATGAATAGTGTTTTTGGCTACAGTGCTGTCATTAAGTTATTCGCTCCTTTCACAACAAACATTGGTTATCGATCAGGCGCAGTTTTTTATTGAGTTCTTCAGCCTGTTAAAAAAATTGTATTAAAAACCTGATCCTGAGGTACTTTTTCCAATAGGGTTTTTTTATCAGATCACGCGTGACTACTGTCAAATTAAATACATCATTTTTTTTTAGTATTCATTGACACTTCATTATGGAAAGACTTATGCCTCAACAACGTTTACAAATCTTAAAATTGTTTTACGAAAATCGACGCTCTGTGTGTGTGTGCTCATCGCGCGCTCAGGCCAACTTAGTGATGATGAGGCCCATTGTTGGCTTTATTTTGGTTGAAGACCCATTCAAGAACAGCCATCACATCCACCCGTTTGGTGAGGCCTATGGACTGGAAGAATCATCGGCCATCCTTCGATCAGGCACGAGTTTATATGGTTTTCAAATTTTAATTTTATTGAAATCTATTATTTTATTGAATTTTCCATATTTTGAAGTTACACTGATCACCAGAACATTTGAGAAAAACGCATTCAAAGTGAACTACTAGCTCTAGAAGGCTCCGGAGCGCCCGAGCGCCCATTGTTAATTGCTGAATAACTCAAAAAGTTTTTTTCGGATTCACATCAAATTTTCACACAATATTTTTAAGATATTATACTTTAAGAAAATGTAATCCAATGCAAATCTGTTTTTTTTTTAATCTGACTATCCCTAACCCCTTAAAGATGATATCAGCAGATTTGATTTTTCTTTCCTTCGCCGCGTACATTCGGATGCCAGCACAAAATGAAATGACGAAAAGTCGTCCCATTCGCACTATCGTCGTATGCTTCTGGATTCAGTTCGTCCTTTTCTTTTTATTTTTTATTTTCTTTTGGCGTGGCATTCCATCGTACAAAATGTTGTTGTTAGTCTAATGTCTTCACCTTCAATGAATGCGCCTTGGGCTGTACTACGCAAAAAGTCACATAAAGTAAGTCTACAGAATTTATCAAACAAAATTTTACTGACGCAGAAATTTAATAATTTTGGATGGCATAGATGGCATTTCCTTTGGACAAGAGCGGGAGTAGCCAACGTCGTTGTGATCATAAAATACGCTGGCAACACAGCAGTGATTCCGAGTGCGTTTCCAGCAAGCGAAAACGAAAGCCTAAGGTTATTGAAAAAAAAAATGTATCTTAACATTTTTAAATAACATCACTTTACAAATATTTAAAAAAAAATTTTGTTGTAGAATTTTCAAATAACATCTCGTTAAATATATTAAAAAATTTGTTTTTGTTGTAGAAGTAAAAAAAATCCTCCCGAGTTCACTTAGGAGCTACAAAACATATTTGGAGAAAGAATTCCGAAGAAATCGTTTTTTTTTGGATAAAGGCTTCACATCTCCTGTGCCAAGATGGCCTTTCAGTGCCAAATTGCAAAATAAATTGCAGAAATCGAAAATATTTCGAAAATTTACAGCGAATAAAAAAAAATTATATTTTATAAAAGTTTTTTTTTGTTTTTTTATTCCTCGATAAATTACATATTTAAACTTTATATACGAACAAACGAAATTAAATTTAACACAAAAACCAAACGAAATTAAATTTATCTCAACAGTACCGCGCGTGAAATTTTCCATTAATTTCCGTCCTTCGACGCTTATTATGTTTCCAATCGGATGCAGGCCACCACCTTCATGCCTTTTTACTCTTGCTTCGTGCTGCTTCTTCTTCTTCTTGTTCGCCTTTCTTTTGTATTATTTTTTGCAAGTTTTTATTTTATGCTTCTGACGTGAATTTTCGTTGAATGCAAATCGTCTGTGTTTACATTGAGTTTGAATGGAGGCGAAGTAGAATTACCATATTTACATCTACAAATAATAGAATATCTTCACATATATGTACATACGCATACGAGCACAAGTGCAGGCAGACATTTATGCACGAACAAACAGCATTGCACGCACAAAGTCGTGTTGTGTTTACATATTTACAGCTGTCGGTGACCTTGTCAGTTATTTTAAAGATTCTTCAAAAAGGAAAAACAATGAGAAGACAACGAAAATCTAGGCAGTCGTCAACGCGGTTATTGTTGCCGCTCCCTCACTCTCTCTCTATCTCTCTCTTGCTCTCTCTCCCTATGCGCCTGTCTGTGCTGACAACTTCACTGGCTGGCTGCTCGCTACTGCTAACCAAGCTGTTGTTATTGTTGGTGCCGCCTTTTTATTTTACTGTTGTTGCTCTTGCTGCCGCCTTATTATTTTGCTGTTGTTGGTGTTGTTGCTTTTTAACGCGCTTACCTACTTGTATTTAATCAAGGAAAAAATTTATTAATTTGTGTTTATTTAGATAACACGAAATGCCAACAAGCAAACAGAAGATCTACAAGCGCTACAATCGCTCACATTCGAACTTACAACTAGCAAATAAATAGTAAATATTTGTGAAAGCATTCTATGAGTTGTTGCAGCAATGAATTACAACAACAAGCATAATAACCAGAATAAATAGTAAAAATGTAAAAATAATAGTAAAAAACACGTTGAGGCTACTTTTTTCTTTTTCGTTTTATAGCTTTTCGCTAAGCACTCAGCAGCCTTGTAAGCCATCAAAAATAACAACGGTGCGATAAGCAGTGATCATCAACAGCCAGTCGCGCTCATTTTCCACATCACGTGAGGTTTGGGCACGCAGCAGAGATGTATGGGTATGTAAGAAATAGGCGGATTGTGAGTGTAAGGATTAGCTGACAGAGGCATCAACATTGCAATTTCCGAATATTAATTTACTACATAAAACCTAGGTTGGTATTTAATATCTGTACAAAAGAAGGGGTGTTTTCTACTACACAAGAACATGTGAGGTCTCCGCTAAAGTGAAGCGTCGAAACCACTCTTTACTAGTTGTATTTGATGGAGCCTGATTACCGTAAATACTATTGATCCATACAGAGTCCCGCTCTCGAGGTGTAACCAATTAAAACGGCCATAAATTTAGTTTGGAAAATTATTTTTATTCAATTCAAAGTAAAAAATGTGTGAAAATAATACAAAATTAAGAATGAATTTACTCTTGCTCGATATGACCACCTACGCCCTTGAGACAGTCCAGAAACGAATCACAAGCTGCCCGAATGTGACTTGCAGGTATTTTGGTCCACTCGCGAACAATGGCTTTTTTCAGCGCCTCGAGACTGGTGAATCTTTTAGTTCGGACCTTGGACCTTCAAAATGGCCCAAAGAGAATAATTCATTGTGTGGACGTTAAGAAGTTGTATTTTAGCCATTCTTGGTTCACTCGAACTTTGTGAGATGGTGTCGAGTCCTGTTGAAACGTCCATGGTCTGCCACCGAAATGTTTGCCCGCCCACGACTTCAAAGCAACTTCTAGAATACTTTCCCGATAATATAGCGCTTTTACCTTGACGCCAAGCTCGAAGAAAACGATTGGAGAGCGCCCATCTGCGGTTATAGCGGCCGAAATCATTACCTGTGGCGAGTGCTGCCTCCTGATGGTCAATCGATGACTCGTTTTGGGAGTTAACGAATCGCTCAGTTTGAAAAATTTTCTTATCAAAAAACACAATGTTTCGAAATGGACCGCTTTCGGCTAAGCGAAGCAACTACTTCGCTCTTTCAAGTCTGACTTGTTGCTGCTTTAATGTGAGATTTGGCGCCTTTTGAAACTTTTAAGGCTTGACTTTGAGATCATTTTTCAGTATGCGGTGGATGCTATGGTCAGATATTATTAATTCTTTCACCATTTGATTGGCACTTCATCAGGGATTTTGCTCAAGGCGCTTCCTCACTTTTTGAATCATTTCACGTGACGTTGCAGTCTTTCGCTGACCACCTCCAGGACGATGCTGCCAATATCATTGTAACGAGTAATGGTGCGATGAACTAAAACTTTTTTTATTTTAAGGTGCTCAAGCTTTCGAGCAATCACTGGTTGTGATTTTCCAGCCAAATATAATACAATCAAACTATTACGTTTGAATCCATTACTGATTTTCTTTTTTCGCGTTTACTGTCCGCTAAATGCTTCCGTACGCTTATAAACAATACTCTGGACTGTCATTTAGCCCGTGCATCAGTTGCGCCAGCGGTCTGAAGTTGATTACACTTTGGCTGCCGGACCCTGTATTGATCTTTTGGTGATATGCCACCCTTGAGAGAGAAGGCGAGTAAATTATATGAAATTTTGTATTTATGACTTCAGATTTTTTCCTCTAAGCTAAACAGCTTTTCCTATCAACCATCACCATGACTTTTACCTCCTTATGGTCAAGCCTTGGACGGAGCTCGAAATCGGGCAGTCTTTTGTAATGCCTGCTTCAGAGTCACGTGACTATCCACAATTGGAAAAGGACAAAACGCACAGTAATTATCAATTAATCAGTTAATAAATCGAGCTTCAGCCAAAGTCTGTCATTTACATAAAATATGAGAGATTTCTTATTGTCCTACTGATAGGCAGGTTAACTATGACTGCTCAGGTGACTTGTATGCCATTCCTAGGCATAGCGCAGCGTATAAATATGCAGTGGCTTCGTTGGCTGGATCATGTCGACCGAGCTCTGAAAGTATTCGATACAGTACCAACTGGTGGAGGCAGAGCAAAGGGAAGACCTCCTCTGCATTGGAAAGATTAGGTGGAGATGGACTTCGATTCACTTGGTGTTTCCAACTGGCGCCGGTTAGCACGAGAAAGGAACGACTGGAGTGGAATCAAAGGTTGCATTCCTATCTAAACCGAATTCAAAGCAGTTGACAGCGCTCCCTCAGCTTTAGCGAGAAATTTGCAACAATGGAAATCTTTTATTGCAATCGTTGAATGGGGTCTGATAAATTTTTCAATAAAATAGAAAAGATAATTGAGAAAATTATCCATTCGTTTTTATTTTAACAGCCAAAAGCCGTGTACCGAAAGATTTGCTGTTACCAGATATGCAAATTTCCCAACTTATCTGGCAACATGCAGACGAAAAACGTAAAGAACTAATTTTCTGCTACTACCAAAACTAGAGTCAATCGAATCGGTGCCACTAAACATTCGCGCTTGCTTTGTGCAAGTTGCATCAGCTTATTGGTCAACGGACCGACAGAGTTCATAACGTCAATGCACTGTGCCGCCAAACGTGCATTATCAGTTAAATTTTCTGCTCTAGAAGCAAATGAACAACACGTAATAGTCAACTGTGGCTGGCCGCACTCAACTTAATTACATTTCATTGATTTTCGAACTCCGGGCACATGAACAAAAAACACGTATACGCCGCGTCTGGCTACCACCAAAGCTACTCACCATAACAGCGAATTGTGGTACACATTTTTCGGCGTTTATCTGGCAAAAAGAGACGCCAGCCTGCAAGTTGGCCTAATCAACCGAAAATACGCAATGGCCCAGTCGCTGGTGTGTTAGGCAAAAATTATCGCGCATTGTCAAAAATTGAAGTCATTACGGAGGGTGAGTGAGCGCTGCGCTGCACATACATATTTACGACTAGCAAATCCGGCCCCCTTCGCTGGGCACACTAAAATAGAATAGATATGGTTTAGAACAGAAAATATATGGTTTTCATATTATTTATTTCTTTATTCTTTATTCAAGCGCTTTGGCATAAACAATATTTTTTGTTTTTCTATTTGTTTTTGAGTAAATATAAAATATAAATTGAAAATCAGGAAAAAAGAAGATTGTTTTTAAATTTCAAATCAACGCATATGAATAAACAATCGTCTTTTTTCCTGATCATCCATGAATTTTTCGTTTCAATTTATATGTTTTATTAAGCATTGGAGCTTTTTTAACCATTATCCATTTATATTTTTCAAAAAAAAAAACGAAAAAAAATGTTTTTTCCACGAACACATAATTTCATTCGGATTTCACATTAAATTCTCAAATTTCGTAAGAAATTATTCACTGTTCCAAAATCCACTCCAAAAAAATTCCCAAACAATTTTTACATGTTGCACTTACGTTTTTTCCTTATGGCATCCAAATCAGAAAGAAATATTGACACATTGTAACTCACACTGTCAATTTGACAGTTCAGTTCCGCCCCAAGCGTTAAAAAAGTAAGCGACATTATGACTGGCTCAAAAGAACGCTGTACCCGTTGCCACTGCTCCGAATTACAACCAAACTTTACGAAACCCATTTTCAATACTTACTTAACAATGTGCATAAGTTTGGTTTAATTCGGTGCAAAGACACGGCGGATCCACGTTTTGGCATATATTTCGAGACCCTAATCATCAATAGGTATGAAAATTACCCCGTATTAAAGCACTTATCAACAGCTTTCATTTGATACCCATATTGTACATACACAACCAAAGGTTACTCGGGTCCACGTTTTGACCTATATCTCGAGACCCTATCTACCTATAGGTATTCAAACTATACGGAAATCATCTTCAATACCTACTTAACAATGTGTGTAAGTGTGGTTTAATTCGGTTCAAAGACACGGCGGGTCCACATTTTGGCATATATTTCGAGACCCTAGTCATCAATAGGTATGAAAATTACCCCGTATTAAAGCACTTATCAACAGCTTTCATTTGATATCCATATTGTACAAACACATTCTAGGGTCCACGTTTTGGTCTCTATCTCGAGACCCTAGTCACGGAGCGGATGGAAATACTCTGAACTAAAGCATTCACCAACAGCTTCCATTTGATACCCATATTGTACATACACATCCGAAGGTTACCCGGGTCCACGTTTTGACCTATATCTCGAGACCCTATCTACCAATAGGTATTCAAACTATACGGAAATCATCTTCAATACCTACTTAACAATGTGTGTAAGTGTGGTTTAATTCGGTTCAAAGACACGGCGGGTCCACGTTTTGGCATATATTTCGAGACCCTAGTCATCAATAGGTATGAAAATTATCCCGTATCAAAGCACTTATCAACAGCTTTCATTTGATATCCATATTGTACAAACACATTCTAGGGTCCACGTTTTGGTCTCTATCTCGAGACCCTAGTCACGGAGCGGATGGAAATACTCTGAACTAAAGCATTCACCAACAGCTTCCATTTGATACCCATATTGTACATACACATCCGAAGGTTACCCGGGTCCACGTTTTGACCTATATCTCGAGACCCTATCTACCAATAGGTATCCAAACTATACGGAAACCATCTTCAATACCTCCTTAACAATGTGTGTAAGTTTGGTTTAATTCGGTGCAAAGACACGGCGGGTCTACGTTTTGGCATATATTTCCAGACCCTAGTCATCAATAGGTATGATTAAAGCACTTATTAAAGCACTTATCAACAGCTGAGATCCATATTGTACATACACAACCAAAGGTTACCCGGGTCCACGTTTTGACCTATATCTCGAGACCCCAGTCACGGAGCGGCATGAAAAATACTCTGTACTAAAGCATTCACCAACAACTTCAATTTGATATCCATATTGTACAAACACATTCTAGGGTCCACGTTTTGGTCTCTATCTCGAGACCCTAGTCACGGAACGGCATGAAAGATACTCTGGACTAAAGCATTCACCAACAGCTTCCATTTGATACCCATATTGTACATATACATCCGAAGGTTACCCGGGTCCACGTTTTGACCTATATCTCGAGCCCTATTTCCAAAATAAAATATGATCCATGTTACTCGTGGATGATGTAGCTTTCGAATGGTGAAAGAATTTTTAAAATCGGTCCAGTAGTTTTTGAGCCTATTCGTTACAAACAAACAAACAAAGTTTTCCTCTTTATAATATTAGTATAGATTGCGTGCGCGTGCATTGAGTTGGCACATGAAACGCTCTAATTTGATTCATGGTCAGAATTCTCATTAGCGCGTTGAATGCGTCAAGCGTCGGTCGCGGTACGGTGGCGGTGGCGGTCGCCCCGCCGGTGTTGTCGAAGTGGTGATGGTGCATCATTTATACTCACAATTACCGCCACCACAGCCGCAGCAGCTGTAGCACTAACTATTTGTTTGATCAGCGCGTACTCGCATCATTATTATTCGAGTTTTTGGGCATTATTTTCATTGACTGTAACAGAAATTTGGAAGAATCATATAAACAGCCGCAATGAATGCCCAATGAGGAGCACCAGTGCATGCTTTTGTATGTGGGCTTGTGACGGTTTGATTGACGGCGGTTGCATTTGCGTAATTCACTTGCTAATAACGGGTGTATTTTAATCGCATGCGAGCTAGCGGTATCGATAACTATGGTTTGGCAGCTGAGAATGGTAAACTGTGTTGGTATTTCTGTTCCGTAAGGCTTGACAAGTCAGCGAGTAACCCTCTTTGAAACCTCGTTTCAAACTGGTTTTTTGGGTTTTCTTCCCACTTTTTTTCGGCTCTGCTGGAATTGAGTAGCGTCATTTTGTATGGCCGTATTAGTTTTGCGGGGATACCAAATTTGGACAACGCGGCTTATATAGACTACTACTTTTCGTGCTGTCGAATGCAGCTTCACCCAGAGCTCACCGATTGTAGTGCGTAAAAATCGAATTAATTATGTTTTATTACCAAGCAAATTTATAGCCCTGCGTGCCCACCATTTAGCTTCTATGATGGGTTGGTTGCGAGACGAATGCGGTAGAGCATCCCATTTCCACGAGAAAAGTTTTAAAACTGTGGCAAAAATAAGCCATAATCTTCCAACAAGTCTGCTGGTCAGCTAATAAGGCAAAAACAATTTCAGCATGCCATGGTCCGAATCTGATTTCCAAAAATTGCTGGTCATTGGATCGTCCGAAAATTAAAAATTCACAAAATCGCAAAAATTACAAAAATCACAATTCACAAAAATCACAATTCGCAAAAACTCTTTCGAACGGGGCGGTGGTATTAGAATGCCCGTTTTTTTGTTTCGTCCCTATGGAAATCCCTTTATAACCCCTTTAACCCTCCTTTTATAAGGGATAAACTCTTCTTATTCTGCTTCGGTCGGCTAATACGCCGATAAGTGAGTTACATAATGCCATGCGCAAAATGCCTACATACATACATATGTACATACATACATATATTCATACACACACATACAAACATATAAAATCATATCAACGCGTTTGCGCTTGTTTGTCAAAGTAATTGGTATGCACTTGAAATTACAACAAATGCTATGCATTGTATGATTTTTTGATTATCATATGCGAGTGACAGCAGCAACAACACGACAACTGCAAGAAAAGCGATACGACTGCTACAAAATAACGATTGCAAAACAACGAATGCCACTGCATTGGCAGCAGTCACATCAACATATTATTACACACACATACACACACACATACACACACACATACAAACATACATACACACATGCACGCAAACATATATATACACATACATACACATATACGACACATACACAGACTTCGAAGTACATCAGCAAGCTTTTTTTGCCGCCTTGTAGCCGTGCATTTCTCCACGCTTCACTCAACAACAACTCAATGTCCAGCGACTTTTTTCCGTTTCTATACCCAACTCAGTCAAAGCACCTGACACAGCGTCTAATAACTAGCAGCATATTTATTAGTAATTTTGCCGCGTTTTTTCCAGAATTTCAAAAGCAAAAGAAAAAAAACAACAAAAAAGTGGAACTATACCCCACATACTGACAAATTACTCTGCCCGCCGCCACTTGGTAAGCCAGTCAGCAGCCTGCCATCAGTTGGTCAGTCAGGCCCATCGACCAGTCAGTCAACCATTCACCCTGGCTGCCTTTCCGCCATCCGAATAGTCATCCGCTCAATCACTAACTCAGTTAGCATGTCAGTCGGTTAGTTGGCCAGTGAGTCTGCGAGTATTATTTGTTTGTGAATCCATTTGTTTTCGTCAGCGCCTGTCAAGCCATCATTCACTCATTCACTCATTCATTCAGTATGTAAAACTATTTCATTGCTGGCAGTTTTATTCATCTCATATTTTTTCTCGTACCTACAAATGCATATTTTTCTAGTTACCTATTTTCTATTGATTCATGTGGTGCAATATTTTTATGCTTTTCTGCAATTTTTCTATTCATTTCATTGAATTTTCGTTCTATGCCATTTGCATGCAATAAAATCGCTTTGGCCGCTCGTATTTTTATATGTATACTCGCACGCTCGTTCATCAGCCCTTGCAGCCCAGTTTATAGCGCTCGCCTCTTTCCCGGACTGCCGAATCGTCTCGCCATTTTATGCTAAATGGATGGCATGGCTCGATGTGGTCCAGTCTATTTTGCTATTGATGGCGTCAGCAGGCGTTGATGGTTGTTCTATTTGGACGCGTTTTTTTTGTTTTTCTTTCATGCCGCGCCACAACAAAAAGAGTGTTTGTTCTGCTTCAACACAAACAAATTAACTTTTTCTACGTCTGTACTCAACCTTGTTTATTAGATGCATTTTCAGCAGAGTACACATGTGGCCGGTAATTAACTGTTTCATAATGCGAAGCCTGATATTGACATAAATTCGAAAATCAAAAACATATTAAATATATTTTTTTACTGGATTTTCACATGTGGACGCAAGTTTTTCTTTATAACAAAAAAGCACTGAAATACGACAAATACATGCAGGGCATAAATGTTTATTAATATTAATTTAGTAACATCAAGGACAGTAAGTTAAAAACTTGAAAATTGAAATTTGAAAAATATGAATATTAGGCCGGGTCGATTTGTGGGGAGGCAAAAAAATCGCCCATTGCTCTGTGAAAATCATATTCTAGGGATCAAAATAAGAAACTTTGCTGAAGGAACCATACCTCTAAAACGAATTCTGATGTCGCCCAATTTGGGTCGAACTTTTTAGTTTATTTTCTATAACTCACTTAAATTAAATTTTTTCATTTACATATGTTCTGACCAAATAAATTTCTTAAGAGAAAAAATAGATATTAAGTATTATAAATAAACTAGCGAAAACCCGCCCGTTCCGCTGGTCGTCTTTAAAAAAATCTAGATTAATTAATTAAATTTTTTTTTTTTTTTTTAATTCCTACATTAATCATACATCTGTCATACTGACATCTAGTACATTTTTTGACAATTAGTTAGGAAAATTATTAAATATATTTCATCATGGCCAGTGCCAAGACGAATACAGCTATTACTTTTTAGGAAAAGAATTACATTTTATATATACAGTTATTTTAGTATACGAGAATTAATATTTAATTTAATAGGTCAATTGGTCGGTTTCTCTTCAGACGTCGTAAAGTTATTCTTTCAAGTTGTGAGAGTGTATTGACTTCTCTATTTTTGTGCTGGTTTATTTCGTTAAAATACCTTGTTGATATCGCTTTTATTTCTTCGTCGATTAATGGTATATTGAACGTAGTATGGATGTCATCATTTTTTGTGTACCTGTCGGACATAGTTATTATACGTAAGATTTTTGATTGGTGTCGCTGTACTTTGTTTATGTGAGTTCTTTTTGCAGTTCCCCACACTTGAAGTCCGTAGGTCCAGATTGGTTTAATGACCGCCTTGTATACTAAAAGTTTGTTGGAAATATTGAGCTTAGAATTTCTGCCTATTAGCCAATGCAATTGTCAAAATTTTTCCTTTATTTGTTTTATTTTCTTTTTGATATGATCTTTCCAATTTAGTTTTGAGTCCAGATGGATTCCAAGATATTTTGCAGATGTTTCAATTTGTATATTTTTATTGTTGAGCTTAATCGGCATAGCAGCAATCTCTGTTCTTGTCGTAAATATTACTTGTACAGATTTGTCCTCGTTTACTTTTAAACTCCATTTATCAAACCACTTCTTTACATTGTTGGTGCACATCTGTAATTTTGTTGTTGCGGTTGAGAGGTTTTTGTCAGATGACAATAAAATTGTGTCGTCTGCGAATGTTGCTATAGTAAAATTAGTTTCGTCTGGTAGTGGTATGTCAGAGGTGAATAAGACATATAACAGTCGTCCTAGAACGCTGCCTTAAGGAACTCCTGCTGTAATTGGATGTATATGTGAGTATTTGTCATTGTATTTAATGTAGAAGCATCGGTCAGTAAGGTAGCTTGATAATTAAATAATAGTCGAGTGGTAATATTGTCCTAATTTTATGCAAGAGGCCTTTGTGCCAAACTTTGTCAAAAGCTTTTGCGACGTCCAAAAATACAGCAGCGCAGTATCGTTTATTTTCCATGTCTGAAAGTATTTTTTGTGTAACTCGATGTATTTGTTGGATAGTTGAGTGTTTTTTTCGAGAACCGAATTGATGATTTGGAATGATGTTTTTCGTGTCAAGTATTGGGGTAATTCTGTCATGTAAAAGTTTTTCTGCAATTTTAGATATAGTCGGAAGTAGGCTTATAGGTCGATATTAAAGCTGTTGGGTTTTTACCCGGCTTTGGTAGCGCAATGATTTCTGCGACTTTCCATACTTTTGGGAAGTATTGTAAGCGAAACATTGCATTAAATACGTTTCTAAGAAATAGGTAAGCCTCAATTGGTAGTTCCGTAAGAGCTTTGCCTGTCAGCATATCATATCCGGGTGCTTTTTTATGTTTAATTCGAGTTTTGATGCATACTATCACTTCTTGTGTGCTTGTTTTTCTTATTTTTGTGATGGTATCAGTATTAACATTACTAATCGTGTCAATTTGTTTATGTTCATCGTTCGATAGGACATTTTCAAAATAATTTCCCAATGTCGCTGCTTTTTCATCATTTTTAAAAGCTCATGTGTTGTCATCTTTTCTTAGTGGGGGTTGATGCTTTATCTGGTTTTTGAGTTTTTTTGTACATTTCCACAAGGAATAATTTGTGTCATGTGTAGGAGTTAAATTTTTTAGATATTTTTGAATTTCTTTATTTTTTATGTCACATAAACAAGCCTTCAAATTTTTTGTAGCTAAGTTTAACCTCTGTTTGTCTGCAGGAGATCTGGTTGTTTGCCATCTTTTTCTCAATTTTCTTTTTTCCTTGATTTGCTTTTTAATAGAAATGTCATTTGAAGTGTTTTGTGCGCTATATTTTTGCTGCGGTGTGAATCTGAATCCTGCGTCAATAACTAAGTCATTAAAATGTATGATGCTACGCTCAATGTCAAGTTGTGTTTTCAAAGGTGTACTTAGAATGAGTTGTTGGGAGATGTGTTTAATTAAATTAAGCCGAAAAATACTGTGTGTTTTTTATAAAAATTTTCGCGCATGAATAGTAATGAAAGAAGTTTTGAATAGTAGTAGCAATTAAAAAACGTTTGATGTGATTTACTTTATTACTTTTTTTATTGTAATGCTCTTTGGTGTACAATATTCTTCGTTTTTCCATGCGTTGTTGAATAAATGAACAATACCGATGGCTTACCAACTCTTGAGCATGAAACATAAAGTTGGCCATGAGAAAACCATGGGTATTCTAAATCAATACCACAAATTGATAAAGTTTGCCCTTGTGACTTATTAATAGTAATCGCGAATGCAAGGCGAGCAGGAAATTGAAGACGTTTGAATTCAAACGGCATATCCGATGGTATCATTGGTATTCGCGGTATTAAAACGTCTTCACCAGAGTATTTTCCATTCAAACTTGTTGCTTCAATGACGTTATTCATCAATCTCTTAACTGTTAATCGAGTGCCATTACATAGTCGTGGTTGATTTATGTTTCTCAACATAATAATCGGTGCTCCTATTTTCAAGTTTAGCATGTGTGGCGGTAATCCAGGTAAATCAAGTGAATTCAAAAATTCAGTGGGATAATTTACAATATCATCTTGATTTGTAACAGTGTCAACGGATCGATATGTTTGTTCTGGACTTGGTATGTTAGCCAAAATAGCCGCATTCATTTCAATCACATCTTTATTTTTGCCAGCCATGATGGCTCGTTCACTAAGCCAATCATGATTTTTGTAATTTTGAGGAAAATTTGGGAAAATACTTTGAATTAACTGTTCTTTCGTTTGACTTATTTGGCAAAAGTTTGGTTGTAAAGTTATTAAGCCAGTTAAATTATCGACAGGAACTTTGTCATTTCCAATATCCAATAATTGCTGTGAAAATTCAGCAGCTTATGGATCATTTTGCATTGGAACACGTACATTTGTAGTTAGTTTGAGTGTTTGAACATGTCTCCACAAATATGATGATTTCAAACATGCAGCCAATACATCTGCTACAGTTGCTCGAGGAATAACAGGCAGTGTTTTTCTAAAATCACCTGCCAGCAGCACTAAGGTACGACGAAACATTTCATTTTTACTACGTAAATCTCGTCCTATCAAGCGCTTCCAGTGACTTTTTATGTGCCATCGTGCACTCATCACACATCACACAATTACGTGTGCGAAAAAGCGGATAAGGAGAAGAGAACTGTTCTATTCCCCCCGCTTTAACCCAGCTATGTGTTCAGGTGCAAATGACTTTTTTGCGTAAAGTCTGATATAAAATAAGTTCTATTTACTCTTCTTAAATTTATATAAACTTTTCCAGGCGAAGTAAAAAAACTGACATATATTTGCTTCAGGTAATACGTAAATATATGAATGATATAGGTAATATCTCTTATTAGCATAACCTTTCTGCAAAAAATTAAGGAAACGATCACCAATCACGCCGGCAATGATACAATGAATTTTTCACTATAACTGACTTCAGATTAACGTTTATATAATAAGCGTATATGTAACATTTTAAAATTTTTTTAGAATTTTTTTTTTTAATTTTTAATAATAAGTGGTCTTCCTCTTTCTCTTCCTGTAGCTATTCCTTTTCCTCTTCCATCTCCAGCTCCATCTCCTTTCTTTATCCCGGAAACGGGCAGTAAAAATTACTTCACTTAAAAGCTTTCATCAACAGCTTCCATCTGATACCCATATTGTACAAACACATCCAAGGGTACCTTGCTCCACCTTTTCGGCTATATCTCGAGACCCTGGTCACTCAGAGATCTAAAAAATACTCTGTATTAAAGCACTCATCAGTAGCTTTGATTTGATGCCTACAATGTAAAAACACATCCTAGGGTTACCCGGGTCCTCGTTTTGGCCTTCGGCAGCGCCACCTGGTGGCGAGTGGAATCAATAAGCATATTACAATATACTAACCTTCACCGTGGAAAAATATATGTATATACCAAATTTCTTAATAATCGGCCCCGACACACACGACCAAAATGTATTCAATTCTAATGAATGCTATGTGCGGTACAAAAAATACGGGCGGCAAATAGCAAAAACACACTCACTTAACCGACGCACCGCACACACACGCGTTATTGGATTTCAACCAAACTTCATAGAAACCTTTGCCAAAGCAACACCAGCAATGTGTGAAACTTTCATTGTTTCCCTTACGCGCGTTGCTGAGATTACCGGAGACAAATGCACACTTTTTTCGGCTTAATTTTTATATATATAGATATATATGTAGATAATAAATATTATTATAAATAAATAAAAATAAAGAAAAAACATAGCCATTTAGTTGATTTTTTCATGTAAAGGCCAAAAATGGTCGTCGAGACGACGACGTAGAAGCATGACCGGGCAGTCCCCATGACTTTCTTTTCTTTGGATCCCGTCACGATGCGATAAAGAAACCCCTTCCTTTTTTGTCGCGTTTAGGTTATGTTAGCACCGACTAGCACATACTGCTAGCGGCATCTATTGACAAACTGCGGGTACTTAGTTGCGCACCTAATACTTAACCGGCTTTCTGCAGTTTGACTTAACTTATTTTTATCCATATTGACACCCTCTTTGCTTACCCTCCTGTTTACTCAGTCATTTTTTATTGGATTAAGGTCCGGCGACTGATATTCAATGTTTTAGTTTCTTCGCAATTTCTTATGAGTATTGAGGTGTGCTTCAGGTCGTTGTCATGCTAGAACGGTCATGAAACATTAATTTTTTTATTAAAAACCATTACATTTTCAAAGATATTTGAAACATGAGTCAATTCATTTCAAAAATTTCAACACATTGCCATTCGGCATTCTGTCAAGCGAAAAAATCTATATCGATAGATCTCATGCAGCTAGAAAACCAGCCGATACCATTTATTCGGCATAGTGTTTCAATGCCAAATTCATTATACCCCTCCGCGGTGCTTAACTGTACCTTGAAGTTATGGCAGCGCTTTTTTCATGGTTGGCGGAAGTGGAAAAAATTAGTCGCTTTAAAAATGAAGTCGCATCAAATGACAGATTACAATCACATCACACCTATGTTAGGTATCGCATGACACCATATTGTGATGTCACATTTCTTCAATTTACTCTAAGTTTTATTGGAAAATGTTCATCAAATAGAGATCGCAAATCTAATAGATCATATGACACAGCATCCAACAACACATCAAATCACCACTTACTTCACCTCGAGCATCACATGCCGTGTATATAAGTATATAAGTAGGTTACCGGGAAAGCCGTCCTAGACACTTAAGGACATTTTTATTTTAGGCTATTTAGGATTAAGTTTGACATACCGTCCAAAATTTAACCATTTTTGAGATATTCGATTAATAGTTTATTAAAAAAATATTTGTTTCCTTGTACGTCCATGTATTTTTTTATTATTAGTATTGTTTCTGTTCTTAACTAAAGAGTTCGTCTATTAATAAAAATCATCTACCAAATTTTAATGGTCTGAATTTATGATTTTTCACTAAGTGCTTCCTATTTCACATCATTCTAAAACTATTTTATTTTTATTTTTATTTAATTTATTTACTTAGTACAGGAAAATCAAGCCAAATTAAATCGCATCAAGTCACATCATATTATTAAATCACATCACATTAGATCACATCACGTCAACTTGCTCTACTTTTAATTTAAAGTACTATATACAAGTATCCTCAAACATCAGCACCACATAGTGCAACAAAAATCAAAAATAAATCGCATTGCGTACTCGTGTCACATAAAGTCACTTCTTGATATTACATCGCATCACGCCTTAATCGTGCATCACATCAACTTTATCCGGGTTTTGACGTTCAAACTTTTACCGCAGTAAATCTATTGTTTCACAGGCTGTAAGGCATGTAGCAACGTCTTGTTGAAACCAAATGTTGTGGACATCACGGGCTTCAATTTCCGTTTATCAGTACGGGATAGCGTGCGCCAGTCATTGTTACATTGGCGCCAGCATCGTCTTTAAAGAAATATGAGCCGATTATTCTTCCAGGCCATAGGCCGCACCAAACGATCGCGTTCAATGGATGTAATGGCTGTTCTTGAATGGCTTCGAGTTGCTCTTTAGCCCGAATTTAATTTAACTTAATAATAAATGGAAATTTAGCTTACGTCATAACGCCAAAGTGGGTCTCATCGCTGAACATAATTCGGCTCATAAGTTGGTCTTAGCACGCGATTTTCGTAATACATTTTTACGATTTGTAAACGTTGTTGAGGCATAAGCCTTTTCACGATGAAATGTCTATGAATACTGTAAAAAGTTATGTCAGTCAGTTAAGTTAGTCAGGCGTGGCGTCAAAAAGCTCTATTGGAAAAAGTACCTCCATTTGATCACACTTTACAAGGTTTATCACTTAATAACTTTCTCAGGTGCTTGCAGGCAAAAAATATGTGAGGCATCATATGAAATTCTGTAATTCATAACCTCCTTGAAGATTTCAAAATGCAGTAGTCAAAACTGAAACTCCCCGCAGCTCTTTTTTATCTAGCTAACCTTCATATAGGAAAGATGCCAGCTTTTGGGTGTATCGAGAAGAAAAATTTACCTACTATTTTATAAATTTTTCTGTCTAACTACTGACCATTAAAAGCATTCCTTTACACCTCAGTCACACAGATAACTTTAGCTCAACTCAAGGCAAAATATCGCATCTGATTCTCTTGAATCTGCAGCAGCCTGGGCATGAGTCATCAACGCCAAACAATTTAGTATGCAAATGCACAGAACACACAAATTACACCCTAACAAGAACCCTTATCTGCCAGTGACAGAATCGTGACCGAAACAAAAAAAAATCAATTGGATATCACAGCAAGACCTCAAAGCATAAAGTGTGTGTTGGCGTTGGTGGCTTGATACTCGATTATCGTTTGATCTCGGATAATTAACATAAACAGCCATAGAAGAATCGGTCTGCAGGTGGCATATAAATATAAATAAACAAATGATCGAATCACTACAAAGTAGTATCGCAAGTAAATAAGTAATTGCTGGCGTAATGGCTAAAGAAACTGAGCGCAGCAAAAGTAATGAGCGGAAGAGGAGAACGCAAAGAAATCCATCAAACGTAAAGATTTAGAGGTTAAGAGTTAATGGAAAACAGACCGAATGGCACGTCATCTTAGGCAGCGAAAGGATGTTGGCTTGAGAGGAGGAGGGTTGCTCAAGCCAATGATGGGTTGTGTTGCTGATTGGTAATTTAGTTGAAGAGTGCGGTTGGCAGGTGGTAAAGTACGGAGTAGCTGCGTCACTTTTGCATAAATCTTTTACAAATTAATTGCAAATGTAAATTAAACGCAAATGGCATAGAAACGCAGAAAAATAAAAAAAAAGAAACTCATTTAAGTCAATTTGCAAATTGCAAATGCGATAAGTGAAGCACTGAGTTGCTAGCTGGAAAAAAGGCAAGGCTATGCATGACACCCAACAGTTAAACTTATAGTATATTTGTACAGTTAGTCATTGCCACAATGCCACAATTTGGTTGACAAATTGTCAAACAAGCACTCCGCATAACTCCGCAGCAGCGCTCAGCGTAGAGTGGGAGACTTGAGTTTGGCTTGATGAGCCACTCTGATGGGTATTGTATGCAAAGTCACGATGACAACGCCAACCAGAACCAGCTAGAGAACAGCAAATTGTTGTGCCATAAATTACAACCCAACAGTAAATGAGTTGGAAGCGACTAAGCACTGAACAGCCAGTAAGCAAAGCAACAAGCGGCGTAGAAGATCTCAAGGCTAAATGGCCATCAGCAGGATTAAATAAAGCCAACAAGTGAAATGAAATGGCCCAGCGCAAAGTGGGTGGTGGTGATGCGCGAGCAGGTTTTGTGTTTTTCTATAACGATAAAGCACGCAACTGGTAAAATGGCCGTTTGGCGAAATGGTTGTCTTTAAATCATCTCAACAGCAGTTTGGCAAAAAAAAAAAAAATATATATGGGAAAAGGGCTAATGATGAAAGTCTCTAGGACATAAGCACACAAGAAAAACTATAGACATTTTGGTCATGAAGCATCAAATTATAGAACGTATTTTCTAATAGCGGCCACCTTTCAGTAGGCAGTCGCAATCTCCTCATACATTTCTGCCAAGAACAAGCTTCTCATAAAATCCATCTAATAAAAACTACTGCAGCACATCAAGACGTGGGGGGAAAGCTCGGCCAAGAACCAGTTAAGGGATGTGGAAAACTCGCTAAAAATCTTGGATGCAGCATTACTGATTAGCTTGTAGCAAGAAATTGTAAATAAATGTACAAACTTGCAGAATATAAAAATCCAGAACATCTATAAACAACGCACTGTGGCCATCTGTTGCACCGTAGCTTTTCCGACTACTTCAGGCCCGGCAATAGATGCTCTGGCTACCACCACTTGATCTTTTCATCCAAGGAGAGGCCTTGAAGGTCATCTGCAGGTTGCAACACAATGGGAGTTGGTAAGGTCCCTGTTGGGCATTGGACAACAGAGAAGGCATGGACTTCGATCCAACGATCCTCGCCATGCCCCTTGACTCCATTCCATCTACGTGGAATCCAGTGGATCAAAATTGCACTTTGCTCTTGGAATGCATGCATCTGTGTTTCAAGCGGAGGTGTATACTGCTCAAGAAGCAATGAACTTTGTTGTGGAAAACAGATGGAGAGGCAGATCTATATGTGTCTGCAGCGACAGCCAAGCTGCGCTGATGGCCTTAGACAGCCCTCCAACCACTTCAAGGGTAGTCGAGTCCTGTAAGTCCAGGTTGAACTATATCGGTAGACATAATAGCCTGATACTGACATGGGTCCCGCATTACGTAGGTAATGAGACCTCCGACTCCTTGGCCCCGAGCCCGTTCTGCCACTCCCAGCTGCAGCCATCAAAGCCACGGGTAGCAAACGGGTTACTTCAACCCACAAGCACACTTGGCAGGCTGAGAGAGAGTGCAGATGAACAAAACTGATGGCAGTTGAACAGAAGGGACTGTAGGTTGGACTGAAGACGAGCCAATTTCTATGGACGAAGCACAAGGAAAAGGTAGGCAACTCAGACAGTGGACTCAGCCCTGCATGTAGGGAGGATGAGACGGGGGACCACTTTCTGTGCATCTGCCCGGCCTTCACCCGAATCAGGCTTGAGGTCGTTGGCACTGATGCGTTAAGAGGCGACCATCTTGGCTCCTTGACACCACCAGATCTACTCAAAAAAAGGGAACCCGAGTGCAGTACAATGGACTAAATGTTGTCTGGGCTATAGTTGCTAGTCGCTCCCAACAAAAAAAAAAGAAAATATGTGAAATTATAATTAGCAAGGTATGTTAGGCATCAAAGTTTGATTATCCCTAAAAATTCCTATTTATTCTGATCAAGGCTGTTTTTCTTTAATAATGTGATGCTTTGGAATTCCACTTCTTTCTATTTTTTTCCGTTTTTTTTCCTCTTGATACAAAATTTTCGGCAAATTCAACAATTAATGTTGTCTTCTTAGGAGGAAGACTATGTTACATCTCCTGAATCACCTCACCCCTTCCATTTTTCATTGGCTCATGAATCTGCTCTCTTCTGAACACTAAGAGCGGCTCAAGGATATTCGTACCTGTGTGCGAGAGCTTCAATAGCTGATTGATGAAATTAAATCAAAAAATTTTTTTGAGAGTTTTCTGCAAAATGGACGCTGCTTGACACCAGTGCTACAATAACTTTATAGAGCTGCAGGCAATGGGAATCATGGATACAGGTATTACAAGGGCAACTCTTAATGGCTCCATTTTTGACGTCAATATGCAAAATTGCCATATTTGGGCTGGCGAGCAACTCGAAGCCGTTCAAGAACAGCCAAGAACAGACCAATGGACCCATGTTTCTTCAAAGACGTGACTGGCGCCAGTGTAACAGTGAATGGCGAACGCTATCGCGCCATGAGAAACAACTTTTTGATGCCGGAAATTGAAGCAGGTGATCTCCACAGCATTTGGCTCCAACAAAACAGTGGACGACGCTACCCGCCATACTGTCCGTGAAACAATGGATTTACTGCGTCATTGTTTCGGGGAGCGAAAATTAATAAAGAGTGACCAATCAACTTGAATCTTCCTAGTTTTATTTCAATTTAAACAGCCTAGATCCTTTGCTCAAATGGGAGGTAAAGGAAACGATGGTGGTGA
The DNA here is from genome assembly GCF_027943255.1 of Anastrepha obliqua. Taxonomy (NCBI): domain Eukaryota; kingdom Metazoa; phylum Arthropoda; class Insecta; order Diptera; family Tephritidae; genus Anastrepha; species Anastrepha obliqua. The sequence continues at coordinate 89,490,105 of NC_072896.1, read as the reverse complement.
CCCTAGTAGTAGGGCACATCCAAGTCAAGTAAGGCCAAGATTCAAACACAGCTGCCATAACAACAACAACAGTTCTTCCATAATAACAACAACACATTTCTTCAAATTTGACCAGCCATAAAAGGGCTACACATTTATCCATTTACACCGAGGAGCTGTAGTAATAAAACAAATTTGTATTAAAAAGCACACAAAGCAATAAAGTAACAGCAACAACAACGAAGCCAGCAGATAGCGCATAAAGTGCCAACAAATTGAATTTTAGCCACTATGTAATGGCTTCGTCAATTTCATTTCGCTACTCTGTAATCATTGCCTCAGCCCCTTATTTACTACCCAATCCATTTATATTGATGTATTTGTACATATGTGTATATGTATGTGCGGTATAGCATAAGACTTACTTATCAACCCACAATCATTTTTCCAAATAGTCACGCATTTCGGCAAAGCTTTTACGCACATTTCCAACGTTTTAATGCCTTACGTTTCTTGCTGTTTCTTTTATTATTGATATCACTACTACTCTTATCCGCTGTTGTTGTTGTTTCCGTTATGTGATGCACTTTTTATGACTACTTGCCATTTTCGTTCATTTCGGCAATTGTTACACAATAAACGATTATTTGAGCTTTTGTGTTGATTAAATGTCAAAACGTGAGGGTGAAGAAGAGTGGCTGGAGTATTTCGAAGTTGTTAAGTATATCCAAACATAAGAGTCGTATTTGTGTAATATACTTATACATACATACATAAAAAGTTACTACAATGTATGTACCCTACAAGACAACTGACTACCATATAAGCACTCATATTATCATCATCACTATCCTCATCCAACTACACATTCTTGTTCTAGCCATGGGAAAGTTCTGATAGTTTCCCCTTGTCGGTGTGCCATTTATATTTTTTTTATTCTTATTTACAATGTAATAACTGCTGACAACTAAGCTCCTCATTGCCGTCATCACAAACTTCCCAGCACTAATAATCATACTTCTCATTTTTGTTCTCAACAAGTAATCAGCACTGATGGGCCAAACTACTCATTTTCGTCATCATAAAGTAATCAGCACAAACTCCTCAATAACTCCTCATTTTTGTGAAAAAGTTATGAAACTGAGGAGTTTGGTTACAATGTTTTATTTAGAAATTATAAAATGTATATTTTACGGAGATTCGAACTCACAAATTTTCAAGTTTCAGCCAAGCATCTACTCATTCGGCTATGGCGACCTTACAAAAAAAAATTTCACACTATAACTTTTTTCAGAGCAGCCACATTATAAGTATACAAATGCGTTGCTTTGGCATTTAAAGTACAGTAGATATATTTTTCACTTATATGAAATTGGTATTGGTAAAAGAGAGATAGAATTCACACCGAACAGGGGAAAAGAATATGAAATGAAATATTTGATTTCCCCATTAAAAAATTTTGTATATGCTATTCTGATAATACGCATGTATTAGAGACTAATAAAATACTTGTAAATGTGTTGGAATTTTTGTCAAAAGTGCTCAGCACTCTTTGTAGGGGTATATACTTGGGCATTAATATCCTGTCTTAAAATGTTCACCTACACATATTTGTACAGTCAACTGTTTCCCATAGTTGTTGAATACAACTTAGGGTCTCTATCCTGAGAAAGAGAGAGCAAGAGAGAGAGAGAGAGAGTGCGAGGGAGAGGTATGAAGAGTATTTATCTTCCTATAGCAAAGAATGGTCTTTTTTGTAGAAAATAACTGCAATTCTGTTTGCTTCTATTATCTCTGTCTCATTTTATCTGATTATTATCTTAGAGTTAGGTGTTATGACTTCGCAGTCTGTTGGCACGGAGACTGCATGTTAAAACTGATAATCGCAATGAATAAAATTTTTTTTATACAGTTTATATGGGTCAAGGGGTACAAGGAGCTCATACCCAGGTCTGAGCTAGCTAGAGAGGCTGAGACCTCAAAATCAATAGTACTTAGACTTTTCCTAGCAATGGGGCAACACACCAAGTAGGAAGAGCTCATAGCAGAAGAGATAAGGCTACAGAACTCAAGCTTCGCCAAACTAAGCCCTTGAAATTAAAATTTGAAAAGGTGCCAGGAAGCACCGAGAGATTAGCTAACTCCTAGAACACTCAAGCTAAAAGGTCCAATGTATGAAAAACTCTGGAAAGTGAAAGGGTAGATTGTCAATGAGGAAAGGAGAGAAGTAGCAAAAGGGAAAAGATAGGTTAGAATAGAGAAATAGAGAATGTAAGAATTTTCCAGATGCTTTGGTAAATCGGAAAGTATCCTCCAGTTTGAAAGAACAAATTTTACTCGTTCTCATGATATCGGAACCCGAAATTTGCAGCTTTGTCCTAGGAAACTCACAGAGAAAATGCTCAGTGCTATCCCCCTCCTCTAAGCAAGACAGGCAAATCGGGTCCTTAATGATTCCAATGGAGGTCATTTGTTTAATCCTTGGATTGTGCCCAGTAATAATACAGATCTTTCAACCGGACATCTTTTCTTCCAAGTTTTAAAAGAAAGTTGGAAAGTTTTCTGTTCGTGCTTGTCACAAACCACTTTGCTGTTCTGTAACCAAGGACGCATGGGTAAAGAAAGTATCCGCCAAACTTTTTTGAATAGGTACGCTCTGGATTACACCATTGCTCATTTGGCATCAAATTTCTTTCCAAATGAAAGTATAGGTATAAGGTCGTCCTTAGGTGCCATAAACAGTGCAAACTGCTCAGATAGCATCTTAAAGATTTCTGTGTGTCCCGAAGTTCCATCTTCGTGCCAGATGTCATATTTATAGAGCCTACACATTGCTTTATTGCTTCCTCATTCCTTCCCAAAGCATAGCATTTAGGGCATCGCCGGAGGTTGTACTCATGGCACCTGTAATGCATAAACATAAACTTTTTTGCAGCCTGTATAATTCCTGAAGTGAGGACTTATCCACGGTCCGTCGCGACCAAACCATAGAGCTATCATTAGGTCTGATAAGTGTTGTATATATCCAAGATACGATTATTCCAATATGAAATATAGTTTTATATAACTCCTGCCGATTCTGCGCGGCGCATAAAATGTCTAAATCATATTACCCTAAAGCCTGCTGACTGTGCCGTGAAAAAAGCCATGATAGGAAAGCTACTGGGCATAAAGGCCGAAGGCAGATCAACCAACCGGTGGATAAACGAGTGGAAAACGATTTCAAGGATTTGGAAAAACTACGAAGCAAAAGCTCAAGATCGACAACTTAGGAGAAGCATAGTGAAGGAAGCTTTGACGCACCTCGCGCTGTAATACTGAGAAAGAAGAAAAGACAGAGAAAAAGATCATACGGCCGAATTGCAAACATCTGCCGCATTTAACCGACCAGCATAAATAGCAATTCTACAACACCAGAGAAAATTCGCCTACCAGACTGGATAGACTATCTTTTACCAACTAACAGATACAAGGTGGCCCAAAATTAATCATCCAATTAGGTTTTTGAATAAGATTTTTAATAAATAAAAACAATGAGTGAAGATTTTTTATTTTGGTGTACATATTTGTATATTTCAGCTGTCTGTATTTTCTTAAATTATTCATCATTGTTGAAGTAATTGAAACAGCCCATAGACCATTGAAATTTCTAAGGAAGCCAATAAGTATTTTCGCTTTCACAAAAAGTTTTTTTAGCAATTTTTAAAATTCGCATAGCATTCGCAAATTAAGCCCCTCAACATTTAGAGCAGTTTGAACAATTTTTTTTATATTTTTTTTTTTTTCATTTTTACTAAGCTTACTATTTTCTATATAAAAGTATAGTTCATTGTCTAACAAAAACATGTAAATCCAAATATCAAATTTTATGCAAACATTAGAAAAACTGGAAAAATTGTCTTAACAATTTGAATTGAAAACAAAATTGGGTACGCCGTTTTCATAGCCAACTCAATTTTAGTGCAAAAATGTGTAGCTTTGAAGCTGCTAGAAAATTCCGTTGATTTTTATAATTATTTTCTTACAGGGCGCATTTTCGCCTTATAGAAAATCCACGAATTTTAATTTTTTTTAATTGGAGAAAATACGCACGACCGTTAGAGAAAAAAAACCTTCAAAAATCAAAGAAAATTTAAGTCACATCAAACTGTCATTTTATTGGAAAATAATTTAAAACTGTATACTCATTTTTTTAATCTAATTTAAATTTTTGAAACATTTATTTACACGCTAAGGCTCTAGGCTAAGTCGTACGATATTACTCGTATTGTAGGAGCAAGAGAGAACCACGTATAAATTATATACAAGGCGTTAGAATATAACAGAGAGAGAAAGAGAGTGACGCGTAAACGTACAGTACTAACGCCATATTACTATAGTAGAGCAAAAGAGAGCAACATATTGTTAGAATAGGATAGATCGTATTGTGCGTGCTGTGGCAGGATGCGTTGGCGGCATACGCTGTATATACGCAGTTAATATACCACGTGTATTATTTTTGTAAATTTTTTGTATTTGTATTCTCTGCAAATGTTATGAATTTATTTAGATATACATGCTTTCTCTCTCTCTCACTCTCTCTCGGATCACTCCCTCTTTCTTTGTTTGCCTTGAAAGTTTCACTTCTGTTATGTGGTGCGCATTTTCCCCTTAGAGCAGATTCATGAAATTTGTTTTATATGGAGAAAATACGCAAAAATCAACGAGAACTATGAGGCACTTCATACTTTAATTTTGCTGGACCAAAATTAATGGGCTATAAAACTACTCAACTTGTTTTTTATTCTAATCAAAATTTTTTAAATATTTTTTTTTCTTATTTATTTTTATATTTAATATTTTTTATATTTTTTATTTTTATTAAATTTTATAAATTAAGTGCAAAAGTGAAATTACCAGAAAATTCTGTTGATTTTCTATAATTATAATTTTTTTATCTTTGTGCAGTGCGCAGCAGATTCACGATTTTTTTTTTTTATATGGAGAAAATACGTAAGACCGTCGCGAAAAAAATCTTCAAAAATCAATGAAAATTTTCATGGAATTCGAACTTTCACTTTGTTGGACCAAAACTTATTGGGCTACAAAACTGTATACTCGACTTCTATTTAATTCTAATCAATTTTTTAAATATTTCTGGTTTTTTAATTTTTTTTTAATTTTTGTGTGTGGAGAAAATATGCAAGACCTTCAGGAAAAAAATCTTCAAAAATGTACGAAAATTTGGAGCCACTTCAAACTTGCATTTTGCTAGACTCAAATTTAATGGGCTGTAAAACTATATATTTAAATATTTATTTTTATATTTATTTTTATTTAAATATTCATATTATAAAGTTTTATGGATCAAAATGCAGCGTTGAAATTACCAAAAAATTCTGTTGATTTTTTATAATTTTTTTTCTCTGTGCGGTGCGCATTTTCCCTTTATAGCAGATTCACGAAATTTGTTTTATATGGAGAAAATACGCAAGACCTGCAAAGAAAAAAATCTTCAAAAATCAAATTTAATAGACTAAAATTGAATGGGTTATAAAACTGTATACTCAATATTTTTTTTATTCTCACCAAATTTTTTTATATATCTATTTTTTTATTTTCAATATTTTTTTTTTATTTGGCGAATTTTCATAAATTCTATGCAATGTTTGAAACTTTGATTAATATAGTTTTCATTGTAGAATGAAAAATATTTTTATAAGAAAATAATTTAAATTACAACTCGAATAAACAAGTAATCAAAACTTGTAAAAATGTTGAGAGACTATATTCTTTCGCGCGCTGTAACTTTATTCTATAAAAATTTTCTGCTTCAAATCTTTCTGTATACTTGGACTTTTGCTACGTTTGATGCTATTCGATCTTCCCACAAATTTCCAACAATAATTGCTTTTCTATATATAGTATTTTATTTTATTTCATTTCTTCTACGCCCAACTAATCTTATTCGCCACTTCAAATGTCAAATGGTCACCCAAAATTGAATGCTTCAGGCGGCTAATTTAAAGTTGCCTGGTGTTGTTGTAAAACAACTCATTCATCTCAGTTTTATTGTCAAACCGAAATTGGTTGAAATTGGTTTCGGTTTATTTGACAGTTGTTAGTGTTGTTACTTGGACGGTTGGTTGGCTTCACGTCTGTCTGTTTGGATGAGTGGTGAGTGCCTTTCGTTTTCTCTTTTTTTATGATCATTTACAAAGTACCCACAAACAGCGCAACAAATATGAAATTAAAGTGGGGAGTGAAATAGCAGTAAGGCATGAAAGTGGAAGGGGAGGGCGGCAAGTGAAACATGGAATTGGTTGTTTAAGAAAATTTGTTGCTCAACTGATGACTGACTCGCTTGCGCGGCTTCTTAGCCAGCGGCATTTTAGAGGCATTTGGTGTCGTCTGCAAGTCAATTGTTATAATGTTTAATGGTCATGATTGTTGTTGTTGTTTAGTGCTTGTTGTTTCTGAGCCATTGTTATACGCTTGTTAAATAGCTTAATGTAGTGGCGCTGAAAATTGTCTGCTTGGCTGTTTGTCTGCTTGTCCGTTTGTCTTTTCGTATAAGCACTTTTGTTTGTTGTAAGCTTAAAGGCGTTGGTTCTGCTCTAAGCCACCCAGCAGCGGCTACAATGGATTCCTTAAAGCCGACATTCACACACTCACATTCTTTGGCGTGTATTTTCGTAACCACCACTGCTTCACAAATGGGTCATTGTTGTTATATGCTAGCTTCGTTATTGTTGTTGCTGTTGTGGTAACTTTTATTGCCTTTGCTGCTGTTGTCAATGCTGTTGCTCACTGTAGTGGTCACATCCTCAATGGTTTCTTTGACATCTGCTTCTTTGTTTCTTAGCCACTTTGAGTGCTGCTAATGACCCATTTAATAGTTGACTGATTTAGCGGTATATAAGTATGTATGTGTATGTGCGTGGCGTATACAATGGCGAGCTCTGACAACACGCACTAACACTTGCATTTGAATGACTAAGTGTTTTTTTTTTTTTGCTAAAAGGTTTGGTAGCCTCGCTTACTGGCTATTTTCGTGTGACATTCCAAAGCGTGGGAGTCGATTTGTTGAGGTCAATTGTCACATTTTTTCCTATGCGCGCTTTTCGTCCATTGAATTAAATTAATTAACTGTGCATTTTCTAAATAATTTCGCTAAATATGCAAATGTAGAGAAGCATATTTGTGGTTTATTGCCATTCTCGCGTTTAATTGTGCAATAAATAATTTTTATATTGTAGTGCGCGCCAGAGTTGATGGAATTGCTTCAGAAATATCACGATCTCAACTAATTGTGCTGCCACTGTGTAATTGTTGGCTTGAAACTAATTGGAAAACAGTTTAATTACACCTGCAAATACTTACTCGAAAACGTGGCGTAGGAAATCCGTACTGATAGTCAGTCAATCAATCAATCAATCAAATGAAATTGTAATAACAAACTGTTTAATATATTAAAGATTGTAACACACCTTTGAGATTCTGAAAAAAAAACAAAATAAAAAAATATGTGTTATACGCAAAACACCCACACAGCTACTAATCTGAAAGTTATGGCCTTTTTTTTCTTTTTGTTTGGTAAGGAGGTTGAAATCAAAATGTTCGAAACATTACCAAAGGTGCCGTCACACTAATGGTATGTGGAGCATGCTCCCACTATAACATTCTTCCTCCTCGGCTGATTTCCACCCAGGAATCATGTATTCTTCGTTAGCATTTCTTCAAGGTAGAGCCGAGTTTATATCTATTGACACAACAGGTTCCTCTCCTGTCGGCGTATGGAGACTTTACGCCATCGATATTACCCACTCTTCCCACTGCCTTCCAAAGCGGTTGTGGTGGCAAAGAAACATCGGAGAATGTACAATCGTCTGATACCCACACATTGTCTTGTCTTCTTTTTGGTACTGCTGTGAGTGTTTGGCAAAGGCATCTCTATCTGTCAGCTGTTTGCCCAAAACAGTTCATCTCAACTGCCAAGCTGCTAGCAAAGGTGCTTACAAAACTTTAAAACAAAAAAAATGCTACTATAATACATATATAATTCCAAAGAACGACGAGGAATGGACAAACCTGGGTTTTCTTCAACACTTTCGGTTACAACAGCAATATTTTCGATTTTCAGCTGTTCTTGAGCGACGTGCATTGGTTTTATTCTTCACATCACTAACTTGTCTCAACAGCTCGAATTTTTTCACCAGTTTCTGTATTGCGGTCCGACAAGGTGCTTCACGATTACCCAAAAACTTGCGAGTTTTACGAACCATCTCTGCCAAATTTTCGCCATTTTTATAGTGAATTTTAACAATTTCAATGCGTTGTTTAAGCGTGTATCTTTCCATTTTTATTAATGACGTAGTTTCTTCTTATCAAATATCAAAAAATGACAGCTTCAAAAGTGGCATCTGCCGCAATAGCGGGCTATTCAAAATAACACCTGTTATTGGGAAACCCTTTACTAATGTAACAGTCGATATATATCCAGGAGAACTTCAATAAAAAATAATCTGGCTGGCCTTGCCAACTAATTAATTAAATATTCTTCTTCTTAATTGGCGCGATAACCGCTTAAGAGATTTTGGCCGAGTTTAACAAAGCGCGCCAATCGTTTCTTTCTCGTGCGAATCGGCGCCAATTGGACACACCAAGTGAAGCCAAGTCCTTCTCCACTTGATCTTTCCAACACAGAGGAGGCCTTACTCTTCCTCTGCTACCACGAGCTGGTACCGCATCGAATACTTTCAAAGCCGGAGCGTTTGTATCCATTCGGACGACATGACCCAGCCATTGAAGCCGCTGGATCTTTATTCGCTGCGCTATGTCTATGTCGTCGTAAAGCTCATACAGCTAATCGTTCCATCGTCTGCGATATTCGCCGTTGCCAACGTGCAAAGGTCCAAAAATTTTACGCAGAATCTTTCTCACGAACACTCCAAGCGTCGCTTCATCGGATGTTGTCATCGTCCAAGCTTATGCGCCATACGTTAGGACGGGCATGATGAGAGTCCTGTAGAGCGTTAGTTTTGTTCGTAGAGAGAGGGCTTTACTGCTCAGTTTCCTACTTAGTCCAAAGTTGCCTACTTAGTCCAAAGTAGCACTTGTTGGCAAGAGAGATTCTACGTTGGATTTCAAGGCTGACATTGTTAATTAAATATTATAATAGTATTAAATACTTAGTCTATCTTTCTGCTTCTACTGCTGCTGTCATTTCTAGGCTTTCTTCTCCCAGTCAATGGGGTTGAGCCTCATCACGACTGTAGCCGCGAACGTTTTTACAGCGTCCCATTTAGCGATGGTTGAGCACATATCCTGGACAAATCTTATTCAAATGCCTTCTTCAGCCATGCCCGTTCTTCACTGAAACGTTTGCAGTGAAAGGCCACAGGTTCGGCGCTCTCAACTGCGAGCAACTGGGGTAAAAACGGGCCAATCGGCCAACTGCAAATGGTGAAGGTATTCGAGGAAGCAGCCGTAGAATGCATTCCTGTCAGACAAATATAGTCCGCCCCATAGTCCAGGTTATTTAGTTGACGGAATGATGTCAAATGATGTCATGGCTCATTTTTTCCACTTTCTGCATTACTTCATCAAGTGTAACTGCAAATATGAGTTGCGACTGTGGGCAGCCTTGCTTTACACCGGACGTTGTTCTAAATGGAGTGCTTGTGCCACCATTGTGTAGAACTGTTAGCTCCACATTATAATGGAGTGATGATCTGCACAGTTCTTGTCCCGAGCATAATCGTGCAAAAGTTACGCGGGTCTTTCGGAGTATCTGAGGCTCGTCATCTGCAATAGGTGGTGGTTGGAAAGTGGTAAGTGTCTCCTGATAAATGTCACTTAGCGTCTGTATATATACTGGGCTAAGATTCAGTAGTTGTAGGCTCGTTTTGCCCCCGATCTCGTCAGGATAGTTGAAAAGTTGCATTTCTATGGCAGCCGGTTGTAGGTGGTAGCACATTCCCCGCGGCAAGGGCTGCCGCTCCAGTAAACTAGCCCTGTCCAGTGCACTGTACCTTATCAGAGAACAACATATTGCTGTATGCTTGACGGTATCAAAAGCCTTCTGAAATCTCAAGTTCAGATGTTAACAGAAATTAACAATAGACGATACGCCGGCGATACAACGCCTTTGGCTGATAATTTGGCTGCACGCTTTAAGCCTTAACTGATCAACGTGTTATTTTTCGAGAGTTCCTTTAGTGAGATTTCATTCAGGTTGTTTCCAAACACAGCGAATCTAGGAAGTGAGACGTTTACGGTAAGATAAAAGCTTTCCAGTGGAACATTTGCGTGGAACGGCTCGAATAGCATGCCTCGCAAGTTTAAGACGTGTTTTAAGTCTTATTAATGATAATTTCTGATTGAAGGCTTTGGTTTGTCTCTTTCGGATTCGCGCAGTAATGTTAGATCTGCGTATTTCTTCAAATGTAATAATTTCGCCGCTCAATGACAGTCTCAGCAAAGATCATCCCATGAATTCTTCGGCTACTCTTTTTCCTACCTGAGGTATTTGGCACATCATTGCTTTTGTAATCCAAGAAAAGCTACCTCACACCAGCTTTTAGTCTTCTATGTTGGACACCCCTCTATTTCAAGCATAGTTTTGTGGCAAAGTGAGGTTTTATGGAGAGTAGTGCATAGGCTTTCACGGAAGCTACGAAAAAAATAAAAACCTTTTTAAGAAAATATTTTTATCCTTGATGAGTGCGGACAATATTACAGTTTTCTATAAAAATAGCAAAACAAAACCAGAAAAAAAGCAAAAATTTATATAGCAGCATTAACAGAATATACTAAGCCATACAACAACACAACCTCCAACAATAATAATCACAAAAGAGTCAGCAATCAATGCGAGAAGAACAACAAAAACTAACAGCTGATAGACGCGCGTGACAACAAGACTGCCTTACTAGCTTGTCACAGCAGCTTCAGTAGCAACGACAACAACTACGAGTATTAGTTTTACACAGCAAAAGCATTCCGAACATTAAATTAAATGGGTTTCATTATTAGCAGCGTTTTTTTTTTTTTAATCATAATTAATTGTAGTAAACTTATTTCAAAGGTATAGTAGTAGTTGTTGTTGTTTTTTTTTCGCTGCACTTTGCATGTTTGCTCGTCTTTCGTCCGTGTGGTTATATGTACGTACATATGTATTGTAAGTAGGTATGACGGCTTGTGCATTTTGAGTATGAAATTCCAGTCACCATGCAAACAGCTACAAACAGCAACAACAACAACAACTGCAGCAATCATTACTTGTTACATCAATTCTGCTTGATTCTTGCCTTCTCCTATAATTTATTTGTTCTTCTTCTTCTTCATGTTTTTAATTCCACGTTCTGCCATCTGTTACTCGCTTGATTTGCGGAATTTTTCTAATGAATTTAGAAAAATTGCAACCTTAACCTTCAGTTGACAATGAAGGGTAGAAGTGGAGCAATAAAAACATAACGATGACGATGACGACAACAACAACCGCATATTTCAACGAAGGAGATAAGAGATGCAGCAAAGCTGTTAACACCTAATACAACTACAACTACAACTACTTGCATTGAAATGAAGACGGTTCTATGCTACGGCATTACACGAACACCACCTTGACCAAAATGTTCCCGGAACTACCGCTGGGGACGCTCTAAATCAACTAATTAGAGTTTTGTTTTTTGTTAGGCCGCCACATCTGTGATTGACATTTCCTTCCAAAATCGTAGCCTCATTGCTTGACAATTGTGAAAGTTACGCCGTCTTGAGTAAATCTTCATCTGATGAGGTTTTCAATTTTTTACAATTTTTTGAAATGGATTTGAGTTTGCAACATTGAGCTTCAATTAAATTTTGCATTAAAAATGCATTCAATGGTGCAAACATTTTAGAAATATTGGACAGTAAAGTTACTTTAAAGAAAGCAGCTGTGTACGAGGGGCATGAACGCTGCAGAAGAGATCGTGAGTCCATCGAGGTCGCCAAACTTAGTGGCAGGCCATCGGCATCGAAATCTGATGAAGTGATGATCAATAAAGTGAAACAAAAGTTGATCAGTAACCGCAAACTAACAATCAGAGAACTGGCAGAGGGCTTGAACATTGCTTATGGATCCGTGCAGTTAATGATTAGGATTTGTTTCGTTTTGCTGTAAAGTTGGTCTCAAAAGACCTGAATTTCATTCATACAAAGGACCGCGTTGATGTCGCCAAAGACAAGATTTCCAAGGCTAAATCCAACCAAACATTCAGCAAACGCATCATTACTGAAGACGAGCATGGGTTTATGAGCACAACATACAATCGAGACATCAGGTAGATTATTGGAGAGCTCCAAGTTAACCAAGACCAAAAAACCAAGCGATGCTCACGGTTTTTATGGATTGCAAGCGTATTGTGCACCACAAATTTTTGCCAGAATGTCAGGCAGTTAATAAAGTATATTACTTTGGTGCTATGCGGCGCATAAATAAAGCAACTTGCCAAAAACGAAAGGATTTGATGGAGAACCACTCGTGGACTTTGCACCATGGCAACGCACCGTCGCACAGTGCCATTATTAGCCGTGGATTTTTGACTAAGAACGAAACGAATGTCAGCCAACAGCCATCGAATTCACCTGATATGACTCGCTGCGATTTTGACTCTGAGTCAAAAAAATACTACTGAGATCGCGTTTTAACAGCCGAAAAGAAGTTATGCAAAAATCAAAACGGCTGGCGTCTCTGGTGGCTATAGTAAAAATAGAGTTCCAGAAATACTTCGAGAGCTGGAACAAACATTGGCATAAGTGCCTTGCAGTTGCTCGGGTGTATTTTGAAGGCGATAATATGACTTTTGAGGAATAAACTTGTATTTTGAATATATTCCGGGAACTTTTTGTTCAAGGTGGTGTGGCATATTTATGTACATTTGCATATTTCCTTCTGACTACTCAACAGATGGCTATTTTTTATCATTTTTACGAGAAAGGCCAAAAATACTTATAACAGATGAATATAGCGGGTTGAAGTTTACTACAAAAATATTTGTCGGAAAGTTCTATTATAAGTCTCCTAATAGACCAAAGTTCGAAATTCAAATTAAGGAGTTCCGGTTGTATAGAATTTTCAAAAACTCGTTTTTTTTTTTTTTTGATATTTCCAAAGTAACAGGTGGCGCTAAAGTAATCCTCCTATCAGAAAATGCTATAAATTTTGCGATTGGCCCCTAATGTCAGTTCTGTTTTGACATTTGTGTAGTAAACACATGCGAAATACACGTTAATAAACAATGTTACGCTACACTGCTCCAGAACGCGGAATATTGCTGACTATTTATTTGACCAATAATCGGTCGGTGACTTTGGCACAACGTGAATTTCGTCGCAGATTTCCTTGCCGTCCAACGCCTACTGGTGAAACACTGCGACGTTTAGCCGCTCGCCTCGACGAGACTGGCACAACACGAGATGCTGCCAGGCGTGGCAGACCTCGGAGTAGCCGTTCTGCAGAGAATATTGCTGTTGTAGCCGAGGATGTCATGGAAGCGCCGTCGACATCGACCAGACGACGTGCCACGCAAATGGGTATCAGTCGACGATCTTTACAGTGAATTTTGGTACAAGATTTGAAGATGTTTCCGTACAAAGTCCAGACGGTGCATCAGCTGTTAGCTGCTGACCGCCAATCGCGTCTAACATACGCTCAAGCCATCCTTAATCACCACCAAAAGGAAGATAATTTTTCATCAAAAATAATCATGAGTGATGAGGCCCCAATGAAAATCCGCGTGTAACCCACGAAGAGCCATTACACCCGCTCAAAGTCACTGTATGGTGTGCTGTTTTCGCTGGAGGAGTCATCGGACCTTTTTTCTTCGAAGACGTCGCGGGCCAAACGGTTACTGTGAATGGTGAGCGCCACAGAGCAATGATCAACGAGTTCTTTTTGCCGCAACAACTTGATGAATTGGGTTTGGAAAACATGCGGTTCCAACAGGACGGTGCAACGGCACACACTGCACGTGCCACAACCGATATGCTGAAGGATGCATTTCCCGGGCGCCTAATCTCCCGTTTTGGCGATCTTGCTGCCTATATATATATATATATATATGGGGCATTCTTTCTCAACGGGAGACCCCTATCTGTCCAAAAATGTTTTTGACCTAGAGAGTTCTAATAGGGCTTAAAATTTAGCTCTTTTTATCTACTTTTCAATACAGAGTGGCCAAAAACGAAATTCAAGATGGCTCATTTAATATGGCTAAAAATGTAATCAAAATTCATTAAATTCATTCTAATAACCTATACCAAAAAAATTCATTTCAACGGAAAGAGTTGTACGAGGTCTCAAAATTTAGCTAATAAAGTTTACTTTAAAATACAAAATGAAAAATTTTAAAATCCAAGATGGCGGCCACAACATGGCGGCTAATTTTTTAAAACTCCTCAAATCCACTTAAAATGTATAATATTACTCGGGGGTTTTTTGGGTCGCTGATTACAAATCTGGTGTTAGATTTCCAAATTTCAAAATGGCGGATCCAATATGGCGGACGGATTTTTGAAAAAACTCATGAATTCGCATGAAACTTGTTACTCAGGGGTTTAAGTGGATTTGAGTAGTTTTAAAAAATTAGCCGCCATGTTGTGGCCGCCATCTTGGATTTTAAAATTTTTCATTTTGTATTTTAAAGTAAACTTTATTAGCTAAATTTTGAGACCTCGTACAACTCTTTCCGTTGAAATGAATTTTTTTGGTATAGGTTATTAGAATGAATTTAATGAATTTTGATTACATTTTTAGCCATATTAAATGAGCCATCTTGAGTTTCGTTTTTGGCCACTCTGTATTGAAAAGTAGATAAAAAGAGCTAAATTTTAAGCCCTTTAGAACTCTCTAGGTCAAAAACATTTTTGGACAGATAGGGGTCTCCCGTTGAGAAAGAATGCCCCCTATTTATATATATTTTTTTTTTTCATTTTTATACGTAAAAGAAGTTAAATAAAAGCCTAAAGAATTTGAATATCGGGTTTCATTTTTATATTGTAAAAAAATTGCTGAAAATATCTTAAATTTTCGAGCTATAGACCACCGGGAGCTCTTAAACACCTGAAATTAGTCCCAGTGGTAAATTTAGCCAGCAATTTCGTTAACAAATTGATTTCAATAAATATATACATACATATATGTCAATTTACCATATGAATGCGCCAGAAATTTAGACGGAAACTTTAAAATCGCCGAAACACGTTTATCTCTTTTTTGACTATCCTACAAAATTCCATTGTTAAAATTCATATATTTTTTCTTTCGAAAAAGCAAAGGGACGCCATTCAATAAACCTCGATATGAAAAAAACTTAACATCCGAGTGAAATAATCATCAAAGTCATTCTTGCTGTATGAAGTCAGCTGCAGTATACAAACTGGCAACCAATGGAGCGGGTAAAGGTCAGTATACAAATTCCCATAACACAATATCGTTTTTTATTTAAACTTTATTATATTTAATAAATTGTGTTAAAAAAAATTCAAAAACAATATTGTAAGATTATTTTTGCGCCTTTTCTAGCTACTTCTATGGAAAATTATTTATAAATGTGCAGAAAACATAGTTATTTGCTTTAATTCTCAACTCCAACCTGTTCTAGATTAAATGCTCCATACTTAATATTTTTTTCTTTTTAACATAAACTCTTTACTCGCTCATAGTCCAAAAGTATTTTTCTGTTTTCTGTTTTTTTTTTATTTATTTTGTTTTTTTTGCATATTCACTAGATCCAATATTTCGTATTTAATTCCAACTACCAAACTGCCAAGCAAACTACATCAAAAATAATCCATAAAAAAATGTCTTGATATCACTCCAGTTGTATGCCGCCTTCTTCCGCATTCAAGTTAAACAAGCCATCAACGCTTTGACAGGTTGCGTGGCAAGGCAGATACGATAATAATTTATTACTATGGCCGTTACCGTTGATCACTTGCTACCCGACCTGTTGGGCTGGTGCTGGCCGATTTTTCTGTGCCTTAACTTGTCGTAGGTGTAGTTAATCGGCCGCCGATGTATTGAAAACGTTTAAGGGCTTAGTTATTTCCGTATTTGCCTTTTTTGAGCACCCACTTGCGCGAATATGAGTGAATAAACTCATGAAGATGTGATTTAAAAACCTGAAGCATTTTTTTCTTCTTCTAAAAATAGACCTGAGCTTGCTGAAGAATTTGTAAAATTTGTAAATTTATAAATAAATTTATGTATATTTCAAAATTAAGTTAGGAGCGGGTGGTGGGGTGCGCTTATAGGCGCCACTGCTTCACAAAAACAAGAAAAGAGATTAAAATTGTACGTAGAGGGTGGTTCAGAAACAAAAGTTTAAACGAGGAAAACTCATTTATTTAAGTATTCAAGGTGGGACTAGAAATAGATATAAAATAAACCGAAAATCGTCTGTTCTATATTCCATACAATATAAAAAACTTGCATTTGGAAAAAACAAAAAACAATTTAAATCTTTGTCAATGCCTTCAAAAATTTTACTTTTAATGAAAAATTTGAAATATTGTTCTGATCGTTTAACGAATTTTCCAGATAAAGGGTTTTCCAGGGTGTTATCTATCGCTATCGAGAGATGATTAGCAGCAAATTTATTGATCATTGTGAGTTTGAAAGAAACATTGAAAGAGAAGGTCTACGCCAACGGCCCAAGACCTCAAAGATGGAATCCGTGAGCACTTTGCAATTCGATTATGGAAAATTTCATGAAAAGGATATTGCCCTGTAAGCGAGCTCGTGTTGGTCATTTTCCTGATGTTATTTTCCACTATTAACGGCATACCTTCCTTTTTATAATGAAATAAACATCCACTCATTTATGTTAAAAAACAGCATTTTTCTTTGAATATCAAAATAACACCTCTTATTGGAAAACCCTTTATTATAAATTTTCATGATGCACTTTGTTTCTTTAATCAAAAAACCAGTATTTGGCGATATCTCGAAAAGTACATCAAAGAAAAAAACTGACGTAGATTTTCAGAGTCAGTGACCGACTTCAAATAGGAATTGGTTCGTTTAGTTCTTGATTTATTTTGCTGTAAACTAGTGAAATTTGAGCTCCAGGCACCTCTACTGATGCATATTGGAAAAATAAACTAAAAGCAAACGTCAATATTACTTACGGAATTCTCTTTCCTTAATAGATTCATACGATGGTGCCGAGTTAATATTCCTACCATCAATCTGATGAAGCACCATAAAGATATATGAATTGGTGATCTTTGGGACGATGGATTCTGTACCATAATATGTCTCTGCGATGAAAATCCATCTGGGCCTAGACTATCGAGTTTTCTCGGTAGTTCGCCTGTGACAAAGGAGCCATACCAGCCGTACCTTCTAGATCCGATAACAATATCAACCTTCAAATTCAACGAAGAATCTCTCTTGCCAACCACTGCTAATTTGGACGAAATGGGCATTTGAGTAGTAAAGTCTTCTCTCGACAATAAAACTAACACTTCATAAGGCTTTCATCATATCCGTCCTATCGTATGGTGCAGAAGCTGGGACCATGCCAATATCCGATGAGGGTGTCTCTTGAAGTATTTGAGAGAAAGATTCTGCGGAAGATTTTTGGACATTTCCACGTTAGTTACAGCGAGTATGGCAGGCAGTAGAACAATGAAGCTGTATGAGCTGTACTATGACATAGACATAGAGCAGCTTATAAAGGCCCAGCAGCTACGTTGGCTGAGTCATTTCGTCCGAATGAAAACAATGCGCTGAAAGTATTCGATGCTGTTACAGCTGATGGTAGCAGAGGAAGAGGAAGGCCTCCTCTGCGTTGGAAAAAACAGGTGGAGCAGAACTTGGTTTCCCTCGGTGTATTCAACTGTTGTTCGTACGACTGGCGCGCTTTGTTAAATTCAGTCAAAATCGCTTGAGTGGTTATCGCGCCAATCAAGAAGAAGAAAACGATTGGATAGCTACCTTCGAGATGATAACTTTTAACTGTACAAATAACATAGCAGTGAAGCAGTAGAGGTTAAGAGCCAAAGAGCGGCCTGCTTAATGCTTATCATTTCAGGCTGAAGAACGCTGAGCAATAGATAAGTAAGCGAATACTTCAATTTAGTGAAAAATCTTAAAAGTGAATCTCATACCACATACCCCTATTGCTTAGCTTAGAGTCACTAAATTGCCAGGGATCACCAATCCAAGTACGCAACATCGTCCCATTCGTTTCATTTTAGGATTCTTAAGGCAGTAGTCTGCTTTAGAAGCCGAAAAAAAGCGTTTTTTTAGCAATTTTTTTTGAAAGGGAAGGAAATGATTGCGGTAAACGGAATTTTAAGACGATAGTGTACTATATTTAAGGTTTAAAAAACAATATTTATTTTTAAAAAATATTGAAATTTTTTAAAGTTGTAAGTATTTTTCTGGAGCGCCTGGAGTCTGCACTTGTAAATCGGTGCCGGTGATGGAGGTCGTGCGATGCATCTGAAACAGTCGAACCAAATTTTTTTTTAATTTTTATAAGTTTCTTTTCTTTATGAACTAAAAAAATACCGAAAAAGTTATAAAATTCCAAATTTTTTCGAAGTTTGAAAAAAAAATTCACTTTTTTAAGAAAAAAAATTGACTTTAAGTTGCAAAACAAGTAGTTTAAATAATACTTTTGTCCAACTTTTTTAGTTCAAATAGAAGATAATTTAATACTGAAGCTAGATCACTTTGGTTTTTTTTCGATCGGACATATATTCTTTTTGCTATCGCCGGCACCGTTTTCTAACACTTGTGAAAATGAAAACTCGAGAAAACGCGCTTTAAAGTTCTGCCTGAGCATTCGCACCTGCTCGACGCTCGGCCACCAAAACTGCTCTAGCTTCGAAAATATGTCGAATTGGCCTCTGGAATTTTAAAGACATATTCTTGGATAGTTTTGAAAGAGATTTAAAACAAAACAAAAAAATCGATTTTTTGAAGCCTGTAAAGCAGACTACTGCCTTAAGGATTTTTTTATCGAACCAGAATATAGAATTTGTATAGTCTCGCTCAGGAAAGATGTTACTGACATCCCGCATGCTGCACTACATTGGAGTCCTCAAGGCAGACGGACAAGGGGCATGCCGAGGCACAGCCAGTGGCTTAGTGTCAGTAAAGTGACGAAAAAATCCTTCAATGAGCTTAGATCTATAGCGAGAAACAACTCAAGCTGGAAAAATTATGTTAAATCTCTTTTCGCATTTATTGTTTTTTTGTTTTTTTTTTTTTTGCTTTTTGAGTAATACAAGTTGTTACCTTGTTTTCCGTTTTTGGAACTGACAATATTTATGCTTTTATGAAGAGTCTCGCAAAAGAATCTTATGAAATAATTTATAGGCATGCCCGATGCTTAAGAACATCAATTAAAAACAAAAAGCAGCCAGATTCAAAGCGAAGATTAAGCTCTAACCGAAAACAAAGGAAACCGCGCGCACTCCGAAACTCAGGTTAAGACCATGAATCTAATAATCAGTTTAGAACTCCTCCCTCCCCAATAGAAATAGCAACTAGCTCTCCTCTCACAGGGCTAGTTTACTGGGGCGGTAGCCCCTTGTTGGGGCCGGACGGTGTTTAGAGAGTCCATAAACGACATTTATCGAGAGCATTACCACCTTCTGAAGCTCCCTACTCCCGAATACCGTAATCGGAGTCCAACCACCACCCACAGCAGATAAAAAGATCCAGCAATCCCGACAGACTCGCGAAACATTGGCACAACTACGTTCAGAATATTGTGCCGGGTTAAACTCCTACCTTTCCAGAACTTACCTCGCAAAACCAAAAATATGTCCGGCATGTGAAGGCATCCCGCACGACACTAACTACCTTTTCACATGCCCCATCAAACCCACTCATCTAACAACCCTCTCCCTCTGGACCCAGCCTGTCGAAACAGCAAGGTTTCTGGGCCTACCGTTAGGTGAGCTAGGCGAAGACGACCGGTGATTTACGTTGCGGGCTTAGTATTTGCTACTATAACAACAACGACAGAAGAGCTGCCAATACTGAATACTATAGACACTCCAAACACAAACATATATGTGGATCACCCTATACACGTTGAGGAAGTGCGTATTCATGCGAATCTTCTACTGCCAAAGTAGTCAAATATTCCAAATACTCGTACCAGTGGAAAAAATGAATAAGAATTGAAAAATAATTTATGTATGCGCCAATGGCTCCAAAAAAATTATGTTTTACAAGCGAATTGGCAACTGGCGCAAGCCTCTTATATAACCACCAATTCGTACGTAAATTCTGTCGAGCTGCCATACACACCCAGCTCGAATTTTTCACTCGCTCGCTCGTTCTCTTTATAACCACATAACCGCACATTTCAAAATTTCAGCATTTTCTGAATATATATAATATTTTCATTTTTAACATTTTTATTTGCGTTTGCTATTTGTATGTTTGCCGGTTTAATTACTTTTTTAACACTTGCGGTGCTGCCACTCAGCAATGAGCTACCAGTTTTCGGTTGTTTGTTTGTTGCTGCTTTTGCCAGTTGCCGGATTTAGGTGCACGGCAGAGCAGGGCATGGCACGACAAAGGGCGGGGGCATATACATACATACCTACGTATATCCAAATGTGTGTGACGTTGATAAAATGTTGCCCATCAACATCAACTCGAGCAGCATTTCATTGCTGCAGTCATGTGAAATTGTAATTTGTATCTGTTTGTGCCAAGTTCCTGTATACGAACTATATATTCGTGTGTGTGTGTTTGTGTATGTGCATGCATTTATGTTTGCCTGTTTCTGGCTGCACAGAATTTTCCATTATTTCGCGAAAGAGGCATTAAGTATTCACACTTAATGCCGGCTTGTAAATGTGTGTGCGCTTATGTGCACTCATCTGTGTGTAAGTATGAGATTGTGCAGGCAGTAGCTCGTGTGAATGCAGCGTAACACTTGAGATCCAAGTAGCTCAGTATATGTTTGACTATGGGAATGCAACGACAGTGTGCCATTTTGCGGCAGAAAGCGAGTAAATTTTTAATTTTCGAAAAGAAATTGTAAATAGAAAAAACCAGGATCTCTGAAGTGGAGGCCAGGAAATTTTTTGTTGGGTATTAAATGGATAGTTTTGTTTAAATTTTTTTGGCACATATCAAAATAATGATTTTTATGCAATAGTCATTCCTCTAGCCCTCTAAAATACAATAAAAGGAAAAACAAAAACAAAAACAATTGTTTATAACGTTTGCTTTTGAAAGATATGGTTATCCCAAGACCCTTAATGGCTCTTGGCTTAATGAATATATATATTTTTTTTTGTTTGTTTTAAGTGAATAATTTGGCTATAGGGAGTTAGCGCATATAAAAATTTGAGTTATTTTATAATAATCACTTGTCATAGTCCCCAAAATCTACAAAAACAAAAGAAATTTATAATGGTTGCTTTTGGAAGATATGGTTCTACCTAACACCTGATAGATCTGGCTTAATGAACTTTTTTTTTGTTATGTAAGTATATACTTTTATACTTTCATTTTTATATATATAATTTTTTTGATATGATAACGTCTTATAATTCGATGTAGCCGGCCGCACGCACGTCGTTATCTTGCTTATGCGCCGTAACTTTGATTCAACTGCAAGCGAGAGCGCGGAACGAACGACAAAGAGGCACAATCGGCCCCCGCGTTCGGTAACGTTCGACATCTGGCTCTCTCCTACTTGAGTGAGCATATATGTGTATGTATATGTATGTATATGCGCATTTGTATATAAATTCACATACTTGTATTTGCATATGCCTTCTTGCTGTGTGCATGGTAATGAACCATTTCTCTGTTGAGAATAGGACGATGATAGGAAAAGTAGGAAATGAAAGAGGGTGTTTCGAGTGTAATGTGTCTTGAAAAAGGCAAATCGATGATTTAGCCTCTTAGTGCTGTTGACTTATTAACGTCTGATGCACAATCGAAATTGAAGATATCTTTCATGAATTTGATAAATGTTTCGTCATTTTTCACGTTTGTGCAAATGTAACTTGACCTATTCCATTGCAATTCCATTTACCTCCTCCTCTATATCCATACAAAATATCTATCAAACAAATAAAATTAAAATTTTCTTTTGAAAAATGCAATCATTCCATCAGTATTTTCTTATGACGTGGTCACGTTAAACCATCGTCAGTAAACCGATTTTACAGACAACCTATTTTTTGTATGTATATTTTCATACACTTTTCTCTAAATGATTTATTTCCTCTTTGCATGTACATATGTCTTGGATATGGAACAAATTTTTAAGACAATTCGACCTCGGCGCCACCTAACGAATCAAACACGTAAGGGGTTAGAGGTAGTCAGAAGTGGATTTTTTTTGCATTTTCTTGGATATAATATCTTCAAAATGTTATTTCAAAATTGGAAGTGAATCCGGAAAATACTTTTCGAGTTATTCACAATTAACAAAGGGCACTCGGGCGCTCAGGAATCAGTAGCAAAACTTTAAATGCGGTTTTCTCAAAACTATGTTTTTTGAACTGGTAGATTGCAATAAAATGTATACTGCTTTTGAAAAACATAAAAAACTCGTTCCTGATCGAAGGATTTTTTTTTCAAAAATTTCGATTTTTTTAAACAATTAATTGGCGGTTTTTTCTCGAAAATCTGAAAAATATTTCCTGAGGCCGCCATATTGTTAATTTTGAAAAAAAAAACTTCGATCAGGCACAAGATTATTTATTAATAAAATTAATTTCTCTTGTCCGATTGATTTTAGTTAAATCTCCAAGGACTTGTGCTGATCACCGCAAGGGAGTTCTGGAGAAACGGGCTTTACACAAACAGCGATAACTTTTACAATTAATAGGTTCTTTTTTTGAAATTTTGGTAAGGCCAAGTCGAAACCTGATGTATTAACGCTATGTTTTTATTTTTGTAAAATAAATAAAATGGCTAGCAAAAAAAATTATTGAAAATCATCATTTTCATTTTCATCTGACTACCCCTAACCCCGTAAGTCTCTACTTACATGCCCACAACAACTCACAAAGGTTTTCATTTGGGTTGCCTCCCAAAAAGAGTTAAGGGTTTTCAACCGGAATTATAATTTTTATTTTTTTTTTTTTTATTTTATGATTTTTGCGAAAATAATTCACAAAAATTGTAAGATTTACGTTAGCTGAACCGATTTGAAAATACTCGAAATTTTAGTTTTTTTTTTTTTAAATAAAATTAGTTTTTTAAAATATTCCTTACAAAAAGTCACCTCAGAGGATAGAAGAGTTTAATTTTAGAGTTTAAAATAGTTTAAAAAATGTTGCAACACATTCAAAGTAATAAGTACTTCCGATACAAAAATAGTACCGATTTTTCGTATTTTCATGAAGAGTGATGCCCTTGAATATAATAGACTGCGATCAGTTTGGAGGTACTTTTTCTAATAGGGTATTTCTGACAGATCACGCGTGACTGATGTCAAAGTAAAAACATAATTTTTTCCAGTAAATCCAAAGACCCGGAAGAATCGATTCGGGTCTGATTTGAACAATTTTGTCTTTCTTAAGGCACTCCTTGCTCGATTTTGCGCAACGTTTTTGGTTTGAGAGTGCATCAAATACAGATCATCCTAAGCGTCATAGTTTCAGTCGTTGGTCTCTTGAAAAACTTACCGAAGATCAGCATTTTAGGCCCCAAATTTTATTCAGCGATGAGGCCCATTTTTGGCTACGTTGTATTTGGGCTGAAGAGTGGCCCGACGCCATTCAAGACCAGCCATTACGTCCATTGAAAACAATCGTTTGGTGATGCCGCCTATGAGCTGGAGGAATCATCTGCCCATATTTCTTCAGAGGCGAGGCTAGCGCCAATGTAACAGTGAATGGTGAACGCTTTCGCGCCATGATAGACGACTTTTTGATGCCAAAAAATGAACATTTGGTTCCAACAAGACGAGGTCACTTGCTATACACTCCGTGAAATAAGGGATTTAATGCGTTTACTTTGTGCATAAACCAGTGCCTTCGCATTTTTCTTCCCTCTCAGACACATCGCCAGAGTGCAACAGTCGGCTTCCACTTCTGATACGGTTCTCCAAAGCTTTCTTCTAGAAAATATGTATGGCAAACGTCAGGCTTCCTTCGTTGTAAACCCATTGAACATAACCTAAGCTTGGAGAGATCATAGATCAAACTTGGAAATTTCTTCTTCTGGAAATTTGCGACTGCTGAGCAGCGTTACTCTACTGAGTAGTCAATAGTGATTTACTTTGGACGCGGTACCACTTCGAGGTGGCTATTAAATGCAAGAATGATTTGGCTTCGTAAAGTATCCTAAGCTTAATATGGCGCTCTGGTTAGCTGTCCTACTCCCGTGGAGCTAAGATTCAGATATCTTTCCTCCCACTTTTTTGCTATATCTGCGAATATAGCAGGTTTAAATATGGCACAACTGGGGAAGTGATTAAAGCCTTTGTAATTAGCAGCTTGAAGTATAATTAGCAGCTAGTCCAAAACATCTTCTTCCTTTTTCACCTTGTTCGGTTCTTTTACCTCTGTTTTTCTTCTGTATGGGATCACAATGAACGTATCCTATATATTTATCCTAAGCTATCCATAAGAATATGCTTGGGAACTGCCCTGGAAGTGAGCAAGCGAGGCAAGTGACTTGATACTTCATTCTCGTAATAAACTCTGTAGTGCAGTGCACTTAAGAGGCCAGCCTCGCGGTTCCATAAATATTTCGTGCAAAATAAAGTTTGACATTTCATGCCCCGGAAACTAGCTTTAGGAAACTTTATTGCTACCAAAAGTTACGCCAAATCGTTTATAGATTAAATATCGTCAGCAAATGGCTCTCCAAATCGCTCACTGTGCAATGTGTGTGCTCGTGTGTTACCTACATCTTCGCACGACTATGCACTGCTCATCGTCGTAATGTGTGTGGCTGACAAGTTGTTGTGTGCTGAGCGCTGTGGTGTGGCGTACCGTAGAGTGGCATGGCGTGGCGAAGCTTCAATTCCGCAGATTATGTAACAAAGTAATGAAGCGTCGAAGTGCCAGCACTACTATCGTTACAGCTCCAACCAACAAGCCACTATGGGCACGCCTCGACTGCGCGCCGATCATCCAACGCCGAGTCCAGCCCCACCGCCACTCGCAGTCACTCATGCGGCGCACTGCAATAACGCCAACCGAAAAGTGAACTGATATGATTGCACCGAGCGCTTGCGAAGGGAGCGAGCCGCGAGCAGCACGCAGAAAAAGCGCTTATAGCAGATGGCAAAAGAAAGAAAAACGCGCACTGCTTCGCAACAGCTTCTCACATGCAAGTTGGAAACTGCAGCTAATGCTCGCCACAGAAAAATATTTAATTGCTGCCGCGCTCGGCGCTCCGAGCTACCGCAACGACGGCCGGTCCATCTAATGAAATTGGTATTTAGCTGCGGTTTGTGGTTGCGACGGGCCACAGCAACGCCGCGTGGGGGGCGAAGTATGGACGGATGGCCGAACAACGGATTGGATGAATGGTTGAACGATGTGCACTGTGGCGTCGCCGCTATTTGGCTCCAGCGGCAGCGGCTACTGCTAATTCGTTCTGGATGTGGTGATGTTTGCTTATAGATTTTTTTTACGTTTATTTATTCTTTTTTTTTGTTTTTTTTGGTTTTACTGAAACTAAATATTATATTCATGAGCTTTTTTCTCTGGCGATTATCACGTAATGCCGCATGTGTATGTGTGTATGCTCGTG
This sequence comes from Anastrepha obliqua, assembly GCF_027943255.1. NCBI lineage: Eukaryota > Metazoa > Arthropoda > Insecta > Diptera > Tephritidae > Anastrepha > Anastrepha obliqua. The sequence continues at coordinate 89,464,394 of NC_072896.1, read as the reverse complement.
CGAGTGTGAGTATGAAGGTATCGGTGGATGTGTTCATTACGTTTTGACGTTCGCTCAGTGCCATATTTACGCGGTCGTGTAACTAAGTACATAGTTGAGCAGATTAAATACTGTAATTAAAATTAAGCGAAACGATTTGCCATACAGAGTTTTACCATCTGTTCTTTTTTTCATAATATTTTTCTATGCTGTATTATTTTTTAGTTGTTTTCCCCGATGTTTTACTACTTCTCGCATTTGTAGCTAATAAGCCCACAGATGTGCGAGTGTGAATGTAGCTATGTATATGTGTATGTGTGCGCTCTCTTCATGCTGAGTTTTTATGCTTCCGACATGCGCTGCTTGTCAATTTGACACGCCCATAAAAGTGGCTTTTAATTAAATATTGATTCATAGTGGCAAATTCGTCGTATCGGCAGCTTTATGGGTATTCTTTTACGATTATGTTGCGTTGAATGGGATACTTCAGTAACAATTGAATTATCATGTTGAGGCATTGAGTGCTTAGGAAACAATAATTCTGTATTGAACTTTATTTCATTTTCACGCTCTTTGGCGATTCACTGACTGAAGTGGACTAAGCATTTGGAATGTGCTGAAAGAAAATCAATTACCATAAAGTTTTTATCAATAACATTTCAGTGCACGTTAGACCAAAAAAAAAGATCGTTGTTTACGAAATTTCATTAAAAAAAGCATTCAACTGTCACAAATAGAGAACTGTCCATGGCAATGGTCCGGCGATGGTTTTTCGTATTTCTATCTCTGTTTAGAGAATCATTCTTGGCTTAACCATTGTAGAATTTTCAAAAAATATGCCGACCACAAAATTGAGCAGAGGCAAAGAGGACAATAAATCATCAATTTGGAAGGCTGATTGCATGGTGCAAGCATTTACAAATATTCTATGATTTTATTATACATAAATAAATATGTAAGGGGAACGCCACTGTGGTGGGTAAAAAAATAGTCAATTTTTTGGGAATTTTTTTTTGGAAGTAGAAATGATTATTCGAGGATCGGATAAAATGCAATTTATTTTATTATGTACATATGTATTAAGCTATGTTGTTGTAAATTTTTATTAAAAAACATTGACAATTTACAAATTTATGGAAATAAACGTAACGAGTTAAAAAAAAAATGACGTCATCTGGTGGCAGCGATACAGCAATGAATAATCATCTGAAATCAAAAGACCAAAAATTTTATTAATCTACACAATAGTGGCTATCTTTGTATGTAGCCGTTTTTTTTTTTTTTTTTTTTTTGAGAAAATGGTGGTGATTTGTGTTTTTCACCATTTTTTTTATTTTCAACAAGTCCAAAAAAAATACAATAGTTATTTTCAAAATTTTGAAAATCGGCTACGTACAACGATAGCCAATGCGATAACAAAAATTTTGAAAAAAAAGAAAATTAAAATCGGCTCTTCGAGAAATCGTTGCCACCGTATCAAAAAAAGTCGTTTCGAGCAAAATGCGTTTGAAATAAAGCAACGTATCGTAAGCGCTACGGGGCCGAACCGACGAGCGGTCACTTAAGCGCACATAGAATCGGGAATAAAACGAATTTTGCTTTAAACTTTTTACCACATTTTCTTGAGTAGTTATACTAACAATTTATGCAAAAAAAAAAATTTTGTTTGAATTTTCACAGTGGCGTTCCCTCTTAAGTGCATTTTCCCATAACTTAGTTCAGACAAATATGAACTGACTTACTTGAGAACTAAACTGTAACTTCAGACTGGCATTTTTTAGAAAAAGGCGTAAGCAACCAAGTTTTGGAGATATTTACAATTTACAAGATATTTTCAGCATATCTGTTATTCTTAAAAAATGTTATAGTGTTGTTTTGGAACATAAAAAAAATGTTATAAATTAAAAAAAAATGTGTTTAAAATACATATAAAATATAATAAAAATTATTTTTTTTTTTTAAATAAAAATTAATTTTTTTTTTAAATAATTTTTTTTTTTAATAAATTTTTTTTTTTAAATAAAATTTTGTTTTTTTGCTTTTTGTTTGAATATTGTAGTCGGAGACATGCACATATGGTCATTAACACTAGATTAACCAGACCAGTCATTTGGCTGGTCGTCCAATTCCGATTCAAAATTCCTACTACATATAACATTTGCTTTCCGAGTGATGGTATGACTTTTGTAGCTATAAATAGAGAACACGAGAGAGATACGAATTTAATGTTACTTGATATATATTAGTAACAAATATATTTTTAGTTATTGACATATATACCAATACCACTCAAAATGACTGGTGCATATTTCTATGAAAAATTGTATGATTTCGGAAGAATCATGAGACCGATGCGTACATGAGCGCTATATGTATATGAGTCTTTGAGCTGGTTGACAACCATATTTTGGAACATATAAGAATTCGTACAGAATTAGAAGCCTCTAAAGTTTTGGGGAGAAACTGGGCAATTGCGCAAGGAAACTTGAAGGCATTTCTTGCCATATTATACGCACGTGGGGCGGCGAACGAAATACTTTGAGGCTTTAATATTTGTGACACAACAAGTGGTGACTATCATTTTTCTTCAGCACTATGAGTAGACGTGATTGTACTGAGATTCTGGGATACATTCGTTTCGACAAAAAAAATCAGAGTAGTCAACGATCAAAAATAGCCCAGTCGTGAACGGAGTGCTCCGGATACCTGGCGACCTCCGGTTCTATCTAGCCTTACCTGTGCACACGGACCTCTGTGAAGGCGGACCTCCCTTGTCCGACACTCGTGGGACCAAAAATGGAGAAAAATTTAAATAAAAACATTTCTAACAAGGAGGACGGTCCTCCCAAAAAACCGACGAAGGTGAACCCGACTGCTGCCGCAGCTGTGAGCAAGGTAGTGGTCAATCCGCCAGTGGCAGTGGCCTAATAGGAGACAGAGGGAGCTTGAGCGATAGCGCTGGTCCCAGTACGAGTACTGCAGGAGGTAGCGGGGGACGAGGAGGCTTGGGAAAACCGGTCTCCAAGCGACCAACACCAGGAGTTACGAGATCAACTCCGCTTGGGGCGAGCAATCCCCATTTCACCTCAACCTCTTTCAGAAGGCGCGGGTCGGTACCTGCTTATAGGTTTAACCGGCAGGTTGCCCTAGAAGGGCCTAGTACCTCTAGGCGAAGTACTATTTGAGGGCAGGGGGGACAGGCTATACACGTGTCCGTCCCTCTAAGCAAAGCTACTAAGAGAAAAAGGCGGCCAGTAGAGTCTTATTTATACTAGGAGAAGCAGGAACAGAACAGCTAACAGAAGAACAGGCGAAATCGCTGGAATAGGCAAAGGGAGTAATATCCGGCTGGGGAAAGCCGGCGGGTGCTACTCCTAAAAGGCAGCGTTCTGCAGAGAAAGCAGAAGAAAAAGTCGCCAAAAAGCAAAAAATAGGTGGTCATAAATACCAAACGTTCAGTCTTTCTTGTACTTAGACACAATGAAATTCGACACTGTTTACACATTCTATTAGAATTCATTGTCAATTTTCAATAAAAACCAACCATCAAATTTCATATAAGATTCCGGAAGTTTTTGTTTGCTACCAAATCTTCTCTGGTAATTTACGCGTTAGTTTCATTCTCTGCACAAACTGTATGAGCTGAACACATAAATTTCTACTTCAATACAACAACTACATAAGAACAAAAGGTCCAAATCATGCTCGTCACCCTTTCGCTTTCAAGTGGACCATAAAAGTATTACAAATGAGCGAGAAATGTGGATAGCTTCCTTTTAACTACCATTCCAAATTGACGTTTATTTAAAGCAAAACAAAAACGCGCGTATGTATGTAAGTGTATCCGCACAGGTTGCTGTGTGATTTGCACAGCAAAATAACGACAATGAGGAAATTTTCCAGCCTTTTGCCATTCAACAACAATAACAAGCAAATGAGCAGTGAGAATCGATGGCAACGATGCTGACGAGATTAACCTTGATGGCGAGCCAACAGGTGAGTTGTGAGTTGAATTAAATGCGTGTAGAGGCACACTTACATACAGACACACTCAACAAGTTGTTGAGTGAGGCACCGGCGCTTTGGTTTTCGGTTTTAAGAATTACTTAAAATATATTAAAATATAAAAAATGTTATTCAGCATTTAATCGCTTAGCGGAAGGCAAAATAATTTTGGGCGTGACTTTATGTGCACTTTTGGCAATGCTGGTAAACTGGAGCAAAAGCAAAGAATAAGAAAAAAACTGGATCAGATCACGGAAAGCAAGAACAATTTTAAAAGAATGGCGTGTGAAATGGAGAGTCAGCTCCCTGCTCCTATGCATACCGATCATCGGAGGTGTTCTGATACACAAAATAAATGTGCCAGTAGACACCAGCCCGAGGCAGTATAATTTAGTTGCCAAAAATAGAGTGGACAATAAAGGTATTGCAGTTAACCGGCCGGTTTCAATAGCACAAAAAAACCTTCTTCTGCAATTAAGAAATAAACCAAAAAAAAAAAGTATTCGAAAAAAGAGTTCAAAAGCATTCAAAAATTGGCGAGCTCGCATCAGAAATTCAGTGCGAAGGTCAGCACGCGGCAAATGCGATTACGTGCAGCATCAAGAAAGCAAAACAAAAAACAAAAATAACTCAATTTACTATAGCAGAAGTGAAGTGCAGAAAAAATATTCATGGACTTGTGCTTAGCAGCATCTGCTTTAGAGATGTGTAGGTTGGCTCTGCTCTTTGCTTTTTGTTTGCTTACTACACTTTTTGGCTTTGAAATCCACAGCAGATGCTTACGAGGACTACTATTTATATTGTGAGGCTTGGCAGCCCTAAGTATTGATAAAAGCTAAGTGAGACTTGCACGGGAAAGTTTAACATTTTCATAGAAAGAGATCTGATGTCCTTTCTATAAAATTCTTCTTTCTACACTAATTCTCATTTTAACCTTTTTCGCAATTTTTTTTATTTTTTTATCAAAGTTTCACAAGAAGCAATAATCAAAGTTGATGTAAAGCGTGTAATTTTCACCCCGTGCCAGCCATCTTGAGCTACTTAATAACTCCCTGATGTCATCTTGGTAAAGCTACATTTTAATTCAGAGCAAATTCTAAAGCAAAAGTACTCAAAAACAAAGTAATGAAAACTTTTGCTAAAAAGTTAGCAGGCAATATTGCTTTTATTGTGCCGCAAATCGCAAAAGAGGGACTTAAGTTTGCTCATTTCGCAAAAGACATAATCAGAAATAGGAAAGACTGGCTACGATTGCGCACAACTTCATTGAAACCAGGCGAAAAAGCTTTCGTGTATCGAAATTTGAACTATCCGGCCAAGAAGCACCGAGAGATTTGGTAACTCCTGAAACACTCAGTCCATTGTAGTCAAAGCTCTGGAAATTAAAAGGGTAGATAGTCAGGGAGAAAAAGGAGAGAAGTAACGGAAGGAAAAATATAGGATAGAAAAGAGAAATGCAGATAGCTATACCTGTAAGAATTTTCCAGATTCTTTAGTAGATCTGAAAATATCCTCCAGTTTGAGAGACCAAATTTTACTCGTTCTCATGACATCGAAACCCAAAATTTGCAGCTTTGCCCTAGCAAATGCAGGAAACTCACAGAGAAAATGCTCACTGCTATCCCCCTCCTCTAAGCAAGACAGGCAAATCGGGATTGTATCCTGTAAAGACTATCAACCGAACGCCTTTTCTTACAAGTTTTAGAAGAAAGTCCGTGTATCAGTTTGCGGCAACGAATTTCGAGATCTGGCCAGATCGGCAGCAAGCGAAATTGTCTAGTGATGCTATTTCGATGCCTATCGAAATTTTGTATTGCTGGAATGAGCCCGAGACGACTCATCCTTTGGTTGACACTTTTACGCAAGCAGGGTAAATACTTTTTTATTTAAAAAGTGTGGTTTTATTTAAACGAGTTTTGGTTTAGAATACATACAGATTGTCATGTGTTTCACCTGGTAAAAGAATTCGTCCATCTTAGGGATGGCTTGTGAAACTGGATAAACTCAAGTCCCATGTCGGTCAAATACTTTCTGAGGGGCAGATTAAAAATTTGAAAGACCCAACCAAAACAGGTCATTAGGCTTGGAACGTTGTGGCACAGGCAATATTCGAAATTCCTATACCGATTAACATAGGCCTTCTGGAATGGGAAAAATATATTTTTGTGGAAGACTTATAGTTTTTAAGATAAAGGTTATCTGTGATTTTTGTCAATTTTTTCCCCTCCGAACACAGTTGAGCGTTTCTTCTTTATAAAAGACTGCCGAGCATAAGTTTAAAAAACATTCAGATTGACAAATGTAATGGACTTAGGCATGTCCGCCTGTTCATCCGTCCGTCTATAGGTACTATATATATGGCGTCTATCCATATACTTGAGAACTCAAAGAAAAAAAGTGAATACCAAAGCGAAACTCGGTACCCAGTAAACAGCTTGGTTCAAAGTGGGTTAGTATTGGAACCTAGAAAATTCGAAAACTAGCCTTCTTCTTGATTGGCACTTAAGAGATGTTGGCCGAGGTCACATCCGAGGCTTTGTGTTGTTTTTCTTTGGGGAACATTTTTACGTGGCGTTTTCCAAACCCAACGCACAACCAGATATCCTGGGTTGCTTCGCTTTCTCACATTAACTCGCTCTGGGGCGGATGTTCAAGAGCTACGCGGAAGATGCTTGGGCGAAACCCGTAAGTTGTGAGCTGCTTGAGCCGCATGCCGAAGAATCATCATGGCCCACACACAAGTGAATAATGGCATTCAGGGACCCACTTGCATGGACATACGGACACATTCTCCAACTAAGGGTGCTTTTTTTCGACTGTAATTTTTAGAAAACCAAGAAATGTTATATAATATTATATTTAAATATCAGCTGCTTTTTAGGAGCTGAGAATTTAAAATGATAAGACAAAACAGAAATATTGTTGAAATGAATTTTTTTATTATAATCTGGTAGATAATTTCATGGAATTTATTTTTTGAATAAAATATTCGGCATATGTCCGCCGCGGCTAGGAGTTACAAATTCCACTTGAGCAAACAATTTTTAACTATTTTTTCCGATAAATCTAAATGCGGCCAATCAGCAAAAATGCGACGCAAACGATGGTCATTTGGCTTGAATACTTCCTCGAACTGTATTTTATAGGCACGTGAGCCAAGACCTCTGTGTAAAATTTTCAATGTAGTCGAAGCACAAAGACCATCAAGTTGAGAACGACTAATCGACATTTTGGCCTCCTCTTCAACCCTTTACTCTATAAACTTGGCGAACAGATTTACTTTTTTTTCAAAGATAAGAAAGAAAGCGTTGTTCTGGCCTTCAACATTTCATGATGACTTATCAAACGTTACTGAACAGAAATGTCAACACAGTTTACCATTCTCAGCTGTCAAACCACAGTTTCATATCGATATTGATAGATCTCATGCAGCTAAAAAAATCATCCTATGTATAGTTAGTAAAGAACTTACCCCGCATCAGAGAAAAAAGTAGTATAATTTTTACAAACAGATGTTTCACTTCTACTTTTGAGGAAATATATACAATTAACACACAGCACGGGTGACATATGCACATACAAGGTGGCGCAAAATTAATCATTCAGTTTTTTTTTTTTGCATAAATAATTGTTCACTAAATAAGAAACAAACTATTTTGAGTGATGTAAATCTTTATTTGAACCTTTACAATTTCTTCTACTAAGAGAAAAAGTGTATCAACCGCTTAAGTGAAAATGCCCCTCGTCGATGACGATTTTTGACACAAAATCATTCTCTTCGTTGCTGAGATTGAGGATGACGTGGCAGTAATTCACATGTGACTGACGGTCAACACAGATTAACTGCTGGCACTGCTTGTATTTTGTATTTGGAACAAATATACAAATTTCACTCATTTTCGCTGTAGGGTCCGTCTGTTGATCCCCAATTGCCTGACGCGTCGTCTAATTGATGGGTCTTCATTCTCAGCCGACCGAAAAATCAAATGGCTGTCCCGTGTGGCTCAATGGACTTGTGTAGTTCCAGTCTATTTTAGTCGAGCAGCTAAGTGTCGGAATATTTGTCGAATTTGGCGCGACACGAAGTCGCGAAGTCCTTGCGAAGTGCTAATCAAATATTTCAATGATAAGCGCGGGACAATGATTTCACAACTATTAACTTTATTAGAGAAAAACGAAGAAGAGAATTGATTGAAAGAAATTAAGTGTATAAGAATGAGAAAAGAACGGGTAAGAACGTAATGTGGCAACGTGGATATCACCTTTATTCACGGACAGACTTGATTGATAATTTTCAACAATTGATTGAATATTTGTATACTGCTGTCTGGTTCGCAAGTGTCAAATGCGATAGACTTACGACACCATTTGCGAAAACTAAAACATCTTCCAATAGAGTGATTGAGCTGTATATCAGAAAAAACTCTTTACTAAAACCTGCAAAGCCTGGTGTAAAAAATAAATCAATTTTCAATGACTGTTAGTTGCTTTTCGTTTTTTATTTGGCTCGTAATATATAGTAGATAGCAACCCTCGTATTTACTTTTTTCTCCCCGTTAGATTTCTTACTGCGTTTTTTCACATTTCTGTTCTTTTTCTTTTGTACTTTTTCGTGTTTTTCTCTCCTTTACTTTGACTTGAAAATTTGACTTTGTAATTAAGGCGCGCAAATTGGATTTGGGCGTTTGAACGCTTCTGGTTAATTCTATTAGGTTTTTGTGGTTGAAATTGAATTTTAATGACTTATTAAGGGCAAAACGAATTTAACGATGGTAGCACTTTTTAGAGCAAATAAGTATGTTTTAAAAGTTAAAAAAGTAAGTTGTCTTTACTAATAATGCTAATATTTTTAAAATTTAATAAATTTCAGTTAGGAGATAGAAATAAAATATTTTTCAATAGAGGGGAACTCTTTCTGAATTGGAAATAAAAAAATTATTTTATAGTTTGTTTAGCAATTTAAGCAAATATTTCTATAATGTCATCAGACCTAGGTAAGGTACCCTCAGAAGAGATTCGTAGCTAGAATCGTAGATGGGGAAATGCTATTCAGAAAATGTTTCTTTTTTTTGCTGTACATCCTTACAATGGCATCTTCCGACTAAAAGAAACATTAATATTAAGGCCCTCGAAATCTCTTAAATTTAAAAATTGAATCACATTGACATCTACTGTAAAATTTTCAAAAAATCACAATCCAATTTTGTATTAAAAGATGTTTTGAACAATCTTAAAGATAAGAAAAGAAGTTGAATACCTCAATAGATTCAATGTACAGGCTTCCCATCGACAAGTCCTGTTTTGTGTTAATTTCTGCACAAGTGTAAAAGAATCGGCACCAAATAAACCGAATTTGCCTTAATAACTGTTCGAGCGTTCATATTTGTTTTCTTTTGAGTTTTTGCCTAACTATTGTCCAAACATTTTCCATTGGATTGGCGCCTGATGTTCAATCCCATTTTGCTGTTTCCACTCTGCACACCCACGTCTTCGATGCTGGGGATAGTTGTCTTCATATAAAATCCAAGTTTGGCTAGTGCTTCCAAACATCTTCTCAGCGTTTTGGTAAAAACATCCATCCATCAAAACTGCATTTAAATTGGCGGTAAACACAAATGAACGGCCAAATTTTTGTTTGGAGAAGAAGCCCCAAATAGGAGCCTTAACTGGATGTTTAACAGGTCATTGAAGTTCTCGATTATCAGCAGAACGGCTTAGGAGTCTATAAACTGTAAACAAACAATCAAACAAAGTTGAAAAAAAAATGTTGAAAAATTGTATCGATAGAATCCAAATAAGACGATTTTTTATGCTATTTTTCACTTTCTTGGGAAATAAATTCAAAGAAAACTTTAATAACTAAACGAAGCCTTGGCCGATTTAGATTTCTAAGTTTTTTTTTTCAATTTTCAACGATCATATTTTATTTCTGTTAGAGAGGTGTTTTATAATTTTTCATAACTGTTTTTATTTTTCTTGGAAAATTAACCCATTCGTGTCCTAATTTTTTTTTTATTTGCAACTATCATATTTTATTTTTGTTAGAGAGGTATTTTATAATTTTCCATAAATGATTTTATTTTTCTTGGAAAATTAACCCATTCGTGACCCAATTTTTTTTTTTTTTTGAATTTGCAATTATCATATTTTACTTCTGTTAGAGAGGTATTTTATAATTTTCCATAACTGATTTTATTTTTCTTGGAAAATTAACCCATTCGTGACCCAATTTTTTTTTTTTTTTTTTGAATTTGCAATTATCATATTTTATTTCTGTTAGAGAGGTATTTTATAATTTTCCATAACTGATTTTATTTTTCTTAGAAAAATTAACCCATTCGTGACCCAATTTTTTTTTCTTTTTTTTGAATTTGCAATTATTATATTTTATTTCTGTTAGAGAGGTATTTCATAATTTTTTTCTTGAAATTAACCCATTCGTTTTTAACTTTATTTTGTTTTCTTTTTTTTTTTTTTTGAATTTTCAACTATCATATTTTATTTTTCCTAGAGAAGTATTTTAGAGTTTTTTTCTTTATTTTCATAATTTTTTTTATTTTTCTTGAAAAATTAACCCATTCGTGTCCCAATATGTTTCTTTCTGTTTTTTTTTTTAATTTGAATTTTTTTTTATGTTTTTCTTGGAAAATAAGCTCACTCGAGACCCATTTTTTTGTTTTAGTTTGCAATTATTATATTTTATTTCGTTAGAGAGGTATTTCATCATTTGTTTATGTGTTTTGGAAAATTAATCCATTCGGGTTCCAATAATTTTTTCTTTTTTTGTGGCTTTCATATTTTGATTATGAGAAGGTATTTTATAATTTTTTTTTTTTTTTCTCAAAAGTTATCCATTCGTGTTCCAATTTTTTCGCAAGTATCAATATTTTGATTCTGTTGATAAAATATTCAAATATATGCAGGCTATTCAAGGTCAAAGAATTCTAGCATCTAAATTCATTACAAAAACCTTTTTTTTATTAATTTTATTTATAAAATAATTACTCATAAAATAAAAAACTCGAAACTCGAGCTATTTTCAAATCAGCCCAGTTGACGTAAATAAAATTTTTTCGATAAATTTTGGCGGTGGTCTTAAACTAGAAAAGTTCTTATAACTCCGTTGGAAAAACAGCGCCATTTTATATTTTATTTTTTTGTGTATTGAGAGTGAGACATCCTATTATTCTATAAATTGCATGAATTATTTCTCTATCGGTTTTTCTAGCCAAAAAAATCATGTTTCTAAGGCTGTCACTTTGAATTTACCGAAGGAAGTGAACTGCTGCAACTGTAAAGGCGAATAAAACAGCGCCGGTCGTTTCAAACTGCCAACCGGTGGCAATAGCTTGAATGACAACATTCAGATTCTCTTTAATAGAACAGCACTAAGAGCAGTCCATATTCTTCCTCTTCTACTTTAGCTTCCATAAAATAACCAGCTAACCTTTATTTAATGCTGAAGTATTTATTTTTAAGCAGCTCCACAAAATTATCTTATCAAACTCGGCACACTTGGCTCTTTCAAGGGCGTCACACAAAAATATAGCTACATTTTTACAATTACTATATTTACAGCAATAAAAATTAATTAGTTCACTGCAATCTCAATTGCGCAAAATTGAAGAATCATCTTCCTCTTGAATGAAGAATTGCAACCAAATAAGCAGCCGCCGCCAGCATTGCCTTCTTTAGAGTGGCTTTTAATGTGTTTGTATATATTTATTTATTTATTTTTTTTTTTTTGTAGAAATTCATAACCAACAAGACAAGTGACAATTAGCTACAATTGAAGGTTAAAATCAGTTACATACTTGCATATCTGGATGGGTCTGTACCAGCGCGAAAGCAGTTAAGCAGCCTGTAATCAGGTTTACAATTGTTTGTCAAATAATGCAGATAACATATCAAAATTAAATTTAATATAAAGGTGTGAGTACATACCCACGCACAAGCATACACATGAACCTACAGTGAGGGCCACTAAAAATCGTACAGTTCTTTTCTTTCGCAATGTTTGCTTTTTATTTAATTTTTTAGATAAATAAAGTTCATATTTTTGCAAAAATGTGGTAAATGAAAATCCGAAACTATTTAAAAATCCTAAAAGCAAATCGATAAATTTTTAGGAAAATTAAAAAAAAATTTTTTTGGTTTTTTTGAAAAAAAAAAATTATAAAGTTTATTAAATGTTTTTCTGTATGCAGATTTATCGCCTTCTGAATTTTTAAATAACTATTTTAATAACAAATTAGAAGTTATGAGTCTTTCGCTTAAAAACTCTTCTTCATAGAAAAAAATGCATTTTATGAAGTAAAACGGGCAAAAAACCGGAAAATTTGCAAACTTCTAAAAGCATCATAAATTACAATTTATCAATTAAAAAAAATCCAAAAATGTTATTAAGGGGTCCCAGTGGTCTAGAGTTTTCAGAAAATAGATTCCTTCTTTTTTTGATATATCGATAAGAATGTAGTGTAAATTTTTTGGAAGGATATGCCCAGTATTTTTGATTCTACAGCCGTTTTAGCAGGTCGAGTTAGTTTCGTCACGCGGCGGCATCAATTGTCGCATTATCCACTCTCAAAACTTTAAACTCAATTATCGCAAAACGACTTTTTTCGGCTTGATGTTGTCAAACAAAAAAACTATTCAACCGAATCGTCTGAAATTTTTATATATTGTACACAACTTGAATGGCTACCGCCGTACTAGAGTTCTATCATTATTTCAATTACTTCGTATTTTTTTAATTAAAAAAACTGAAAAAAAAACGATTTTTAGAATGCCATTTTGTAAATTTTCTTTCTATTCTAGTACGAGACATAACTACAGTCATACTGATTCATAATTTTTTTGGTTTTTCTGTTTCAGATAAATAGAAGAGCCAAAATGGACAACACCGTCCAGATACGATTTTACGGGAGGCTCAACTTCAGCGCCATTTTTAAAATTAAAAAAAAAAATTGTTTTCTTTTTTGCATGTAAAAGAAGTTAAATAAAAAGCATAAAAAATTAAAATATTGTTTTTCATTTATTTTTATTAAAAAAAATCTTGAAAATACCCTAAATTTTCGAGCTCTAGACCACCGGGACCCCTTAATGTGTTTTGATTTCTTATGTAATTTTGTTTTTTTTTTACTTTGGGACTTTCTTTATGGTATGTCCTTTTTTTAATACGCACCAAAAATTTAGCTAATAAATTAATAAAAAAAAATATGATCATTGGAAAAAAAATATCGTACGAATTTTAATTACACACACTGTATATAGTATAAAACATACATACACTTGCGCAAGTCTTATGCAAGATATCTTGCAGTGAATGCGCACAGCATTTTTGGAGTGCTGCAATTCAAGAATCAAGAAGTGGAAAAATTATGGTAAGCCACTTATGCAGTTTAAGGTTGATGCAGAAAAGCCGCCTTCAATAATAATTTTTGATTTGTCAATGAGTGGCTGTTGAAATGTATCTTAAGTGTTTTAGGCGAATTTGATAAGCAGACAATTGAGTTTGCCGGAATGTTAATATCCATGAATGTAATTTCGCGAAGAATTTTAAAGTGTTAATACGGAGGCTTTAATAGTAATTCGAAAGGAATTCGATTAAATGAAGTGGAAAACGGAAGTTCACACAAAGCAACAGCGGTTTTTTCCAATGTTTTTGAAGTGAAACTTCTTAGGCGTTGATGGACGAGTGAGAATGGAGAGTAAAATTTCAAAGACATACAACGTTTTAGGCATTTTTTTCCGCGAGAGAAAAAAAAGATGTGACGTAGAGGAAAAGGAGAGAGAGAGCTATATCTTATATATGTATATCTTATACACACTTTAGACAATTCACGTGTCCCTTTTGTGCGGTCCTTCATCTTTTCTCCCACTCCTACGCTAATCCTCTAGTGTAAGTCGTACGACGTTACTCGTATTGTAGGAGCAGGAGAGAACCACGTATAAATTATATACAATGCGTTAGAATATAACAGGGAGAGAAAGAGAGTGACACGTAAACGTACAGCACTAATGGCACGCTAATACATCGGAGCGAGAGAGAGCAACGTATAGTTAGAATACGACAGATCGCAAGAATGATAGAAAGAAGATTGCGCCCATCAGAGCGTACGTGACGTCACGTTTGCTGAGTTGTGCAGTACTGCCAACCATTTGCTTTTCGCAATAAATTAGTGCTTTTTTATACCCAAAATGCAAACATTTTTAAGTTTCGTGTTTGTTTCTTTTTTTTAATTTAAAGCTACCGAAACTTTAAGTTAAAAAACAAACTATATTATTAAACAAAAAAAAAGGTTAAAAAAGGTCACTCTGAGAAGATTTTAGTGCTAATGAAAATTTTTTTACTCTTATAAAATTTGATAATTTGAAAGTGCAAATTTAATTTTTGGCTCCATTTAAGGTTATGCAAAAATATTAAATGCGCCTCTCTCAACTCTTCTTAAGATTGAAAACCTTTTTACACATTTTAAAAAGCCTTTGAATTTATTGAATGTGAATTAAAACCATAGAGGTGTAATCGTTTCTTGTGGCCATCAATCCTTAGTGAGACATAGGGCATTAAGAGTTATATTCATTGTAAAAATAAACAGCAAAATACCAGAAAATACTAAAGAAACCATACTGACATTTTTACAAAAAGAGTACCTTATCTAGTTACATAACTTCAAATATAGCTAAAAAGTCGTTCCCTTAACAAAAGAGTCTCGCTTAACTAAAAAACTCATAAATTAAATTATACAAAAGCATAATACATTTATTTAAGAAAACGCACACTTTAAAGACAATTCGTCACGCATACAAAGTTCTTTAAGTGATTCAATAAAAGTTGGTTGGGTTATTTTCTTTGAATGGGCATTTTGGTGCGTTTTTATATCCAAAGCTAGGCAACTCTGCAATAGCGAGAGCGAGATTTGACTGTCGAAAGCAGAAGAACACCAACAACAACTGCAATCGCGGGCAATGCCACCAGATGTTAAAAAAAGGTAAAGCTAAATAAAACTGAGTGAATTATTTAAATAATTATTAAAAAATGTATATTTTACAAAATTATAAACATGACATTTTAATTAGAACAGCTAGAAAAATGTCACGAAGAAAGAATTAAAACTCCGAGACAAAAAATAATAAAAATAACAAAAAACAAAATGCTAAATCAAGTTACGAAAATGGTAATCTGGCCATACTAGAGTTAAAATCACGTAACTAGTTGTCAAATTCGCTGAGCGCAAAGTAACGGGACCACGATAGGCGCCATCTCATTATTCTTTCCATCATGGACAGATCGTATTGTACGCGTTGGCGACAGACGCTATATATACGCAGTTGATATACCACGTGTATTATTTTTGTAAATTTTGTGTATTTGTATTCTCTGCAAATGTTGTGAATTTATTTACATATATATGCTTTCTCTCTCTCTCTCTCTCATTCTCTCTCGGGTTACTCCCTCTTTCTTTGTCTGCCTTGAAAGTTTCATTTCTGTTATGTGTTCTACGCTACATGCATTTTTTTCTAATTATTTTTCAAGCCATCGAAGTATAGAATGTTTTTTTTCTGTCTTCACGGCAAACTTCCACGCTTTGAGCAACTTGAACTCAAAGCTAATGAAAAATTGAAGGAGACGACAGACTGCATTACCACGTAACTGTGCTTCGAAGGCTCTTCTGGAGTACCAACAGTAGTGGATGGGCGGCGCAAAGGTGTAAAGAAGAAAAAGACGCTACTCACATATGTAATTTCGAATGATGTTAAAGTAGAAAAACAGGCGGAACCAATAGTATTCTACTCTAAATTGGGAATCAGCAGATGCTTTAAGCCGAATTAGTTGCAGGAAAAGTGGAAAAGCTTGCACTGAAAAGCAATGTTTTTGACCTTACAAAGACCATTGAATTAATTAAAGGATCGTTGACGATTGAAAAGAAGACACAGGAAGTTTAATTATGACCAAAGATTTTTACTTTTACTTCCGGGACATAAAAGCACAGAGGTCACCGAACGGCTGACAAGCTAGCCAAATGCGATGCTCACATGGATAATGTACTGACGGTGGTGGTGCTCAAATAAAAATAATTTACATTATTTAATGAAATCGTAAAAAAATGTCATATTGGGTATAACCTAATCTGTTAAGGAACTTTAGATAGATTACCCTCTAGTTGAGCTGATCTCTTCATCACCTGCTGTTCATAGAGACCCATCGTGATGCCCTACAGAAGGTTTCCCAGACTTATCTCTGCACATTTCTAAATAAACGCAATCATTTGTTGGCCATAGTCAACTAAAATATAAAGAACGGTATTTACACAGAAACTATGTAAAGTTTAGTTTCCTGAAGAATCGGAATTATGAAATGCATTCTTCGAAGCACGAGACAATCGCACTGTAAATGCTGAAAGGATTCTATGCACCACTCTTTAGATGGACAAAACTGATGTTACCTGTCATTTCCGATCGACTGTCGCAAAGCAGAGGGGAGTGCAGACGGCTGGTTAGACTGATGACGGGCCCCTTTCGGTGGGCAAAGCACATGGAAAGGTTGGGCATCTCAGACAGTGTACTCTGCCCAGCTTGTGAAGAGGAGGATGAGACGGCGGACCACTTCCTGTGTGTCTGCCCCGCCTTCGTTCGAATCAGGTTTGAGGTCTGTGGCACTGATGTGTTAAGAAGCGACCACCTTGGCTCCTTGGCACCACAAGATCTACTCACATTTCTTCGAAGATCGGGTAGATTTAAAGAAAATTAAAAGGGAATCCAAGTGTAGTACAATGGACTTAATTAATGTCTGAGTGCTGTACTTGCCAGTTGTCCCGACAAAAAAAATCTCTTTAGCTCTAAAGCTTCTACGACCAGTACTGTGGCTTTTGTGTGACAATTTTTATCTACTCGCATTTTATTAGTTAATACCAGCTGTATCGTACATACGTTCTTTACTTTATTCCGAAAATGAAGTCTGTCCTGTTTTGGAAATGAAGTGTGTTAAATTTCATTTATGTCGTTACAAAAATGATGTGAATTTATAGAGCACATCGCCCACACCCATGTAGACAAGTCCCGCAGCGTTTAAGTGTAAAATTTAATATCTCGTTGCATTTTTCATATTTTTGTATTAGAACCAGTAGGAACAGTACTCAAATATACTTCTAATTCACTAAATTCTAGAGCGAAAAAGGAATATGTATAATAGGCCGGGTCGATTTGTGGGGAGGCAAAAAAATCGCCCATTGCTCTGTGAAAATCATATTCTAGGGATCAAAATAAGAAACTTTGCCGAAGGAACCATACCTCTAAAACGAATTCTGATGCCCCCCAATTTGGGTCGAACTTTTTAGTTTCTTTTCTATAACTCACTTAAATTAATTTTTTCATTTACATATGTATGTTCTAACTAAATAAATTTCTTAAGAGAAAAAATAGATATTATTATAAATAAATAATAAATATTATTATATATTAAATAAATAAAAATAAAGAAAAAACATAGCCATTTAGCTGATTTTTTCATGTAAAGGCCAAAAATGGTGATATTTTTAAATTGGGGGATATCAGAATTCGTTTTAGAGGTATGGTTCCTTCGGCAAAGCAATGAGCGATTTTTAAATCGACCCGCCCTAATGTATAAGCTACCAAATTCTTTTGACATTAGTAGATTTTTCTTTACCAAAGTCTAGATTTAAGCAGCTACGGAATGAACTGTTTTCATCAGTAATTAATCCAGTACGAATATCACTACAAACCCTTCAATCTTTCGAGGCCCAAAAACCAATACCTGTCAAATTCATCATATCGGAATATTAAGACCGCCGTTGGTCTGAGAATTGGCCATACAGTTGCAACCCACCCGCACTTACTAAATGGTTTGCGAGTTCACCGTATCACACTCCATGGACTCCATGTTAAGGACTCCAAAATATTAGATCATCGGTGCTTAACAATAACAAACCTTCTGAAGCAGACAACGAACTGTAATATTATTGTCATAAATCAATTTGTATCTCGCAGTAAACTAAAAATTTTACTCCATAAGCTTTTAAATTATCTGTTACATGAAGGAGTGGTTACATCCACATACTTTCGATTGTACGATCTGCATCTTCTCCAGTATAAATATAATATATTATTACATTGAAGCTAGCCTCTAGTAAATTTGGTATAATCTTCTTCTTTCTCTATACTGTTAACTACTTAAATTAATAGCCAAAAGCCTCAGCAGCCAGTGCTTGTTCTCTTGTTCCTCCTTTTTAAGTAGAATAAATATAAATAGTAATTCAATAAATAAATAAATAAAATATTTTGTATTTATTAGATGTAAACAGTCTATAAGGATTTTTTTATATTTTCATGATTATAACTAAATAAATAAATCCTGTGACGATAGGCTCACTAAACTTCCGGTATCTCTTAAAACGGACGACCCAAGGCTTCTGGGCCCCGCGTAAACTTTTAAACGAGGTCTTATATGGAATAAAAATTCAGGAAATTGGAGCTATATGAGCGCGTGCTATGTGTGTATCGAGCAGGTTCAGATTCAAGGTACTCTTAGCTAAAAGCTATGGAATCGACTACAGATTATTTTATTTTTCATTCCATTATGAATTTTTAACCTTTTACAAGGGTACTTCATGAGTTGGAGGGACCTTTTATGAGGAGATTTTTCAGCGCAGAAATAAACTCGTCTGCCATGGCTAACCGCTATCAGAAAAAACTTTTCTATTATTTTGGTGTTTCGCAACCGCGCTTTCGAAGCTGTGTACTGCAGAATGTTAGGCACGCCTCAAGGCGTTTAGCTACGGCGACTGCTGTTTTAGTTTTTGGTGTTTGGCCGAGCTCCTCCTTCTATTTGTGGCGTGCGTCTTGATGTTGTTCCACAAATGAAAGGACCTACTGTTTTCTGCCGACTCCGAACGGCAGATATTTTTTTTATAAGGAGCTTTCTCATGGCAGAAATACACCCGGGAGGTTTGCCTTTGCCTGCCGAGGGACGATCGCTATTAGAAAAATTGTACTGTAGATATAATTTCTTTCTAAGATTTTAGCTTGCAAAATTATTTTTAAGGCATTACCTTTTCTTCTAGTCTGCAAGATTTCGTTGCCCTTGACTTAACGAAGTAAATGGATTGAACGATATGAAGAAAGCACACCTGTTCGTCAAAGGCTTAGCAATATTTGTGGCAGCACTCTTGATTAAGGAAATTATGGCGCAATGGACGTGCAGGTATCTAGTAAGGCTATGAACAGATTCGACCTCCGAAGCAATCTCTTAGCCTGTCAGCTTCACCGACCAACACATTTACTCTTTAGTAGCTGGTAAGTGTCGGCGGCCCAGAAAATAATTGTTACTTTCTAAATTTTGACCAAAAAATTATCATATGTTTTTGCTATTTTTTTACTTTTATTAAAAACCACTCAAATAAAAAAAAATTAAACATTAAAAGGAAAGTGTTTATCTCGTTGTTTTGTTCTTCGGGTTTTTTAGACTAAGACATTTTTAATAAAAAAAAAATTTTTTTTCTAGTTTTTACTCGGAATGATAAATAGTGAAATTTCTGTTTGGACCAAAGAATTAGTCACCTTTTTTTCTAAATTTTTTATATTAAAGACCCCTCAAATAAAAACAGAACTTTAATGAAAAAGGCAAAATATTTATTTATTTCTTATATTTTTTTATTAAAGACCCTTCATATTGCAAAAATGTTAAAAAGTAAAAAACCAAAGTATTTATCTCGTTCTTATTTTCGTTTGTATTTTTTGCTTTAAACATTTTTAATAAAAAAAATGTGTTATTTTTGTTCCTACCCGAAAATTTCTAAAGTTTTTTAGGCCTCTAATGAGAAGTAGTAAAACTTTCTTTTTTTTTGTTTCAACGAAAAACTTAGGCACTAATTTGTTATATATATAATTTTTTATTACAAACAACTCACATTAAAAAAACTGTTAATAATTAAAAAAGTAAAATATTTCTTTTGTTCATTTATTTTTCTTTTTTTTTTTTTGTAACTCCGGCCTAGAAAATTTTTAATAAATAAAATTGTTATTTTTGTTCTTAACTGAAAAGTTCTAGTTTTTTCAGGCTGCCTATGAAAAATAGTATAAATTAATTTTTTTTTTTTCGACAAAAAATTAGACACCTAATTTTTATATTGTTTTCATATTAAAAACCCCTCAAATTAAAAAAACAAAAGTTATCAAAAAAGCAAAATATGCACTTATTTATTTTGTACATTTTTTATTAAAACCCCTAATATTAAAAAACTTAAAAAAAAACAGCAAACTATTTATCTCGTTTTTTTTCTTTTTCGGCCGAAGATAATTTTATTAAAATAAATTTTTATTTTTGTTCTTACCCTGAAAGCTCTAATTTTTACAGGCTTCCTTTAAAAAATAGTATAAGTTCTTATCTTTGTTGCGACCAATAAATTAGGCCCCTATTTTTTATATATTTTCTATTAAAAACCGCTCAAACTTAAAAAAAAAAAATATTAGAAAGGCAAAGTATTTATTTATTTTTCATATTTTTTTATTAAAATTAAAATAAAAATAAATATTAAAAAACCAAAATATGTTTATATCTCATTTCTTTTTTTTTTTGTATTTTTGGTTAAAGGCATTTTTATTAAAAAAAAATGTGTTATTTTTTTCTTATCCGAAAAGTGCTAGTTTTTCCGGGATCCCTATGAAAAATCCTATAAATTTCTTTTTATTTTATTTTCTTTGGTAACAAATAATTGAGCATAATTTTTTGAATATTTTTGATGGAAACTTACAAGAAGAAAATAAATAGTAAAAATTGTGTACGAAATTTATATATCTGTAAACATTTTATACCAAATTTAAGGCAAAGCGACTTTTATCCATAAACATTCGTCAGGAATTTTCAAAGCGTTGGTGGCAGGGGGAAATACTAAATATAAACAAAAATACAATCTAAGTATTCCACTTTTCACCCATAGAGCGATACTTTTCCCATTCTAATGCCACCGCATTCACGCGCGCACTCCTTTCAAGGATATGAAATATGTTAGCACATCATCAATCACAATTTAAAATAATTTTAACACCACTTCGACATATTCAGCTGCCAAGAGACGCAGGATTTTTATGTCGCCTTTCAATCGGCCGCCGCGTCAGCAGCTTTCCGCAATATTCACTTATAAGAAAATCATGCCCGTGGCAATCGCATTAAGGTAAGAGTCTTCTTATTTAGTGCCTTCATGCACGCGTACAAATGTGTGTAGAAGTATAAGAATTTTTTGCAGCCCTCTTTTATGCCGCGACTTCGAAGGGAAAGAAGGAGTGAGCCTCTAGTCTCTTCTTCACATGCAGCGCAATGCCAGGCGCAGCGTTACGTATGCGAAACGCGATTTTGTCGAGTAAGGTGCACATGGATATATACATACATACAAACGTGCATAGGAGTATATGTAAATATGTTATATGCTCGAGAGCTCGTGTTCCAGCTGTCAGACAACGCAGTTGCGACGCGCTCCTCACCAGCCACTAGTGGCGCACGTTAAGCGTCAACACAACTCTTCTACAACTTTGCTACTTGTTTCACACTTTACCTATTTTTGCTGTTGCAAGGTGTATTTATGGCGTACGGAAGAAGGGATGAGCGAAGCGTTTACATGCTCCCAGCCTCAATCCACGCCGCCACATTTGTAGCACTTCAAAGTTGTTACTAAATAGCGCCAGAGGGCGCATTCATGTTGTCACAAGTGCTTACAAGCAAGCAATTGGCGGAGCGTCGCTGGTAATGTAAATTTTCACACACACACACACGCATACATAGTAACAACTCGCAGCACTCAATAAAAACACGCAAGGAAGTGTTTCGGCTCGGGCGAAACAGAATTTTGTACACACAACGCATCTTTTTGTTGGAATATCACAGTCATAAGCAAATTCAAATAGCAGATTACTGGCTGAATATGGGAACGCGTGAAAAGCTCGTCACGAAAGAATGCAGGTTCCGGGTAATATAATACTGCCCTCTGAAGCGTCTGGCTTTATGCTTTATTTATAGTCATCGCAAAGGCTAATTTTACAGGAATGTAAGCAGATAGGTTCCAGCGTTCAAGAGAAAAGTTCTCCGAAAAATCTGTGGTCCTCTTCGCGTAGGCGAGTTCCGTATCTGATGGAACAACGAGATGTATGAGCTATACCGAGATTTGAACATAGTGAAGCATAGTAAAATACAGCGGCAGCGCTGGCTTGGTCATGTCTCGAGTATCAACGAAAGTGCTCCGGGACGGCAGTCCTTCGAGAGGGAACACACTGGTGGACGACGTGGAAGAGGAGAACTTAATCTCCGTGGGGAGATCAAGTGAGGCAGAACCCAACAGCACTCGATGTCACCAACTGGCGCCAGCAAGCAGCGAACCGAGCTAGATGGCGTATGTTTTAGATTCGGCCAAACCGACATACGTTTGCAGTGCCATATAAGTAGGTAAATATGTAGGTAGGTGAAATGGTTAAAGTGCCACTCTTGTCCTCCCCAAGTAGCACTAAAGCGCCGTTTTGATACCACTAGAAGACCTTCAATAGGCAGATATCTACCGCCAGCCAGAGCTGTTGATGCAATGGAGAAGATTGATCAGATTTACGTTAGCGCACTGCCCAGGCTGTCGAAGAAAGGAACGCCCAATGACCCTAGTCGTCTAGTTGCCAAACCCGCACATTTACAGAGAAAGTGCGCAACAGTCTCCTTCTCTGAAAGGTCCACACAGCTTCTGCAATGGGAGTTAAATGATAAATCTAGCATTTCCGTATGTGTGCCGATCGTCCAATAAGTGGTAAGCACAGCTTCGTGTTTGAATATTGAATAGCGTGGAGTCCCCAGGGCTTTCTGAGTACTCCGTCCATTATACTGTGGCCACAGGGTTTTCGCAGTACGGAACAGATGAAGAAATGGAGCTCCACCTTTTCTGCGTTTTCCTGAGAAATAAGTTGTGTGGGGACCACACAACTGTGAAAGGGACACCGATGGCTGGGTAGGAGGTCACTAAGACCTGATTTAGAGAAAAACCCTGCTCCGACTACCATTTTGGAGCCGTCGTTGAAGACAGAGCTACCAGCTTCGGTGCAGATTTTTCTGTCGTTCCAATCCTCCCTACTTGGAAAGATTACCCTGGCACGACTTTCAAACTCCAGTTTGCGGTTAGAGAGATCTGTCGAAGTTCAGAGAAATACGGTGGGCTTTGAGCAGCGATAAAAGTAACGTAAAAATCGATGGGAAGTAAGTTGAAAACGAAATTCAGGGCAGCACTGGGAAAAGGTCTCCTCCAGTTATTGATATTATAGCCCTTCCGAAGAGCTTCTCACCAAACCAGGCATCAGTTAAAATTGGCAGAACCACTACATTGTACATCCATATATTTGCACGAGTAGAAAGCTATTCTGGCCTTCTTTATCCGATTTTCCACATGTGGCTTCGAATGGAGCTTGGAGTTAAGTATCACTCCAAGATACTTAACTTCCGATGAACGCGCAAGAACGTTATTGTTTACTTTGGGAAGTCTAAAATGTGGAGGTTTATATTTTCTGGTAAATACCACCGGCCCCATTTTGTTAGAGTTGACTCTGAGGCCGCAAGTGGCACTCCAGCGATTGAGTAAACCCAGTGAGCTTAACAAAATTTCAGCCATGACTGAGGGAAACGATCCCGATATCATTAGGACTACTACAGGAAAATGCTTCTTCATAATTTTGAATGACATGAGTGGCTTAGACGGTGTGAGTTTTATGTGGGATATGAACACTGTTTGCAGCCACCATAGCTGAATGGGTTGGTGCGTAATTGGCATTAGGAAATGACTGGGTTTTTCTGTTAACGAACTTCAGAGTGTATTTCTGCCATGGAAAAAGCTCCGGCATAAAACTGTAGGTCCCTCCATTTATGGAAAACACCAAAGACGCGCGCCACACATAGGAGGAGGGTCTCGGCCAAACATCAAAAAAGAAAACGGCGGTCGCCGTAGCTGAAAGCGTTGATGCGCGCCTAACATTCTGCAGTACACAGATTCGAAAGTGCGATTACGAAACACCAAAATAATAAAAAAGTTTTTTCTGATAGCGGTTAGCCTAGGCAGGCGAGTTTATTTCTGCACTGAAATCACTGAAATCTTCCGGTAGAGGAGTATCTGTCATTCGGAGTCGGTTTAGATTGTAAGTAACTATATTTCTCAAATAACATCAAGACGCACGCCACAAATGCAAGAAGCTGTTTTTTAAACAGCTGGTAACCCCATTCAAATATTTGTATCTTTTACCCAAATCTATGGAGCTCCCAAATCTATGGAGCTGGCCTTCAAAATAGCGCTCAATCATTAAACTTAATTCAGTGTTAAGGGAGATATGAAGCAATCAGACAAAATGTGTAAAGAAGTATATACAAGGTGGCACAAAATTTATCAATCTATCGGAATATTTATAATTTTTCCATTTCCACCGGCAAAAAAATGTATTTCATAAAAAACTTATTCAATTTTGAAATGGGCATGAGTCTGCGAGACTTCTCAGAAACCAGAACGGTCTCAATTCCAATAGGCTGTTAGAAAGTCCATCATATGAACCGAGTCGCCTACAATACCGTAGTGCTCAGTGCGCAGGGGTATAAAACGAGCAAACAAAAACAGCAGCTCACGTGTGCCTCGTACTTTTGTAAAGTACATAAATCCATACACATATAGGATAGATATAAACGTTTGCATTAACGCGAGTATTCGCCGTACTCGCACATTTGCACGCCTGCGACTGAAGCAACAACAGCCACAGCAAGTGAGAGCAACAATCGAGTTGTAAATGCGTGTTTAGCGTCTTTAATGATTGTGTAATATTTGCTTATTTATTGTTGTTGTTCCTGCGTTTTCTGTTCATATGTTATCACAGGTACCCCACAATCCTAGTTGTCTTTGTTGTTTTTGCGCCTGCTGTTATTACACGCAGTTATTTGTTCTTTTTCGCTTCCTTTAACGTTGCTGTTTAATTCTTTTTTTTTGTTTTTGACATTTTACTCATTTTAACTTTCGTGCTGAAAATTTAATGTCAGTTAAATGAAGGTAATTTTCACAGGTAGTCAGGCAGTCAGGCGGTTACTCAGTCGCTTTACTGCTGACATGCAAGTGAAAATAGCACCAAATACAGCCATACAAAAATATTATTGGAGGAAAATGACTAAAGAAAATTAGTAAGCCAAGCTTAGCGGTGAATGGGGATTCACTCATTTGAGCCTTTTTGCGGGTAAGTGGAGAATGTAAGGGGCAGGTAATATTACTTGAAGTACGAAGTAATAATAATTCTACTGGCAAGTTCAAATAAACTAACAACAATAGCAACTTTATAGCACATTTTTGGTTTTTCCTGAGGAATCGGCTAAACCAAGTTTTGTTCGAAAATCTGGGTTTTATACCTATATATACAAGGTGGCGCAAAATGGTGGAAAACTTATAATTTTTGCAAAAAAGGATGATTAATTGTGTGCCATCTATTTGAAAACAATAAAAAAATAAATAATTGGCGCATACACTTCTGTTAGGTGTTTGGCCGAGCTCCTCCTCCTATTTGTGGTGTGCGTCTTGACGTTGTTCCACAAATGGAGGGACCTACAGTTTCAAGCCGACTCCGAACGGCAGATCTTTTTTTATGAGGAGCTTTTTCATGGCAGAAATACACTCGGAGGTTTGCCATTGCCTGCCGAGGGGGACCGCTATTAGAAAAATGTTTTTATTAATTTTGCTTTCACCGAGATTCGAACCACCGACCTCTCTGTGAATTCCGAATGGTAATCACGCACCAACCCATTCGGCTACGGCGGCCGCCAAGAAAACAATACCCCCTATACATATACAAGGTGGCGTAAAATGGCGGAAAAAAGAGTAAAAAAGTTATTCAAAAACAAAAGTGGATGATTAATTTTGTGCCACCTATTGGAAAACAATATCCCCTATACTTATACAAGGTGTCGTAAAATGGCGGAAAAAATATTTAAAAAAACTATTCAAAAACAATTATGCGCCATCTATTAGAAATCAATATCTCAAATAAAAATCAATATCAATTTTCCTAGCCTGGCTATTTTAAACATTGTTTTCTTTTCAACTTGTAGTTGCTAGATATAGAGTTGTATTTATAAACTGACTTTATATAGCCGAAAAAACCATTAAAATATTGAACTTTTTATGTTTTCTGCAACAAAGCGCACCCCAGCGGCCGTCTTTGGAACAAATAAATTGCAGTTTCAGTTTCCTTATATACCTCTAGATCTCCAGAAAAACCGTTTGATGGTAAAAATATTTGGCACTTAGATTAATTTAATTTTTCATTTTCCTTTGATTGCTAGGTGGAGTTTTGGGCCGTAATTTTAGTCTTTTTTTAAATACAATTACGCGCCCAGCAATTTAAAATTGAGTACTAAAACTGAGAATTTACTTTTACCTATAAAGGGTGGCGCAAAATTAATCATCGAATTTTATTTATGAATAACTTTTTTTATTGTATATATTTTTTATTTTTCCCTGTAGTTTTTAGGTGGATCAAAGTGCCTCAATAAACAAATTGGAGTTCGAAGAATTAGATTTGACGGCCCGCTTGTAGCGCTTCTGCTTACACTAGTCGCCTCCACGTGTTAGTTGGCCTATCGCATCTCTATTAGAAAAAACTTGTTCTTTATTTTGGTGTTTCACCGAAATACGAACCTACGTTCTCTCTGAATTCTTTCTCGTTCTCGCTCATACTCGAAATTCCTGCAGAATTAGGATTTGATTTAAAGTTTCTCCCTAACCGCTGAGCGTATGAGTGGAGGGAACCGTGTTAGATTCGTAATTCGTGCGGTATATTTAGTCACGATGTCGCTGTGGAGCGTATTTCAAGGCCAACGATTCCTGTGCTACTGCGCGTCGTTGATTTTATGATCGATGCGATATACCACGCTTACGTGATGCCCCCAGTGACTTAATTCGTTCTTAGTTCAAAGGCTCGAGCAACAAGCTCGGTAGCAAGCTCAAGTCGGGACACAAGCAACAAGCTCGGTCGGGACACGGATGGGCATCGAGAAGAAAGAAAAATATAGAACTCATCACTAGAATTTTGCCCGATAATCTACTCGCCCAGATACCTCATCCAGACCTAACTTCAAACTTAAGATAGAGCTGGGGTGAACTGAGTGTATGTGTCTTTCTTTTAATTGCAATTTGCGAAAAATGTCTGCCAGAAAATGTTGGAGCGATTTCGTACGGTACACACTTTTAGAGTTATGAGCCTCTTTTTCATTTAAATGGAAGTTAAAATAAGCAAAATTGCCGTTATTCGTCACCTATTATTAAAACATCCGGGCTGTTGATGTATTCATAGTCCCAAAGTTCGGTGTGCATTATCAAGCAGTGGAATAATTGAGCAAAATTATTATTATTTTTTTAATCGTTGAGGACAAGCTTTTTCTGTGGACGTTGTTTCTTATCGGCGCGTATTGAACGATTATTTTCTGTCAATAATGAGAAAACATCTTTCCTTCAGTACACAGGAATAGTTTCAGCAAGATGGCTCACAAGGGCAGAGAGACAATGTCTATACGGCGTGGATTCTTTTTCTTATTCTTAGCATCACAGTTCTTAATGAACCATCGCTTCATTCACAACCACGTGCCATCTTTCCCTATTCAATATCCCATCCTTCCAATGTCTCACGCTTTGCTTCTTCAAATCTGTTTCCACATCTTCGAGCCATCTTTTTCTTGGACGTCCTCTTCTTCGGTCTTCAAGTGGGCACAATTCAAGCACTTTTCGTGATGCTCACTCTTTGGGAGTTCTTTTAACGTGTCCGGGTCATCTTATTCTCTTTAAGTGAATGAACCGTATCACGGTTTGTTTTTAAATAGCTCCAACTGATGATTGTACCTAATCGAAAGGCACCTTCTTACCTTACAGGTCAAAATATTTTTCTTAGTTCTTTTCTTTCGAAATACCTTTGATTGGTTAGTTAAAGTGGTGATTAATCCAAAATCCAATTAGCGCTTCCGCACCGTTTTGTTACCACATCCTCGCTACCAACTTGTTTAACGCTTATTTACAGCATGACCATATCCAGTCTGTGCGGGTTAAGAGGTTATTGAAATTTAAGCTAGACAGTTGTTCGATATGGTCCAACAGTGCTTTGCCCAGGGTTGACAATCCCTCCTTTCACAAGGCAGGGCATTCACAGAGGAAATGGAAAATTGTTTCCTTTTTCTCCGGTTGTTTACAACTGTGGCAGTATGTGTTGCGAGGGGCTTAATTGATTTATTCCTTAACAAACTGATAAGCCATTCCGAAGATATATCCTGGTGACCCATGTCGCCCGCTCTTATCCCTATGGACTTTTTCTATAGGGGTACCTCAAAGTTAAAGTCTATGAAACAAACCCAGTGATCATCTGAGCACTAAAAGAAAATATTCTTCGCGGCGTACTTGTATAATGGCATCACGGCAATAGTGTATCCGGTGTAACGGTCAACTTTTAGAGGAAAAAGTTTCTAAAACATTAAATCCGCACTTGCCTTCTGTATGATAAAATAAAGTTAAATAATTGCCGAACTCCTCCTCCTATTTGTGGCGTGCGTCTTGATGTTGATCCACAAATGGAGGGACCTGCAGTTTTAAACCGACTCCGAACGGCAAATGGTATTTATGAGGAGCTTTTCCATGGCAAAAATACACTCGGAAGTTTGCAATTGCCTGTTGAGGGGTGACCGCTGTTAGAAAAAACGTTTTCTATCATTTTGCTGTTTCATACAAGGAGATTCGAAACTAGGCACACTCGAATGGTAGTCACGTACCAACAAATTCGGCCTTCTTTATAAAAAACTCTTGTCAATAGCAATTCGTTTATAATTTAGCTTTTAATTCCCAATTCTGCCATCGCACATCCTGCATGCGGATAACCCCAAAAAATCCTTCTCCAGCTCGTGTTTACCACGTATCCATTCCTTTCTGAGCACCGTCGAAAAATTTAATACCGTTAACTAATTTGTTACTTTTATAGTAGTTAGAAAATATGAAAAATCTGAATAACTACATAAATAACTTTATAATTAAAAGTGCAATCTTTAACAACTATAAAAAGCGCGATAAACTACTTAAAACGCTACTCCATCCCACTTCCCTTGCCACGTTCGATATTTTCCGCACAGAAAGCAAACACTTGAAATTGCATAATGAAATGAACTGTGAATTTTGCAACCCACGAGCAAAGTTAATAGCTGTACAGTTAGCTAACTGTTTGCAGTTAAATATCAAAGACGGAATTCATAAAGAAATTCTTGCAACAAAAGTGCACAAGTAAACGTACGAGAGAAGTAGAGGCAATAGTGGAAGTGGAAGTGGAAGAAGCACCGCGACGGTAGGTGAATATGCAAATGCGCAAATTGGCCCAATTAAGAGAACTACCGCAGAGAAGCCACTGCTTGCATGGGCGACGGGGCAGGCGAAGGCAGCATCAATAGCACCGGCACGATATTGTCTTCAGGAGGTGGGCGGACGCTCCTTGAATTCTGGGCAAAAATCTAAATTAATTACAGAATGCCAAAGTGCAATTAGCGTCATTAGCGTAGCAAAAAATCAGCGCCGCGGAATCGTAAGAGTGTTCGCAGCAGCGGTAGCAGTGAAAGTGAAGGTAGTGAAGAGTCAAGGCGAGGCCGAGCAAAGATGTACACACCGCGTATTGTAGGTATGGAAGAACAAGATTTTTTATGGCGCAAAGCAAACAGCGGAAATTAAAATACCACCAGAAAGGTTAGAGATGATGGGCGCAGGCAAACATGACAGAATGGAGTAAACTATGTAACAAGCAATAAACATCTCGAGCAGAACTAAAATTTATAAAAGAATTGTGGCGAAAAACGCGGAAGACCTGAAAATCGAACGAATGGGCGGACGGCACGGCATGGATGGAGCCAGTCAGCGAGGCAAACAACAATTCACCGATAACGACGGCAATCATGCGGAACGGCAGGCAACAGCAATCAGAATGACAAGACAATAAAAATAACAACTATACAAATAGCAAACAGCAAGCAGCAAAGAGAATAATTATGTTTGGTGAAGCAATGCAAGAAAATCCACTCGAAGCCCATTAAGAGCGACGGTGAAGCAGCAAAAGAATTGCAGACGCGACCAAAGCACGACAACGATGCGACAACAAGAAAGGAGGAGAGAGAGAGAGAAAGGTGTAAGAAAAACATAGCACACAAACGAGTCGGACACCGGTGCGGTGAAACAGCTTGGAAAGAACAAAGTGGGTTCGACTTGAAAGAGTGCAGGATAAGAGGACGGAGAGGGAGGGTAAGAAGACGCGCGCTGCAGTTATACAATGTGACAGCAGACAGATGGTGCAACCACTGCTGTGAGTTGAAAGCTGAAATATTTGTAGCAAAAGCGAAAGTCAAATGTAAGAAACGAAAGACTACACAAAAAGAATGCAGACGTGATGGGCGAGCAATGGCCCAGCAACGTAGAGAAGGAGACTGGACATGCAGAAGAGGAGACGCCGGCAGCTGAATGTGGCACATAGTATGAGCAGAAGAAGAAGAAGCATGGCATAAGAAATACTCGGAACGCAACACGGAAGAACAACAGCAGCAGCGCAGCAACAGCAGCAGTAGCAGCAATACGACAATCAACCGTAGTAGGACGGAAACGAGCTTGAAAATTGCGGTGGATTGCATTTGTGAACAAAGAATGCAAAAGTTGGATAAGTGGCGACGACGGCGGCGACGAGTGAAATGCTGAATGGCAGACAAAATGTGGAATTCACGAGTAGATGGTACAAATAGGCCACAACTGATACCGTTGCAAGGCATATGCCTGGGAGCAGACCAACAAAACGAACTGAAGTGCGGAAAAAAGAAGTAGGCAAACAAAAAAAAAATAGACAGAAAAAAGAAATAGACAGAAAAAAGAACTCATGTCAGGAAAAAAGAAGAAGAAGCAGATAATAAGTTGGGCATAGCATAAAATGAAATAAAAATGAAAAAGAACTCACTGCAACAACCACAGTGCGATCAAGTGTTCGTGGCTTTTGAGGCAAGCAGAAGTGGAAGAGCTGCTTAAGCACGACTTTTTGAAGCGTTGTAGGAAAATGAGCTATACGTACTTACTTATATAATAATTTCAACTTAATTATGGAAATGAGAAGTTTTTTCATGACAGAAATAACACATTCGGAGGTTGACCACAGCAGGCCGAGGGGCGACCGCTATTTGAAAAAAAGATTTTCCATCATTTGGTGTTTTTTTTTATGCCCACAGTGGGTTGCGACATCAGGCTCAACCGAATGGGTATCACGCATAAAGCTGTAAGGCGACCTAACAAAAAAAAATTCCATAGCACTTAGCAGTAATGAAGGCGGAAAAGACCATGAGGTCGAAGTGCAAACCTCATAAAGAATCTATCTATCTATTAGCACCAATGAAATACTCATAAAAAACCACATTCCGTTCCGAGGCGGTGTAAAGTTGTAGATCCATGCATTTGTTTAACAGCATCAAGACCACAAATTGGAAGAGAAACTCGATCACATTTTATACTCCACAAATACTTGGTATTCTGTCTCAGTTCAGAGACCCATCGGTTAGTCGACTGTAGCTTATCGACTCTACTCAACTAATTTATGTAACTCCTGCTAAAGGTGTATCCAAAAAGTTTTACGTGTCGGAGATAGACCTGCTTCTCTCCTTTTTCTAGGCCTTATTCTTGTTAGGCGCGATAACCGCATAAGCGATTTTGGCCGAGTTTAACAAAACGCGCTAGTCGTTTCTTGCTTCGATTAACCGGCGCCAGTTGGAAACACCAAGTGCAGCCAAGTCCTTCTCCACCAAGGAGGCCTTCCTCTTCCTCTGCCACCACCAGCTGGTAACGCATCGAATACCCTTAGAGTCGGAGCATTTGTTTCCATCCGAACGACATGACTTAGCCAACAGAGCTGCTGGATCTTTATTCGCTACGCTCTGACTATATCGTCGTAAAGCTCATATAGCTCATCGTTCCATCGCCTACGATACTCGTCGTCACCAAAGTGCAAAGGGCCAAAAATCATCCTCAGAATCTTTCTCTCAAACACTCCAAATCACGCCTCTTCGGATGGTAGCACCGTTCAAGCTTCTGCGCCATACGTTAGGACGGGTTTGATGAAAACCTTATAAAGTGTTAATTTTGTTCGTCAAGAAAGCACTTAACTACTCAATTGCCTACTTAGGCCAAAGTAGCACTGGTTGGCACGAGAGATTCTCCGTGGTAGATAGACCAGCTAAGGCCTCAAAATTGTTCCGGTCTTAACTGAAACCTATGATCTCCTCTTGCCAGCTTATCGGAAGCAAGTTTTCTGAAATCTCGGAGTGGTCAGGTGCCCAACGCAACTTTATTATATTTTCCCCTCCAAGAAGCTCTACATTTCGTACTGGTTTAGCCTTTTTTAAAAGTAAGATTTACCTTAGTATTGATAGTCGCTTAAGTATCTGGAATTTTATGGGAGACTACACGCGCGCCCGCTTTCTTTTCGAATATGTATCCATTTTTTTATCCAAAGTTGGGTATGCAAAGGGTGTTTTTTAAGAGTTTGAGAACTTAAAATGATAAGAAAAAACAGAAATATTGTTGGAACTAATTATTTTTGGGCACATAACCAAATATCCTTAAGCAAAATTTGGACACAGGGGTATAACTGAGAACGTAGTAGTGGACACATTGGCAAGAAAGGTTGCATCCTCGTAATTAATAGGACACGAGCCCTTTCTTGCTGTGGGACAACACACCATCAAGGCTAAGCTGAGGAGTGAAGTTGAAGGCTAAGGGAGATTATTTGGAACGAAACTATGGGGCGAAGTCCTAACTGAGAGGTTTCAAAAAAAGAGAGAGGGAGGTTTAAACAATTCATAACTCTCGCCCAAAAAAACTGAGAACGCTCACGGGCATTACAACACACCATGGCAGCTAACGCAATCATCTGCCTATGATCGTCTACTGAGTCTTGTCGGTTCTGCGACCAATTCTAGGAGGCTCCAACGCACCTTCTCCTTGAATGTGGCGCTATAGCGCAGAGAAGGTTGAGACATCTCGGCCATTTACCGCCAGAAGAAAGACACCTACCCTCAGTCAAACCCAGTTCCATCTTAAGTCTAATAAGAAAACTGGGCTAGGATGAGGTATTGTGATGAGTAGAGGACACAAAAGTCCATGGTGTCGAAGTGCAAACCTTAAATATATCTAAATTTAAAATCGAATAAGATATTCTCAGTTGTAGCCCTTTTGATCCGCTGCTGTTCTTGTGACTGCTTCTGAATAACTGCGAAAAGTTCTTAATACTAAAATGAATCCATGTCTACAACTGAACAAGTTTTCATCGATTCAGTGATAGAATGAACAAGGTACCCTCTGTAGTTTGCTTAGCTGAGGTACGAGTATATCGACATTTTGCAAGGTTTCAGTACTCACACTAAGTTACAATTGCACTGATTATCGTGCGCTAACACCTCCTGATTAAAGTTTAATTCAGAGGTGATGAGCTGTCATATTTTTTCACCTCCCGCAAAGGCTTTGCACCTTTTTGAGGAAACGAAATATAACCAGACAACAAGCGTGGTGGGAGACTTATAAAAATACTGAAGATCAATCAGAGTGCGGTTTCAATAGCACAAAAGAAACTTATTTCATTCGCTAAATCACGTGCCAACTGGTATTTTTCCTACAAGGCACCTTTGGGTATCTGGCAGAAAATAAGAACCACTTCGATAACAACTGAATATTGAAAAGGCTCGCCTATGACTGCGCAGTCTACTTCCTCTGCGTCTGGTATATCATTTGCGGGCGATTTCCAATGGTGCTACTCTTGTGCGGTGCAAAGCTTGCTTGGTGCGGCAGTAGACTTACAAGAGTAGTTTGCGCGTGGTCGGCTCACAGCATAGGCAACAATGCACTATGATGATGGTATTGGTTTCAAAGAGGACATTAGCCTCGGCGGTATGCGCAGAAAGTGAAAAAATGCAAGACACCAGCAGAGCTTGAGCGAATTAGCGTTGAGTGAGGGGCCCAACTTGGAGGATGGATGGCTCTGCATGCATTGCCCTGAAGTACTGGAACATAACAACGAACAAATGCTATAAAAGTAAATCAACAACCTCGAGAATTAAGTGGGGGACAGAGAAGTGGTGTTGCTGGGTTTCTGTGCCGCAAAGCCAGACGGAATGAAGCACAATGCATGGTGGCGCGATGCGGAGCATTTGCTGAAGTAGAAAGTGTACTTCAATATGATGCTATGTGCCACAGACGACAGTTGCTAGTTGCTGCTTTAGTAAACTACAAATTTGTCAAGTCTGGTAGTGCTCACATTAGTGGCTTCTTCTTTTTTGTGAGGTGGGAGGGGGACATAAATGTATAAAATGGTGTATTTTTATTTTCTAATTTTTTTATATTTTTTATATATTTTTGTCTTGCTAGCTGCTACCTAACTTTGCTTAAGCGACTTTTTTCGTCAATTTCTTATTGTCAAGAAAGTCTAAACAAACTGCTGGCGCAGCCTAACTTAAGGGAATTTGCACTTCAAGTAGATTTTTAGAACTACAATCGCTTCAAATATCTTAACTTATTGTATTTTACGATTTTTCACATTCGTCATTTCCGCTGTTGTTGCCTTTTCCCATGCTTACATAAACGTCAGGCACTATCTTTGCTCCCAGCTTAGAATTTAATTTATTCACCATTATTTTTTTTTATATTTTTTTTTAGTTTTTTTCTCACTCATCTTTATTACTGCAACTAATTTTTGTTGTGTTAAAAGTCCCAAGAGCTCATCATAAATTACAAACTGTTTATCATCCACTACTGCATTGTTCAATTTTGATTTTTCTTGACATTCTCGTTTTTCTATTTTGCTATTTTTTGCTAGTTTTTTGACGAACACTCTTAGAGAACGTTCTTTATGCTGCTTTGTTGTGTTGTTGTCATCTAAACGATTAACGCTGCTACTGTGTGATGCTTTAACCGGAAATTAGAAAAGAGATTATAATCAAACTTTGTAAACGTATGCACATATAATTATTTTATTGAACGTTGCATAGATACACAAAGATTTTATTAAAGAAAAATCACTCTGACGCAACGCTGCTGCATTTTTGATTTCAAGTTGGAATAAAGAATGAAATTTATGATTGGCGAGTTGCAATTTTTTCAGTTGTTTAAAAGTTGTCGTGGATAATCAAAACTAGGCTCAGTTGAGAGAGCCAAGCTTCCATTATAATAGGGGAATTTTTATTTATTTTACATAGTCTTC
Source organism: Anastrepha obliqua (assembly GCF_027943255.1). NCBI lineage: Eukaryota > Metazoa > Arthropoda > Insecta > Diptera > Tephritidae > Anastrepha > Anastrepha obliqua. The sequence goes on along the minus strand of NC_072896.1, from coordinate 89,429,114 downwards.
TGTTAAAAGATAAAGGAATTTTAAATGACAAGTTAGGTTAGGCTGGTATGGTTGCCCAGGGAATGGGCACACTTGGACGAAGAAAGATTCGTCGTTTGTGATACCATTATGAAGGGGTGAGGCGGGAGAGAAAGACCGATGGGATGCAGGGAGAGGGCGGGGAGAGGTGGTCCTGGCGATGACTATTTTTGCGTCAACCGCTTTATGCTGCTGATGAAATTCATCAGATTTATAATGTCAGCGCCAGCTATATCAGCAGGCGTGGCAAAGAAGTAGGAGCCAAGATGCCTAGATCTTAGCCTCGCCAGAGCAGGGCAGCTAAGGAGATGGTGCTGAGATGATTCCACCTCATCCTCCATACGTCCAGCGCAAAAAGGACTCGAGGTGATTCCAAGTCTCACAGCATGCATTCCTCGCGCAGTGTGTCCTTTGAGAGAAACCACGAGATTAGAGAGCCGATATTTTGTCAGCTTCAGAAGCTCTCCCGACCGCCTCCGGTCCACACGTGGCCAGAAGGATTTCGCGACCTTACACGTTTGTGTACTTGCCAGCGCTCGCTGAGTTGGTGCGATGCCCATCTTTCCAGGAGCAGACCGCAGGTAGTTAGAGGGATCCCAATTCTCTCCCTTCGCGGGGAAATCACCTCACATGTCCCTTGCCTGGCCAGCTCATCCGCCTCACAGTTTCCAGCAATGTCGCTGTGACCAGGAACTCAGATGAGGCTGATGTCAAAAAATTCGAACGCAGTCGAAGGCGACACTGATTCGTTGACAGAGGGATGAACTCGAAGTTTCTGAGGATGCTTGAGTGCCCATAAGTGAGGTTGAGCTTATAGCTCCGGCCACTCAGTCTGATTGCGGTACGCGTAGCGGCAATTCGGCCTGCGATGTCTACGGGTACCACATTTAACATTGCGTTGAGCGCCAGAGTAGGAGTCGTTCGAAGCGCCCCACTGATTCCAATGAGTGCCGACCTCTGAACTCTCTCCAGCTTCTTCACCAATGTCGTCTTCTCTAGTGAGTTCCACCAGACTATGACTCCTATATGACAGGACCTCGTGAAAACTTCTCAAATTCAGATATTTTTAGGAACTTTATAAGAAGTTTTTCAATAAAAACCTATACTAATTATGAGTTCCTTTAATATTTATTTGCAAATTGTACATATCGTTCACATTTAGTTGATGTGTAGTTCAAACCTGCGATTTTCTAAACCCTTTGCCGACCTCTGAAACGCAGTCGATTTTAGGTTAGGGGTTTATCTAAAAATATATTAAAAATAAATATAGCAAACTTCTTTGGTCGTTTCTTTGCTAACCGTCGCCAGTTGGGTACACCAAGTGAAGCCAAGTTCTTCTCCACCTTAGCTTTCCATCGCAAAGGAGGCTTTTCTCTTCCTCTGCCATCACCAGCTGGTACTGAATTGAATACTTTTAGAGCCGGAGCGTTTGTATCCATTCGGACGACATGACCCAGCAACCGAAGCCGCTCATACAGTTCATTGTTCAATCGCCTACGATACTCGCCGTCCGGAATGTGCAAAGGTTCAGAATCTCTTCCGCAAAATATATCTCTCAAACTTCAAAGGACGCCTAATCCCATATTGCCATCGTGTAAGCTTGTGCCGCAAAGCGGAATTGTCGCCTTTGGAAGCAGGTAGCTGCGAAGCAAGCCATTAGTATGGACTTTCCCCCTTTCTCGAGTAGACGTGAAGTGTGGTCCCTATTTATTAGAAACTATTTACAGCTTACAGAACGCTGCGGACTTTCCGGTAAGGGAAACCTAATTCGAATGCAAAAGTGTTTGAAAGTGGCCACCCTTGAGTCAGTTCGCAGCAAATTAATGAAGCCTGCCATAATAGACTAGGCTACGGAAACTCTTCGACCCGCCCGCTGTCATTCATGAAACGCTCCAACATAAATTACAAGGATTTCCGTAAGGATCGAGCGACTAGAAATGTTATACAAAATTATAGAGCGACGAGGCCAGTATTAGATCTCGATGGCTATCTAAATGACCCTATGATACTTAACTCCTGAGAAAACTACCAGAGAAAATGAAACTAGAATGGAGTAGACGTCGTTCAGGTGTTACACGAATTGATAATACTACGTTTGATCACTCACTCTTCGGTCTGGTGTGTTGTGCCAGTCAAGTTACTGTTAGCTCGGACAGAGGTGAAGATAAGACACAAGAGACATCGCGAACGTTTGCTTGTTCACGATGATCGCGCAAGCTCCGTTTATGGAGTAAGGCGTCTCTTGTTTTAAATATAACAAAAGCAAATTTTTTTGAAAACTAATTTCCAATGTATTGAAAATGCAAATGAAATGTGACCTTCGATTTCACATTATTTTGTGTCATCTACTCATCACAGCACTTCATCCAAACCCAGCTCCCTGAATAAGCCTAAGATTGGGCTGATTTCGGTAGAATAAATGTGCTTTTCATCCACCGAAATATCGATTCCTTCTTCTCACTTTAGCAACAAATTCAAGAAGAAGATGTATTGGAGTTTCCGGGGATTGATCACTGAAACGACTTGAGTCAGTGTACCATATCCCCAGCTAGTGTGCATAGCTGCCCGTTGGCATTCTCAGTTTGTCCTTAGGGGGAGTTATGAGTTACCTGAATTTCTTTTGATTATAACCCCCTAGTAAGGGTTTCGCCTGGTGTAGCCCAATAGTTTAGTGCCAGTTTACATGCCGTAGCCTTAACTTTCCGCTTGCAGGCTCCTCATTGATAGTGTATTGCAGCATGTCAAGGAAGAGCTCAGGTCCCATTAAATACGACGCTGTAAACTCTCTAGCCAATGCATCCGCTGCTTCGTTCCCAGCTGTGACCCTATGTTTTGCGACCGTTATGAGCCGGATGCGATTATGCATTCCTAGTACATTCAATTCCTCGATGCACTCAATTACTAAGAAGAACTTAACGTCAAAGAATGACACCGCCTTAAGTACCGCCTGCCTGTCGCTCAAAATGGCAATTCGCTTATACCGAAGGTTTTATCTAAGTTGATCTCTGCACATCCATGGATGGCAGCCCCTTTGCTTGGAAGAAGCTGGAATGTCTACCCATCGACACAGACCAGTTTTTTTGGGCCCATATATTCCAGCATCAATACTTCAGGTATCCTAGGGCCATCTGTATACCAGTGTAAGGGAGTTCCCTTTCGAGAGCAGGTGAACCCCAGCTTGCTTTATAGTCCAATTCGACCCAGAACTCATTCGCGAATTTAATAACCTTAGTTATTTCATTATTTAGTGCTGCCCGAACTGTCGAGAGGACGGGCCTCGATGCCCAAACGACCGCCCCATATGATATCATTGATATATTATATGATAATTATCACGGTTTACATCCATCTCAGGATGTTGGTGTTACAACTTTAAAATTTTCCTGCTAAACGTTTGCATGAGAGCTTTAGTTGCTTTGGTCAAGGTTGCATCTGCGGACCATTGCATTTAAAACCGCTGCTCCGAAGCTGACAAAAATTTTACTAATATTAGACGAAGCAAAAAGTAGTTAGTATATAGAGGAACTTTCCAGCCACACCCAGGGCTGCTTTCACACGAATTTCCACTTTCGCAAGCCTTATTTATCAAACTTTATAAATAAATCTTTTTTTGAAGTCCATTTGAGAGAAAATTGAAAAAATATCCCATATTTCGGTGAGAATGAATTATTTTCACAAGCTCGTGGCTCGCTCGGTGGAAAATGTACGTCTACATTTTATATACTAAAATGATCTTCAACCAAATGATAGGTGGAATAGTACATTTACCCTTCTCTTGATTTGTTTTGTTGGTAAGAAAAGCACCAGTTTGATACATTCTTCAGTATCACACAGGATTATCCAAAAAGGCGTAGAAGGTGGCCAAAAAACATGCTTGCAGTTTTTTTTCGAATTTTCCAGAAATTGAAAATTAGTTAGAAAACTATTTGAAATCAATTGAAAGCATTTTCTTCTACTAGGCGCTAGTCGATAGGAGGGAGATGAACAAGCGGATGCACTTTGTTCAACTCAGCCAAAATCGCTTGGCCTCTTACTGCACGAATTAAGAAGAAGGGGAAAGAGAAATACTAAACCAAATAAAGTCTAGCGACTTGTCTTTTTTGGCGAATACTACATAGGTTTTTCGCCAACCTTCTCCTCCAGATTGTGATGGCGTCCAACAGAGCGAGGGACTTAATAGTTTTGCACTGCCTCCAATGATTTTTCTGAGAAGCTTTTTTTCCACATAAACGCGAACTCAAAATGCATAAAAACTCCTACAATCCCAAGCGCAAGAACAATCATAGAAAAATCTTAAGTATACTAAAACTTTAGAAACAAAACAGCTTCTACTAAATGCTATATAAATAAATATTTATTGAGAAATTTACTAAAGCATTTATTACCTTGAAATTTGAGCGGCTAAGTGAAGAAATAGAAAGCAAGAAGCCGCAACTAAACAACGACAGAAAACCCCAGATGTTGGGCAAAAACAAATGCATGTATATGTGTGTGTGTGTGTGTGTGTGTAGGTAGATTTCTGACAGCGCCCATGACAGTGTCAATTGCAAAAATATTATTTCTAATGTACTCCTACTTAAGTAGTTATTTTCGTGTATGTTCAGGTAGCTTTGTGTTAAACCCACTGTAAAAATTCCAAGAAGCACTCAAAGCGCTGCCATGGATTTGTTTACATTTAAGCGAAAAAGAAAGATATACCTACACTCACACACACACACACACACATATATATATATATATATATATATATATAGACACCAATTAATGGGGAAAAAATAACTAATTGATTAAAGTAAATCGCAAAAAGAGTTACGTCTTTTTATAATTGCGAAGAAACGATAAATAGCTAAACAACAAGTGTTGCTAATAGAAATAACAAAAACAACAAAAACACATATGTGAGCCCAGCGATTTGTAGCGAAAATATTATGACTGTGAACAGGTTTGAAGCGTGTAAATACAAATACACGTACAAAAAAAGTTACATACACTAGGGGACATAAGTCAGCACTACAGTCTTGAATTGTTGAATTTTTAAATGGGACTCGAAGGCTAACACGGGCATACTTTCGATATTTTTTTGTTTTTTTTTTTTTCAATGAAATAGTTTATTCGCACACTTCCCTATATCAAAGGTAAACATTCGGCTTTCAACGCTTAACAAATTCCTGACTTTCTACGCTCAGCATCAAACGTCAATCTTAACAGCTTGCGATTTGCGCCACAAATTTCTTCCCACTGATTGGGAAGAGGATTAATAAAAAACATAAATTTTTGTGAAATATTCATTTCAAAGCTTAGCCATTTGGACCTCATATCCTTTGATCCCTCAGAATACCTTTGATGTTCTCAGAATAACTCACAGTGCGTAACTGGCGAACGTAACTTTAAATTCTTTTTAGTCGATAAAAAAAAACACCCTGTATAACGATTTGTAACAATGAAAGCAAAAATCAACGCTATTGCGTGGAAAAAGAGGAGAAAGTAAGCAGGTTATGAAATTAAATAGTAGAACACCCTACGCCACTACTTCTGAACAGCCACCAAAACCAACAGTAACTTTCAGAATTAATGATTTAATACCGCTAGCTGATGTTCATTCGTTTACCCTGACGTTAACACTTCACTAGAGGTTGTCTTCTCGGGCAAATGCATATAGTATGGGGGAGTTCGCAAATCTCCAGGCGCATTAAGCTACGAATATTCAGCTCATGCGTGAGGTCCGTATTGTTTTACGGAAGCGAAACATGGTTGGTCTCTAACACCATCACACAGAGGCTACAATCATTCATCAACACATGCCTCCGCATCATCTGCAGAATATTCTGGCCAAATACCCTCAATAACGACGCACTGTGACGCGAGGAACCCATCCTTAAGCAAATCAAACGCTTCTGCGTGGCGATGGATAGGTCACACATTGAGAAAACTACCAGATAGCATCACGAGAAAGACACTGGACTGGAACCCGCAAGGGAGCAGAGGTCGAGGCCGACCAAAAAACCCTTGGAGAAGGTCCATGCTGCGGAAACTAGCAGATGCCGACATCTCGTGGGACAGTGCGAGAACAACAGCACAGAACCGTGCACGATGGAAGAGTCTTGTCGAAGCCCTATGCTCCCGAAAGGAGTGAACAAGGAAAAAAAAAACAAAATCAAAATAAATGTATGCCATATTCACCGTACAAATCGTTCTCATGCTTGGACCAAAAGCACCCATATCCTGATAAACTTCGTGCACGTAACTTCAATAAGAGTGACGATTTTCTAAAGTACTAAATTGGAATACGCCATGCACTGCGTTAGATGTCCATGCGGTGAGGCTTCGGTTTGCTTCAAGTTTGTTCTGCAGAAGTTGTCTGAAGGTCGATCTTCTTAAGTGAAATCATTTCAGCACCTTATTCTCAGCTGCCCTGCTCTCGTCCGGCAAAGATTTAGACATCTGTTCTCTCACTTTTCGCTGCACCTGCGGATATTGCGGGCTCAAATATCACCCATCTAATAAAATTTATCATTAGCTTTAAGCGGTTAATACGAAGCGGTAAACTCGCCACTATTGGTGTATTGGGCCCCTCACAAGGGCAGCCATTTATACTAACCTAATAGGCCCAGCGACCTGTAATTATACTGCCCAATTGTTCATGCTACTTACGATTCGGATGCTGTATGAATTGCAGCTGCTTTGAGTATTTCACTTTAAATCGGCGTTATTTTAGAGCACAGGTGTGAGGATTTGGGATGTATGGGAACTGCTGACATTAATAAATCTCTTTTCGTATGCATTGATGGATAAGTTTGCCTTTTGGATAATCTAGAAGAAAATGTGAACCAAAGCACCGATATGCTGGGATTGCAAATGAATACTAATTCAAACACTACTGCGAGCGGTATTGAAAAGCACTTACTTTCTTACAATGACTCCAAGCTATTGGCAATAACCTCGAAATTGTTTGAAGTATAAATGCACTTGAAAGTAAAGGATGGAATTGGCACCCCCCCGAAGCTAAACGGCGTAGAACTAACTCTTAAAGACCACGCAAAGTACCTTGGAGTATTTTGGATATCATGGAAACACAATATATTGGAGTGGAAGAAAAAGGCCAATAACGCACTATATGCATGTAAAAGAATGCTAGGAGTTACATGGGGTCTATCTCCTTCAATAATGTATTGGTGCTACTCAGCTGTAGTAAAGCCAATATTACTCTATGGAGCTCTAGTGTGGTGGACTGCATTGAGAAAAACGACACACAAGACACCTATGGAAAGTCTTTAACGTATTGGTGCACTTTACATGACAGGGACAATTAAAGCCACTTCTACGGCAGCACTTGAAAGAACACTCAACCTACCACCGACTGACATTGCAGCAGAAGGTATAGCAGCTATGTAGATCTGCCGCAAGACTTAAACGCAACGGGTGAATTTACCTGTAAAGTAGTCGGACATAGCTCAATAGGTATTAGTTACACAGTGCTACAAAAAAAAAAAAAAAACGAAATACACCTGACATATTACACACTGTAGGTTGTTTATATGGTCGAATAATGCATAAAAATATTTTTGTTATTTTTGTTGTACCCTCCAATTTTTTTTATTTATAAAAACCCGTTTTTTCAGACTTTGCGCGGTAATCTACGGATATCTCGGTCATTTTTCCACCGATTTTCAATATTTTATATGTTTTGATGATATTGTCAGACCTTTCAAATGATGTACAACAAGTAATTATTCAAACTAGTTAGTTGTGATTTTTATTTGATTAAACCTGGAGAAAGTGTTTTTTTATCATTTTTTTAACTTTAACAATTTTTTTTGCATAATTTTACTACAAAATTAAAGATATTTGTTAATATTCTTTGAGTGCATTTATTAACGAAGAAATTAATGTACTACTTTCAATAATCGGACAAAAATTGCGTAAACTACGCTAGTTTTCCGTAAATAGAAAAAAATGCCTTGAATATCTATCCATTTGTGGAACCATAGTTTTTGTCTTTAATGATTATTTAGTTGGAAAAATCACTGCATTCTTTATGTATTGACAATAAATGTTTGACAATGACAATTTATCATAAATTACAAATGAAAGATTTACGTGTTTCTACATAATTTTGCGACATAATTTTCGCGCGATTTCTGAGGCGCAGAGACCCTCCTCCTCCCACGCAGTAATTTTACCTCTCCGCCCTGTCTAGAAAGTAAAGCCGAACTATCGTAGGTATACTGGCAGGCCACAATTTGTTAGCGGCACACGCATACAAGATGGGAATTGCAAACAATGATAGCTGCAGAATTTGTAATGATCTGGAAGACCGGGAAACTCTTGAACACCTTCTATGTTCTTGCCCCGCATTAGCTAAAACCCGAATGAAATGGTTACGAGCTCTACAAACTGAGAGATTAGAATGTCTCCCGGGGCTAGAGCTTCAGAGCTTACTTAGATTCGCAAAAGACGCAGGCTTATTACAAGAAGTCTACTACAAGGAAACGTAAGGGTGAGGCTCCATCTGGCACCACTAAGGGCCAATAGATCCATGTGATGGCTTTCAGCCAGCCAGGTCATCCTAACCTAACCTAACCTAATGTGTGGTAATCATCCAGTTTGGTTTTTGAATAACTTTTTTACTAAATAAAAAATATTGTTGAGTGCTGGAAATTTTATTTTGACCTTAGTTTGAGTGTTTGCAGCTGTCTAGTTGACAATTACAAAATATGATTGGCGTACAAAGCCATTGGCAAAAATTATAAATCTTCCTATAGGGTAATTAATTTTGCGCCACCTTGTATGTAATATATTTGAAAGCATTAAATTGGTAGGCAAAAGGGACTGAAACTGTATTGAAAGAAGAGTGGATTTAACTTACGTGCGATGCAACTACCATCTTGATTCATTCAATGTAAAAGGTTAGTAGTAAAATAGCGCTGGTACCTGCGTAACACTCTTTCAATATCATAGCTAATTTTTTTGTGCTATTTTTCATTGTTTGTTTTATGAGCGTAAAAACTTATTTAAGTGGTTCACAAGGCGTCTTATCTTGTAAAATTTGGACAGATTAAAAAACTTGCGGTCTCGGTAGTTTAGCGTAAGTGCACTAGCCTGGTATCCCAGAGATTGTGGGTTCGAATCCCACGTAAAGCACAGTCCTCGCACTTTTCCAAATGTATTTACTTTTCCTGTTTCTAAAAAAAAATATTCCTCAACCCTAAAAACTTAACTTATCACTACAGTCTGCGCATTATTTGCATTGTGGCTGCCAAAAAACTAAGAAAAACACACAGTTACATATTGCATCAGTGGCGCCAGCAAAAGGAAGCGGGCGACCACGGTAATAGCGTAGACACACGATTTTTTTTTTTTTTTTTTTTTTTTACGAGGAGGAAGCATCGAAAGCGTAACCCCGTCAGTGTGGGACTTTAACCCGAACTAAACCTCCTACCGTCAAAGTACCGATCCCCCCGGTACAACCGTTAAGTATTCGTCGGGAGGCGGTTTGAGCACTAAGCTCAATGTCCGTTATTGTCCTGATGCAATACGTCGAAAGTAGCATCTGCTTGTTACCAACCCACTGTTTAGGTCATCTGATGAGAGAGCCACCCCTGTCATAACAGTACTCCCCCACCCACCATGTCTCTGTCCATCCCACAGAAACGTAAGTTTCTATGTCTGGTATCGTCAGTTTACCTGCATCCAAATAAATTTATCTAGCAAGTGGGCCTACAGCACCACCATACGTTACTAAATCTACTACTACAGGAAAAGGTACTACATCTACTACTATGGAATTTCAGCTATTGCTATGCTTTCGCTTTTTCGCCTTCTCTCCATTTTTCTCAAATCATTAAGTACGAACGCTGACAAATTTTTGATACCATCCCATACTTCTTTAGATTGTAGCATATGTGGGACAACATTGTCCGGAGTTATTCTTTCTGCTACTTGGTTCTCCAACCACTCTCGTTCTTTATTATATCTTTGGCAGTGAAAGAAAATATGCTCCGCATTTTCATTAGCCTCGGCACAAAATGAGCATATAACTCCATCACCATGGCTATATTTATGGAGGTACTCTCTAAAACAACCATGTCCTGTCAGGAATTGCGTCATATAAAAGTCGACATTACCGTGTTTTCTACACGAAATTTAGTGAAGTCCTCAACCATCTGTGCGATCCTTCTGCCAGAAAAATGTGCAACACAGATGGCGCTCCTAGTAGTAACAATGCGTTGTTCCTAAGCAAGGACAGGTGGGGATTCCCACTACTTAGGACTGGTAGCGGCAGGCTAATCACCTACTCTGTCAGAAACCAAAATAGATTAACGAAACCAACGCAATACAGAGTCTTGTGGAGGCCCTATGCTCCCGGGAGGAGTGAACAAGGAAAAACAAGACCTGAAGTCAGTCAAACTCCTGTATAATGGGTAGAAGTACAGATATCACAATGGGCCTTAGGATCACCGAGTGTCTTGTCTTAGTCTGAGTGTCTAACCTACCCTTACACCTGTACTGATCTCTCTTTTTGCGATTTTTACACGTAACCACATAGCAGCGCATACTTTTATTGCATAGTGTATAAAAATGGATTAGACCCTGATGAAAGACAAACAAACACTGACATTTCGCACAAGAATAAGCAAATTAATTTCATTCGAATGAATGCTGGCAAATCGAACAAATAATGGCATCAAATGTGGCTAATAGGCACAAACACACACAAGCTTCCATATTTGTGTACGAATGCGAAGATACGCAAGTGGCTTGGAAGATAACAGACAGGTAGGCTTACAAAGACTTGATGACCTGCGTTACACTAATAAAACTGTTTGTTTCTTTGTTTATTTTCTGGAAAGACATTTGCTTATCTTAACAGCATTTTATTGCTTGTCTTGTATGTACGTACATCTGTATAAATGCTACAGTAGCAATAATGCTCAGTTATGCGTTTTGCTTGGAGTTAATGGCACCAGTTTTATGGGCATTTGAATGATTGATGCAAATTGCGACGCGACATGGCTAATTTCAGCCTTAAGCGTCGCTAATTGGAAATGACTATATCATAAAGTATTTATGTGGTGGGCAAAGGCAAAGGCATAGGAAATACGAATTCGAAATACAGTTAACATACACAATGAACATAGATATGTAGATGAGTGCACCTGTATGCGCAAATTTGTGAAAAGTACTAAGTTAGACCTAAATTTTGTTAGGCAAAACCGCTTACGCAAGCTATTAAAATTTGTTATTCGCCTTTATTGTGAGTCCATGTCAGCAAATATTTCCGTAAATTGCAATACAATTCGGCAACAAATTTTCTCACTTTTTTCTTTTTTTCTATTTACGTTTTTTAAGTTTTCATAATACCAAGCATAATAAAAAGTAAATAAACATAAGCAGGCATGTTTATTCACTTAATAATAGGCACTATTGTTAATCCCGATATTTCGGGATAATCCCGGGTTTTTCGGGATTTATAACCTCCGAAACGCGAACTCCTAATGGACTATGAATAAGTTCGTGCGGTTTTACAACAGATGGCGTAACTTGATTATTATTCCATCGATCCACATTTCCAAACATTCATTGGAGAGCTACTGTCGTAAGGCACAAACGTCAGTATAAGTTTTTTATTTGAAGCGTAAACAACAATATTTTTACCACACTTGAAAATGTCGAATTTCGTGCCAAATAATGTGTTTTTGCGGGGAATTATTTAATATGAAGAAAAAAGCAGCCGAAAGTCATCGTATCTTGGTGGAAGTTTATGGTGAGCATGCTCTAGCTGAGCGAACGTGCCAGAAGTGGTTTGCACGCTTTAAAAGTGGTGATTTTGGCTTGGAAGACGAAGAACGCGAGGGTGCGCCGCCAAAGTTCATGGATACCGAATTGGAGGAATTGCTCGATCAAGATCCGGCTCAAACGCAAGAAGAGGTTGCAAAAACTTTGGGAGTTGATCAATCAACCATTTCCAAACGTTTAAAAGCCATGGGAATGATCCGAAAGGTAGGCCATTGGGTGCCGTATGAATTGAAGCCAAGAGACGTTGAACGCCGTTTTATGGCATGCGAACAACTGCTTCAACGGCACAAAAGAAAGGGTTTTTTGCATCGAATTGTGACTGGCGATGAAAAGTGGGTCCATTACGACAATCCAAAACGTCGGGCAACGTATGGATACCCTGGCCATGCTTCAACATCGACGTCGGCGCAGAATATTCATGGCCTGAAGGTTATGCTGTGTATCTGGTGGGACCAGCTGGGTGTTGTGTATTATGAGCTACTGAAACCGAATGAAACGATTACGGGGGATGTCTACCGACGACAATTGATGCGTTTGAGCCGAGCACTGCGAGAAAAACGGCCGCAATACGCCGATAGACACGACAAAGTTATTTTGCAACATGACAATGCTCGGCCACATGTTGCACAAGTGGTCAAAACATACTTAGAAACGCTCAAATGGGATGTCCTACCCCCCCCCCGCCGTATAGTCCAGACCTTGCGCCATCCGATTACTATCTCTTCCGATCGATGCAACATGGCCTGGCTGACCAGCACTTCCGTAATTACGATGAAGTCAAAAAATGGATCGATTCGTGGATTGCGGCAAAACCGACCGAATTTTTCACAAAGGGAATCCGTGAATTGCCAGAAAGATGGGAAAAAGTAGTAGTAAGCGATGGACAATACTTTGAATATTAAATTTGTAACCATTTTACGTCAATAAAGTTTCAAATTTCGAAAAAAAACCGCACGAACTTATTCATAGTCCTATTAATATACAAGCATATCCATAAGCGAGTACACACTCAATAGCAGAGGCTATGGTCAGTCCCGAGGTCTCCGGATAATCCCGTTTTTGGGACTTATAACTGATGGAAAAATAAATGTTTGCCAGGAGAAATCCTCAGCTCTCAAAATGAAATCACAAAAACACTTTTTCGAGTTCGTAAAAAATTACCGCCATAGGTATGTAGTTAACCGGAGAGCGGTAACCTTATGGAAGCAAAAAAAACAGATTTTACTAGGTAAATAAAAAATCATACTCGTATATCCACCGCAGAGGAAAGTTTCTCCAAAGGATCTCTGTAAAAAAGTATTTGCGTTAGTGTTTCGAAAGATTCTCTACCGGCGGAGCTGAAACAGATTAGTTGGTTGGTTGCTTGAAGTGGTGATTCATCCACAATTCAACTAGCGCTTCCGCACCATTTTGCTGCCATATCCTCGTTACCAAGTTGTTTAACTGTTATGCATGACTATATCCAGTCTGTGTGGTTTAAGAGATTTATTAGTATGTTGACGTCTAAGCCAGACAGTTGTTCGAGATTCTCAAACAATGGTTTGCCCAGGGTTCCCATTATCTCCTTCCATAGGGCAGGGCATTCACAGAGGAAATGGAAAATTGCTTTCTTATTCTCCGATTATTAACCACTGTGACACTGTGAATTGTGAGGGATGCTCATTTCGGCTGCTTGTTTGCCGGTAAACCAGACGCCAGTTATGACCGCCGTGAGTCTCCAGGCGCCCGTCGTTTCATGTTTATCAATGTTGGCGACGCTTGTTTGAGGTTGACAATAAGGGGAGGTGACAATAACCTTCTACTAATTTTGCATGTCGTCTGGTCTTTCCATCTATTTACAATCCGCGATTCGGAAGTATTTTGAGGAAATTGTATTATTTGTATCAACGAGTGGGGTGAATACCGATTTTGCAACCTTTTTTTTAATGGCAGATCCCCCTCTTGCCAGTTCATCTACTTTTTCGGTACCTTCAATGTTCCGATGTACCGGGACCCAGATTGAGGTAAAGTTATGGTTCTCACTCAAGGTGGTTGGGCTATTCCTACGTTGTTCCAGCAGTTTAGAGGGTGTTGTATCCGAATCGAGTGCCTGAAATAATAGCAATTAACAATATAGGCGGTCGACAATCATCAGTAGCTTTGTGAGACACATACGCTTATTGCTTTACAGCGTAAGTTTCCATTTCACGCCCATCCTGAACGCAACGAAATTTTCGACGACATTCCATTTTTTCGCCCATCATAATTTCCTCGATTATTTCTTCAGGTGCACATACACTAAAGCTCGTTGCCGAGTTGTTCTCGCTGTGTTCCACCTCTCGCATTTGAAGAAGATGCCTCTTTGTACTCAGTAACTCCTTAAACGCAATTTGGGGGTTCACCCTTTGCCTTTCGCCACAAATACTTGCGCAAGGACCCGTGTCCAGACAAAAACTGTGCGAGGTAATAGTTAACTTCGCCGTGCTTTTTTTCTACCTACTTTTTTAGTCTTGCTGTCCATCTACCGTACCGTTCCAAGTTCCATCTTGCGTGCCAAAGTGTGAGCGTTTGAATTCTAATGTCAGAGAAGTATGATCCTCGAACTGTTGAGATTTTTGCCTCACATCTCCGTGCGCCTTGTGCTAGAAGATCTAACAACTAAAACTGCTGATATTGTTCTGGTACCGCTCTGTATGAAGAAACCAATCTGAGAGCGCAGAGGCGCTTTGCACAGATTGTAAAGTTTTTGGTCGGTATTTTACTCTTAGTGAATTTGCCCATCTATATCACCGTATAAAAGAATCGAGTTCGTCGTGTCCATTAAAAGTTTTCTCTTGCTCTGAACTCGCTTGCTCCAAGGTTCGCCATGAGCTTACTTAGCATGACGCTTACTTTGGTAGCTCTTGCGGCAGCATGATTTATGTGCGTTCAGTAAGTTAATCTTGCGTCTAGTTGTACTCCCAGGTACTTGACCACTCTTTTTGTCGATAAAGTGGCACCGAGTACCTGCATAACTCAGCATAAATAAGGATCCGTCCTTATCAATACAAGTTCCTATTCAGGCAGCCAAGAGAGCATACTTTGGTCATATCAAACTGATGAAGTCTTCATTGATATCAAAGGAACAAAAGCTTCAGATGTATACAACTAATATGGATAAGTTCGTGCGGTTTTACAACAGATGGCGTAACTTGATTATTATTCCATCGATCCACATTTCCAAACATTCATTGGAGAGCTACTGTCGTAAGGCACAAACGTCAGTATAAGTTTTTTATTTGAAGCGTAAACAACAATATTTTTACCACACTTGAAAATGTCGAATTTCGTGCCAAATAATGTGCCGAAAGTCATCGTATCTTGGTGGAAGTTTATGGTGAGCATGCTCTAGCTGAGCGAACGTGCCAGAAGTGGTTTGCACGCTTTAAAAGTGGTGATTTTGGCCGCGCCGCCAAAGTTCATGGATACCGAATTGGAGGAATTGCTCGATCAAGATCCGGCTCAAACGCAAGAAGAGGTTGCAAAAACTTTGGGAGTTGATCAATCAACCATTTCCAAACGTTTAAAAGCCATGGGAATGATCCGAAATTCAAATTTCGAAAAAAAACCGCACGAACTTATTCATAGTCCTATTATAATACGACCTGTTCTCACCGACGGCTGTGAAACATGGGTCCTTAAAGTGAATTTACTGATTTGATTTGAAAGAAAAATATTCGGCCCCATAGAATTAGAAGATGGTATATACCGTATACGGTATAACCACGAGCTCTAATGCGTTTTATAAAGTAACAAAGTAACGGTTGTATGGACAGGTCGTAAGAATGAGCAGCGAAAGAGCGACCAAAAAAGTTTTCACGCAAATTCTGCAAGATGTAGAAGACGACATACGAAAGATGAGTCTCACAACATGAAGCGAATTCGGGCTGTCGGGGAGAATAGAGGCGTATTGTAGAGGAGGTCCTACCCGGACTGTAATGCTAATATGATGAGTATCATACTTGCATATCTACTTCTAATGAAGCACGCTTTTGGTTAGCAGGACTGGCTGTGTGGCCAATTTACATCCATGATCCTCTAGCCATGTCTGTACTCGGATCATCACCTGATTTAAATCCTTTTTGGCTGCTTCAGTGTTTCGAGCACTCATTAGATTTGGTAGTATGCAGTAAATGAAGTTGTACGCTTGTCAAAAAAACATCTCAAAAACAGTATGAGTATACCTCCTTAGATTCTCGAACGTCTCCAAACAGTGAGTCCTATGCGCTCCCATGTACTATATGGTATGTTACAGCAGAGATCGTCCCAACTGGCAACTTCTGAAACTACAGAGTGATATTCGATATTTATCGATGATCAACTTTTTTAATTCTCGTTGCATACAGACAGAGAGCCTTAGGTGGTTCGTAAGGGCCACATTACAACAGTTTCACGTGCATATATATATTCCACTTATGAAGGAGTCTCACATGGAATGAATCTTCTCATGAATTTGGCTCCTTAACCAACTCATCCAACCCCACTTTCTTCTGGGTCCGGCTTCATAGAGACTGCGCGTTTCGTAAGCCTTCCATGGATTGACATCGACGATGTCAATTGTTGAGCTATTGGACCTATGCAGAGTTTTCATTAACTGACATAGCAACAACAACAAGTTTGGAGTCATATATTAACTCTAGAAAAATAGAACAAGCAAAGTCTTATATAGGGTGGGCCATGTAAACTTTGCTTTTTGAATCGGCTATAAAAAAAAAATTTATCAATTTTTTTTCAAACTTTTTTTATTTTGGAGATTGAACATTATAATTTATGAATGAAAAATAATATCGGACAAATGACTGCTACGACTGGCTTTACAGTAGGCCATTCGATCAACCCAATTTTTAAGCACATTTTCGATTGTTTGGGCTCCAATTTTACGAATGGCAATTTCGATTTCGTGTTTTAAAGTATCAATCGTCTCTGGATGGTTCGCATAGCATTTGTCCTTAACGGCTCCCCACAAAAAAAAGTCCAACGGGCTTAAATCACAGCTCCGAGGCGGCCAATTGATATCGGAATTTCGGTTAATTATTCGGTTTTCAAAACCGGTAGCCAAAAGTTCGAATGTAACTTTGGCAGTGTGACAAGTTGCACCGTCCTGTTGAAATCAAATGTCATCCATGTCATCCTCTCCAATTTATGGAAACAACTCGTTGAGCATGTCACGGTAACGCTCGCCATTTACTGTAACCGCGGCTTCTCGCTCATTTTCGAAAAAAAATGGCCCGATGATGCCGCCAGACCAAAAACCGCACCAAACAGTGACTCGTTGTGGATGCATTTGCTTCTCTACAGTAACGTGTGGATTTTCTGAGCCCCAAATCCGACAATTTTGCTTATTGACGTAGCCACCGATGTGAAAATCAGAAAAGAAGAAGAAGACTCACCACTTTGGAAATAGGTTTTCAATATTTCCCAATTTTGTTCAAGCGTATAGCGTCCCATTTCTTAAATGTCAAACCTTTAAGTAAATTATGAACACATTTGACATGTCATTTGTGTTACCATTCTCAAAAAAATAGGTGGTTCAAAAAGCAAACGCTATATGGCCCACCCTGTAGAAACTCAATGTGAACTGAAAATTTGCACAGCCTCCATTTCTTTATTCATAAAAGTTGCAAGGCAAAAATATGAAAAGTAACCAAGCTGAACTTATTTAACAATTACCAGCGCATAGTTCATGAAAAGTATTGTAGTAAATAAATATTGACAACAAAAGTGTGGACTTATCATCAAACCAAGTTATAATGAGAATGCGCTGCTAATTAGGAATAAAACAGATCATAAACTTCCCAATCGTGCCATGCACGTTTCTGCTCTCTTCTATTTTCCCGCTACACAAAAAGTGCGTTTGCTAAAAACAAACTCGTTCACTCTTGTCAACTCATTTCCATTTTATTTGGACAGTTGTTGCCATGAACGAAATTATTCACCAAATATTTACACTTTTACTTTCAAGCGACCGAAATAGCCAATCAGCAGCGGAAAGGCAGCGTGGCGCGTTGCTTATGACAGCCAGACAGCAGAAACTCAAATTTGAACTGGTGACCCATATTTTTGATTTCCGTTGTGTTAAATGAGTGGGCGAAATTCATTTTTTTTTTTTAGATATTTTTTTTTATTTGGAATCTTGTTTTATTTGCCATACTTTTTTTTGTTTTTTTTTTTTTTTAGTTTTTGTTTTTGGCCTAAAAAAGTTCCTAACCTATAGTTTTTACACTTCTGCTGCTGCCGCTGCTATTCTTGCTGGTTTGCTTTGCTTTGCGCTGCTCTGCGCGGCCAAATGCGTTTATTTACGCATGCAAATGCGCCTCGTATTTCTCCATAATTGTAGAGAAATAAAAAAAGTCAAAAGTACGCCTACGAATATACATTTGTATGAATGTATAACTAGTCACAAGCACACGGCACCCATACACAATCATTCTCGAAAATTGATTTATATTCTCTCTACGCAAAATTTTGTTTACTTTGTAAACTAGTTTTAGTCATATTTTGCATTAGCAGCTCATAGCTTCTTGCTTTCAGTTTGCTGTTTACTTTTTTTAGGTAGTTTTTTCTATTTTGTTATTCTCACTATACTTCTTTTTTGTATTTGTTTCTTCTTTCTCATGTTCATCTCCATTTGTTCTTCTTCATGGCGCTCACAGCCTAGTAACGGGAATAATTTTAACTTTCCAGCAGCTCGGCTTCAGTCTTGTTCGTGCCTATTTGCTGTTCTAAATACTCTCAAACACTCACTCACGCATAGCCACCCTCACGCATTCATTCGTTCACACCCTGCAGGAACAACAACTAATTTGGAAGTGGGTAAGCACTAATACCAGATTGTGAAATCATCGATAGTGAGTACTGAAAAGTTATCAAACTGAGCTATTTTGAGAGATACAGGGTGGCTGATGAAAGCCGCTACCAAAAAAAATTGAATAACTTTTTTTCTTTTTAAGTTATCTGTTCCATTTTTGTTTTAATTTGCAGATTGATCTTTAAAATTTATTAAAATGGATAACTGGGACACGCAAACAAGAATTTGGATAGTCCGCCCCCCACGTCGCCTGACCTTACAGCACCTGACTTTTTCTTGTGGGGTTTATGTAAACAAGAAGTTTATAAAACAAAGCCAACAAATTTGGATGAACTAAAACAATCCATTCGGGCAACAATTGCGGCTATTCCTGTCGCAACTCTCAAAGCAGCAATGAACAACTTTTTACTAAGATGCCGCACTTGTGTCAACGAGCATGGGGGGCATTTAAATTCAATTATTTTTAAAACTAGTTAAGCTACATTTAATAAAATTTAATGACCTTCAACTTGAAAAAAAAATAAATGAATTCCATACACTAAAAAAAAAGTTATTTGAGTTTCTTAATGTAGCAAAATTCATCAGCCACCCTGTATTTGTTTTTTTTTGTGGGCGAGGTAGGGTTCAAAATTCCTTCGCACTTAGAGCAGCCATCGTCTACTGTGTTAAATGTTGTGGTCACTAAAACACTCTCTCTTCTGGGGAGTTACTACGCGACTAGTTTGATTTTCTGGAAAGCAATCCTTGAAAGTACTATAAAATAATTGGTAAAATTTGCATGAATTTTCAATAAGCCCCAATTTTTCGTTGTGTACTTCCAGTTACTTCCGAGTTGTAAAATTCTGAAGTAGTAGCAAATACTTGAAAATCAAAACACAACCAGTTGCAGACAGTTTTAATAAATTTCATTTTAGCTTGGTTGTAAACTAGTTACTTCCAGTCTAGTTCTAAAACTGTAGTAACTATGTAGTTTAAAAAACAGCTATAAGCCAGATATTTATTTACGTGAGCAATATGGCTAAATTGCATTACTGCGCCAACTTTTATACCGGTCGGCATCTAGTCTCTACCATATAAATTCCCAATAGCGCATAATTTCACTCATTTTGCCGTAGATTTGTTTTCTTAGTTCAGGTTTTCCCAGCAGAATGCACGCACACTAATACCTCTTTCATCCGCCTCGCATATCTGATTACTTCATTTTTTTCTTCTGTTCACATTCTCTCTCTCTTTTTTCGCTCTTTACGCACATTTAATTTGTAGCTGTTATTTATTTTTCGTTTTTTTTTTTGTTTGCTCGTTTACGCACTTAAATGTGATTTCTCATTATTTTTGCGTTCACTGCGGTCAGTGTTTATTAATGAGCCCGATTTAGCATTTTTATTTACTTCTCCATTTCTGTTGTTATTTTTACTTTTTAACACTTTTGCCCGTTGTTTTGATATTATTTTTACTGTTAAATTTCCCATTACAAAAATACGGTTTTATTGTTTGTTCAGTTGTAAATTGAATTAAAAGGTATTATTCGCGTTATTACTTACTGTAGGTTTATTGGGCTGTTTAATTTTTATTGGCATCATTATTGATATTACTAATAATTTTGTCATTACAAAGAGCTGAAGGTAAAATAAGCCTATTCGATGAATTATTCAGCAGTATAGACGACCAGTAATCTGTGAAAAACATTTTTGATTTTGTGAAACTACGGCGGCTAAGGCGTTAAATGAATAATAATAACAGCATATTTCTACGCTAAGCATAAATTTTATAATTCAGCACAATTTCGTAGATCAGGCTTGAGTGATCGTTCTAAAAATATTGTCCATATTCTATAATTATAAGTCCCAGTAATTACAAACTTTCAGACTTGATCGTGTTTACTAATGACCACTGAAGTAAAGGACTTGCTTGCACTTTAATCTTATTCCTTAATCTTAGATGGGTGTAGATAAAGATACTATTGTAATATCTGGAGAAATCTAGAGAAATACAGTTTAGAGTTGAATTAATATAAAAATTCAAAATACATATTAATTTTTTTTACCTTCATCGTCATAATTTTTGATGTTTATAAAATAAAAATAAAATTGTTGAAATGGCGTCCTATGAAATAAAATATACGCCATGAATACTATTTGTCTTCAAAAAAAAATAAACAAAAATTTGTTTTAATAGCTGATTATATCCTGTTTCGTTTAATAACCGCATTAATTTCATAAAGTCAGTATAAGTCAATTTAAATTCCCTTAAAAAATTAAATTGATGAAAAGATGAACAACTAAGTAGGCAGCATTAATATATAAAATCTATAGTTTCACGTGCATTTTGGCCAACAAAACAAGTTGATTTATCACGCACAGTGTAATACAAGTTTGCATTTAGTATCTTAGGGCAAAAGATAATCAATGCCGAAATTGTAAAACGCAAGTTGGACTTAGCCAATTGAATTGGCCATACGCTATGCAAACCACCCCGACGAAACCGCTCTACGAGTCATTACATGGAAACCACTAGGCAGCAGACGTAGAAGAAGACCAGCTCATACCTAGAGAAGGCAGCTGGAAACCGAAGTGGAGAATCTCCAACTAAGTTGGAACGAGATTAAAACTCATGCAAGCGACAGAACAGCTTGGGAAAAACTTCTTACGGCCATTTGCTGCTTAACGGAATGACAGAAACTTCTATATACTTAAATTTAAAAATTTTCAACGCATTTTGCCTGTTTGAGCGATAGCAATGACAAGAAAAATGGAGTAGAAATCAATAAAAATTAAAAAAAAAAAGAAATACTGAAACTCATAGCCTTTGTTAACATACACGTTTTTTTTAGTTTTCCCAAATCAATCTTAAATGTAATAATAGAGCAACATATTTATGTGAAATTTCAGAAGTGACTACTACGAAAGAATCTACTAGAATTGAGCCTGTAGTCAAACTATTAGTCAGCAGTATTATCTTCGCGTTTTTGCTTGACTTCCTAAAAGAATAAAAGAAAGAGATCCGAATTGTGATGAACATTGTCAATGGTTATACACTGAAATAATATATTGGCCCATTCCACACTTTCCACCAGGAGATTTCTTGTCAAGTACTTTCATAAGATCCCAGAGTTTGACACACCTGCTTGCTTGCTAGACTACCTCCAAAAGTAAGACTTGTGTTAAGGACAAAAAAGTATGTATACTCAGATTGTGGCTTTGTAAGGAGTAACTCAAACGTCTCGAACGTGCAGGAAACATTTCCCGTATCTGGGTTCCTGGGCACAAGAATAAAGTGGGAAATGAAATTACGAACGAACTTGCCAGGAAAGGGTCGACAGAACCGGTTTCACCCTCTCAGACATCGGTGTCCCCTTGACTGTTGTTAAAGGGAAACTACCCAATTGATTTCTAAAAAAAGCACAAGACAGATGGAGGTCTGTCTCATTGTGTGCTATTTTGAATAAACTATGACCTCAATACGATATAAACAGAACGCTTAAGGTGATGGGAATCCGCCGTCATTCAATTTCCAAACTCATTGCGGTGTTCACTGGTCACTGGGTGATCGGTACTCATGCGGAGAAGCTTGGAATTCCGTACAACCCCTATTGCAGTGGCTGTGGGGATCCTGCAGGGAAAGAGACTGTTGAACACTTTCTCTGCAAATTTCCGGCTCTGGCGGCTAAGCGCTTGAGATTCCTTAGCGTGCCCTTTGGGGATGACTTGAAGAAATTCTCCAGCCTAGACCCTTTTCTGACCTCCACCACATCAACAGCAGTGGATGGCTGTAGAAGGTTTTCTCTTCACAAAATTTATCTTTTCACAGGTAGTGCCCCACATTATGGTATCAAAACGGCACGTAAGTGCTACTTGAAGTATGCCTAGGGTACTCTTGCCATCTTACCTACCTACCTACTTGTGGCTTTGTTAGTTTCAGAAGCTCGTTCGAGCTCACCTTATATCTAGTTCTTGCTGAATTGGCGCGAGGCCAAAGCTTCCTCAGACCACAAGTTCTTAAGTGTACCCTAATCCTCTCATCTCGCGGATCGAAATTTCTAAGTTTTTAATAAGAATTTTCAAAAAGCTGTTGAATATGCAACCCATTCTGCCATTCATCCCACAATCAATTGAAGTTTTGAATTGCTTAAAAATCGCGTTAATTTAAATCAGTATCTTTTTTTTGTTTTGTTGTGGGTGTAGAGACGCAGAGTGCAGGCTCACTGCGCTAGCATTAGTTTGTGCTCATTGGCTCATTTTAATTTCCGATGTGATAAAACTACTTCGTTTCTCTCGATGTCATTCTGTGGTTCGCTGAGGATCCTAAGTTTATCAGATATATAAAGGCAGTAAAAGTTTAGCTGTGGGCGTTCCGGACAGTGGTGAAGCAAATGTTCAATGCTATTATTTTGATAAACGAGCCGAATTTTGGTTTGCACTTTCTTAAAAATATTACAAACATGCTCCTCAGGGTGCCTTTTATATTCCGGGATTAGAAAACAAAAACAAATTTTAATCATCGAAAATCCCTTTATTGTTTTTCAAAATATTCTCCATGAAGATCTATACACTTTTGCATGCGTTTGAACCAATTGTCGAAGCACTTTTGCCACTCTGAATGAGGTACCTCCAAAACATGCATTCTGAATGCCGCAACCGCTTCTTCAGATGTCGAAAAACGTTGACCTCTCAGTTTGTTTTTTACGGACGGGAATAAAAAGAAGTCATTCGGTGCCAAATCAGGAGTATACGGCGGATGACCCATTAATTCGATGTTTTGGATGCTCAAAAATGCAGTTGTTTGAGCCGATGTGTGAGAGCTCGCATTGTCCTGGTGAAGACTGATCCGTCTTTGGCGATTGGTTTTCCTAATTTCTTGGAAGACAACTGGCAAACAAATGGTTGTGTACCACTCAGAATTTACTGTTCTGCGTTGTTTTAGTGGTACGGTTGCGACATGTCCAGTTTTTCCGAAAAAACAGGCGACCATTTGCTTGGAAGTGCTTCGTGCGCGAACAACTTTTGTTGGATTTGGCACATCTTGAAACACCCATACAGTCGACTGCTGTTTACTTTCGGGCTCATACGCGTAAGTCCATGATTCATCACCTGTCACGATGTCATAGACGTGTTTCGAAGCCCCGCGATCGTATTTTTTGAGCATTTCCTTCGACCAATCGACACGAGCCTTTTTTTGAGCGATTGACAAATTGTGTGGGATCCAACGCGAACAAAATTTTTTTGACAGTCAAATGTTTATGCAATATTGAATGTATGCTGGTCCCACTAATGCCTAAGATTGTTTCAATCTCACGATAGGTCACATGACGATCTTGCAATATCAGTTCGCGCACAGCATCAATGGTTTTCGGAACAACAACTGATTTTTGACGACCTTCACGAAATTCGTCTTGGAGTGAACTACGACCACGATTGAATTCACCATACCATCGATAAACACTGGTCCTTGATGGAGCTTCATCGCCAAAAAATTAATTAACTTCATCCATGCAATGTTGCTGAGTTAATCTACGTCGAAAGTTGTAAAAAATAATCGCACGGAAGTTTTCACGATTTAATTCCATTTTTGGACCGAGATGAATCTTTTAAGTTACTGTAAACAACACAAATAGCGCTGGTATTTCAAAACGTTCTGAGTACGTAAAAGCCAAAAAATGTCAAACTTTGAGATACAGCTATCAGTTGCCAGATTGCAACACCAGGGTTGCCAAATCCTGCCAAATAAAAGGCACCCCTCGTATTATTTTATCTGAAATATTTTAATATTTAATTTGCATCTACTACAAAATTTCACTTAAACGACCACTTATTCCTCAGTACAATCACCACTGCGTATACTTCACTTTTCGAAAGCTATCCTAATCAAATTCACGATGACAACGACGACAGGCTTCTGCGGAGATTACTTCAAATACGCAAAATTATAATAATATTTCCATAATAATGTCACCAACAATAAACCACAGCATTCGCATACTCCCTCCCTCCCACTCTGCTTCAGCTTCTGTCGGTTTTAAATTTGTTTAAATTAAGTCATTAAATTGTAATATTCATAAATTTAGCCAAAGAGCGAACAGCTTGCAAATATTATGTGGAGCATTAAGCTGGATGTATTCGCTGGTAAAGTGGTTGCCCCTGTTGCCGAGCGCCAAGCTAAACATTTACAACATCTGTGACAGTCATGCCAATGTAATATCCGCTTGTTGCGAATTTCATGCTAAAGCAATCACAAAATATTTTCTTGGCATAATAAAATATACACAAGTAAACACAATTATATATAAGTGTGCTTATTTATAAATATACACATCCATTCAAACCAACAAAAACCATTCTTACGACCATAAGAACAGCCTGCAATCAACTAACCAACCAATCAATAAGCCAACGGCTAAGCAACAAGGCGCGCAGTCAATCATCTATTTAGTACCAGTTATATACCCACTACTACTCCGAACCATAAAAAGACCACCAAGAGCAACAAATGATATTTTACCAGGTAATTTTTATATATATCAGTAATAATATTACGTGAGTACGTCACGAGCGTGACTTTGCTGAAGAAAAACGTTGTGCGGGAAATTCCCCAAACAAGTGGCGCAGCACCAAATGGTTTTCGTTGAATTTTTCTACGAAGGAATTATTGGTGGAAATTCACAGAGACACACGCTTCCAAGTACAAACATTTTTGAGTATCTGTGTATATGCAAAGTTAAGTTAATCAGTATGACGAAATTGATAAACTGAGTTGTGCAAGTTAAATGCGCAAAGCTGGCTAGTTAATAATAATCCATGAGCCAGCTAGAATAGAATTATTAAATAAAATTTTCGTATTTTTGGCAATTTAGATGACTTAGATGGTTTATTTTTTTAATATGTAAATAAGAGATCTGATGTAAATCTTGATTTTTTTAAATACTGACTCACGTAATGCAAAGGCTAATCTTCGGCAATATTTTCGGACTTTGAGACTTTATCTAATTTGAAAGTTCAAACTTCCTTGAGATGTAAATACTCCATGGGTGACTTTAAATATTGTTCAAAAATAATTTTGTATCGAATTTTTGCCACCTGGGTAGGTAGGTAGGTAGGTGCAATGGTTGAAGTACCAGACTGGCACTCCCCAAGTAACACTAAAGCGCCATGTTGATACCATTATGAGGCCTCCAACAGACAGATATCTAAAATCAGCCAGAGCTGTTGCTGTAACGGAAAAGATTGATGGCATTTAGGTTAGCGCACTGCCCCAGGCAGTCAAAGAAAGGAACACCCAGTGGCTGATTCGACGAGCTACCAATTGCGGATATTTACAATGAAAGTGCTCAACTGTCTCCTTCTCTGAGAGCTCCTACAGTATCTGCAAATGGGATTCAAGGGCAAACATAGGTATTCCGCGCGTGCGCCGATCGTCCAATGGCCGGTAAACAGGGCTACAAGTCTGAAAATTGAATGGCGTGGATTCCCTAGGACCTTCTGAGTCCTCCATCTATTGTACTGCGGTCACAGGGTTTTCGAGGTAACACATGGAGAAACACAGCTCCAACTTTTCTGCGCTTTCCTGAGAAATAAGTTGTGCAGTTCCTCTTTCACAACAGTCAGGGGGATGTCGATAACAGAGTAGAAGCTTTCTGAGTCCAGTTCAGCTCATCAGAACCACTATGTTGCACTTATATAAAGGATACACTTCTAATTAAGGTATTCAAGTGGATGTTTCTAGACTAATCAAGGTCTAGCTGTGAACTTTCGTAAATTTTGCTGGTGTGACTGATAAGGTGGCTTTATGTGTTAGGTCTCTTAATAATTTTAAGGCATATGTGTGCATACCTTAAATCAGACAGTGTAAGTCAACATACACGACATGATTATGTAAAGCTGAGTTGCGCTGATTATAAAAAGTTCAAGCCGTGCCAACAGCATTTCGTTATAGTACCCAGTAAAAGTTCCTATCCTTAAATGTCATTAAATCACACAATTTTTGGCAAATGCGGTCAGCTTTAGTAAGCAGACTGTCCATGCGCTGAAAGAACTGCTCTCTAGAAGCAAAGAAAAAGTTAAGCTAACCTCCTCAGCTCCGTAGCTTCCCCAAAAGTCGTTTACGGTATGCCCAAGGATTCAGTGCCTCATTGGAATGGAGTTGAAAGGAATGGGTTGAGGATGGGCGGAAATATTTTTCCACGCACTTAGGTAATATTATCAATTGCGCTTAAGGCCAAAGATATGATTTAAAGAATAGGGGCCCTCCCTTTCAGCGTTCAAGTGTTTAGGCGCGAGCGATTTATTACTCCTCTGCAAACTTTCCGGGCCACATATTGTCCCCACGGATTATGTTCCAAGCCTTTTTAGGAAACACTTGATCGTTTTGCAGGTTTTAGCACTGCCTTGACGGTTCTCATGAGATTTATTATAGAGAGATTTGATATATCCGACTCTCCCCGCCATGCTTGCCCATAAAAGTGGATCCGATTCAACTAGCCACTCCCAGGGACCGTAGTTCGCCAATTCATTAGGCAATGTTGCGGCACCTACATGAGAACAAGCTCATTCACCTTGCAGCAGAGCCTCAACTTATATTCCTGATCAATTTTAGAATTAATTCGAGTAGTTTCTAAGTAGTTTCTATTATCCAGCCTCCTAATTTAAGTATTGCAAAGACTTCCAATTGAAAGACCGTTGTCATTTTACCTATAGCAGAAAAGCATCTGAAGCTACTGCTAAAATGTCACCCCGCAGCAGTATCACTTTCAGTCTTCGAGCCCTCGGAGTAGAAAATTCTGATCGAGCTTCCGAAGAAAGTATCTGGATTTCTCTATGGCTCCCTTATAGGAAAATTAACGGCATATTTTCCTCCAAGAGAGATTCCAGGCACAGTTTGTCATTATTTGACAAAAATAGAGAGTACTCTGGCAACCTTTTGAACAAAAGTCTGTGCCCGGAACTCCGATCGTCAGGCCACAATCCATAAAAATGTTGTCGGCACATTTTTTCATGAGCTCCTCTGGAATCGCAAAGTGCAGAGGTAGTAAATCCAACAAAGCATTAAACGATCCTGATGCTGTACTCAGGCGCCCCGAAAGCCTAAACACACTCTTTTGTATCCCGTTTAGAACCCATACTTTTGGCCATGGTTTTGCTCCCGCATACTATATCAGCTTTCTAAAGCTTTCCTATCAAAAATACAATAGGCGGTCCTAGACCTCATGCCTTACTAAAGATTCTCTGACACTATCTGACAACTTTCAGTGCCCGATTTACCTTGAGCTCCATGTGAGACTTAAATGTCAACTTTAAATCTAAAGATACTTCTAGATATTTCACTTCCACGGAAATACTTAGTTCAAGGTTGGGACTTTCCAGTTTCCTTTTCCGCGTAAACAAGTCTGGTTGTTGGACTGGGACTGATAGTAATATGCCATACGTCAATCTTATTCAGAGTCACCTGTATTTTTGCACAAAGCTCCCTGAGAGAATACTCTGGATGCTAGTACACACACCTCATCCGCGTAAGCTTGGATGTGGACAAAGTATTAATAGGGAGTTTACTACCATAAGAGAGGTGGAATTTTTGTAGTCTTCAAAACAGCAATAGCTCAAAGTTCGTTAAAAAGGGCATTTAAAGAGTTAAAAAGTTCCAGAAAAATTTTAGGCTGACAATTGGGGAGGGGTCGCCGAAGATGAAAAACAGAAATTTTATTCCTCCTATTTGTGATGTACGTCTCTTTTCTGTTCCACAAATAGAGGGACCTAGAGTTTTAAGCCGACTTCGAACGCCACTTTTTTTTTGTGACGATATTTTTCATATACATTCGGAGGTTTGCCATTGCCTTCCGAAGGGCGACTGCTCTTAGAAAAAACTTTTGAACACAGAAATTCGAACCCACTTACTACCGAATGGTAGTTACGCACCAACCCATTCGGCTACGATGGCCGCCTGTTAAAATTCTAGGTCTTCGTAAAAAAAAATCTGACCCTATGAGTTATTACTATCTTGGCCAAGTTGGTTTAAGAGACATCTTCTTTCATAATTATTGGAGTTTGTTCGTGTTGAGTACCATTTTTGTAAAATTTTTGGATTACAATATCAACTGATTTCAAAATAAAAAATATTCATATATTTTATTTGTCAATAAAGAAAAATTCTAAGGGCATCGCAACAAATATTTCATACTTTGACTTTTTGTGAACCACCCTCATAAAAGCTACAGAAACCGTTTATCCAACAATTCAATTGTATTTAGATGAGAATATTATATTATTTAAGTTTCATCGAAAAGTTTCATTGCACGATGAGTCATTTTTCTACCTAAAAAAATGTTGGCTTAAACCATCTCACAACCTACACTCCACCCATAACAAACTAAATTAGTTTTAATATTAATTAGTAGTAGTAACATATGACTATCGCACCACTCATCTTAACTCACTTCAAATCCACTTCAAAGCAGCCATAATTCAAACTAGAAATCATGAGAATCACATCCACTGTGGAATATGATGAATTGAATAGATGTGCATGAGAAGGTGAATGTCGCACGAGCTGACAATTTTTCACACGATTTTTCCACACACGAATAAAAGATCAGCAGCCAACACAAAAAAATAGACGTAAAAATAAAAAATTAAACAAAAAATTTCATAAAAAAGCGCGCGAAATGTACGCTAATGATATTCGAATGTGGACTCATATCTGGAATTGAGATGTTGGCAGCTAAGGTGACTGTGGCTGCAAGTGCATTAATCAATGTGGGCGTTACTGCTGTTAGTAATTAAATGTCAGTAAATACTCGACATTTTTTTCAAAGGCAATTATTTAGAATTTTTTTTCATTTGAGTATAATGGGAGACTTTTTCGATATAGATTTCGTTTCTCATACTATTTTCCGATATTAAAAGCGTTATTCAAAAAGCGGTACTCTTGGGAGTGTAAGAGCACCTTTGGCAGGACAAAGAGACTAAGACCGGCGGCAGTAAACTGGTTGATCCATTGACACTGATTAGACTCATTATTACATACGCCACATTAAAAAAATGTATTGGAGTGTTAAACGAGTTCTCGCTGTTAGCTCTGCATTTTCAAATCGAACAGTCCTACACCAAACTTAACCTTGAAAATCTGGCAATAAGTTTAAAACGCATTTTGGTAATTTTTTTACAAACTGAACAGATTTGGATGAAAACCGACTTGAAAACAAGCAGGAATACAAATTCGGAGAATTTTATTATTTTTTAACTAAAAACTTCCTCTTTGCTTAATTTTGATTTTTTTTTTTTTTGTAATAAATTAACGCTTAACCCTTTGCACTCGAGGCCGTTTCCACGCGGACTAACCAGCGTTTCGTAGTGCTTTTGGTGAATTTCTTACCTGTAAAACAAGAACTAAATAAAATGTCTTACTCAAGGCAAAATTTATAGCTAGATACAAATTTTTCACATGACACGAATAATTTGTGAATATCTTGTCACCAAAATTTGTTCGCCTTTGGAGGAAAGCCATAAGCCCGCACTGAGATATGGTTTGGTGGCGCTACCTAAGGAAAAAATAAGCCTATCTTACTAAAGTTGCAAGCAGTGGCGGTGGTCTGCACTTGTGAATGAGTAGATAACTCTTAATAAAATCATGGGTTGCACAACAGCGATCTCCGGTCACGAAACACCAAATGATAGAAAAAGAGTTTTTTTTCTAATAGCGATCGCCCCTTGGCAGGCAATGTCAAACCCTCAAACGAATTTCTACCATTAAAAAGCTCCTCATAACAAAATCGTCAGCCGTTCGGAGTCTGGGTTCGCAACTGCTTATAACAGATGGAGGAAATGATGAAGAAGTCAGGGTTGATGTTAAGAAGGGTTGTCCACAAGGCGGTGTAGTCTCTGCTCTACTTTAGAGCTTTGTTGTGGACTCTCTTTTTAATAATCTGCATGAAATTGGACACACCCAAGCCAATCTCAGGATGGTTACTAGAAGCTATATGCAATAATGAGCATTGGTGCGAATTGCATGGTCCTTCGGTGAATCTTATAAAAAGTATCTTGATAATTTTTACTAGGAAACGCAATATGGAAGGTCTGGTACTACCCACTTCGAAAGGAGTAGCACTGCAACGATCTTCCGAGGCCAAATACTTAAGAGTAAACCTGGATAGTAAAATGACTTAAAAAACGCACATCGAGTAGCCTCTGGCAAAAGCCTTCTAACAGTGTAAAAGCACCTTTGGCAGGACATAGAGACTAAGACCGGCGATAGAAAACTGGTTGATCCATTAACACTGATTAGACCCATTATTACATACGCCTCTGTAGTCTATTGGAAGACTACTATGGTTAACGCCAGAGTAAAACCCTTAATCAGACTCCAATGAAGTGATGAGAAGAAGTGGTGGATGCCCTTAATGTCATCCTGAACTTGCAACCTCCAGATTTTCAAATTCCAAAGGAAGCGATGAAGGCGGCATAAAAGCTCAAACTAAACGGAGTCTGGTGAAAGTAATAAAATCTTAGTTTTCGGAGCGGTACACACTTTTCTGGATGCCAACGGACATTGCAGTGCCTTAGGTTAGCTTCAGTAGGAAGTATGAGATCAATGAATAAGTTCAGAGAACTTATTAATGGGACTTCAGCACACTTTCTACCCCGACGGATCCAAGACCAGTGATGGTAGCGGATCAGGATGGTACTTAGACGAAGGCAATAAGTACTCCTATGCTACAGGACCGACGTATACGGTCTTCTTAACGGAAGTCTATACCATCTTAAATGTACAATAGCTTACTGGTTAATTGAGAAAAAAGTGGCGGGGTAGTAGCATTGGAATTTTTAGTGGCAGTCAAGCTGCACTAAGAGCCCTCGCTAACCCACGCTGCTCTTCGAAAATAACCGGTGAATGTAAGACAAAACGGAACAGTGCCTGGACATTGTGGTATTACAGGAAACAAGTTTGCTGATAAATTGGTTAAAGAAACATACCATTGGGCCTTGAACACTTTCCAGGTCTCAATTATGTATGGATTCAACTATGGATTGACGACTTCATGTGGTCTACCCATAGAAAACGTTGTTCTGAGTTGGGCTTCTGCAGAGTAGCCAAGTGCTTTGTGAAAGAACCAAACTGAGAGCTAGATATCTTTGCCCTAAAACTTAGTTAGAATGACCGGAGAGTTCTGGTGGATGTAACCACAAGACAAAACGTCTGTGGTCAGCATGTGGTTACCCCGTCATGAGAATGAGGATACTGTAGAACATTTTCGCTGTAGCTGTCCGGCGTTTTCTAGAATCAGACTGAGGCTGTTGGAGTGCGATGTACTGAGCATGGATCAAGCTCATACTCTTCCTCTTCCGGATCTCTTAAAATTTATCAATGAATCCAAAAGATTCGCGGAAGTGTGATCTAAAACCAAATTTTTCATCCATACTGTATATATCCCGTTTCTCTATTCCTTCCACTGTAATCTATACGGGTGTAGTATAGTGATCTTCTTGACTGATTTCTTGAATTTGTCCAATCCCCCAAGAATCTACATTTACATCTACAATCTACATCTCTGGGTTCGCGACCTTCGAAAAATTTAAGGCAATGAGTGGTCTGACTGAATGAACGTAAAGATTTTTTAGCGAACCAAAGGCAGTAACTTCCTGCTCGGAGTAGTTTGTAACTCACATGAATTACTAAAATAGGATTGAACAATGCAAGCAGATGCAAAATAGCGAAGCAGATCTTTTCTAATGACGACAAGTTAAAGACAGAAAATCCTCGAAAAGAGTAAAGAAAAGATATTTCGTAACAAATATTCCATACTTCGGTTATTCTGAAGCAGCCTATTGAACATCCCATAAAAGAAGAAGCTGTAGACTCAAAGCCATGATTACCGAACATTGCCCTCCAGTCCCGAGGTCCCGAGACTGAAAGTGAAAACTGGGGGGCAATAAAAAGTGGTTCATCACTATTTCTGCGAGGGTCCAGTCTTGACGCACAATAGACACTAGCGACTAGGCAGTTTCAAAATCCAATAGGAGTCTGCAAGTGCTTCTTAGCCCAAGTGTTTTGAAGAAACGACTCCAATAAGAGTCTGCAAGTGCTTCTTAGTCGAAGTGTTTTGAAGAAACGACTCCAATAGGAGTATGCAAGTGCTTCTTAATCCAAGTGTTTTGAAGAAAAGACTCCAATAGGAGTCTGCAAGTGCTTCTTAGTCCAAGTGTTTTGAAGAAAGGACTTCATTCAAGAATCGAAAAAATGTTGTTATCAGCGGTTTCTGAAAGATATGTGCCAAATGGGGCTTCGCGCATTAATAGGTTCCTGACCGAGATGATCAGGCGACGCGGCTATCACTCAACCAAAACATGGACCCCTCCCCCACATGTCCTGCACACTCTCCACCTGATTCGAATTTCATCAAGCTTTCTAAGCAAATAAAACCAGCTTTTTTCATATTCGCGATACGAACTCGTTTAGTGGGTGTGAGAAAAATAGCTGCCTAACTAATAAATTGAAAATTAAAACATATGCATATATATAAGTAATTAACGATATTCACACATACCAAAATAGCGCGGCCACACCCGGTAGGAAATTAAAAACAAAAAGAAGAGAACAGAAATAAATCAAAAGTACACTTGTGACCGTCGCCACCACCACCGTTGATTGACACTGGAAAACGTAATTAATGCAAATTACGCCGCAGCAACGCCAAGAGGTAACTATCAAAACAACAACAAAAATTTGCATATTAGTAACAAAATATGAATATTTTAAGGGAGTAGTGGATGGACGCGATGATTATTGTGATGTTGATGATGACTAAGTCATTAGCAATGCCACTACGCGCACACACACACACCCATAAAAGTCTAAATAAAAACAACACACAGCGAAACAATCCTCTAAAGCGCAAATATTGAAAATAATAACAACAACAACGAAACTTATTCACAACGAAATGCGAATTACTGACGAATTGGATCGAATTATGTGGCTAAGAAATTTTAGAATTGGCAGCAAAGAATGTGCATGAAATGGGACGCACACTGTGGATAGGTATAAAAAAGCAACAAATTATAGGCAGCGACTATACAAAGGCACGCTTTGTAGCAATTCCCAAGAATGGCGGGCTGCTTGACGTTCTGTGCGCGGGCGTGCTTTGCCAATACAAAAATGGCTTCAAATGGACTTTTCTACAAATACGTTATGTGTTGTTGTTGTATTTAAATATTTATTTATTTGTTTGTTTATTTATTTCTTGCGCGTTGAGTAACAATTGAGCGGATGTGTCAGTGTAGCATTCCTGGAATGCAACCTGAGTGCGAAAATTGGCGATAATGACACCGTAACTTATTTGAATTTTGTTTGTGTACACAGGTAGGTGTGTAGGTGCATTCTTAGGCGTATATAAGAATGTGGTGGATCGGCTTGAATAAAATGTGCGAATCTTTCGCTCTCTCTCTCTCTCTCTGGATTGCCCAAATACGAATGAAATACTATTTTCTCTTTGGTTTTCCTTATGTCAAATTCGCTGGCTTGCTTTGACAAAACTTACGCGACCAAAAAATTGTTAAATACCATATACAGGGTGTTCCATCTGAACTTGACACATGCGAACTTTGACTAACTTTGAAAGTTTTAGCTCGAGTTGCTCCTTTTGCGGCGTTTTGGAAACTACTCTGCAGTGCAATTTCAGCCACGGAGCTGTACACTACCGCAGAACACGTAGAAATCATGCAATTTAATTTGAAAAAAAAAAAAACTCTTCGGATGTCTTCACCCAGCAGTCGCGCCCATCTCACATCCAGCAAAGAGCTGATTAAAAAATATTTGTCGTTTCTGGGACACTGAAAATCTTCTAGTCGCTACGAACATGAACGGCTAAACGATGGGCAGAGGCACTGAATCGGGAATGTACTCGGAACAATTATCTTTAAATTATTCCTTTAGAATCTCAGACTGGTGTAGCGCCTTCCAAGCTGAGTCTACGCTATAAAAAAGCAGCAAAAACGATAGATGAGTGTGCAAGGAGCTTGGCTGTGAGCATAAGCATTCCTCTAAACGAACTGTGATTGACTTCTGCGTAATCGCGAAAAAGAATGTCGGAATAGAAGGATTTCTCTGACTACTAACTGCAGCATCTCCGAAACGCTCTGTCCAACACTGAATCTTAAAATGACAATATGTCTGCTTGGATTCAACAGATCAACTATCAGCGTCTTCGCGAGTGTTATAACGGGTAACTGCGCTAGTAGCACCCTAGCCATCGAAATGGGTGCCTCACAATGATTTGACGCAGAAATTGAGAATGCCCTGAACTTCAAAGAAGCTGTGCCAAATGTGCTGGCGATTATTTCTTTGAAGACTTCAACGACTTTTGAAATTTGCAAATGTCTCACTGGAGGGAGTAGTAACCTTCGTAAAAAGATCTAAGTGGTTTAATCAACTTAGTTAGATAAATCAAACAAAAGTATCACAGTCGGCTTTAGGTGCCATCGGGTGTTTTGTCTCAGACAAGCAACCCGGCTAACCTGAGCTACGAACAATTTCAATGTTGACCGATATCGGTCCCTGGCCACCGCATTCTTGCAGCCTTTCATCAAAAAAAAATCAGATAGAAAATTACCGATTCTAGGAATTTATGGCACAAAATGCCGCACGTCATAGCAGACAATGAATTTACTCAAGACAATATTCACTCGGCCACTCAATTCCAAAGATAGCTATTTTGACGGCGCCCAACTTTTTTCTGTAAGGTACACTAATAAACCTTAAGCTCAGTCCGCAAATATTGTTCAAGAATGTAAGGAGGAACTTAATTCTGTTACAAGACGGAATAAGATTGTACTTATAAGGGTTCTAGGACACCGCGGTGTTCAAGGAAACGAGATTTCGGCTGAATCGGCCAAATACGGATCAGCGGTTACCGCACGGGGATCAGAGCCAATAAGCGGAATCAGTTCTGCATGAATTGGATCAGCGATTATGTATGCAATGAAGAGCAATGGTCCAGTCTAGAACGTTGCAGAATTACAAAGTGTTTTGTGACAAGCCCAAAAAGAAAACTGTCGAACTTTCTTATAAAACTTAACTTATAAACGTTCGATGGGTGGTCAGTAATACAGCCAATGGGGTTAGCCCTTGACCACCATTGGAGTTATTGAGAACTCGATTTGCCTTTCTTACTTAGAGGAGGCGAATAGCACTGAGCATTTTCCTGCATTTGCTGGAGCAAAGCTACGAATTTTCAGTTCCGATATCATAAGATTGTGTAATATTCGCTCTCTCAAACTTTTCAAATTTGCCAAAGAATCTGAAAAAATCTCTGTTTGCTCTGTTGTTGTTATTGTAGTGGGTGAGTATTCCTGCTGACATATTCGTAATTAACGAGTAGCGCCATTTTACTACCACTGTTCTCGTGTGATGATCTCTTGTTTTTGGTTTTTTTTTTTTGTAAGTCAGATCCATTTCGTTAGATCTAGGTATGATATAACAGCAAACTTGTTATCTCTAAGTCTGCGATTTCATTAATTTGCTGTAGGAAAGGTTTACCGAAAGAGCGAAGTCTTGCTCTAGCTAGACCTGGACATTCGCTTCACAGCTTCTGCAGATGGGATTGAAAGGGAGGTTAGGTCTAGCTGCGTGATCCCCCACTTCCCAGTAACCTGTAAGGGTTGCAGTTATACGTGAAATATTTGGCCGAGAGCATCTTAACAGATGGATGTTGTACGACGGCCATGTTTTTCTTGCAGTACTGCACGTATTTATTTGCTTCCACCTTCTTTCGACTAAAGCATAGTATTGCGAAGCAATGGATTTTTTATTGTGCTAAAAGGGGTAGCAACCGCCACCGCCTTTGTTATGTCTAGTGTCGAACCTTTTCTTGCTAGCTCATTACCCTTTATCAGAGTAATTTGAAGTCAGTGACCAAGCATCTCTAATTCCTTTCTGTACCGTAAAACTAACTTGGATGAAATGGCATTGGAATCTAAGGCCTTGATAACTGCTTGACTGTCTGAAAAGATTTCTTTGTAGTATTTTATTGACTTGCATGCTTCTCTGGTGGTAATAGTTCTGTCTGGAACTGGATGGCAAAGTCAAGCAGTCGGATTAATTTGGATATGTTGAGCGGCTACGAACAGAGGCCAGCTCCAACACCACAGTTCATCTTAGAACCATCAGTGTTGTACCAATCACTTTTCTTTTCCTCCTCTTGAAGTTAAGGTCGGTGACAGTGCAGTCTAATTTGTTTTTGAGCAGCGAGGGTCCCTGTAGGAGGATCTTGCTGTGACCGTACGATCTTGTAGTCCAGCTTCATATGTCTCTAAGTCTCACCGCGCTGCAAGTAGCAATTTTTTTTATATGTAAGTCTAATGCTAATAGATGTGTAGGTACGTTAAGCGCTTCAGTAGGACTGGGTCTAAGCGCTCCTGGGATTAAGATACACGCTGTTCTTTGTATCTTGTTCAGCTTGGTTTGGCTGTATTTCTTTCCACCAGTTCCGCATACGTCAGTATTGGCCTTACAATGGTTGTGTAGGACCAATTGGATAGTTTTAGCTGGAGTCCCCATTTTTTATCCAACTCTGGTATACGTGTAAAGTGCTATATTCACTTTCTTTACCCTGTACTCTACAATGGACTTCCAGCTAAGTTTGGGACTAATATGACACCTAAGTAT
Source organism: Anastrepha obliqua (assembly GCF_027943255.1). Classification (NCBI taxonomy): domain Eukaryota; kingdom Metazoa; phylum Arthropoda; class Insecta; order Diptera; family Tephritidae; genus Anastrepha; species Anastrepha obliqua. The sequence continues at coordinate 89,391,829 of NC_072896.1, read as the reverse complement.
TTAGCATAAGACTAACGCCATTTAATTTTGGGAGATTAAAGTTTGGTAGCTTGGTTCTCTTGGTGAATAGCATCAGTTCAATTTTGCTCGGGTCTGCACTTAAATCACAATATGTGGGCCAATTGCTGAGTAGGTCCAGAGCTCGTTCCATAATCTCATCCGCATTTCTCCTTTCCTACTTGACTATCTACCCTTTTACTTTCCAGAGCTTTAAATACAGCAGGCTTTTTAGCCTGAGTGTTTTAGGAATTACCAAATCTCTCTGTGCTTCTTGGCTCGCCTTTTTCAAATTTCAATTTCAATCTCAAGCACTCGACTCTCTGAGGGACAATAATCACGCGAAAATCCAACATGCAGAAAAAAGAGCCGAAATGTGCCTTACTGGAAATGGTAACCAACATCTCATTATTGTTTATCCCTATTGACCCAATAAATTATATTATGAAATAAATTTTAGCCAGAAGACATTGAAATTGGGGCATTTCTGCCTAAATGATTTATAGTTCTCATGTGTTGAGTACAAATGGAACACCCTGTATACGCTTATGTGAACACTACATACCATCGACGTGCAAAGAATGGTTAATCCATTAGCAATAAATTGCAGTACATACTCAAATGCATAGAAATTAATTACAAGTTCCACTGGCCAGCTGACAGACGGGTATCTATTCCTATAATTGAAGCTAATTTGCGGTTAGTTTTGATGAAACACATTTGCAAAATATTATATTAAGTACCTAACAACAATAAAAAAATTTAGTTGAATTTTTAAGTAATCGTTTTTAATAGGGTAAAATTGTTCCCAGTAGCTAAAGTAAGACTAGTAGAGGCGCTCTGACAGATTTCGCTGAAGGGCTCAGAAAGATCTACCCACCAAGCGCAAGCGGGCATTATGTGAATTAGGTTGTTATATAAACCAGTAAATAAACCATCTGTGAAACTGGTTGTACACGGAGCTTGCAACTCGTCACGTAAAAATTACCAGTGGAAGGTAATAGCGCAAAACTTCACTTCAAACATCGCCTTTTTGGATGACACCCGGTCCAAACATTTAGCTAGAATGTGCGCTAACTTCAAAGAGTAGGTGCATATCTCCAACTCGTCAACGTTTTCTTACAAGTATCTGTTAAAAGCAACACCACCACTACCCTAGAAATGCGACGGTCGAAGCAATATCAACAGGACAAGAAGATCATCAGATCTTGCTGCCATCTAAAGAAAGGCAAATGAAGTTTGAGATTTGCGGTGGAATTGCAGTGCACAGTACCAGTGTCCAACACAAAAAATAGATTAAGCTGGAAGGCTGATTTCTGTTTGAAGCAACTAAATCAAGCCGAGCAAATTATAATATACGGCACACACGCGCTCAGTGCTTTTTAATGAACCTAACTTCGCCTCGAGTCACTATATTGTTGTAGCCAAGATCTTCTAATGCCTCTGTGTAGCAAAGAAAATGTGCTTAACATCGCAACGAAAGCTTGACGGTCTGTTGCGAACGGCTGATGCCTCTCATTTCTGCTATAAGAGTGAACTCCTCAACAAAATGATCTGTGCGGGTAACGGCGTATCGCCGTTGAAGGATCAATTGGATATCGGTGAGCCCGTTAAAGCGACTGGTGTGCCGAGAAGTGCCACAGCAGCTAAAAGTGCTGCCGACAGACCAACGCTGGGATCAGATACAACGAAAGACTGAAAAGATAAATATTACTATTGCGAATCACTCATTGTAATGCAACCCAAAATCCAAACAATCGCTTGACTTGCAAAACATTCAACTCCAAAAGATCTGCCTAGGTGAAGAAGAAGAATCAAGATCTTCGAAAGTAACCAAACTCTTAATAACTCCTTCTCCTTGTTTTTCAAACAGTTTCCATAGTACGGATTTGAAAAAATTTTCAGTCCCACTCTTTTTTTTCTCCCCCTTGTTCACTCCGCTCGGGAGCACAAGGCTTCAACAAGACTCTTCCGTCGTACATGGTTCGGTTTGTTGTTCTGTTGTTTTTGCGCCATCCCATGTGATGTCGGCATCTGCGAGGTCGCGCAGCATCAGCCTTCTCCAAGAATTCTTTAGCCGGGAGCGATCTCTGCTCCCATGCGGGTTCCAGTCTAGTGCTATTCTCGTGAAGAAAGTTAGCATTCCGTTATCTACCGCAAAAGTTTTTTTCGCGGTCTTTCACTCAACTCTGAACTAGAAAAGCTACTGAAGTCCGTTCACTCCGCGCTGCTAAAATTTCGACTTTTTTTAGTAACTCATTTTTTTACTAACAACTCCGATTTTTCGACGTGATATCGGCTGAAGGAAGCATAGTAAATAAGAGGTCTCTTCTGCTTGGAAAATCCTAATTAATTTTTGGTGTTTCGATTTTGCCGTGAAAAGTAAGAAAGAAGTGTCTCATTCGTAGTGCAAGAAGAAAAGAAGTAATCGCAGGGTGGGCCTCACATACCAAATTCCACAGGCTATTTAGAATTGCCTCCTTCCTCCCCACCCCCATTCCCTTTGCACTGCAATTCAAATTTCTTAAAAAAAGCCATCAACTGCCCGCTACTCCCGTCAGCCGCAATCCCTCCCTTTTTCCTTCATGCATCGCATTTCTTTGATGTAATTTATGAAGGTACTTACCCACCTTTTGTGTACGCGAAAGAAAAACAACAACGAAAATGTTGGAAAACAACTGCTGCTGCCTGCTGCCGCTGTTATTGCTGTCGCGGCTGTTGCCACTGAGATATTATAGGTATTAAATAAATACTCGTACAAGTATACGAAAAACCAGTTTTTCAGTATCTAATATCAAGTTCAAGGTCAATACAAAATGCAATAATTTTTTACCGCACTCAACCGCAGCTATAACAGCAACAACCACAGCAAAACAGATGAAGAAAAAATCAAAAGCAGAAAAGCACGTTGAGGTAAATAAGTACGTAAATATGCGGTAAAAACACCAACAAAATATTCAAATATTCACTCAGGCACATGCACAATCACACACACACTCATACATACATGTATAAGCCATTACAAAACACATACAGATGTAAACTACTTGAATGGTTAATTGACTAAGCGACTGCGCTAAGGTTTGACGTTAGAGCGCAGCGTGCGGGTTGCGGGTTGCGACCACAGCAAAAGTATTGGACGTTTCAATTGACATCGTCATGCAAAGCGATTTGCAAACATCATCGAAGGCACGATCGTTTGAATGGCAAAACTAAGCTGCACCACCGGCTCGGCGCATGTGGGAGGCTCAAAGGGGTGCGGCGTTAGTCAAATGTATGGCTTTAATGGCAACTTGAGCGCACTAACTTGGCTACAAGCGAAACCCAAAGCTAAATCACAGCGTGTGACCGAACGCAAACAGTTGCAGTGGTGGCGAATGAGTGACGCCGTCGTCGCCGCCATCAGTGCTGCCCTAACGAATCTATCGTTTAGCCACTGCCACTTTGAGGCCAGAGTTAGCTCACTGCACAGCGTCACAGTCTTTTGCGGAGCTCGAGCTTGGCGTAGCGCTGCGACGCTTTCAGGGTAAATCATTATTAGTAGTGTTGCCACTTTGCTGGAATTTAATTTGAGTTTTTTAGAAAAGATTTTTAAACATGATTTTTTACATTGAAAAAAAGTTTAATAGAATAATTCACATTGATTTGAAGGAATTGTTATAAATGCCTTCAGAAAACCCTGAACAGTTAATACAGGGTGAACGATATGAAGTGTTACCTATTCAAAACACCATAACTTTTTTGTGTGAAATTAGTTTTTATTGATTTCAAAGACAAAATTGTTCAAAAATGATTACAATTTTAACATATATTCACTTTAGCTCGATATGACCACCTTTTGCCTTGAAACGGTCAAAAATGAGTAGCATGCTGCACGAATGTGATCTTGATGTATTTTGGCTCATTCTCGTATAATCGCTTTTTTCAGCGCATCCATACTGGCATATTTTTTAGTTCTCACCTTGCTCTCCAAAATGGACCAGATGGATTTGCGCCTGGCGAATTCAAAAGCCATTGTGTGGACGAAATGAAGTGTGGAATATGATTTTTTAACTATTCTTGGTTCACACGAGCTTTATGAGACGGTGCCGAGACCTGTTGGAACGTCCATGGTCTACGAACAAAATGTTTGCGTATCCACGGCTCTAAAGCAGCTTTTAAAACATTTTCCCGATAACAAGTCGCATTCACTTTGACACCAGGCTCGATAAAAACGATTGGAGAGCATCCATCAGCGGTCACTGCGGCCCAAACCATTACTTGCGATAGGAAGCGTATGAGCGTCCGGCCAAGTAAACACAATCGTTTTGAGTGTTTATGAACTGCTCAATTGGGAAATGTTTTTCATCAGAAAACACAATGTTAGGAAACTCGCCACGCTTGTGCAAGCGCAACAACTTCTTTGCTCTTTCGCACCGAACTTTTTTTTGCTGGGGTGAAAAATCGTGTGCTTTTTGGAACTTGTAAGCCTTGACTTTGAGCTCATTTTTCAATATGCGTCGAATGCTGCATTGCGATTTTTTCAGTTCTTTGGCCATTTTTCTTCCACTTCGACGTGGATTTCGTTCAAGTCGAGCCTTCACTTTCCGAACCATTTCTGGCGTTGTTGCGGTTTTTTTGGTCCACCTCCATAGCGTTTTGCAATGCTACCAGTATCATTGTAACGTTTTATAGTGCAATACACAAACATTTTATTCACTTTGAGGTGACTGAGCTCACGAACAATGGCGGGTTGTGATTTTCCAGCCAAATAAAATGCAGACACACTATTACCTTTGAATTCCATCACAGAAAAAAATTCAACAAAACTGAGACGCAAATGCTTTTGATGGCTTATAACCCTTTAATACCCAAGTTAAGAGGGCTTTTGAATTTCTGAAAAAATGGGTTAAATAGTCACATAACGGTGAGCTTCAACGGGTTAATATGTTCCACAAAAAAATTTAGAATTGAATTTTACCAAAAGTCTTCTAAGACGAAATTTAAGAAAAATTGCAATATTTGTACTGGATTTACCATTTTCTTTAACATGGCATTTGATCAATATTGCGAAACTTTAATACACTGTGAAAAAATTGTGACCCGGTAGCCCAAAACCCAGTTGGCGTTGTACTATTCTATGTACATGAGTACTTTCATTTGCAATTGGTTTGGTTTGGGTCTGAAAATTGCTGTCGCACAGTGTAATACGTTGTCCTGCAAATTACGTTGCTAAAATAAAAATAGCTAAGATTCAATTATTTATACTTACCAATTTACCCTCGTAATTAAGTCACTTCTCTATTAGACTCTTTATTTGCTATTAATTAGCTGTTTATTCGCTAATTTGTTTCATTTTTTATTTGTTTGAAAATGTCACGTGTTGAAGGTGATTGTATAAATATTTGGATGAACTGCAACGTGACGTCAGTGGTACGAAACAGAGCGAATAATAATAAAACTACACCTAGCTTTGTGTTTTAATAGTCATAAATAGGGGATTCGTTATTCGAATTCTCTAATGCTAAGGTAGTTGGTTCTTCTTCGTAGTAATTTTATGAGAAAATCAGTATTTAGTCGAGAATTTCACAGCATTGCTGATCGGAGGTGGCGAGTGGAAACTACTTGCGTTACGACCAGACAAATCTGGTAACAGACAAAACCCTTGTAAGTCTTTCGAAACACGAACTAAGGCATATAATATCTCTCATCACCGGCCACTACCTTTTGGGCACTCACGCACGTCGGCTCGGGGTTCCTCAAAACGACCTGTGCAGATACTGCGAGGACGAAGATGAGGAAGTATCGGGCAGACATTTGCTGTGCAGTTGCCCCGGTCTAGCCAGAAGTCGACTCGCTCTTCTTGGCTCTCCAACAATTGACAATCTTTCAGTACTCTCGAACCTGAAAATCGAATCTCTCATCAAATTCTCGAAACGAATTAATATCTTTGACCAAAATCTACAATAAAAATCTCGGTTAGGTGGGGAAATCATATAACATAATGAGCTCTAGGGCAACACAACGGACCCAACTTGTGGTCTATATGGCACTCCGATGCGGGGTCACCCTTAAACCAACCAACCAACCAAGTTGTTAGTCATTGGTAAACCGACGTTAAGTATGAGACATGAAAATGCATCTGAAATGGCTGTCAAAATACATACAAATTGCATTGCCGTGAAATATGCGTGAAATTTCATATGTATCTCATGGCACCACAGTCCATGCTATTTCCGCACTCAAGATCTTCACTTTATAGTTGTGATTTCTGTTAGAAAACCCTGTATTTGCAACAAGGTATTATTCCCTTTCGATGTGGATATTAAACACTTAAGTAATAAAATGTAAATTTGTTTAATATAAGGCAATGCAGAGTTACGATGTTAATTGCTCTGTACCAGGCGGTGCAATGGATTCCCACAGTTCACACCCTTGTCTCAAATATAGTTTTTAAGTAACTAAATTAGCGGAATGCCATTGTGAATATTCAAAGCTTCATTTAATTAAGCTGAGCACATACAGATAATGAGTAAAATATAATAAGATATTTATGAAAATGCAAAAGCGTGTAAAATAACTATTCTGGTAGTTATTTACAATAACAAATTGTGTACTAAATAGAAGTATTTACTAGAAACTTATGGGAAACAGGTTAGTTGAAAAGTAAGAGAGCAAAAATATAGGATTGTGAATTTTTAATAAATTTGGTTTTAATTTTTTATTCAAGACAGTCTCGCTTAAGTTCAATTCCCTTATTCCAGTGAGCCACAATAATTGTATACCATCTCTGTAATGATTTTGGGACGCTTTGCAAAATACTGTTGCACAGATTTTTATTGAGTTTGAAATTGAAATTTGAATAGATCGAGCCAAGGAGTACCAAGAGATTTGGTGGCTCCTAAAACACTCAGGCTAAAAAAAAGGCCATTGTATTTAGAGCTCTGGAAAGGAGGTAGATAGTCAAGGAGGAAAGGAGAAAAGTATCAGAAAAAGAGATAGGAAAGAATAGAGACAGAGATGAAGGTAGTTAGTCCTGTGAGAATTTCCCAGATTCTTTTGCAAATATGTAACTATCTTCCAGTTTTAGAGAACGAATATTACTCATTCTCACGACATCGGAACCCAAAATTCGTAGCCTTAGCAAAAGCAGGATACTCACGCAGAAAGTGCTCAGCCTCCTCCAAGCAAGACAGGTGCATTGGGTCCTCAATGATTCCAATGGTGGTCCCATGCTGACCCCATGGGTTTTGTCTTGTAATAATACCGATCATCAACCAAACGTCTTTCCTTCCAAGTTTTATTTATTGAGTTTCGAAGGAATACGGATTTAGCTTTCAGAATAAAATTTCCCATATGTAATTTTTCCTGGGAAACATGGAGTCCTCCTTTATCATCTGCCATAGGCTTCTCATCAACAATTTTACGCTTAGTTCATCTTGGATCTTCTCAAATACTATCATACATTTTTTCAAAAATGTCTGGTGTGATTGCGCTTTTTGGATATCCACCACGCAGTTCTTCTTTTGTAGTTTCAGTAACCACTTATTTCGGGTACAAAGGTATTTTCGGGTTGTTAGCCCTAAGCTCCTATCCGCACGGTAGGGTTGCCATCTTAGATCTAGCAGGTGGAAACAGCATTTCGTGAATTAGCCGCTTGTTGCAGGACAGACGCTATTTGCAGCTATTCGCTCTGGACGCTGCCATGCCCGGTTTTGATCGGCGTGTGGGAAAAAGAAATCCATTATTTTTGTATTAAATTCGAAACTTTATTTAAGTTATTTCGGATTGTCCGATTTGGGTCAAATATACACCGTTTCGTATATAATTTCTTAACAATTTAAAGGTAGTTTCATAATGCCTCTTATAAAAGTATTGGTTCTTATTGGCGAAAAACTCTGGTAATCCATTTTCACAGGCTTCTCTTGAAACCAACTTCTTAGCACTCGAAAGTTTTGCAATGCGAGAAAAAGGCGGTAATCGCTTTGTACTACGTCCGGACTAAGATATATGGTGAATGCATTAAAAGTTCCCAATCAAGCTCCCGGAGCTTTTGGCGAGTCACTATAGACTTGTGTGATGGCGCACAATACCCCTCCTGTTGACCAATTATGGTCCTTTCTAACCGATCACTAACTTCAAACGATCCAGTTGTTGGCAGTAGAAATCTGATTTTAGTGTTTGGTCATACGGAAGCAACTCATAATAAATGATTTCTTTTAAGTTCCACCAACTCGAAATCCCACATACACAGTAGAACCTTCCTCGCCGTTAGTCCTGATTTGACAGCCATTTAATCTGCTTCATCACGCTTTGACCACAACGTTTTCGCACAATATTGTCGTATGAAGCCCATTTCTCATCACCAGTCAACATTCATTTAAGAAATTGGTCGAACTCATTCCGTTTGGCCAAGGCTTCGCAGATGGAAATTCGATCCGTCATATTTTTTGGTGTTAAATGGTGTGGCACCCAAACATCGAGCTTCTTTTAGAATTCAGCCATTGTTAACACCCCGTAACTCACAGCTGAATGGAATAAACAAATAGCAAAAGAAATTTTTTTCGCTTGAAATGTCACTTTGACAGCAAGCATAAACTTTGTTTGATCGATACTTTACGAGATTTCAAATTTGCCACCCGGGGATGCGCTTAATAGGAAACTGGGAACTCTACACGGAGTAGGAGGGCACTGGAGTGGAATCTTCAAGGCTCACGCGGACGAGGAAGTCCCAAAGGTTCCTGACGCAGATCTATTCAATCTGAATTCCAAGCAGTTGGCAGCGCTGAAGATCTTAGTGAGAAATCGACAGCGATGGAAATATTTTATTACAGCACTAGGTGGCCTTAATGAGGCGTAGAAGCAATACATAATAATTATAATAACCACGCAGTTCATCGTCAACTCTTGCACGACCTCGCTTAAGCTCTAAAACCGATCAATGCACAGTTGGAAAGGAAGGCGCAAACTTTAAAAGCTTTTAAGCTCGACGCTTAAACTCTAAGACTCTTCAATGAATAATTGGACATGAAGGAGCGAACTCTTTTAATACTTTCATCATTATTTTATGAATTTCTGTTAGAACGCAAAGAATTTTATCAATTCACGATAAGCAGTTCTTTAGTATAAAAAAAAAGATGCTTTAACACATCAATTTTATACGGTTTTTAAACAAAGAAGAAACGAAGAATTGCCATATAAAAATACATTTTTTGTGTCTTCAAATGATATTTTCAATATTAAAAGGGCGTACCCGATTCGATTCTTCTACTGATTAATAGCTGTCGCTTTCAATACTTTTCAACCAACCTGTATGTTGAAATTATGAATACTGTAAAAATTGCATACAAAGTGCTGTGACACCTATGTAAGTCATAGATATGCACATAAGAATCCACACAGCTTCACAAGCCATATATTTATATTTGGAAACAGATATTTTTCTGCAATATAATGAATTTTAAATCGTTACACATAACTATTAATATGCAAATTTAAGTTACACGTGTCTGAATATTTACATATTTAATTTATAATTGATCAGCTTCGGCTTCGACACACTTGAACTTGAAGAATTACACTTGCATTCATAATACGTCCTCCACTTTTCCGCATATAATAAGATCAGAAGGTCTGCGAACTGAAAGAAGTCAGAAGAATGGAGACTAGCTTCCTCACTCAAGAAATTAAAGAAGATGTGCGAGAGCTTAGAACTCAAATTAATATTTACATGCGTCTGTTTCGTATTCACATTCGCATTCGTACCGGTATTCGTATTCATGATCGTATTCGTATTCCAGATCGTAGTCAGAGTGGTATTCTTATTCGTATTATATGTATAATACAAAACAACAACAACGCTTGCATTATTTTTATTCGTCGTTCGCCCTTTGCTTTGTGGGATACTTTAAACTGCAGTCTGTAATGCCTCTTTACAGTGGCGGCGACTTAACGTTGTGATGGTTAGCAGCTTATGGTCTAATGTTGTGCTGTGAGCACTATGCAATTGCAGTGTACCTGAAGTACACCGAGATTTTACTGAAACTAAATATTTTTCCCGTAAAGGCTAGTACTAACTTCACAGCTTTAACAAGTAAAAAAAATTATTCAAAAACAAAATTGGACGGTTAATTTTGCGCCACCCAATATTAATAACCTGAAAAATCACCGGTTTACAATAAAATAAGCATTAGAAATCAAAATTTGGCTTATAGCGTTTTAGAGTGAAAATTTCTGAAATGTATCAACATTTTTCCGATGGTCTAACTTCAGTCCGACAGTGCCTGCCAACGTGTCTAGTTTGTCCGCCTTAGCTTGCATGCCAGAAAGTTTGTGAGAGAGGAGGCAGATGTCATAAGCGAAGTCCAGGTCCTCAAGATGTCTGGTGAAACTCCATGCGAAGCCTTTTTTGTGCAGGGTCAGTTGGCTCATGACGTTATCAAGGACAATGACGAAGAGAAAGGGTGACAGGGGACAACCTTGCCTTACGCCTGCGTTGGTTATGAATGGATCGCTAATATCGCCTTTGTGAGGCAGTGAACTCCAGTTTGGAGTTCTCGTAGAAGGCTTTGATAAGGCGAATTACCTTGGTGGGAACTCCCTTTCTACTCTCGTTTGATAGTGTCGCACGCTTTCTTAAAGCTTACGAACAGCATGTAGAGCGAGGAGCGCCACTCAACTGATTGTTCTACTATAATCCGAAGTGTGTTCGCTTAGTCAACACAGGTTCGGTGAGAGCGAAAACTAATTGCTCGTCTCTTAAGGAGCGTTCGAAATCTTTGAGCCTGCTTTGTATGATCACGGTTGCAATTTTATAGATGGTGTTAAGTAGGGTTATTCCTCGCAATTTTCCGCAGTCACGCAGGTCGCCTTTCTTGGGCAGCTTCACGATGATGCCTTTTGTCCAGGACGGAGGCAGCTTTTAATTGCTTCAGACAGCGGTGATGTGGAGATGAAGAATTTTCGCTGGTATCTTCGGGTCGGCAATCATTAGTTGAGGCTGTACACCATCTTCGCCCGCATGTTGTTGAGCTTCAGCTTCTTAATCCCCGCTAAGCTGGTCAAGATGTTGTTATTTAATTGCTGGTTGTTGCCACTTCAAAGTTAGGTATACTGCTAAGAGCAATGTTGCTAGTTGCTTCAAAGTGTGCCTTCCGTCTGCGGATCTGGTCATCATCAGAAATCAGCAAGGCACCATTCATATCTCTGATCAGTTGGTTGCTGTTACTCTGCTGGTTGGTTAGGCGGCCTACTATGCGGTACAGCTGTCTGATGTTGTTTACTCCTGCTGACGCTTCGACATCGCTAGCAAGATCTTCAATGAACTTTCTCTTAACGTTTCAGGCCGATTTCTTTACGTGCTTCGCAACTTCTCTGTAGGCTGGCCGAAGGGAGCCAGCGCTGATAAGTTGCCTTTTAAGTTCATTTCTGCGCAGAATGATACCCCTAGTGGTGTCAGAGATCCATGGCTTGCTGTTGGCGGTCTTTATTGTGCCAAGTTTTTCCTGAGCGATCTGCCTGAATGTGGCATTTGCAGCTTCCCAATCAGTGTTGTTGTGGTTAGTTAAATATGAAAATAATATGACTTAGGCCATTTTTTGAAAACCCAAAGAGCTACCCGTAAAAGGCATGGTGTGAATATTTCACAGGAAACCTCTTTAACATCCCGTATTACGAATTCAACAGAATCAGCTGATGAGCAGACGTCACTTGAGATGTGTTTACAACAAAACTGAGATTGTGTTGATGATATTTGATACAAAAAAAAATCAATCAATGAGACTACGTTGCGGTCTTAACAACTATTGATTGCATGCAAAAGATTTTTAGAGGTGTACTACCTAGCAGACCGTTATTCGGCTCTAAGCGAATTTGACGGATATGCCAGCATCATTCGTTTTGTGTTTCGCTAAGCAAAAGCTAAATTTTGTTAAACACAAAATGAATGACATAGAATCCAAAGTTGTTCACCATACCTAACGAGCAAACCTGGTATCCATCATCTTTGGATTGATTGGGCGAAATTATCATGCAGATTTTGGCTGGCGATAAGATTGTGTTAGATATATACGAAAACAAATTCGCACACCTTCACTCATGAATGCATGTGAAATATTCGAGCAGAATTCGGCTGCCGAATCCCCAAGTGACGTGGCAAAAAAAGTTCCCCTCACAAATTTCTTTTTCAGCATAACTGAATAGCAAACCTGGTAATCTATTATCCTTGCGCAAAAGAGGTTTCTAAGTTATCTATGCGACCTTATAAAATTTTTCTATATGATATTTTGGCAGTCTTTGGTGTATTTGAGGTAGCAGAATGCCTAAATGGTGGAGATACCGTATAAGAGTTTGCAGTGAGTAATCCAGCTGGATCAACTGCACACAAATGCTCGTGTCTTGCCTGCCGAGTGGCGACCGCTATTAGAAAAATGTTTTTCTTAATTTTGGTATTTCATCGAGATTCGGACCGACGTTCTCTCTGTGAATTGCGAATGGTAGTCACACACCAACCCATTCGGCTACGGCAGCCGCCAACTCTGGAAAGATAGGCTGCATAAAAAAAGTTCACACGCTTTGGAAATTTTTTTTTTTTTCTTTCTAAAAAGCGCGAACCGGACGATGTTTTTTTCAGACATCTCACTCATTGTCCTGACCTTTCGTGAGAAACACTTGCTGCTGAGAAAGAGAAATATGTACTACCAAATTTGAATATAATGAACAATAATTTCCATTTACGTGTGTCAGAATATAAACAATCTTTCTTGGATTAAATACAATGGCCAAATATGTATGTAGTCGAGACTAGAATATTGAAATTTTGAAATATTAGTTTGGGGAAAAAGAAATGCATTATTTTTGATATCGATCACTACAGTCATCTACCGAGAAAATAATGGACTTCTTTTTCCCCAAACTCATACTATGTTTTTTTTTGTATCAAACTCAAATCCAATCCAAGCTGGTTGCTTCAAAGATAACATCAGTTAAGTTGGTTTTAGTCTATAAAGCCCATTTTTAGATGATACAACGCACGCGAATGTGCCTCGATGTATTAGATTGCATTGACTATTTTCGCTTTGACTTTAAACTATGGGCTACGTCAAAAACCCTTGAAATATTGGAAACATGAGAGACAACTTTTTTTATATATTTTGCTTTAACTTTAAAGTATCAATCAGATGAATGTAATGCTCGGGTACTCATACATACATACATACATATATACATACATACATACATACATACATACCATATATATAGAAGGAAATTTTGGTGCCAGATTTTTTGTGACACATTTGTATCCATAAAAGTCGTTTTTTTGAGCCTTCATTTATCCAGTTCGCTGTGGCAGTACAAGAAAATGCACATTACAACAAAAATATGGATTTTCAACTCGAATGTTAAATCAGTTCTGCTCTACGCGTGTGAAACATGGTGTCTGTCTGCGGAAATTGTACAGCAGCTTCAAGTGTTCTAGAACCGCTGCTTGAGACGTATTCTACGTATCTGATGGCTAGACAACTGGATATCTAATACCGAATTGCATCGACGATGTCATCAAATACCAATTGCAACTGAAATAAGAGAACGTAAATGGAGATGGCTTGGCCACACCCTACGGAAAAGTGGCACTGAAATCAGCAGACAAGCGCTGGACTGGAACTCCCAAGGACAGCGCAGAAGAGGCAGACATAGGGGCTCTTGACGACGCTGCATCGAAGAGGAATACAAAGCCGTTGACAAAACAATGACCTGGCAGCAGGTGTAAAATATATCCGGAAATCGCACAAAATGGAAAAATTTTACTTTGGCCCTATGCTCCGCAGCGGAGCCGAAGGAATGATTATGATGATTTAGTCAGTTCGCACAGAGTTTTATTCAAAAAGGAGTTAGAGGGTAAATGTTCCACAAAAATTTACTACATCTCATGGCAAAATATATTTTTCTAATGCAAAAATTTCATGAAATATGCCAAGTAAAGGGCGAATAACTTTTGTCTAGGTGAAAATTACATTATTTTTTTTGGCGTGATAACGTCTTATAATTCGATTTAGCCGGCTGCACTCACGAAAAAATGTGTCGTTACCTTGCTCATGGTCGTTACCTTGCATGAACTGCAAGCGAAAGCGCGGAACGAACGACAAAGAGCACAATCGACCCCCGCATTCGGCAACGTTCGACATCTGCACACCTACTTGAGTGAGCATATATATGTATGTATATGCCCATTTGTACATAAAGGGTGTTTTTTTTAGAGGTTAGGTTTTCACGATGAAATAAAACGTATATAATTTAATGTTATGGCCAAGAATTTAACTTTATTATAAAGATAAGAGTTTGCCATTATGTTTTAAAAATGATTTCGGGCAAGTGGCCGCCGCGGCTGGCTCGAATAAATTCCAGCCGAGAGGCCCAATTTTCGACCACTTTTTGCAGCAATTAGGGCCGTATGTCAGCAATAACGCGCCGAATATTCTCTTCCAAGACGTCAATCGTCTCGGGCTTATCTGCGTAGACAAGCGACTTCACATAGCCCCACAAGAAATAGTCCAGCGGTGTTATATCGCACGATCTTAGAGGCCACGCCACAGGTCCACGGCGCGAGATAATGCGCTCACCAAAAGTTTCCTTCAATAAATCGATTGTTGCGTTGGCTGTATGGCATGTAGCGCCGTCTTGTTGGAACCAAAGGTCGTCCACATCAACATCGTCCAATTCAGGCACGAAAAAGTCATTAATCATGGCTCTATAGCGCTCTCCATTGACTGTAACATTATGGCCGGCTTCATTTTTAAAGAAATATCGATCAATGATTCCCTCTGCCCATAGAGCACACCAAACAGTGACTTTTTGAGGATGTAACGGCGTCTCAGCAATGGCTTGTGGATTATGTTCACTCCAAATGCGACAATTTTGCTTATTGACATACCCATTCAACCAAAAGTGAGCTTCATCGCTGAACAAAAACCATTATTTTCGAATCGCGCGAACCGAACCATTATTTTCGTAATAAATTTGCACGATTTGCAAACGTTGTTCAGGTGTAAGTCTATTCATTATGAAATGGTAAACCAAACTGAGCCTAAATCAAGTGACAGCTGTCAAAAAGACCATCTACGAAAAAAGTAGTACCAACTTGAAAACCTAACCTCTAAAAAAAATACCCTTTACATAAATTCACATATTTGTATTTGCATATCCCTTCTTATTGATTATTATTAATTTGATTTACTTGAAGAGTTTAAAATAAAACCAAGGGTATCATCATCATCCTTACTGAATTTATAATTAGTGACGACTAGTTGTTAATAATACCTGTTGTTTTAATGTTATTATTATTAATTTTTTTATTATATATGAAGGAAAAATGTATGGTAATATTTACCACATACCTTATAAGATATGTTGTATACTAATATATGGATATAAACATGCATATACATATACAATTTCGCGCAATTTTCAAAAAGAACAAATCTATATGTAAAGATGCATACAAATCATATGGACATATCAAATGTACGAATCTATTCTGTACGCAAGCAAATGTAAGCTTGTGCTTGAACTGCAAGCGAGAGCGCGGTACGAACGACAAAGAGCACAATCGGCCCCCGCATTCGGCAACGTTCGACATCTGGCTCTGTCCTACTTGAGTGAACATATATATGTATGTATATGCGCATTCGTATATAAATTCACATACTTGTATTTGCATATGCCTTCTTCCTGTGTGCATGGTAATGAACCATTTCTCTGTTGAGAATAGGACGATGATAGAAAAAGTAGGAAATGAAAGGGAGTGTTTCGAGTGTAAAGTGTCTTGAAAAAGGCAAATCGATGATGGTGCCTCTTAGTGTTGTTGACTTATTAACGTCTGATGCACAATCGAAATTGAAGATATCTTTCATGAATTTGATAAATGTTTCGTAATTTTTCACGTTTGTGTAAATGTAACTTAACCTATTCCATTGCGATTCCATTTACCTTCTTCTCTATATCCATACAAAATATCTATCAAACAAATAAAATTAAAATTTTGTTTTGAAAATTGCAACCATTACATCAGTATTTTCTTATGACGTTGTCACGTTAAACTATCGTCAGTAAACTGACTTTACAGACAACCTCTTTTTTTGACAATTAATCGTTACAAAATACATAGAAATAAAATAAAATATCAACGTAAAACGATAAAGAAATTATAATTATTTAAATAATTGTGTTCGTGTTACTAATAAAAACCCCCCAGCCGATACATTTCTTGTTTATTTTGTTATCGTGATCTTAATCAATATCAGTTTGTATTTATATCAGATTATAGTAATTAATTTTGAAACTCATAAAATCACCCTCAGAAGTAGTGCAAATAAGTGTTGGGTATCGCAGTGTGAATGACTAAAAAGTAATTGCAGAAAGTACGTTTGCAAATCAATTTTTTTTTCTTTGTTCACTCCTTTCGGGAGCATAAGGCCTCGACAAGTCTCAGTCTTGCTTTGGTTTCGTTAACCTATTTTGATTTCTGACAGGGTAGGTGATTAGCCTGCAGGTCAAAACAAAAATGGAAAATAAGTTGTTGCTTAATGTAACTACTCCTGCACTTAATTTGAAAAATTATTCAATTTGACAGGCTTGTTGATTGCATTTTCCTTGCCTCATCTGGTGGCGCCTTTAGAGTTATAAGAAAAGTCAATAAAGTGCTTAAATGTTATTAAAAAGAGTTTCATGTGCATTTTCAATAAAGGGTTTAACTGTTATAATTAGAATTATGAGAATAGGTACCACAGAGAATTTAAAACATCAACTAATCCAGTAAAGTATGAAATAAATTTAAAACATATAGTCTACCAACCAAGGCGTATATATTTTTACGAAACGTTTTCAATGCAATGTTTCGCTTACAATATTTTCCGAAACTCTGGAAAGTGGCAGAGATTATTGCATTGCCAAAACCGGGTAAAGATCCCACTACCGTATCACCTTATAGACCAGTAAGCTTACTACCGACAATATCTAAAATTGCTGAAAAATTACAGCATGATGGACTAAGCCAATTTCTGGAAGAAGAAAAAACGTATAATACCAGATCATCAATTTGGATTTAGAAGAAAACATTCGACTATCCAACAG
The DNA here is from genome assembly GCF_027943255.1 of Anastrepha obliqua. NCBI lineage: Eukaryota > Metazoa > Arthropoda > Insecta > Diptera > Tephritidae > Anastrepha > Anastrepha obliqua. The sequence continues at coordinate 89,374,726 of NC_072896.1, read as the reverse complement.
AACCAGAGAATCTATTCTATAGGGTGTTTTTTTTTTTAGAGGTTAGGTTTTCAAGATGAAATAAAATGTATAATTTATTGTTATGGCCAATAATTTAGCTTTATTATAAAGATAAGGGTTTGCCATTATGTTTTAAAAATGATTTCGGGCAAGTGGCCGCCGCGGCTGGCTCGAATAAATTCCAGCCGAGAGGCTCAATTTTCGACCACTTTTTGCAGCAATTGGGGCCGTATGTCAGCAATAACGCGCCGAATATTCTCTTCCAAGACGTCAATCGTCTCGGGCTTATCTGCGTAGACAAGCGACTTCACATAGCCCCACAAGAAATAGTCTAGCGGTGTTATATCGGACGATCTTGGAGGCCACGCCACAGGTCCACGGCGCGAGGTAATGCGCTCACCAAAAGTTTCCTTCAATAAATCGATTGTTGTGTTGGCTGTATGGCATGTAGCGCCGTCTTGTTGGAACCAAAGGTCGTCCACATCAAGATCGTCCAATTCAGGCACGAAAAAGTCATTAATCATGGCTCTATAGCGCTCTCCATTGACTGTAACATTATGGCCGGCTTCATTTTTAAAGAAATATGGACCAATGATTCACTGTGCCCATAGAGCACACCAAACAGTGAGGATGTAACGGCGTCTCAGCAATGGCTTGTGGATTATGTTCACTCCAAATGCGACAATTTTGCTTATTGACATACCCATTCAACCAAAAGTGAGCTTCATCGCTGAACAAAATTTTCTTGTGAAAATCGGGATCGGTGGCCATCTCGTTTTGGGCCCAAATTTGCACGATTTGCAAACGTTGTTCAGGTGTAAGTCTATTCATTATGAAATGGCAAACCAAACTGAGCATAAATCAAGTGACAGCTGTCAAAAAGACCATCTACGAAAAAAGTAGTGCCAACTTGAAAACCTAACCTCTAAAAAAAACACCCTTTAGACCAGTAAGCTTACTACCGACAATATCTAAAATTGCTGTAAAATTACTGCATGATCGACTAAGCCAATTTCTGGAAGAAGAAAAAACGTTAATACCAGATCATCAATTTGGATTTAGAAAAAAAGATTCGACTATCCAACAGAACCATAGAATCTATACTAAAGGGTATTTCAATAAGGGCGGGTAGATGTTGAAATGGAATAAAATGGCGTTTGCTGTGTGGCACGTAGCGCCGTCCTGCTGGAAACACATGTCATCTAGGTCCATATGGTTCAATATAGGCCATAAGAAATTGGAAGGGTCACCACGTCTACCGAAAAATGGGCGCAATGCGCGCAACGTTTGCGTTAATGAACACTCATTTTGATAATAAAGTTTTATCATTTGAACGTGCTGTTCAATCGTGTAACTTGCCATGATGATTTGGCATGAACAACTGAATAATAAACAAGAGATTTGACAGATGTCACCAAAACAAAATGGCTGCCACAGGGCGCCAAAATCGACCCGCGCCAATTGAAAAACCCTTTATAAAGGTGAATATGTCTGTACGTTGTCCGCGCATCACTACGAAACGACAACACCAAATGACGTAAAAATTTTTATACATTCATATTTTCACCTTGAAGGTTATAGGATTGTTTTTATGATGGAAATCCCTTCCCACAGCCCCCAGGCCGCGCCACCACTCTCAGTCGTCACTAATAATCGAATATTTGCTTAAATTTTATCTAAAAAATCTTAGTTTTTCCTATTTCCCACTATTTATAGCACACTCTAGACTTCATAATCCGCATAAGCTGTTCAACTATGGCACAAATACAAAGTTCAAAAACGGTTTGAGATAAAAAATTAATAAAAATAATTTTGCTTGATATTTTTCTGATTAGTTGTTTTTATTTGTTTATTATGATTATTAATACAAAAATTATTTTCTTTGAAATTATTGTTTGTGATTCTTTTATATATATCCTAAATCCCTCAAAACTACTCCTACGCGAGCGGGGCCGCGGGTTAAAGCTAGTTACAAATAAAATCCAATCAGACATTGAAAACTATCGTTACAGTGCGGCAGTATTTTTGGAAGCCTTACTCCACAAAATAAAAATAATGATACCTTGTGAATACTACCTAACCGACCGAAATTTCTAAATTAAATATGACAGTCAATGTTCAGATATTCATCAAATAACAACAGGAGTTCCGCAAGGAAGCGTTCTTGGACCACTGTTATATGTTTTATTCACCGCAGACATACCACCTCCTAACGAAACTAATTCATCAATTGTTTCGATCGCAAACGAAACAATACTATTGGCATCGAACAAAAGCTTAACTATTGTTACTGAAAACTGCAGCGATACACAAACGCAGTTAAGGAATGGTTCGATAATTGGTGCCTAAAAATACATAGAGACAAAACCGTACAGGTTATATTTACTACCAGAACAAAATTGACTGCAGTTTCAATTAAAATAGATGGCAAAGCAATTACAATAAAACCAACTACTAAATACCTGGGAATCCATTTGGACTCGAAACTAAATTGGAATCACCATATAAAGCAAAAGGTCAAATAAATAAAATCCATACTTACTATACAGAACAAGCTATAAGTGTACAAAGCTTGATTAAACCAATCTGGCTACATGGACTACAGGTATGTGGAACGGCAAAAAAGTCTCATATAGTAAAAATTCGACGACAACAATCGAAGATTCTTCAAATTTTGACCATGTCTGACAGGGACACGAAAAATGATGACATCCACAGGACTTTTACTACATATAGCAACGGTAGACGAAGAAATAAAAAAATATTGTAGCAACAAGGCACTTTGAAAAAATACACGAACACAATAATGCAGCAATCAGCAAACTTCTGGAAAGGAAAAAAAAACACAAAAGGATGTCTAAAAAGCACTCGACCAAGCGACTTAATGAATGCTAGAAAACAATAAATAGTAAAAATAGTTAAACTGCTGTTATATTGTTGGTATTGAATATTACTTAATTGTATATTAATTTTGGGACATTGTGCCTATCTGTTACTGGTGTCGTCAAGGGTATTATGAAGCTCAAGCCTACAGCTAAAACTGACTCGGATGGCCTTTCGGGCATTTTGCTGAAGAACTGCTTGTATCTCGCTGAGCCTCTTACAATTATACTTCTGCTCAAATATGAACGAGACTTTATCAATAAAACGGTCCGCGGATGACATATGGCAAAAATAAATTTTTTGTTTTTTGGTAGGACTGTTATAAGCTTACATGGCAAATTTCAGAGTGATATGTCACATAGTTTGTTTTCTGTGCTACTGTAAACAAGTCAAGTTCGAGTGTGTTCTTCGAATTTAACGATGGAAATTCAAGTTGAACAAAGAATTTGTTTGAAATTTGGTTATTCCAACAAAATTTCGGCTTCAGACGCTTTAAAAATGTTGCAGACAACCTATGGGGACTCTGCTCTATCGCGTGCACGTGTTTTCCAGTGGTACAAATCGTTCAAAGAGGGCCGTACATCGGTTGAAAACTTGCCTCATGAACGTCGTCCAGCAACATCAGTAAACGACGAAAACATCGGAAAAGTAAAGGAAATTGTGCTTGAAAATCGCACAAATCGCAAAATCGGTTAACGCTAAATATTATTTAGACGTTTTACAGCATTTGCGCGAGAACATTCGTCTTAAAAGGAAGGAATTGTGGGACAACAAGTCATGGTTCTTGCATCACGATAATGCACCAGCTCACACATCACGTCTTGTTCGCGTGTATTTGAACAAAAATAATGTTAATATCGTTCCGCAAGCACCGTATTCGCCTGATATGGCTCCATGTGACTTTTTCCTGTTTCCCAAGCTCAAGTTGCCGCTCCGTGGAAAACATTTTGAGACAATTGAAGTCATAAAAGAGAATTCAAAGAAGGAACTGAAATCCATACCGAAATCGGCCTTCCAGAAATGCTATGATGATTGGAAAAAACGTTGGCATATGTGTATCGCCTTAAATGGTGATTACTTTGAAGGAGATAAAATAAAAATTGAACAATAATTAACCGTTTGTGTTTTATTAAATCAGTCTCGTTCATATTTGAGCAGAAAACATTTAATAAATCGTTGTCCTCTGATATCTTTGTTGACGACTGGAAATTTACTTCTGTTACGACTATATTTAAGAGTGGAAATGAAAACGATGTTAGCAATTACAGACCGATTTCGAAGCTTTCGTCTGTCTCAAAACTTTTTGAGATAACAATGAATGATAAGTTATATTTTGCTGTCAAAGGCCCAATATCTACCAACCAGCATGGTTTCGTTGCAAGTCGCTCCACTGTCACTAATTTGTCTATTTTCAATGATTACTGCATTTCAACCTTCCAGAACAGATCTCAAGTTGATACAATTTATACAGACTTCTCTAAAGCGTTTGACAAAGTATCGCACCGAATACTCTTGTCGAAGCTTGCATCATTGGGTATACACTCCACGTTTTTGGCGTGGATCAAATCATATTTGTCCAACAGGCACTGCGTTGTAGCCGTTGATAATACGACATCGCTTGCATTTATTGCGTCTTCTGGTGTCCCACAGGGAAGTATTCTAGGACCCCTTCTCTTTATACTCTTTATTAACGATATTGGTTCTTGCTTTTCTTTTGCTGAACACTTGTTGTTTGCTGATGATCTTCAAATATTTGCGGTGATTAACAGTGTTAGTGACTCTGAAAAGTTGCAAACCGACTTGCACAATGTCCGGAACTGGTGCTATTTAAACCGTTTGTCACTAAATATAAGCAAATGCTTTCATGTAAAATATGCTAAATCAAACAATACTTCGCATAGTATTGCTAGCTTACCTTTGCAATCCGTTGAGGAAATTAAAGACTTATGCGTTATTTTCGAGTCTAAGCTGAATTTCACCAGCCATGTTAACCACGTCATAAGACGATCATAAGCGATGCTAGCATTCGTTCGCCGAAATTGTTCTGCGTTTACCAACCCACACACTCTCAAAACATTGTATTGTGCTTTTGTTAGATCAAGATTAGAGTATGCCGCTGTTATTTGGAGACCGTACCAAATAGGTCTGTCTAATCGGATTGAGAGAGTTCAGAAAGCCTCTCTTCGTTTTGCGCTCCGATCTTTAAACTTTTCTGAACTTACACCATCGTACCGCTCTCGATGTTTATTGATTGATAGCAGACGATCTATTATATCGTGCTCATTTATTATTCGTATCATTTCTGGATCTATTGATTGTCCTTCCCTTTTAAGTAAAATTCAATTTAATATACCCAATATGAGGCTCCGACAGTACGAAACCTTTAAATTTGGCTTCTCGAGAACCAACTATGGGGTGAATGCTCCGATTCCTAGGGCATGTGCAGATTTAAATATGCTTTTCAAGTCTTCTGGTGCTGATTTTACATGGCCGTATGGCATCTTAGTCAATCATCTTAAATCGTTCTTTTCTTAGTAACTACTAAACTATTGTACATTAGCTTAATATAGTCTGTAAGAATGTATACATTCAAAGACAATAAATAAATAAATTATTTGGTTTATTGTAATTTTTATCGCTTTTGGTACTGGTCATTAAGCAATGTATGTAAATCCTGGTCAAATTGTGAAACAACATACTTTATGTCAATGGACAGATGTATAAAATAAAGAGGAAAGAAAAAAACATTTTTTCATGATTTCGCTCTTAAGAAATTAAGGTTAAGATTCATTCATTAATAATGGAATAATAAGTCCGGTAATAAATTACCTAATACATAAATCTTAAGAGCGAGTGCAGCATTCTGTCATCGGCACAGAAAATTTTGTCCGATTAAATTGAGAGCGTCACAGTTTTCATCCTCCATTTCCATCTTATTTCTTCACAACTTTTCGTTTAATCTGCATACTCCTGCATACCTCCATTCCGCTCATTAAAAATCATTCACTGCTCATGAGCCAAAGAATAATAATCGATGTGATTTGCTCGCCAATATACCGTGAACTTAAAAAAAAAATTTAATGAGTTAATTATTTTGCGTCTACTGAAGTAAACTTTTTAAAGTTTTCTACAGTTTTTAACAGAAGTCTATACTCATTTTTGGCGAGTTTCCAATTCAATATATAGTAGGCTAATATGTCAATTTTTTACGTCAGACTTATAGTGAAATAAGCAAATAGTTTGAGGGGAAATAAGTTGCAGAAATTTCTCATTCTTTTCTCAGCCAACTTAGTTATAATCATTGTAAGAAACGTACCAGTTTAGAAACAAAATGGATAAGAAGCACCAGATGCCTCATAGCCAAGATGTGACCATCAAATGATTGGAAATGTACATTTCCATAGAGAAAGTACGCACACCAGCGACCGTCAACGGTTTAGCAAGAAACCTTCACTTTCGAATGCAATGCCTCTCACTTCTGCAGACAAATCAGTGCAACCTTCAGCCGCATTAAAATTTCTTCGCCAGACCAGCGCAAAGTGGCTCAGTTGGTATTATCATCTCTAGCAACCCAGTCTTCGATCAAGCGGATTGTGCATCCTAAGATGAAATCTGCATTTGAACGAAGAGAATGTGAGTTTATTGAGCCTTGAAAGAGGAATTCTTGAAGAAGCTGAGAGCAGAATACTACCCCAACTGTTTTGAATAATGGAAAACGAGCGTGGAGCATTAGAGAGTATAGATAAGATGTGCAAGAAATCCTAATAAAATGTGGCTCACCCTCATTCAGGATATTTAATAGCTGCACTTCGTATCCTAGTGTCCACAGATTGATTACACTGATCATCAGATGCATACAAAGCTTCCCCATTTGTTGGCTAATATTTTTGGGTATAGTATAGGCGAGAAAAATCCTTAAGGGGACAGATACCTGTAAACGGTCATATTTGCCCTGATTTTCATTAAAATTATTTAAAATGAAGAAGACAATATATTTTTTTCAAAATTGGCATACAGCTTATTTATACAATAAAACAATATACAATTTTTTTTTTATTTAAGTCATTTAAAATGTCGGATGCACACTCAATTCTTCCACGAAGGTCGTAGCGAGGCTTCTCCACCGGCAGGCATTATAGCATCGGCGTCAGTGACCTGAATACAAAAAACCAAAAATTTGTTGGCTTATTAATGTCATAATTTCTATATGAATTTAAAAAAAATGAAAAAAATGCATTTTGGGGCGAATTTTCTTACTATTTTTGCTTCGAAAAAATTATTTTTTCGAAAATTTTTCGATAACTTGTAATATCGTAAGAAAAAAGGGTGCAGAATTTCAGGGAGATCAGTCAATAACTTTTCGAGTTATCGTGTACGCCAATTCGAAAAATATAGTTTTGAGAAAAATGCGTCTAAAGTCGGCAACGTAACTACACCTCTCTTAGCGCTCAAACGCAAAGAATAGAGCCGTCACGGTTGACGATCTATAATATAAGAAATACTTAAATTTACGTTCTAAAAATTTTGTGACATATTCATAAAGGATTATATTAACATTTTATCATAAAAAACAAACATTTTTTTTCGAAATTTTACAGGTATCTGCCACTTAAACGTAAAGCTGACTGACCTAAAAAATTATAAAAATTTATTTCTGGAATTATAAAAGGCTAAAATTATTTTTTATAAAGAATTTTTAAACTTCTATTGCATATTTTTGAAGAACTAAACAAGTTTTTAGTTAGCAAGTTTTACTAAATTTCGCATGGCTTTCTCAAATATCGTAAAGAGTGGAAAAGTGGACTACTTAAATGCTTCGCTAGACTCTCGCATAGCATTAGAAAGTGTGACTCGATAGGGTTTTCTATGAAATCTCTATGCCTCTTTTTTTCCTAATGCTTTTGCCCATCCAAGTCAATTATAACTTCCCCACAACCACCCAACCTTCAGATTTTAGTTTTGTTTTTCTCTTTCGATTTGTGTTAAAAATTCAGCTTGGAGGGGGGTCTACAAAAACTCACTACAAACAACAAAAATTTTCACTTAACGGTAACGCTATGAAATCCATAAGGAAGAACATATAATACATAATAACAACAACTCCAAAGTTATGGTTAGCAGCAGAAAACTTAAAACAGAACAAAGTCCAAAAACAAAAATTTCAATAATAAAATGGATTAAAAGCGAATATCGTTAAAAACTGAAAGCATTCAAACAACAAACTAAAATAAATTCAAAATAACATAAATTTGTATGGCAAAAATAAAGCGGAAGCTAAGGCGGAAAGTTAAGACGAAGATGAGTAGCGTAGAAGCTGCGCAGCCATCCAGCGCCAACTACTGGAAAAGTATATATATACACACACATTCATATACACGTACATACATACATATATATATATAAATACATGTACATATGTGCGGACGTCTTTTAGAATCAAAGGGTACAGAGATGCCATAACAACAAGTGAAGCACTTAGCGCGAGCTTGCCAGAATAAGAACAACAGCAGCAGCGGCAACAAAAACACCATCCACAAGAATCTCAGCGCGTAAGAACAGCAACAGCACAGCAGCAAAGAGTAGCAAACAGTAAAAATAAAAACAAAAACAGCCATAAATTGGTGCCAGCTAGCAGCGGACATAAGTCAACGCGCCGTTGCTGTTCGTTCCAAGCATTGCTACTGGTTCTGTTTTTACTGGCGCCGAGGCACAGTGGAGCGCTTTCATATAAGCTGTCACGAAATATTGTAAATTTACTCCGATTTCGCGGAAATTTGACATAAGCGCTTTTTTCACTTAGAAAGACATTTGTATGAAATATGGTAAAGATTGGTTTGCTACCACGCCTACTTCCTCTAGTGGGCAGAAATGCTAATTATCAACTGATGTTGATGAAATTTTATTTACGCGTTTATTATGCCTGGAAAATTATAAATCTGAGAGGGGGACCACGTCCTCGTCACTTATGCGCAGATAATCTAATTACTGCCTAGAATGTTATAAATCTAAAAACAGACCATGTCTAAATCGTGATAAAATTTTATTAACGCACTTATTAGGACTATAGGCTCTAGGACTGTTCCACTATACCCTCCAGAATAGGCACAAAATAAGGACTCAATACCTATATATAATTTTTATGAAGTTTGGCAAACACCTTTATTTTACTAAGAAACCGCTTAATGACAAAAATCATTTACTAAACAATTTTCTATCCTATTAAGAAAAGGAGGTATTTAAAAAATTTATTGTTGAACACTTCGAATTTGCAACTTTGAGTTTTGACATTTTTTGCCACCTACGTTACACTGTGCGTCGGAGGCGCTACCAGCTGCTAGCACTTTGTATAGAAAATCTGAGTGGTATTTTTTTACGAACTAACTAACTGATTAAATTTATGAGACGAAAATAACTTCTTATGCTGCGAAAAACACGCTCACGCATTACATGCGCAGCACAACGGAGACAGCAGTTAAGGGCGTCATCACAGAATGAAGAATATAAACAATAACAAACATAAAGATTTTAATATTTGAACCAGAAAATAGTTAGTATCCATGATGATTTTACTAACAAGAAAGAGAAGGGGAGAGAAAAGGGGGCTATTTAGATGATTTAGGTAAATGGTTTTTTTTAGGTAAATTCGTATGTTTCTATAAACCGTGAAGCACTCAGACCCACTGTGGATACCCACTGTAGGGTTATTCAATCAATTAAAGAACCAAAACCTCTGTATCTATTTCTCTATCTGTATTTTCTTTTTAGTAGGAGGAAAGCGTCAAAACCCTATATGGACATTAGGGGTCTTAAAACCGAGCCCTCTTGTCTGAATGATTGCTTCTCCCGAAACCTTGTCGTTAAGTAATACGCCGGAAGACCGTTGTTGATTCAGTACCACAATCGGTCCGGTGTTCGTTTTGCAACGACTCTCCAGATGGCGTTGATTCGCCATCCTACTGGTTTATCGCACATTTGCATCATAAGGAATGAGTTGCTGAGATGCTCGCCAAAAGCCCTGCGAAGGTCTTCTCTTTCGGTGTCGAAGCGCGGGCACGGGAACAGCACATGCTTTGCACTCTCTGCTTTGTCAGGGCAGACCGGGCAAAAGAAAGCGTTATCCAAATTAAAGCAGTATAGATACTCTTTAAAACATCCGTGACCGCTTAGCAGTCGCGTCACGTAGAAGTCAACTTCCACGTGCTTCCTTTGATACCATTTCGCTATGTCTGGTATAAGTTTGTGCGTCCAACGAGCATTTGTAGAAAGATCCCAACGCTGCTCCCACTCTGTGACAGTTCACTGCCTCTCTTCTTCTTTAATAACACCGGGGGGCGGTACCTCTCGCACTAGATTATACAGCCTCTGCAGCTTTTTGGCCGAGAGTTCAGTAGGGACTTTCCCCGATATGAGTGCTATGGCATTGTCTGAAACCGTGCAATAAGCGCTCGCAACTCTGAGCGCGCTTCTCATTTCTTTCATACGCGACTTTTTTCGCATTTGCCCGGATCAGCGATGCGCATGTTATGACGAATGTGGTGACAATTGAAAGCAGCTGTCGTTTTTCCTCCCGAGGCCCTCCTATATTTGACATAAGTCTTGAAATCTTACCGTGTCCTAGCTGCGCTTTTTTGCTAACTGCCTCGAAATGAACCTTGAACATTATTTTTGAATCAATAATGGCTCCTAAGTACTTCAAGTATGGCTGAGACCTTAGGGAGTGCTCGCTTACCGTGATCGCGATCTTCTTGCGTGCCCTCTTTATGCTTAGCAAAACTACTTCCGAAATGGAGTCATCGCATATGGCTGTCAATGGCTCGAGACGTTTATCTACTACCTCCAGAGCGATATCATCAGCGTTTCCAACAATTGTCACTCCTGCGGGAAGGGCGATTTTAAGCACGCCGTTGTACAGTGCGTTCCATAGCGCTGGACCAAATACCGAGCCTTGTCATACAACGCCGGTAACCTTTATTGTCTAACGCAATTGTACGTTCCGTAGAGCAGCAGGCTACTGTTGAAGTAGTCAACAATAAGCGCCGCAAGCACGCCGAAACTTTACTGTTACAATAGCGCAAGAGTTGCCAAATCTCCATCTTCTCGAGCACGTTAGGATTCGCTTTGACAGCCGTTTTGAGAGTAATGTTGGAAACTCCATCCAGGCCCGGCGCTTCATAGTCCTCAATGCGATTTAATGAGGTGAGCATCTCTTCTGCGCTCACTTGCGGGGTGGCTTGATGATGATCGGTGATATCATTCGTGAATGTCTCTTGGGCAGCAAAAAGAGTGCTAACGACCATATCTGTCTCTATTTCTATATCTATCTCTATCTCTATCTCTATCTCTGACTCTATTTCTATTTTCATTTCTTTTTTTAACCTTCTCGAGTGCCACGTTTATTAAAATATGTATTGTCTTTTTTTTGGATGTGAAGATACTCACATTATTTTTATCAACTCTTTAAAAACATTTTACGCTCTTTCACTTAAATTTTTGCCTTTACCCATGACTTAAAGTGGATGAAGATACGAAACACCCTTTTGTGAGCATCCAAGCAAAAAGGTATAACAGGATGCGAAACGCAATTTCCATTTTTCACTCGAAGTGCTCTAAAATACAGTTTTCTGGCCGGCCATAAAAGGTTGGAAATTACCAGCGAATGAAGACATCCCGAAGAAATTTTTCGCTGCTTATCAGATATTTGCTATTTATCAACACAGCAAGCACGTATGTGTGTGTGTAGGTTAAAGCAATCAGCAACAAGAAAATGCAGAACAAGAATACCAGCGCAACAAAGCTGCGCAGAGTAGAGGTTCAACAAGTCAGCGGTGAATGGATTCACAATTACTTTTATTCATGCATACATACATATGTATATATATATATATACGTGTAAGTATTTAAATACTTACATATGAGTATGGAAGTTTGTTCAAATCCCTCTGCAATATCGCCTAAGATAGTGGTCAATGGTGCAGCGCTCAGTTGTTGCAGCTTCGGCTTTTACTATAATATTTACTGCAGCATTCTTTAACGATATCAGCTTGACCTTTAGTCATCAGCCAACAAAAATGTAAAAGTATATAATTTTTACTATAAATTGTTGTACACAATGATGTACCACTTTCCATACAAACAAATATTCTAAACTTTGCTCTGAGGACAGGCTGCGTCCATTTTGGATAACTTTCAATGCGTTTTTATCATTTTTATCCCATTTGATGGAAACTTTGGATTATATGGATTAAAATGAATTATTTTTTCTGTATAATATAATATTGTTAGGAGAGAGCAGGAAACAAGTTAATAAATTGAAGCTCAAGAATATTTTGGTTCGTATTGTATTCTTAATTGGCAAAAGCCCCAGTACGGCAGATTTTACTTATTTTTTCAAGGTATTTTCAACAATTAGAATGACTGAAAATATCTTCAACTTTGGAAAAGTAGTTTTTACAGATCAAACTTTTTCGTAGTGAATTGGTTTTTAATTACTTTTATACGGTTCTGGAGCGAAATTGCACCCATTTTAGTAAATTATAGATAAAATAAAAGCGCACATAATAAATATTTGTCAAAAGAGAAACACTCGACTTGTGACTCGAACTTGAAAGACCCTGTATCTATTTTGGTTACCGCAATCATCTTAATTATTAAAAATATGTTTTTTTTACCATCGAAAGTTCCCATATTTTTCGACTTTTTTTTTGGGTTTGCTTTCTGATTGAATACAGAAAAACATTGAACATTTTTTTATGCCACCGAAAATTCCTATACTTTTCGTCTTTTTTTTTTTTGGTTTTTGGTTTAGTTTCTAAATTCATCAGCCTTTGACTTTTAGTGTCAAGGCATGTTTGACTAAATGCTACCGTTATCACAGTTTTTATTGCTATTGTTTATGGATAGTTTTGCTTGCTGCTACTCTTTGCCAAGTGAAAACACTTTAAAGTTTTGTTCTTTCTTGTCCGTTCTTGCCGTGACGAAAGGTCTTGGAAAATTTCTGTCACAAAGGTTTATCAGAAAGGGTCAACAAATGTGAATAAGCACAACGAAATAAATGCTATCTAGTGCACGAGGAGAGTGAATTAAAAAAGAGCATACAGGCTACACACTCATACATAGATACATATGTACATATGTGTAATATATGAAGATTTATCAATACTAAGGCGACAGACATTCCATATGAAGTATTCAAATTTTCAAGCTAAGTAAGTCATTCTTGCAATATTGGCGCCACTGATAAGACTTAGGTATTAAAAGCTGGTTATCGAACCAAACGAAGTAAAGCAAAATAAAATAAAATTGAAGAAATTAAAATACATAAATTGAATAAAAAAGATAAAATTTAATAAAAAACACAAAAAAAACAAAATCTATTAAACTAAAATAAAATAAAACAAATTGAAAAAAAAAGAAATTAAAATAATATATATTCATTTTTTCTTAAAATAAATATAATGCAAAATAAAATATAATAATATAAAATAAATTTAAATATTTTTTTTTTGTTTTATTTATAAACAAAAATTTATTTTCTTTTATAAAACAATTAAATCAAGTAAAAATTAAATTTAATAAAAAAAAAAAACAAAATAAAATTAATTAAATTAAAGTCAAATAGAAGAAATTGAAATAGAATAAAACAAAGTAAATTTTTTACAATAAAATAAAATTGAAGGAGTTAAAATAAAATTAATTATATAATTTTAAACAAAATATTTTTATTTTAAAATAAATTAACAATATAAAATAAAGTACCACAGTGCAAAATGAATGACTTACGAAATAAAAAAATGTTATTGGTGACCTAAAACATGATGGTTTGCTTCCTAAATGGATTTTTTCAAAAATATTTTTTTCCAAATAGGTTCATATAATATTTCGAGATCCTACTATGAACACTACGAGACTTGAATTCTCGAACAGAAAGCTGTGTGCTTATCGTAAGTGCTTTAAACAGCGGATTACTTCTATTCATCAAAAGGGTATAAGGGATAATAGTGATGCCTGACACCTAAGCTAAACTGACGGTAGTACTCGAGCCACCGTGTACCAAGGGCTTGGTTGGTTGGGTGAAGTGGTGATTCTCGAAGAATCCAATTAGCGCTTCCGCACGATTTTTTTGCCAAATCGCTGCCAACAAGTTATACGAGTTATTCCTTCACGACTATATCCAGTCTGTGCGACTGAGAGCCCTCATAAGGTTGTTTACGTCTATAACAGCCAGCTCTTCAATGTTTTCAAAAAGCCGGTTTGCCAAAGGGGCTGCCTTCCATAGGACAAAGAATCCACAGAGGAAGTGGAAGATAGTTTCCTTTTTCCTCGGCTGATTACAACTCTGGCCAGTGTATATTATAAGAAATACCCATTTTGGCTGCCTGCTCTCCTATGGACGAGAAGCCAGTTAGCACTGACGTGAGTCTATAAGCGTCCCTTCATTGCATATTTATCAATGTAGATGTTTGTTTGTGGTCCATAACGTTGTGCTAACTTTGCGTGCCGTCTGGCCCCTCCATCTACGATCCGCGATTCGAAGGTATTAATGTAGGTATTAATGTTATTCATAGCAGATCCCCCTTTTGCCAGTTCGTCGGCTTATTGTGCAAAGAACTTAATCCTGATCATGTAAAAAAACGCTCGGTGCGAAAGATGGTATAAATAAAGATCCAGAAGCTACGTTGGCTGGGTCATGTCTTCCGAATAGATACAAACGCTTCGGCTCTGCAAGTATTCGATGCGGTATCAGCTGGCGGTAGCAAAGGAAGAAGAAGGCAAAAGAAGAACTCTTTTGCGTTAGAAAGATCAGGAGGATTTGGCTTCACTTGGTATGACTAACTGGCGCCGGTTACCACGAGAAAGAAACGGTTGGCGCTGTTAAGCTCGGCCAAAATCGCATAGACGGTTATCGCGCCAGTGGTTATCCCACCAATCAAGAAGAAATAGAGGAAGAAGTGGTGAAAATTCCTGAAACCTGTAATCTTTACAAAAAGATGCTCCCATATCGCCTAAGGACTACTTCGTAATAGTCATACGATTTTTTTTGTTCTCCGCGATCTCGCTGCCTCTCACTCGTCGCTGATTCATAGTCATTTAATAGACTCAGGCCACCTAATAAAGTAACCGCGCTAGTGACAAGTCTTTAGCCCGTTGAACCCTATTTGGTTGCACACCTAAGGCTCAACACCAGGCAAAAATAAGCAGATATGGCCAAATATCTGAAACTCAGTTGACCAGTCTTAGCATAAAAAACAAATACAAATGCGTAGATCTTTTATATTTCAGCCAACCCTCGTATTATTTTCTAAACATGAAATGTCTTTCGTTACACATTTATTTATATTTGTTTATCAATTCTTCGACGATCGTACCATTCCACAATTTCTTCTTGAATCGAGCTGTCCTCTTGACATCTGAGATTTTTTATATGTGGCAATGCACGTACGCCTATAAATATTTGTGATTTAATGCGTAATATGATTTTGGCGCCAGATCCATGCATATATACTTATACACACACACACATACACACATAGCATTCCGATTTCTTATTTCATTTAAATATTCCCAACTTCATGCCACTTTGCCTGTACGCCTATCAGTTAGTCCATGCTTCGATTCGTTCAATGTCTGCAGACTACAAAGTTTTAAGGTTAATTATGCTACGCTACACACATGCACTTATTTGTGGCCGAGCACAACGCAAAGTATCGTGGTCTATACGAAGGTCTGCTTCTTTAGTTTCGCTTCCACTGATAGTCCGAGCGACTATCTACCACCAGCCGGCATGGTGCGTCCAAAAGTCTATTTCCCTATTTCTTGTGCCATTATGACCTTTTTTTATTTTTAGTCTTCGTTTTGTGATTCTTCAGTACGCTCCACTTCCCCAATGCTTTGCTTGTTTTTATTACCGTTTCCATTTTTTTCCTACATTGGGTTAATCGGCATTGGTTTAGATAGAGTAAATATAGGCACTTGCGTGTGTGTGCGTATGTGTGCGTGTGTGTGACTCTGGTTTGTGGGGTCTTCCGTTGGTTATGCAGGCAAAGATTATACGATTGTTGTTGTTATTATTTTTATTGCTTTATTTCTTATATATTTTTTTTTTTGTGGTTTTGTCACCTTATCGATGCCATTGTTGGTGTATTTTTTCTAGTGTTGTGGTTAGTGTTGGCGTTTTAATTTGCGTAAGCGTGGCCGTGGAGCGATTTCCTTTACTTTTTCTAGACTTTGCCTATTTCATTAATTACTTAATTCTTAGGCAGTGCATTAATATTGTAGATATATTAATTATTTTTCGAAATCACACAAATCTTCTATTGTAGATTTTGCAATCTACGAAATAAGTTTTTTTGGGCCTAAGAAAATAAGCTTTGATGGCATTCGGCGATGCTCTTCAATTGCTGCAGTAGACTCTTAGAGAAAAGGCTTGAGTGATCGGTTGTTAAGTAATAAGATACATTTTCGAATTGAAATCTCGAAGATTAAAAATTAAGAAAACCTTTCCCGAAAGTGGTCAAATATCTGCATGCAATGGAATTTTTCAAAAATGAGAAAAAAAAATTGGTTCCGAACAATTTTATTTATTTGCAAATTTTTTATATTTTTTATTACATTTCCTCTTAACAGGTATATTAAAAAAATCCCTGATATTTTCCAACTCATTGAAAAATTGTCTACATAGTTAATCTTCGTCTGGATACCTCACATTGGCCATAGAAGCTACAAAATCGACTCTACCTCAACTAGGCAGCTTCTGCAGAAGGCATGTGCCTGCATGGCCATCTTCCGAACGGCACTGCCTATTGGACAGTGAGTTCTAAGATTACGCTTCTTTTGGCTTAACAGAGATTCTGTGCACTTATCAGTGAGAGTCGACCTCAATCTTCTGCAGGTGGACTAGTTTCGCCATACTTCATTTGCTGTTCTTACAATTTTCTCTAAAATAAGTGGTTACAGTCCTTTCCTGGCGTGGAACAAGGTTGCGCACTCTGTTTCCTACTTTTCATAACTGGTCTAGACATAGTTCTGGAAACGTGCCGCATAAACTGGAAGATAAATACAAAATTAGGTCCAGTTAGGTTAGTAATTCTTTTAACGAAATTCCTTTAAAGAAAGATTTTCAAAAAAGTCAAAAGACTGTTTGAAGCTTGGCCTAAAGTTAACACAAATAAGATCAATGCGAATCAATGTAAGCAACAGCACGAAATTCGAATTAGATAGAGGAATAGTAGAAGACATACACGAATTGGAGTGTCTCGGCTGCATTCTCACCCCTGACGGTGGTACAGCATCGGATATTCAGCGTAGGATCTACAAAGCGAAAAATACATTCGCTGGGCTATCCTAAGTTTGGCTAAATAAAGCGCTTAAAAGGATACTGAAAATTAGAATATTTGATGCCTGCGTAAAATCGGTTTTAATCTACGGCATTGGAACCTGACATTTGAAGCAAGATTCGACTAGAAAACTACAGTCCTTTGTAAAAGATGGGGTGATAGATGTGGCCGGGAACCATCTCTAACCAACGACTATGGCAATTGGCTAAGCAAATGCCAATTGAAAAGGAGATCATGCGCAAAAAATACTAATGGACTGAATAAACATTGAGAAAGAATCCAGACGAAATAGCGCACTCAGCTTGACAGTGGAACCCTCAAGACGCCAGATATAAGGACTGGCCAAAATTGACTTGACAGAGCTGTGTTAATGAGGAGGCCAGCAAATCATTTAGTGAATTAACATATCTTGCAAAAACCCTGGATTTGTGGAAATCTTTAGTAGATAGACTAAGTTGTTAGTTACGATGATTGTAATTTTGGAACATTTTAATAATAATAAACTAATAATAATGTTTGTAAGGGTTTTTTTTACGAGGAGGAAGCATCGAAAGCCTAACCTCGTCAGTGTGGGACTTTAACCCGAATTAAACCTCCTACCGTCGAAGTACCAATGCCGCCGGTACAACCGTTAAGTATTCGTCGGGAGGCGATTTGAGCATTAAACTCAACGTCCATTATTGTCCTGATGCAATACGTCGAAAGTAGCATCTGCTTGTTACGACCCACTGTTAAGATCATTTATGAGAGAGCCACCCCTGTCATAAGTTTCTATGTCCGGTGTCGTCAGTTTGCCTACATCCAAATAAATCAATCGAAAAAATGGTCCCTCCCACGACACGACCGTAAGTTAATATATCGCCTTCTCTCCATTTGTCTCAGATCATTGAGTATAAACGCTGACGATTTTTTAATACAATCCCATACTTCTTTAGATTGTAGCATGTGTGGAACAACATTGTCTGGTGTTATTGATTTTGATATTTTATTGTCCAAAAACTCTCGTTCTTTACCATATCTTTGGCAGTAAAAGAATATATGCTCCGCATTTTCATTTGCCTTGGCACAAGTTATTTGAAATATTCACCTCCCAGCTTTGAGCCGGTCCTACTCTTCTCTTAAGAATAGGAGCATCGTAAATGTTGTAATAGTGACTGCAGGTGGAAGTACATAGTCCACTAGTCTAAAAAGCTCCGGAATGCCAGTTATACTCTTACCGTGTCCGTAGCCCGTATTTGTTTGTTTAATGTTTGTCAAATAACTGCAGCGTTTTCCTTATGAAAACCTCTGCAAGGTGGTTCAAAATTAATCGTGCAATCTTGTTTTTTAATGGCTGTTTTATTAAATACAAAAAATTATTTTGAATGATGGGGTAATTAAATCTGTATATAGAGAAGTAGTTTTGGGTAGCATGCCGAGGGCCGGACACCTCTTTTACTGCCTTCACTGAAGGCAATAAGATTTAAGTAGTTACTGTGTCTCTACTCCTGGCTCTTACACAAAGCTTTGGGCTCTTAAACAATGTGTTCTCTCAACTCAGTCCAGCCAATATTCATAGAAGCAGCCAGTGAAACAATTTTGTTCTTGAAAGTGGAATATGTCTGGCTCATGACCTAATCTAGAGCACTATTCGTTGTTAGTGAAATTAGGTATGTCTTCAGGCCTTCTGATAAGCCCATGGTAACCAAGCTTCTAGTTGCACTTTGCACCTTCTGAAAATTTTATTGATATAAGCATAACGATTTCTGTGATCAAGCCCACCAGATATATGAACTGCATAGAGTTGCTTTTCGCTGGAAGATCACATCTAAGGTGCATAGATTTCCGACTACTTTAAGCTCGGCATTAGATGCACTGGTTAGTCTATCACCACTTGATGTTTTCATCCAAAGAGAGGCCTTGAAGGCCATTTGCAGGCTGAAACACAATGGGCCCCTGTCCGGCATTGGACAACAGAGTAGACATGGACTTCGATCCAACGATCCCCGCCATGCCCATTGACTCCATGCCATCCGGAGTCGTGCTTGACAAGAGATTTGAGGTCTGTTAGAAAAGTATCCGACTTTGTTTTTTATTTCTAACACCTGACAAATTTGAATTACGCGCGCTTGCATAAGCAAACCTGTAACTTTCCTGCACATGTGTGAGTTTTTCCCCACCTGTCGCTAGCGTCAGTTGCTGTCAAGCAGTGTGAACGTAACATGGTATTTAGTGCTCTCTTCGGTTTTTGAATACAAGCAAAATGACGGAACGATTGGAGCAGCAATTTTTACCAGAAACTGGGCGATAGCCAGGTGGAAACCATTCGAAAGATTCGGACGGCCTTCGGTGACGATACTATGGGTATCACACAGATTAAGGAGTGGTTCAATCGGTTTAAAAACGGTCGCACATCGGCGAAGAGCGATGGCCATCAACATGCCGAAATTAGCATGTCATTGCCAAAGTGAACGCTGTGGTGATGCGGGACCGTCGTGTGACTAGCCGAGAAATTGCAGAAGAGGTAGATATCAGCACTTTTTCGGCTCACTCTTGTGACACACATTGTGACCGAAGATTTGGCCATGAAGAGAGAGGCGGCTAAATTTGTGCCGACGCTGCTGACGGCGGAGCAAAAGAAACTTCGTGTTAAAGTCTCACAAGACATGCTGGACTCCATAAACAGTGATCCTGACTTCATGAACACCATTATCACTGATGAAGAGTCCTGGGTGTACGGGTACGACCCAGAAACCAAAATGCAGTCGTCACAGTGGAAGCATTCTACGTCACGAAGACGTATTCAAAAACTGACGAGAGCACTAAATAGCATGTTATGTTCACACAGCTTGACAGCAACTAACGCTAGCGAAAGGCGGAAAAATTTCACACATGTGCAGGAAGGTTACATGTGCGCCTAAGGCCAGGCTGCGCGCAGCCCTTCAACCACTTCAAGAATAGTCGAGTACTGTAAATCCAGATTAACTATGTAGGCAAGCATAATATGATATCCTGATGTTAACATGGGTCCCGGGACACGTGGATATCGCGGCTAACGAGATCTCTTACTCATTAGCCAGAATGGGCTGTGAGGCCAACTTCCTTGGTCCGGAGCCCGTTCTACCACTACCTTTTGCAGCCATCAAAGCCACGGTTAACAAACGTGCACTCTGCCCAGCATATGGAGAGGAAGATGAGGCGACGGATCACTTTCTGGGCGTCTCCACCGCCGTCGCTCGATTCAGGCTTGAGGTCTTTGGCACTCATGTGTTAAGAAGCGACCATCTCTACTCAGATTTATTCGGAGGTGGAGTAGATGTAAAGAAAATTAGAAAATGAGCCCGAGTGCAGTGCAGTGTCTGAGTGCTGTACTTGCTAGTCTGTCCGACAAAAAAAAGTGCATAGAACTTCAGAGTCTCATCTCAACTATTTGCTCTGAATATCAATTCAAGAGTTCATCAACCGCAGGACAAAGCTGAAAAGCTGCATACAACAGACAATAGCGGGCCTAGAGAACTGTAGTGTCAATACCCCGAAAATACTGTAGCGGCTTCCTATACCAACGCTTCCCCCTTTTGTCAATCCCCCTCAAATACCTTTGGGCCTGCGAATGCAATAATTTTATGAATTGCAATAAATTCTCGTACAAATTCCATGTCAACTTTAGAGCAAAATCTGACAGAAATGGCAAACTGTGTATATACCTTAGGCTAACATACATATAAATACATACATACATACACATGCATATAAGAATGTCTGCTTGTGCTCGTATTACCATTATTCACTGACAAATTTCAATCTGTGCGCTTAATTTTGTGAAAATTTATGCGAAAAATCGCAAAATGAGTGGTTGAAGGATGGATGACCAGATGTGCGCCATTTGCACGGCAATAAAAAACGCGCGTATGACAAAAATTAATCTTTTTGTTGATGAAAATTTTCACAAAGTGCGCTATGCGCCAGATATGCATATGCAGATGTACGTATGTATGTTTGTACATAGATATGTAAATTATAATAAAAATGAAAAAGTTATAGTGACCGCCGCAGGAATGTGACAGCTAAAGCTTTATTAAGCATCGGCCGTAATTTATGTGACAATCGAGATGCTAAGTGTGGCGATAAATGCGGTTGAAAATCAGCAGACGGACAATAGCTGGTGGGCAAAAACCAATGAGAGGGAAACGAGTGGAAGAGACAGAGACGGTGCATGCTAAGTAGACTAACGTGGTTAGGATAGGGGAGAGAGAGAAAGAGAGAGAGAGCGAGCGAGGGAGAGAGAAAGAGGTGACTTGGCAGTGCAGAGGCCAACCACCCGCAATTTATGTCGGTTAATGCTGCTGTTTTTTATAAATATTTTTTCTGACAATTTCAATTTATTTAATACTTTTGAAGTGTATTTTATTTAATAATTGCTAAAAGGAGATTAAAGCGTTTTAAGCAGATCATTATAAATTGTGAGCATTTCGTAAAATATAGAGCATTAAAAAATTATTTGGTAATTATTTTATTTTATCAAAGAATTATAAATACATAAACTCTTAATTGGCACTAATCAGACATTATTTAAGGGGGGAGCCTGCTTTAGAGGCTTCAAAAAATCGATTTTTTCGTGGATTTTTTTAGGAAGAAAAGAAATATTCGATTGAAACGAAATTTTCAGGTTTTATTTTAATATATTTCAACAGTCTTCTTGAATTTTTTCATCAAAATATATGTCATATTATGCCTGGTACAAGCATTTTGCCGAAGCGCCTCGAGTGTGCATGTGTCGTCCGGCGGGAAAGATGCAGGTCGCAATTTTCATCTGAAACCAAAAACCCAAAAAAAATTTTATTTTAGTATAGCACAGCTTCTAGTTAAACCAAGAAAATTAAACAAAAAGTGAGAAATTCAAAAATTTTTCGCTAAATAAAAAAAAAATCATTTTTTTGGAAAAACAAATTCACTTTGGATTGTTTAAAAAGTGGGTTAATCATAAATTTCTTAAGGTTTTTTAGGTTCAACTAGAGGAGAATTTAATTCCAAATACAATCAATGTTATCTCGTTTCGATAGGACGTCTAACTTATTTCCTATCTTTCCCGCCAATTAGGAAAAATTGTAAAAATAAAAAACCGAGAAATCGCACTTCGAGCGATCCGGCCGCTCGTATACCTGCTCGACGCTTGCTCACAATCTCTTCTGTAACTCCGAAAATATTTTGAATTTGCTTCTGAAATTTTGAGGACACATTCTTGGATAGTTTGGGAAGACATTTATGCAAAAAAGAAATCGATTTTTTTAAGCCTCTAAAGCAGGCTCCCCCCTTAATAATTAACATTTGTAAATAAGCGCAGAATTATTGTTGTTGGGCTTCTGCGCTATTCGACCAAAAGAGATATATTAAGGAAGGATTTTTGAGGTACCCTTTTTAAGGGGATACGTACGTCTAGAATTTTCAAAAAATCAACGTCTCTTTCAATATTTCGAAAGTATAGCATCTTAAAAATATACTGTGAAATTTCCATGCGGAAATTCCCAATATTATAGCTTCTACAGCCCATTAACTAGGGAGAGAGCGGTGCGCGCGCTCTTGCACCTAAAACTTTAAACTCGTTTTTCTCGAAACTACTTTGTCCGGCACGGTCTTCATGATAACTAATACAGTTTTTAATATTTTTTCATGCGGTTTTTTTAAATACTCGAACATATTTTCTCTAAAGATTTGATTTTTGATATTTTTATTAAAAAATTGTATAAACATAATTAAAGTGTGACATTTATGACGTAAAACGCATACTTATTTTGAAAATAATGTAAATTAAAAAAAAAAATTTCGAAATTCAAAAATCAAGACTATAACTACAACTTTATTTTTCCAGATATTTTTTTTTTACTTTTTACAGATCCATTAACTTTTACCAGGAGAAATTATGCAAACCGTGGACCAACTTTTTTTTTCATTGTATTTTGGGTCACGCGATTTTTTATATACATACTAATTTTTGTAATTAAAATAAATTTTTTTATAAATTTTTTATAAATTTTTTTTATACTTATTTCTATTGTTATCCCTTCAAAACAGTTTTCTTTTAGTGCATTTTTGGCCCTGCTGGACATATGTAACCCCTTAAGTTTTTATGCATTTTATAAAAGACAAAAAAGCAGCGATAACCGCTAGGCAAAAATTAACTAAAAACTAGCATCCAAATAACTAAATATTTGCCCGTGAGATAAAATCATCACTGAGAAGCGCACGCCTGCCCGCGGCGCCTCCTTAAACAACGCTCCATCCAAAATACCACCACCCAATACTCTCACCACTCCACTTGTACCTCACCCTCACTTCCACATCAATAGCAACCAACCGCTGACAGCTGCTTTCACCCGCAAGACTGCGCATTTGACAGCCATTCAGCACCTTCTGCAATGACTCTGTAATACATCTTCTTTGTCATCGTCATCTCCTTCGGTGTGCTTATCTTTAGTATCATTACGTAAACGTCAATTTGCTGGCTGTCGCCACATTCGAAGGCAAATTACAAGTTTCAAGTTGATTGACCTTTGGCAGTGACGCTGGTGAACTCGCCAATTTCACTGACAAGGGCAGGCAGCTGCTTCCTACACTTTTACAAAATTACATACATACTTGTTGTTGTATATTACATGTATGTATGTGTATGCGACTGACTGACCATTGCCGCGCTGTATTTGGCAACGCTTTCACTGTCACTGCCATTTTTGTGCTAACTGTCACCATTATTGTCATTTGCTGTCAAAATATTTGAAAAGCTCCGGTCATTTGATTGCTCGGGTGGTTGGGTATATATTACAGACATATATCGCTCGTAAAAGAACAAATGTTAGCATCAAACATATACAAGCACAGACATGGCCACTGCAATATTTATTTTCATAGTAGGGAATTAAGTGTCGGTTGTTAGTTAGTGCTTTTTTTTTTTTTTTGGTACTCATGACTCAGGTGGTTATTTTCCCATCGGAAAATTATAAATCATAGCTGTCGGGAAAATGAAAACAGAATTACAAATTGTAGGAAAAGAAAGCGGTTTTAATGGGTGGTGTGGCAGGAAAAGGTCAGAAATGAATATTAAAAATAAAAATTTTAAAGCACAGCTGTCAAACCATAGTTATCGATATCGATAAATCTTATGAATCTAAAAATCAAAATACCCGATATATCTTGCCTTCTAGAGACCAAAAGAAAACGCAAAATATATTGTTCTTATTGCATTCAGAATGGTTCAAAAGATTTTGGTGACCTGTTACTCGCTATTAGAGGAAAAACAAGTGAGTTTCGATCGATTTTCTCCTCCTGGGCCTAACTTGGTATAGTCGAAAGTTCGTAGCGTTTTTACCGAAGACTTCTGTTTGAACAAAAACCAATAATTTTGTAAATAAGTTGATCAATTATATATTCGCCGTTGCTGTTTACAGGCTCTTCCCACATCTCGACCAATTTGTAAATGCCTTTCCGCCAAAAATCGCCTAGTCTGGTGTCAAAGAAGTTGTTGAGCCAGTTTTTAAGGATCTCTTTGTTATCGAATGTAACGCCCTTCATATGGTTTAACAGGGAGCGGAAGATATGTATAATAGTCGGTCGGTGAAAAGTCCAGAAAAAATGGCGGATGTTGAAGAACGTCCCATTCGAACTCTTAGAATGCGCCTTTGAGGACTTGTGCAACATAGGGCCTGACATTTTCGTGAAAGAGTATTGTTTGACCATGTCGATCAAGTCCTTTCGGTATCATTCACGTGGCAATGTAGAGCTCCTTGTTGATCGTGACGTGGACCCTCACAGCCCGACCAAACACATATCATGATCTTCTTTGGATGAAGATCTGGCTTGACTCTCCGCTTACGCGTATCTCCTGAAGCCACCCACTCCTTTCTTTTCTTCATATTGATGTTTAGGCGCCATTTCTCATCTCCTGTGTTGATTCGGTACAAAAAGCGTTGTTTATCACCGGCATGTTGCTCGATGGCGGACGAGATGCTGAGAAGCACTTTGAAGGTGACTTTCTTTGTTTTTTTCGTTGAACTCGTGAGGCACCTAAGCTCCCAATTTTTCGGTAAGTCCCATTGAATGAAGGTGATTGAGAATCGTTTTATGGTCGCAGCTCATTCTTTCCACAAATAAACGACTGGTTTGGCGATTGTTCTTCTTCAAAAGTGATTTGAGACGTTCTTCATCGAATTTAGAAGGTCTTCCGCTGCGGGTCGTCGACGTCAAATTTGCCATTTTTGAACTTTGCCAACCATATCCGTGCTGTAGACTCACCTATGACACCTTCTCCATACACCTCGCAAATGTCCCGCACTACTACGGAAGCTTTTTTTTTAAATAATTCAAAAATAAAATTAACATAATTCTGTAAAGCAAAAGGAGTTCTAACGAATGAATTCTTACCCTTTGCCAAACAGCAAACAAATCATAGTAAAATAAAAGAAAATATAAAAACGCTATGAACTTATTCCCCAACGCAATATTTCAGTTTTCGCATCCAAACTAATTCTAAAAGCAAACATTTTAATGAAGGGCTTTAGTGATCTTTAAGGTACGATAAATTTTTAATGACAACAATAATTTTCCCATCACTTTTTTTGTTTGTTTCATGGTCGCTTAACAAACTCAGAACCTTTCTAAACAGCAAACAGTCGCATATTCCGCACCAACAAATTCACAATTCCTGAGCCAATGTGCATATTTTAATTTTTATTTTATTAATTTATAAATAATTTCTATTCTACCACTGATGCACTTTTTTGCTAAATGCCTTCGTGATCCCTCTAAACCGGCAATTAGCCACTTATGCTAAATACTTAATAATAATTCTTGAGATTCCGCGCATAGCCATTGTTGTTAAACGGTCACACGCAGCTATAAATGCGCAATCATAAGCATTCATGCATACATACTTAGATACGAGTGGCGTTTAATATACAGGGTAGGGTAAAATTCAGCATCGAATTTTATTTTTGTTTAACCTTTTTTACTAAATGAAAACACAAATGATTTTAAGTGCCCAAAATCTTTATTTTGACCTTTACGGGCTTCATTGCTTGCCTCTTTGCTTACTGCAGCTGTCCACTTTACAAGTATCAATAATGATTGGCGTACGAGGCCATTTGCAAAAATTATTAAAATTTTAATTTTACGCCACCTTGTCTCTGCAGCCCACGGTATGTACTTAGGCTATTAGCAATCAGTACCTAGTTACTAAAAGCCATAATCGAAGTTGCCCACCGAGCCGTGTTTAAGTGCACCTCTGATCTAAGAAAAAAAAATACAACGTGAGATATTTGCAAAGAGATGACAGAGCTACTACAGGATCCTAGGACTTCATATACTACAAAAAACCTGTGAACTACAGATTGCCAAAGAAGCCATTGGAGTAAATTTGTTGAATACCATAAATACTCACTCCGCCCAACACGCAGCGAACACTCGTGAACTGCAAACAGTTTTTAAAATTTTCCAATTAATCATTAGACTTTTAACCTTAAATCAATGAGATTTGTAACCTTGATCAAAAATGAAACACGGATGTGTCACTGCAACCCTCAGACCAAGCAAGAGCCAACTCGATCGATAAAAAAAAAAATTGATACTGAAGAAATTCTAAGACAAAAACTCGACGTCTAAGTTAGTGGCGGCCAATTTCTGGTATAACGAAGGAGTATTAAAGATCCATTACCTGTCCAAGGAGAGTAAAATAAATAGTCTATTATAGACTACCTGAAGCAGCTACAAAGACAAAAACGCGACAAATCGGCGCTCGAAGACAAGACACAAAAGGAAAGAACTTTTCACAAATCAGTCACACAGCGCGGGATCAATGGGATACAGAGAGGCTTCTCACCTACCAGTTAGTTTAGAATAAACTACCCGATTTTTCACTATATTTGCTTATATATGCAGCTCTCGAGTAGAACAGCATCAAGATTTACGCCACAAATATAATATATAGAAGGATGAGCGCGGCCAAAAACCTAACAGAAGTGTACGGTGCACAAGTGCAATATGACTTTGGAGTCCGAGCACACGACAATTGAAATACTAAATGAAATACCTGAAGAAAACGTGGTTAACACAGATTACATGGTTACCCTCAAAGGAGCTAAACTCACTTGGATGGTAACTATACATTAAGATATCATTATTTAAAATAGGAAATATACACAAAAGGAAAAAGACTAGTGAGATATTTGAACAATGGTGAATAGCAGTAATGGATAGCATTTTGCTACACGGGTATGAGAAAAGTCCGCCAATGACTAATTTGCATGTCTCAAAGCTGCTTGAAAGCTGAGGGTACGTGTAGATAGATACCTGAATTTTAGTTTCACGAAAGCAAAGCAGCTGCTTCTTCGCACTTTAAAGACTACCCCAAACAGAGCGCTGGATGTGCTAATAAATTTTCCTGCACTAAACCTTGTAGGGAAACACCTCACCGCCACCTCGGCTCTTAGGCTTAAAAGTATGGCGCTATGGAAAGACCGGTGGTTTGGTCACGCCTCTATTTTGCACACTCTGAACAGTCACAAACTAGACTATTCAATTTCTAGACTCACCTTCGACAGACTCTTCAAGACGAGCATACCGTCAAGAAGAAAGTGGCAGAATCCAAGACCATCGAGAGAGGGGGAATTAAATTTCTATGGTTTAAGCTTGACTATGGAATATATTCGAAGGAATTAGGACGAGAACTATCCATGCGTCGCAGCCTCTATCAAGCAGCAATTCTAGCTATAAAAGAAGTGGTTGCGTATCTAAATACGAGTGCCATAACAAAAAATACTATAAATATATTCTCTGATATCCAACAAATCAGTTATACTTAGATCAAAGGCTGCATAGGAATGCCGGAGAGTCCTAAATGATATTAGTGTCGTATTCAGGGTCAGCCTTATTTGGGTTCCGGGATATTGAGGGAAATTTTAAAGCCGATGAAGTAGGAAAGGTACTATTCTTCAACGACTCAGTGATGGAAGTACAATTGGGATACTTATGGCCACGAACAAATTAATAATTAAGAATAAAAATATCCAAGAGGCCAATAAGGCTTGGAGAGATGACAGCACATGCTTGCCAACTAGGTTACTATGGCGGAAAATAAACAAGAAAAACACAAAGGAACTGCTTAACCTTTAAAGAGAGCATATCCCGAAGGTTGTGGCTTGTATAACCGGTCATTGGCTATTTGGCAGACATTCCTTGAAGCTAGGAGTTTTCTCCCATGAATATTGTAGAAGTTGTAGAGATGACGAAGAGTCAGTTGAGCACTTCCTTTGCAATTATCCTGCCTTTGCAAAAATCAGAGCAGGTTGTCTAGGTAAATACTTTCTCAACTCTCTTACAAGACTGTCTGTCCTGGGGATAGGACTAACCCTGCGCTTCATAAGAATCACAAAATGGAAAAAAATAAATGAAGTTTCCGTGTCGTAAGTGAGTTGGTCGTACAGACCGACTACCACTATAACCTAACCTAACTTAAGCATAGCAGTTGCTTAGTAGGTGCCACAAAGAGCTCACCTCAAAATCTTTAAAAGAGCCAATGCAAAGTAAAAGAAGCTCGGGAACCATTGCTCAGTGTCCGGTTAAAGTACACACCACTATTCCGCCAAACACCCAAAAAGGGTGTAAGCGAGAATTATATATATATATATTGAGAGTAATGGTTTTGTTAGCTTCAGATGTTTCCCTGAACATCTCCGATTTTTAGAAATTTTGTTTTTACTTTTATAAAAAACATCAAGATTTTGGAATAGCCGTGGTAGGTAGGCAGGTAGAAGTTGCAGTCGGTCTTTAAACGAACTCACTTGGACCGTTGCCGATCCATTGTAATGCATTGCAATTTGCCTGCTAGTTCTCGTTAAACCATTTTCTTTTAAGTGCAAACCCATTGATCTGGCTGACACTTCTTGCTGATCCCTAAGGTCATCAGTAGCATTCAAGAACGATGAGCCAAAGTGTCTAAACCTAGTGGCATGCCAAGCGAGACAGTAACAGAGAAGTGATACCTGACAGACTCTTTCTCCTCCTCGTTCTTGCAGCTGCTGCAATAGTCGAAATGAGGTACACTCAGTCTTAGAGCATGTCGACTATGAGATAGGGACGTTTTTCCTATACCGATTAAGTAGCACCTTTGAACACCTGACGTCTCATTTTGGCAAAATTCTTTTTGTAACGTTACATATCAATCTATCAACCCATCTCGTACAGGCTGAAGTGATAATGCGGCTTGTACCACACAGTTTGTAGGTTGAGAGGGGTATACCTCCAGGCTCCATACCAAGTGGCAGTGCCCTCTCTCGCTAATTTGTCTGTCTTATAATTCGCTGGTATATCACTATGCCCTAGCACCTATAACCGATGAATACCGAAATACATTTCGCCATATCATTAAGAGGTGCCCGATATTTGCGAGGAGTGATGGAATTAGTGACAAACCCACCAAGGGATTTAATCGCGGCTTGGTTACCAGAGTAAATATTGTCTTCCCTAAAGGTACTCACATTTTTGCCTAACCAGACAGCTATCACAGTAATGGTTATAATCTTTCAGGAGCAGGCTAAGCCATTGTCGATGTGAAAAATATATCTCGCCCGAGGTAGGCTACATAGAAAATTGAAGCGTTTAAAACCAAACTTTTCTTTCTGCACGTGCCTTAGGCCGCGAATCTATCAAATACCGCTCGTGACTGCATGCAACGAAAACGTATGTGATGCGCATCGTCCGTTCGCTCATCAATAAATTCATCTTCAATTCAACTCGCTAATTCATTCGGCCATGAAATATATTAAAATTTCACATAACTAACCAAGAGAGTTCTTGTAAGTGCGCACATATGATCGCACATGCATATATACACACAGACTCGCACTCAACAACAAAACTTTTATTATGGGTTCTAATGGGTTCCACATACAAACGGCTCTTCTACCACCTCCAGCGCTTGAAAAGAATTCTATGCTCAAGTGCGAGTGCGCATATTGGATATGAGAAACGCAAAATACGGTAATGAACTGTGCACAAGTCAAGCAGCTCAGCAGCGTTTTAGTAAGTAAGTAAGTAAGTTAATGCGGCAATTTTATTTATGCTTGGCTATTGGTTTGACTTTGACTTCCTCATTCTCGCATAACGGCCGACTGGTGGATATTTATTACAACGCACTAATATTTGCATAATAAATTAGAAAAGTCGCAGGGCCAGCAGAGTAGGTAAGTTTACATGCCAGCAGAAGTCGATATCGAAGTCGCAAGTGGAGCTGAATGGTAGTTAAACTAGTTCACAAATTAAGTGCGAAATGACAACAAAAGTTGCTTGAAATATTTATTTTCATGTCCCGTCTTGTTTTGTGTTTTTGACTAGAGATGGGCGCGCGATTTTGGTACCAAAGGTATTAGTAAAACAAAAACATAATAATAGTAATAATAATCACAAACGTATGATAGTTGAGCGAGTATTGGTTTTCCAACGATACGGCACAGATTAGTCTAATAAAAGTTTCATCAATATCCTACTTTAACACCTTGGCTGCCATATTACTTTTTCCGAAAAATAAAAGTTAACACTTTGACTGCCACAATGTCTTTTCAGAAAAATAAAAATTCCACCAATATCCAACTTTAACACTTTGACTGCCACACTGCTTTTTCTGGAAAATAAAAGTTTTATTAAAATTCAGTTTTAACACTTCGACTGCCATGATGCCTATACAAGAAAATAAAAATTTCCTCAATACTCCACTTTAACACTTTGACTGAAAAAGGGCTTTTTCAGGAAAATAAAAAGTTCATTAATAACGAAGTTTTACACTTTCACTGCCACGAATTTTTTTCAGAAAAGTTTCATTAATATCCAACTTTAATACTTTGACTACCATAGAGCTAGAGGTAATTAAAAATTTCATGAATATTTAACTTTAACACTTTGACTGCCATAGTGCTTTTTCAGAAAAATAAAAATTTCATTAATAGCCAACTTCAACCCTTTGACCGTCAAAGTGTTTTTAAAGAAAAATAAAAGTTTCATCAATATACAAATTTAACACTTTGAATGCCATAAAGGTTTTTAGGTATTTAAATATTTCATGAACATTTAACTTTAACACTTTGACTGCCATAGTGCTTTTTCAGGAAAATAAAAATTTCTTTAATAGCAAACTTTAACACTTTGACTGGCACGGTGCTTTTTCAAAAAAATAAAATTTCATTAATATAATAACCTACTTTAGAATAACCTTTTTTAGAAAAACATAAGTTTCATTGATATCCAACTTTAACACCTAAAAACCAAGAGATTTTTTCAGAAAAATTTTTCGGACGAATAAAAATGTAATCCAGAAATATTTCATTAATAACCAAGTTTAGTACTTTCATTGCCATAAGATTTTTTTACAGAAAAAAAAGTTTCATCACTAGCCAACTTTAACACTTTGACTGCCAAAATGCCTTTTCGAGAATATAAAAGTTTCTTTAATATCGAACTTTAACACGTTGACTGCTGCAATATTTCAACTGCCAGTGTGGTATTTTTTGAAAAAGGGGTTCCATTAATACACAATTTTAACACGTTGCCTGCCAGTGTTTTTTTAAGATAGTGGGCCACTCTTAAAAATAGTTCATTCTGTTTCCACAAAGGCCCTTTATGGCACCCAGTAAAGACTACCCCTGCCATATCCCTAAATTTACTTAACGGACAACGAGACTGTACCTAAACTGTCCCGAATCTCAAAGAAGTGGCTTCTCAGAAAACGCTAATTGGTCATTACCTCTTCGCTATCCCTACAGCTCTTACAGAAGTCCCTACACGAAGCTCCGAAATTGCTGCCATATGTCTAGTAGTGTAATGTCCCATAATTATTCCGCCGAGAGCCGTATATTCATTATTAAGGATCTCAGTAGGTTCTGCGTTCTTCCTACCTCAAGCACTAGTCAAAGTGAACTCGATATTCTACAAGGTCCAGATTAGTTCACCTACTGTTAGTACTGTTAGTAGATGCTTCTCTAACCTTTTCCTGTTCAACTTTCAAGAATCCAAAACCAACAGGGTTTTTCTACTTAGATTAGTGTTTCCTCGCATACTCCTCCAGTACATCAGTTTTCGCGTCAATTCCTAGATCTCAGCTTGAAAATCGCTACAGGAGTCTGAAAGTCTGCACGCTTCCTTCACTGATAGTTGCTAGTAGAATACAATGTTTTTTTATAGCCGTCTGTTAAAACTAAGACCTGGACATCGCTTGGAATGGTTTGGGACTGCTAGCCAATTCGGTCTCTGAAAGCGCATGAGTTTCTTAAGTTTGGAAACACTGTGTCTTAGTCCCAAAAATCTTGTTGCTGAATAAATCGTGTCTGGCTGCAATGCTAGGAAAGGATTGGCAGCAGCTGACAGTTATATGCTGATTCCGTATCGAAATTTTGTCGTTCTCAGTCGAATGCACGACTTTCCTTTTATGAAAGAAAATCAACGAAAAATTTGAAGTACTCCAAATTTGCACTTTTTTATACCAAAATCCAACGGGGTATGAAACTGCGTACCCAAATTTTTTTAATTCTTATTAAAAAGTTTGAAATTGGGTTTGATGAAAATTTGGCGAATTTTTACATGTCTTGTACAAAGTTTTAAACATTGATTTGCGAGATATTTATTGTAGAATATTTATATAAAAAATGATAAAATTAAAAAACAAACCACAAAAACGTAGTCAAAAGTGGGCAAAATATCGTCGTTCTATTACATTAGCCATGAGTATACAATATTTCAAATAAATATCTTATAAATAAGAGATTCATCATTAAGTAGTAAATTAATACGTGGTTTATAAGATAATATTTTAAATTCCCAAAATGAATAAAAAAATGCTAAATATTCAAAGCTTTTTTCCAAATTTGCAATTCACGGGCATCAGTTCCCATTTCATTCTTGCTTTTAACCCAACCAAATGTGTCTAAGCGTCTAGAATAACATACCTGTATACCTGCATACATACATACATACGTGCATGCATACATACATGCACATCATACAGATATGCATACATACAGACATGCATACATACAGACATACATACATACCCATATACGAGCACTGAAATGAAAGTGAGAGTTGTCAAAGAATGGACGAAATAAATTTTGAATACCTTTTCGACGCATTTGCATAGAATATTAATTATTTAAATGAGCGGCGACAAGGTGAACCAGCAGTGAAAAGAAGAAAAAAGAGAACACAAATCAGTGATTACTTTTGATGAAAAGCGAAAGTGGAAGTAGCGTACCAGGAAATGGCTAAAGGTGTTTAATAATGGGAATATATGCAAAGTAGCGAAATAAGTAAAGTAGAAAAGGCATGAAGGCAATTGATAGGGTACAAAAAAAAAACAAAAAACAAATAAAAAAGAATGTATTATAAAAATAAAAAAATTGTGAATTTTCAGTTGGCAAAAATAAAAATAAAACTAAGAGGAAAATGAAAAATAAATTGCGAATTAAAAAAAACACTAAGTTGAAAAAACCCAAATAATGATCACTGGGCATAAAGAATTAAAACGGTGTTGGGCGATAGTAATGGTAATGGTAATGGTTGTATGAGTAAGGCTAAGGCCTTTATGCACTTCGATCAAATTGATCTATTTTGCGCCCCCAAGTGCTTAATTTAAATTATTTAGTATTGCGAGGAATCAAACCAGCTCCTTAGGAGGGAACATTTGTAAGTTTTCCTTCTCTAGTACATACGAGCCCAGAATTCTGTATCTCCCGTGAGCTAATGCTTTTCGAGATTGGTGATTAAGTGTTCCATGGACTACTCTTCATCACAGCAGAACCTGCAAAAACTAGTGCTAGATATTCCTTTTGTATTGAAACGCAAGCAAAGTGGGCTGTAAGTGCTCTACAGAGTAAACTGAGGCCCTTTTTGTCTAGAGTTAGAGCAGGTTTTTTAGCGGCAGACTAATCACCTACCCTGTCAGAAATCAAATAGATTAACGAAACCAATGCAAGACAAGTCTTGTCGAGGCGCTATGCTCCCGAGAGGAGTGAACAAGGCAGGGAAAAAATAGTAGATTTTGTACTGTTGGTATTAGAATTGAGAAGCTTTTGGGAATGATTAAGACCATTTAAGCCTTTCCTGTATTCCTTGGTTTTTTATATGGGTTCATTTTTTGATTTCCTATTTTAGGCTGTTTTGGTTAAAGCCCAAAAATTAGGTTGGTGCAATAAATGGCGCTTTCGGCCACTTTTTTGACATAAAAGTCTGCCTTATCGTATTCTTCGAGTCCCTCAAGTCCTGATACCCAAACTCGGGAGACCTGATTAAGAGTCGCCGGTTTGTTGTGAGTGGATTTTTACACTCTCTAACGACTTTTGGAATTAAACGTAAAGCTATTCAAGGCTTTGAGAGCTGATTGACTGCCCGAAAGTATTTGAATTTTTACTTTTTCGAACCCTCTTTTCGATACGATTTCCACTGTTTCCATAATAACGAAAAGGTCCCTATGGAAAATTGTAGTATCTGTATAAAGATTGCTGTGCTCTAGGCCCCACTTTTCCTACTCCTATCCCCTGGAGAGTTTTGGATTCATCTGTATAAAATTGAGTCATTCTGGGTCATGCTCAACCCTGTTTAGGATATTGAGGTGTCCAGTAAGATCTGCTGGTTTACATTTTTTCTTTCATATGAAAGGAAAGTGCCTGCATAGCAGTTTCCTCTTGGCTGATGGTTGGTCCAAAAGCGTTAACAATCTTCCGTGGCTTTTGGAGGCAAGCGTTTTTGTACTATATTTGATTAATCACTGCTTCCAAAAACCCAATCACACTCAATTATTTAAAAAAATAAATAAATAATTGGCGCGTACACTTCTGTTAGGTTTTTGGCCGAGCTCCTCCTCCTATTTGTGGTGTGCGTCTTGATGTTGTTCCACAATATATTTTTATGAGGAGCTTTTTCATGCCGAGGGGCGACCGCTATTAGAAAAATGTTTTTATTAATTTTGCTTTCACCGAGATTCGAACCAACGACCTCTCTGTGAATTCCGAATGGTAATCACGCACCAACCCATTCGGCTACGGCTCAATTATTTAGTACAAGTAAAATATATATTTGATGAGGGCGGAAGTTCAGGGACTTTTAATTTTGATCGAGCTCCAATTACCCCAATTTACAACCAAGAAAAGCTCAAGAACCAATCTATTCAACTACTATTGTATAAAAAATCGATCGCTGAGTGACATGACTTTTCATGGCAAATTCACATGCCTTTTAATTTTGTCATGCAGTTTTCGAGATATCACCAAATAACGAATTTGGCTTAAAGAAAAAAAGTGGATCACAAAAATCTCTAATATCGGCAGAGTTAGTTAACCGATCAGATCAAAACTAGTTAATTAAATTGAATTAAAATTAAAAGCAATCAAGTTTTCTTTCTCTCAGCGATTTTCCATATTTCAAAAAGGGTTTGTGGACGTACACAACAATTAAGACAAGGAGCTCGGCCATACACCCAATAAATGGTTTTCAAGATTTTAAAAAATTGTAAGAAAAAATATGGTTTTAAATATGAAAACTTCAATACACTGCATTAAATACCAATAACACTAGAGTGAATGAGAAATTTTGACGATTTATTTGCTTTTTATTTAAGTCTAATACTTTCTGCCTGAAAACATAGTTCATTCTTCTACAAAAATCATAAAAATCAAAGCTCCAAACTTTAACAAATTAAAAAAAAATTCAACAAATTTAAAAAATTCCATTCTTTTTTTAATCAGAATTTTCAGAAAAATTTCGGATATGCAGCTTTATAGCTCACTAAATTTTGACTACTTGAGCGGCTTCTCTGTAGATCTCGCCGCCTTTATGAATAATTTTCATTTATTCTACTAACTTGGTTTCAGTAGTAAATATATTTAGTAAGTATTTCAATTTCCTACTAGCCGAAAACAGAGGAAGCACGAATTAGAAAAAATGAACTCGGAAATGAACTAAGCGTCAAAGCGAAATAACGCACGAACTGACAAATGGCAAACTGGTTTCTGCTTAGTAGTGCATGGGGTCTAGCCACTAGAGACTACCAGCCTCCTCGCAAATAAACTACACACAAATACACAAACACACAAATGGCTCTTTAATAGTGGGAGGTAGAGCTCCACTGCAAAACATACCAACACTTGGATTAGGCAAAGAAGAGCAAAGCAATCAAAGATAGCCAAAGTATCTCAACTGCCGCTGTCATGGTGAAAAACGAGAAAACATAAGACTAATAAAGTCAAGTAGACGAAGAGGAAAAGGAAGGGAAGGCCACAAGCAGCCAGAAATCTGCGTAGCTGACGAAATATATTGGCATAATACCTAGCTACAGACGCACACCCAAACACACATGTCCACATACACACATAAATCGCGCAAATCGCATAAATATGTTAATTGGAATTTATGATGTGCGCCGGCAACAACAACAGCAACCACCCTAGCAGCAGCCATACCAGCGGCAAGAAAACAAGAAGCACTGCCGCTGTTGGCAGACACACCAACAATGCGCATCCATAACAACCATCGTCAGATTGAAAGTAATTCGAGATTTGCGCCGGTGGTGACGAAGATGGTGTGAAAGACGTGGCGAATACGTAACTGTTTACTTAATTTGTTTTTTTTTTTTAATTTTAATTTTTCTTTTATTCACTTATTGCCTTTTCCGTCATTATGTTAAGCTTTTTTCTTGATTCTTTTGGTTTTTGTTTTTTTTTTTTTTTGTGGATGTTTTCTAGTTTTGTTTATTCGGCTTATAATTTACATTTTTTATTGGTTTATCTCGTTTTTTTTAGGTATGTTTTTAGTTCTACATATTTCCCATTTTTTGTTCTTGCCATTTAATGCCGCTATAGATCTTCATTAGCCATTTTTTTGGCCCATTGAAGGTTAAGTTGTTGATTTTGTTAAATTCAGTGTCAATGCGAGTTGAAGGTGATAAATTTACCATAGTTTAGTTGTTGCCTTTCATCGTAAAGTGTTGAGATAACCAATTAAATCAAACTGATGAAGGTGCGGGTAACTGCTAACTTACTTTTACATGATTTAGAGACTACCGTTGGTTTGGTGTTCTAGATTCTGGTACACCCCTTCACTAGTCCGTAACCCAGGCTGTTTGAAATTCGTTTCTCGTTAACGTCGTTCAGGCACTGTCAGCTTGTCAGGTTAATTTTATTGAGAATGAAGCAGATTTGCAGCTACCAGTAAATGAGCGCGAGAAGCTGAGATTAGTGTAGTATTTTATTTAAGTTTTTTAGTTTCAAAAAAAGTGTCCACATCCTCCGATTGAAGCTTGCTTAAGTATCTTTAATGTACCAATATTGGGATTTTTATTTTTATAATTGAACTAAAAAGTGGCAACTCTGCGCAAGAAGTGTCTGAATTAAAGCAGTGCTAAATACCTGTCTTTTGATATTAGTATTAAATGGCTTAACTACACAATTATAAATTTTTAAAAATACTTTTTGATGAAATTTTTTTAAAACTAATTTCCATTATTTGTTTAGCATTATTTAACTAGGATATTTTTTTTACATATTTCTGCATAAACGGCGACCTTCTTGAAAGAATTCTTAAACTCCTAGCACTTGATACCCATACATATATTTTTAAATTAACCTGCATATTTAACTCATCTTTTTTCGACAGGTGGCAGCACCATGTTTATATGTGTCCAAATTAAAACTTTGCTAAAAAAGATTTTGTTAGATAACAATATTAAAATATAGTTTTTAGCTAGCATATTTAATTTATTTTTATTTGAGATATGTGGTGACCCAGTTCAAAAAAAATCTTTGTAATATGAACAGTGTTCCTAAAATCTTATCGTTTGATACCCATATTGTACTATTTAAATTAACCTGTATATTTAACTTATATATGTACATATATATTTTTTTTCTTTCAATAAGTGGCAGCACCATTTTTAGAAATATTGATGATTAAAACTTTCTCAAAAACATTTCGATTGATACCAATATTCTAATATCTTATTTGTCAACCATTTTCGATTTATCATATTTTAGATAAATGGCAACCCTATTTGAAAATATATCTGAATAATGTGGAAACTTTTCCTAAAATCCTCTCGTTTTATTCCATTATGGTATTATCTATTTAAATGTATTTACGATTTTAGCTCATTAATTTTTTTTTCGATAGGTGGCAACGCCATTTCAAATTATGTTTATATTTAAGCTTTGACGAAAAGTAATTGTTGGATACCGATATTGCAACACATGAATTAACTAACATATTTAATTTATTTTATTTTAGATATGTGGCAACCCTGTTTAAAAATATGTCTGAATAATGTGGAAAGTTTTCTTAAAATCCTAGCGTTTTATACCCATATTGTTCTATTTAAATTAACCTGCGTATTTAACCCATATATTTTTTGCAACAGGTGGCAGCACCATTTTAAAATATGTCTAAATTACAACATTCTGAAAAATATTTTGTTTGATAACAATATTGTAGTATATAATTAAGCTAGCTTATCTAGTTTATATATTTCTAGAAAAGTGGCAACCCTGTTTGAAAACATAATTGCGTACCGCGAAAAGTGTTCTTAAAAATCTTTCGTTCGATGCTCATATTTCAATATTTAAATTTACATATACTATATTTGGTTTATTTAACTCTTTCCGACAGGTGGCAGCGCCATTTCGAAATATTAAAAAAAAAATAAAACCTTCTCAAAAAAGTTTCATTGGATACCAATATTTTAGAATATTATTTATCATATTTAATTTATTTTATTTTAGAAAAGGGCAACCCTGTTTAAAAATATATCTGATTAATGTGAGAAGTTTTCCTAAAATCCTATCGTTTTATATCGATATTGCACTTTTTAAATTAACGTACATTTATAGCTCATTAATATTTTTTCCAATAGGTGGCAGCGCTATTTCGAAATATGTCTAGATTAAAATTTTCTCAAAAATATGTTGTTGAATAACAATATTGTAATATAATATATCTTGTAATATGTTATTATAAAATATATTTTCAGATATGTGGCAACTCTGTTTGAAAACAAAACTGCATGCTGCATACTTTAAATTTTCTCAAAAAGATTTTGTTGGATAACAATATTGTAATCCAATATATCTTGTAATATATTATTATAAAATATATTTTCAGATATGTGGCAACCCTGTTTGAAAACAAAATTTCATACTGCATACTTCGATACCCATTTTGCCATATTTAAATTGATTTACATATTTTTAATTAAATGAACCAATTTTTTTCGTTAGGTGGCAGCACCATTTCAAATTATGTCCAGATTGAAGATTTCTCAAAAAGTTTTCGTTGGATATCAATATTTTAATATAAGTACATTATTTTTCTTCGATAAGTAATTGTTCTAATTTGTCATACTGGTGGCAGCACTATTTACACATAATTTTAGTTCAAATTTCTATTAAATACCTGTCAATACCTAAAATGTGTTGTTAATTGTCTCACATACTTAATTCATTTTAACTTTTTAGTTAGGTGGTTATCCTATGTTAAAATATATGTTACTATAGATTTTTCATACTCCTTTCAGCTGGTTGAGCAGTGCTATGACACCCTTCAGCCTCTGGCACTGCGTAATCGAAGGTACTGAGGCCATTGACGAGCTTAAATGAGAAAGATCGGGAAACGTGTTTATGAGACTGGACCCATTTTCTGCCTTAGCTGATTGACTTCCAGATTTTCCAGAATTGCTGAATAGATAAAGTCAGATCGGAGTAAGTACTGGCGAGGGATTCATCTGCGGTTACCTAACCGGTTACAACCAACTGATGATAACCAACCGTTCTCGCATGAACCGGTAAGGTATGTCTGCTGAGACAGATATTCACATAGGAGATTATAGATGATTTCCCCGCGATTTCTCATTGCCAGATTTCTTGCTTAGATGGAATGATAGATTCGACAAGCCCTTCTACATTTTACAATCTCGTACTACAATCTGTCATATTTCGGCATTTAAAATCGTCGTGAGAGAAGACAGAAGATGCAGCTTTCTTGCCCTCCGTTTTTAGAATCGTAATTTTAATATCGGCTGGATTATGCCCTCCGCGGTACCAGCTGGTGGTAGGAGAGGAAGCGGAAGACCTCCTCTATGTTGGAAAGATTAAACTCGGCCAAACTGGCGTAGGCGATTATCGTGTCAATCAAGAAGAAGAAGAATTTGAATATCCTATAGCAGTGCTGATATGCAAATAACAAAAGATCGTATGAGCAATCTTTGAACTCATCGTTCCTCTACTCAGTCGACGATAGTCAGCAAATGACTGAGATTTTGAAGAATGAAATACTATACTAAACTAATACTAAACCCTCCTTTTTCCACATTATAAACTCCAGTAGCAGACAATACAAGTCCTAATATGTAGTTCTATTGTTCCAGTTCCTCTTATCTACCGAAACCTACTGGACGCGCAGAAATAATTTTAGCCTTCGTGTACCAGACCTTCTCAGCCGTCCGATTCTATAATATTCTTAGTTCTGCATGCCAATTTGGGTAACAAATTATATTATTTAAGTAAGTTGTGGTTGTTTTCCAATTAAAGAAGTGAAATGCATACATACATACATACAAGCATACACGCAAAAGTGTATTACATTCACACCAATTCATCAACAAATTATTATTTTTTTTTAATATTTATTTTTTCGCCCGTTTTTTTGCTTGTCATCTCGCGTGTCACTTTTAATTTAAATTTTATTGGCTTTTGTTCCTATTGGTTTCTTTGCATGTTGTTTCTTTTGTTTCTAGTTAATCTTCTGCTCCACTGCCAAAGTGCCATCCATCTTCACGCAATCTTTGTTATTCATATGGCCATTGTTTAAAATAGTAAAAAAATACATACACACATAGATATCTACATATATTCATTCATGTGCACATGCACATGTACATATTCGTACGTATTATTATATTTTTGTCCAACTTGGCGTGTGTCAAAAATTCTTTGAGTCGTTTCTTGAGCCAAGAGCTGCTCTAATC
The DNA here is from genome assembly GCF_027943255.1 of Anastrepha obliqua. Lineage (NCBI taxonomy): Eukaryota > Metazoa > Arthropoda > Insecta > Diptera > Tephritidae > Anastrepha > Anastrepha obliqua. Next base: position 89,333,497 of record NC_072896.1, on the reverse strand, counting down.
TTAGCATCTCAGCGCTTTTCATGCTTTGGAGTTACTCTACTTACGTCGCCTCTTCAACTTCCGCTTGTTTGTATTTTTTTTTTTTTTTTTGCTTTTGTCGTTTTTCGCTATTTTTAGTTTTTACATATATTTGTTATTGTTATTGCTTTAGTTGTTTGTAGTTGCTCGTTGCTTTGCGTAATTCATGAAACAAATTTGAATTTCAAGTGCCCTCATCTCTTCAGTGGCATTAGAGCAACGTAATTATTTTAATTTTATTTTACTTAATTTTTGATAATATTTTTATTAATTAGTGATACAAAATTTGTGGTTGGTGGCTTTGTTTTTTGATGGCATCATTTCTAAGGTAAGAAAATCAAATTAATATCGAAAACAGAGTCTTTCAAGAGTGAGGGCTTGATGTCAATGGTGAATATATCCTATAGGGTTTGATTGAAAAGTAATGAGCCTTCCCGCGCGGAGCGTCTGCCAAGCGATAAACCGAATCGGCTGGTGGGGAAAATGATCGTTGGACCTTCCCCTTCCACTAGAAACCGGTCCCAGTTCACTGGCAATAGCGGTGCAGTCAACATCGCTCCGCGCGTGAAAACTGTTTTAAAAGTGTGTTGGGATTTTGCAGTGGCGAAAATGCAGCAATCGTTGGAGCAGCGTTACTCGATCTAATTTTGCTTAAAGCTAAACAAAACGAGTACCGAAACCATTGAGCTGTTCAAGGAGGCTTACGGGGACCGATATCTGTCCAGTGCCCAGATAAAACGGTGGCACACGAGCCAGTCGCCGCGACCCAAGAAGGCTCATATGTCGAAATCCAAGGACGAAACCATTCTGATCATCTTTTTCGACTCTCGAGGCATCGTCCACAAGGAGTTTGTACCTCCAGGAAGCACTGTAAACGCGGCATTTTACAAAGAAGTGCTCCTTCGGCTGAAAAACTGCGTCGCCCGGGTTCGTCCCGACCTCGTCAACAATTGGACCCTTCATCACGACAATGCGGTAACGCACACCGCCTTCCTCTGCCCCTCTGCATTGGCCAAGATGGGGGTTCCGGTGCTTCCCCACCCTCCCTACAGCCCAGACCTGTCTCCTCCGGACTTCTTCTTGTTCTCGCGCCTGAAAAGAAAGCTGAAGGGGAGGCGTTTCGACTCCATCGAGGCGATCCAAAAAACTGTGACAGCCGAATTGAACGCGATTCCGGCGGATGAATTTAAAAAATGTTTCCTGCGGTGGAAGGACCGCTACCAGCGGTGTATTGACGCTCAAGGGTCCTATTTTGAAGAATATTAGTTGTAAATATAAGCCAAAAGGTTTAATAAAACTGCTTAAAAAAATAAGGCTCATTACTTTTCAATCAAACCCTGTAGACGGTACCTTTGTAAATATGTCAAATTTGGAACATAATTTTTTGCCGTACAATTTTAACTTAAATGGATAAATAAACAAATAAATAAATATAAAAATGGCCGATCTTTAAGAACTTCTGGCAAAATTCGTAACTTTTTTGGTCAAATTCAAAAGTTGATGAAAAAATTACACAAAAGGAATTACACACAGGACGTGCTGTTGCGAATACTGCTGCTGTGGCACAAAGTGTTGCTAAGCAACCTTCTACATCGATATCTCGACATCATAACAATTAGCACATGGGCTGAAAAGTCCCGGGCCTAACACATAGATGGCACTTTTTTTTTTCTTTTTGCATTCACCTCTTTTTTAGTTAGTACTAACCTTAAAAAGGCAGCTGTTGAAGTTTCATGATATTCTCTTCATTGGTTAGTGAGTTATTATGCTAGAAATGAGGCTAATTTTTTATTTTCAAAAAGAATTTTGTGTTTTAATTTTACCCTGCTTCGTGATAAAAAATAAAAATACAGTTCAAGCGAAGCAATGGCTTGAAAAGTATTATGGGGACTACGCTCCATCAGAAAAAAAACTAAAACGATGGTTTGCAGACGTCAAACCTGGTCGTAGAGACACCGCTGATACACAACGCAGTGGACTCCGACTGAGGCGGTAACACCAGAAAACATCAAGAAATCCACAAAATTGTTTTGAATGATCGAAAAGTGAAGTTGCGTGAGTTAGCTGACATCGTAAGGATATCAAAGGAATGAGTCGGCTTTATATCGCATCAGCATTTGACTATGATAAAGCTCTATTCAAAGCTAGTGACGCGTTTGCTCATTGTTGACCAAAAACAAAAACGTGCTGATAATTCAGAGCAGTGTGCATTTTTCAAACGGAATGAATGAAACATGGAACCATCACTTCACTACGAAATCAAAAAGATCGTCATCTGAGTGGACAGCAACTGGTGAACCTCGAACAATGGGTCCGAAAGCACAACAATCGGCTGAAAAGATTGTGGCCTCGGTATTTTGGGATGTGCGTGGTGCAATTATTCATCGACTATCTTGAGAAGGGAAATACGCTCAATACTGGATATTGTATAAAGTTATTGGAGCGTTTGAAGACCGAAATTGCAAAGAAAAATTTGTGTTTCATCAAGACAACGCTCCATGTCACAAGTCAATCAAAACAAAGACAAAACACCATGAATTGAACTCCGAATTGCTCCCACATCCACCGATTTGCCTGATTTGGCTCCCAGCGACTACTGGCTGTTCGCAGACCTAAAAAAAATGCTCGTCGGTGAAATGAAGAGGTTATCGCTAAAATTGAAATCTCTTTTCAGGCAAAAGAAAATGATGAAGTTTTTCTTGAAGGAAATTACGTTAATGCATAACTCTAAATATTTAACAAAAAAAGGACTTTTCAGCTTATGTTTTATTATTAATTAATTTATTTATTTATAAATTTGGCGTATTCCCTTTTGGTAACTTTTACGTGCTCTTCAAAATGTGCTCGGTTAAGAGTGAGCTTGCGGAGAAAATTGTGTGCAAAAAGCAAGAAAATGGTCACGGACATGGCTTAGCAAAAACTTTAACATGTCCGAAAAATGTGGTAGCTTATGTGCTAAAAAAGTTTAATAAAACCTTATCGGTGGATCGAAGACCTGGCAGTGGAAAAAAACAAGGATTTACGTCGGAAACAAAAGCCAAAGAAGTGGTGTCATTATTTCGAAAAAGCTTTACCTTTCACTTCGAGATGCTGCAGAACAAGCCTGTATGTCAGAAGGATACGTCCAAGAAGTGTGCAAAAGTGAAAGCCTACGATCATGTAAAAAATTGTAGTACCCAAGCGAATTGCTAAACCAAATAAGAGTGCTAAATCACGTGCGTGAAAATTATACAGTCCCGGCATTCATAAATATGACTGGGTGGTTATGGACGATGAAATATACGTCAAAGTACACTTTAAGCTGATTCAGGACACTAAGTTTTGTACTGCAATGAAGAGAGGAGGCGCCCCAGGTGCCTTTAAGCTAAAAATGTTATAAACGTTCCATAAAAAATATTTGGTTTTCCAGCCATCTGTCCCTGTGGTATGAAAAACCAAACGTTCATTACCACGGGCACTAAAAATCAAGAAATTTATGAGGAGTGTTTGCAAAAACGTTTGCTGCCATTCATAAAACAACATAAAGCTCAGTTCTGTTCTGGCCGCATTAGCATCGCTTCATTATATTCGTCTTGATATGAATTGGTATGAAAATCATGGGGTAAATATTGTTCAAAATGAACACAACGCACCAAACTGTCCATAATTGCGACTCATTGAAAAATATTAGGAAATTATTTAAAAAAAAATGCTAAAATTGAAAATGAGCAGCAGTTTAAAATAAAATGGCAAAGAGCAGCAAATACTGTAACAAAATCTGTTGTCCAACGCCTAATGAGAGAAGTCAAATCTAAATTGCGTCTTTTTTTTAACAAAGAGAATTGATATAAGTTTTCTGTTCAACGTAGCTTAATAAAAAATAAAATAAAATAAAAATTGTTTTGATAGCTTAGTCAAATTTTATGCTATAATAATTTTCGCCCGACCAATATTTTTCGTGTCCATTATAAGTACATAGATTTGCGAGTATAAGTGCATAGATATGTATGTATATTTTCATGAATAAAAGTTTTACTTTAGTTTCAAGTGGCTACTCACGCTAGTAAAAACATAAAGAGCACTCACACAACTTATTTTTCATTGCGTCCTTTTGAATGTATTTATTTTGCCGACATATTTTATTTTATAACTATTTACCTCTTAACCCTTTCAGGCCCGTATCTAAAGAACTGGAAGTTTTATAATATTGTGTCAGCAACATTTCTGTTTCCTGAATTTCCTAAATTTAATTATATTTGTACTATGTTGCATTTCGTCCGTTAGAAAATAAGCCATAACACTATTCAAAGTTATCTTAAGGGAATTAATATGAGGTTAGGGAAATATAAATCCATTATTTTTACGTATAATTTTTGCGCAATTGGTTTAAAACTATTTTATGATCGACCTTTAGCTCCTTGGCGATGCTATGACTAAAAGCATGTGATAGAAATTAATTGTAATAATTAAATTGGACTTTTGTAAATATCCCAATTTACTTGCTTGAATTTTGAAAATTTTCATGCGAATAACTAAAGTCGTTGAAGTAGTGAACAGATAAATGCACAAAAAAATAAAAATAAAAAATAAAAAACAACAAAAATTAAAAAGAAACAAAAAATAAAATGAAAAACAAAACACAAAATCGATCCATATGGGTCATAATTTCGTACGCCATGGCGCGCCATGAAAAGTGGACGCATCCAGGTCTGAAAGGGTTAAATGAATATTTACTTCATAAATAGGAGTATTACTACCATCAGTAGCTCGAGTCTCTCTAAACAAAAAGTGCTCAGTGCCCCACAAAAAATGCAAGTGCATATCGCAATCACAAACAACGGTCAATAACAAAACTTTCTCATACAAGTAGAGTATTTGTATTTATACAGTTACTTACATAAAAACTCGAACAATGAAAATATACTTTTTGCTGCATTACGTTTTTGCATGGGAGTATTTTGAACTTTTTTTTATTTCCGTAAAATATAATATACAGTTGCCACCATAAAAATTCGTTCCAATAAACAGAAGTTTTTACTGCATTATTTTTTCATGCGAATGGTTTGATAATTTGTTTTTATTTTATGATTTTTTTAAATCTAAATAGAATTTTTTTTAAATATAAATACAGTTGCGACCATAAAAATTCGTACAAAAAAAAAGTGTTTACCACATTATTTTTCGACAGGCGAATGTTTTGACATTTTTTTTTGACATATTTGAATTAAATATATTATACAGTTGCACAAATAAAAATTCGGACAAAAAAAAGATTTTTACTGTTTTATTTCTTACATGCGAATTTTTTTATAAATTTTAGTTTTGTTTTGGAAATAAAAATAATATACAGTTGCGGCCATAAAAATTCGAACCAATAAAAAAAGGTTTTGCTGCATTACTTTTTGCATGCGAATGTATCGAACTTTTTTATTTGTTTCGTAATTTTTTTTATTATATTATCGTTTCGGCCATAAAAATTCTTACCCAAAAAAAAACGTTTTTCAGCATTATTTTTAACATGCGTAAGTTTTAATAATGTTTTTTTGTTTCGTGATTTTTTTGATATATGTGCAATATACAGTTGCTATCATAAAAATTCGTACCAAAAGCAAAGGAGTTTTTGCAGCTATATTTTTTACATGCGAATGTATCAATAGTTTTATTTTTGTTTTGTGAATTTTTTGAAATATAATACACAGTTTCAGTAATAAAATTTCGTACCAATAAAAAAGGTTTTGATAATTTTTTTTTTATTTTGTTATTTTTTGAAAAATAAATATAATATACAGTTGCGATCATATAACTTCGTACCAGAAAAAACTGTTTACCACATAATTGTTTGGCCATAGAATGTTCTTATACTTTTTTTTTTTGTAATATTTTTGAAATATGTATTCATATTTAATAAAATATACAGTTGCAACCATAAAAATTCGTACAAAAATAATGTATGCTGAATTATTTTTTGCATGCCAATATTTCGATAATTTTTTTATGTTTGGTGATTTTTTTGAAATATAAAGTTGCGTCCATAAAAATTCGTACTAACAGAAAAAACCAGGTTTTGCTGCATTATTTTTTACATGCCAATGCTTTGACAATTTCTTTATTGCCTTTTTTAATTTTTTTTTTTTAATTTGTGCCACTTTTTCGTACAGCATGTACTCAAAATAATATGTGCAGGAAAAATAATTGGCCGATGTCACAGCCTGTACTAAAAAAGTAGCCTACGTACTGAGTCTGCTCTTTCTTAAGCCCTACAGACTTTTTAAATGCAAGCTCTCTAACAGTCCGAATTTTTATGTACGCAACTGTGCGCTGTTTATCGAGTAATAAATTGAATTCATATGTATTTGTATTAAAATCTCAAATTTTGTTTGTTTACTTGCCACTTTGCGAACTTTTGCAATGAAAATGCACAAGTGAGTTTATTTAGTGGGCATATGTAGGTATGTGTGTATGTATATGGCATAAGCAGGCAAAAAAGTGACGAAAAAAGAAAAGAAAGAAAAAAATAAATATAAATAAATCAACACAGCCAAACATCACTCCAACAAATAGTTAACATGAAACAAATACAAACAAATAATCAGAAATAAGAACCAAAACCAAAGTTATAATAAAAACATTATGAGCCGACGCACATGTTTCATAACTTGTTCAGCATTTTTTCTTATCATAAACTGAGTTGAAGTTATTTCTTATTTTTAACATTTATTTATTATTTTATCAAATCCATTCCTCAGCGGCTGCAGACGTCCATTTACTTGGCGTGGCATTTCTCAGTTTTCTCTGCATTTTTCTATAATATTTTAATACTTTTATTATTATTTGTTTATTATGCCAACACTTTACTATAGCAACAACAACAACAATGCAGCTGGGTGTGGTGTTAAGCGACGCATTGGCTTCCTTGCGAAGTTTCATAGGCCTTGAAGTACATCGGGGAATATCTGGTATACCCTACCTTTCTGTACATACCCATGGGTACATGTGCTGTATATGTATATGTGTGTGTATGTGGATGTGTATATGCCTGCTACATCCACTTCATCCGTTGTCCACAACCCAAGCGCACTTTATTTCTTTCTTTCAAAATCGTCATTTGCAGCACCGGCGCTGCTGCTGTTGTTATTATTGTAAGTGCTGCTGCGGCAGACTTTTGCTGTTGCTGTTCTTATTGTTGTTGCCGTTTTCGTTGCTGACGCTGAAGGCGAACCACTCTGGCGTTACACATGCCAAATACGGACTCTTCAACATATAATTGTGTATGTATGTGTGTGCGTATGTGCTTGCGCGTGATGTCACTGCTGCTTGTAGATATTTCTTTGGCAATATCGTTGTTGCTGTTATATTGTTCATACGCGCCACGCCAAAATGTACAAAAGTCTGAGGAACTCATCCGGTCGTTTGGTTAGGCGGTTGCTTGTTTGCCTCTTTTTTTTGGTCTCTTTGCTGGTTTGCTTGTTGCTGCGTGGTTTTGCTTTGTTGTTGGGTTTTTACGTAATACTATTTTTTCTTATTTTCATTTGCGGCCAGGCCAATTGGTTGCCGCAACAGTTGAGTTTGATTGGCTTATTTTCGATTTGCTGTTTTTTTTTTGTTTTTTTTTCTTTCTAAAAATATTTCTTATCACTTTTGCAGAATACAGAAAGTGTTGCTGGCATTTCTAGTACTCGCTGTTTAAGTTAAGCGGAGAGGAATAGGATGTTATAGTTCTTTTAGGTACTATACTCAAGTCTAACTATGGTATTGCGTCCACTTTTCTTGCATTTGGGACATGCTCCCACTAAAACAAACCTCCCCTTTTCGGCAGACTTCGTCACTCTCTTCAAGCCGTGCTCGGAAAAGTCATCATAATTTTTGTACCCTCTATACCGCTGATTCCACATTACAACAAACTTTTTGGATTTTTTAATCACTTTTGCAGCCGCAGTATAAGAATGAGTGCATTAAAATACCGCCTCGAAACGCTTCGCGTACTTCTCCCTCATTTTGTTTGGTTGCGTTTACGGGAAAGTTTCGAACGACGCTAACCTGAGTTCGCACTGGCGTCGCAGCCCCGGAGTGGGACTATTATGCAACAAAAGCAGAACGAAATATATCTTAAAGTTACAAGAAAAAAACCGGTTGTAACCGGACTGTAAAAGAAAACTTGCAGGAAAGGGCGCAAAAACTCTGTATTGGAAATAACTTTTATTTTCCACAAGCCTACTGCCCACGATGTGTGCATGTGGATCATATATTCTGTGCCTCACACCACCACGGTCTCCAGACTTGAAACCCATCGAACATTTGTGGGTACTCCAACAGGAACGGCAAAATTTGAGCCCAAATGAAACTAAAAAATTAGTTAACTCTAAACCGAATGGGCTTAATGACGTCATCAGGCAAAAAGGCATGCCTACTAAATATTAAAATTTCATTGAAAGTTAATATTTTATTTGTGAAATTGGATTGGGTGAATAATTTTGTCCGTGTGTGTAGTTTTGTATAAGCTGCAGCAAATTGTAAAAAAGTTTTCGAAAAATGCTGGTTAAGGCTTTTAAAAGTATTTTGATAACAATATTTTTGTTGCGAACTTATTTTATATTTTTATACATAGATTTTTTTTATATAATTTTTTTATATATATTTTTTTTATATATATATCTTTTTTATATAATTTTTTTTTAATAATTTTTTTTATATAAAATTTTTTATATATATTTTTTTATATAATTTTTTTATATATAACTTTTTTTATATAATTGTTTTTTAATAATTTTTTTTTTATATAATTCTTTATATATTATATAAATTTTTATATATATTTTTTAATATAATTTTTAATATATATCTTTTTCATATAATTTTTTTTTTTTTTTTTTGTATGTATATATAATTTTTTTATAAAATTCCTCACTTCAGTTTGTGTGCACAGGCACGATTTCTGGGTTGTTTCGAGCGCACGCTGGCTCCGGCGCTCAATACAAATCTACAGCTATCTATTGTCCCGTTTGAACAGACAATCGCTCTCTCGCCGATTGGTGTTGTTGCTTTTTTGACGTTCGATTCTATTGTTGAATGCTTTTTTGCTTATTATACAAAAAAAAATACCATATCAATTCTTGTTGATTTAGTTATTCTAAACGTTTGTATGTGTGTGTGTCGTCCGTCACTTGATTTGTTTCGAATTGATGTTTGAAATTTCCGTGCAGTGACCCCCTTAACTTGGCATACCTTCGATGGCTTCGTTTGCCGTTTGCCATCCGTTCCCCGTCTGTTTCTCCTTAGCGCTGCGCACTGCATATTTGTACTACATACATACATACATACGATTGTCTGTATGTATCATATGTGCATATGTAAATATGTATGATATAAAAATGCCAACTCTTGCGTTTGTGTTTGTGTATAGACGTCTGTGTGATTACGCGCACTGAGGGTCATTGCCATGAATGGGATTATATTTTATGTATATGTATGGATGCATGTGTGGTCATGTATGTTTGTATATGTGTATAAATATGTGTAGATATGCGCTTTGCCAACTCGAATTCATACAAAAATATTCGTCGCTGGCGTTGTAATTATAGTAGGCGCTGCCAGCCGCAGCTATCACTGATGCCTTCTTCGCCGTCTCTGCCGTTCTAATTCTCTTATCAGTTGGGACATTTTCTACTTAATCAGATACAATTACTTGTGAGTGGCTGGCGATGTTTTCTAGCGGTAATCTGTGGTAGGTTTCAAATTATTTTTTTATTTACTTACGCATGCATAGATGTACATAGGTATGTATGCACATACATATGTACACACAAATGTAGTAGCTGACGTACATATAAAGCTGACGCAGCAGTAATGTGTTAAATTTGAGAAATCAGATGAGAATTATAGGCGTATATTTTTTTTATTTATTTATTTATGTCAGTAATTAAAATTACGGAACTAGGAATTTTAAACTAAATAATTTTAAACAACGAAAATTATGAATGACCAGAAAAACAAAGATATCTTTATATTTCAATTTTTTTTTATTTTATATTTAAAATTTAACCTAAATGGAGGGTTCAATGAGGGGTTGAAAGGGTTAATAAAATGATAAAAATTAAAAAAAAAATATGTTCAGAGTCGTATAAAAATAGTTCAAATATAATTTTTTTTTAAAGAAGACTGCGTATAATTTGGGCTTTTGTCAAGCGAAATTAAAGAAGGAGACTAAATAATGTAATTTTGTAAACATTTTGTGCCGCAAAAGTGGATTTATACCATGGGAATTCAAAGACAATTTTCAAAGCGCTAGTGGCAGGAACTCCAAGCAGTGGGCAATATCAGGCTTGAAATCCAACGGAGAATCTCTCTTGCCAACAAGTGTTACCTACTTTGGACTAAGTAGGCGATTGAGTAGTAAAGACCTCTCTCGACGAACAAAACTAACACGATATGAAGCGTCCTTTGAAGTGTTTGAGAGAAAGATTCTGCGGAAGATTTGTGGTCCTTTGCACGTTAGCGACGGTTAAAAAAATGGTTCACAACAACAACAACTACTATACTATCAGGAAATTACAATAAAATGAATCCTAAAGTAACTTAAAAAAAGATGACCAGAATATTAATGCAACAAATCTCAAAAAAAAAAATTTTTTTAGTTATATTCGAAAATGACAAAAATTATTTGATAAAAATAGGCCAACACGATATCATACAAAAATTGAGGAAAAATATGATTCCAAAATTACAACAAATGACTACAACAAAATATGCGAAAATTACATAGAAAATAATCTGTAAAAAACGAAAAAGATTGTCAGCAAATTACTACAACAAATTTAAAAAAAAAATTAAACAAATGTTAAAAAAATATTCGAATATGACTACAAATAAAATGTGGGCAGGGCATTACTAGAAGCTGAACAGAATTACTAGAAGATGACCAGAAAATTACTACAACAAATCTTAAAAAAAATGTATGTAAAAAAATTCAAAAATAACAAAATAATATTAATAATAATAAAACTACCACAAAACATAATACAAAAATTAAGAAAGTCGTGATTTCAAAATTACAACAAATATGATCATAAAATGATTACAAAAAAGTATAGGAAAATTATACAGAAAATAATTCAAAAATAAGAGTATTACTACAAAAATATTTAAAAAAATATTAAAACAATTAGAAAACTATTAAAAAAAAATTTTAAAACATTAAAAAAAAAATATTGAAACATTATTAAAAACATATTTAAAAAATTATTAAGAAACTATTACAAAATTATTGGAAAACTATTGAAAAAATATAAAAAAAACTATTAAAGAAATATTAAAAAATATTAAAAAAAGTATTAAGAAAATATTAAAAAATACTAAAAATCTCTTAAAAATTTTTTTTTTAAATTATTAAAAAAAATATTTCTACATTATTAAAGAGATTTTTAAAAAATATTTAAAAAATTATTAAAAAACTATTAAAAAAAATATTAAAACATTATTAAAAAAATATTAAATAAAACTAATATATTAAAAAACTATTAAAAAAATATTGAAAGACTTTTAAAACAATATTAAAAAAAATAATAAAACATTATTAAAAAAATGTTGAAAAAATTTCAAAAACAAAAAATTTATTCCAATATGACAACAAATAAAATATGATGGTTTGCGAATTATTACAACAAATAGAATTATTACAATAAAAAAAAAATGAAAAAAATATTAAATAATTTAAAAATATTAAAAAATTAAAAATATAAAAAATATAAAAAAAATCGTTTATAACACAAAGAATTTTAATAAAACAACCATAAAAAGTACAGATTCCAAAATTACAACAAATATAAAACGATAATGAAAAATAAAATCTGATTGTCCGATAAGAACTACAACAAATATTTAAAAAATATTAAACAAATAATAAAATATATTAAAAACATTATTAATAAGGCTTCAAATAAAATTTGATGGAATTTTATTTTCCGCGTAATTTGTGTATATATTTTTGTAGCAATTTTAGATTAAAATTTTTATTGTAATTTTGGAATCATATTTGTTTTAATTTTTGAATGCCGTTTTATGGTAGTTTCATTAAAACGCTTTTTATTATTTTTGAAGTTTTTTTTAATATTTTTTTAAGATTTGTTATTGGAATTTTCTGGTCTTCCTTAGTAATTCCCTCATCAAATTTTATTTGATATTAATAAGGCTTCAAATAAAATTTGATGAGGAATTTGATTACTAAAGTAAGACCAGAAAATTCCTATAACAAATCTTAAAAAAATATTTAAAAAAACTTCAAAAATAATATATTAAAAAGCGTTTTAATGAAACTACCATAAAACGGCATACAAAAATTAAAACAAATATGATTCCAAAATTACAACAAATATTTTAATCTAAAATTGCTACAAAAATATATACACAAATTACGCGGAAAATAAATAATTCGAAAAAAAAAACAAAGAAAATTGTCGAACAATTAACAAAACAAATATTAACAAAATATTAAAAAATTATTTAAAAAATATCAAAAAAAAAATATATAAAAAACTTATTAAATTATCAAAATAAAAAAAAATATTAAAAAATATCAAAAACAAAAAAATATAAAATAATTATTTAAAAAATTATTAAAAATATATAAAAAAATTATTAAAAAAATATAAAAAAATTATTAAAAAAATATCAAAAACAAAACAAATATAAAAAAATTAATAAAAATACATAAAAAAAATTATTTAAAAAATATCAAAAACAAAAAAATATTAAAAAAATATTAGAAAATTATTTAAAAAATATTAAACAAATTTGAAAAACAAGAAAAATGTTTCTAATTTGACAACAATCAAAAAACCATCAAGATATTATTCCTATATTTATAAAAATACTTAAAAGGATAGAAATATGTTTCTAAAATTACAGCAGCTTTGATTCGTATGCTGGTTAGGTTAGATTGAAGCGGTTGTCCACTGTGAAATACACTCAGGCTCTTAGCTCGTTAAAATACCGCGTGGACAGCTTGTCTTTATCTCTCCTAAAACCAGTGTGTAGGGGAAATGGTTGACATACCACTCTGGCCCTCTGGCTTTCCCCAAGTAGCACTAAAGCGCCGTTTTGATACAAAAACAAACAGTGTGCACTTTTTAAAATTTTTACAAGATCAGGGAGTTCCACAGTACTGACATCTTCCACTTCATTAAAAATTCGCCGACCTAAAATGGTAAATCTACGTCTGTATAAAGCAGGTCAATGGCACAGAAGGTGCGATATCGTCTCTGTCTCTTCCTCATCTAGACTTAGCTGCTGTAGAAGTCATGTGTTTGCACACCCATCCTCTGAGCGTATCTGCTTAATAGGCACTGCCCTGTTGTAACGGAAATCAGTGTGCTAAGACTGTACTTATTTTGGCTTAGCAGATGCTCTGTGCGTTTAGCATTGAGAATCGCAAAATTTAAAAAATAAGTTCGATGACGTTTGCTATATTATGTTTTAGTAACTTACAAGGTATTTAAAGGTTTTGCTCATATTTATATTTTTAAGGAAAAAAAAAACATAATAATTTTCAATTCCCGTATTTGTTGCTTTTTATCAGTCAGTTATTGCAAGCGCAAAGCAAAAAATAAATAAATATTGTATTGCTCGTCTAGCCCATGAGTTAGCTAAAGAGGTACATACACACAAACGCTTATATAGATAATTGTGAACTAAAAACGAAAATTTACAATCAGATTTTGCTGGCTAAAAATATCACACACCAAACAAAATTCTTTCTTATCTACTCAGAGTTTGGTGTATTTTGACTAGACATCCAACGAACGAACCAACTGCTGCTGCTTGGCTCAACACAACAACTCATGGCAGGGCAGCACAGCATAGCGCAGCATCTTCATATTACCAGCGCCGCTGCTGTTAAAACCTACGTTTAATAGACAACGAACAGCAGACTTAAACAAACACAGCAAACAGCGCTGCGCACAAAACCCAACGTTCGGTCTGTGTCGTCGACGTAGCTCCGAAAGAATGATAACAGCAGAAGCAGCAGCAGCAAGGCAAGAAAGAAAAGAAGCATCACACATAAAACGAAAATTACGAAAGTCATACTGTTGGCACTCAGCAGTAGCAGAGTGCCGAAGAGCATTTCGTAAGAGCGTTGCAACGAAGAGCGTTTGTTAGGAAAGTGCAAAGAGTGCAAGAGAATTTAGCCCATGTAGCGATAATGTAAGATAACAGCGCTTGTATTAAGCTGTCTGTTGCTAACATTTGGCTGTAAATAGCATACGCTGGTTCTAACATTTTGCACTGCTAATTAACATTAGCTGTTCGTTTAAAGAACTGTTCCAGCAACAGTAATTTTTTACAGAGATGTGCTCGGTATGTATCCAAATGCTAAAAACAGAAACAAATCTCGTCCACAAAACAATAAAAATTTCAACACTGTGTGCATACTCGTGCGTGCAGCGAGAAATAGGAGAAAAGTGAAAAAATTAAGAAAAAGCAGCACCATGGGATTTTGATAAATTCAACTGTACTTGTATTCGTACATATAGGGTTGTATGTGTGGGGTGCACATTTTTGTTTTTCGTGCGAACCGTTAGTTTTTGAAATATCGAGATTTTGAAATTTTCCTCCACAGAGTTGTTTATTTAAAAAAAATCAAAATCAGTGAACAACCACTCCCGTTATTACAATAATTAGATAATAGATAATAGATAATAGATAATAGATAATAGATAATAGATAATAGATAATAGATAATAGATAATAGATAATAGATAATAGATAATAGATAATAGATAATAGATAATGGATAATAGATAATAGATAATAGATAATAGATAATAGATAATAGATAATAGATAATAGATAATAGATAATAGATAGTAGATAATAGATAATAGATAATAGATAATAGATAATAGATAATAGATAATAGATAATAGATAATAGATAATAGATAATAGATAATAGATAATAGATAATAGATAATAGATAATAGATAATAGATAATAGATAATAGATAATAGATAATAGATAATAGATAATAGATAATAGATAATAGATAATAGATAATAGATAATAGATAATAGATAATAGATAATAGATAATAGATAATAGATAATAGATAATAGATAATAGATAATAGATAATAGATAATAGATAATAGATAATAGATAATAGATAATAGATAATAGATAATAGATAATAGATAATAGATAATAGATAATAGATAATAGATAATAGATAATAGATAATAGATAATAGATAATAGATAATAGATAATAGATAATAGATAATAGATAATAGATAATAGATAATAGATAATAGATAATAGATAATAGATAATAGATAATAGATAATAGATAATAGATAATAGATAATAGATAATAGATAATAGATAATAGATAATAGATAATAGATAATAGATAATAGATAATAGATAATAGATAATAGATAATAGATAATAGATAATAGATAATAGATAATAGATAATAGATAATAGATAATAGATAATAGATAATAGATAATAGATAATAGATAATAGATAATAGATAATAGATAATAGATAATAGATAATAGATAATAGATAATAGATAATAGATAATAGATAATAGATAATAGATAATAGATAATAGATAATAGATAATAGATAATAGATAATAGATAATAGATAATAGATAATAGATAATAGATAATAGATAATAGATAATAGATAATAGATAATAGATAATAGATAATAGATAATAGATAATAGATAATAGATAATAGATAATAGATAATAGATAATAGATAATAGATAATAGATAATAGATAATAGATAATAGATAATAGATAATAGATAATAGATAATAGATAATAGATAATAGATAATAGATAATAGATAATAGATAATAGATAATAGATAATAGATAATAGATAATAGATAATAGATAATAGATAATAGATAATAGATAATAGATAATAGATAATAGATAATAGATAATAGATAATAGATAATAGATAATAGATAATAGATAATAGATAATAGATAATAGATAATAGATAATAGATAATAGATAATAGATAATAGATAATAGATAATAGATAATAGATAATAGATAACAGATAATAGATAATAGATAATAGATAATAGATAATAGATAATAGATAATAGATAATAGATAATAGATAATAGATAATAGATAATAGATAATAGATAATAGATAGTCTCCCCAGAAGAGGAGGGAATGTTGTGGTGTCCACACCACACGACGCAGTAGACGACAGTCGCCACGTTCCCATGACTGTCACTTCAGCAGCAATCCCCCATATATGTATGGGGAATGTTTATGCTGCTACAACAACAACAACGGCAGTCGCCAAAAAAAAGATAATAGATAAATAATTTCGAGTATTTTTTTCTTGCTCAATATCAACTGCAGATCAGAATTTTTGTGTTTTTCTACTTTTTAAAGCTACTGAAATAAATTCTTTTCCATGTTGTTTTGTAACCTTTCACATTTTATAACCTCAATCATTTAACATCTAACTGCTCAAGGATGATAGATTACCAGGTTTGCTCGTTAGGTAAGGAGAAAAAAAATTATTGAGGGGAACTTTGGATTCAACATCATTCGGCCTGTTGTTGTTGATTTTTATCACTATCACACGCTAAATTTCGTGAAACACATTCCAAGTGACATCAGCTCATCTCTCAAATTCGCTCAGACCCAAATAACGGGCTGCTACGTAGAACACCTTTAAAAATCTTTTCACCATGTAACTGCTTACAACCCTTTTTTCTATCCAAGTCCCCTTTATTCTCTTTCTCAACCTCATCAATTGCATTGGCCTACCTGCGCTCCTATTTCACTCAAATAGTAAATTTCCTTTCCCCTCTCCTTGCACAAATTTTCAGCATTGATTTTCTCCACATCTCTCGTTTTCTATTGCTAACGTGCCTTGTTCGCCCAATGCCCCTTCATAGTTCGATCGTTACCGTTTTCAGCCGCCGCCATCTTCGCAGCTTTACGCCCGCTACCCTTAAGAAAAAGCTCACATTTCTTCTCCGTTTTCTGCGCCATTTTGCCGCACTCTATTTTCTTGCGATTACTGCTATCTCTGACGCTGTCACTCTCATGCAACCAACCTTTTTTCTAACACGCATGCCGACGGCAGCGCATCATTGCTTTCTTGAGATTTCATGCATTTTCGCGACATTCGTACACTTGTGTGAATGTATGTATGTATGCAGTTACTCGAATGCATGCGATTGTTTCTTTCAATTATAGTTGTTGTTGTTGCTGCTGCTGTTACGATCATCTAGGGATCACGTGTTCGTCAGCAAAAACCTTGTAATAGCTTTTATATGCGCCTACAAACATATTTACCTACCAATACTCGTACATATGTCTTTGTGTATGTGTGTGCATGGAATAGAAAAATAGAAATCCATCTTCCAACTTGTCGAGTGGTGTTATGTGTACTAGAATTATTTGCGGAAATTCAGAAACATTCTATATTAGTCGCAAATGCGAAAAAAAAACAAAGAAGGCTACATTATAGAGGCAAAATAACAACGGCAACAACAGCAACTGCAGCGCGATTATTTTTCTTCGGAAGAAACTTTGCCTTTTGCACTTGAAATATATTAGAATTACACCACAAGCGTAAGTGGATTTTATAAAATAATTATTATACATACATAAGGGAATGTTTAAGTGTGTGTGTGTGTGTATCAGTGTATGCATATGTCAAGACATTCTAATCTCTTTGCGAGAAGGTTCTTTGTATCAAAGTAAAGAAATGAGTGTTTTTGTTGGGCGCAAAGATTTTCTTCAATAAGCAAAATGAAGTGAACAGAATCGTAAGGCGGCATTCAATATGAAAATAAAGGAATAACTGTTAAGAATAAAATAGTAATGTGGGTTGGTTATTTTATAACGATGATGGATTGACACTTGAAGAAAGTTGATTTGAAGAAAGTTAATTTGAAGAACGTTTTTCACACCCATTTGCTTCGTCTGACTTGTGGTGTGCGTCGTAATATTGTCTCCTAGCCGCCTCGGAACAAAAATTAGTTTATATAAGAAGTATAGGGTGGGCCATGTAAAATTTGCTTTTTGAATCGGCTATAAAAAAAGATCAATCAATATTTTTTCAAACTTTTTTTTTTATTTTGAAGATTGAACATTGTCATTTATGAACGAAAAATAACATCGTTCAAATGACTGCCACAACTGGCTTTACAGTAGGTCATTTAATCAACCCAATTTTTAAGCACATTTTCGATTGTTTGGGCTCCAATTTCATGAATGGTAACTTCGATTTCGTGTTTTAAAGCATCAATCGTCTCTGGATGGTACGCATAGCATTTGTCCTTAACGGCTCCCCACAAAAAATAGTCCAACGGGCTTAAATCACAGCTCCGAGGCGGCCAATTGATATCGGAATTTCGGCTGATTATTCGGTTTTCAAAAACGGTAGCCAAAAGTTCGAGTGTAACTTTGGCAGTGTGACAAGTTGCACCGTCCTGTTGAAACCAAATGTCGTCCATGTCATCCTCTTCAATTTTTGGAAACAACTCGTTGAGCATGTCACGGTAACGCTCGCCATTTACTGTAACGCGGCTTCTCGCTCATTTTCGAAAAAAAATGGCCCGATGATGCCGCCAGACCAAAAACCGCAACAAACAGTGACTCGTTGTGGATGCATTTGCTTCTCTACAGTAACGTGTGGATTTTCTGAGCCCCAAATCCGACAATTTTGCTTATTGACGTAGCCACCGATGTGAAAATCAGAAAAGAAGAAGAAGACTCACCACTTTGGAAATAGGTTTTCAATATTTCCCAATTTTGTTCAAGCGTATAGCGTCCCACTTCGTAAATGTCAAACCTTTAAGTAAATTATGAACACATTTGACATGTCATTTGTGTTACCATTTTCAAAAAAATTGGTGGTTCAAAAAGCAAACGCTATATGGCCCACCCTGTATTTTCGTGACAGAAATTCAGTCAGCGGTCTGCTATTACTTACCGCTGTTGGAAAAAAACTTTTCGAGTTATTCTGCTGCATTTGAAACTTTTAAAAAGTAGCAAAAATTTTGAACTTTTTGCCGTGGAGTCAATTCAAAAACGAAGTTTTGTGAATAAATCAGAAATAATTGAAGATCTAAACAATAGAAGTGGCGTGAAATTGTAAAGCTAGTTTCCCAGTTCCCTAGTTAAGAACGATATCCATGGAGTGCCTGAGGTTCAGCTATGTTCCTGTATTGTGGAGAAGCGAGGTTGTGTTTATTCCAAAAGCAGGAGAAATCAACCCTCTTTACTCTAAGGAGACACAATTGCGCCGGACGAATTATCTAAGGCTCAGCACGCCTTTAGTGTAAAGGCAGATCTACTGAAACTGCACTTCACTCACATGGACTAATCTTAGAAAAGGCGTTAGAATATAAGGAGTATGCTCTAGGAGTATTTCTAGATATATCAAGAGCCTTTAACAACGTGACGAAAGACGCTATTTTAAATAGTATAGAGTCACTTAATGTACAACCCGCGATTTATCTATGGATAAGCAGCTATTAGCTAACAGTAAGATAAGAGCGAATGGAACGACACGAGCGTCACCAAATATGCATGCGGAGGCACTCCGCAAGGTGGGGTACTATCGCCGCTATTATGGTTACTTGTAGCGAATGAACTGCACAAGAAATTTGACGTAGGGGCAATTCGACGCGGAACCTCCCGCAGCTAGAAAACAACGAACGAACTTCTCAAAGATCATGCGAGGTACCTCGGAGTAATACTGGACAGTAAATTGCCCAATGTTGAAGAACGGGTGAAAAAGGCCAGTAATGCGCTGTACGCATGTAAAAGAATGCTGCGCGTTACTTGGTGTATATCATCCGCACTGATGCATTGGTGCTACACGGCAGTAGTTAGACCGACATTGCTGTATGGGGCCTTAGTATGGTGGACTGCGACAAGAAAATTTTCGTATTTTTTTGATTAAAACAAATGAAAAAAAAGCGTTTTTTAGAGCGTCAAATTCAAAATTGCGCCATTTTGTCTAATTTGTTTTTTTTTATTCTAGTACGGAACACAGCTACAGTAATCAGTATGATTAATAATTTTTTTGGTTTTAGTGCTTCAGATAAATAGAAGAGCCACAATGGACAACACCGTTCAGGTCCAATTTTTTGGTAAGGTCAACTTCAGCGCCATTTTTAAAATTATTAAAATAAAATAAAATTTTTTTTTTCATTTTTTTTTTATGTAAAAGAAGTTAAGTAAAAAGCAAAAAAAATTAAATATCGGTTTTCATTTTTTTTATTGTAAAAAACGTACCCTAAATTTTCGTGCTCTAGACCACCGGGACCCCTTAATAGGTTAACCTCCATCGTCACTTCTCCTCATAATTTTTATCTACACTCTCCGCGATGCATCAAAATTCCCCTATACTTGCCAAACCTTTCGGTATTCCAAGGATGATAGATACCAGGATTGCTCGTAAGGTATGGTGAAAAACAAAATTTTAAGCAGAACTTTGGATTCTACGTTATTCGGTTTGTGTTTCAAAAAATGTAGCTTTAGCTTAGTGAAACACAAAACTAATGACGGCGACATATCTGTCAAATTCGCTCAGAGCCGAATAACGGTCTGCTAGGTAGTAGTACGCCTCTAAAAATCTTTTCACCATGTCGGTATTCGACTAAACGTAGAGAAGTTAATTTAGTGAAGAGATTCAGTTCAAATCTTTATATCGGCTAATGGATTGTGGATTTTCCTTCAATTAAAAAAAAAGCTGAAAGACGCTTACCCATTCGGTTCAACACAGTTGTACTCATCCCAGTCCCAGTTATGTTATAACTTAAGACAGACTTTCAAATACCTACTCAATCCGAAGTAGCTCAATTCCAATTAGTCGTCCTCATCATATCGTTGGATGGCACATCATTTTCCGGATGAACAAATTGTAGGCTTGGTTGCTTTATTTTAAATATCTACTTAACTGGTGACACCATTCAGCAACTTATTTGGCCCCGATCTCTGGAATCTGAGCTATGATGAGATATTGAGCATAGAAATGCCAGAAGATGCATATCTAGTGGGATATGCGGACGATATAGCGGTGCTAATACCAGCTCAGGACACTAGAGGGAAGCTGGACCAAGTCATGAAAAGGACGCAAATATGGTTTGAGGAGCACGGCTTGGAAATCTCCAAACATAGAACTGAAGTCATCCTTATTACAGGAGGTCACATGCCACTCGAGGTCAGCATGCACATAGGCGACACGTCCTTAGTGACCCAAAAAGTAATGAAATACTTAGGCATTCAACTTTCTGGGCCCAGATACGGCATTCGGCTACCAAAGCAAGAAAGGTCACGGGTATGCCAAGTAGATTAATGGCAAACATCGGTGAGCCAACACAGAGCAAAAGAAAGCTAATGATGGCGGCCACAAGCTCAATTCTCCTGTACGGCAGCGAAGTATGAGGAATTGTGCTAAACTGCAAAGCCAAGCGCAAAGCACTGGAGGCTGTGCAACGAACAACGGCACTCAGAGTTGCCTCCACCTACCGCACTGTCTCAGACGCAGCAATTTTCGTGATCCCGTCGACCTGGATGCGTGGGATTCCAAGAAGAAACACGATGGACGGCGAAACTTATTCCATCAATTGACAAATGGGTCCAAAGGAACTTGGGGGAAGTGAACTACTTCTTAACTCAGTTTCTCTCGGGCCACGGATACTTCCGGAGATACCTATACCGCATGGACAATATATAGAAAGCAGTTCCGGAAAGGGTGTCTCCCCAGAAGGAGAGGAGGGAATGTTTTAGTAGCCACACCATACAACGCAGTAGGCGACGGTCGCTGTAAGTGCGAAGGCATTTTGAACCCTATCTCACCCACCAAAAAAAAAAAACAAAAAACTTATGTGGCCTCCCGCTCTTCTGTATTCTTACTGCTATTCCATAAGCTATTGTATTAATATATTTATGGTAGACTTTTCGGACCTCTTCTAGCGGACAGCCTCTTGTGAAGCCTCCCTGTCTTCAATATTTTATTGGTCCAGAAAGTAAATCTATCTTTCGTTTCTTTACTCTTCGACTACTCAATAACTTATAATATTCACACTTAGTATTTTGTTGCTTCAGGTATGTAAAAATGCCATTAAAATGAAAATTTGAGGTTATGTCAAGGGTCATCAATTCAGAAGTGTCGGTTTTTAAATTGAAATAAAACAACGAAAATTCAAATTCATTGAGCAAACTTTGTTATTTTTGTATAGAGTCATTCATGACATTTATTTCTTAAGGATAATCTTTTTCAAATGTTAGGCGCAACTACGTCGTAATTCGGTCATCCGTAAACACCAATTTTGAATGACTCGCTGGAGGACTTCGGTCGGTATCTCGTGAATAACTTTAGTAATGTTGGCTTCCAATGCCTCAATCGAAGCTGGTTTATCCACAAAGCATTTCGACTTTACATACTCCCACAAACTAAAGTCCAGAGGTGCGTTATCGCACGATCTTGGAGGCCAATGCACTGGTCCCAGACGAGAGATAAGCGACCATCGACGCAGTAAATCCAATGCTCACGGGCTCTATGGCAAGCAGCGCCATCCGCCGTTTTGTTGGAACCAAATGTTTTGGAGATCACCGGTTTCAATTTCCGGTATCAAAAAGTAGTTTATAATGGCGCGATGCGTTCGTCATTCACTGTTACATTGGCGCCCGCCTCGTCATTGAAGAACTATGGGACCATGACCGATGATTCCTCCCATAGGCCGCACCAAACGGTTGATTTCAATGGGTGTAATGGCTGCTCTTCAATAGCTTTGGGTTGCTCTTCAGTCCAAATACGACTATTTTGCTTATTAACGTAGCGCTGAGGCCAAAAATAGGCGGCGATTTTCGCAATACAATTTTACGATTTGTTAACTTTGTTGAGACGTAAGTCTTTCTATGATGAAATGTCAATGGATACTGAAACAAAGTATGTATTAGTTTGACAGTAGTCACACGGGATCTGTCAAAAAAATCCCATTGGAAAAAGTGCCTCCAATCCGATCACCCTTTATATACTTATATATACATGACTCACACTCTCATTATTGGGTGTTTGGCCGACCTCCTTTTCCGCCTATTTGTGGTATGTGTCTTGCTATTTTTCCACAAACGGGGACTACATACACACATACAAACATACATTCACTTGGTATATTCACGTATTGATTACGAGTTTATTGATTAATCAAAACTTTCAGTTCGTTCGACCTTTGGTTAATTTTTTGGAAGAAAGATATCGAAAAATCAAATAATCAGCTTTGAAATTAATTAAACGCCAATTGAATTACCAACAAACAATGGGAGCAGCAAAAAGTGCATTAACCCACAAGTAAGCAAACTGCTAACAGCCCCTTCTCGCCCTTTTCAACCAAATTCGGTTTGCAGCTGCGTACACAGAAAGCAGCAGAGCCAAATCAACCCATCGACCAGCCAGTCAACCAACAAATGCATTGCGCATTTTATACCAGAGAAAAAACAATAAAAATTACTTTAAATATTTACAAATTTACCAAGAAGTGTTTATATCTACGTAATTAAATAAAATGCAAAAGATTGGAATTATAAAGAAGAAAAAAAAGCAGCTCAACGAGAAAATGCAAAAGTAAGCTACAATGAAATGAGAAAAACAAAAAAAAAAAAAACCAGCAGAATTACACACGCCAGCCAAGCTGTGTGTTGAGTTGAGTTTGAATGAAGTTGAGGCTGCAATGAGCTTAGTCGAAGGTGTAGCCTTGAACTTCGTCCAACAGCAAAGTTCGCATGCGACACAGCGGCAGCAACAACAATAACATCAGCAAGTATGCAGCAATAAAAAATGTAAGTATTAATAATAACAAGCGAATTGTTGTTGCTATTTTTTTTTTCATTTTTTTTTTTTTTTGTTTTTGTATTTGTAGATGCTACTACTGCTTGCTACTACCATGTTACAACAAACTGGTGCTGACGATGAGGTCTCCCAGTCACATCAGCAACTAAGCTGGACAAGTCACTGCAAGGCATATATACACACCTATGCACACATATACATGCGCGTGCACACATTTATATGGCACAGAAAAAGCTAAAACAAAAAGTGTATTCTAAAAAATCACAGCTCACACTGGCATTCACGATTCACTTGAAAATGTAATGTTCTGCATCCCAAATGCAGTGATGCGATCAGAGCCACGTGGGCGTATGAGTAACCACTACTATCAAACTGGTGCATGTGAGCGAGAGAGCCAATTTGGTATACGCCACGGAAGGCCATAAATTAACGAAAGCTATAATTGCCACGGAAAAAAATTATAGTAAAATGTAATGAGAAAAATTAAATTTGAGATATGGGCAAAGAGTTGCACGGAAAAAATGGCTATAAAAATTAAAATGGAAAAGTTGTGTGCTTAGAAATAGTGAAATAGTTTATAGATGTACACTTGTTGTACACAGTTGTTGTTATTTATGTACATACTTGTAACTGGAATGCCAAATTTCGGGTTTTTGCCCAAGCCGAAATTTTCTGTAAAGGTAAAGTGAGGATCCCGAAATTAAGAACATTTTGATTTGGCTAAAATTTATTGTTAAAAATATGTAGCGCATATAGAACATACACCCGCGGTCAAAATAATAAGAGCGCGACGAATTACCAAGTAGTTTTTTACTATTTTTTTTGTTTTGTGCATATTTTTTTTATTTTTATTTTTTTATTTTATTTATTGTATTATTATTTTTTTTTTTTATTTTTGTTTATTATTTACTTATTTATGAAAAGCTTAGCGCATAATATTTTAAATTTTTTTCGCTGAGCTTTTGAGCATTTTCTGCCTCACAAAAGACTTTTTGAAATGTACTTTATATGGAAGAATTAACGTCGCATGCAAAAAAATTTCAATAAACTTCACAGTTTTCTGGCGGCTTCAAACTTACAATTTGTTGTACTAAAACTGAATGGGCTATAAAATTGCACACCTTGAAGGTTTCTACAGATTCTGATTGAAAAGCTGAAAACTTTTAAACAATTTTTTAATTTGTTGAATTTTTGGAAAGTTCGTAGGGAGGTAGGAGTGTTCCACACCTTGAAGATTTTTAAAAATTTTGATTAAAAAGTTGCCAATTTTTTTTTAATTTGTTGATTTTTTGTGAATTTTGCAGGAAGGAAGGAAAGTTCCACACCTCGAAGTTCTCTAAAGATTTCGATTAGAAAGTTAAACATTTTTTTGGAAATTTGTTGAATTTTTGTGAATTTCATAGGAAAATAGGAACGTTCCATACCTGGAAATTTTCTACAGATTCTGATAAAAAAGTTAATTTTTTTTTGAAAATTTTTAGAGTTTTTGTGAATTTCGCAGGAAGGGAGGAAGATTCCAGGCCTTGAAGATTTCTAAAAATTTTGATTAAAAAGTTGCCAATTTTTTTTAATTTGTTGAATTTTTGTACATTTTTCATGAATTGGGGAAGGTTCCACACCCTGAAGTTTTCTAAAGATTTCAAATAGAAGGTAAAAATTTTTTTTGGAAATTTATTGAATTTTTGTAAATTTCATAGGAATGTTCCACACCATGAAGCTTTCTAAAGGTTCTTATTATAAAGATAAAAATTTTACAAAATGTATGTATGTTGTACTCTGAAATCCCATGATTTGAATTATCAAGTCCCTAAATCCTGTAGCGCCGGAATTGACAACCCTAACTTGTGCATTTTAATATCCAGAAACTGTTGAAAATAAGAAAAAAACAATTTTAGTTATTAATAAAAAAGTGAAAATTTGTGTTGGTGTCTATAATATTTTATATTTGTTAAAAAACTTATTTATATTCGCTTACGGTGAAAATAATATGCCTGCAGTGTTTCGCAAAACTAAAAGCGCAGCAAGCACTTTTTATGAACCTTGCTTCATTTTCACTTATTTTAAGTACGA
Organism: Anastrepha obliqua; assembly: GCF_027943255.1. Classification (NCBI taxonomy): domain Eukaryota; kingdom Metazoa; phylum Arthropoda; class Insecta; order Diptera; family Tephritidae; genus Anastrepha; species Anastrepha obliqua. Next base: position 89,307,571 of record NC_072896.1, on the reverse strand, counting down.
GAATCGTTTGAAAAGCGCGTAATGGCACTACTGGTATCCGGGTTATATTTAATTAATAGCATCTCTTGGAAGCACACCTACCAAGTTTCAGCCAAATCGATATATCTCTTTGTGTTTGGCATTCGTTTAAATACAGGAACCGTAAGTACCGCTTTAGACCGATTTTGATTTTGATTTTTATTATTTTTATTTTTTTTATATCAGCATTACTTTACCAGAATTACGTTCAGGATATACTCGTACAACTGCTATCGGCCCCGACATACTCAATACATGTGACGATAGCCTGTACAATACCCACTACCTATTCACATGCCCGCTTAAACCCACTCCTCTAACATAAAACATTTTTCAAAACAAGAGCATATTTCCTGGTCCTACCGTTAATTGAGATAGACAACGACGATCGCAGACTACACCGCACTGGGAGGGCTTGACAAACTGATACAACAACATAGAAACAGCAAACCGTTTCATGATAATTTTAATTTTTTTAACTTTAATTTTTTTAACAAACTATTGTTCATCTTTAGAGCAAAAAATAAAAATTAAAGTTTTTAAATATGCTCCATATGCTGCATATCTTTTTAATTTTCTGCTTTTATCCTACTATTTAGTTTAAATTGTAAAACTATTTTTCAACTATAATATTTAAATATCAGGTCTGTCCATAAGTTCGTGCGTATTTTACCCATAATTTCACTTTTGTACGATTTTTGTATACACAAAATTATTCGCGGAATATAACGGAACTATTTATTTATATTTTCTTTGATATATAGTATTGTGCATTCAACAAGTGATTTTAATCGCGGATAGAAGCACGTGTTGTTAAAAAATAAAATGGAATCTTCGAACGCTCATAAGAGGCACATTTTGTTTTTTTTTTTATAAAAATGGTGAAAATGCAACAACTGCTGCTACAGAAATAAACACTGTTCACGGAGAGGATACCATGAGTGTAAGGACTGCGCAAAAGTGGTTTTCAAAATTCCGAAGTGGTAACTGCGGCGTGGAGGATGCCCCGCGCGTTGGTCGTCCTGAAGTCTTTAACTCCGACGCCTTGCTCGGACTCGTGGAAGCTGAGCCAATTTTGAGAGTCGATATGATAGCTCAGAGGTTAAATTCATCGCATGGAACAGTTCACAGGCACCTGGTTCAGTTGGGAAAGGTTTCAAAGCTGGGAAAATGGGTTCCGCATGGACTTTCCGTCGCCAACCTTCAGCAGAGAGTGAATGTGTGTTCTCAACTGCTGCAACGGCTTGAAAATGAAAGTTTTTTGAACCATATCGTTACTGGTGATGAAAAATGGGTCCTTTACAATAATCCTGGTGGCAAACGCCAATGGTTAGATAAAGAAGAAACACCAGAACCGACCCCTAGAGATGGCCTTCACCTCAAGAAGATTCTCCTATCTATTTGGTGGGATATGACCGGTATTGTTTATTATGAACTTCTAGAACCAAACCAGATGATAGCTGCTGATTATTATTCCCATCAGCTATCAAACTTGAATTAGGCACTTAAAAAAATCGACCGTCTTTAGTGGATAGACGCAAAGTTTTGTTTCACCACGACAACGCAAGGCAAACATTAGGCAAGCTGAACGAGCTCGGATGGGAGCTAATGTCGCATCCACCATACTCTCCGGATATTGCACCTTGTGATTATCGCCTTTTCCGTGGACTTCAATCCCATATGAGTAACAAGAACTGCTCCTCAAAAGAAGCTATAAAAAGGGATATCGAAGCGTATTTTGGCTCCAAGGACAAACAATTTTATGAGCAGGGAATTAAAAATTTGCCCAAACGTTGGGAAGACATTGTAAATAATGAAGGAAAATATATTATTGATTAATAAATACTTTAAACATCTTTTTTATTAATTTTAAAACCACTAAAAAACGCACGAACTTATGGACTGACCTGATATTTTTAATGTGTTTTTATTGTTTTTTTCATTCTCTTCTTTTTCTTATATTTTAGTCTCTCAAAAAATTGTATGAGCAGGGAATTAAAAATTTACCTAAACGTTGGGAAAACATTGTAAATAATGAAGGAAAATATATTATTGATTAATAAATACTTTAAACATATTTTTTATTAATTTTAAAACCACCTTTAAAAAACGCATGAACTTATGGACTGACCTGATATTTTTAATGTTTTTTGTTATTGTTTTTTTTTTCATTCTCTTCTTTTTCTTATATTTTAGTATCTTAAATGAAACTTTTTGTTGAAGTTTTTGGATACTTTTCATCTTTTCTCATTTTTTAAATTATCTTTTTTTATTTCGTTAGTAAAACTTTTTTGGAACGATTTAAGTATTTTCCATATTTTTTCCTATTTTGTTTTTTAGTTTCTTTGGGGAAACTATTTTTAAGCTTTTTAAATATGTTTAATATTATATTTTGTATTTTTATTTTTTCTTAAACTTTCTTCTTTTTCTTATTTTAATTATATTACTTTAGTAAAACTTCTTTTAGAACTTTTTAAATATTTTTCATTTTTTTTCTTTATTTTTTTACTTCCTTCAAATTATTATTATTATTGACAATTTTCCATTTTTTTAATTTTCTATTCTTTTATTTTATTTCTTTAGTTGTTTATTTCTTTAGCGAAGTTGTTTTTTACCTTTTTATAAATGTTTCATATTTCGCATTTTTTAATGTTGTTTTTCCTAATTTGATTTTTTTTTTCATATTTTAATATGTTTTGGGGACTTTTATCCACTTTTTTAATTACTAGGGTGAAACTTATTTTTTAACTTTTTAAATATTTTTCATCTTATTTCATTGATTTTATCCTCTTCTTTTTCTTGTTTAAATTTCATTTGTGGACCTTTATCCAACTTTTAAATTATTTTTCATGGTTTTTCTTCTAATTTAATTCTCCTCTCTTTTCTTACTTTTTTAATTTCTTTAATGAAACTTGTTTCTTAAGTTTTAAAAAATTTTTCATTTTTAATAATTTTTTTCTACTTTCCCTATTTTCTCTTCTTTTCCTTATTTTTTTAATTTTCTCGATTAAACTATTTTTTAACTTTTTAAATATGTTTGATGTTTCGCTTTTTTAATTTTCTTCCATTTTCTTATTTGATTTTTATTGCCTTATTTGAATTTGTTTTGTGAAATATTTTTTTTGTTTTTCCTTTAAGTTATTTTTAATTTTTTTCCTTTTTCTTTTTTTAATTACTTTAGTAAATCTTGTTTTGAACATTTTAACATCTTTTGTCTGTCTTTTAGTTTTGTAATTTCTTTAGTGAAATTTTTAGAAGGTTTTAAATATTTTAAATTTTTTTTATTTTTTTACTTTCTTTGGGAAACTATTTTTTTTTCTTTTTAAATACGTTTCACATTTTGCATTTTCTTTTTAATTTTCTTCTTTAGTTTTTTTTTATTCGCTTCTTGTTCCTTTTTTAAATATTTTATTTTTGTTTTAATTTTTTTTATTGTTTTCTAATTCTCTTAATTTTTTTTTATGAAATGAAGTTTCTTTCAACTTTTTAATATTTTTTTTTTTAGTTTTTTCTTTTGTTCTCATATTTTTTAATTTCTTTATTTTCTTTTTTATTTTTTTTAATTCCCATTTTCATTCTAATTATTTGTGGTTAAATAATTTTTCAACTATTTTTACATGCATTTTTTCATTCTTTTACTTGATTTTTTTTTCTTCTTTGAATTTGTGTTCTAGAACTTTTTAATTATTTTCCATCTATTAATTTTTTTTTCTTTTTAAATATTTTTCTTCTTTCTTTAATTATCATATTTTTTTCGTGAAATTTTCTTTTGTTTTTTGTTTCAGTTTGTTGAATATATGAAAAATTTTAGTTTTTCATTTAAATTTTGATATATTCAAATATTTTAATTTTTTTTTTTTGCTTTTAAATTTTTTCTTGAGTTTTTTGTCTTTTCTTCTTAAGTATTTGAATATTTTAAATATTTTCTTCTCTTATTTTCTTTTTTTATTCCCCTGTTTTATATATATTTTTTTTTTTTTGCTTTTGCCCTTGCTTCCTCTTAATTTAATTGTTTTAAATTTTTCTAAAATTGTTTCCTATTTCTGTTTTTGTTGCTTTAAAATTTCTCTCTAATTTTTTTCTTCGTAATTATTTAATTTTTTTATTTTTCGTATTCTTAATTCTTTTTTCATTTTTTCTTCTTCTCTTATTTGCTGCTATTTCATAAATTTATTTCAAATAATTTTCTAGAATTTCGAATTCCGTTGCAATAATCACAAGAACAAACCCTTCAGAAAACAATAAACAGGAAATTATGTCAGTGAAAAAATTCTCCCGCAACTTTTTGAAGCGCAGCTGTAACACACAATGCAATTCTTAGTTGCCACTAATTGCACAAATGCAACAGCAACAACAACAAAGCAAGCAACCTGAAGTCTAAATAGACAAATGCACAAATTGCAAAATAAATATATTTGCAAAAAATCGAATAGAAAGATAAATAAAATGTGCATGTCAACTAGCGAACTAACACCCAAACATACTAACATTTATACAAACTTACGTACCTGCGCCCGCCCCCTAAGCAACGCCCAAAAACATTAGCAACCTTTACGGCTGACACTGCCGCTGCCGCTGCCGCTGCTGCTGCCTCAACACATTGTCCACTTAATTGCTGGCTTCTACTCATCATTTAGAATGCAGCGCCATTATTGTTATTGTTGCTTTGACTTTTATTGTTGTTTTATGCGCTCGTATTTGTTGTAGTGCCGCTGATAATTTTTGTTTTTATTTCCACTTTTTTCTTCTTTTTTGCCAGTATTTTGTTGTTGCGCATCTTTGCGTTTAGCATTTACGCCCACATGGAGCAACAAGCAGCGGCAGCAACTTAATTATACAACACAAATCGCGTGTGTATGCATGTATGTATGTATATGTGAATGTGTGTGTTAGTTTTTTTGTTTTGTTTTTTGTTTGCGAGCACTGGCTTCACGCTTCATTGCCAAGGTCATCATGATCATCAACAATATCGACATCATCATTGGGCTGTGCCTCCGCCATGTAATCCAGCCTCAGCAGCTCCAACCGACTATCCAATAAAGTAGCAACTTAATAGCCCAAACTTCATTAGCGTTTTCCTCTTTAACATGTATAGTGTGAATGTGTGTGTGCGTGTGTATAATTGTGTATATATTGTTTGTCATTCGATGGCATTTGATTTGGAATTTCTCAGCTAAAAATATTCTCAGCGAAAATTTATTCAAACAATCCGTTTGCAGTGGCAGCGTTCCAGCCGGGCAACTATGTAGATGCCAGTCGACCAGTCGACCACTAACTCAGAAAGCCAGTCAGTCTGTTTATTTGTGTGCAAGTGCTGGTATGTACAGTATTTAAATGCCATTACAATTACAACAATGCAAAAATTTGTTTTAGAAAAAAGTGAAGCTACCTTCACACTGGCCTCCGTTGACTGGTTGAATGCCTTCATCTAAGCAACAGTCAAAGCTCGAACTGCAACGCTATTATTTAGCTGAGCTATTACAACTTTTGCGGGTGTACATATGTACCTATATATTTGTATGTGATAGCAGCGCATTTATATACCTGAAAGTACATACTTAGGTACATACAAATATTTGCTTAGACGAATTTTTCAAGCAAAGCGGAAAAAATCCAAAAAATTTTTGATGTCAAAATTCGTGTCGTTATTTTGGGAGATTTTATCAAGAGCCAAAATCTGTCTTAAATACTAAAAATCAAAATATTTCTAATAACTTCTGTTCCAAAAAAGAGTTCCGGAATTTCGCAATAAAGCGAAAACCGTGTCATTTCTTTTTTGTTTTGGTGGGTGAGGGAGGGTTCCAAATGCCTTCGCATATACAGCGGCTGTCGTCTACTGCGTTGATTGGTTTGGCCACTAAAACAAGCCCTCCCCCTCTTCTGGGAAGACTTCCTTCCCAGAACTACTTTCTGCATTACCTCGGGAGGGCCCAGAGCGGTAATGAAATGTGCCTGTTCTGTTCACAGGCGTCTGGGTCCACCATACTTGTAGCCGCCTTCATGCAATAGGCTTGTCTTCTCCTGTCTCTGTCTGTGAAGCTTCGCTTTGTTGTACTGTGTCGAGGTCTATCCTTTTCTCCTTAACATGCCATATACGGCATCTCGCGGATCATATTTGTGGCCGCGATGTCGCCAATCTGCTCCCTCAGATCATAGCTTTTTCATCTCCATGAGCCATCTGTCGCAACTAAAGAACGTGTGTTCAGCGTCATCGCTCGGCTCTTCGCAGTATATGGGACTTGGAATCGCTAACGTTGCCTATGCTGTATAGATATTTCCAGAAGTATCCATGACCCGAGAGGAACTGAGTCATGAAATAGCCCACTTCCACCTTGCATGAATCAGTCTTTAAAAAACAAATATTTAAAAAAAAATTATAAAAGTTATTTAAAAACAAAATTGGATGATTAATTTTGCGCCACCTTGTATGAATCAGTCTTTTAAAAAAATTATTTAATCAACAAATAATTCAAAAACGAAATTTGATGATTAATTTTGCGCCACCTTGTATGAATAAGTCTTTAAAAAAAGTATTAAGAAAATGAATCAGTCTTTTAAAAACATGCATTTAAGAAAAAGGTTATTCAAAAGCGAAATTTTATGATTTATTTTGCGCCACCTTGTATTAAATAGTCTTGAAACAAATGCTTTAAAAAAATTATTAAAAAGAAATGTAAGAAAGTTATACTAAAAAAAGAAAAATGGATGATTAATTTTCCGTCACCTTGTATGAATCAGTCTTTTAAGCAAATGTATTAAAAAAAACAAAATATTTAACAAAAAAGTTATTTAACAACAAAATTGGATGTTTAATTTTGCGCCACCTGGTATGAATCAGTCTTTTAAAAAAAATATTTAAAAAAAAATTATAAAAAATATTAAAAAAAAAATTATAAAAATTATTCAAAAAAAAAATTGGGTGCTTAATTTTGCGCCACCTTGTATGAATCAGTCTTTTAAAAAAAAATGTATTTAATATAAAAGTTATTCAAAAACAAAATTGGATTTTTAATTTTGCGCCACCTTGTATAAAGTAGTCCATAAACTAACTTTCGAATCATCTTTAGCTTCTTCCGCGAATTCCCTTTTGTCAACTCAGTCGGTTCAAAACGGTTACCTCGGGGCTCTCATTCACGATTCAACCTGGTGGAAATAGAGCAGATCGGACTTGATTTTAGATCTAAGTGTGGTTTTCTGCTTTGACTCGTCTGAGAAGCGTCATGCCGCTGATTGTTGGTTCATTCTGATGCCTTGCTCATAAAACCATATTTAAATTATGATATTTAGAGAATGTCTCAAATTTTATTTTAATGTATTTAGAATTTGCTGCTTTAAGTCCAAGCTTTCATAATTTCCCCGTTCATCTTTTGTTAGCAATTCAGCTGAGTTTCTCCTCCAATTTATGGCAAACTCTCTGAGGACCTAAAATTTACAATAAGACAACAATACGTAAACACTTTTCCTAATTTTCATATAAAATTCCAGTACAAAATACTTGACGGAAAATGTATTTAAGTACAAAATGCAAATAAGTATCTCTGCATTAAAATTCTTCCACCAACATACACAAAATTGACAAGCTCTACAACACAGCAGCACAAATAAATCATTTTTTGGTATGTTGATCTTCCTCGCTGGATCTTCCTCCATTTGCACAGCAAATAAATCTGACCATTCCCGTTCTTAGACTACGAATATTAATACAAACATTTAAACTGTCAGGCAATCAATCAAATTTCACACAAAAACCAATTCAATTTTTTCTGCACTCAATTGTGCATCTTTACTCTATTCATCTTTTCCTTTTGTGCGCTGCTGCCAAATATATTCACTATGCACAGTAAGGCAAAAAAATATATCTACAGCTGATAGGGGAAAGAAGAAATAGAAGTAAATAGTTTTGTAAATATTGGAAAAAGGAAAAACTTTTAGCTAATGAGACACAAATAGTCAGATTTTAAGCTTATCAAAGGTTAGGGTAGTCTCAAAGTGTTAAGAAAAAAAATTTTAAATATGTAATAGGTATTTGTACTGGAATATTTAGAATTTCATAAAAATTTTATTCTTCATAAGTAACAAATGTAAATATTTTGTCTGTTTAAAAACAAAACCTTAGATATGAAGTATTTGTACGGGAACACTTATAATTTCGTACGAAATAATTTCGTTAAAATAAATTTTTACCCATCATTAGGTGTGAACGTTTTTTCCCTTACAAGAAAAATATTAAATAGGAAGTACATATTTGTATTGGAGTGCTTAAAACTTCATATAAAAAATTATTCTAAAAATAAAATTTTAAAAAGCATCAGTTGCGAAAATTTTTTTCATTTTTTTCACTGAATTTGCTTCTTTAACGGCAATATTGATGATGGTGGTGGTGGTAGTGGTGGAGTTGTCTGAGTGACATAGCTCAGACCTAATTAGCACAAAAGGTGCCACTTTCATACACCACTTTTTTTAGTCGTACCCTCTTAATTTGACTATGAATCTACCCATGTTGTCTATTTTCTTTTCTGCAATTTCTTTCAGTCTGACCATCAAGAATTCTCACAGCTTTCTATGTCGTAGAGCAGCCAGGCTTGGGCACTCACACAGATAGTGAAAAACTGTTTTTATAGATTCTTCTTGATTGCAGTTTCTACATCTATTGTTGTGCGGCCACCCCACTTCCATGACATTGTCTCCACAAGACCAGTGGCCGGTTATTTCTGACGTAATTCGGAATATATAGGGTGGGCCATGTAAAGTTTGCTTTTTAAATCGGCTATAAAAAACAAACCAATCAATAATTTTTCAAACTTTTTTTTTTATTTTGAAGATTGAACATTGTCATTTATGAATAAAAAATAATATCGTTCAAATAACTGCCACGACTGGTTTTACAGTAGGCCATTCGATCAACCCAATTTTTAAGCACATTTTCGATTGTTTGGGCTCCAATTTCACGAATGGCAACTTCGATTTCGTGTTTTAAAGCATCAATCGTCTCTGGATGGTTCGCATAGTATTTGTGCTTAACGGCTCCTCACAAAAAATAGTCCAACGGGCTTGAATCATAGCTCCGAGGCGGCCAATTGAGATCGGAATTTCGGCTGATTATTCGGTTTTCAAAAACGGTAGCCAAAAGTTCGAGTGTAACTTTTGCAGTGTGACAAGTTGCACCGTCCTGTTGGAACCAAATATTGTCCAAGTCATCCTCTTCAATTTTTGGAAACAACTCGGCATTTCCTGTAACCGCGGCTCCTCGCTCATTTTCGAAAAAAAATGGCTCGATGATGCCGCCAGACCAAAAACCGCACCAAACAGTGACTCGTTGTGGATGCATTTGTTTCTCTACAGTAATGTGTGGATTTTCTGAGCCCCAAATCCGACAATTTTGTTTATTGACGTAGCCACCGATGTGAAAATCAGAAAAGAAGAAGACTCACCACTTTGGAAATAGTTTTTCAATATTTCCCAATTTTGTTCAAGCGTATAGCGTCCCATTTCGTAAATGTCAAACCTTTAAGTAAATTATGAACACATTTGACATGTCATTTGTGTTACCATTCTCAAAAAAATAGGTGGTTCAAAAAGCAAACGCTATATGACCCACCCTATATCTGCTTTTTGTCTGTCTTAACAATTCGTCCATACTGGATTTGTTGAAATTGGGCAACGTTTATTTAGTTATTTTGCAGGTATCCATGTTAGTCCATCTGTCAGCGGCCTGCATCTCCTCAGCCTATTTCTACAGCTTCGGACTCGTTGGAAGATATCGCGCGTCTTGCCAGTTCATCAGCCTTCTCATTTCCTTCTAAGTTCCTATGGTCAGGTACCCAGATGAAAGTGATGTATGTCGTACGCAGTAAAGCATTAAGTTCTTCTTTGCATTGCCGGAAGATTTTTAAATTGGTTCTAGGTGGCTTTGAAGCTAAGATGCCTGCTTGACTATCTGGAAAAATAGATACTTCCGATAACCACTTATTGATGGTTTTTAATTATCCTGCCAGCTTCTCTTATCCCGCGAACTTCTACTTGCAAAATGCTATTCCAATTCTCGAAAGGCGAAAAGGCTTGGAAGTTTCGAGGTCTTTCAAATATACACCCGCGCAGACTCTGCGCAATCCGTCTTGAATCCATCGGTGCGGTGGTCTTCTCTTTGGCTACTGAATTCACATCCGATTCCTTTCGGGTGGGGAACTTCAACTTAAACTCGATTCTAAAGTCCAGGGTAGCAGTAGTAAAATCTGATGAGTTGCTAGTAACTCTTTGTCCGAGCATCGGAGGGGACCGTAAGCCACTGGTTTTTTAGACACTACCAGCCATGCAGCTCTCGGATACCTCAACACCTTAGCTTAAAGTGCTGTAGTCTGGCACCTCTGAGTTAGCTCTCCCGACATGGGTGGCCCTGTCAGAGTGAACGCTGTCCATTCCGTCAGCATAGCCCAACTCCTCGTTGATACACACAAACCCTTCTACCACGACAAGCTTTTGAAACGAAGAAAGGAATATTGATGGAGGTATAAAATGATATTCTTTCACAATCAGCTGCACGTAAAATTGTTTGAGTCACTGTACATAAATACACGTTTCAATAAAAACACCTATAGTCGTATATAAATATTTTTTTTTTGCAATTTTACATGCGTACATTTGCAAACAAATCCACTGTCAATATGTACGCATACTGCTATGTTTGGGTTCTTTCTTTTTCATTCACATTTAAAATATGATCCTGATTTCTTTCTAACATTGCGCTAAGCATTTTGTCCATTTAATCTGTTAGGCTTACAAATTGTATTGCAACGATCATTAATCATCGTTTGCCGTAATTTTTTAACAGTCATGTTGTGTAGAGCTGCCAAATTACTTCAGTAGAAATCATTTCAGAACTTTTGTTATTTTCAGTTTTGTCTGCGTGTCCGAGTGTGAAATGATACACTCTTAAGAAATTTCACAATCCAAATAGTGGAACGAAAATATAATTGAAGTTCGGTTCAAAAGTTTATTAAGTAATTTTAGTACAATATTCTTGACCCAATTTCCAGCGCACTTGAAATTGTTGGTTACTGAAATTTTTATTCCTCCTCGTGAGTTTGTTATCTTGCCGCAATCAGGAGGCTTAGTAAGTGCAATTATCTTTAGACCGAATCCGGCGGTAGTGTAGCTACTGGCATGGCCTCCTAAGCCAATAAGGTTTATAGTGAGCACCGAAGCGCTAAAACAATCCACCAGTAGCGTCTCATAACAGGTTAGAGGCGGCTACAGCGGGCATCCGTCTTGCATAAAGCGGCTCGCAACTTAAAAGTGTTTCTAGGACACGTCCATTTGTCTGGCAAACGCAGCGTGTAATTGAACTAGAAAGCCTGGGATAATCCCCCATCTTTTCGAAGAAAACTAATTACGGAGACAAAACCTCCACTACGCCCTACGCTCCATCGGGAATTTCAGAGTTTTATATATATCATATTTTAAAAACACTAATACTTCGCTTCAGTAGTGCAAATAGGTATTTCATGAGTAATTATTCCTTCTTCAAAATTCACCGAAAATCACCCATCAATAGGCCCTACAAGGTTCTATGGTTTCTTAAACGAACTGCTGAGAAATATACCAGCAATCAGTCATCTCAAGTTTCAATGCATCAATTGGGATGATGAGAATTCCAAAGGAATATTATTTGGGACTGGAAAAGTCTGTTGATGGGCAGCTACCTAACTAAATTGCAGGCGAAAGTTTCCGCAATGGTGATCTGTATGCGCAAAAGTAGTTGAAAAAGAAGTTATCAGGACTGCGAAACTTATGAGGAACCGATTGCTAACGGACGGGGGTAAACTGCAGAAGTTATAAGAAAATGTTTCATAACTCAGATTAAAGCTTATCGTTTAAAATTAAGCTGAATGAGGACTTTGCATTGAAGGCCTTAGCCTCCTACAAAACGCTATCAAAACTTATGGGAACCTTCAAAGCTATTCTGAACCATTTTGGCGCTCATACAGCAGTAGCTTAGAGGCGGGTCTCATGGGACAAAGCCTCTCTCTGGGACTCCCAAAGGGTATTTTGCAGAACTCATAACAACGTTGATCGATTTTAAGGTTAACGCGCAATTTAAAGAAAAATGGTAATCCATAAGATTAATAGCCCTTGCAAGAGAACCGACTTCTGAAACTCAAACGGGAGGATCCAAGCGTTCTTGCTGGTTAGCTAACAGGACATATAGCTTGTGAGAGTCAGTGCCGCTTAAGGAAAGGTTTTGTAAAGGTGAAGCTCCACATTTATAAAACCGACACGGATGCGATTGAGTTCCTGGCCACGAAGGAAACCGAAAAGCCCATGAGGGAACTGGAACCCATGAGCGAAACCGAGCCAATGAGCGAAGATGACCAGCCCACCGAAGAAGAATACGCCTCTTCAGGCTCAGAAATGGGCTTAGGGAGGTTGTACTTCGAACGGGAGGGTAAGTATCCCACACAACAGCGTAAGTATTCCGAAAGGGAACTTTTATGCGAAAGCAAAGAAGACCCAGACGTAACGTTAACAGCTAATGCATCTTCTTCAGATAAACCTACACCACTGTAAAGAAGCCTGCCTTGCCCTCCTGGATCGTCTGGCAGAAGATCAGCCGGATGTAGTCCTCATCCAGGAACCCTGGGTACGGAATGGCGAAATCTGCGGTCTGAGGACATCAGGTTATAAAGTATATAAGACTAATTGTGAAGGTACTAAAAGAGCATGCATAATGGCAAAAGTACATCTTAATATCTTTATGATTCATAATTTCAGTAACGCAGATACTACGACGGTTAGCTGGGAAGTGAGCGGAAGCAACACCTGGCTAACCTCGTTCTATTTTGCCGGAGACGACACAGGTCCACTGCCGTCACCGCTAATAAAAAGCCTTGTGGAAGACTGCAAAGCTCACAACCGCAAACTACTTCTAGGAGGTGATGCCAATGCCCACCATACCATATGGGGGAGCTCGGATACAAACGAACGAGGTGAGTCTCTCTTTAATTATATTATATGTAGTAAGCTTTTAGTGTGTAACAAAGGCAACGAACCTACATTTATTACGCGCAATAGACAAGAAGTTCTTGATATTACGCTGGCAAGTCAAACCCTTTACGGAAAGATGACGCAGTGGAGGGTTCTGAATGAACACTCTTACTCCGATCATCGCTACATAGAAATTAAATTTGGGGGAAACAACCCACGGGCTCCACCCGCCAACAGGAACTTGAAAAAGACCAACTGGCATATATATAAACGGGAACTTAAGGAAAGACTTCCAAATTCCCAAAATATTACTATTGAAGACAGAGAATCATTGAACGAACACGTACAAACCCTTACGGAGGTCTGTAGAACTGCGCTAAACAAGGCTTGCCCTTTAATTAGGTATAAGGGGAAGAAAAAGCCGCCGTGGTGGTCAGAAGACCTGTCTAAATTAAGAAACGACAGCAGAAAACAGTTTAATAGAGCGAAAGCGACACGAGAGAGTAAAGACTGGGACTGCTACTACAGTAAACTAAAAATTTACAAAAAAGAAGTTAGGAAAGCGAAAAGGTCTGGTTGGAGAAAGTTCTGTGGAGAAATCGAAGGAACCACAGAGGCCTCCAGACTACGCAAAATCCTCTCAAAAAAACACAATCCCACCGGATACCTCCAAAAACCGGACAGGAGTTGGACTACTTCGAGTGACGAAACGTTGAAGTTGCTAGTGGACACGCACTTTCCCTGCAACGAATCATCTAACGTAGTAATCGACAATGGTACGGAAAGATCTAATTCTGACATTGAAGAAATAATCACTGAAACTAGGATAACCTGGGCAGTAAACACGTTCAAACCATTTAAATCACCGGGCCCAGATGGATTATTCCCGGCCCAAATACAACATTCACTCGACTACATCATGGAGTGGGTGACGGCCATATTTAAGGCCGCTCTGAAACTGAAAAGTGTCCCATCAACATGGAAAGAGGTAAAAGTGGTCTTTATCCCTAAAGCGGGAAAAAGTTCACACACAACACCTAAGGATTTCAGGCCAATAAGCCTATCCTCCTTTCTGCTAAAGACATTAGAAAGAATTCTAGAAGAGCACATTAGGGCTAACATCAGCCCTAATAAGCTCAGCATCTCACAAAATGCGTACTGTAAAGGGAAATCAACCGAAACAGCACTTAACTCACTTGTTACAGAAATCGAGAAGTCAATGTATAATAAAGAATTCACACTGGTAGCCTTCCTAGATATCGAGGGCGCATTCAACAACATCCTACCGGATACCATAATAAAGGCACTGACGGATTTCGGGATCTCTGGCGCTCTGGTTGAGTTCATCAAAAACATGCTCTTGAGCAGATTTGTGATCGCAACCCTAGGGGCCTCGGAGATCAAGAAAAAAAGTTAGCAGAGGAACACCTCAAGGCGGCGTGCTGTCCCCTCTCCTATGGGTGCTGGCACTAAACTCATTGCTAAAGAGCCTAGAGGAGAGAGGACAACACGTAGTAGCATATGCGGACGATGTTGCAATGGTAGTAAGAGGGAAATTCCCCAATACACTCATAGAAATCATGCAGGATTTACTAAATATGGTTGAAAACTGGTCAAAAGCAAATGGGCTAAGCGTCAACCCCAATAAAACTGAACTAATCCTATTCACCAGGAAACACAAAATACCGAATATAACACCTCCGACTCTAGGAGGAACGGCACTGTCATTTAGTGATGAGGCCCGCTACTTAGGTCTAATACTAGACCGAAAGCTAACATGGAAGGCAAATGTCGAAGATAGAGTAAAAAGGGCGACAATAGCACTATACTCTTGTAAACAGCTGATAGGACTAAGTTGGGGTCTCTCCCCATCTATCGTATATTGGCTTTACACGGCAATTGTCAGACCTATCCTAACATACGGCATATTAGTATGGTGGTCAGCTTTAGATAAATTGTACATTAAAAGAACCATGGCACATGTACAAAGAATGGCCAGTCTTTGCATTTGCGGGGCCCTCAGAACCACACCCACAGATGCACTAAATATCATGCTTAACATTTTACCAATAGAGCAGTACGGTAAGCAAACAGCTGCCAAAGCAACTCTCAGACTAAGAGAAATCGGCCTACTCAGAACGAACCAAAGAGGACACTCCTAAATTTTAGAACAATTCCCCTGCATTCCCAACACAACGGATTTCTGTAGGACCAAGGACATCAATTTGTATAAATCCTTCGTCACAGTATTTCCTTCCAAAGAGGAATGGGATAACGGGCTCATTGTTAAGATAAATAAAGTAAACATCTACACAGATGGCTCAAAACTGGATAACAAAGTAGGTGGAGGGGTCTACTCCGACAAACTCGGAGTATGCCAATCATTCCGCTTACCTGATCATTGCAGTGTATTTCAGGCGGAAGTCACTGCCATAAAAGAGGGGCTTAAAGAGATAAAAACGAGAGTATTATCCACAAATGAAGTCTTCATTTACTCGGACAGTCAAGCAGCAATAAAAGCGCTGGAATCAAAAACACACTCGTCAAAAACAGTTCTAGAATGTTTTAAACTACTAGATGACGTATCTAAGTGCTACAAGGTGCACCTTATCTGGGTACCGGGCCACAGGGACATTCCAGGAAATTGTAAGGCGGATGAACTTGCAAGAGCCGGTACAACGCTCGATCTCGAACCGGATAAGGCGCTGCTACCCATACCTATAGCCACTTGTAAATTACTTATAGACAGGGAAACCATCAAAAAGGTAAATACAATCTGGCAAAACCTCACAACATGCGAACTAAGCAGACAGACATGGCCGAACTGGAACAGCGGTCGATCGAAGATCTTGCTAAGATTCAACAGGGAATCTATAAGAAAAATGATAGGTGTTTTAACAGGTCATTGTTTAATAGGCAGCCACGCTAGAAGGTTAGGACTACCCTACTTCGATTTCTGTAGAAGCTGTCTAAATACAGAAGAAGAGGAAACAGTCAGACACCTTTTATGTGAGTGTGAAAGCCTAGCTAGGAGAAGGCTGCGCACCCTCGATACAGCATTTCTAACCGATGTAGCGGATATAGCCCATCTAAAGCTAACGAAGCTCTGCTCGTTTATTAAAGCAACCGGATGGTTTGAAAGGGAACACGTAGAGTAAGGATAAGCTCCAGTGGTATCACAATGGACCTGCCGAAGGTCTAAGTGTGTCTTACGACAACCACCCTACCTACCTACCTAAGGAAAGGTCGAAACATATTTGATATGAGTACCAATGTATTATAAGCGAACGAAACCATATAACGGTAAGCTCAGGAAAATACTATTTCGAAAGAGTCGGACCACAGATGAAGCCACAGTGGTGTAAGAAGAATTAGTTTAAGTGGGCAAGTAAAGAGGTGGTTAGTATCGTGTAAGGCATTGCTGCGAATACTGGTTATACGTAACCGAGTGTTTCGCGCTTTGATCTCTGAGTATTTTTGATTCTTTTACATTATTTAAAAATGCAATATTTTATAGTATACACACTTTGTCGGATGTTTGGCCAACCTCCTCCTCCAATTTGTGGTGTACATATTGATTTTTTTCCATAATTGGAGGGATCTATAGTATAGTCTTAGACGCCTCAGAAAGGCAGACGGTTTTTTTTTGTGACGAGCTTTTTCAAAGTTTGTCATTACCTGCTGTGGGGCAACCGCTGTTAGAAAAATCTTTTAAATTATTTTGGTGTTTTGTGCCCACAGCGGGTTTCGAACCCCGGCACTAACGAATGGTAGTCCCGCACAAACTTTTTCATCTACCGGGGCCTTCGAATTGTGGGTATCAAATTAATCATTTTTAAGCCAGCTTTAATCCAGGAATAAGTAACAGGTTTGCTACTAATTTTTAAATAAAAAATATGAGGGCAGTATTATTCGGTTTTCTATTTGAGCAGCATTATATCTGCAAGCAAAGGCTCTAAAGAATATATCACTAGCCGCATAAATAAAGTAAAACAGGCTTTTGGCTCTCTTGAATTTGTCTGGAAATCGTCTGTGATGACTCATAACTCGAAATTAAAAACTTCAACTCGAATGTGAAATCCACTCTACTGTATGGTTGTGCAACTTGAAACCTTGCAGCCACAGACTTCAAAACAGATTTTTGTTAACCTTACCCTACGCACTGTACATCTTCTGGCCCAACACCATAACCAACCAAAATCTATGGATTAGCACAAACCAAACTTCAATGCGAACGAAAATACTTAAAAGAAAGTGATGATGTTTTGGTCACATTTTAAGAAGAGAGCCGAACGACATCACAGTAATTCAATCGATTAGATCTGCGCAAAGGCAGACCATCACTAACCTGGAGAACAGTCTTAGAAAGGCAGATAGCAAGGACAAACAAAAGTTGACTGGCGTTGAGTAGAATGGGAATTCTCGCTAAGGCGTAATGTAAGATTATCCGCTGTCGGCGCTTCTCTTCGTCATCGTCTTAGAAAACAACATGAGCCAATTAACTCTGCACAAAAGAGGCATCGTATGAAGTTCCAGCAGACATCTTGCAGACCTGGGCTTCGCTGATTACATCTGCCTTCTATCTCACAAACTCACTAACGAAGGCGAGCAGACTAGCCACGCTGGCACGCATTGTCGGACTGGAGGTCAGCATCGCCAAGCCGAAGGCTATAAAAGTCAACAACCACAAATATGATTAAAAAAAATATATAAATCCTCAGCCAAAAACTGCTCATCAGTCTATTTATTTAATGGCTTCTGGCCCCTGGTTAACTGAACTCATAGAAAATATCCTAGAAATGTCAAATTTGTGACTACAGAAATTTTTTACTTACTTTTTTTTCTTTCACTTTTTGCTATTTTAAACTTTGGCGCCTGAGCATCAAATGCCGATTGCCCAATTATCAGACTTCAAAATAAGAACTTTTTTCCATACAAACAAATTCTCCTCAACCCTTTTATTGCTGGTAGATTTACTGTAATCTTTACAAATTAAAGAAAAACAACAGCAAACAGAATTAACTACACTTCAATGAACGCCCACAGGCGAAAAGCAATGACAGAAGCAACAACAAATCGAACAAACACAAAAACGCGACAGACGCAATAATTTCAATATAAGAAAAAAAACAAAAAACGAAACACAATAAAATGTTTGACAAAAAAATGTGGTAGTTTTTTAAGTTTAAAAATGACATTTGCAAATTAAGTATCAAACAAAATACATTTAGCAAAAAATTCAAAAGTACCAAAAAAATTCAAAAGCATCACCAAGATGTGAAAAACACTCAGAAGTCCAAAAATATATGAAAAATTATATGCATTTTTTTTTTAAATATTCTTTTTTTTATGTACATACATATGTATGTGTGTATGTATGTGGATAAAATCAACAACACCAACTGACGAGTGAGCGAAAGCGTACCAAAATTGTGCAAAATATCATCAACAACAACAACCACAAAAGGAAGAGTAAATAATAAAAGAATCGTTTGAGTTGAAGCAAAAGAATTAACACCATCAAAAAGAATTTAAACAAATTCAAGGTTAACTTCATCATACAGACTTTATTACTGCGGCAATGCAAAGTGTCGACCCAACGGTGATGGCTGATGTGAAGGTTACGAGGCACAACATGAAGTGGAGTGAAGCGGCGAAGAGTTCTGAGTGTGAATGCGAAGTGCGAATGCGCAATGAACTGAACTGAGCAAATAACAATAGCAGCAACAACAACACCAACAATCCATGCATTTAATACAGTAGAGGAAAACGAATGCCCGCCAGCATCAACAGCTTCAACGTCATCGCCGACGTAGTCGTCGTTATTGCCAAAAATTCATAAAATTCAAATTAACGATTAAATGAGAAGCACAAGAAGTGGAAAAAGTGAAAGAATATAAAATTATGGCAAACAGATTTGTGAGGGCAAGCAAATACCATAAACCAAAATGTGTGGTGAAGCAAACGCGGTGAGATGCAATTGCGAAGAATTGATGATGATGAGGTAGAGGGAGGGTGTGGGAGTTTTATGCCAAAGCATTAGCAACTGAAGTAGCTAAGCAGTAATAGAAAAAGACATAAGTATATGTACATTAAATATATTAAAATTTAATGAAAGATGGGGAAAGTGAAAGCGATGGTAGCTACGGAGGCGGCGTTGAAACCAAAAGAGTCCTCAGACGCATTCAAACAATGGAAAAATAATGGAACTTCAGTACACTTAGCTCGAATTTTTCTTTTAATTCTTATGCTCTTCTTTCATTTGATTACAAATATATAATACTAGCAAACCAGGCCCGCTTCGCTGGGCACACTAAAATAGAATAGATATGGTTGAGAATAGAAAAGATATGGTTTTATTATCTATTTCTTTATTCTTTATTCAAGCGCTTTGGCATAAACAATATTTTTTTTTTCTATTGGTTTTTGAGTAAATATAAAATATAAATTGAAAATCAGGAAAAAAGAAGATTGTTTTTAAATTGCAAATCAACGCAAATGAATAACTAAGAAACAATCGTCTTTTTTCCTGATCATACATGAATTTTTCGTTTCAATTTATATGTTTTATTAAGCATTGGAGCTTTTTTAACCATTATCCATTTATATTTTTCAAAAAAAAAACGAAACAAATTTGTTTTTCCACGAACACATAATTTCATTTGAAAATTCGGATTTCACATAAAATTCTCAAATTTCGTAAGAAATTATTCACTGTTCCAAAATCCACTCCAAAAAAATTCACAAACAATTTTTACATGTTGCACTTACGTTTTTTCCTTATGGCATCCAAATCAGAAAGAAATATTGACGCATTGTAACTCACACTGTCAATTTGACAGTTCAGTTCCGCCCCGAGCGTTAAAAAAGTAAACGACATTATGGCTGGTTCAAAAGAACGCTGTACGCGTTGCCAGTGTTCCGAATTACAACCAAACTTTACGAAACCCATTTTAAATACTTAACAATGTGTGTAAGTTTGGTTTAATTCGGTGCAAAGACACGGCGGGTCTACGTTTTGGCATATATTTCGAGACCCTAGTCAACAATAGTATGAAAATTACCCCGTATTAAAGCACTTATCAACAGCTTTCATTTGATACCCATATTGTACATACACAACCAAAGGTTACCCGGGTCCACGTTTTGACCTTTATCTCGAGACCCCAGTCACGGAGCGGCATGAAAAATACTCTGAACCAAAGCATTCACCAACAGCTTCAATCTGATATCCATATTGTACAAACACATCCGAAGGTTACCCGGGTCCACGTTTTGTCCTATATCTCGAGCCCTATCCACCAATAGGTATCCAAACTATACGGAAACCATCTTCAATACCTTCTTAACAATGTGTGTAAGTTTGGTTTAATTCGGTGCAGACACGGCCGGTTAGCGAACACACACAAAAAGTTGACTTTATTTTATATATAACATTTTTTTCAGTTCGTGTCCGAAAAATCCAAATATCTTACGGAACCCTATTTTTTTCCAAAATAAAATGTAATCCATGTTACTCGTGGATAATGTAGTTTTCGAATGGTGAAAGAATTTTTAAAATCGGTCCAGTAGTTTTTGAGCCTATTCGTTACAAACAAACAAACAAACAAACAAACAAGGTTTTCCTCTTTATAATATTAGTATAGATATATTATATGTAATTGGCGCGTATACCCTTTTTGGGTGTTTGGCCGAGCTCCTCCTCCGATTTGTGGTGTGCGTCTTGTTTCTGTCCCACAAATGGAGGGTCCTACAGTTTCAAGCCGATTCCGAACTTCAAATGGTTTTTATGCCGAGCCTTTTCTTGGAAGAAATATACCCGGAGGTTTACCCATGGCTCCCAAGGGGTGACCGCTATTAGAAACAACTTTTTCTTTATTTTGGTCTTCCACCGAGATTCGAACCTATGTTCTCTCTGAATTCCGAATGGTAGCCAAATGTTGGCGTAGGCTGATAACAAATACGTAAAAGTAAATTATTTCCACAAATAGTCACAAGGCATCCACTTAACTATCGGGTGTTGTCAAATGTCACATAATAAAGTAAAATACAAAAAACTTTTTAATTAGTTCTTCGGTTTCGAGAAGACATATACCGAAAGATACTAAAAAGTATAAAAGATGCTATTGTTGAGTCAAATATTTTTTTTTTTTTTTGACGCTCATTGCAAATGTGAAATCAGATATTGCACAGTATGCCTGTAAATGTATGCTTGGAAGAAGATGGGGTTTTCATTTTAAGTATACTTTACGGCTGTATAAAGCGGTTATACGTCCAATTTTATTATATTAGGTGCGCAACTAAGTTCCCGCTGTTTTTTTTTTTATGAAAATCCAACTTTATTCTGAAAAAATGGTTACAAGTAAATCATTAAAAGTGTTGCCCATCGCTGGCTACTACTTTTTCCCATCTTTCTGGTAGGTCTCGTATACCGTCGCGGTAAAACTGTTCATCTTTTGAAGCTATCCACGGATCACGCCATTTTTTGATGTCTTCATATGAATGGAACTGCTGGTCAGCTAAACCATGTGCCATCGATCGGAACAGGTGATAATCGGATGGCGCAATATCTAGAGAATATGGCGGGTGGGGTAGGATTTCCCATTTCAGTGTTTTCGAGCGTTGTCATGCGGTAGAATCACTTTTTCATGCTTCTCCGCGTATTGTGGCCGCTTCTCGCGCAGTGCTTGGCTCAATCGCATCAATTGAAGTCGATACCGATCCCCTGTGATGGTTTCGCTTGGTTTTAACAGTTCATAATAAGTAATGCCAAATTGGTCCCACGAAATACATAGCATAACCTTTGCAGCGTGAATATTCGGCCGAGGCTACGATGTAGAAGCATGACCGGGAGGTCCCCATGACTTTCTTTTCATTGGATTGCTGTAGTGAATCCATTTTTCATCACCCGTCACGATGCGATGAAGAAAACCCTCCCTTTTTTGCCTTTTTGCCGCTGGAGCAGTTGTTAACAGGCAACACAGCGAGAAAACGGCATTCAGCATCCCTTGGTTTTAACTCAACCCATGTTCCCTGTTTCTGAATCATTCCCAAACCTTGCAATCGCTTGGAAATGGATTGGCGGGTAACTCCTTATACTGAAGCAAGCTCTTCTTGCGTTTGACACGGATGCTCATTGAGCAAAGCCTCCAATTCAGCGTCTTCGAAGGTTTTTGGCCTTCCTTCACGCGGACGGTCGTCAACATTAAAATCAGCGTCTTTGAAGCGACGAAACCAATCTCGGTACGTTCTTTCACTTAAAGCACCATCTCCATAAACTTTTTGTAGCTCTCGATGCGCTTCAGCCGCTGTTTTTTTTTTTGAATGATAGAGGAAAATCAACACTTGACGATGATTGGGCACAAAATCAGACATTTTCACAAAACCAAAAGTATATGATACCAAAACAAAATCACTAATGTGTCGAAGCAGTTTGTTTACCATATGTCTAAGCTTGGTTCATGACGTTTAGGTTACATTAAAATCGACTAGCACACACTGCTGGCGGCATCTATTGACAAACAGCGAGAACTTAGTTGCGCACCTAATAAGAATTGAGGGTTTGGTGGAAAGCTCTTGGAAGAGATTGTTTTAGGAGCCACCAAATCTTCTGGTGTTCCTTGGCTTCACCTATTCAAACTACTCTGCCTGTGCAATTACAGACGGTGTATCTAGCTTATGTCCTAGAGAGGTTATTTATGCACTGGTACACCTTATTCCGATTGATCTACATATCTAGAAGATGGCAATGAGTGCATTTAGGTTGAATGAAGCGTCGTGGAGGGAAAAAACGTATGGCCATACCAGTCTATTTTTACGACAAGCTCAATTCACCTCGTAGAGGACACTTCAATAAGAATTTTTCCACTTCTTTCCCATCTCGAGAAAAATGGAGTAAGAGACTTTTACTAAACAAATTCGACACTACTGTCTACACAGATGGTTCAAAAATGGATTGTGGCGTTAGAGCAGGTATAATATATATTTTCATAGACCCAGAATTGAAAAATCTGTAATCTTCCTAATGCCTGCAATGTCTTTCTGGCGGAAGTATTGGCAATAAGGGAAGCTTGTAGTTTAATAATTACAAACTTCTCTTTAAGGGCTTTACTTTCGGATAGCTGAGCTGCAATCCAGACACCGGATTCAATTACAATAACCTCTAAACTGGCGGTACAAAGTGAAAATTTTAAGTGAAAATCTTAAAGTTACCTTAATCTGGATCCCGGGACATCAGAACATTCAAGAAAATGTAAAAGCGGTCGAACTGGCAAGAGAGAGATCTGCCATGAATAAATATTCGTACAGAATTGGTACTCACGCCACTGGGTGCTATCAAGAATGCAATTTCCTTAAAATAGCTATGAATCAAGGAATGCATATGGAGAGACCAGACAATATCCAAAGTTATCAGAACATTATAGCCCAGCAATAGCCACAAACAAATGTGAATACTGAGAAAAATAATACGAAGGAATGCCTGCAGACTCATGGCAGTGATAACTGACTTCTAGTCTACCTGGAAATAAGTTCCCAAAATGGGCAACCCTCACAACGAACACTGTAGCAGTGGTAAACAAGCGGAAAAAATGAAATGATTACCCATGCCCTGTGAATGCCCTGCCTTATGGAAGGATAGAATGTCAGCCCTTTGCAAACCACTATTCGGGAGTCTCGAACAACTGTCTGACTTAGACGTCAACGTGAAATGTTTATTATTCAAGGAGTTTTGTAAAGATCGAAACAAAAAGTAATCAGATGGTGCAAGGTCAGGATTATGTGGTGTATGTGACAAAACATCCCAACCAAACTCCAATAATTTTTTCCGAGTGGCCAAAGATGTGTGTGGCCTTACATTGTCATAATGGAATACAATACTTTTTCCATTTGTCATTTCGGGCCGCTTTTCTTCAATGTAAACATCAGAATTGATCGCTCGGTTCGGTAATTCCTTTGTAATCCCACCAAACTGATAACAAAACCTTCTTTTGATGAATATCAGCTTTTGATGTTGTTTGAGTTGGTTCACCTGGCCTGCTCCACGATCTTTTCCGCTTGATATTGTTGAAAACAACCCATTTTGCATCGCCAGATATCAGTCGTTTTAAAAATGGAACATTTTCATTACGTTTCTTTAGCAAATCGCAGCTGTTAATGCGTTGCGCTAAATGCGTTCCTTTCAGTTCGTGAGGAAGTCAGTTAGGGTGTCATCAACTTCAACTGGACGACCAGAGCGTTTTTCATCTTTGAGTGAAAAATCACCAGAACGAAATTTGGCAAACCAATTTTGACACTGCCGTTCTTTTAAGGGGGTGGTAGGGTTAGCGCTAAAAAAAAAACACTTTTTTTTTAATTTTTTACAGAAATATGCCTTAAGATACTTTAATAAAATCAGTTGCATGTTATTGTACATCTTTCCAATAAGTTTTTAAAAAATATTAATAATAAAATATTGACAAATAAGCCCATGACAGAGTTTTTTTGGAGATATGTTTTTCGAGAGGTGCTCTGCGGTGCCAATCGGCATTCGTCGTAGAATCATCTGAAACCAAAAAAGTCGAATTTTTCAGTTAAAGTATGACGTAATGCTCCCCCCCCCCCCCCCCCCCCCACATGAATAAATTTTTTGTTTTTTTTTTTTGTAGTTTTGGTGGCAAAAAAACGTAAAACCAGCATTTTTGGCGAAAAATTTCGCCATATTTGTAAGTGAAAAACAACCTTAAAAAAAAAAAAAATAAAAAAAAACAGTGTGGGGGGGAGGTATTTTTGATTTAGAAAACGTGTGCCAAATTTGAAAAGAATCGGTTGAATAGTTTCGGCTTTGTGATTTTTAAGAAGTCGTTTCGGGAAAAACGCGTTTGAAAAAATGACTGAAAAATTATCGATGCTCCGCATTCGAGGTAGAGTGCCTACAAAGGCTATAACTTTGAGAGTTCTGCTCCGATCCACTTAAGATTTTGACACAACATTCTTGAAATGATTTACTATAAGATGAGTGAAGAAAAAAAATTTCGATTTTGTGACCCTACCCCCCCCCTTAAGGCTTCGTCACCATAAACAGCACATACCTTTTTATGAGCTTGCGATGCGGTTTTCCCTTTACGGAAATAAAAAAGCAAAATATGACGAAATGTTCCTTCTGACTTTCCATTTCTCAACGAACGCCAAACGAAAACTACGCAACCAATCAAACAAATATTTTTACTGATCGACACCTGAATTGCCAACTATCAAATAACAAAATGTGTTTACATTTGTAAAAATTCAACTGAAACCATCTATGAGTGAAATCCGCAATTACTTAGTTGCCAACTCAAAAATAAGGGTCTTAAGCCACACAGACTGGATATAGTCATGCGTAATCGTTAAACAAAATGGTGCGGAAGCTCTAGTTGGATTCTGGATAAATCACCACTTTAACCCTTTCGCGATATTGTTGCCATATGGCAACAGTAAACTTTAAAAGGCCGTCAACACTCTCTTGTAAAAAATATCAACTTTTTTGTTACATATTTTCAAAAATTGAAGTTTAATGGTTAAACAGAAATAAAATAAATAATAACCGCCCATTATATATCGGTAATACAACATTTTTAAAGAAAGCCTTCTGGCATATAGCACTTCACTCTGAAATTTGTATTTTGCATTTTTAGATTTTTGAGGCATTTTGGGCAAATGTTTTCAACAAATTTTGAAGAAAGTATATTGAAAAATGTTCAATCTGTCATTTGGCATATAAATATTTTTTCGCTCGCAGCTTTAAAAGCTGTGCTAATTTTTAAAACTAAGCTTGTTGCCATATGGCAACAAATTTCTCGTAAGGTGTTAACTTGCATTAGATTGCAGAAGAAGTTCATTTGCGATTGAAACCAGTACAAAACATTTGTTGCCGTATGGCAACATTAAAAAAAAAGCACTTAACAAAAAAAAAAAAAAATTATTTGCATTGTTATTGGTCCTAAAATAAATACTCAAACAAAAATTTGGATTTTTTGGATGGCGCAATAAAAAGATGTAGCGAAAGGGTTAACCGACTATTCAGATGTCAAAAAAAAAAAAAAAAAAAAAAAATTGGGAGAGATTTTTTTAAAAGAAACGCATCCGGTAGAAACCTGTTACTCAGTACTTATCAGCAAATACGGCCACTATTTAATATGGTTCTATTTTTAATTGAGTCTATTTTCAGATTATTGAATAAAATAGAAATATATTTTTCTAATCTAAACTTACCCGTAAACAAGCAAAAGTTTGATTTCAGTTATTTCAATTGTGTTCTTAAATATGATTTCTTTCTTTTATACCGCTAACCAAAAAATCGTGTTGGTGTCGATAAATAACAGCAGCAAAGTAAGCAAAAAATCACAGCCAATACTGCAATAAAAAAATACTTGGTATTCCACTTAAACCGCTAAACAAGTTTAAAAGTTATCAACTTTTTAGGATAGCCACAGCAACACCAATCGAAAAAAATAACCAATTTAAACAATAGGCAGTAAGTTAATATATAATTGAATTGGCAGATAGACAAATAATTAATTACTTAAGGTGCAATGCACTGATATTTGATGATAAAAGTATTTCGACCCGGTGAAATAATTTGCGGTTTTGTGAAATGATTGTATTGGAGTCAATGCAATTCGATATGAATTTAGTGGTTTAGTAATAATTTTTATTTTCTGATGAAGGGATTTAAAATGTCGAAGCTGCCGTCATAGCAATGGTAGTCCGGAGAGTAAAAACCTCGCCCTCCTCTGGAACCTTCAGCCACCCTGAAACCATTTTCGCATAACTTCAGTGTGGTGTTCCATCTTCCTCATTACAAGGTCTATGCTTGTGTGCCTCAGTACAACTCCTATTTTTCAATCCGGAGACTTTTTTCCGCGAAACCACTGAAGATCTCCCACATTCCCGCGCTGCTTAGCATCTTGTCGATTACATTTTCAGTGATTATGTGACCGACTACATTCTCCAGCGATCGAGGTTCTTGTGCCCAACGCATGCATTGGAAAAAGGTGTGTTCGGCGTCATCGTCGGCTGCATCACCTTATATGCAAGTGGGGTGTTCAGATTTCCCTATTTTGAACAGGTCTTACTGGCATTTGGGTTGTAAATATAAAAATTGATTTTGCGGAAGTTCCTGCTTGTGCTCCATATGGCGGCGTCTTTTATTAGCCTAGCTGTCCATCTGCTGCGTGTTTCGTTTCTCCAGCGGTCTTGCCATAAGCTTAGCATTTCGTCCTTTATTTCGCGCTCTGCAATAATGCATTATTGCTCACAACTTTTCCCTCTCAAAGGCTAGTAAATCTATCGGTATTGATGCGCTTATTACTTGAAAAGCTGGTCCCGATACCGTACGGCAGGCAGACAAAACTCTCAGAGCTGCCGTTCGTTGTACCGATTCTAGGAGCATTTTAGAGCGATTGACTTAAGCGCATTAGCGAAGCGCATTAGCGAAGTGCAGAGTTCAGCTCCGTATAAGAAAACGGATAGCGTGGAGCCATCATTATTTCCCGTTTTCTTCGGGTTGGACCACCTATATTTGCCATCAGTCTACTGCGTAAGGATGACATCTTAGCGGCTTTCTTTGCTACGTGTTTTGTTTGGCCCCACAAGGTTAGTCTTGAGTCCAGTCTTATACCTAGGTACCTTAGAAACTTGATCCTTGAGAATTGATCCTTGTGCCGCTCCTGATGTGACATCGAGAACTTCAAGTAGTTCCTCATTATGCGCTGTAGGTATGCTGGAATTTTGAACCTTATTAGAGCTAATGCGGATGATATGTACGCCCATCTTAAGCCATTGAAAGCATGACTTACAAAGCTGGCAAGGAGGACCACATACTTCTGGGTTGAATACCGCCCTCTTATGACAGTTTCGATTGCCCCTATTGTAGACTTTTCGCGTGCTGTCTTGCTGATAGTTCTCCAATATTATTTATAGCTGCGACAAGTCCAGGCTTGATCGATCTTTCATGAAGCTTACCTGCTGTGTCGAGCATACATAACGGCCGATATGCTGATGGGTGGTTCGGGTTGCCTTTCTCCTGCGTATTAGCACGAGCTCTTACTTTTTCCAGATTTCTGGGAAAATTCTGTTGGTATTGGTGATGGGAATGGTTATAGTAATGGTGATTGTAATAATATTGGTAAATGTAATGGAAATGGATGTGATAATGGTTATGATAATAGTAATAGTAGTAGTACGAGTAATGGTAATGGCAATATTAATAGTAATGGGAGGAGGAATGGTAATTGTGATGGTAAGGGTAATTGTAATGGTAATGGTAATGGTGATGGTAATATAATAGTAATGGGAATAATAATAAAAGTAATGGTAATGGTAATATTAATAGTAATGGGAATAGGAGTAGTAATTGTGATAGTAATGGTAATTGTAATCTTAGTAGTTATGGTAATAGTAATCGTAATGTTAATTGACATATTTATTAAGCCAAGCTCTTTCCCCCGATTGTGGTATGCGTCTTGCAGTTATTCTGCAAATTAGTGAACTAATAGATTTAAGCCGCCACCAAACGGG
The DNA here is from genome assembly GCF_027943255.1 of Anastrepha obliqua. NCBI lineage: Eukaryota > Metazoa > Arthropoda > Insecta > Diptera > Tephritidae > Anastrepha > Anastrepha obliqua. The sequence continues at coordinate 89,279,035 of NC_072896.1, read as the reverse complement.
AGTTGATTCTTATGAGAAGCTTTTTATTTATAGCCTCCTTAAATTTTGAAAATTTTTTGTTCACTACCCTCGCCAACGTAGAGACAAAAATCAATATACTTGTAAATAGATATACTTTACATATATCGGTTGCCTTACGGGAAGCCTCTAATTGAGAAGCTGTTTTTTTTTATAGTACAAAGCAATTGCTTTAAGAAGAGTGAAGAGAGAGTGCTTAGGAAACTCTTCTCTTATTTCGCTAAATTTATTTTTTGCATAATTTTTCCTCAAATTTAGCCAGCAAGCAAACCGGCAGCTAATCCCGGCGAAAATAGTTCAAGTTCAAAAGTCGGGGCTTATTTTTGTTTTCATTTTGATTCGCAGCATTTTAAACACTTTCTTCAAAAGAAATAATAAGCTACTTTTGCATCTGCATACATACATACACACGAGTACATACATTCATACGAGTACAAACATACTTACATTCATATATAAAAACAAGCTTATTTCAATTTTAGTGTGTTTATTCAATGTGAAAGCTATAAAAAATGAAAAAATAAAATAAAACCTCGAAAAGTATTAACGCTCACGTGTACAATGCGGGTAGGTGTAAATCTAAATACATATGCAAATAAATATATAGATATGTATTCTGTGCATATATGCAAGTGCTCGCCTATGCAGTTCAATGACCGGCAATTTTGTATTGCTTAGAATTTCTATTTGTTTCAGTTGTTTGTATGTATTTTTTGTGTTCACATGTTTCCAATAAAAGTTGAAATTCAAACACTCGATTCCTCGGTATCTGTCGCTCGCCTTTCGTCGAGCTAAACGCAAAAAATCGAGTTGCATGTGCAGCTTTAATTTGCCTTAATCGCAATTTATAGCATTTTTAAAGCAATTTCGAAATTCTAATCGTATAAACATTTTTAATGGCAGTTAGAGCGTAATTAAATTTGATGAATGGAAATTTAGTGAACTGAAAAATGCATCCTCCGTTTTTTAAGTAAAATTAAAAATATCGATTGATCTTTAAATCTTTTAGAGTTCTACCTTTATGGAAGTTAATCATATACGAGGAAGGTTGAAGTGAGTTAAGTAACTACTTATTAATAAAATAAGTTTATGATAAATGAGAAATTTTTTCTTTAATCCCAATGTAATGGCAATGGAAATGGGAATGGAAATGGGAATAGTAATGGTAATGGCAATGGGAGTGACAAATGAAATTGTAATGGAAATGGTAATAGTAATGGTAATGGAATTAAAAATGAAAATGAAAATGGTAATGGTAATGGTAATAGTAATGGTAATGGTAATGGTAATGGTAATGGTAATGGTAACGGCAATAGTAATGGTAATGGAAATAGTAATAGTAATGGCAATAGTAATGGTAATAGAAATGGTAATAGTAATGATAATGTTAATGGTAATAGTAATGGTAATAGTAATGGTAATAGTAATGGAAATGGTAATAGTAATGGTTATGAAAATGATAATGGAAATGATAATGGTAACAGCAATGGTAATGTTAATGGATATGGTAATAGTAATTCTTTTTCTTTCTTAATTGGCGCTATAACCGCTTTCGCGATTTTTGCCGACTTGCACAATGCGCGCCAGTCGTTTCTTTCTAACGACTAACGGGCGCCAGTTGGACACACCTAGTAAGGCCAAATCCTTCTCCACCTGATCTTTCCAACACAGAGGAGGCCTCCTCCTCCTCTGAAACCACCAGCTGCTACCGCATCAAATACTTTCAGAGCCGTAGCGTTTGTATCCATTTGGGCCAACGAAGCGGCTGGAACTTTATTCGCTGCGATATCTGTATGTCGTCGTAAAGCTCATACAGCTCATTGTTCCATCTCCTGCAATACTCGCCGTCACCAACGTGGTAATGTCCAGAAATTTCTCGCAGAATCTTTCTCTCAAACACTCCAAGGAACGCCTCATCGAATTTGAGGAGTAAAGTCCTCGTTTTACGAACAAAACTAGCACTCTATAAGGCTCTCATCATAATATTTGCACGTTCCCGTTATTATAAGACTTTCACCAATGTTCTTTTATGTCTTGGAACCGTCCTTGAGTGATTTTTTAGGTCAATTTATCAAAAGAGTTTGTGGATTTCTGCTTTACTCTCTGAATGTTGTATTTGCTCCCAAAGCAGGTTGTTACGTTTGCACATCAGCTACCCTGCCGTCTCTTCAGCATTGAAACTATGCATTGAACTATAGTCTAATGGCATAAAACAACAACCGTGTACGTGATGACAGGCCTGATTTAAACAGAGTATACTTAGGCCAAGAACTACCAGTTTGGTGTGAGTCGGCATAACCCACTCAAAGTCCAACCGAAGGAAGTTATCACAGAATGGGACAGAGACAGGCTAAACAGTTTGCTTCTACCTCCTTTTCTAGGGAGGACTTGCGAACTCTCGCTGGTTACTATATGTGGCATTGCTGTCTTCGTGATCATTTCAGGACACTCGAATTAGTAGCCCGAAACACTCGAAACAGAAAAACGGCAGAGATTTTGCGAACTGGATATTGAAACTCCAGAGCATATTTGCTCTCGCAAGACGAAAACTCGTAAATCGAGGAGGTGCGACTCTAAATCCGTTGGTGATGTGAAACCAAAAACTGGAGGTGGAACGTACATTCATCGGAAAGTCCAATTATATTCCCGCAGCTAAGCACAAGGGGTCGCACTGCATTATGACCCAATAATAATATAGCATCCATAGTACCAAAGCTGATTTTAGAGCCCAGACTTCTCCCTCATTGTTTTAGGACTTTGTCCAGAAACTTTCAACGCTCGGCTTACCTTTAACCCGTGTGAATTTTCTACGTCAATTTTCTATGCAGTATTACTTCTGCGGGCGGCCGCCGTAGCCGAATGGGTTGGTGCCATACCATTCGCAATTCACAGACAGAACGTCGGTTCGAATCTCGGTTAAACACCAAAATTAAGAAAAACATTTTTCTCACAGCGGTCGCCCCTCGGCAGGCAATGGCAAACCTCCGAGTGTATTTCTGCCATGAAAAAGCTCCTCATAAAAATATCTGCCGTTCGGAGTCGGCGTAAAATTGTAGGTCCCTCTATTTGTGGAACAACATCAAGACGCACACCACAAATAGGAGAAGGAGCTCGGCCAAACACCCAAAACGGGTGTATGCGCCAATTATATATATTAGGCCGGGTCGATTTGTGGGGAGGCAAAAAAATCGCCCATTGCTTTGTGAAAATCATATTCTAAGGATCAAAATAAGAAACTTTGCCGAAGGAATCACACCTCTAAAACGAATTCTGATGTCCCCCAATTAGGGTCGAACTTTTTAGTTTCTTTTCTCATGTAAAGGCCAAAAATGGTGATATTTTGAAATGATTGTATGGGGAACCCCCCAGGGGAGTTCCAGGGGTGTGCCACTGGCATGGGTGGATTGGCCGTCCAAAGTTAGTGGGGGTCGGTCATACATGTGGACTCGATTGGAGCACTCTAAATGGGTCAAAGTGGGATTTTTCGTTGGACCCAAATTGGGGGACATCAGAATTCGTTTTAGAGGCATGGTTCCTTCGGCAAAGTTTCTTATTTTGATCCCTAGAATACGATTTTCACAGAACAATGAGCGATTTTTAAATCGACCCGCCCTAAATATATATATATATATATATATATTACTTCTGCTTAATAAATAGGTAGTAATTTTAATTAAGCCATGAGACGCTCCCTCATTCTCTTCTCCCCCGCCACCTGTGCCATATCAACGCCAATCTTATTATCGCTACGGAAGTGCTGGCGAGCGTGCGGCATTACGATAATCCTATGAGATTGGCGCAGGCGCAACCAATGAAGGCTACCCGTAGAGGCATAAAAACGGCAATAAATTGGAAAAAATTAAATAAACTACAAGAAAAAACTGAAATAAAAACGTGTGTGAATGCGCATACGCAACCCTAAACTCATCCACTCCATTCAACTTACTTAACCTAAACGTCATCACATCACCATTCAACTCTGTTGGCAATTCATCATCGCATAATTTGCGCTAGCAAATACAAAATGCATTTCAGTAAAGGCGTCGACGTTGGTGATTATCACCTCCGCGGGTATTTTTGCTGCACCTTCATTCTCCCAACCTCCTATTTGTATACGCGCATGCAGTTCTGTAACTCTTTTATTTACTTGCAGTGTTTTATTACTTTATTTCGGTCGCCCTTTTATGCCGGCGATCGTAAAAATGGGTCAATATGCAATTATTGCCTTAACCATGGCCAGAGCGCAGTGCAACAAGTAGCTGTAGCTGGTGTCGTTGTTGTTATTTTTATGACTTATGTTGTTAAAGGAATTTCTTTTTCATTTTTTTTTTTTTTATATTTTTGCTGCTGGTCATTGTAGCTGTTGCATTTAATAGGCAAACATACAGTAGCACCCGCCAGTTTATTTGCAGAGGTTTTCCCTTTTCAGTTGTTTGCCATTTTTGCATGTAACCCTACTTACATCTACATCTACATCTACATCTACACACAGTCATGTTTGCTTTTTCTTCGACAGGCTTGTTGACTCACATTATTATGCATACATTTATAGCTAAGTTTTTAAACGCTAATGAAACATGAAAATAAAATTTATTTACCTACAAAACATTGTTGTTTGAAACAGGCGTCGACGACGGTGATTTTCATAAATTAAAAAAAAGCATCGGGCAAATCAAGTACTACTTTAGGAATTATTATGGGGACCACTGATTCACTGAATTACCATGAGAATTACCAGTACCACCAATAAAGACCCATCACAAATTATCGATAAAATCTGCAATCAGCGAGTGAAGTTGCGGGAATTTAAAGAGGGGTAAGACTCCGTCAGAAAATATGAGATTTGCAAGTGGTCTTTCGATTTCTTTGAAACTTTGGGAAATATTAGTTCTAGGTAAGATACATTCGAGCCTAAAAGGATTTTGAAAAATTTTCAAAATTGAGTCATCTACGCCATGTTGAAAATCGGGACCGTGTTTTTTTCAAAAATCAATATCAAATAAGTAGTTTAAATTAGTATTATGTTAAAAAAAAAATTTCGAAATTTTGACCAAAAAAAAGTCAAAAAAATTTTTTGAATCAATTTTTAGTTGATTTGGCCGTGAAGTTCGCGGTTACGCAGCGCTGGGGTAGAAAAACGCGCACAAACCTGCAGCAGTCTGCTCCAGTCACTTCATACAGGAACACATAACGCAGCGCGAACCGTGCGTGCGCGCTTCCACTAAAATCGCAATATCTCGAGAACTATTATAGACACCATAAAATTTTTTTTTTTTTTCAAAATGAAGGTTAAATCATAAGGAATCGTTACGTGTATAACAGAAAATCTAAAAAACTGGCCAAATCAACTAAAAATTGATTCAAAAAATTTTTTTGACTTTTTTTGGTCAAAATTTCGAAATTTTTTTTTTAACATAATACTAATTTAAACTACTTATTTGTTTCTATATTGTCTGTAAATTGCATTGAAATCCGTCCAACGGTTCAAGAAATATTGATTTTTGAAAAAAACACGGTCCCGATTTTCAACATGGTGTAGATGACTCAATTTTGAAAATTTTTCAAAATCATTTTAGGCTCGAATGTATCTCACCTAGAACTAATATTTCCCAAAGTTTCAAAGAAATCGAAAGAACACTTGCAAATCTCATATTTTCTGACGGAGTCTTACCCAGAGGCGACAAGCTGATCACTTCAGTAAAGAGAGTTCAGTTTTGGATCCATTTGAATCCATTCCCATTTGAATTCCAATTTCTAAACTAGTTTTTGCGTTATTTCTTAAACGGGAGGAATCATCCCAATACATCAGATACCAAGGAACAGTCGAGACAGTGGACTTCGCATGGTATACCTTTTGATGCATGAGAATACCGAATTGGGTCTGACGGCTAGGAATGTAAAGGAAATCGGTGGAGTTTTTGGCTGCATGTGCGTGCTGGCATTTAGGGACTCGCTCCTTTTACAACAAACATCGCTTATCGATCAAGCACAGTTTTTATTCAATACTTCAGCCTTTTAAAAAACTGTACTAAAAACTTGATCTTTTGAGTTTGCGAAAAAAATCGAAATAAAGGGTGATCAGATCGGAGGTACTTTTTCCAATAGGGTTTTTTTCACAGATCACGCATGACTACTGTTAAATTAAAGACATAATTTTTTCAGCATTCATTGGCATTTCATCATGGAAAGACTTACGCCTCAACAACGTGTACAAATCGTAAAATTGTATTACGAAAATCGACGCTCAGTGAAAAGCATTGATCGCGAGCTCAGCCCTACATACAGGTATGGTGTACAGCGATGAGGCCCATTTTTGGCTTAATGGCTACGTCAATAAGCAAAATTGACGTATTTGAACTGAAGAGCAATCCATATTTGAAATTGAAAACAACCGTTTGATGTGGCCTATTCGCAGGAGCAAACAATGGCCATCGTCCCATATTTCTTCAAAGACGAGACTGGCACTAATGTACCAGTGAAGGGCGCACGCTATCGTGCCTTGATAAACGACTTTTTGATGCCGGAAATTGAAGCCGGTGATCTCCAAAACATTTGCTTCCAACAAGACGGCAGACGGCGCTACTTACCATAGAGCCCGTGAAGCAATGAATTTACTGCGTCGTAGTTTTCGGTGAGAAATTAATCTTTCGTCTCGGACCAATGTGATAACACACCTATGGGGTTATATTTCTGGGGGTATGTAAAGTCTAAATGCTTTATGGAAAAACCAGCTTCGATTGAAGCATTGAAAGCCAACATTACTAAAGTTATTCACGACATACCGAACGAAGTCCTCCAGCGAGTCATTCAAAATTGGTGTTCACGGATGGCCGAATTAGGGAGCAGGTGCGGTCAACATTTGATGGATGGGATTATCCTTAAAAAATAAATGTAATGAAAGTTTCGTTGTTTTATTCCAATTTAAAATCCGATACCTCCAACTTAATCTCCCTTTATTTACTGTTCATCAACGATGATTTTGATGCAAAAATAAGTTTTCTTTTGTACCGCAAGAGTAGTTTGAAGACACAAAGCGCAACATAAGTCCAGTAGATATTGCTTCGAATAATCTTTGGACATGACACATCATTGACTATTTTCTCCGTCGTCTACTCGTAAAGTTCGCAACACAGGATCGTTCTCTCGAGCACTCCAAGAGACGCCTTTTCGGATGTTTTTTCTATCCTCCTAATAGTTCGAAATAGTACTTTTTGCTAAAAAAGGTTCTCTATTGCATTTCAAGGCTGTGATTGTAAGGGTTTTAACGTTATTTTTCAGCTTTCGTACACAGACGGATTGACTATTTGGAGATACCAAATTCACACATAATGACATATAAAGAAATTATTTTTGTGCTGTCGAAAGCGGCTTTAAAATTGACCAGAATAAAACTTGGTGTCTTGTGAGTATCTAGTCAATTGTATATTTACCAGACCTAGAGCCTTTCTAACCTCTCTCGAACGCCCTAACACTCAACAAGGCTCTCATCATACCCGTTCTATTGTATGACTCAGAAGCTTGGGGGATGGCAATATCTGGTGAGGCACCCCTGGGAGTGTTTGAGAGAAAGATTCTGCGGAAGATTTTTGGACCTTCCCACATTGGTGGCGGCGAGTATCGCAGGTGATGGAACAATGAGCTGTGTGAGCATTACGTCGACATAGACATTTGTTGGCAGGGTCATGTCGTCCGAATGGATGCACCCAGGAAGAGGAAGGCCTCCATTGAGTTGGAGAGATGAGATTGAGAAGAACTTGACTTTACTTGGTATGTCCAACTGGGGCCGGTTAGAAAGAAACGAATCGCGCAAGCGGTTATGGCGCCAATCAAGAAGAAAAAGAAGAGCCACACTGGCGAAGTTCATTTATGGTGGATGTAGACTTTCAAGCTAAGCGTTCGATAGAAACTTAAATGCCCTACTCAGAAGATAAAGAACAATCCCAATGGAAGCCAAAACGAACTATGAGACATTTCTTCGCTGGAATGAGACATTTCTACTGGAATTTCTATAAAAAATACATTTCAGTGAAATTTGGTATAGTTTTCGTGCGAAAGTTTCAAAGCAAATTAACAATAAAATCGCATACTATATTAATTATTTCACTTTTGCCTGGAATGCCCCAATTGTGTGTAACAACCAGAAGACCGGCCTTTTGCCAGGAAATCATTACAACTGCCAGTGAGGCATTGCAGGCGGTGCGCTGCTGCCGTTGAAGTGTTAGCTGTAGCTGGAGGTGTTGGCGACGAAGTGTGGAAATTCAATTTTGCGTAAAAACCGCGACCACATCCACACCTAAACAAGAATACGCAACATGGACATGTGCAAGTGTTCGCTTGTATGTCAGTGTGTCGCCAATGCAAACATACAATTTTCTTCTGTTCGTTTTTGCTGTTGCTGGCTACCTTTTGCTTTGGCCGCCTATTTGCGTAGCCCAGTTTCTCCAGCGACACTATTGTTTTTTTTTTCGTTTTTTGTAGCTGTTGTTGCTCTTGTCAACACTGACTGCCTTGACGCTTCAACGGCTTTTCTTGGCAACTGCAATTGTGGTTTTGTTTTCACTGTTCTTATTGTACATGCAAACTTGCTGTTGTTGGCTGTGTAGTTTGGTGGCATGCAACACTTTAATTAACGGCTGCAGTCAAGTGGTTTTCTGATGAACGAAATTCAATATTGCACTCACGTCATATGGGCGTTTGTATTGTGCATGTGTGTGAGTGTATACATATATGAAAGTATGTTTGTGTGTATGCGTACTCATACTTGTTAACGAGTATTGACATTTTGAAGTATTTTTTTGTTTGTGTTTTTTTTTTTTGCACGAGCCTACTTCTTTTGCTCACTATGGCCTTTGCTGATTATCGCCAGCGCATCCATCATCGCTGTTGAATGAAAGTGAAGTTTTTTGGCTTATGATAATATTTATTTATCTCTTGATGCAACCAAGTGAAATTTTGCAGATAATTGTTTTATTATGCACTTTTTTAATATATTTTACATAAATACTGATAAGTAAGAGGCTCGAGGCGCAACTGCGAAAATCTGATGAGCCATTAATGGTGAATAAGTATTCTAAGGAGAGCCAACGGGTTGGAAAACTGTCAGTTTACAGATCCACTGACTAAAGAAATCTGCTTTGGCATGAAATTTCAAGTCAGATGGCTAGACAGAGAAAGATGGCTGAATAGACTCCCATGTCTTAGATATCGAGTGTTTTTTAAGAGCTTGGGTGCTTAAGCTGATAATACAAAACAGAAATATTGTTGGAATGCATTTTTTTCTGAAGGATGATTTCATATAACGGTTTGGGACCCGCTACGTAAAAATCTCGCCTACCTACCTATGCTGATGTTGATCCCTTAATGTAGAAGGTGCCTGTAGGCACGGAAACATTCCCCATGCACATACGAGGAATGCTGATGAAGTGACAGTCCTTGACCGGATATAAATCCGGATCGTTACGGTTACGTAGAACCTGTCGTGGGAACGAGGGGGGAGGTGCCTCTGCCCGGCTGGTTGATGTCCTCATAAGAGCAAAGGCTGATATCACTGTCATTCAAGAGATGCGATGGACGGAACAAGGCAATAAAAACGTATGACTTTGCGACGTCTACTATAGCTGTCATGTAAAAGAGTGCAAATTCGGTGTTGGATTTATTGTGCGGCCGCCGTAGCCGAATGGATTGGTGCGTGATTACCATTCGGAATTCACAGAGAGGTCGTTGGTTCGAATCTCGGTGAAAGCAAAATTAATAAAAACATTTTTCTAATAGCGGTCGCCCCTCGGCAGGCAATGGCAAACCTCCGAGTGTATTTCTGCCATGAAAAAGCTCCTCATAAAAATATCTGCCGTTCGGAGTCGGCTTGAAACTGTAGGTCCCTCCATTTGTGGAACAACATCAAGTCGCACACCACAAATTAGGAGGAGGAGCTCGGCCAAACACCTAACAAAAGTGTACGCGCCAATTATTTATTTTTTTTTTTTATTTATTGTGGTAGAGAGACTTCGTCGCCAAGTACTTACGTTCACTCCGGTGGACGAGCGTCTCACAATAATCCACATCAAAACGAGATTCTGTAACCTCTCTCTCATTTGCGGTCACGCACCTGCGAAGAAATTCCTTCTGTGAGCGCCTGGAATGTTCCCATGAGCGCTGCTCTCGCCACGACTTCAAAAATCGTGCTTGGCGACTTCAATGCCAGAGTGGGCAAGAAAGAAATTTTTGAGCCCACAGTCGGAAAACTAGTTTGTTCCCACGCTCCGACGGCAGAGAAGGACGATACGATCAAAGATTCCTTCTATAAGCGGCTGAAACGTTCCTATGAGCGCTGCTTCCGTCACGACATAAAAATCGTGCTTGGCGTCTTCTATGCCAGGATGGGCAAGGAGGGAATTTTTGGTCCCACAGTCGGAAAATTCAGCCTGCACAACGAATCATCCGGTAATAGACAAAGGCTGATCGACTTCGCCGGAGCTCGAAACATAGTAGTCTACAGCACTAGATCCCAGCACAAAAAATACAACAAGCTAAATGGCTATCTTCTGATCGAAAAACGCGAAACCAGATCGATCATGTTGCGATGGATGGAAGACATGCTTCTAGTATTTCAGATGTATGTACGCTCCGAGGACCCAACATCGACTCAAATCATTATCTTGTTGCAGCCAAAATACGCACTCGTCTCTGTGCAGCAAAAACCGAAAGCTGCAATTGCAACACACAGCCAGAAGATTCGCCACTCGACTGTTACTCTTGCTCTCCGAGAGTACTGCCCACCACGCCGCCATGCAGGAGCAATGGATCAGCATTTTTCGTTCCTTGTGTACCGCCGCCGACGAAGAAATTGGATTTCGGCGAGAATAAAAAAAAAATTGGTGCGACGAGGAATGTCATGCCGCCGCGCAAAGAAAAAATGCTACTAATAAGGCCACGCTGCGATCGGGTGCAACGCGAGCCATGTGGGTACGCTACCGGAGCTGAAAAAGAAAGAGTTTTCTTCAAAACGAAAAAGCGCGTGTGCATTGCAGAAGTCAGAAATACGTGAAAGCGAGGAGGTGGAGATGCTGGCCAAGAGGAAAAAACCCGAAAATTGTACCAGAAAGTTCGGCAGTTCACAAAAGGTTTCTAGACCGGGACGATTTCCTGTAAGAACAAAGAAAGCGATCTGGTGACTAACATCCAGAGCTTGCGTGTTGAATATTGGCGAAACACTTCTCAAGCCTGCTAAATAGTAACAACTGCGCATATCATAGATAATATGAAGATCCCGATACCCCAATCATTGATGACGGGTCTGCCGTTCCGCTTCCCATGACGAGGTGAGAATAGCGATAAAGCAACTCAAGAACATCAAACCCGCGGGTGTCGACGGATTGGCGGCTGGCCTCTTTAAACATAGCGGTGAGGAGCTGATAGGTGCATGCATCAAAAGAAATCAAACGACAGCGAATCCTCTGTCTGAAACCTCGTTTGGTATCAAACGGCTCGGAGAGTTCCTTCCCAATCCTATTGAACGACGTCATCTTTCACAACGGGAATATCAAAGTCACACATCGCGGCATATAGGGAACTCCTTTTCGTGCTGTCAAATGGACCTTTAAAATCGGCAATAAGATGGTGTGTAGGGGATCTTCTTTCATGGGTATTTGCCAGGATTTGACGTATTGTGAATATCTGATCAATTGCCGATTTTTCAAGTTTGAAGCCACGCTGACAATGTCCAATCAATTGGTTGATGATGGGCTTCAGTCTTTAGATCGACAGAGCCTCGTACGCGATTTTTAGAAGGCAAGTTCAGATTGCAGAAGTATCCTTCTTGTGGATTGGACAGAGCACACTTAAATTCCAAGCATACTTTCTTACGTCCATATTTTGCATAGGAACTAATGTATGCACCTTACCAGCTCCTCATCGCCATATTTGAATAGCTCATCCGGCAGTCCGTTGGCTCCCGCGGCTTTGTTGTTCTTTAGCCGCGTTATCGCTGTTCTCACCTCGTCATGGACGGGTAGCGGAACGATAGTCTCGTTATCAATGATTGGGATCCTCACATTCTCTGTGACATACGCAGTTGTCACTGTTTAGCAAGTACGAGAAGTGTTCAATTCAAAACCAAGACCGCCGTCTTTGCTATACAGCAAAATTTTTTGATTCCGTATTTCGTTTTATCGAATGAAGTGCTAAGCTTTGGCAGCCTCTAAAAAAGCTTTTCGCGTAAACTTTAAAAATGGTACGTGGCAGAAATTATTCCTTGACTCCTTTACTATATTCCATTAGCAGAACCATGCTATTTTTTAATATTTTTTTTTTATCAACAAAAGAATTTCGCGTTTTCGAAGAATTCATTGCTTGCGTCATACTCTTTCACACATTAAATGTATTTTGTTAACATAAAAAATTAAATCGAAAAAATCAAAAACCATTTGCATTTGAAATTTGTTGCGTTTATTTAACGATCAGTCGAATGAAACCCAAAAATGCCCATGCGCAGGCGCAGCCTGTAAACAAGAATTTCGACTCTTTCCTCATTTGCAATTTTACGAGAATGTAATTTATTTGCTTTCGCTTTTTTCACCTTTTCGTATTACAATAAACAAAAAGTTGAAGTTAATGCGACAAATTCAACCAGCCTCAATTGGCTCTACCAACCTCACCAACAATGCAGCTGCCGACTCTCATGGAAGACTGACAAATCAAAGTGCCAGACTGGCGTTGACCTTCTCAACCGCCATCCCAAAATCAAATACAAGCATATAAACACATTTCGAAGTTGACTGGAAAGTCGAGAGCAAATACAGAAAAAACATTGCGAAGGAGTCAGACACCCGGATCCGCCTTCTCTTCACCATAGCTCAGCGGCGGCACTGCAATGCACACGCGCTCCGAGGTGGGCTCGCTGTGTGTGAACGCCACTGGTTTGGCTTCTTTGCGCTAACCTTGAAATGAAATTTTAGCATTTCTTTGTTAAAAAACGCATTATTCTTCTTACGTATTTAGGCAGCGTCTCCATTTTGCGCGCACGCTTTTCGCTTTCGTTGTTATACCTGCAGCGTTTCACCAGCATCTTTTACCTGATTTTGTGATAAACAAATATGAATCGATTTTCGTTTGTTCGCCTTTAGTTGCGTATGTGTGTATATGTAACGTTAGATCATTAAATTGACGTTTATTTACTCTGAACTCGCAGAGTTATTTTTTGGCATTTTAATGGCGGTTGGATAGCTGCTAATTAGCTCCTGACCAAATCCCTTTCGAGTTTTCTTTTTTTTTTTGGTATTTTTTTTTTTTTTTTTTTTTGAGGTTTTGGTGAGTCAGTGCCAAAAAATATGTATTTGGGGCTAAAATTTTAAATGACTCTTTGAATTATTAATAAAAAAATAAAAGGTAAACCAGAAATGATCGAATGTGCACCTTGGAGTGAAGTACCTACCCCAAACTTTCAAACAAACTTTGAGATCTTTTCACGGAAACTATCTTGAACCGAATCAATTCGTTTTCCGAAAAGGAGATGGACAAAATCTGGCAGTAGTTTGAGTTCATAGCTTCGTATTCTGCAGGCGGAAATGAGCATACAATTAGTCAATTCATGTGACGGTTAATTATGGCTCATTTGAGTTGATCACCTGAGTTGATATTATTTGTTTATTTAGCAATTTCTAGCTTTACATGAACCTCCGTAATGTCGGCCAAAGTTAGTAAGTACACTCTTTTTCATTCTCGTTTTTTCTATTCTCATGTCAGCTGACGCCATTTAGAAACATTTAGTCGAACCAATTTCCTCGGATGAGGAGGCCTGTGACTCGTTTTGTCACCACGAGTTCTTACCATCTCCGAGGTTTCCGGTGGCTAATGCGCAAAGGCTAAACTGTTATTCTTTTATATTTTACAACCTATTCCCTACAAAAATTTCAGAAAGAAATGGAGATGAAAACGTCGGCGACCTGAATTTAAGTTCCACTGATGGAGCCAAATCTAAGCTTTGGTCTACCTGATCGAAGCAGCGTATTTTAAATTGAGCTCACAGTAATAACCTCCACCGCTGCTGAGCGACCTATCAGGAGTTACTCTGATAGCCAAGTACCAATTAACCCATAACTTCTTACTTCCTAGGGGCAAACTAGTCGCGACTGGAGGTCAACATCGCCAAGACCAAGGCCATGAGAGTTGACCAGACATTGGTTGATGGATGCCCAGTGGATATCGTCGAAAGCTTCTGCAACCTCGGCCACATCATCGCGGCAGATGGTGGAGCAGATGATGACGTCAACTGCAGGCTAACCAAAGCAAGGGCGGCATTCAGGCGAGTGCATACAGTATGGGGGAGCTCACGAATCTTCAGGCGCTCTAAACTACGAATATTCGGTTCATGCGTAAAGTCCGTATTGTTGTACGGAAGCAAAACATGGCTGGTCTCTAACACCATCACACAGAGGCTACAATTCTTCATCAACAAATGCCTCCGCATCATTTGTAGAATATTCTGGCCAAACGCCATCAGTAACGAAGCACTGTGGAGATTAACGAACGAGGAACCCATACATCAAACGCAGAAAGTGGCGATGGATAGGTCACACATTGAGAAAACCACCAGATAGCATCAATAGAAAGACACTGGACTGGAACCTACAAGGGAGCAGAGGTCGCAGTCGACTAAAAACACTTGGAGAAGGTCAATGTTGCATGGGACGGTGCAAAAACGACAGCACAGAACCGTGAAGAAAGCACAGAAAGATTCTGTGGAAAATTTTTGGACCTTTGGACGTTGGCAACGGCGAATATCGCAGGCGATGGAACGATGAGGTGTATGAGCTTTACGACGACATAGGCATAGCGCAGCGAATAAAGATCCAGCGGCTTCGTTGGCCGGGTCATCTCGTCCGAATGGATACAAATGCTCCGGCGCTCAAAATATTCGATGCGGTACCAGCTGGTGGTAGCAGAGAAAGAAGAAAGCAGATTTGGCTTCACTTCGTGCTTTGTTCAACTCGTCCAAAATGGTGTAAGCGGTTATCGTGCCAATCAGAAAGAAGAAGAACAACAAACTAGCCATTTCCATTTTATTGACAAATTCTGAATACTGTTTGGATGGAGGCATAATTTGTTTAATAATTTTTCTCATAGATTTATATCGAATATACGTGCTGAGAATTGGAACTTTTTATCGTAGCTGAATTATAACTCATCTAATATTTGGTTCTTAGTCATCATCATTAAGTAGCGATTACAGCTCAGGGTGAGCTTTAGCCTCGTCCACAACCCAGTTCCATTCTGCACGATTAATAGCAATAGACATCCAGCTTCTAACTCGTAGCTTTCACAGGTCGGCTATGACTTGGTCATATGAGGTTAACCTTGAACCTCCTTGGGCCAGAGTCATTAGGAAATTTGTTGCTAAAAAATATTTGGCAGGGTGGCTGTTTTCCATGCGTACAGTGTGTCCTAACCGTCAAAGGTTTTGGGATTATGTGTATTTAACGAAGTCTTCTCCCTGGCATAAGTTCAGGAATTCGCATATTCGATAATTTCATCGTAGTAATTTGGCATTTCATGGAATGGGAAACTAAGCGAGAGATAGAGCCGAAAACAGATTTGAGTTTTCAGTGACAGTCAGACTACACTGAGGGCCCTGGATAACGCGAAGCAAACCTCAAAGATTGCTCAACAATGTAAGAAGAAGCTTAATTCAGTCGCAAGACAGAACAGGCTTGTACTTATATGGATTCCAGGACACTCCGATGTCCAAAACACCGAAATTGCTGATGAATTAGCCAACCGTGGATCAACGGGCCCGAACCAATAATCCGAATCAGTTCCGCAGGAATCAAGAATTGGATAAGCGATTAGGGATGCAATTTACATAAAGAGCGATGGTCCGGTCTAGAACGCTGCAGAACTGCAAAGTGTTTTGTGACAAGTCCGACCAAAAAACTGTCAAACTGTCTACAAAAGGAAGGAAAGACGTTCGGTTGATAGACGGTATTATTACAGGACACAACCCATGGGGTCCGCATATGAGCATCATTGGAATCATTGAGGGCCTAATGTGCCTGTCTTGTTGAGGAGACGGATAGCACTGAGCACTTTCTCTGCAAGTGTCCTGCCTTTACTAGAACAAGGCTACGAGTTTTGGGGTCCGATGTCGTGAGAATGAGTAACATTCGTTCTCTTAAACTAAAGGATATTTACATAAAGGGTTTTTCAATAAGGGCGGGTAGATGTTGAAATCGTCAATCGTGGCGTTTGCTGTGTGGCACGTAGCGCCGTCCTGCTGGGACCACATGTCGTCTAGGTCCATATGGTTCAATATGGGCCATAAGAAATTGGTTATCATCGTTGTGTAGCGCTCGCTGTTGACGGTGACCGCCTCACCAACGTCGTTTTCAAAAAAGTACGGACCAATGACGCCGCCGGCCCAAAATCCACACCAAACGCTAACTTTGTGAGGATGCATTATCACCTGGTGAACCTCGTGTAGATTTTGTTTGTTAACACAGCCATTCATCCAAAAATGCGCCTCGTCACTAAAGATGATTTTTCACCCAAAACTGGGGTTCTCTTCCAAACGATTCGAAACCCAGTCAGCGAACAAACGGCGTTGTCGATGGTCATCAACTTTGGGGTCCTGGGTCAATTGGATCTTGTACGGGTGTAGGCCCAAGTCCCGACGTAAAATTCGCCAAGTTGAAGTCTGCGAAAGGCCAAGTTCTTGTGCACGGCGAGGAATAGACTGCCTCGGGTTCTGCTGTACACTTTCACGGACCGCGGCAATGTTCTCGGCTGATCTTGCGTTCCTTTGAACGTACGGGTGTTGGCTGATTGTTTACTGACCCGGTCGTCTCAAATTTGGCCACCAAACGTTGAAGAGTCCACTTTGAAGGGCCACCACGTCTACCGAAAAATGGGCGCAATGCGCGCAACGTTTGCGTTAATGAACACTCATTTTGATAATAAAGTTTTATCATTTGAACGTGCTGGTCAATCGTGTAACTTGCCATGATGATTTGGCATAAACAACTGAATAATAAACAAAAGATTTGACAGATGTCACCAAAACAAAATGGCTGCCACAGGGCGCCAAAATCGACCCACGACAATTGAAAAACCCTTTATTTGCCTAAGAATCTGGAAAATTCTCACTGGACTAACTACCTTTATCTCTGTCTCTATTCTTTCCTATCTCTTTCTCTGCTTCTTTTCTCCTTCCCTCCTTGACTATCTACCATCCTTCCAGAGCTCTAAATACAAGGGGCTTTTTTTAGCCTGAGTGTTTCAGGAGCCAAAAAAATCTCTTGCTGCTCCTTGGCTCGACCTATTCAAATTTCAATTTCAAGCCTTGCACCCACAACCGAACTTCTGAAAGTTGTTATTAATTCAGAGTAGATATATCATCTTCTCTCTTACTCCAACTCATAACAGATTGCTTCGCGTTGCTTGTAAGTTTTTGAGTGCAATTAGCCACAGATGTCGCCACACAATCAATTGATTCTCTCTTGTTGAAGCTTTGAGAGTTTCACGTACCAAAAACATTGATTTCAGTATTTTATTTTTGTGAAGCCTTTCAAGTAACAAATTTAAGATAAATGTGAGAATCAAAATTCGTGTTTTGCTCGCAGCAAAATAGTAGTGTAAAATAATTAGTGTTGAATAGTGAAGGAAGATCAAGTGATATAATTGAAGCCCTTCTTGACAGACGGCTAAAAATAAAATATGACACCTTTTTAGTTTCATTTTAAACTAAGAAACCTTTTAAACCAACACAAAGACTACTTTGTTAGCAGAACATTTTTCGCTTCGTTTTTAACTGTTTTGACTGCACTTGCCTTCACATGCATGATTACACACATACATGTGCACCTACCTCTATACAGGTATTACACATTCGCATTAGTCGCGTTCACTGGGCGGCGTTTTTGTGGTTTGAAAGGCGGTGCTAATTAAAATGACTTCTGTTCACCGCCACCGTCAGCCAGTCAACTCCATTCCACAGAGGCTTCGTTCAGTTCAGCACTGGTAAATGCGCTTATTGACTTTGTTGGCCACCACCACAAAGATGGAATTTGCCAAATATACAAATTTAACGCTTTAGTTGTTTGCAAAGAAATACTTTGTCGGACTACCTGAAAAATTACCGAAGTGACGGAAAAAAATTAAAAGAAGCCAGCTGTCTGCAAATACAGCAGCAGTTGATTGCGAAACATAGACGCAGCGGCGTTTGCTTTGCTAATATGAATAAGCTTAGTTTATGGGAGAAATATGAGGAATGTTAAGAAGCGAATACAGTAAGAAATAAAATTCCAATTTGTAAAAAGTAAAAACTCATCAATTTTATGTATGTATGTAGAATAAATAAGATTGTACAACACAAAACAACAACAAAGTTCCGACAATGGATTCCAATAGGGGGTCAAAAAAAAACTATGCATTCATCGGCGATTCTCACCTTTTGTGCATTCTGCATTGGAAACTATAGATACTTCTAGATACTCGCGTGGGCACACAAATCCTACCCCCTCACTTTTTACATTTTTCCCCCAATGACTGCGGTTTGAATAACCAAATCTTTCTGAAATTCGCAGCATCTACAAAATGGAAAAAATGCTTCATAAAACAACATTTTTTGAGCAAAAATTCTTAATTTTTAACTATGCAGATAATTTTTCTGTACATGCGAATTTTGTTTATGTATTTAAAGTTTCTCAACAACTGAGTAGCATTTGCGATTGTTTTTGATATAAAAAATGTATAAGCATTTCAGTAAATGCTCTAATGTGCACGCCTTTAGCGATCGCCTTTGGCGACAATAATGCCCTTGCAGGCATTGAAGCAACGAGGCTTGCAAGAATTTGGTTTGGAATTTCTTAGTCCCATACCTACCTTGCTAAGCACTTTTTCCAATTCTGCTTTCGAGTTTTGTCTGTGTTAGTTAATCGGGAGAATTTCCTGGTCACGCCATATGTGATATTCTGAAATCTGCAAACATTTTCTGCACCTGCACCAAAAATATGGGGGCATATCTTCGATTAGATATCATATAAAAACTTACCAATTTAACCCGATGAGAGAGCCATAGGACAAAAAGTTTACCGCTATACTTGGATCTCACGAAATGGATCTGATATTACTTTTTGGGCCCAGATACGGCACGCAGCTACCAAAGCAGCAAAGGTCACTAAGTAGATTAATGGAAAACATCGGTAGGCCAACACAGAGCAAAAGAAAGCTAATTATGGCGGTCACAAGCTCAGTTCTCCTGTACGGCAGCGAAGTATGGGGAATTGTGCTAAACTGCAAAGCGAAGCGCAGAGCACTACCGCACTGTCTCAGGTGCAGCAATTTTCGTGATCAGCGGGCAGATACCCGTCGATCTCATGGTCCGGGAACGAATGGATGCGTGGGACTCCAAGAAGAAACACGTCATCACTAGCTTCTCAGATCGGAGATGCCAAACCATGCTGCGGTGGCAAAGCCGATGGGACACTGAACCGAGTGGCAGATGGACGGCGAAACTTATTCCATCAATTGACAAATGAGTCCAAAGGAACTTCGGGGAAGTGAACTACTTCTTAACTCAGTTCCTCTTGGGCCACGGATACTTCCGGAGATACCTATACCGCATCGGCAAGGTAACCGATGCCAAGTGCATATACTGAAAAGCGCTGAGCGGTGACGCTGAACACACATTCTTTAGTAGTAATAGATGGCTCGCCGAAAGAAATGCTCTGAGGGAGCAGATTGGCGACATCACACCGAGCAACATAATCAGTAAAATGCTCGAACGCGAGAACAGCTGAAACGCGATAAAGAAATACATCGAGAACGTACTACGGGAAAAAAAGATCGACCTCGACACAGTGCAGCAAAGTGAAGCCGCACAGATAGAGAAACAAGCAGACGAGCCTATAGCATGAAAGCTGGCTACAAATATGGTGGACCCAGACGTGGGTGAATAGAATTTGTCCTTTATGGATGCCGTTCCGGGAAGGGAGTCTCCCCAGAAGGAGAGGAGGGATCGTTCTAGTGGCCACACCACACGACGCAGTAGATGACGGTCGCTGTAAGTGCGAAGGCATTTTGAACTCTACCTCACCTACAAAAAAAACAAAAAATCATTCCCTCAACAAAGTGTAGCGAACCCCCTATTAACATAGAAAGAAAAGCATGCTCGGACCATTTGGCTTTCAGGACATTCTCTGACGTTCTCGACACACAACTTTCTTTAAAGCGCTCCCCCAGAAATCGACGGGCATACGGTAAATGCTCGTTCCAGCGCAAATCTGCAATCTGCTTACATCCGATCATATTACTGTTTTTCATTTCTCCAAGGACTGTTTAGGGTACGTGTTTTGCCCATTCTATCAGAGCAAGTCTCTTTTCTTTTTTTGTCAGAAGTACTTTTTGCGCGGATTCCTCTAGGTTCTTTCTAATTTCTATTGAGTTTTTAAAGTGATCCTTCAAACAAATCCGACGAATAACACTTTCTGTTCGTGGAGATGTCTTTCTCCTAGTTCCAACTCTACTCTAACGCTCCAACGATCATCTGGGCACTTTTTTTTTTGAGTAAATTTATTTCTGTTGGATGCTACATAGAACTTTTCTCGCTATCTCGAGAATAGGCACTTGTTCTTTTTCTAAAGTAAAAATAATAAATTTTTTATCACGAGTTAATTTCTTATAAATATTTAGTGCCCATTTTTTAAGTCCTTATGATTAATGTACGATTTCTCCCAAATTACTAAAAAACATTTTCCATTATGGAAGAGGGCAGTAATTACCCATAACAGAGAGATAAAGAGGATAAAAACGTATCACAAAAAAATTGCCATACGATTCTACTATTAATCTCTTAATACGACAATGCCCAAAATTCAAACTAAACACCACAAATAAGCCACAACTAAAAATGGGTATGAGGAAGAAAGTATTTTACTACTAGACAGTTTTAAAAAGGTCGGCCGATATGAAGAACTGCCTTTAGTTCATTATTTAGTCCATTATTTTTGCGTAAAGGTAACTTCATAATGCCTCTCTCATGGAAGTGTTGGTTCTTTTGGCCAAAAACCCTAGTAATCGACTTTCACAATCTTCTCTTGAAACCATTTTTAGCACACAGGAATTTTTGCAATGAGAGAAAAAGGTGGTAACGGGTGATCGCATTAGAACTTCCCAATCAAGATCCCGGAGCTTTTGGCGAGTCACTACAGACTTGTGTGATTTAACACAACACCTCTCCTGTTGACCAATTCTGGCCGCTTCTGGCCGATCACTAACTTCAAACGATCCAGTTATTGAAGTGGAAATCTGATTCTAGTGTTTGGTCATACGGAAGCAACTCATAATAAATTATTTCTCTCAAGTTCCACCAAAACCAAGTCCGACATACACAGTAGAACCTTTCTAGTTGTTGTTGTTGTTGTTGTAGCAGCATAAACATTCCCCATACTTACGTACGGTGAATGCTGCTGGAGTGACAGTCCTTGGCCGGATATAAATCCGGGTCGTTTCGGTAACGTAGAACCGACTGTCGTGGAAACGACATTAGTCATTAGTCCTGGTTTGGTCACCGTTTGAGCTGCTTCATCACGCTTTGACCACGATAGTTTTCGCACAATATTGTCGTCGTCATAAGAAATGGGTTGATTTCATTCTGTTTGGCCAAAGCCTCGCAGTTGGAAATTCCATCCATCGTCTTTTTTGGTGCTTATTTTTGAATCCAGCTTCACGCGAATGGTTTAAAACTGTTTTATGGTCGATCTCTAACTCCTGAGCGATGCTACGACTACTAACATCCCGGTCAACTTCGATAATTTCTGTGATTTTATCGGAATTTTTCGACATTTTCTGTAACATCAAAAACGCCTGAACGGAAGCGACGTAATCAGCTGTCCCAGTATCGTTTTTCACAATTTCAGCGGTCTGGCTTAAATTTTCGCCTTTATCAAAGAAAAACTGTAAAATATTAACAAATTTCCTCTTTGTTGACTTCCATTGTTGACACCCTGTAACTCACAGCTGAATGGAACAAACAAAGAACAGCAAACGAATTTTTTTAGTACGAAATGTCACCTTGACAACTTCGAATCGTTTGATCAATACTTCACGAGATATCGTAATATAAATAGTAAGCCTCGTTTGAGCAAATTTAATCTGTATCATTTATCGCTGAAGCCCGTTTATTTTTGGCAAAAACGAAATCCCAGAAGTTCGAACAACTTCTTCTAAAAATAACAATTGAACCATTTGCCGCTGTTCAACATGAAATCCCCAATCTTAGATGTCAATCAACATGAACACTCAGTTTTGTTGGTTCGCCTGGAATAATGCAAATTGATGTTTAAAATCAACAACGTGACGCCATTTAGTCGGATTAAAATATTAACAATAAACGTAGTTTGAATATTTGTTTATTTTCATTTGCACTGCAATGACGATGGCGACGGTTTGAGCAAACAAAACAAATATTAAAAAAAATTAAAAATATAAAAAATCACTACAAGTGCAGGTCATGATGCCAATTCGAATTTAAATTTCAAATCAATATCAAACTTCGCTCACACCCGCTCGCGTACCCTCTATTTTTTACTGATTCGCTGCTCTGTGGAAGGTGCCAATATGGACTCTCGCTTATTACTTACCTACATTCATTCTGCTCTATGTACGAGTACTTAGCGACTTACTTTTGGACAAAAACTTCAAGTGCACGACCGTGACAATTGATTTCTTATTGCTGTTGTTATTGATGCAGTGGCAGCGGGTAATGCTAGCGACAGCAGATTAACAACCCATAACAACTAACTGCTGGCTAGCCAACATTAGCGACAGTAGTATTTTGTGTTTTATTGCCATTTGTAAGGCAAGAACTGTCGCAAAAAAATCGATTTGGCGAATTTCTGCTGCGCGCGCAACTTTTGTCTGTACCTACTCGTATTCTGTTGTTCCCCTTAATTGCAGCGCACCAAATGAGTGAAGTCTGCGCTTGCGCAAAAACTTCGCTGGAGCAAATGACGCGTCACGCCAAATGAAGTCATGTTCGTGTTCTTTGATGGATTCATTGTTAAGGCGGCGCAGTGCTATGCTTGTTGACAGACAGACTAACTGACAGGTTGGCTGTGTGGATGGGTGGATGGATGTATTGTCGTTAAGGTTTTATGAATTTATTTTTATATAAATATTTTTTGGATAATTTGCTTAGCGGCAAAGTCTGCTGTTGTTATTTATTGAAATAAGATTTTTTTCTTGTGCAGATATAATTTTGTTATTTGAACAAATTACTGAATAAAAAACGAAAATTGGTTAAGAAATAATTTGGTACTTTATTTTGTTATTTTTTTAATTTTAATTTTTATTTTATATTATTTTTTTAACTAAATTTAATTTTAACGAATTTTTAGAAACAAATATGATTTTTATTTTTACTTTATAATGAGTTGCTTTTTCTAGTGTGCAAAATTTCTTTAAAGATTTTTAATTAGTTTTTGAATGCCTTTTAATATGACTAGAAAGTTTTTTTTGCTAAATGTTAATTTCGAAATTAAATTTTAACTAAAAAAATACTAATTTCGAAATTAAATTTAAACTAAAAAATACTAATTTCGAAATTAAACTTAAACTAAAAAATATTAATTTAGAAATTAAATTTAAACTAAAAAAATATTTATTTAGAAATTAAATTTAAATAATATTAGTTTGGGGAGAAAGAAATACCTTTTTTCTCTTTAGATGTCTGTAATAATCGGTATCTCATAAAGTATCGATCAAACAATTTGCAGTTTATGCTCATTGTCAAGGCGGCATTTCACACTAAACTTTTTTTTTGCTGATTTTCGTTTGCTCCATTCAGTAGTGAGTTACAGGGTGTTAACATTGGAAGCCAAAGCACCTCAAGAAGTTGGACATGTCTACCTGGAACTGCAACTTATTCAACTACGGCTTCAATACAAAGGGTTTTCCAATAAGAGGTGTTATTTTGATATTCAAAGAAAAATTATATTTTTTAATGTAAATAATCGGATGTTTATTTCATTATAAAGAGGAAGATATGCCATTAATAGTGGAAAATAACATCAAGCAAATGACCACCACGACCAGGCTTACAGAACAATATCCTTTTCATGAAATTTTCCATAACCGAATTGCAAAGTGGCTGCCCGATGTCCTAGATAGCCTCACGAATTCCATCTTTGAGGTCTTGAATCGACCCTGGGCTGTTGGTGTGTTGGCGTAGACCTACTCTTTCACGTGGCCCCAAAGAAAAAAGTCATAAGATCTCGGTGGCCAATTGTGATCATTTCTTCGGGAGATAACACGGTCCGCAAACTTTCCCCGTAAAAGATCAATGGTTTCGTTGCATGTGTGGCACGTAGCGCCGTCTTGTTGAAAATAAACGTTGTCCAGATCAATACCATCCAATTCCGGCCATAAAAAAATCGTTAATCATCTTTCGATAGCGCAATCCATTCACCAATAACAACTGTTATTGGAAAACCCTTTAGATCACAGGTTTGGGGAAAGCATTTTTTCTCACTGATTGGGGGCCAAGATGATGCTCTCATGTGCTTAGTTTTACGTGCAGTGCGCACTATGTATCAGGATATCTGACAATTTTTGACAGTTTAATTATTTTTTAATGTCTTATAATAATTTTTTATGAAAATATAGTTCATTCCCCTACAAAAACCATATAAATCCAAGTTTCAAAACTTAAAGTAAATTAAAACAAAATTCAGCAAATTTTCATCAAAATTTTAAATTTATTTAATAAAAATTATTTGAAAAATTGAATTTCGATATAAATAGAATGCAAATTTGAAGTCGCTGAAAAATTGCGTTGTTTTTTGACAATCTTTTTTTTTTGAAAGCGAATTACTTATACATCATCTTTACCCACAAGTGCCATGAGGTCATTTACCAGATTAAGAATTGGACACACTATCATAACACATGCCCACTTACTGTCAGGTGATAGTCCTTCCAAATGTCCTCTTTGTAACCACACCCTCACTATCAAACATTTACTTACTCTCTGCCCGATCCTGCACAATTCATCAGTCAGCTATGACAACGTTGATATCATAAAACTGCTTAAAACACCCTCGGATGAAAATATTATGACAATATATAACTTCTTGAAAAACAATGACTTGTTAAAATATATTTAAGATACTAACACCTGAACTAACACTTAGCAAATAGTTTTTAATCATATGTAACTTTAATGAAAGTGGCGGCTGAAGGCCTCGTAGCCAGTGCTGCGTTTTGATATTTATGTAATAAAACTAGTTTTGTTACAATATATAAATTTAATAAAATAAAAAAATAAAAAAAATTTTTTTTTTTGATGGGTGCCATGTTTATTTCCTCCATATAACGAATTTTCAAAGTTTTTTTATATGAAGAACATCCGATCTGTTAAGGGAGGGGTCTAGGGTTTGAGCATTTTTTTTAATGAATTTTTGAGACTTTGCTTTAGAGATATGAAAATGTATTTAAACTTTTTGTACATTATAAAGCATCATTTCAACAATATTGTACTAAATTTTTGTAAGAAAATATCGGGAAATAAGCCGGTGAGGTAACTTTTCCGAAAACGCCTTTTCCAAAAGGTGATTTGCGGTGACTATCGTATCTAGCTGTAGAATCACCTGAAATAAAAAAAACAGAATTATTTGGTTAAATTATCACCAAAACCTCCCCCCCCCCCCCCCCCCCCCCCCACTGGCTCCGATTTTTTTCTTTTTTCATTTTTACGTTGCCAGCGCGTTTTTGAAGCAAAAAGTGCGATTTTCACTGATTTTTTCGCTGTATAAGTGGAAACCGCCCTTAATGTAAAACAAAAAAGTGAAAAATCTCTCAGTGGGGGGGAGGTATTTTATATATAGAAGTTGTATACCAAATTTGAAAAGGATCGGTTAAATATTGTTGAAGTTCTAATAGTCACGGACTTTGAAAAAGTGGTTTCGAGAAAAACGCGTTTGAAAAAAACGCTCCGCTCCAAACGCTCGCAGCTGTCGCAGAGGAGTGGGGACAAAAACGTCTATAACTCCAAAAGTTTTGCTCCGATTGAGCTGAAATTTTGGGACAATATTTTTGAGATGATTTACTATAAGAAAAAGCTATTTCCAAAAAATCGATTTTTTGAAAGTCAAACCCTAGACCCCTCCCTTAAGGAAGCCAAAACCCAACATTTCGCATTTCATCACCGTTTTTGGCATTTATAGATAAAATAAATGGTTACCCATGCGAGAAGCCCTGATACCATACAGGCACCAAAAAAGAAGAAAACAGAAGGAAAAAAATCAAACAAATGGTAGAAGGACGAAAGAGCTTTGGATTAGAGGATGACGACCCACAGCGGCTTATTACGTTCGTATTAACGGCTTCAAGCTACTGATGAATTACACCAGGTGTGTGATATCGCAATATCCGCAGGTGAAGCAAAGAAGTGAGAGCCCAGATGTCTAAATCTTTGTCCGACGAGGCTGGGTACAGCTTACACTGATTACTGCGGAGATGCAAATGAGCAGTAGACAGTTGGCTATTATCTACTATTTCAATGCCCAGCTTTATTGAGAAATCGGTGAGCCACGATAGAGGCATTTCAGATAAATTTCTGCTGGGTTTACCCTATCGAAACCTCCACAATCTTGTCAAGTTTATCTAATGCACTTTAGCCGCCAGTTGATTTCAGCTCATTTATCCGCAGACTTTTAGAACAAAATGACATTTATTTGCTATCTGCGCAGTAAGTCTCTTCGCCGCCAACTTAAACAAATCTTAATGTTACCGGAAAGCTGCAGCAGTCACCCAGTTTATTAATATAAAAGATAATACGGCAACTCTCAAGGCATTTTGAAGTTGAATTTCTTATTTGAAAAGCAAACCCATTTCATTTGCAATCCATAATAACTTATTGGGAAATACGCTTTACAGCCCCCCACCGTCTTGAAGGCCTACTCTGAAATATATAAATATTCCACTGAGCTTTTATTTTCCCTTTAACAATAGGGCGGCGTTCCAAAGCTCATTAAAAAACTAAGTCACTTTGAGTGGCATCAGCGCAAAAACTAATTTCCATCACTAATTGTCCAAGAAACAAAAAGACAAAAACAACACGTCCCTCCATTTCAACCGAGCTACCCTTGATTTTGTTCACACTTTGAAATTTCTGCCCTTTTATTTATTTGTATTTAGCACTGCGAGTATAAGCAGTTATTAGGCTCTGCCTCTCATTTGTTTCCTCTTTGTCTCTCTGTGAATTGTTTTAATTGCGCATTTTTTTTCTCCTTATAAGTTGTTAATTAAAACAAACAAGTCGTATTGCAATAAAAAGCAATAAATTATAAGTGCAGCTTAAGACGGCTAAACAACCAACAGAACAACAACAGCAAAAACAATAAAAAAGCTAATAGCACTAAGAAAAAAGGCTTTAAATAGCAACAGGAGTGCAAAGTGTGAATGCAAGGTAAGTATTTATTTACTTAATGCGATTAATGATATGCAAAAAGAAAAGTAGGCAGAAAAAGCAACTGTATGCAAATGCATATAAAAGAATTCGGACTTAAGGCACTTTTGCCAAAGGCATTAATAATATTATTACTCATATGTCACAGGGGTGATGCATACGGAGTCATGGGCATACCGGCCTACATACATGCGTATATGTATGAAGTATTTCACAGGACTTGTTGGGTCGAGTAGCGGTTCTTTTTGGTTTTTAGACGAGAAAAATCAAAGAATAAACAGATGTGATCCGCAAGCGTCTAGCTGGCAAATCTTAGGCTGTAGCCCAAGAATCCTGAGATGGATGAAAATCATGGTAATAAAACCAATGGCGGTTAGTATATGAAGCGGTCGCTTGGGCATCGAGAGTCACTCTTTTGGCGGTGCGGGCAGCGCTAACTAAGCTTGCGATGCGGACTTGCCCTACAGCTGCGATGGAGGTGATGCTTTGAGCGGACACCGCTCCATATAGTCATTCAACAATCAACCAAGTGTACCCTGCTGAATATTAGCAGGGAAGGCTTCGGGAGAGGAAAAGTTATGTCATCTAAAAACATGGAAGTGCTAAGGCTCCAGCTCCCACTTAGCCAGCTACCCATAGATGATATCACTAATCAAATTTGAAAAGAAGTTCAAAATTTAACTGAACAATAAGTTGAACTGGAGTAGATCAGCATTTGAAAAGAAATTTGAGGAATGTACTCTCCACTGGTACACAGATGACTCGATGACCCCAGAAGGAATAGGCTCAGGAATTTACGGCCACAGAACCAAGCGCTCTGTGCCGATGGGCAGTTTTCTAAGCATCTTTCAAGCGGAGATGTATGCCATCTGTCTATGTGCAGAGATAAACCTAGGTAGAAATTTCCGGAATGGGCGAATTGTCATTCTGACCGACAGTCAGGCGGCACTCATGGTCCTATCGTTCTGTAAGATCAAATTCTCACTGGACCTTGAGTGTAACGAGAAACTTAATCTACTAGGAATGCACAATTGCATCCCGCTAATTCGGGTCCCAGGGCGCAGGGGTAAAACTGGGGTCGACGCATTGGCACGAGAGGTTGCGGCCTCGGCTTTAATAAGTCCCGAGCCTTTCCTTATTATGGGAAGGAGCAGCTTAGGAGTTAAAAGCTAAGGCTAAGGGAGGATAGCTGGCACCAAACTATGGGGTTAAGCCAGGCGAAATCATTACTGGGGGGTACAATCAAAATAGGTTAAAAAGGAAATAACCCTCCCCAAAGATAAACTGAGATTGCTCGAGGGCATTCTCAAAGGTCTCTGCAGACTGCGAAGCCATCCGCACATGATCGGGATTTGGTCCACGGGCTCTTGTCGTTTCTGCAACCAATCTCAAGAGACTCCAATGCACCTTCTCCTGGAATGCAGGACTATAGGTTGAAACATCTCGGCTAGAAAAAAGGCACATACGCTTAATCTAACCCCGCGCCATTCTGAGTTTAATAAGGGAACTGAGTCCGGATGATTTGACAACATTGATGACTTCCGGCATTCGAACTGTGCGAGAAGGCCCGATCGGAGGGGTTCTTTGATATCTCGAATCTGTTCAAAATATAGAGAGCAATATTTTAAAGGTGTAATTTCGTATTTTAAATGGATGCATGGCAACTCTATATATAAAAGTTTAAAGCTTAAGAAAGCGCAATGCCTCAGGCTGTCGAAAAAAGGAGTACCCAGCGACCTTAATCGTCTAACTGCACAACCTGGCCATTTACAGAGAAAGTGCTCAACAGTCTTCTTCTCTGAAAGGGTCCACAGTTTTTGCAATAGGGGTTAAATGGTAACTTAGAGTTTGGAAATTGAATTGCGTGGAGTTCCCGGACTTTCTGAGCCCTTCATATATTGTACTGGGGCCGCAGGGTTTTCTAAATAGCACATGAAGAAATGGAGCTCCATCATTTTGCCGCCTTCCTGAGAAATAAGTTGTGCAATTCCCCTTTAACATGGCAACTCAACAGGAACATGGCAACTATAACTATACAAATTTAAAGATAAGGAAAATTGAGAATCTTTTCTATATATCGTAAATTTCTTTTGAAACTTGAGTGTTAAAATATGTTTTATATATAGAACGAATTCATGGCAACTCTATCTACAAAAATTTAAAGCTAAGAAAATTTTAAATACTTTCTATTTATCGTAGCAAATCCTTTGATGGCTAAATTCTAAAGCTTAAATTTTATATTTTGAACGGATACATGGCAACTCTAACTATAAAAATTTTAAATACTTTCTATTTATCGTAGCAAATCCTTTGATCCCTAAATTTTAAAGCTTATATTTTATATTTTGAACGGATACATGGCAACTCTATTTATAAAACTTAAAAAATAAGGAAAATTTGTGATACTTTATATTTATCGTGGCAGGTCCTTTGATACCATTTTTTTTAGGTTTATATTTTCCACTTTCTATTTTGAACGGATACATGGCATGAAACTTGAGTTTTAATATATCTTTTATATTTTGAACGAATTCATGGCAACTCTATCTACAAAAATTTAAAGCTAAGAACATTTTAAATACTTTCTATTTATCGTAGCAAATCCTTTGATGGCTAAATTTTAAAACTTATATTTTATATTGTATTTTGAACATATATATTACATACAGGGCAACTCTAACTATAAAAATTTTAAATACTTTCTATTTATCGTAGCAAATCCTTTGATGCCTAAATTTTCAAGCTTATATTTTATATTTTGAACGGATACATGGCAACTCTATCTATACAGCTTAAAAAATAAAGAAAATTTATAATACTTTATATTTATCCTGGCAGGTCCTTTGATACCAATTTTTTTAGGTTTATATTTTCTACTTTATATTTTAAACGGATACATGGCAACTCTATCTATAGAAATTTAAAGACTGGAAAAAATTAGAATACCTTCTATTTATCGTAGCAAGTTCTTTGATGCCTAAGTTTTAAAGTTTATATTTTATACAAAAATTTAAAGCTTAAAAAATTTTAAATACTTTTTATTTATCGTAGAAAACCCTTTGATGCCTAAATTTTAAAGCTTATTTTTTATATTTTGAACGGATACATGGCAACCCTATCTATATAAATTTAAAGATAAGGAAAATTTAAAATACTTTTTATTTATCGCAGCAATACCTATGATACTCAAGTTCAAAAGTTTATATTTTTTATTTTGAACTGGTACAGGGCAACTCTATCTATATAAATTTAAAAACTGTTATACAGTACAAAGTGTGAGTTAGACAGAATAATTAATCAAAAATATTATGCAAGTATATCCAACTAAATATACAAGCAACAAATACTATTTTCCTTACATAAATTCACATAACAACTCGAACCAAAATTTTAATTGAGTGAAATATTTTTCTAATGCATTTAATTGTTGTTGCAGAAACCTTTCTCGAAATGATAATAAGCGCTGACGCTCGCGCTCTTCAAACGCCAATAAATCATTAGAAACTGAATGTTACGCCCGAAACGAGTTGTTCCGAATTATTTAAGTGCATTCCAGCTAAGACTGAAGGGCGGCGCTCGCTGCCGCCACACTGCGCTGTTGGCACCTAACAAAAACATTGCATTCTAGATGCGCAATTTAGAAACAAACAAAGTTAGCAATAACACAGAAAATAACACACAAAAAAGTGCTTCCAACGAACTAAATGCATCTGCAAATACTTAGTAGTAGTCACTGCAGTAGCAACTACAATTGGCCACTCGTTCGACAGCGAAGCAGTTATTGTTGTGAAATCGACGTCAAAGACAAAAACAAAGCACAAATACACTCGCACTCGCACATGCATTGGTACAGATGAACTGTTGATTTAGAAAAGCAACACAAAAACACAAACACATATGTAAGTTTAAGTAAAAAAACAAATACAAGCCCAAAAACTGGCATATGAGTAGAAAACATTGCAGCTACTCATCCGAAACAGAGGTTTTGTTCACGACTTTTGGGTTACTAGGAGTGGGTGTGTGTACATTTTGTGCTGAACCACATGCGCTACCAAGAAAATATCAGTCAGAAATTCAGTCAGCTATAAAGCTATTACCTTTTGTTGTTGCTACGCCAAATGGACGGATTTATTTTTCAACATACAGCATACAACATACATACATACATATATATATATATATATTTATATATATATATCCGCTTTATGCTTTCTAAGTCACGTTCAGAGCATTTGAAATCAAACGAATTTTTCTGAAATGGGAAAAAAGTATCAGTATTGCAGTATTGCAGGAAATATCAGTATGACTATAAAAGTTTGAGGTATCTACGAGGCGTGCCTTTTATATGTCGGGATTTGGCAATCCTGGTGTTGCAATCTGGCAACTGACAGCTGTATCGCAAAGTTTGACATTTTTTGGCTTTTACGTATTCAGAACGTTTTGAAATACCAGCGCTATTTGTGTTGTTTACAGTAACTTAAAAGATTCATCTCGGTCCAAAAATGGAATTAAATCGTGAACATTTTCGTGCGATTATTTTTTACAACTTTCGACGTGGATTAACTCAGCAACATTGCATGAATGAACTTAATTCTTTTTTTGGCGATGAAGCTCCATCAAGGACCAGTGTTTATCGATGGTATGGTGAATACAATCGTGGTCGTAGTTCACTTCAAGACGAATTTCGTGAAGGTCGTCCAAAATCAGTTGTTGTTTCGAAAACCATTGATGCTGTGCGCGAACTGATATTGCAAGATCGTCATGTGACCTATCGTGAGATTGAGACAATCTTAGGCATTAGTGGGACCAGCATACATTCAATATTGCATAAACATTTGACTGTCAAAAAAATTTGTTCGCGTTGGTTCCCACACAATTTGTCAATCGCTCAAAAAAAGGCTCGTGTCGATTGGTCGAAGGAAATGCTCAATCGTGACAGGTGATGAATCATGGATTTACGCGTATGAGCCCGAAAGTAAACAGCAGTCGACTGTATGGGTGTTTCAAGATGAGCCAAATCCAAAAAAAATTGTTCGCGCACGAAGCACTTCCAAGCAAATGGTCGCCTGTTTTTTCGGAAAAACTGGACATGTCGCAACCGTACCACTAGAACAACGCAGAACAGTAAATTCTGAGTGGTACACAACCATTTGTTTGCCAGTTGTCTTCCAAGAAATTAGGAAAACCAATCGCCAAAGACGGATCACTCTTCACCAGGACAATGCGAGCTCTCACACATCGGCTCAAACAACTGCATTTTTGAGCACCCAAAACATCGAATTAATGGGTCATCCGCCGTATAGTCCTGACTTGGCACCGAAAGGACTTCTTCTTATTCCCGTACGTAAAAAACAAACTGAGAGGTCAACGTTTTTCGACACCTGAAGAAGCGGTTGCGGCATTCAGAATGCATGTTTTGGAGGTACCTCATTCAGAGTGGCAAAAGTGCTTCGACAATTAGTTCAAACGCATGCAAAAGTGTATAGATCTTCATGGAGAATATTTTGAAAAACAATAAAGTGATTTTCGATGATCAAAATTTGTTTTTGTTCTCTAATCCCGACATATAAAAGGCACCCCTCGTATAAGTAAAATTTCAGGTTATACTGGGTTGTTCAATAAGTTTTGCGGTTCGATAAGAAAAGCAAAAGTTTATGGTTTGAAATACACTTTATTACTCAGGATAGTCTCCCTAAACATCAACTCACTTGTTCCAACGAGATTCCAATTTATGACATCCATTCCTGAAGTGAGAATCGGGAAATAGAAGGCTGCAAAATACGCTTCTACAGCTATTAAGGGGTTAGGGGTAGTCAGAATTTTCAAAAAATCGATTTTTTTTTGCATTTTCCTAAAGTATAATGTTTTAAAAATGTTGTGTAAAAATTTGAAGTGAATCCGACAAATACTTTTCAAGTTATTCAACAATTAACAAAGGGCGCTCGGCCGCTCCGGAGCCGATAGCAAAACTTTAAATGCGTTTTTCTCAAAACTATGTTTTTCAAACTGGTGAACACTGTAACTTAAAAACCGCTACGTAGATTTCAATAAAATTTATACAGCTTTTGAAAAACATAAAAAACTTGTGCCTGATCGAAGGATTTTTTTTTTTTTTAAATTTCGATTTTTTTTTAACAATTAACTGTTGGTTTTTTTTTCTAAAATCTGGAAAAAATTTTCTGAGGCCGCCATTTTGTTCATTTTGAAAAAAAAAAAAAGCTTCGATCAGGCACAAGATTATCTATTAATAAAACTAATTTTTCTGGGACGATTGGTTTTAGATGAATCTGCAAGGACTTGTGATGTTCACCGCAAGGGACTTCTGGAGAAACGGGCTTCACACTAACAGCGATAACTTTTGCAATTATTAATTTTTTTTTTGAAATTTTGGTGAAGTCAAGTTAAAACATGATGTTTTTATGCTATGTTTTTATTTTTGTTAAATAAATTAATTAAGTAGCAAAAAAAAATTCGTGAAAATCATCATTTTTTCGGGCCTCTGACTACCCCTAACCCCTTAAGACCTCATCATTTGATGAAAAACGCTTGCTGCGCATGCAGACAGATGGATGTCGCCAGGGACCAAATCTGGTGAATATTTGGGGATACTATACTTCAACAGCTCGAACTTTAGTTTATGGATTTTCGCCATTGTCAAAATACTTGTTGTTGTTTTAGCAGTAATACAATCCCGTCAGTGTAAGGTATATCATCGGTCGTGTTCGTCAGGTTCATCTAAATGTAGGCCCAGGAGATATGCTGTTTCGACAAGTTGGGCCCAGAAGGAGAGGGGTGTTAGTTGAGTGGGTTTTAAAGGGCATGTGAAAAGGTGGTTAGTGTCGTGCGGGGTGCCTTCACATCCCGGTCATATGTTAGGTATGTCTGAGTCAATTCTGGATAAGTAGGAGTTTAACCTGCTACAATATCCAGAACGTAATTGTGCCAGTGTTACGCGGGTCTCACGGAGAAGCTGGAGCTCTTCATCTGCTGTGGGTGGTGGTTGGACTCCGATTACGGCAGGGGGTAACGGTCTACCGATGAATGCCGTTTAATGTCTGTCTAAACACTGTCTGGCCCAGTGACTCGGTGCATTGGCCTGATGAAAAAAAATGTTTTTTTTTTTGAAACCTGAACTTTTTGAAAACTGGGTCGTTTTCACGAATTTTTTTGCTTCAGCTGGTCTAAAAGTAGCAATAATATTCAGAACTTATTGTTTTAGAAGTTTGCAAGTAATCCACAAACGAAATTCCTTTCACATCCCAAAAAACTGAAGCTAAGACCTTGTTGGTCGATTTCTGGACACGAACTCGTTTCGGAGCCGAAGTCGCTTTCGAATTGTTTTCGTTCCACTGTTAGCGAATGCGGCAGACATTGCGCACAGAGCTTTCTGAAACCCAATACTTTAATCAACATATTGATTACACTGCCCGATGAGATGCCGAGGACTTCTACTAAAACTCTTTTAGTCACTCGACGTTTTTCCATTATTCCTGTATCCAATATCCTGTATTTTTTCTACGATTTCCCAGATGTTGTTTTGAAATAAAACGTGTAAACATTCGGATTCTTTCTTTCAAAATACGTCTCTTAACAATTAAATGTGGAAAATTGGATCATATAAAGTTCCACCGTGAGCACGTCTACACGTAAAATCCGACAAACAGTCGCCGTCGGTTCATAAATGATTAATTGCTGAGAACGTCGAGATATCGATGCTGAAACTTGCTCAGCAACACTTTGGAATATTTTCAACATACGTCCAGTTTTTGGTCTACCAGTGCTGTAGCAGCACTAGTTTCGAGAAATTTTTCCACCAAAAAAATTACGAATTTTACCATTTTCGTGTTACTTTAACGGACAGATACCTTTAAGATTTAGAAAAAAAAATTTTTTTTCATAAAATGTTATTAAAGGGTGGTTAAGTCTCAAAGGCCGGGTGATTTTGAATAAAATAGAATTTTTTTAGAAAATTATTGTAATTTCTCCTTATTATGATAATATTGGTATGGCTCAATTACGTATGGAACAAAATATTGGCCAAATGGCGGCCGCGGCTTCGGCGGCACACCTCCATCCGATGGTCCAAATGTTCGATGACGCTGAGGCCTAATTGAGGTTCTATGCCGTTAAAGTGCCGAATTATCTCATCCTTTAGCTCTTGAATTGTTGCTGGCTTATTGACGTACACCTTTTCTTTCAAATAACCCCAAAGAAAGAAGTCCAACGGTGTCAAATCACATGATCTTGACATCGCCGCGACGTGAGATTATTCGGCCATCAAATTTTTCGCGCAAAAGAGCCATTGTTTCGTTAGCTGTGTGACAAGTGGCGCCGTCCTGTTGAAACCACATATCGTCCACATCCATATCTTCCAATTCGGGCCATAAAAAGTTCGTTATCATCTCACGATAGTGAACAGTATTCACAGTAACTGCCTGACCGGCCTCATTTTGGAAAAAATACGGCCCAATGATACCGCCGGCCCATAAACCGCAACAAACAGTCACTCTTTGTGGGTGCATTGGTTTTTCGGCAATCACTCTTGGATTATCATTCGCCCAAATGCAATTCTGCTTATTGACGAATCCACTGAGGTGAAAATGTGATCCGTTTTCATAATAAGTCTGAATAACTTTAACGCGTTTCTCGATTGTGTATCTTGCTATGGTTCAAATTGAGTTAGTCTGAAATTGAAAAATGTCAAATGAAATGCAGAAAAAAACTTGACGTTTAGGTGTGGTTTACATTTAACATCGGCTCTTGAAATTAAACCACCCTTTATAATCATTTAAGAATAAGTCTGATATCCCTGTAATTTTGCACACATTTTTTATGATATTACTTTCTATGTGGATTTACAAGTTTTCGAAAATTTTTCAAAAAATATTTTTTTCGAAGCAAAAATAGTAGGAAAATTCGCCCCAAAATTCATTTTTTTTAAGCATTTTATCCCGCGAATTTTTTTCCATTTTTTTTAATTGATATAGAAATTATGACATTAATAAACAAAAAAATGTTCGTTTTTTTGTATTCAGGTCACTCACGCCGATGCTACAATGCCCGCCGATACAGAGGTCACGCTGCGACCTTCCTGGAAAAATTGAGTATACATCCGCCATTTTAAATGATTAAAATAAAAAAAAAATTGTTATATTTATTTTAATGTATAAATACACTGTATGCCAATTTTGAAAAAAATATATTGACTTCTTCATTTTAAATAATTTTAATGAAAATCAAGGAAAATATGGCCGTTTACAGGTATCTGTCCCCTTAAAAAGCGACCATTTTCATAATAAGTTTCCATAATTTTAGCGCGTTGTTCTATTGTGTAAAGATGTACATCTGTCAACTTGACAAGTGTCAAAAATTACATAAAAAAAGGTACCATCTATGAATTATTCTAGACGTCAATTCTGAAAGACCTTTTGTGACTTACATAATCCGTGCCGCTTCATTCGGAAAGCTGGGATATTGAGAGACCCTTCTTGCGTACCAACACAAGGAGCTAACTCTTACAGAACGCCTTAGCTTTCAGAGAAGTTCTTTACCCGTTTACTATATTTTAGTAATAAACTTTGTTAGTGCATCGTCTCCTAGCAGGCCTGCGCTTCTATCTGATTTTTTTTCTCTTTTTTTTTTTTGTCGGGACAACTAGCAAGTGCAGCACTCAGACATTAATTGAGTCTATTGTACTACACTTGGATTCCTAAGATGGTCGCTTCTGAAAACATCAGTGGGGGCAGACACACAGGAAGTTGTCCGCCGTCTCATCCTCCTCTTCACAAGCAGGACATACTACACTGTCTGAGATGCCCAACCTTTCCATGTGCTTTGCCCACAGAAAGTGGTCCGTCATCAGTCCAACCAGCCGTCTGCACTCCCCTCTGCTTAATAACAGAAGGGTTTGCGACAGTCGATCGGACATGACAGGTAACATCAGTTTTGTCCATCTGCAGCCTCTTTCAGCCTGCCAAGCTCGCTTGTGGGTGGTAGTTACCCATTTGCTAACCGTGGCTGTGATGGCCGCAGAAGGAAGTGGCAAAACGGGCTCTGGGCCAAAGAAGTTGGCCTCAGAGCCCATCTTAGCTAAGGAGTCAGAGGTCTCGTTACCCGCGATACCTACGTGTTCCGGGACCCATGTTAGCATCAGGCTATTATGTCTTCCGACATAGTTCAGCCTGGATTTACAGGACTTCACTACCCCTGATGTGGTTGGAGGGCTGTCTAAGGCCATAAGTGCAGCTTGGCTGTCGCTGCAGACACATATAGATCTGCCTCTCCATCGTTTTTCCACAACAAAGTTCATCGCTTCTTGAACTGCATACACCTCCACTTGAAACACAGATGCATGCATTCCAAGAGCAAAGTGCAGTTTTGTCCCGCTGGATTCCACGTAGACCCCAGAGCCGGAGCCATGCTCGGTCCTGGAGCCATCCGTAAAAATGCGAAAACAGTGTTTGCCGGGCTCATTTTCTGAGTCTTCCCACAACTGAGCCTCTGGTAGCACTACTCTGTATCTCTTTTCAAGTACGACTCTTGATGGCATGAAGTCAAGGGGCATGGAGAGAATCGTTGGATCGATGTCCATGCCTTCTCTGTGTTCCAATGCCGGACAAGGGCCGTACCAGTTCCCACTGTGTTTCAGTCTGCAGATGGCCTTGAAGGCCTCTCCTTGGATGAAAGCATCAAGTAACCAATCAGAGCATCTAGTGCCGGGCCTGAAGTAGTCGGAAAAGCTCTGGTGCAACAGATGGCCACAGTGCGTTGTAGTCTCTTCTATCTGATACTGGCCAAAATAGTTCGGAAGCCAAAAATACATCTGGTTCTCTAGATGCAAAGGCACTTTGGACTCTTCCCAAAACACATACTGAATATACATATTTACAGACACACTTTCTCTATAAAATTGGTGCAAACAACAGCACATAATTTCATATAATTGGCGCTTGCACCCTTTTGGGGTGTTTGATTTACTCCTCCTATTTGTGGTGTGTGTTTTGATGTTGCTACAAACTGTTGTTATTTCAAACCGCCTCCCATCAGCAGATGATTTTTATGAGGAGCTCTTTCATGCCAGGAATCCACTCGAAGGTTTGCCATTGGCTATTTAAAAATACGTTTTCTATCATTTGATGTTTCATGCACAGAGATCCGAACCTGCATACTTCCGAATGGTAATCATGTATCAACCCTTTCAGCTACGGCAGCCAGAAAACAGCATAAGTTACCAATATTCATGGGAAAGTAGTTAAAAGTCGGCGTGGTTTATACCAGCATACAAGTAAGTAAGGTTGTACCCGAAGTGGTTGAGTTATCAGAGGTAAGTACTATAGCCAGCTTTTTAAAGGTCACACAATGGTTTAGAAAGGACTAAGTAGAGTAAGGATAAGATAGTTCCGGTGGTATCACAAGGGCCCACGAACTGGCCTAGGTGCGCCAAAAGACAGCCACTTCAACTAACCTAACCTATTAGAAGAGGCAAACGGCAATCAGTTTATCTCTACATAATGACGAAAATTCAGGAAAGGCATTAAGGTTAAGTACAGAAAGTTATAGGATATTTTTTTCTTGCAGTTGGGCCTTTTACTTCCATATCAAATTTATATATGTGGGAGCGATTCCAGCCAAGTAATCCAAAAAATGTATACTAGGGTTTTTTATTTTTAACATTACAACAGAACTTTAATCTTAAATATTAAAAATACTTATGTAAAAAAGAAATATTTTTTGTTAAAATTTTTGAAAAAACGAATATTTTTATAGAAACACTCTCTATTTATCTTAATAATAACTAAACTATGCCCAGAAATCCCTTCAAGTTTCTTCGTGATATTCTACAATCGTCTTATATTATCTCTAATAATGACTTCCAATCTGTGGATCAGATTAAAGACCTTGGAGTAACTTTTAATTCTAATTTTTCATTCTCAAACCATGACAAATTTTAAAATAATAGCCTATCTTGGGCTTTCTTTGTTCGATCTAGGCTGGAATATGATTAATTTATTCGGAGAGCTTATCACCAATTTGCTAGAACGGGTACAAAAGATGTTTCTTAAATACGTCCGAAGATCTCTAAAATTTTCTGTCCCATATCCCTCGTATAGCTCCCGCTCGTTATTAATTAGATTAAAGTCGCTTGAGTGCAGGAGGTCGATTCTATCGCTTTTTTGTGTTTAATTTAATTTCAAGTGACATTGAGTGTGCGTTTCTTTTGCAACGCATTAACTTTCTTATTCCAGCGAGAGCTTTACGAAGCTCTTACCCTTTTTATCTCAAGATATTCAAAAACAAAATTTCGAGTCCAATGCACCTATTGTTCGGACTCTGCGCCAATTTAATGAGATCTCGAATAAGTCAAAACGGAAGATCTGTAAAATCTCCGACTGGAACTAAGTGCCCACTTCTTCATATTCAATATGGCTGTAACACTTAACCGATTTTAGTCGTCTTCATAAATGCGTTATAGTCTTTTTTTCTTTTCGCGGTTAAGCTGAAGCTATTTAAAAACATCAACTGTGAACTATTCCTTCTCATCTCAATCTTTCCAACGATCTTTGCGTTCTTTTGCTACCACCAGCAAAATAAATTTTTAAAGTTTTTTTATGCCAATTTTAATCACATTGACAACACTGTGCTTCTTTAGTTTCATGTTTCTTATATGACTTCTTTTTTTTTTTGCTGTCATTGCACTTGTCCTCTAGGGACTGTTGGCGCGCTCGTCAATTACTCAATTTAGCAGCATCGTATTTTGCAGATGTTGCATAAGCAATAAGCTACAAACAACAACAACGGCAGCATGAATATCAGCAATACCAATAAGAGCAGTAATATCTGCGCAATTTACTGGGTCAATTTGTATGTTCTGCTTATTTTTTGCGATCCATCCGTTGTTTCTATACTCGTGCGCACTCGTGCAATGGGATAATATAATCTTGTTGATGGATTCGAAATTGATATAGAAATATTTATACAGGGTCCGCCATCTATCGTTACGGATTTGAACTATGTATTATTTGAAGAATGGTAGCACTTAGCTGTCGTCTGATTTGACAGAAAATTTTATTTTTTATTTAATTTTTTTAATTTTTTTTTAATTTATTATTCCGCTGAACGAAAATGGTTGTGTATACGCTCAAAGAACGCTGGGAAATATTGCGACATTACTTTGAAAATCATGGTAATGTTGCAGAATGTGTACGAAAATTACGTACGGCAATGGGAAGAAGAAAAGCACCGCATGAAGCGTAATGAACGAGGAGTGGCCGTAACCGTCAATGGAGAGCGTTACCGGGCCATGTTGAACGAATTTTTGTCCCGAGAAATTGAAGAGGAGGATATTGGTGGCATTTGGTTCCAACAAGATGGCGCTACTTGCCACACAGCGAATGCTACGATCAATCTTTTGCGCACTGTCGTCGAAGATCGCATTATCAGCCGAAATTCTAATATCGTTTGGTCGCCTCGGAGCTGCGATTTGACGCCGTTGGATTATTATCTTTGGGGTGCCGTCAAAGACCAGTGTTATGCCAACAAACCAGCAACAATTGATGCACTGAAGACCAACATACGCGATGTCGTAGCTGAAATACAGCGAAAATGTGTTGAAAAATTGGACCAATCGTATGGGATGGTGCCTGGCTAGCCGAGGCAGCCATATGAATGAAGTTGTGTTCTATCATTAACCGGAAGGATTGTGCTTCAAAATAAAAAAAAACAGTTAGGAAAAATATTGAGTAGTTTCTTTTTTATAGAATTTTTAATTCCGTAAAGTTGTATGGCGGACCCTTTATATGTATGTATACGTTTACCAAACTGTGACTACAAACTCTATTGAAATTCGCACCTGTAAAAACTATTTAAATCAGATCAGAAGACAGTTTGGGTCTGTTTAAAACTCATTGTGTGGAGTTTGGGTATAAAACTCAAACGGGTATAAAACCAGACCCTGGTATATGTATATGCGTCCGTCTGTTGGAGCAAGTCAGAGGCGAAGACCTCGCTAGCGACGTTCAACAAATTCCAACCTGCCTACGAAAGCAACACCGTAACGACGAAAACAACACGCACCGCGAATCGCGAGATGCTTGTAAACATACCGCAGCAAGAATCTTTTCAGGAAATGTAGAGAAGAATGCACTTCGTATTATCATAGCAGACCAGTGCCTTCCAAGATTTAATTTCGCACTAAATTTTAAGGTATTCCTTCCAAATAAGTCCAATTTAGACAACGAATGTCCGAAACTCCCCAAGAATAGTCGTAGGCATATGCTATGCTGACCCTTGGGAAAGACCCACAAAAATATTATAGAAGAAGAGGCCGCAGTTCGCGCACGTAGAATGATGTTATAAATGAAGACGCAGGTTTTTTGGGATTTCGGGCGTCCTCCATACAGGACTAATATTAAAGTAACCGGCATACCAAAGCCTTCATAACAGAGATGTCAGTAAAGTAAGGCGACCACCGTAGCCGAATTGGTTAGTAGCAGCAATGCTCAGATTCAAAACCTCGGCCATGAAACATCAAATGATAGAAAAAGTTGTTTCTAATAGCAGTTGCCGCTTGGCAGGCAATGACAAATTTCGAAATGTATTTTTACCATGAAAAATCTCTTAATGAAAAACCATCTGCCGTTCGGAGAAGGCATAAAAGTGTAGTTCTCTCCAGTTGTCGGAAAACATCAAGACGCTCGCCACAAATAGGAGAAAAAGCTCGGCCAAATCAGCCTCAAACTTTCTTTGACCTTAGAAGGAACGACGTAAGAGCGGTCCGTAACGCGTTTTGGCTAGTGCAGGTTATGTAGGTAGGTAGGAGAAATGATAGCATTAAAGTGCCACCTTGATACCATTTTGAGACCTCCAACATGCTGATATCTTGCCGCGAAATACGGACATTTACAAAGAAAGTGCTCAACAGTCTCCTTCTATGAAAGGTCAGTGGAGGTTAAATGATAAACTTAGCTTTTCCGCTCGCTCAATGACCGGTAAACACAGCTACGATTTTGGAAATTGATAGACATGGAGTCCCAAGAACTTTCTGAGTCCTGCGTCTATTATACTGGGCCCAAAGGGTTTTCGAAATAGCACATGAAGAAATGGGCTCCATGTTTTCTGCGCTTTCCTGAGAAATAAGTTGTGCAATTTCCCTTTAACAACAGTCAGTGGGATGCCAATGTCCGGGTAGGTGGTCTCTGAGACCAATTCAGTCGACCTCTTCCTGGCCCTGAAACCCAGATCAGATAAATTTTACATGCACACCCAAGAGATTTGATCTTTACCTTACAGGATTTGACTAGTTTGGATCTGCACCATGGCGTTGTCAGAGCTTTTATCGCGGCTTGACTATCGGACCTCGCTCCCACGTTGCCGAAGCATTTTGTAAGCCTACAGGATCACAAAGACTTATGCTGGAAAACCACTAGCAGAAATTCGGCAGTTTTAAGAAGATAGATAAATTGGCTGATTTATAGAAAACTCCTGTTCCGACTTCCGATTCCATTTTGAAGCCATTAGTGCAGACAGAGGTACCAGCGTTGGTGCAGATTTTTCCATCGTTCCAATTCTGGCGACTTGTAAAGATTGCTTTGGCACGGCCCTCAAACTCCAGTTTGCGAATAGAGAGATCTGTGCGAAGTTCAATCTCTCAGGGGTTATATTAGCAGTTTGTGTTTTGAAATAGTAATTCAGCAAATGAGTTTGTGACGTCCTTAGTACATAATTCGTAGATCAGTAAAAAACAAAAAAATATTATTGGTGCGTCGTCTAGCCTCTTCTATCATTTGGTGTTGCCTACCCGGAGATTCGAGGCTAAGCACTCCTGAATGGTAGTCACGCACCAACCCATTCGGCTACAGCAGAACGGTAAAGACCTGTAACAAAAATGAGGTTGGCTACAAAAAATCGGTTCTGTGCTCGCTGTGCTCAGATGACTTGCTCCCTCCTCTAGGAGTAATCTAATCTAAGACTTAATAATATTTCAAGCAATCTTAAACCACTAAACATGCGCTGGGTATAAAAATTTGGGTTGTGCCCGAACTTAGACACTTCTTTTCTTGCTTTCCTTTCCTTTTCGATACAAGCGTCTTGTGAAAATGAAAAATAAATGACAAATAAAGAAAATAGAATTAAAGTTGCAAGGAACATCACTTAAAAATTGTTGTTGCATGTGGACATGGCACATATTTTCGTATTCGCTTGTGTGTCTACCAGTGAACTGCAATAATAATCAACACGTTGCTCATATTCACTATGAATGCATGCATGTGTGCGTGTGTGTATGTATAAGTAGTTCAGTAGGTATGTAGGTGTGTTGGCCTCAGTATACCTAAGTACATACAGATGTTTGTAATTTCCTTGATGAGCGCTTATTTCTTTGCAGACAGCTGTAGACCCAGCAGCAGCAGCGGCACCAACAGCGGCACTGTCCGACACTCGCCAATGAAAAAGTGTGAAATACTTAAAGAAAAATGCAAAAAAATAAAAAAAAGGAAAAATAAAATAAAATCGAAATAAAACGAATCTTGTTTATACAATGCAGATGATTGCAATGATATCATGGCATGAAATGAAATATTTAACAAGCCAATTTAGTCTGCCACTTTGTGCGCGTCCAGCGTGAAAACAAAAAGCGCAGACATCCAATAACAAAAAGAACATCAATACCATACGAAAAAGTGCAGAAAAAAGTAATCGCACCCAATTTGTTGGCATTTGTCATTTGATGTCATATTTTTCTTATTCATTTTTTCCATAAAATTTTGCCATGCAAAAATATTTTTATTTCAAAACATAATTAAGTGAAGTATTTATCAAAAAATATGAAAAAAGAATAACTACCCAGAAAAACTACAATCGACTCTTCCTCGCATGGTGAGCACAAAAACGCAGTAGCCACTTGGTAATTAGCGATTAATCCGCAGCTCATGCAAGCCAAAAAAAATCATCGCTCCAACCAGACCGACAGCCAGCGAGCCATCCATCCGTCCATCCATCAGTGCAAGCAACACCGTAATCAGCTCATTGTTGGTAGACAGCCAGCAATTCAACTAGCAAATGACAATAGCTGTGCCCATATGGCAGCCGCACCAGTTGATGAGTACTCACAAAAAGCGCAATACCGCCAAAAAAAACCGCTCAATAGTCATCCATAGAAATACTATTTTCGGGGTATGTCACTGCAATGAATATTCACTAAGCAAATATTTGCACTCCATAAAAGAATCATATTTACTTTTTTCATATTTTTGGAATAAATGATGTTTGTATACAGATGAATATGAATAGGCAGATATATAAAGGGTGATCAATTTAAAGGTGTCGGATTTTATATTGAAATAAAACTATTAAAACTCAAATTGATTCAGCTATATTTATTATTTTTGTATAGAACCATTCATGACATTTATTTTTTAAAGATAATCCCTTTCAAATGCTGGCCGCAACTGC
Organism: Anastrepha obliqua; assembly: GCF_027943255.1. Taxonomy (NCBI): domain Eukaryota; kingdom Metazoa; phylum Arthropoda; class Insecta; order Diptera; family Tephritidae; genus Anastrepha; species Anastrepha obliqua. The sequence goes on along the minus strand of NC_072896.1, from coordinate 89,234,112 downwards.
GCCGAAAATGAGCTTTCGACATACGAGTACTCCTACTATTTATGGGATTGATACATTGTCACCCGAACCCCTTCGCTTCAAGAACTTTCAAGTTCTTATTAATAAACGCGCGACCTGGAGAAATAATTCTATCAACTTCAAACCTGGCTCCCAGATTTGGTTTACTGACGGGTCGAAATTAGAAGAAGGTAGGGCAGGGGCGGGAAGCAATGGTCCTAGATAAAAAAAACCTATTGTATTTCAACGGGTTTTAACACAAAAATCTTTCACACATTTATGAGTGAATGTCTCTGTAGGAAAAACCCATATTTAAATACTCTCAGATAGTCAGGCGGCCTCGAAAGGCCTTTTATCAACTGTAATCACCTCAAAAATGGTAAAGAACTACCTGAACCTTCTTAACACGTTAGGAAACTTCAGCACAGTATAATTAGGTTAGATTCGTTGACATAAAGCAAATGAAATGGCTGATCATCTAGTTAAAACAAAGGGGCAAACATGCCTCTAATTGGTACTGAGTCTTTCTGCGGCCGCATTCACGAATTTTTCACAAAGTGTGAGGAGAAAATACTACCCGAACACTGAGAAATTATATCGGTCAGCGACAAGCGAAACAACTTCTAACGACGGACAGAGGAGGTTCTGATAAACGACTTTCGCTCAGCAGAGTTGACTTAAGACTTTTAACTGGTTAAATTTAGATTACTTCGAGGTTTGCACTTCGACCTCATGGCCTTTTGAGCTCTCCGCTCATCACAGTACCTCATCCAGGCACAGATTCTTTATTAAACTCAGAATGGAGCAGAATTGGGCTGAGCGTATATGCCTTTCTTTTGGCTGCAGTTGGCCGAGATGTCTCAAACTTCCCCGCGCTATGGCGCTACATTGGCCCCTGAGATTAGTCGCAGAAACGACAAGAATCAGTGGATCATATCCCGATCATGTGCAGATGACTACGCAGTCTAGAGTAGCCTGTAAGAATGTCCGTGAGCATTCTCGGTTTATCCTTGGGATGGTTATGAGAATTTTAAGCCTATTTTGGTTGTACCCTCGCAATAAGGTTTTCGCGTAGCTCCATAGTTTGGTGCCAACTAATCTCCCTTAGCCTCAGCACTTCACTCCTAAGCTTCTCATTGATGGTGTGTTGTCCTACAGCAAAGAAAGGCTCGGGTTTTATAAGTAGCGAGGCTGTAGCCTCTCTCACCAGTGCGTCGTTCCCAGTTATACCCCTGTGGCGTAGGTCCCAAATGAGCCGGATACGATTGTGCGTTCCTAGCAGATTCAGTTTCTTGATGCACTCCAGAACCAGTGAGAAATTAATCTCACAGGATGTAGAGCTTTCAGTGCCGCCTGACTGTCGCTCAGAATGACAATTCGCCTATTCCGGACATTCCTACCTAGGTTTATCGCTGCACATAGACAGATGGCAAACATCTCCGCTTGGAGGATGCTTGAAAATCTACTTATCGGCACAGAGCGGTTACTTTACAGGCCAACGTAGCTTGAAACAGCTTCTAAACAAAATTGATCTCACTAAGGCCATCATCTGTCGATTCTTTGAAATGGATACTGAAAAATTCACATTCTTCGTGAACTCCTGCACTAGGCAGAAAAAAAAAGACTGCACGATTTCGTAAAAAGAAAAAAAACTGCGTATTTGGGACATTTTATGAGAAAAAATAAATATCATTTAATATACTTTAACTCATTCTGCAAGAAAAAATAAAAGGTCAATGTGGCATAGACAGAAAGCAACTGTCCAAGCTAGAAATATAAGGCAATGGATCGGAATTGGCAATATAGGAACTTTGTTGGAGACTGCGAGAGATCGAGATATTTCATGATATACATTCTGTCAAAAAAGTAACCGAAATTGTTCAATAAAACACAAAATAATTGTTTAATCATCAAACTTTTTTGTCGCCTTCAAAATAGGCTCCATTTACCAATGATTAGCAGTCATCAAAGCACCTTTTAAACGCGTTTGAAGAGATCTTCTTCAGCTTCTTCAGCGAATGGTCTTTATCGGCTTAATGGCCCCTATCGACTCAAAGCGGCGTCCGCGGAGTGGCAATTTAAGTTTTGGGAAAAGGAAAAAGTCACAGAGGGCTAAATCCAGTGAATACGGTGGATGTTCGATGATATTTGTCGAGTTTTTGGTCAAAAAATTATTCCCAATATGAGCCTTGTGAGACGATGCGTTATCATATTGCAAGATCCATGAGTTATCTTTCCACAAATTGGACCGATTCCTACACACATTCTCTCTCAAACGTCGCGTAACTTCCAAATAATATTCTTTATTTGCCCTAGAACCATTTGAAATGAATTCCGGGCCCACGACTTCAATTTTGACCGACTTTGAGGTGGATTTTTGGGTTTCGGCTCATGTGGATAGCGTCATACTGCCGCCTGTTAACTGGTTTGCATGTCAAACTCATACACCCACGTCTTATCACCTGTTATGATGCGCTGGATAAACGTTGGGTCCAAATTCATTTGCTCAAGCATGTCTCCAGGCACCTTCTTCCGATGAATTTTTTGAAAGAAATTCAACTCGCCTAGAACGAGTCGAGCAGCCACGCTTGTAAAATGTTGCGAATTGATTCGTGAGACCCGCTAAGGTCACGAACTACTTCCCTCAAACTTAAATGATGATTTCCCGGCCCCATTTCCTTGACTTTGTCGACGTTTTCATCCGTTGATGGGCGACCAGATCGGCGCAAATCTTCCACGACTTCTCGGCCCTCTGCAAAAGCCTTATACCACTCGTAGACCCGTGTTTTTCATAAAGCACACTCGCCATAGGCCTTCTGCAACATTTTCAACGATTCGGCGCACGAAATCCCGTTGAAACACACAAAATTTAAGGCAAATTCTTTGTTCGATATTTTTATCCATAGTAAAAATCGCAGAGCAAACCGGCGGTTGACTGATATAATTAAATGGCACTAACAAGCTAAATCACAGATGACGCTCAAACTCTGCGACACTATAGAGGATAGTTGCACTAACATTAAAATATAAGTAAAGAGAAGAAGCTGCGCTTGAAGTCCCTTAAAATAGATTGGTTTTTTTCGGAAACAAAAATACACCCCGTTAGAAATATCTCGTTAAAGATTTAGTGGTCACTGTGAAGAAAGAACCAAGGGCCTATTATCGCCATATCGAGAAAACCAGAAAATATTTGCTTTGGGTGTAAAGATTTCGAATTCACGTAGACTCCGTGACGTGCTTCAGTTTCTTTTCTCCTCCGCTTGGTCTTCCACCATTTAAGCACTAATTAATGAGAGCAATTTAACACACAAGACGTTGCGATTTATGAGAACAATATTATAATTTGTGACAGAGTTGAGTCACTGCTTACACACAAACAAAAACAAAAAAATCACAAACAAAAAGTGAAAAAGTGTATGGTGCATCTGGAGGCAGATATCCCTGTGCTCTTTCAAATATGCTGTCATGCCAATATATGCGAGTGCTTATCTCTGAGTCTGCTTATGTGTCAATAATCACCAATGTGGATAATTAATTTCCTTTCCAATGGAATGATTGGTTTTATAATAAAATACAATAATTCAAGGTCACTTAATTATCCAATGTAGCAAATTGATTATCTGGATGTTTGCGCTCATGGAAAATAGTAATTTTAGCATCGATGGGCGCAAGCGCAAACAAATAAATTGATCCATAATTAGCAATTTTTGACATAATTAGCACTTAACAGCCGTTAGTAAAAGTGTAAATTTAAAATAAAAAATCGTAGAAGTATTATATATTTTTATGAAAAGTCATGAAAAGAAAAGAGTAGCTGACGCAAACTATTTTATATTTGAACGCCATATCCAAGGCGCATTTATTAAAGGTTATGACACGAAACGAACAACAATGACTTGTACGTTTGATTGTCACAGATTGTCACAGCAAAGTATTGGCGAAGTAGAAAACATAAAATGAATTCGCCTTGTTTTATTCTGTGCTGACAGCCGCATGGACACGGCGAAAGAAAAAAAAACAAATCAGCTGATTTACCAGCACCACCTTTAAGAGATTCGCCTTGGTCATATCAGTTTCTACTTGACATTTACTGGCTTTATTTGCCAAAAAGCAGCAGATTTGTATAGTAAAGATATTGGATTTTTATCAGCTTAACGATTTTGAAGACTTCTTCATATTTATTTAGCTTTTTTCCTTTAAATCAATTAGGAATTTTTCTTTAATTCTAAGTGCGGGTCATTAGAAGTTGTTATCGTCTATTCGTTCATGACTTAAAATACGAGGAGCAGCCAGAAAGATTTTGAAAGGCCAAGCTCACTTAGGTTATTATTATTATTATTATTATTAGGCCACTGCGCCAGTGCGACCAAGAGAGATATATGTATTCCGCAAAGCCAGCTGAGATACCCTATATTTGAGGGGTGGAATTTTGAACAAATTGAAATTTTTTTTACATATTTTCAAAGTTTAGCCATTACGAACATGTCATTAAGAGGATTTTTTAAAATTCCTATTATTTCTTAAGTTATAGCCTTGTTGACGACATGGCACCGGTTCCGATCCGCCTTGTCTGAAAACTTTGAACGCGTTTTTCTCAAAACTATAATACTTTTTTCGAGCTGGCGGTAAGGATACATCGAGTTCTAATCAACCGTTTTACTTAAAATTTGGGGAGAATACTTTTTATACAGTACTTCTTCGGATGACCTTTGCTTGGAACTATAACTTTTCATTTAGTATTTTTAAGAAACTTGGAAAAAACAAATTTTTTTCACAATATGGCGGCTGTTTTTTGAATTTTGAAAAAAAAAATTTTTGAAAAACGGATTCGTAGTTATTATACTACGAGGGATGCCTTTTATATGTCGGGATTTGGCAACCCTGGTGTTGCAATCTGGCAACTGACAGCTGTATCGCAAAGTTTGACATTTTTTGGCTTTTACGTATTCAGAACGTTTTGAAATACCAGCGCTATTTGTGTTGTTTATAGTAACTTAAAAGATTCATCTCGGTCCAAAAATGGAATTAAATCGTGAACATTTTCGTGCGATTATTTTTTACAACTTTCGACGTGGATTAACTCAGCAACATTGCATGGATGAACTTAATTCATTTTTTAGCGATGAAGCTCCATCAAAGACCAGTGTTTATCGATGGTATGATGAATTCAATCGTGGTCGTAGTTCACTCCAAGACGATTTTCGTGAAGGTCGTCCAAAATCAGTTGTTGTTCCTAAAACCATTGATGCTGTGCGCGAAGTGATATTGCAAGATCGTCATGTGACCTATCGTGAGATTGAGACAATCTTAAGCATTGGTGGGACCAGCATACATTCAATATTGCATAAACATTTGACTGTCAAAAAAATTTGTTCGCGTTGGATCCCACACAATTTGTCAATCGCTCAAAAAAAGGCTCGTGTCGATTGGTCGAAGGAAATGCTCAATCGTGACAGGTGATGAATCATGGATTTACGCGTATGAGCTCGAAAGTAAACAGCAGTCGACTGTATGGGTGTTTCAAGATGAGCCAAATCAAACAAAAGTTGTTCGCGCACGAAGCACTTCCAAGAAAATGGTCGCCTGTTTTTTCGGAAAAACTGGACATGTCGCAACCGTACCACTAGAACAACGCAGAACAGTAAATTCTGAGTGGTACACAACCATTTGTTTGCCAGTTGTCTTCCAAGAAATTAGGAAAACCAATCGCCAAAGACGGATCACTCTTCACCTGGACAATGCGAGCTCTCACACATCGGCTCAAACAACTGCATTTTTGAGCACCCAAAACATCGAATTAATGGGTCATCCGCCGTATAGTCCTGACTTGGCACCGAATGACTTCTTTTTATTCCCGTACGTAAACAAACTGAGAGGTCAACGTTTTTCGACACCTGAAGAAGCGGTTGCGGCATTCAGAATGCATGTTTTGGAGGTACCTCATTCAGAGTGGCAAAAGTGCTTCGACAATTGGTTCAAACGCATGTAAAAGTGTATAGATCTTCATAGAGAATATTTTGAAAAACAATAAAGTGATTTTCGATGATTAAAATTTGTGTTTGTTCTCTAATCCCGCCATATAAAAGGCACCCCTCGTATAAATGCCGCTATCGAATGCGTCTTGGAAAAGTTAAAAAAAAAATTTTGAAAAACAAAAACAAAAAATTTTTTTTAACTTTCCCAACGCTCATTCGGTAGCGGCATTTATAGTAATTACGAATTCGTTTGGTTTTTATTTTCAAGATCACCACGAGGGTTGGCATTATGCACACCAGGGCACCCTCTATTTTTTTTGTACCAGCTACTTTGGCTGCGCATAATTTTGTCAATTTAAATTTTTTATTTTTTTGGTTAGTTTTCAATTTAATAATTAATAATCAATAAACAAATGATAAAAAAATGGCAAAGTTTTTTTCAGGCTTTTTAAGAATTTTAGCACATTCTAAGGCTTATGGAACAAAATGGTGCGGAAGCCCTAGTTGGATTCTGGATGAATCACCACTCTAACCAAGGCTTATGTTCTCTAATTTATGTGGTTGCATGGCAACACCACCAAGGTGATTTAGCTTTTTTCTGTCTAGTGCATGACATTCCAAAGGATGTGAATTTTTCAGTATCCATTTCACAGAATCGTCAGATTGTGGCCTTAGTGAGATCAACTTTGTTTAGGTACTATTTCATACTAGGTTGGACTGTCAACTACCCGTAGATTTCCAAGCATCTTCCAAGCGGAGATGTATGCCATCTGTCTATGTGCAGAGATAAACCTAGACAGAAATTTCCGGAATGGGCGAATTGTCGTTCTGACCGACAGTCAGGCGGCACTGAAAGCTCTACATCCTGTGATATTAAGTTCTCATTGGTTCTGGAGTGCATCGAGAAACTGAATCTGCTAGAAATGCACAATCGTATCCGGCTCATTTGGGACCTACGGCACAGGCGTATAACTGGAAACGGCGCACTGGTGAGAGAGGCTGCAGCTTCGCAACTTATAGGACCCTAGCCCTACTTTACTATAGGACAATACACCATCAAGGAGAAGCTTAGGAGTGAAGAGCTGAGGCTAGGGTAGATTAGCTGGCATCAAACTATGGAGCTACGCGAAATCCTCATTGGGAGGGTAAAACCAAAATAGGTTTAAAATACTCATAACCCTCACCAAGGATAAACCGAGAATGCTCACGGGCATTCTTACAGGCCACTGTAGGCTGCGTAGTCATCTGCACATGATCGGGATATGGTCCACTGAATCTTGTCGTTTCTGCGACTAATCTCAGGAGCCAATGTAGCGTCATAGCGCGGGGAAGTTTGAGACATCTCGGCCAACTGCAGCCAAAAGAGAGGCATATACGCTCAGCCCAATCCTGCTCCATTCTGAGTTTAATAAAGAATCTGTGTCTGGACGAAGTACTGTGATGAGCGAAGAGCTCAAAAGGCCATGAGGTCGAAGTGCAAAGCTCGAAGTAATCTAAATCTAGCCAGTTAAAAGCCTTAACTGAACTCTGCTGAGCGAAAGTGGTTTATCAGAAACTCCTCTGTCGGTCGTTAGGAATTGTTTCGCTTATCGCTGAACGATAGAATTTCGCCAGTGTTCAGCGATTTTTTTCTCCTCACACTTTGTTAGAAATTCATTAAGGTGGCCTTTTGTAAGTCAACCGAAAGGCTCAGAACCAATTTGTGGCATGTTTGCCCTTTTTTTAGTTAAATGGTCAGACATTTCATTTCGCTTATGTCCAGGAACTCAGCCTTATAATACTGTATTTATTTTGTACTGGGCCCCCAATAGAATGGTAAATACTTTTTTGAGCAAAACCTTCTTTAGCAAAAGCACACAGGAAGAATTGCCATTTCTTGTCGAATGGAGTTCATTATTAGAGAAGCCTACTTCTAGCTTTTGAACTTTTCATACCGAGCGCATCGATTGAACTCAAGATCTCCTGCCGTAATGTCACACTACGGTGCCCGTCAACGAATTTTGTTCATTGTTACCGTTAAGTGGACTAAGTGCACTGAAGCATTGGGTATAAAACACGGTCAGACAATTGAGATCAGCTCTTTGTAACCAAAGCTTTAATAAAATATTTTTTTTGTTGTGATATATGAATACATATTCATATTCAGAGAGAATGATTAACTGAACAAAAATAACACCATAAAAAAAATAACAAAATTAAATTAAAAGGAAACTTAATTAAGTCAAAGGTGCTTCATTGTTATGCCCGCACGTCCGTCCATTCATACATTAGTCGCTTTTTTCTCTTTTCTGATCCATTCAACAAGTGACACAAATGCGCTTACACACTTACGGACATCCAAGCTTGGAAGCACGCTAGTACGTATGTATGTATCTACTTATAGCCGCCTGTGTGTATGTATGTAGGTATACTCGATAGTCATTTTGTCTTCTGCAATTTTCTCCACGTCATTTTTTTTTACTATATTTTTGTTGCTGTTCGCATGTAGATATAATTAAAGTTAATCGTGCGGAAGGTGCAAAAATCGCTATGTTCGCAGCGGAAAATACATCAGACGCAACAGTAGCAACGACGCACGGCTGAGCTGCAATGACAGCGTCACAGCCCACAGCAGTCAGGGTTAAGGCACGCTTAAGTTCAAGGTTAACATTAGCTAAGCTAATTGCGCTCTTTTTTGTTGCAGCGCTGACTCTTATTGCTGGTATTGTTAATGGTGGTGTTGCTGTTGCTGTTGCCACTGTTTTTGGCTCGTTTTTGCAAGCGCTAACGTGCAAACGCCGTCTTTCCCCCTCGTCAAACAAAACACGTAACAGTAGAACTGCAGCTGAAGCTGTAAAATAAGCTTAGACGCTTTGCTGGGATTCATTGGTGCTGATTGAAATGTGAATTTGTATTTGTATTGGCATAACATTTTGGGCCCTGTAGGAAATATGTTGGGTAGAGAGGCAAACTTCGATTTTCACAGCTACTTAATGTTACTTTGGTGAATAGGAACTCGAAGGGTAGTAGTCAGGCAAAAAAGATGAGATTGAAAAAGTTATAAAACTCGCAGTTTGTTCCTCTCAGTTTCTTTCTCTTGAAATTCTGCTTCACCAATTGCTTGTATGAAAATGAAGACGAAATTATGACTCGACAACTAAGCGCACTATTCCTCAGTTTAGACTTCCACCAATCAATGTGGTTGAAATTCCGCTTACAGACAGAGCGACATACCCTATGATCAGAAAATACCGGGAATGTTTAAATAAAACAAAACAGAGTTAAATTTCGGGCAAATATGACGCGTCTGAAGCAACACACATGTACCAACGTTTAACCCAGTCCTCCATGCACCCCTGGTAGGCCGACGAAGAGATGGCCTTCAGCTCCTTCGTCACACTCTCTTTGATCTCCTCTATCGACTGAAATCTCCTTCCACGAAGTGGTAACTTCAACCTGGGAAACAAAAAGAAGTCACACGTAGCCATATCAGGTGAATACGGTGCTTGCACGATGGTATTTACTTAGTGGTTGGTCAAATAATCCAGCACAATTTGGGCTTGGTGCGATGGCGCGTTATTATCATGCAAAATCCAAGAATTGTTTGCCCACATTTCCGGCCGTTTGCGACGTACAGCATCTCTCAAACGGATAAATAATATTCTTTATTGACTGTCTAGCCCGATGCGAGGTAATCATGGTGCACGACGCCTTGGCAATCGAAGAAAATAGTCAGCGTCACCTTCCCGGTACTTTTTGATCATAGGGTATCTAGAAGTAGTGCTAGATCCGAGACTTAACGAGAGGCATAATATAGAAAAGCGGGTAGAAAAAGCTTGCAAAAGAGTTATCAGTAGAAACTGGGATTTAAAGTCTAAACTCGCACTTTGGGTGTATACCGGAATAGTAAGACTGATTATGTCATACGGAGCAATGGTATGGTGACCTGCATTAAACAAACAGGCAGCCAACAAGCGTACAACGACGAGCAGCCTTCGCAGGAATAACTGGAGCTATGAGATCGTACCTAGCAGAGGCACTTAATGTCATGCTCTACCTGCAGCCAATAGGCTTAGAACTATGACTAACAGCAACTAATACCGCTTTGAGAATAAAAACAGGTAGTTTTTGAAGTGCTAGGATGTTCGGTCATAGTGCTATCTTAGACAGCCAAAGGTTTACTAGCAACTCAAGAGATTTTAGACTACTAGACTTCAGAATAGAGTTTAAGGTAAAGTTCCCCACGCGAAAGGAATGGGATTTGAATTCAGTAGCCAAAGAGAATACCACAGCACTTTATACCGATGGATCCAAGATGGGTTGCGGCGTCAGCGCGGGTGTGTAATCGAATGTCCTCGGAACTTCCAAGCCTTTTCGCCTAGGCAATTGGAATAGTAGCCGAATGGGTTGGTGTGTGACTAGCATTCGGAATTCACAGAGGGAATGTCGGTTCGAATCTCGGTGAAAGCAAAATTAATAAAAACATTTTTCTAATAGCGGTCGCCCCTCGGCAGGCAATGGCAAACCTCCGAGTGTATTTCTGCCATGAAAAAGCTCCTCATAAAAAATATCTGCCGTTCGGAGTCGGCTTGAAACTGTAGGTCCCTCCATTTGCGGAACAACATCAAGACGCACACCACAAATAGGAGGAGGAGCTCGGCCAAACACCCTAAAAGGGTATATATATAATTGGAATATTATTTTTCAAGCAGAGGTTCTCGGAATAAGAGAACCTGGCAAGATAATTAAAACCCATCAATAACCACTATCGGAAGTATGCATTTTTTCAGATAGTCAATCAGTCATCTTAGCTTTAAAATCACCTACGACCAATTCAAAAATCGTCAACCCATGCAAAGAAGAACTTAATGCTTTAGGGCACGCGACGGACAACACTCTCATCTGGGTTGCTGGTCATAGGAACATAGAAGAAAATGAGAAAGCTAATGAATTGGCAGGACACGCGGCATCTTACAACGAGTCCAAAGCTGTCCCCAAGGCGTGCGCAAAACGAAGATCTTCTCGCTATTCCAGAAACAGGGCCGTTGACAGATGGACTAACACGGATACCTGCAAAATAACTAAACAAACGTGGCACAATTCCAACAAAACTAGAACTGACGATTTACCAAGACGAATACCAAGAGCAAATATATTCCGAATTACGTCAACAATATTCCACCCCTGGCCTTTGGGAGATCATGCCAGGAAGATGGAGTGGCCGTACAACAATCGATAACAATCAAGCAGAATCTAAGGAAACAGCCTTTCACTAACTGTGTGAGTGCCGAAATCTGTGTGCTCTACGAAATAGAATTACAAGCAATGATAGCAGCAGTTTTTGCAATGAACTACAAGATAGGAAAACTCTAGAACACCTTCTATGTTCTTGCCCTGCATTAGCTGGAACCCGAATGAAATGTTTAGGAGCTCTACAATATGAAAGGTTAGAGTATCACTCGGGGCAAGAGCTTCAGCGGTTACTTAGATTCGCAAAAGACGCAGGCTTATTACAAGGAAACGTAAGAGTCAAACTCCAACTGGTACCACTAAGGACCAATAGGTCTATGTGATGGCTTTCAGCCAGCCAGGTCAACCTAACTCTACGAAATAGAATGTTGTGGGAATTCTCGACGGTCAACTTGAAAGAGAAGAGAAGAAAGAAATTGCAGAAAAGAAAATTGACGACATAGGCAGATTCATAGTCAAATCAAGATGATTGTACTAATAAAAAGCAGTGGTTCTACAAGTGGTGTATCAAAATGGCGTATTTTGTGCTAATTGGGTCTGGGCTATGTCACTCAGACAACACCTCCTCCATCATCACCATCATGGCTCTGAATTCAACCAGTTCGCAGCGAATAGATTTCGCTACAGGGTTTCGCTAAATTCTCGCATTAGTATGCGCTGCTCTCTCAACCGCATCTAAGCTTGGCTAGTACATATATTTTTCAATTAAATATATAGTAGCTCGCAGCTTGCATGCACGTAAGTCTTATTCATTGCCATTATTACATTGAATATAGCCATTTTTGGATTTTAATGAGCCGCAAGTAATCATCATTAGCATTTCAGTATGCGAGAACAGCATCGTTAAATGGGTCATCGAGCAGAATTTAAATGGCCTTGGCCAATACGCAATTGACAGAAATAAATAAAACAAAAGAAAAACAATTTCGCAAACACTGATTTACACAGACGATGCAATCAGATCGCAATCAATATTGAAATCCGTAAGGGCTTGTGGGCCTGGATCGGACATACTTTTAGAAAACCAACACAAGAAAAACCAGCGATAGCCTTAGAGAAGAACCCTCAAGGTTACAAGCGCAGATGATGACCCAAAAAATCCTGGCGACGCAGCCTTCACCAGGAATTATGCAACAGCAATCTCACCTGCTTGGGAGCTAAGCCTGACATGATGAGCAATAAAACTGTGTACACAAATTTTTGACGTGATAACGTCTTATAATTCGATTTAACAGGCTGCACGCACGAAAAAATGTGTCGTTACCTTGCTCATATGTCGTTACCTTGCTCATTGCCGTTACCTTGAATGAACTGCAAGCGAAAGCGCGGAACGAACGACAAAGCAAACAAAGCAAACGAACGGCAACGTTCGACATCTTGCTCTCTCCTACTTAAGTAAGCGTATATGTGTATGTATATGTGCATATGTACATATATAAATTCACGTATTTGTATTTGCATATGCCTTCTTATTGATTATTATTAATTTGATTTACTTGAAGAATTTAAAATAAAACCAAGTTTGTTAATAATACCTGTTATTTTAATGTTATTATTATTTTTTGACGTGATTATGTTATGTTATGTTATGTTATGTTATGTTATGTTATGTTATGTTATGTTATGTTATGTTATGTTATGTTATGTTATGTTATGTTATGTTATGTTATGTTATGTTATGTTATGTTATGTTATGTTATGTTATGTTATGTTATGTTATGTCATGTTATGTTATGTTATGTTATGTTATGTTATGTTATGTTATGTTATGTTATGTTATGTTATGTTATGTTATGTTATGTTATGTTATGTTATGTTATGTTATGTTATGTTATGTTATGTTATGTTATGTTATGTTATGTTATGTTATGTTATTTTATGTTATGTTATGTTATGTTATGTTATGTTATGTTATGTTATGTTATGTTATGTTATGTTATGTTATGTTATGTTATGTTATGTTATGTTATGTTATGTTATGTTATGTTAAAGTATATTATGTTATGTTAATGTTAACTCATTCTCTATATCCATACAAAATATCTATCAAACAAATAAAATTAAAATTTTCTTTTGAAAAATGCAACCATTCAATTAGTATTTTCTTATGACGTTATCACGTTAAACTATCGTCAGTAAACCGACTTTACAGACAACCTCTTTTTTTACTAAAAATTTTGATAAAATTTGATGAAAATTTATTTTATTTATATTTTTTGTTAGACGCTGAGCGATACTTTTATAAAAAAAATTATGAGCATTAAAAAACAGTAAAAAGGCGAAACTGGTCTAAATGTTGAGGTGCTGTATTTTTCTCGCGGGCTCTTTAAAACTGAAAAAAGTTTAGTTTATTTATTTATTTTCCCATATTATAGTGAAAATTAAGAAAAATCAAGATCGAAAGAAGTTGAGATTCAGTTAAATTCGCAAATAGCCCGTCCATTAGGTACATTACGTGCATAATTCGTTCTAGGAGTATCTGCATAGAAAGTCAACGAAGCACGAAGATACCTCCGCAGAGCATTCAAATTTATTCTTTCTAAAATTGACTGACGGCCATAAACTCCTTAAATAACGCAAAAAATAAAAGTTAAAGATAATATTGACCTTCTTTTGCCGAGCGATTTCAAATTGAGCAGCGCTAAACGTGCAATACAAGGTGAAGTCCAAAATAAACAAGGCTGGCGTCATAAAAATGTTTTTGAAGGCGCCATCTTTTTAATGAGTTAATGCGTTGGAAGTTACATCCCTAGCTGACTTCCAGTGACAGCTTGGTGACATTGGGTTCAGTGAAAGCGAAGTTATTACGTCTAAAGTGTCAGTATGTTTGCGTCATCGGTACAAAAATGAGTTTCGAACAAAGAGCTAACATCAAATTTTGTTTTAAAATCGGTAAAACGTTTACCGACACATTTGAATTAATGAAAAAAGTTTATGGTGATGATTGTCTATCCCGTGCCAGAGTTCATGAGTGGCTTAGACGTTGCAGAGATAGTTGTAAGAACAGAAATGGCAATGAACATACAGGCCGCCCAAAATCAGTAATCACCGAAAACTCCATCGAAATCGTTCGTATCGGAGTTGAACATCTCCAAACCGTCGATTTATCGCCTTTAACTAATCATTTGGGCTTACGAAAGGCCTGTGCACGTTCCATTCCGCACAAATTAACTGAGGACCAAAAATTGCTCAGAACTCAACATTCGAAAGACCTCATTAAAGAGGCGAGAACTTGCTGTACTACAATGTAACTGGTGATGAGACGTGGTGTTCCCAATATAAACCTGAAAGTAAGCGTCTAAGTACCGAATAAAAGGCCCCAGACGAGCCACCACCCAAGAAATCGCGTTTGGAGAAGTCAAAAATGAAATTGATGCTCATTTGTTTTTACGATTCCAAGGGAATTGCCCACAAGGAGTTCGTACCGACGGGCCAAACCTTCAATGCAATTTTCTATCTTGGTGTTTTGAAGTCTTTGTTGCATCGCATTCGTCGAATTCACCCTGAACACCGCGAAGGAGGAAGCTGGCGCTTATTGCATGATAATGCACCATCTTATCAATCCACTCTTCTGATTGATTTTTTGACTAGAAATCGCATTTTAAGCATCAAACCCTCATCGTATTCGCCTGATATGGCTCCCTGTGACTTCTACCTATGCGGAAAATTGCATTTGACCGAGGAAGGAACATGTTTTGCGTCCAAAAAGCTTGTCCCGACACTTGAAGTACATTCCGGTCAACGACCTGAAACGCTCTTTCGAAAAGCTTTTAGATCGCGCAAAACAGTGTATCGAGGCCAGCGGGGACTATTTTGAATAGATAAACTCGAAGTTATCAGAATAAAGCTCCTGTCGTTTCTATTGTAGCTCAGTCTTGCTTATTGTGGACTTTGCCTTGTATATGAAGGCATAGGCTCCGAGAAACCCACTGAACGTAAGGAGAAATTTGAGAAACACCTTCCGCACGCGCTCTATCCTATCAACGTGGAACTGGTGGAAAGGGCGCCAGATTATTGCAGCATACTCCAGATGCGAGCGAACAAAAGAGGTGTAAAGCAATTGTATGGTGTACGGATCGGTAAATTCAGTGCTACTACGCCGAACAAAACCAAGCCTCGCTTATGCCTTTGAAAGGACAAAATTAATATGCCTAATGAATGAAAATTTAATATTAAAAATAACGCCAAGATCCCTAAATTTTTTAACAGATTGCAAAATGTTTCCAGAGAAGCTGTACATTTTTTAATATTTAAAGAAAGATGTGATCTCAAGCACCAAGAATATAATTCCTCTAGTGTGGATTGGATTTTCATCATATCACATCTGCAATATTCTTATCGACTGAATAAATCTGAAGATCTTTAGCGTACAATAGAAAGTTGGCCATGGAAAAGCAAGAACGAATGCCATTTGTAAATAGAAGAAACAGCAGTGGGCCCAGAATGCTACCTTGTGGTGCGCCAGAGGTGGCGAAAGAAGGTTCAAATTGAACATCATCGATTGTGAGAACGCATCGTCTTCGACTCAAATAGGATTTAAGCCATTGCAGTTTGAAATTTGTAGCGACAGTCAAGCTGTACTAAGAGCCCGCTAGCCCACGCTGCGCTTCGAAATTATTCGGTGAATGTAAGACAAAACTGAACAGTGTTGTAAAACACAACAAGTTTTGTCTTATTTGTGTGCCTGTACACTGCGGTATTACAGGGCACAAGTTGGCGGACAAAATGGCTAATGAAGGCCCTTCAAACACACCACTGGGCCCTTAATCCTTACTAGGAGTCAATTCTGCACCAGCTCAACTATGGATTGACACTTTCATGAGGTCTACCCTTAGAAGACGTTGGTCTGTTAGGCTGAGTTGGACTCCTGCAGAGTAGGCAAAAGCTTTGTGTAAGAACCAAACAGGAAATTAGCGACCTTTCTCCTAAAACTTAGTAGGAAGTCCCTGAGAGTACTGGTGGCATAATCACAGGGCACAACGCCTGTGGTCAGCATGTGGCTACCATGCGAATTATAGGCGACCCAATATGCCTCTTCTGTCGTGAGAATGAGGACAATGCAGAGCATTTTCTCTGTAGCTGCCCGGCTTCTTCTAGAATCAGGCTTAGGCTGTTGGGCTACGATGTACTGAGCATGGATAAAGTTAATACTCTTCCGGAACTCTTAAGACTAATCAATGAATCCAAAAGATTCGCAGAAGAGTGACCTCCAACTAATATCCCCGACTTACTATCCATACCGTATCTATCCCGTCTCTCAATTCCTTCCACTGTAATCTATCCGAGTGTACTATAGTGGTCTTCTTGACTAAGTGCGTGAACTTGTCCAACCCTCCACAAACCTAATCTCATCTAAGACATGGCAGAATTGTAGAAGGAACTTCAGGCAAGCAAGCTTGTCAATCAATAGCATAGGTACTGCTACAACAACAACAACAACAATCAATAGCATAGGTGAAACTTTGTCGAAGGCTTTAGAAAAGTCAGTGTCAATGCAATTAACTTGACGCCCAAAAGAAAATACTGAGGTACAAAACTCACCAATGGCAGCCAAATCCGTGTTGATTCGAGCAAATTGAGCAGGGCAATTTTTCAAATAAAATATCGGAAAGACCATCAAAGCCTATTTGGGTAAAGTTTTTGAGTTGTGAGATCCCAGTTATTATATCCTCAGTTGTGAAGGAAAGTGATCCAAAACCGAATGGTGTATCAAAATAAAATGAAAATATACAAAGAACTCTTTCTGCTCTACAAAACTATGTTAATTGTATTTTTGAATTATTTAAATTTTTATTAGTTTTCAGGCTTAGAAATCGAATACCCAGGAGGCAAAAATCAACATTTTCGACACCTGCTTCTCTTTGCTTCGAGGTCAACAAGCTGCCGAAGCAACCCGGGACATTTGTTTCGTGTATGGAGAAGGTGTCATAGACGAGTCTATAGCACAGAAATGGTTTGCAAACTTCAAAAATGGCGACTTTGACGTCACTGACGCATCCCACAGCGGAAGACTTTATGAATTCATTGAAAAACGTTTCAAATCACTTTGGAACGAGAACGATCGCCAAACCAGTAGTGAATTGGCAGAAAAAATTAGCTACGACCATAAACCGATTCTCAATCGCCTTCATTCAATGGGATTTACCGGAAAATTGGGAGCCTGGCTGCCTCACGAATTCAACGAAAAAAGCAAAGAAAGTCGCACTCAAATTGCTTCTCAGTATCTCGCCCGCCATCGAGTAACACGCGGTCATAAACAGCGCTTTTTGTACCGAATCGTTACGGGAGATGAGAAATGGTGCCTTTTCTTCAATATTATGTAAAGTAGGGAGTGAGTGGTTGCAGGAGATACGCTAAAGCCTTGAGTCAAGCCGGATCTTCTTCCAAAGAAGATTATGAAATGTGTTTGGTGGGACTGAATGAAGTGATTCGAATGAAAAGACCTAATCGATATGGTCAAACCATATTCCTTTACGACAACGCCAGGCGCCATGTTGCACATGTCACCAAAGCCGCATTCCAAGAGCTCCAATAGGAGGTCCTTTAGCACCTGAAAGACTGGCTCAAAAACTTCTTTGACACCAAACCAGGCGATTTTTGGCGGAACGGCATCAACAAATAGATTGAGAGGTGGGAAGAGGTTGTAAATAGCAACGGCAAATATATGATTCACTAGCAAACCCGGCCCCCTTCGCTGGGCACACTAAAATGGAATAGATATGGTTTAGAACAGAAAATATATGAATTTCATATTATTTATTTCTTTATTCTTTATTCAAGCGCTTTGGCATAAACAATATTTTTTGTTTTTCTATTTGTTTTTGAGTAAATATAAAATATAAATTGAAAATCAGGAAAAAAGAAGATTGTTTTTAAATTTCAAATCAACGCATATGAATAAACAATCGTCTTTTTTCCTGATCATCCATGAATTTTTCGTTTCAATTTATATGTTTTATTAAGCATTGGAGCTTTTTTAACCATTATCCATTTATATTTATCAAAAAAAAAAACGAAAACAAAATTTTTTTCACGAACACATAATTTCATTCGGATTTCACATTAAATTCTCAAATTTCGTAAGAAATTATTCACTGTTCCAAAATCCACTCCAAAAAAATTCACAAACAATTTTTACATGTTGCACTTACGTTTTTTCCTTATGGCATCGAAATCAGAAAGAAATATTGACACATTGTAACTCACACTGTCAATTTGACAGTTCAGTTCCGCCCCAAGCGTTAAAAAAGTAAGCGACATTATGGCTGGTTCAAAAGAACGCTGTACCCGTTGCCAGTGCTCCGAATTACAACCAAACTTTATGAAACCCATTTTCAATACTTACTTAACAATGTGCGTAAGTTTGGTTTAATTCGATGCAAAGACACGGCGGGTCCACGTTTTGGCATATATTTCGAGACCCTAGTCATCAATAGGTATGAAAATTACCCCGTATTAAAGCACTTATCACTTTCATTTGATACCCATATTGTACATACACAACCAGAGGTTACCCGGGTCCACGTTTTGACCTATATCTCGAGACCACAGTCACGTAGCGGCATGAAAAATACTCTGGACTAAAGCATTCACCAACAGCTTTCATTTGATACCCATATTGTACATACACATCCGAAGGTTACCCGGGTTCACGTTTTGACTTATATCTCGAGCCCTATTTCCAAAATAAAATATAATCCATGTTACTCGTGGATGATGTAGCTTTCGAATGGTGAAAGAATTTTTAAAATCGGTCCAGTAGTTTTTGAGCCTATTCATTACAACCAAACAAACAAACAAACAAACAAAGTTTTCCTCTTTATAATATTAGTAGAGATTAACTTATTGATATTGTACAGACAAACTCGTTTGTTTGTCCGGCGGCAATGCTGAGAAAAAGCGTTATAATTCAACGAACTCCAAAAGTGTACTGTTTTATTTTGCATATAGGCTTGCTTATATACATACACACATACTTAATTCTAAAGGTTCTAATTCTAATTTGGTCCCCTTTAATCACCTAATGTTCAAGGTTGGTCTCCTTTAATCACCTGATGTTCAAGGTTGCGGGAATGCAATGCAGGGGCGGATCAAGTGATGCGGTCAAAAGGGCGCTCATAATATGACCAATCATGTGCAGGGGCGGATCAAAGGATGCGGTCAAAAAGGGCGCATATAATGTGACCAAACATCCCGGGCCCGTTGAAATGTATTTCAAGCAGGTAGTACAGCCATTTTATGACCCAGAATTGAAGACGTAGTAATGCCACCAGTGCTTTAGCACCTGCATGGTAATGCGTGATGTGTAAATGTCGAATATAGAGCTCCACGAAGTAGCATTTTCCTGGCAATATGATAGGGTGTTTCTGAAAATCTGCCAAATCTGCTAGCTCAAGACGCCCAC
This sequence comes from Anastrepha obliqua, assembly GCF_027943255.1. Taxonomy (NCBI): domain Eukaryota; kingdom Metazoa; phylum Arthropoda; class Insecta; order Diptera; family Tephritidae; genus Anastrepha; species Anastrepha obliqua. The sequence continues at coordinate 89,214,507 of NC_072896.1, read as the reverse complement.
CAACTAGTAGTAGACGAAAACCACCTTGAATCTGCAGAAACGGGTTGAGAAATTTAAGTTGCCCAGATATTGTTTTGTTTTGGTTGATCAGCCGTATTTCGTCAGCGAAGTGCTGTTGTTGCACATTCCAAACAATGCACCACAGCGCTTGCTTCAAATCTTGAGGTGATAGAGTTCCTTTGTCTAGGTGAGTTTCAAGCGGCCTGCTTGTTAATTGATGAAAACGAAATAGCCAGGCTACAACTCGTAAGCAATGAATGTATGTACTGTTTCTCTCAAGCACCTTCAAAATGTAGTTTTCTTCGATGACTGCTTTAAAAGCTGACTTACGTTTTTCTCGAGAAACTTCTTCCATATCGAGTTGGCCACATTGATTGCTGGGCCAGTTTTCGGGTTCAAGTTGTAGGAATGATGGTCCTGAAAACCAAATTGAATTGTTTAGTTCAAGTGCAGTACAGCCTCGTGACACGATATCAGCCGGGTTGCACTTTGTTGGGACATGCCGCCAACTTACGTCTGCTGTGAGATCTTGAATCTCTGACACTCGATTACCGACGAATGTTGATAGGGTAGCTGAGTGCAGTTCAAGCCAATGTAGCACAATTTGTGAATCAGTCCACAGAAACACAGTGGTGTTGGCGTTGAATAGAGGTTTTATTTTTGCTAGTAGACGTGCCAACAGCAAGGCGCCACACAACTCGAGTTTAGGTAGCGATTGCTTCTTAATTGGAGCTACACGCGACTTGGCAGTCAAAAGGGTGACAGTAGGTTTGCCTTCTGTTGATTTCGAGCGAAGATAAATAGCACAGCCATAGGCTCGAATGGACGAGTCACAAAACCCATGAATTTGTAAAGAGTTGTGATTTGTTGATCCAGAATACCTTGGAACTGAGAGCGTACTCAGATGAGCTATGTCCTTGAGAAATCGTTCCCATGCCGTTTGTAGGTTCTGCGGCACCGACTCGTCCCAATTCAGCTTCAAAAGCCATATTTCTTGTAATATGATCTTTGCAGTAATAATAACCGGAGCGAGAAGTCCCAAAGGATCGAAAAGCGCTGATGCAATAGATAAGATTGATCTCTTAGTTCCACGTCCATTCACAGGTTGTTTCGACTGAAAAGTAAATAAGAAAATATCTCGTATTTGATCCCATTTTATACCTAAAGTGCTCGTTGTAAAACTTTCGTCGATATTTAAATCTTTCATGGTGTCGTCTTCTCGAAATTTAGTGTGGTTTGAATGCCACTTCGCCAAGGGGAAACAACCACGCCTCAGTATCTCCGTGACTTCGTATTTGATTCGCGATAGCTCTGCCAGGGTATCGGCACCGCATAAAAGATCATCAACGTAGAATGACGTTTTAATTGTGCTGGCACCGAGCGCATACTCCGATTCGTATGCATCAGCAATGTAGTTTAGGCTCTGTACAGCGAGATAAGGAGCGGACGCCGTACCATATGTTACCGTGTTTAACTGGTAAGTGCGTATTTCATCGTGGGGCGTACTTCTCCATAAGATGTATTGGAATTTGCGATCGTTTTTATCCACCAAAATTTGTCTATACATCTTTACGATATCAGCAGTAAGTGTGTAACGATATAATCGAAACCGTAGTAGCAAGATGTATAGATCGTTCTGCAGAGTAGGACCCACAGCAAGAATATCGTTGAGCGATCTTTGGGTTGTACTCTTGCAGGAGGCGTCGAATACTACCCTGAGTTTAGTTGTTGTGCTAGTTGGCTTCAGGACGTAATGATGAGGCACATAGTAATGTGGATTATCGAAATTCACATTTTCAACGATGCTCATATGCCCAAGGCGGGAATACTCTTCCATAAATGCGATGTATCGTTGGTGAAGGTCAGGACAGCGCGTTATACGCCGCTCCTGAGCAATAAATCTTCGAAGTGCAGTTGCGTACGACTGGCCGAGACAATGAGGGGCCTCTTTAAACGGTAGCTTGACAACAACTCTCCCCTCGATGTTTCTCTGCACGGTTTGCATGTAACTTTGCTCACAATTCCTTTGCTCAGTGGTCCACATGTCTGCCTTTGATGGTTCATCCAGCTTCCAGAGGCGTTGCAAATTGGCATCCACTGATTCCTCAACCGAAAGTAGGCAAATTGATGATGAATTTTCTGTAGGTCGTTGATATCGGCCAGAGACGACCCATCCTAATAAAGTCTTCTGTAGTGACGGTAACCCAGGTGCTAACTTTATTTGCCCAATAGACAGGATGTCGAAAAAGATTTCTGTGCCGATGAGTAGGTCTACACGTGTTGGCTTGAAGAAATTTTCGTCGGCGAGTTCAATGTTAGCAGGCAAGTTCCAAGATGTGATATTAAATTCAGCCTCTGGCTGATAAGCGATCTGCGAGGTAACATGGAATGATAATGGTGTCTCATAGTCACACATTCGAGATTTGACAGTGGCTGATGTCTTGTGTTTGATGTTTGTTACCGAGTCCCCAATGCTCTGGATTTCAGCGTGGTGCCTTTCTCTTGGGAGGCGTAATTTTCGGGAAAACTCCTCGGTAATAAAATTTACTTGGGAGCAGGAGTCGAGTAGCGCTCTACCCAAATGAAAACAGCCAGACGCATCTCGGATGAGTACCACTGCAGTTGCTAGTATGACTTGGTCTTGTGGCGATTTTTCTTGATGTGTGTGCGCAGCTGCAGTACTTACAGGTTGCGTTGGTTGCTCAAGTGATGATGTAGGAAGCGATGCTGACTGCATTTTGTTTGAAGTAGGAGCACGATGAAGTAGGCTGTGATGAGAACGAGCACAATGTTTACATCTGAATGCGGACGAGCAATGTGCTAGTTGGTGTTTATTAGACAAACAATTTAGGCACAGACCTAACCTCTTAACCTCCTTGAAGCGGTCAGCAATCTCCATTTGCTTGAAGCGAGAGCAACTGCCAATCAAGTGGTCTGAATTAGAACATAATGCGCAAGAGCGATTTGTACATGAAAACGAATAGCCCTTACGTGGCGGCTTATTCCTGTTTTCCTGTTTGTAGCTGGATTTTCCAGAATCACCAAACGAGAGGGAGCCCGATGCTGACTCTAAAAACTGACAGCGTCGTTCGAGAACCTTTGCGCACTGTTCCCAAGATGGTAGCGATGTGAAGTCTAATGACTCCTTCCACTTGTTTTGCGTTTCTTCATCAACCTTGTCCATTACAAGGTGAATGAGCAGTAAATGCGAAATGTTTTTATCAGAGCCGATTGACAACAGCGAACTATAAAGTGCAGACACGTTGTCGACCAAACTTTGTAACTGAGAAGCACAACCTTTTGCAGCAGAAGGCAGCTCGAATAACGACTTGATGGTTTCCATGAAGATGAGCGTGCTATTGTCGTAACGGGACTTTAATCTGTCTAATGCCTTTGAGTAGTTCTCGCTGGTGATTTGGAACGCCTTCACAGTCTCCAAGGCCTGTCCTTGTAAACAATTGAGGAGATGGTTGAACTTCTCAATATTAGACAGCGATGACTCATTTCCGATGACGTGCATGAATGATGCGATGAAATTTTTATATTCCGAGTACCTTCCACAGAATACGGGTAATTTTAATGCTGGTATTTTTGAATGCGAAACAGGAATTGCTGCTGTTGATTCACGGAACGTTGAGTTGTGTTCATCTTCACCGAGCTGCATTTGGATGTTTGAACGGATGGTGACGTAGAGGTCTTCCAGGTCACCCCGACCATTGTCTTCTGGATCGAGCTTCTCGATTTGCGTTTGATAGCCCAATCCTTGCTTAAAATAGGAATCTAAAATTCCGAGTCGACACTTGAGTTCGATAGGCGAAAGTATTTTTCCAGTTTTACTTTCGCTTGTCTCCACTATTGTCCTTATGCGGGACATGTTTTTCCGGGTTAGTAAGCGCTGCTGCTTGACTTCTTCCAGCGACATGATTCACCAAATAAATTTTGCGAAAAGGTATAGATGTATGATTTGCGAAATGACAAAATGATGAAAATGCTGAGCCGAAAAATATTTGGTGGTTGATGAATCACTGCAGTAACACTTAAGTTGTATGCCAAACAGCAGAAGTTGACAATAATCCACGGTTGCGAAAAAATTTAATTGCTGAACCGATATTTATTCCGTTATCAGCGATTGCCACTAAAAATTAAGACACACTATATGTATGCCTCACGTTGGGCGCCAGAAAATGTACAGACAAACTCGTTTGTTTGTCCGGCGGCAATGCTGAGAAAAACGGTTTGAATTCAATGAACTCCAAAAGTGTACTGTTTTATTTTGCATATAGGCTTGCTTATATACATACACACATACTTAATTCTAAAGGTTCTAATTCTAATTTGGTCCCCTTTAATCACCTAATGTTCAAGGTTGGTCTCCTTTAATCACCTGATGTTCAAGGTTGCGGGAATGCAATGCAGGGGCGGATCAAGTGATGCGGTCAAAAGGGCGCTCATAATATGACCAATCATGTGCAGGGGCGGATCAAAGGATGCGGTCAAAAAGGGCGCATATAATGTGACCAAACAGATATAATTATTGTTTTTTGTATAAATAAAAGTATTCGATAAAAATGCTACGAACTTGTTCCCCCACCTAAAATATCCCCAGTTGAGAAGGAAAGTGTTCCAAAACCCTATTCATTCATTCTGTATTATTTTTAGCATATTTGCTATTACTATTTACCCATTATTATTTTTGAGCTTTTGAAGCACTGCACGCATCCACTGTATTTGCTAGATTTACCTTTATTTTCGTACTTGCATAACTAAAACATCTATTTTTCATGTTCATCGTCATCACTGACAATTTTTTCAAGTATGTTTTCTACTCTATGAAAATTGAAGACCAAAAAGTGAAAGCATAAATTCACGTAAAAAAAAACGTAAAAAAAAGTATTATTCAAATACTTTAAGGGGTTAGTCTACTTTGTCACTTTAAAATTTTTCAATTTTTTTTTTTGCATAATTTGAAAGTATATATATCCAGAAATATTGTGTAAAAATTTTAAGAAAATCCGAGCACTCTAACTATTTTTTTTTTACCTGAACATCATTTCGTCTACCTGCGCGTATAGCGTGCATTAAAAACTTTAAACGCGTTTTTCTCAAAACAACGTTTTCAAAATCTAGCTCCACTGTATCTCAAAAACTAATCAACCGATTTTCATAAAATTTGGATCACCTATTCTAGACATAATTTGCACCAAATTGACGCTCGGGGGTTTTGAAATTTTAAATTTTTACTATATATTTTTTTTAAATATGCGAAAAAAAAAACCGTTCTATCAAAAATTTTCCATTTTTATCAGCCATTTTTTTTGTCTTCATTAAAACCTAATATCCGAGGGTCATTTTGTAGCCAGTATCTTACTGAATCTGAAACATTTTGATTTTTTTGTTTCAGACAAGCCGTTCTTGAGTTCTGATGGAGCTGCCTCACCAACCCATGTTTGAGACGTTACGCTTCACTGCTATTTTTTTACTAAAAATACTATAAAATTGAATAAAAAAAAATTTATTTCTGAATTTTAAGACTTTATTTAATAAATCAAACAAATTTTATATTACTATCATTTATAGTTTTCTCAAAAAAAAAATCACGAATATAGCCTTTTTTTCGAGTCTCCAAAGTAGACTGACCCCTTAAGAACAACTGCTCGACGCATGGAACCGAATATGCAGTGCATATAGGAAGCCCAACTAGGTTAGTAGGCTTTCTGCGTTGATGGCGTCTTTTTGTGAATGTCTGCAAATGTTTTGCTTTCTCATAAAGGGTGTACCAATGGCTGGTTTATATCTAAATGGCGCGTTCTTTTCATCTTCATCATAGCATCACAGTTCGGTGTGAACCATTGCTTTCGTTACAATTCGCATTCACGTCACTCGGGCATCAGCTTTTCGTTTGATATCAGATATGCCCATAGCTTGAAAGTCGCCTTCAATGTCGTCATCTCCCCATCGTTTTCTCGGGCGGCCTCTTCTTCTGTCGCCTTACGGATTTGTTTCGAAGATCTTTTTTATAGCTCTATCGTTGCTCATTCATAGGTGACCATACCTTCGTACAATCCTTTGCGCTTTAATGTATCTGACTACATTTGCACCTCTGATAAGTGTGTCTAACTCGTCGTTGTGCCGAAAGCGGTAAGTACCATCCTCAAGTCGTACAGGTCCATATATTTTTCTTAGTATCTTTATTTCAAAACAATTTAACTGAACGGATTTTATTGGATTTCAGCACCCAGACTTCGTACCCGTATGTGAGTGTGGGTCTTACGACAGTTTGTCAGCTGTTTGTAGGTTTGTTTTAAGCTCTAAAATTAATGAAAAACTCAGATTCGTATTTCTGGGATATTTAATGGATTGCTTGGCGTAATATTGGAAACTAATTCCAAAATTGTGCCCAAACTTTTACTTTATTCAAAAGAAGTTTTATATAAGACACATTCTCACCTTTTCTCGAAATCCGTTGGTAAATGTCACTTTGACACCATTTTTGGAGTGGTGGCATCACTAATATTTTTGTTTGTTTGTGAAAATACTGCCTGGAACCGCATTTTGTTTTCGGTTGCCGACTTCTCCGACCGACAGAAATTTACAATATGAGTTTGGTGCTTGCCCTCCCATATCACACAGCTCATGAAATAATCGATCGTTTATTCGTATTCAATTTCAATTCTTTAGAGTTCCGACTTCAGTCCGCTATCCTTACACGGAAGACCAGTTTCCCTAAGTGTCTCCATGGTTATCTAGGCAAACAGGGAGGTCATGCGAGAGTTGACTCTACGGTTCATGGACAATAGAGTTCAGAGCCAGGACAGGAACTAGTCAGGATTTCTCAACTGAGCCTACACCACCAACTTGATGGTGACATGTAAGGAACGTACCCAAAGGCTTGCCAGAGTTTTAACGGGACGGAGGCGATTATTGTATTAGCCTATCAGTCATTTCGGTGAGGTGTTGCCCTCCTGTACTGAGGTGATAGAATACTTCTTTCACCAGCTCATAGACTGTCTAATCGGAAATATACCGTAATCAGGATCACACTGGTCTCGATCCTGATGAACTTTAGAGCCCCGCCGCTGTTGGTACCCGGGGTATATGAGGCATTTCGAGCCGAGCCCCTTCCTCTCCTCCCGGATTTTGGTCGCCTCTTACGACAGGCATGCCTTAACACGGGCACTTCCTAACCCGCTGGTACAGACACTACGTGATTACAACAGTCGGTTTGAGAATACCGATTTTCAGCTTTCGATCAGCAATTAGACGGCGTTCGACCTTTTTGCAGATTGTCATTAATAATCGATTAATCGTTAATAATCGATGATCCAAAGATGATTGAAATGCGTGAGGTGAGAGATAGTATTGGAATCTCGGATTAAAAGAACGCGCGGTAAATACAGCCAAGTTAGTTATATTCCACAGTTAACTGAAAGACAGCAAATAACGGAATTTTTTATATCATTTTTAAAAAGAAACCAGCTCATACCGCACCCTTTATATTTTTTTATTATATGGCGCGTGCTGTCGTATTTCATATTTTCATTTTTTCGGTTAGCTGTGTGCTTCTATGTGGCTCACTGGCTTGACTTGATCGGCTGTTGTTTGGATGCAGTCTATTTAGTTGTGTTTGTGGATTCCTGTTAATGTTTTTTTTTTCTGTTGCAAATTGTGTGTTTTGGTGTGTGCCGCAAAACAACGTGGCACACCAGTTTCACCGAGCAGATTTAAATTTTTTTTATTTATATATGAATGTATGTACAGGGTGAGGTAGAAGTAAGTTATGAGGTGAATTGGTTGAATATTTTTAAAACCAAAAAACACATTGTTTCTCTTTTCACGAAAAGTTTACTTCAAGGTAAAGTAGAGTAAAGTAGAATTGATTGCATACAGTTGACAAATATCAACAAAACTAAAAGAACAATCTACTGATTTCGTTCACCTCTCTTTGAATTACTGCTGGCAAAACATCTGGCTCCAAATTTATAATTTCTCTTCAGTATTGACCGGCCGCCGTAGCCGAATGGGTTGGTGCGTGGCTACCATTCGAGAGTGCTTAAGCTCGAATCTCCGTGCACGAAACAGCAAAATAATAGAAAAAGTTGTTTCTGATAGCGGTAGGCAACGGCAAACTTCCGAGTGTATTTTTGCCTTGAAAAAGCTCCTCATAAAAATCCATTTGCCATTCAGAGTCGGCTTAAAACGGTAGGTCCTTCCATTTGTGGAACAAAATCACGGCACAGGAGGAGGAGCTCGGCCAAACACCTAACAGAACTATACACGCCAATTTTTTATTTATTTTTTTATTATTGACCTGCAAAAATTGTAGTTCGTAGTAAATTCGATGTAAATACGAGTTTTCGAAAAAAATATACAGGAAAAAGTCTAACGATATAACCGGATCGCCAAAGCAGGATACCAAAAAACTGGTGATTCAAAATCTCACCGAGCTGTGTGAGCGATTATTTCATCTTGCTAGAGCCAACAATCTGCGATACCAAATTCCTTAGCTTGTGGGAAAAAGGGCGTTCAATATCTGTCTGCAGCGCTCACCAGTTACGGTGAAGGTGCAGCCGTCGACGTCCTGAAAAATATAAAAAATAAAATATAATATATAAATATAAAAAAAGAGCACATCCAATTTTTCACTGCAAATGCCGCACCAAAGAGACACATTGAAGACTTGCAATGGCTCATCGTGCTAGAAGGACCATTTTTCTTTTCACATAAGCATCTAAGCGCACATGTGTCCCGTTACTCATTGTGCTTTTGAATGCAAAATCCTCCTCCCCTTGCACCAGATTCAACAGAGCGTGGGACTATGATAAACTCGTTTGTCGATAAGCAGGAGCAAAAATTTGCTCTTCATAAGGGACGTCTACAGCTCCTTTCCTTTCTTTCGCTAATACCAAATTACTTGCATCGATTTTTCGTTAACGTTAGTGGCCACCACCGTATGTCCTTGGACACTGGAGTGGGTCCAGTTTACACGAAATGTTCAGCTAAAAACTTTATTCACTCGTTCACGGGCGACCAGGTAAAGAACGGCGAAAGTCTTGATGTTTGAAAACAACAGACCGAATACCAGGTTTGGTCATTAGCTATAGTGAAGCGAGCAACTTTGACTGCACCCTCAACGAGTGCCCGGCAGCCGAACTCTGCCTGCTCTAGCAAAATCTCATATGATGCTTTCCATTTCAATTCAACCGGGCTATTCGGGTCATGTTCTTCGATTTCGATGTAACTCAAATATGTTGCTCTCTGGTCAAAATAATGAGACACGTATTTTTTTGTTCGCCCGAAAAAATTTTTTTTCAAGAGTTATCAGCAATTTTGTGTTTCGGCTCAAACTCGATTTTTTTTTAATTATATAAGAAATTTTTTTTTTTAAATGCCCATAACTTAGTTAAAAATGAACCGATTTTAATAATTATGGGTTCAAAATGATCGTCATTACTTACAGGAGCGACTTAATGTAGAAACAATTGCAAAAAAGTAGTTGAAAATTTTTTATTTAGCAAAAAAGAAAAAAAAATTGAGATTTTTTCGAAAAGTGTATTTTTTTTTTTATATAACTTTTTCCAAATCAAGAGAACACCTCAATCTTCAATTGAGCTGAATGCCCAGTAGCTAAAATGAGTTGTGTTTGAGTAATGAATTTTTGAGTAAAAAACCTGTTTCGCACTTTTTTTTGGAAAATAAAAAATTTCCAACTACCTTTTTGCAATTTTTTCTACATTAAGTCGCTCCTGTAAGTAATGACGATCATTTTGAACCCAGAATTATTAAAATCGGTTCATTTTTGACTAAGTTATGGACATTTAAAAAAAAAAATTTCTTATATAATTAAAAAAAATCGAGTTTGAGCCGAAACACAAAAAAATTTTTTTCGGGCGAACAGAAAAATACGTGTCTCATTATTTTGACCAGAGAGCAACATATTTCAGTTACATCGAAATCGAAGAACATGACCCGAATAGCCCGGTTGAATTGAAATGGAAAGCATCATATACAAAGATTTTAAGAGGTGTTCTCTTCTTCTCACACCTCTCCTCCACAAATAGGAGGAGGAGCTCGGCCAAATACTCAACAAAAGTGTACGCGCCAATCATTTATTTATTTTTATTTTTTTATTCGGCTCGGAGCGAATTCGACAGAATCAGCCGATGGGTTGATGGCACTTGAAATGTGTTTACACAAAAACTAAGATGGTGTTGATGAATACGAAAAAAATCAACCAATGACACTTCGTTGCCGCCTGCACAACGACTGATTGCGACGAGTGTGTGAATACATGTAAAAAGATCGTGAACAATTCGGCTGCCGAATCTCCCAACTGAAGGTGGCAACCAAAGTTCCCCTCACAGTTTTCTTGTTCAGCATAGTTAAAGAGCAAACCCTGTAAATCTACTATCCTTGGCAGAATCTTAGTTTTTCGTAAACAAAGCGCTTCGTAACCGCAATGAGAGAAAGAGCGCCCCCAAGAGCGCTGAGAGCCAATTAACGGTCCAATATTGAGTGCGCCTGTAAAAATCTTTTCACCATGAGCCAAATATTGGTCAAATAAATATTTCGGCGCACTTCGGGTGTGTAAAGCGCAACTGCTTCTTATCTACTAAATTCTGTCTGCCTGTAACATAAAAATCAAAGCGCAATGCTATTAGAGGCCACTAGCAAAAATTATGCCACACTCCAATTATAGGGTTTTCCAATAACAGGTGTGACAGGTGAATGGATTGCGCTATCGAGAGATGATTAACGATTTTTTTATGGCCAGAATTGACAACTAGACAACGTTTATTTTCAACAAGGCGGCGCTACGTGCCACACAAGTAACGAAACCATTGATCTTTTACGGGAAAAGTTTCCGGAGCGTGTTATCTCTCGAAGAGTTGATCACGATTGGCCACCGAGATCTTGTGATTTGACACCTTGTGACTTTTTTCTTTGGGGCCACGTGAAAGGGAAGGTCTACGCCAACAGCCCAGGGTCGCTTCAAGACCTCAAAGATGGAATTCGTGAAGCTATCGAAGGCATAGGGCAGCCACTTTGCAAGTCGGTTATGGAAAATTTCAGGAAAAGGATATTGTCCTGTAAGCGTGTTCGCGGTGGTCATTTTTCTGACGTTATTTTCCACTATTAACGACATACCTTCCTCTTTATAATGAAATAAACATCCGATCATTTATATGTATTAAAAAATAGCATTTTTCTTGGAATATCAAAATAACACCTCTTATTGGAAAACCCTTTATAACATTTCTTTGACCGCACCCTGCATGTGAACATGTATTCTCCTAGGTCGCTATTCGCCGTTTTTCCTTCCGTCACTTTGGCCTTTTTTATGCAGCGTTTTCAAAATAGCGTAACTCTTTGTTAGACCATTTCTTGCTCGGGTTTTTAGTGTTCCCATTTGTTGTTTTTTTTATTACTTTTTTCGTATTTTATTTGCCATTTCTGTTTTCGTTTGGCACTTTGTAAATTAATGCACATTTTTTTCTATTTAAATTTTTTTTTATTTTTTCTTTTAATTTTTTTATTTTTTCCCCTCGCCACTTACTTTGGAAATGCGGTTTTCATTTTTCATCCCATTCACGTCTGCCTATTGTCGCTGCATTTACAGTTTGCCGTATTTAGTTGTTATTACTGTAGCTGCAGTAGCGGCAGCAGCAATAGTTTTTTTCTATAGGTCCTAATGCTGTTGTTGTGCATTCGTGTGCACATGTGGTTTTACGCTTCTAAAGAAAATTGATTGTTCTCTGCAGTGGCGTGGAACTCTTTGGCCTAATGGCGAATTCGCAATTTGAATGGGTGCATGGCCTTTTCCACATGTAGAGGCATTTAGTATGCAAAAATACATGCAATCGCATAGAAACACGTTTGTGCATTGTGGGTTGTATGTGACTGTGTGTGATGCACTAAATTCTGCGATTGTACCGATGAAATACATTGACTTACTTACATTTGTTATGGTCTGCTTCTTTCCTCGAATTGTTAAAAGGTTTCTGAAAAAAACAAGAACTAATTAAAAGTTGTATTTAAATTAAAACTGTGGAGCATATTTTAGATGAACCTTAGAGGGAAAAATCCTGTGTATAGTCTCTTAACAACTCTTGACTTTAGAATTTAAGAACTTAACCAATGCTGTTCCACTTGACTTTTGAGCCTTTCTAAACCTTTTTAAGTCATATTTTTAATAATATGATATATTTTTAATTAACTTAGAACTAATTTGTACTCTCCAAAGCTTGTAACGTTATTAAGCCATATAAAGGGTTTTTCAATTGGCGCGGGTCGATTTTGGCGCCCTGTGGCAGCCATTTTGTTTTGGTGACATCTGTGAAATCTTTTGTTTATTATTCAGTTGTTTATGCCAAATCATCATGGCAAGTTACACGATTGAACAACACGTTCAAATGATAAAACTTTATTATCAAAATGAGTGTTCATTAACGCAAACGTTGCGCGCATTCCGCCCATTTTTCGGTAGACGTGGTGGCCCTTCAAAGTCGACTCTTCAACGTTTGGTGGCCAAATTTGAGACGACCGGGTCAGTAAACAATCAGCCAACACCCGTACGTTCAAGGAACGCATGATCAGCCGAGAACATTGCCGCGGGCCGTGAAAGTGTACAGCAAAACCCGAGGCAGTCTATTCCTACCCGTGCACAAGAACTTGGCCTTTTGCAGACTTCAACTTGGCGAATTTTACGTCGGGACTTGGGCCTACACCCGTACAAGATCCAACTGACCCAGGAGCTCAAAGTTGATGACCATAGACAACGCCGTTTGTTGATGACTGAGCTTCGAATCGTTTGGAAGAGAACCCCAGTTTTGGGCGAAAAATCATCTTTAGTGACGAGGTGCATTTTTGGATGAATGCCTGTGTTAACAAACAAAATTGCCGTATATGGGACGATAATATATATATATATATATATATGATAATGCATCCTCAAAAAGTTAGCGTTTGGTGTGGATTTTGGGCCGGCGGCGTCATTGGTCCGTACTTTTTTGAAAACGACGTTGGTGAGGCGGTCACCGTCAACAGCGAGCGCTACACAACGATGATAACCAATTTCTTATGGCCCATATTGAACCATATGGACCTAGACGACATGTGGTCCCAGCAGGACGGCGCTACGTGCCACTCAGCAAACGCCATTTTATTCCATTTCAACATCTACCCGCCCTTATTGAAAAACCCTAGCGCTAGATCTCGCAGGGGTCGAGAAAAGTTGAATTGAAGGAACCTCCTTGGCTATGAAATAAACTCCGTTCCGGTTTGTCAATATTTTCTACGATTAGCCTACCAAAGGTGCCACTGTAGCCGAATAGGTGGATGCGTGACTACCATTCAGTAGTACCCGGATTCGAAATAAAAAGTTTTCTAGTTTAGTTTTTTCGTGGCCAACCGTCGGCAGTCAATGCAAAAGTCAGAGTGTTTTTCCGCCATGAAAGAGCTGCTCATAAGAAACCTATGGCGTTCAGAGGCAGCATAAACCTATAGGCTCCTCCATTTGTTGAAAAACGTCAAAACGCACACCACAAATAGGAGGAGCAGCTCGGGCAAACACCCAACAAAGAGTGTAAACGCCAACTAATATTATTAATATTGACTTACCAAAGGACGCTTTAGCTTACACGTCCATTTTACCAGAAGAAAATCGTTGAAAACACCAACTTGCTGTTGCATTTAATGCTGTACTGGGTTAATAAACACCACACATTTTTTCCCACCTGCTCCGACTTTTCAACTTGGTCCTAATAGTACCGAAGAATGTATTAAATTTCTTCCTTTTTTGCCTGAATTTTGGAACACCAAAACACGAAACTGCAAAAAAAAATTTTTTTGCAAGCGCAATTTCGTCTTTAAATCGTCGTGTAATATGGATCGATGCAATATACACGTCATTAGATATGACTCGCTAAAACCATGTAAGCGAAAGTCTTCAGAACTCATGACTTGACACAATATTTTACAAATGTCTACCTGTGTAGGTTATCGAGACAACAGAAAGCAGATTCGGACAGAGCTGAGTACCTACGGCGTACTGATAGTTCCATGTATTCATATACATATATACTACGTGATCATAATTTAAAAGTAAACGATTGCACTCCTCGATGTTGCCAATGTTTTTTTTCCTTTTTCTGAAGTATCAGCGGTTGCCGATGCATCGTAATTCAACTATAAATAGTTAGATGAAAAAAATAAAATCAGCCGCAAAATATTTCGCTTTTCCTCTAATAGCGAATGCTCGTGAAAATTGAGTTATGAAAAGATTTTGAACCATTCTGAGTTGGATAAAATTAGTTATTAGCTAAAATTCCCGAATAACGAATATCTTCAAATGATCTGTCCTCAGGAATGAAATTAGTGTCTTCAAGTATGATAGGATATTTTAATCTGATTTTGAATCCCATGCTAGCTTTTGTTATATCATCGTTTTTGAGAAAAAGGTCATTAAATTAGCGTTTCTTTTTATTATATACTAGCGTACCCTCGCCCGCTTCGCTAGACGATAAATTCAATGATTTGCTGAAAGAGAATAAAATTAATACGAAACAAAGCAAATTCTTTGATACAATTTCATTCGAACTTTATTGTAACACTTTTTGGTAGACAACGTTTTTGGTTTTTTCATCTTTCGCGTGAATAATGACGATGGTTTGCCAACTCGTGAGCAAGCTACATACAATTGTCCATGAGAAAAAATTGGGTATTCTAAATTAATACCGCACATTTGTAGAGACTGTCCTTGCGCCTTATTAATGCGGCGAATAGGGAACTGCAAACGTTTGAAATCGAATGGTAAATCCGCCGGAATCAGTCGAATTCAGGGTATCAAAATGTATTCTCCTTTGTACTTCCCTTTCAAAATTGTTGCTTCGATAACGTTACCCATTAGCTTCTTCACAGCGAGTCTGGTACCGTTGCAAAGTCGGGGCACATTACTATTGCGCAGCATAATAATCGGTGCTCCAATTTTTAATCGTAAATTATGAGGTGGTAAGCCTGGCAAATCGAGTGAGTTTAAGAATTCAGTTGGATAATTTACGACCTCATCTTGATCAGTAATAGTGTCCATTGACTTATACGCAACTATGCCACCAGGTATTTGATCTAAAATAGCTGAATTTATATCATTGACGTCCTTATTTTTCCCAGCTAAAATTGCTCTTTCGCTGAGCCAATCATGGTTTTTGTAATGTTGAACTATGTCTGGAAATACACTCTGTATCAATGCCTCTTTAGACTGTGCAAAAGTGCAGAAATTGTTAGGCAATGTTATCATTCCTGTTGTTTTTGAAAAAAGGTTTATTTTTTTTGGTTAAAAAGTGTTTTTTGAAGTTTTGAAAAACACTTCGCTCTAACAAATTTCTTCTCAGTTAATTGCTGAAAATTAAATATTTTGAAAAAACTATTTTTTTTTTTAATTTAACGTTTTTGAGAAAATTTTGTTCTTGAAAAAATTTCATACTTTTGTAAAAGTTTAAATTGATTTGTTAAAAAAGATTTTTTTCCGCTTTGAAAAACACCCCCTCGAAAAAATGTATTCTCTATTAATAGTGGAATATGAAATGCTTTGAAAACACCATTTTTTTTAAATTTTGTTTGGTTTTCAGAAAATTTTGTTTTGAAAAAATTTCATACCCTTGAAAAAGTTTTATTTTATTGTATTTTATTTGTTTAAAATTTTTGAAATTTTTTTTTTTTGTAATTTTAGAAAAACACCTCTTCGAAGAAATTTCTTTTATCTTTTTGAGGAAAATTTGGTTTTGAAAAAATTTCATGCTTTCGAATTTTTTTTATTTTACTTAATTTCTTCAAAATTTTTGAAAACAATTTTTTTTATAATTTTCGAAAAACACCCCTTTGAAAAAATGTTTTCTATGTGTCATAGTGGTATTCCATTAACTTTTAGGATTATAGTCAAATACTTACAAATATCTACGCTTTCACAAATAGCAACAATAAACAAATTTCCTCAAAACCAAAAAATTTACTTTTTTTCTAAAAAAATTCTAAACAAACAACGTAATAAATTTAGAATTTTGTGTTCACGAAAAAACAGTATTGTTTTTATTGTATTAACTGAGAACCAAAATGTTGCAAAAAATCAAAACAAAACTAAATTATTTTTTTGTGTTCATTTGGTCCATATGTTCCATAAAAAGTTGATATGGTAAATAATATGCAGGGTCTGATACACGCAAATTTCCATTGACCATTATAGTGACAAAATTATCGATCACCAATTCCAACAGGATTTCAAAATCAGAGTTGGAATGAGTTGTTGTGTGGTGTACTTCTGAAAAAATGAGAAATAAACAAAATAAATCTAAAAATTCGAATTCTAACTTTATCTTGTGTATGTTCTTATTACCTTTGAATTTTTCCAATGAAGCACCATTCATTTTAAATTTTCCAAGAATTTTTTTTATCATTTCGCGTTTCTTTCCTTTTTCATTCGATTCCAACATTTGTTCATAGCCGAAAACATCGTTTGCAAACGCATTCATTTCCATATAGAATTGGTCAAAGAAAGCATTGCTGAATTGAATTGAAACATTATTTTCTTAAATACTTAGGACCTTAACTAATGCACCTTGGTACATACCTAACGCAGATATTCATCGCGACCTTGACATCGATACTATTGATGAAACAATACAAAGCGCTAGCAGAAGACACATAAATAGACTATTAACGAATACAAATCCTATGATGAGGAGACTACCAAATAGAGAAAAATCTACCCAAAGTCGGCTTAACCGTCAAACACCAACAGATCTTGCAAAATCCTTGTAATCAATTGTCAACTAATCGTATATGTCATTGTTTGTTAATCACCTGTTTTTAAATAATATTTATATATTTCTTCTAAATGAGCTTGGGGGCATTGGCCCTTCAGTATCACTCTCATTCCATCTTTTTGTAAATCAAATTACTTATTGTCTAACGACAGGTGTAATATTTTATGGAAGAAATAAAAAAAAAAAAAATTTTCATTCGAATCATTTGAAATTTCTGTATACAATAACGAAAAATTCAAAAAAAGTTGTACACATAACTTACTTTAATCTAAGAATCGAGCAAGTTTTCTTTTGTACAATATTTTGATTTTTTCTTTTTTTTATATGAAGAAAATATTTAAAAGAAATTTTTTTCTGCTAAAAACCTTCCCCTAGTGGATCCCTATAATATGAAAAAAGAACGAATAAAATTGGCCTCGTATCGGCCCAAAAAAATGCGTACAAACGAACATCATTTCATTTTTATATATATAGATTATTTTTATTATTTTTTTTTTTTGGGAAGAAATAAATTTCATCACATCATGAATAAGTCCTATGTAGGCGGTTTCTGTCCACTTTACTCTGTTGGCATATCCTCTTGCCCAAATGAATCAAAATAATACAGTTTCTCACTACTCATTGGCGCAGCTCAAGTGATAATGATGAGGAGTCGAGCTAGTAAAGCCCTAACTTCAAGGTGTGATTTTTTTCGCAAAATTAACCAGAAGAGCTGAAAATAGATGATTAAAAAAAATCGAAAATTACTTATCTTTGCAAAGTCGCGTGAAAAGATCGAATAATAAATTCGAAAACTGCATGGAATTCGCTAAAACATACACCGGAATTTCAAGGTTTGGCGAACCGATACTCACATTTTTTTTACTAATAATTTAAAGCATTTATATTTCCAAAACTATTTGATGATATGAAAAATAAAAAAATACAAAATAAAACGATGAAAGAGTCCTGTCGAGGTCCTATGCTCCCGAGAAGAGTGAACAAGGAAAAAAAAAAACACCAGTCTAACGGTTAGACGCGATAGAAGTGAAACCTTCCGTAAAACAAACTGAGAGAGAATAAGACGAAAGCAGCATTAGGAGCACGATAATTATAGGTTCATTATAATATTGCTATAAAGTTCATATTTTATTTTCTTCATTTTATTATTATTCATCCTCAATGTTTTCAATTTCAACAAATGATACGAGTGGCTTATGATAGCTAAAATATGATACAAATGCTTTGGTTTCGATGTTGTCAACATATCTTTGAAATACCGCGTCAATGGTTGTTTTTGATCGTGTTGTCGATTCAGTGCGATTGTTACACATTTTTAAATTGAATGTTGTATTGAGAACGTCAATTAAAGGAACCGCCGTGTCCAATGCAAAATTTACGTTAAAATCGCCACTTAAAATCATTGGAACTTGATTGTAATCTTTTCTAAGTATCCGCGATACTTCTGGTGTATACTTTATTAAATTTTCGTGAATTAATTCCGTGATGCTATTTATTGATTTTTTTTTCTGTCGATATTCACGACACTTTTCTGCATTATTTTTCGGCATAATTGCGGTAAATATTTAAAAATGAAAATATTTACGAATATAAAAATACACACGCAGTTGCTATTATGAGCGTCCCCAGCAAAACCTGCGTGACCTAAACTCTAACACAATTACATTTTTTTGAATGTTACAAACACATATGCACGCAGGTTTTGCTGGGGCGTGACCGAAACTCTAACACAATTACATTTTTTTGAATGTTACAAACACATATGCACGCAGGTTTTGCTGGGGCGTGACCGAAACTCTAACACAATTACACATATGCACTCGTATTTGTTTGAAAATCGACTTTTTTTTTTGGTTCTCCGTCACCTTCGGAAAATGTGTAAACAGTAAGCAAACTTTATTCATATATTTTTCCTCATTTTTGCATCAGTAGCCGAATGGGTTGGTGCGTGACTACTATTCAGAATTCACAGAGAGAACGTCAGTTCGAATCTCGGTGAAAACACCAAAATTAAGGAAAACTATTTTTCTAATAGCGCTCACCCCTCAGCAGGCAATGGCAAAACACCGAGTGTATTTCTGCCATGAAAAAAAGCTCCTCATAAACATATCATAAAATAAAATAAAATAACTGTATAAAAAAATTTTTTTTCTTGTGATTCGAACCAAGGACTTTGGATCGGAAGCTCACATTGCTAGCCGCTCGGCTATCGCGCCATGCTGTCGGCGCTGGCCTAAAAGTTATTTAGTTCGTCGCTACGTGTATATGTAATATTCGTAGCCAAGAGTGTCGCTTTTTTCGTTTCACTTTTTCTCAAATCACTCCCAACGATTCTAAAGAAGTTTTCACTTCAAAAACACGCCTTAACTTAACCCATCCAAATGCCACCACTTCAAATGCCACCACTTCAAATGCCACATTGATCACAAAGTTCCGGGAACACTATAAGTCAAATGATTTGAGTTCTGCTATTTCTTGTCTTAGGTTGTCTCATCTGTGATTATGTAACATTCCTACCAAACCTTTATTGCCATTGCTTGACATTAGTAAAAGTTAAGACGTCTTGATTGAGACTACCTCTTCACGTATTTTCGATTTTTTACAATTTTAAAAATGGATTTGAATTTGCAACAAAGAGACTGTATGAAATTTTGAGTTAAAATGGATTCAATGTGGCGAAAACCTTGAAAATGTTGGGAAACTGTTTCAGTAATAGTAATCCAAAGAAAAAAGTCGTAAACGTTTCAGAAAAGATCTTGAGTTCATCAAGGATAACGAACGTAGTGGCAGGCCATCGACATCGAGATCTGATGAAAATATCAATAAAGTGAAAGAAAAGTTGACCAATAACCACAAAATAACCATCAAAGAGCTGGCAGAGGACTTGAACATTGCTTATGGAACCAGGAGATTGTCGTTAATGATTTGGGTTTGCGCCATCTTGTTGCAGAGGTGGTCCCACAGGGACTGAATTTAAGGGGGTTGTAGGGTTTAGCGCTAAAAAAGAAGCACTTTTTTTTTGAATTTTTTACAGAAATATGGCTTAAGATACTTTAATAAAATCAGTTGCATGTTTTTGTACATCTTTTCAATAAGTTTTTAAAAAATATTAATAATAAAATATTGACAAATAAGCCCATGACAGAGTTTTTTTGGAGATATGTTTTTCGAGAGGTGCTCTGCGGTGCCAATCGGCATACGTCGTAGAATCATCTGAAACCAAAAAAGTCGAATTTTTCAGTTAAAGTATGACGTAATGCTCCCCCCCACATGAATAAAATTTTTTTTTTTCATTTTTGTAGTTTTGGTGGCAAAAGAAGGTAAAACGAGCATTTTTGGCGAAAAATTTCGCCATATTTGTAAGTGAAAAACAACCTTAAAAAAAAAAAAATAAAAAAAACAGTGTGGGGTTGAGGTATTTTTGATTTAGAAAACGTGTGCCAAATTTGAAAAGAATCGGTTGAATAGTTTCGGAGTTGTGATTGGCACCGACTTTTAAGAAGTCGTTTCGGGAAAAACGCGTTTGAAAAAATGACTCTGAAAAATTATCGATGCTCCGCATTCGAGGTAGAGTGCCTACAAAGGCTATAACTTTGAGAGTTCTGCTCTGATCCACTTAAAATTTTGACGCAACATTCTTGAAATGATTTACTATAAGATGAGTGAAGAAAAAAAATTTCGATTTTGTGACCCTACCCCCCCTTAATGCAAACAAGGGACTGCATTGATATCGCCAAAGACATGATTTATACAAGGCAGAATCAGCCTAAGATTAATCGAAGGCATCATTACTGGAGACGACTCGTCGGTTTATGAGTATGACACGCAATCCAGACATCAGGCGAGTGAGTGGAGAGTTCAGAATGAACCAAGACCTAAAAACCATGTCATTTTCAGAAAAGAACGCCACAAAGTACACCACGAATTTTGCCAGAAGGTCAGATAGTTAATAAGGACAATAATTTGGGCGTTATGGGATGTTTACGTGAAGCAATTCACTAAAAAAAAAGGATTTGTGGGTAAGCAACTTGTGGATTTTGCACAGTGCCATTATTAACCATAAATTTTTGTCCAAGAACGAAACGAATACCAGCCAATAGCCCTCGAATTCACCTGTTATAGCTCCCAGCGATTTTTTTCTATGCGATCGAGTCAAAAAAATACTACGGGGACGCGTTTTAACAGCCGAAAGAAAGTAATGGAAAATCGAAGACGGTGCTGATGGCTGTACCGAAAATAGAGTTCCATAAATATTTGGATAGTTGAATCAAATGCTCGCATAAGTGCGTTGGAGTCGATGGGGATAACTTTGAACCTGTAAATTTTTAAAGAAAAAACTTGTGTTTTTAATTTTTTGAATATATTCCGGAAACTTTTTGATCAATATGGTACTCATACCCGAAATCATATGCTCACAGTGACATTTATTTTCGAAGTCTTGCTTAACTGAAGGTTGTCACAATTCTTAGATTAGCGCGGGTTACAGTGAGAAAGTGGTGACTAAATCTTAAAGTATTACATACTTATTTAAGTATGTACTCAGCAGAGGAAATTATCAAGTACTTCTGCATTGCTGGAGATAGCAAATGGCCTCGCTTGCGGTTTCCAATTGGCGCCAATTTGCTCAAAAGAGATGCCTTCACTGTGACGAATCAAAGACAGGTAGTTTTTTTTTACTTATTTATTTTGTTGTAATACAAATTTCAGTTATTATTGTAGTTTATTGTAGTGCATATATTTTTACCATAACTCATCGCCAATACGAAAAACCGCAAGGGTTTTATTGACAGCTGAGGTGAGTATATCAAAATCAATTGTGCTAAAGCCCACTGGCCGCAACACTGAAGAAATGAATCAAGTAATTGAAAGGTTGACAGGCGTATAAACGATTGACTCACTAGCGATTGTCGCGTGTCAGTGACAGTGATTTGGAAAAAACGTGCAGAGCAACTAATAAATTTTATCGAAAACAATTGCAAGGCAGAGCTTATTTAAAAAAAAAATAAAAATAAAAATTAAAGAAATAAATTTAAAAAGAAGAAAAAAAAGGACAAATATGCTAGGAATTGCAGTGAAAAATTATGATTTGTATGGCTGCGTTCCATATGCATTATTATGAAGAGCAGATACGCTGAATAATGGAAAGATACAATTGCTGGCTGAAGATGACGATTGCGTGTCAAGATATTGTCAACTGAATGTGTTGCAATGCACAAAAATACAAATAAAAGGTAGAGTGCTGAATTTTATAAAATTAAAGTTTGTAAAATACTTGGCTACCTGCGTACAGATGAAGGCGATGACAGTCAAGTGATAATCAGTAAAGGCTTCAACGAAAAGGTTGCGCATGCGCCGGCAATTTAAAGTGTTGTACGAAACTGAAAAGCAAAATCAGATTAAGCAAAAACTGGCAATACAGTACATGAATATACGCATACATATGTACATTAAGTGTGCTTACAGGGTGGTCAAAATGCAAGTTTTATTACTGAATTATAGATTGTCTGGGCACTGAACTGTCAATTAGTTGAACACCACCGCCAAACGAAATTGCATTGTTTTACACTTTGAAACCATTGGAAAATATTGAAATGAAGTAGCCACCGCTGCAACTGTGAGCAAAAATGCGCAAAAAGCGCGTGAGTAGCTGCTGTAGTCGAGAATGTACGTAGAGAAGAATCGGATCTCGATTTATCAACTTACAAGGACTGACTGACCGCTTGAACAGAATTGGAAATTGAATTAGACCACCTTTAATAGCATCATAGCGGTCTCGGTAGTCTAGCGTAAGTGCGCTAGCCTGCCATCCCAGAGATTGTGGGTTCGAATCCCACATAAAGCAAAGCATCCCAAATTTACCTACTTTCCCTGTTTCTAAATAAAAAAAAATCTCATTCCTCAACCCCAAAACCTTATTCTTCCTATCCTTACCCCCGCACAATACATACAAAACATGCAAAAACAAAGAAAAACACACAGTTACACAATGCAGCAATGGCGTCAGGGAGAGGAAGCGGGCAACAGCGGTAATAACGCTGACACACCAAATTTAGCGAAGTCCCTAACCACCTGTATGATCCTTCTGCCAGAAAAATGTGAAATGCAGATGGCGCGCAAAGCAGTAAGAAGGCATTGTTTCTAAACAACGACAGGTGGGCATTCTCGGTACTTAGGACGGCAGGTTGTCAGAAATCAAATAGATTAACGAAAGCAACGCAAGACAAGTTTGTCGAGGCGATATGCTCCCGAGAGGAGTGAACAAGGAACAAAAATAGCATGAATTGCGGCGCGAACGGATTTCTTGCCGTCGTTTACTTTGAGACGGAAAAAAAATTAAATTAAATTAAATTAATTAATATAATTCAAGACTCAAAGTTGCTTTTCTGATTACGTAATAGCAATTAATTCGTTTACAAGCAACAGCAGGCAAATAAAAAGCAAATAGTAACAAAGGCTTTATTGCACAAATTACCTATAATTTAGAAAGAAAAGATTTTTTTTTTTTTGTAACTTTGCGCTTCAATGTGTTACTTCAAAAATATAGCAAACGTAAAGATTCCACCGCAAAATTATTTTTTTTATTATAACCACAAAATTTCAGCTGAAAACCGTTCCATCGCAATAGTGTCCTCATCCCAATTGTGTTTAACCGACCGAATTTTCCGTCGAAAGTGGATCAGCTGATCACCACGCGTCAACCCGTTACCTGCTACAATTCAGTTCCGGACCTGACTCATTAATTAAGAGCTTCATTATAGTATCCCTGTTCGAGCTTCGAATTCACTTTAAGTCATCCTTTCTGACGCATTTAGAATTCGGCGACTACGCTCACAAAAAGTGCTGCGCCTGTGGATCGTGGAACTCATACGGTTTAAGCCAAGTCAGCTGCAGGAAGATAGAATTTGTATCCCAGAATTTAATTATTTTTTTTTTTAATTTATTGTTTAATTTTTTTATATTTTTTCTAATTTTTTTATCCCAGAAGAAGAAAAAGAAAAGTAGTCAACATTTTTATCTTTTTTTTTATTTTTTTCTTATTTTTGCTTTTTTCTAATTTTTTTGTCTTTTTTTTTTTAGATTTGTTTTTGTCTTTTTTTAATTTAATTCTTTTGTTTTTCTTGTTTTTGTTTCTTGTCTTTTTTGAATTCAATTCTTTTATTTTTTTTTCTTTTTTTTTTCTTTTGCTTATTTCTATTTTTTTCTTTTGTTTTACTTTTTTTATTTTCCCTTTGGTTATTTTTCGTTTTTTTTCTTATTTTTATTATTTTGTTTATTTTTAATTTTTTTCAGGTTTTTATCAAAGTATTGTTCAGTCGTCAACAAATATCACATAAGTCAAAGTATAAAACCGTGGTTTAATCAGAACTAAAAAACGAATTTGGGTACGCAGTTTTGCATGACGTGCAATCGTTATATGGAGAAAATGCGCAACACCATCAGGAAAAAAGTTATAAAAAATCAGCGAGAGCCATGAAACTATAATTTATAGGTTTTAACTAGGCACCTAGTATATGTAGTAAAGCATTTTTTGAAGATATTTACATTCGATACACCCTTTATGCGCACAAGTGAATGCAAGCGCAATCAACATTCATCATAATTTTTTTGGCAATTCAATATTTTTTTTTTAATATTATCATTTTGTTTAAGCGCTTGGTTGCATGCGGATTTGTATTTTTATATTACCAACTCTCTCTCTTCTCTTCTTCAGTAACTGCCGCTGCCACACCAGAGTCTAAACATATCAGACTGATATTTACACAGTCACATACAGACAAATATGTATGCATGCGCCGCAAAGATATGTGCCGAAAAAATGATATTCATGTCAAAAATAAGTTATTTAAGACAAAGCAGTGGCGGCGGTTGGGGCGACAGTGAGCCTTGACGAATGATGACGATCGCTGAGTCATTCACGAATTCTTAGTAATTATACGTTACGGAATATTATACGAGCACTTTTCTGCACGAAAAAAAACATGCACATACATTTACATTCGTATATAATATACATACATGAATACAAACTTATACGTTATATACGTCAACTCCCACCGTCAGTTAATTGGCCCCACTCTCAACTTTACAAATTGCTCAGATGTATCATACCCACTTACTTGTTGCAGTTGTTTTTATGCCCCTTTTTCGCTCATTATACAAGTACATGCGCTTGCATGCTCACATATGCATAAGAGCGCACACTTCATACATACTTGCATATGTATGTATGCTCTTTAATCACCTGCGATAAATGTTGTCAATACTAATTACCTTCACGCTTAAAAAACAACAACACGAAAAGAGAGTCGTAAAAACAAGATTACACGTACCAAGTTCTGAAAAATTATACAAGAGCAACAACAGTGACAGCCGAGTGGTAGGCATGCACTCGTGTAATCAAGTGAATTTTCAAACATCCACTTCCGTAGCATTCAAAAGTGTCATAACTGGCACTAATCAGTTCCATCCGAATAATCCATTGTCTGTAAAAGTGTTGACGGATGGCAAAACAGTAAAAATGCATTATGAGATCACTTAATTATCAAGCAATCAAGGTGTGTATGTATGTATGTATGTATCCTTTATCGGAGTACAAAATCAGAAAAAAAGTCAAATTGAACAGGTTACAATGAGCTATTTGTTGTTGTTGTTATTGTTATTGTAACAGTAAAAACATTCTCTACAAATATTTAAGGAATTCAGCTCAAGTGCCATCTCTTGGTGGAATAAAAAACCGAGTCGTTCCGGTAACAAACGAGTAGAACCGACTCTCGGGGGAAGGAGCAAAAGCAAATGCTGCATATATTCTGAAATTTTTTCTTAAAGTCAAGCTTTTTTAAATTAGATACTGTTGGAAGGGCCTGTATGAAGAAGTCCCTCATGTCCACACTCTCACTCGGAGGCGCAATTTAATTAAGTTGTTCAGTATCAGTTCGCGGCAAAAAATATTTCAGTCAGCCTAAAAAAATGTAATTTAAGCAAGGCGGATCCATTAAAGGTGAAATTCTGATGCACAAAAAGATGTTGTTGGCCTAGTGTCACCACCTTTAATGAATTCACCTTGAACTCATGCAATTAAAGACAGAAAAGTAAGAGAAATCTGATATTTAAGGAAAACAAATCAAAATACATTGAACAATAAATAAATAAATTAAAAAAATAAGCATTGCTGTCCGCAAACCCAGAAGAATAAGGAGATTGGCATTGTACTGGTACTTAGTTCGGTCCAGGTGAGAGTACGCGGTATTCGTTTGGAGACCGTTTCATGCAGTCTACTTATGTATTAGTAAATTAGAGTCTGTGCAGAGAGCTTTTCTGCGCTTTGCTTTGCGCTCGATGAAATTCGTTGATCCCATTCCGTCCCCTCGCACTCGTTGCTTATTAATAAATCTAATGCTAAACCTGTTTATGGAATGAATGCCTCTTTTAGCAGGACGCTATCTCAATTTAATACTTATTCTTCTTTCTTAAGCTTAGATTTCTCTTAAGTTTCCGTCCTTTCTTAGCCAAAGTTACGAACTATTTAAACCATGAAATAAGACATAATTTTATGTGAAGTATGTGCCATTGGAAGCTACAACTTTACGCCGACTTTCAGGCAGCATACGGATTCCTCTGACGAAAAATTCGAGTTCTTTTGACTTGATCCATTCATTGGGCCATTTTACGATGCTCTCGTAAGAAGTGAACCACTCTCCAATAAGGGTTGACTGCATTTAATAATGTTGCAGATGATAATCCGAAGGTGCAATGTCTGGGGAATACGGCGGGTGGGCAAGACTTCTTAATTCAGTCCATCTAAATATTTTTGGACCGATTTAGCAACGTGTGGCCTGGCGTTGTCATGCAACAAAATAATTTTGTCATGTCTACCGTCGCATTCCGACCGCTTTTCTTTGAGAGCTCGATTCAAACAAATTAGCTGCAGTCGGTAATGATCGCCAGTGATGGTTTCAGATGATTTAAGGGGGTAGTAGGGTTTAGCGCTAAAAAAAAAACACTTTTTTTTGAATTTTTTACAGAAATACGGCTTAAGATACTTTAATAAAATCAGTTGCATGTTATTGTACATCTTTTCAATAAGTTTTTAAAAAATATTAATAATAAAATATTGACAAATAAGCCCATGACAGAGTTTTTTTGGAGATATGTTTTTCGAGAGGTGCTCTGCGGTGCCAATCGGCATTCGTCGTAGAATCATCTGAAACTAAAAAAGTCGAATTTTTCAGTTAAAGTATGACATAATGCTTCCCCCCCTATTAATACAATTTTTCTTTTTTTTCATTTTTGTAGTTTTGGTGGCAAAAAAACGTAAAACGAGCATTTTTGGCGAAAAATTTCGCCATATTTGTAAGTGAAAAACAACCTTAAAAAAAAAAAATAAAAAAAACAGTGGGGGGGGGGGGGGAGGTATTTTTGATTTAGAAAACGTGTGCCAAATTTGAAAAGAATCGGTTGAATAGTTTCGGAGTTGTGATTGGCACCGACTTTTAAGAAGTCGTTTCGGGAAAAACGCGTTTGAAAAAATGACTCTGAAAAATTATCGATGCTCCACATTCGAGGTAGAGTGCCTACAAAGGCTATAACTTTGAGAGTTCTGCTCCGATCCACTTAAAATTTTGGCACAACATTCTTGAAATGATTTACTATAAGATGAGTGAAGAAAAAAAATTTCGATTGTGACCCTACCCCCCCCCCCCCCCCCCCTAAGAAGTACATAAAAGATGACACCCTTCTGATCCCACCAGATGCACAACATAACCATTGAAGTATGAAGATTTTGTTTCGCTGTCTGGCTTCTGGCGCTTCCTGGTTCACCTGGCAATCAATTTTTCATCGCCAGTGATGCAGAAAACTTTTTCTTTTCTGTCTCATCTCACACGGTACCAAACGTCTCTCCATATCCCTCTCCTTCAATTGATGTGGCACCCAGTTACCTGCTTTCTGGACCATTTCCATCGCTTACAAATGTTTACCGACGGTTGATCTGTCAACAGCCAACTCTTTCGACATATCATTAAGGGTTCGGCATGCGTCTTCATCCAGTAATTGTTGTGTTGAGTATCTTCAAATTGTTTCGGTGCCTCTTCGCCATCTTTATCACTCACGTCGAAATTGCCACTTTGGAAGCGGCGAAACCACTCTTTACAAGTTGTGTTTGTTGGAGCGTGATTACCGTAAATAGTGATCAATATACTATATGTACGACACGCTTCATCTGCACTTTTCTGTAAAAGGTAATAATGAAGCATGACTTGCCGCAAATGCTGTTTTTTCGGAATGAACGTAGACATTTTTAAAGTCAGATAAACAAGGATCTTTACGCTTCAAACGAATGTCAACTACTGCGATCGAGACCTCACAGCTGTGGGCAAAAAGTAAGGTGAATTTGGTTGTAAAATGAAAAATCTTTATTTATTCTTGTAAGTCAATTTCATCCCCTTCAAAATAATCTCCTCTGGATGAAATACACTTATGCCAACGATTTTTCCAATCCCCGAAACATGCCAAAAAGTCCATTTCCAGGTATAGCCGCGTTCCCCGGAGTGGTCTCTTGAGTTTTGGGAATAGCCAGAAGTCACACGGAGCCAAATCAGGCGAATACGGTGGTTGCGGAACGATATGCGTGGAATTTTTGACGAAATGGTCACGAAGAACGAGTGCAGTGTGAGACGGTGCATTATCGTCATGCAAAAACCCAGAGTTGTTGGCCCATAATTCTGGTCTTTTAAGACGAATTGCTTCACGTAAACGACGCATAACGCTCAAATAATATTCCTTATTAAGTTTGGCCAGGTGGAAGGAATTCATAGTGCACCACACCACGAAAATCGAAAAAAACTGTCATCATGACCTTTATTTTTGAACGACTTTGACGTGCTCTTTTCGGTCTGGCCTTGCCTTTAGCATGATATTCGCTTGATTGGTCGGTTGTTTCAGAGTCGTAAGCATAAATCCAAGTCTCATCTCCCGTAATGATGCATTTGAGCATGTCCTGATAGTCTGAAAGCATTGTTTCACACACATCAACGCGACGACTTTTTTCCAAGAAATTGAGAGTTTTCGGTACCAAACGAGATTTGACTTTTCGTAGGCCCAAATGGTCTTTCAAAATGGTTTTCACAGATCCTTCTGTGATCATATCAGTAAGGTCTTTAACAGTCAACCGACGATTTTTGAGCACTAACTCTTTCACTTTATTGACGTGTTGGTCATCTGTTGACGTCGATGGCCGTCCGGAGCGCTCCAAGTCATCAACACGTTCTCGACCCTCTTTGAAGTCTTTGTACCACTTATAAACATTTTTCTGCGACATGGTCGAATCACCAAATGCCTTCTGCAATATGCTAAACGTTTCCGCAGCCGAAATCTCATTCCGCAAACAAAATTTGATGGCCCTTCTCTTCTCAATCAAATCAGACATTGTAAAAATCGGAAAATGCACTCTTGGTCGTTTGGTAAACACAAGCGTAAATATATTACTGATAATGATATTCACATGAAATTTGGTTCAGATGTTATTAAAGTGCTGCCAACTCATGAAAAAAATAACTAGAGCGAAATCTTAATCCCGCGAAGTTTGACAAATAAATTCACCTTACTTTTTGCCCACAGTAGTACATCTTCAAATCACCACTATATTACTCAAGGCGTATCTATATAGTTAGTATGTACATGTATATGTGTATGAATAGATACGCCTTGATATTACTAGAGCGAACACAAAAATAGTGTCAGCAGCAACACCTCTTCTACAAGGGCGGAAACTTTTTCCCATACCCAATATTATAGGAGTCTTGACACGTAACTTACAAACCGACATAAAGTAAACCATACTAGCGTTTAAAATGAGTTTTTATATCACACTAAGGTATGGAAATAATTGAGGGTGCACACTGTCTACGTGCCTTCTCATGCTTAGCTGTGAAGGTGACAAAAGGGATCATTTGAATCACTTCGGTCCTCCACAAACGTTTGTGTCCAAAATCTAAATTAATAATTTTTTCGGTGTACATTCCGTGTTTGACCGGCGCCAGCAAAGATTTCATCTTAATCAGATCCAATTTGGAGGTCTCAACGGAACACGCGTAAACGTATGATCAACTCACATACAGTATGCGGCTTTCCAGCAGCCATATAAAGGAGACTTCGCTGTCAGATATTCTCGGTCACCCCAGGAAACAAGAACCTCGTCACATTCTATGTATATCAAAGTGAGATTCTCTGATATTTGAGGCCACCTCCTGCAAAAAATAAAGACAATATAACATCATTTCTATGATCGCTTAGAACACATTTATTAGCGCTGCCTCTGTCGAGACATAGAAGTCGCGTATGGAGACTTCTACACTAGAGAACACAGGAAAGAGATATTTGATACAGCCTCCACGACGAAGCCTTCGCAAACAGACTCCGGGTTTCGATTTCGCCGAAGCTCAAAATATGATATCCTGCCGCTGTCTCTTGATCGAAATTCAATCGATTAAATTCCGATGGATGAAAGGTATTTTCTGCTTCGCACACTAAGTGCCGAAAGAGAAGGCTTGCGTTGGGAAATATTGCAAACAAAGTCAATGTTGTGTAGCCCAAACAAAATAAAGAAAATAAGTCAAAATAGTATTTTCTGGCAAAATGCATTTTCATTTGATTATTAGCAAGCAAAACTACCGCACCTGAGGATCGGAAAACCCGCACATGATTATCGAGAAGCCAATTCATCCTCACAGAGTGGCAGTTTGGTGCGAATTTTAGAGCGATGACCTCATTGGTTCATTTTTCTTTGAAAGTGCTACTGGAAACGTCATTTCGGTCAACTGTGAGCGCTACAGAGGTGATTTTTTGTGACCGAAAATTGAGGACATGAGCTTGGGCGGACTTCGATTACAGCAGGATGGTGCGCTCGTGCCACAATCGATCTTTTGCGCGCTGGGTTCGATAATCGTCTATTTATTAACCCTTAGTTTTGGAAAACTCAGTTAACAGGATGCGCTACTGCAAAACCAGCCGAGGCAGCCACCTGAATGAAATCGTGTTTTATAATAAGTGGAAAGGTTTGATCTTTCGAATAAGCGAATAATGTGCCGAAGATATTTGATTTTTGTGTTTTTTTAATTAAAAAAACACTATATGGATCACCCCGTACTTCTATGCTCATACGTGCATATATGAATATTATTTGCTACTCATTTTGGTGTGACCGAATGTTGCCTGCGCTTGCCATTAATGTCACTTCATTAGCCAAAAACATCTTCGAATTAACTTCAGCATTCCTTACATTTTAACTTTTTTCACATATTTTTCTTTTTATGGCCTTTTGAATTTAATGAGCGATGCTTAGGTGGCGCACATTTGTCAATTTATCTGCTTATGCGCGAAGCAAAGTCGCCTAATCCCAAACTTTGTGGGTACAAAAATGTTATGAATCGTTTTTTTTTTTCTGGTTTAGTATTTTAGAGATATGAATATTTAACACTTTTGTCTGCACCTTAAAAATATTGAAAAACACGAAACGATAAAAGGAAATAAAACGAACAAACTCCTAATAAATTAGTGAAAATAAAAAGTTAAACGATTTTCGCACTTCTTTTTTTGTCTCATACTTTTTTGTGAACAGTTTATGAATATCCGAAATTAAAAGCAATGAAAAATCGAAGAAAAATGCAGAAGTATCAGCTCTGGAGAAACTGGATTACTTCTAGCGAGAAGAGAGGGAGATGGAGAGATAGAGATAGAGATAGAGATAGAGATAGAGATAGAGATAGAGATAGAGATAGAGATAGAGATAGAGATAGAGATAGAGATAGAGATAGAGATAGAGATAGAGATAGAGATAGAGATAGAGATAGAGATAGAGATAGAGATAGAGATAGAGATAGAGATAGAGATAGAGATAGAGATAGAGATAGAGATAGAGATAGAGATAGAGATAGAGATAGAGATAGAGATAGAGATAGAGATAGAGATAGAGATAGAGATAGAGATAGAGATAGAGATAGAGATAGAGATAGAGATAGAGATAGAGATAGAGATAGAGATAGAGATAGAGATAGAGATAGAGATAGAGATAGAGATAGAGATAGAGATAGAGATAGAGATAGAGATAGAGATAGAGATAGAGATAGAGATAGAGATAGAGATAGAGATAGAGATAGAGATAGAGATAGAGATAGAGATAGAGATAGAGATAGAGATAGAGATAGAGATAGAGATAGAGATAGAGATAGAGATAGAGATAGAGATAGAGATAGAGATAGAGATAGAGATAGAGATAGAGATAGAGATAGAGATAGAGATAGAGATAGAGATAGAGATAGAGATAGAGATAGATCCGTGCGGAGTTGTTTGTCTCCCATCGGATGCGTCCCCAGATGGCGGATAGGGAAATGCTCGGCAGATATGCAGGGTAGGTGGGAAATACAATACCATTCGCGGACAAACATCTACTTGGAGGTGTATGTATTTCAATCAAGTAAATTAATGACTCATAATAAGCGGCTGTATACGCATAAGCTTGGTGAACTTGGCTCCCTGGTCAGCGTCTGTTTCCCATGTAAGGGGCGGCTATTTTCCATGATGATGGATAATAACGACGACAAAAATAATGTTTTGGAAATGATAATCCCGGGCTGACAAGTGAGGTATTCGGCCACCTTAGTAAGCAAAAATTACATCTCGTTGAATCGGCTGGTCGGCTAATGCCTCAGTTGCCTTCGTCCTGATAAAACTCTGACAGAGCCTCAGGATACGTTCGACACCCAACGCCACTAATCGGGCCGTGCAGGTTCGGTTGGCTTTGTCCCGATTAATACCAGCCTGGTTCTGAATGCATGTACTCGTAAGGTAACGCATCAACGCGTGCCCTGCCTTCTTTGCATAGATAACCACGGGACTGATAGGTAACTGCAGAAAATGGATGAAGATAGCGGTCCTGCACTAGTGAATTCCAGGTAGCAGTGGCAGAAGTGCTGAATGAAACGGCAACCGTAGCAGCAAAACGGCATATGGTGACTCTTCAATGTAAAGATTTGGATGAAAAAAAAATGCAATGTGCTGGATATGCAAAGTGAAATCAGCAAGCCGAATGAATTAGCGATTCGCAGCATGAAGGCGGCCTACAATGGTACACAAACAGCTTACATCAGCCTTCCAACAGGGGATGTCAAAAATGGACTTGAAGTGCATAGAATCAAAATACGTTTTGTATCATGTCGCATGCGTGGAATCTCGTTCCCAAAACGCTGTTTCCGTTGCTGCAGATACGGCTACACGGCCATACGATGTACAGAAACCGACCAAACCAGGCTGTGCAGAAAGAGTTGGCCATGTGGCGGCGTCTTGCGCTAATAAAACGAAGTGCGCTCTATGTGAAGGGAATCACGCGACAGGAAGCGCGAGATGCGCACGTTTTCAGAAGGAGGTTCAAGATCTGGTGTAGCAAACGAGTGCTAATCTTAAACTAGATGTGGCTATTCTATAGGAGCAGCATGAAAACACAGATTCGCATAACTAGACCGCAGATGAAACCAGTAGGGCAGCACTATTGTCGTTTGGTGGAAATATGCCCCAAACAAAGATGGCTCGAGCTGAAAAAAAATGTACGTAGCTAAATAGAGAACAGAATTGTACAAAATCCATGCTCGATTTTTTTTTATTGGACAAAAAGCCCAGTAGCGTTAACAAAAAAAATTGTCAAAAATCGGTGGTATTTTGTAATCACTTGAAACTTGCACTCACTCAATGGGTTATAAAACTGCATACCCAAAAAAAGTCTAAAAAATCTGGTTAAAAAGTAGAAAGATTGACGAAATTTAAAAAAATTGTGTACAAAGTTTGAAACTTTTCGTTATATGATTTTTGTTGTTGTGCGAACTATATTTTTCTCAAAAAGGAGTTATTTGCTTATAATTTTACAACGAGATGTATGTGAGAAAAAATCGTAGAGATACGAATTAATAGTGAATGAGACAAGTATATGTAAATATGTATTTATCGCACTCGTTAGAGTTTTTTTCGAGCTTGTGAACTTAATATGATAATACAAAACAAAATGTTGGAATAATTTTTTTTTTTATAATCTGGTAGATTTTATTATAATCTGGTGGATAATTTCATAGCACTCATTTTTTGAATATGAAATTCGGTATATGTCCGCCATGTCTACGAGTTGCAGGCTCCATTCGATTAGTCCAATTTTTGACTATTTTTTCCAATAAATCGGGCCCTATGGTGTCAGTGGTGGCTTGAATATTGGTTTTCAATGTCTTGCCAGCAACACGGTTTATGGGCATAGCATAGCCCCAAAAAAGTAATACTTAACGCCACACACGAACGAGGGGGCCAGTGAACAGGACCGCTTCTGTAAAGAAAGTTGAATTGATTTTGCAATAAATCTATCGCTTAAAAAATTAACTCTGGACACACATCCCCAAACAGCCATCGCTAAATTCATTGTCATTTGAAACAGTTTGCTTTATCTACGTAAATCTAATTCGGTTCCGTTTGGCTATTACAAACAACCAAGTGCTGCAGTGATTTTTGAAAGAACTTTCATCACAAGGCACTACACTCAGCTAATCTGGCGCTCACAGAAGGCAACGCCAATGGAAATATTTCGCATTCGCCGCTCTCACTTAACGAAGATCTTCTCTAAAATTAAGCATTGCATCTTCTCATGTGTGTATGTATTAGTTATTTTGTGCTTATCACATTACAATGTTACTCATACGCCCCTTTGACCCTAAAACGTCATTCCTTGTGCTAGAAGAAATTTATTATTTTAATCGCCTGAGTTTAACTACGCGCGTTGTGTGCACGTCTGCGTTTTCCTGTTATTCTAATCTGCGTTGTACTTGTTATATATATTTACATTGCCATTTTTTTCTTTACAATTTGCATTTTCTTATCGCTTGGAAATAGTGCATTAGAAAATATTTTCAAGGCCATTGACACTAACTGCAAACATACATACATATATAAATAGTAAATGCCCTTAAAGCGGGCAATGGCTGACATTAATCCATGCAAGTGAGATAAGCGTACAACAACTGCTTTTGAGTAATCGTAAATGTATATTACGTAGATATATTTGTATGTGCTTATGTAAGCAATCACTGGTGTGTACTCGTGTACTATGTATATATATATTAGAATACATACAAACATGTTCCTATGTATTTGAAAAAGGATTGCCAATGGACTTAAGACATTAATATAAAAAAGCTGGTATAAGAAAGTCAACAAGTGTTCGGCGAACAGGCAAAAGTATATCCCGGAAATGTAATTTGCACTATTAGAAATCAACTTTCTCTTGTTATCGCTTTTCATGGCCAACAAGAAAAACATCCGAAAATTCTACCAGCAAGTTTCGCGGCTTACAGAAGGTTTCAAGACCGGGGCGAAGAAAGAAGGCAACGTTCTGGTAGCGGGCTTGAACTATGGAGAGAACACTTCTCAAACCTGCTAAATAGTGACAACTGCGCATGTCACAGAAAATGTGAAGATCCCGATACCTCAGTCATTAACGACGGGAGTGTCTTTTCGCTACCCGTCCATGACGAGGTGAGAATAGCGATAACGCGGCTAAAGAACAACAAAGTCGGGGGAACGAACGGACTGCCGGCTGAGCTATTCAAACATGGCGGAGAGGAGCTGTTAAGGGGGGAGATACATGTAAAATGTTGAAAAAAAAAAATTTTTTTTTTCCCATAATATGTTAGACCTTTCAGAATATGTTACCAAATTTTTAGAACATAATTTTCAGTATTTCTCATATTATAGAGCGTAAACCGTGACAACTCTATTCTTTGCCTTCGAGCTCTGGGACTTTTTAGTCACGTTTTTCTCAAAACTATATTTCTCGGATTGGCGTACACGATAACTCGAAAAGTTATTGACCGATCTTCCTGAAATTTTGCACACATCTTTCTAATGATATTACTTTCTATGTGAACCTACAAGTTTCCAAAAATTTTTTGAGAAAATAATTTTTTCAGAGCAAAACAACATGAAAAATTAGGGCCAAAACTCATTTTATTTTTTTTAAGCATTGTATTTCGTGAATTTTTAATTTTTTTTAATTTTTTTAGGTTCACCGACAAATTATGACATTAATAAACACAAAAATGTTTGTTTTTTGGTTTTCAGATCACTAGAAACAATGCTAGAATGCCCGCCGATTAAAAAGCCTCGCTCCGACCTTCACAGGAAGAATTTCACGTATACCCGCCATTTTAAATTATTATAATCAAAACATTTTTTTTTGTATTATTTTAATATTTAAACAAAATACATGCCAATTTTTAATAACATATAATGACTCTTTAATAAAAAAAATAAATCACAAACATCAAGGAAAATTTAAGCATTTACATGTATCTCCCCCCTTAAGGTGCATGCATCAGCTCCTATGCGAAATATGGTCGGATGAAAGCATGCCTGCCGATTGGAATTTAAGTGTGCTCTGCCCAATCCATAAGAAGGGCGATCCTGCAATTTGTGCCAATTACCGCGGGACTAGTCTTCTAAATATCGCCTATAAAGTACTAGCGAGCGTATTGTGTGAAAGGCTGAAGCCCACCATCAAACAACTGATTGGACCATATCAGTGTGGCTTTAGACCTGGGAAATCCACCAGCAAATCACAATATACCAAGTCATGAAAAAGACCCATGAAAGGAGAATCGACACACACTATGTTTTTGTCGATTTTAAAGCGGCATTCGACAGTACGAAAAGGATTGTACGAAAGGGAGGGGGTGTGCCGCGATGTCTGAATTTGGGGTCCCCGCAAAACTAACACGGCTATGCAAAATGACGTTGCTCAATACCCGCACCGCCATCAGAATTAGGAAGGACCTCTCAGAGACGTTTTATATCAAACGAAGTTTCAGACAGGTTGACTCTCTGTCGTGTGACTTCTTTAACCTGATGTTGGAGAGGATCGTTCGAGCCGCAGAACTTAATCGCTCAGGCACAATAATTTATAAGAGCTTACAATTGTTGTCTTATGCCGACGATATTGACATCATCGGCCTTAACAACCGCGCTGTCAGTTCTGCCTTTTCCAAACTGGATAATGAAGCAAAGCGAATGGGTCTAGTGGTGAACGAGGACAAAACAAAGTACCTCTTGTCATCAAACAAACAGTCGGCGTACTCGCGTATCGGCACCTAAGTTACTGTTGACAATTATGATTTCGAGGTTGTAAAAGACTTCGCCTATTTAGGAGCCACCATTAAGACCAATAACATCGTCAGCCTTGAAATCTGGAGAATTTCTCTTGCCAACAAGTGCTACTTTGGACTAAGTAGGCAAATGAGTAATAAAGTCCTCTCTCGACGAACATAACGAACACTTTATAAGGCTCTCATCAACGTATGGTGCAGAAGCTTGGACGATGACAACATCCGATGAAGCGACGCTTGAGTGTTTGAGAGAAAGATTCTGCGCAAGATTTTTGGACATTTGGCAAACGCGATGGAACGATGAACTGTATGAGCTTTACGACATCACAGACATAGAGCAGCGAATAAAGATCCAGCAGCTACGTTGGCTGAGTCATGTCGTCCGAATGGATACAATCGCTCCACTTCTGAAAGTTTTCGATGCGATACCAGCTGGTGGTAGCAGAGGAAGAGGAAGGCAAAAAAAGGCCTCTTCTGCGTTTGAAAGATCAGGTGGAGAAGGACTTGGCTTCACTTGGTGTGTCCAACTGGCGCCGGTTAGCACGAGAAAGAAACGACTGGCACGCTTTGTTGAACTCGGGCAAAATCGCGTCATGAAGACATACGCCATAATACGATTTCTCGGAATATTTCAACCACTTAGCCAACTAAGGAGCCTATATTTGTCAGCAAAAATTATTTTTAAGTAGACAAAACATATTCCAAGTATGACTCGAAGTATAATAGATCATAAATTGAATTTTTTCTAATATTTCGACCGCAGCAAACTAAGCTCGAGTAACTAGATCCGATTTCTGCGTATAATATCTCGACCGCAGTGCAACAGAACTTGTTTAAAACGAACTCGTAAAAATGTGCTCAGTACAAAATAGAACTAAAAGGAGGTTTTCACTTCGATTTAAACATTTTTGGGCCCTCTACTCATCCAGACCCAATACCTCATCCAAGCGCAGTTCCTCCAGTAAACTTAAGGTGGAGCTGGGTTGGGTACGCTTGCCTGACAGCTGAATTACTATATAAAGCGGTGTTAGCTCAAGAAACCCCACTTCCATCGCAGTGACAGATGGTCTTCGCTAGTGCGCTACGGTTCCTGGGCTCCTATGCTGACGATTGCACGATAATGGCGTCGGGCAATGGCATTGATGGCCTGTGCGCCAAAGTGAACGATTACCTCAGCAATCTTTCACGCTTTTTCACTGCGAGGAATCTACAACTTTCCCCCGCAAAGTCCACGGCGACCCACAACGACAAGGTGGCCATCACCTTTAACGGTTGCACTTCGTCGGACCCGAAAAGATGCGAGAGCCATTTTAGCCGACTATTCACAATGCATCCTCCGACCGACAGATCGAAGCGTCGTGCCACTAGACGGCTGCACAAATTAACGAACGACAGAGCGCCACTTACTTTCTTCTGTGATGAGGTTCAGGGGGCCATCAACAAAACCAAATCATCTAAAGCCATCGGCCTTGACGGACTAAACATACTGATGCTGAAGCAACTGAGTCCTTTGGGAGTAGGATTTCGCACAAGGGTCTTCAATCTGTCCTTGGCCACACATAAACCGCGGGCTTAGCCAAAACCGCCCCTGCGAGAGGACTGCCTTAGTAGCGTTGAACTTGAAGAAGGCTTTCGATACTGTCAGCCATTCCACGCTACTAGATGACAGTTGTTGTTGTTGTTGTAGCAGTATCTATGCCCTGTCAGTGTAGTGTAAGTTACCGGTCGTCTTCGTCTAGCTCATCTAACGGTAGGCCCAGGAAACTGGCAGTTTCGACGGGTTGGGTCCAGAGGGAGAGAGGTGTTAGATGAGTGGGTTTGATGGGGCATGTGAAGAGGTGGTTAGTGTCGTGCGGGGTACCTTCACATGCAGGACATATGTTTAGTATGTCGGGGTCGATTCTGGATAGGTAGGAGTTTAACCTGCTACAATATCCAGAACGGAGTTGTGCCAAAATTACGCGGGACTCTCGGGGAAGCTGGAGCTCTTCGTCTGCGATAGGTGGTGGTTGGACTCCGATAACGGCATTCGGGGGTCGGGAGCTTAGGAAGGTGGTGAGTGTCTCCCGATGAATGTCGTTAATAGCCTGTCTGTATACCGTCTGATCCTGGAGAGGTCTGTCCGTTTTGTCCTGGATCTCGTCCACGTAATTGAGGAGGTGTCTCCTGATGTGCCTGGGAGGTGGCTCGGGCTCGAGCAGGTGTCTGCATGGGTGAGGCCTACGGTGACACCCAAGCAGAAACTGCTTGCCGAGCATTTTGTTATGCTCCTTAACCGGGAGCATGTGCGCCTCGTCGTGTAGGTGGTTGATAGGGGACATCAGAAGACATCCTGTCGCGGTCCTGATGGCAGTATTCTGGCAGGTCTGAAGCTTCGTCCACTGCGTATCACTGGTTCCAGGCGACCAGACAGGCGCGGCATAGTTCAGAACCGGTCGGCCTATTGCTTTGAAAGTCGACAGCAACATTTCTTTGTCTTTGCCCCAAGTGCTGCCGGCAAGCGACTTGAGGACCTTGTTGCGATTCTGTACTTTCGTTGCAATAGCGGTTGTGTGCGCCGAGAAGGAGAGCAAGCTGTCAAAGGTGACTCCCAAAATTCTGGGGTTGTTTATCGTCGGAATTGGGGTATCATCGACGTGAACCTGAAGTGGCAGCTTGACCTCCTTTGTCCAGGTGGTAAATAGGGTCGCCGTGGATTTAGTGGGAGAAAGTTTTAAGTTTCTCGCAGTGAAGAAGCGAGAAAGGCTGGCGAGGTAGTCGTTTACTTTTGAGCATAGGCCATCAATGTCATTGCCCGACGCCATTATCGTGCAGTCGTCGGCATATGAGACCAGTGAGACTCCCTCTGGTGGCTGGGGGAGTTTCGAAATATAGAAATTAAAAAGCAAGGGTGAAAGGACACCACCCTGCGGTACGCCTTGCTTTATTTTTCTCTGTTTTGATGTTTGGTCTCGAAATACTACCGACGAGTGACGACCACTCAGGTAGTTCGCGGTCCACCTCTTCAGCCCTGGCGGGAGTGTCGACTGTAAAATGTCATCTAGTAGCGTGGCGTGGCTGACTGTGTCGAAAGCCTTTTGTAGGTCCAACGCTACTAGGACAGTCCTCTCGCAGGGGCGGTTTTGGTTAAGGCCGCGGTTTACCTGGGTGTTTATGACGGTGAGTGCCGTGGTGGTACTGTGCACTCTACGGAAACCATGCTGGTGTGGGGCTGGAGTCAGGTGTTGAGTGAGGAGTGGGAGTAGAAGGGCCTCAAGTGTCTTCACTACTGGGGAAAGGAGAGTTATCGGACGATAAGACTCCCCTTGGTTGGCGGGTTTCCCAGGCTTCAGCAGTGGGACCACTCTCCCTAATTTCCACTTATCAGGAATGATGAGAGTGGCCATAGACAGGTTGAAGACCTTTGTGAGATATTCTACTCCCAATGGACCCAGCTTTTTCAGCATCAGCATGTTTAGTCCGTCGGGGCCAATGGCTTTTGATGGTTTCATGTGTTTGATGGCCCCCTGAACCTCGTCGCTGGTGAAAGCAAGCGGTGCACTGTTGTAGGGCAGTTTGTGCAGCCGTCTGGTGGCACAACGCTTGGATCTGCCGACCGGAGGATGCAATATAAATTGCCGGCTAAAGTAGCTCGCGCATCTCTTCGGGTCCGACGAAGTACGACCGTTGAAGGTGATATCCACCTTGTCATTGTGCTTCGTCGGGTTCGACAGGGACCTTACGGTGGACCAGAGCTTGCTCACACCAGAGGTGAAGTTACAGGACTTCAGATGCTCTACCCATTTGGTCCGCTTATGTTGGGTGACCAGTTGCCTGATCTCCAAATTGAGATCCTTTATGCGAGGATCCCCGGGATCGGCCTGGCGTAGACGGTCACGCTCGTTTGCCATAACGGCTGCTTCGGCTGGGAAATTGGGACGTAATTCCCGGATCCGTCCAGCAGGAATGAAGCGAGCCGCGGCGGCTGTAATCGCCTTGCGGAATGCGCGTTCGCCTGCGCGCACATCGGTGGGAGTGGGTAGGGCTGCGAAGATGTTCTCAGTAAATTCCGCGAATCTGGTCCAATCAGCTTTGTTGAAGTTGATATATGACCGGTGATCCGCGGAAACAAAATCGGCGGGTCTCTCGATCGAGATGATAATGGGCAAGTGGTCTGATGCAAGCGATAGCATAGGTCGCCAGGTTATGCTATTTATCAGACCAGCGCTAGCAATTGTTATGTCAGGCGAGCTGCTACAATTGCCCACTACCCTAGTGGGGGCGTCGTCGTTTACAGTGCTGAACGTCGAATCGTCTATCTGCTCTGCCAAAAGCTGTCCCCTACGATCATTTGGCAGGCTTGAATGCCAAAGATCGTGATGCGCGTTAAAGTCGCCTACTACCAATCGGTTTTCTCCCCTGATGAGCGCACCAATATCGGGGAGATATCCTGCCGGGCAGCAGGTGACAGGGGGTATATAAATATTATAAATTTCGAGCTCGGCATCGCCTGACCGGACAGCTATACCTTGACGTTCTAAGGTGCTGTCCCTGCGGTCGATGCCTTCATCAATAAGACGATACTGCACTGAATGGTGTACTATGAACGCTAGGCCACCACCGTTGTCTCGCTCGCGGTCCTTTCGGTGCACGTTATAGCCGTCCCTGGTGATCAGGGGGGAGCTAGCGTGCAGTTTTGTCTCTTGGACCGCAGCTATCTTAATTCCGTACCGATTCATGAAGTCGACTATTTCGTCAATCTTACTCGTTAGTCCGTTGCAGTTCAGTTGCAAAAGCTTGAAGCTTCGCGGGAGGGTCGTCGTAATTCGGGGGGTGAGGGATGCGTGATGTAGTCTGCGTTGGTCCTGCTGTGCGTTCCGCAAAATGGGGGGTGGCCTGATGTTGTCGGGTGGCCGCGCCACGGGGGGCGGTTGCGGGAGCAGAGCTCTGCAGCAGGGGGCAACGTAGTCGCGTGTCCACTCACGGGTGGTGTGCAGGCCGGAGCACCTCCGAAAGTGACACCAGCCACTGCAGGAACTGCATTGGACAGTTGTCAGGTTCCGAGGTACTACGGTCTGGCACACGGAGCAGACTGTGCGGGGGACCAAGAGCTGCTGGTTTGTCCCCGCACTGGGGTAGGAGCAGGAGGGTTGTGGGTTAGAAAGGGAGTCGTGTTGCTCTTGGGGGCTCCTGGCCGTTGAGGTGTTGTTAGTGGCGGCAGTGTGATGTGCCGGCACTGATGGCAGTGTCGCCGTAGAGGCGGTGACCGCCTGTGGGCGGGAGCAACACGTGGCCACATACCTTGTGGACCACTCCCTGTGAGTCTTAAGGCCTGAACAGGTCTTAAGATGGCACCACCCGTTGCACTGGTTACACCTAACCGAGGTGGAGTTCGGGTGGAGCCGTTTGTGGCAAATGCAGCAGTAAAATACTTCAGGTCCGGGGTTGGGTTCGACGCCAGCCCGGAAGAGAAGTATTTGGAGCAAACTGGCTGCAATGAGTTGCTCCTGTGACGAAAGATTTAGGGTAAAATACGGTGCACTAGACAGGGCTAGTGTACTGGGGCGGCAGCCCTTGGTCGGGAATAAAAACCCGAGTCATTCCGGTAACGTAGAACCGGCTGCCATGGGAATGATGACAGATGACAGTCGACACTCCCGCTAGGGCTGAAAAGATGGTCCGCTAACTATCTGAGTGTTCGACTCTCGTCAGTGATTTTTCGAGACAAAATTTCTAAGCAGAGAAAAATAAAGCAAGGTATTCCGCAGGGTGGTATCCTTTTACCACTTACGCATGTGCGCCAAAGTGATCGATTACCTCACTAATCTTTCTCGCTTTTTCACTGCGATTAATATACAACTTTTCCTCACAAAGTTCCCGGCGACCCTCTTTACCACCTGGACAAAGGAGGTCAAATTGCCTCTCAAGGTAAAAGTCGATGGCACACAAATTCCGACTGTTAACAATCCCAAAATTTTGCGTGTAACCTTTGACAGTTTGCTCTTCTTCTCGGCGCACTCAACCGCAATTGCCACTAAAGACCAAAATCGTAAAAAGATCTTCAAATCGCTTTCCGGCAACACTTGGGGCAAAGACAAGAAAATGTTGCTGTCGACTTTCAAATCAATAGGCCGACCGGTTCTAAACTATGCTGGACCTGTTTGGTCGCCTGGAACCAGTGATTCGCAGTGGACGAAGCTACAGACCTGTCGAAACACTGCTATAAGAACTGGGACAGAATGTCTACTGATGTCCCTAATACAACATTTACATGACGAGGCCCATACGCTCCCTTTGAAGGAGCATAATAAACTGCTCAGCAAGCAGTTCCTGCTAGGGTGTTACCACAGCTCCCACCCATGCAGACATCTGCTTGAGCCTGAGCCACCTCCCAGTCACGTCAGGAGGC
The DNA here is from genome assembly GCF_027943255.1 of Anastrepha obliqua. Classification (NCBI taxonomy): domain Eukaryota; kingdom Metazoa; phylum Arthropoda; class Insecta; order Diptera; family Tephritidae; genus Anastrepha; species Anastrepha obliqua. The sequence goes on along the minus strand of NC_072896.1, from coordinate 89,171,122 downwards.
ACCTATTAAACTACGCCGACGAGATCCAGGACAAAACTAACAGACATCTACTGGACCAGACAGTGTTCAGACAGACATTCACCGGGAGACCGTTACCACCTTCTTAAGCTCCCGACCCCCGAATGCCGTCATCGGAGACCAACCACCACCTATAGCAGATGAAGAGTTCCAGCTTCCCCGTGAGACACGCGTATCACTGGCACAATTACGTTCTGGATACTGTAGCAGGTTTAACTCCTATGCAGAATCGTCACCGACATACTAAACATATGTCCGGCATGTGAAGGCATACCGCACGACACTAACCACCTTTTCACATGCCCCATCAAACCCACTCATCTTACACCACTCTCGCTCTGGACCCAACCTGGCGAAACAGCAAGTTTCCTGGGCTTGTCGTCCAGAATACGACCAAGGTACTTCATTGCCCATTTTAAAAGCGACGCCCCATTTAGTAATTCCACTCATTTTTAGTAAAGATCTTCTCATGGTGAAGGGTTTCATAACTTAGGTATTAAGTCGCTTAGATATTTAGGTCGCTGTTCAATGGCTCTGCAATAAAAACTTTAACTAACTCATAACTCCACGGTGCTCTGTGGATGTTTCCTTCTATGCCGTGTGTTCACAAACGAAATTTTTAGCGACTTTCCATAACAGAAAATTCCTCAATTTTTAAAAACAAAAAATTTACCAATAGTCTTACCTTTTCGATTGTACTGAACTGTGTTGGTTTCCCCAAATTCTCTATACCGCCAATAAATTGCCATATTTGCTCATTACATTCCGTTATTCCTTCAAGAATGCTTACATTATTATTAATCATATCGTTACTTAGTAATTTAAATATCTTTTTTCAACTAAATGGTTGTTTTTGTTGTTAATAAATAAAAATGTGTTACATATTTTTATTCTTTCTACCGAATTCAAACAATTTTAGCCGCCCTTCAGTTAAGTGCATTAGTTAAAACAATCATTGCATTATATTATTTCATTATCACGTAGGTGAAAGTGTGTAAGTAGGTAAAACAAAAGGTTAAAAGCGAATTCTTCGAAAATATGTTAAGTCCAAAAGAGCACACACACACACATAAAACAAACAAAAAGGATAAAATAGAAGAACTTATTGAATGCAGCACACCGCCTCTACACAATACTCATTCCCTTATCGCGCCCTCTTTTTATATTATAATGTTTCACATTGGTAAGACTCTGCATGTCCGACTGTATTGCACAGCACACGCAAAATTTCGTTATCGCACCAAAAATTTTACTATACTGTTTAGTACGCTATACATATATATACGCAGCTTTATCCAGTTTGACATTGTACACTCTCGAAATGTGCACTCTCATCGTCATCATCCATTCCACCTTGTGCCCCAGCATGACCGCCTTCGCCATATGGTGGTACATCCGTCATCACTACTTCCTCGGCATCTTCGGGCATTGTGAAGGGTTGGCGTGGCGGCAACAGTGTCTCCAACAAATGCATCTGGTCAATAGTCGCAAAATTGTCATCGGGAAAGTCAATGTTGAATTCAACAAAAAGATCACCTCGCTCGAAGGGATTATTGCGTAATGGCATACCTTCGCCAGTAACGACTCTAAGTTCACTGTGTTTTATAACATCGCCCGGCTTATTTGTGATGCATAAAGTACGGCCATCTAAGTGTTGGAAACAATGCACAAACCCACACAATGCTTGAGTGATGTTTATGCGTATATCTCGCAGGAAGAGGTCATTCTGGCGTCGTATGAATACCGGATGTTCGGCTTGCACTAAAACCACAATCAGATCGCCACGTTCGCCCACCAATGGCTGATTGCCCGCGGAGTGGAATAGTACTTTCAGCATATTTGGCGCACCTTTCTCAATAGGCACTTCATGTTTTAGCTCCTCTTCTACCAATCCACTACCGCTACAGGTAGCACAACGAAATCCATCTGGTATAGTGGTGCCGCGTCCATAACAAGATGCACATGTCTACATATGAAATAGAGGATGTCATGGTTACTTAACAAATTTAGTTTGCTTCTTATAATACTCACAGACTCGAACGCGTTTACAAAGGCGCCCATAAAGGAGTAATTTGCAGTGCGTCCAGTGCCATTACAGGCTTTACATTGTTCCACGGTCATTTCAGGTCCTCCTTCGCCGTTGCATGTGCCGCAAAAAGAAGTACGCTTATATTCAACAGGTTTTGAAACATTTCCATTGTATAATTCCTCCAATGTCACTTCTAATTTCACCACCACTTGCGCTCCTGCCCGCGAACGGTTGTTGCCAAAACTACCGCCGCCACCGCCGCCGCCACCGTGACTTTGACCTCCACTGAAAGGGAACCAATGCGAAAAGAATTCGGATGCATCACCGAATCCATCACTGCCTTCTTGCACCCCTTTCAGACCATATCGATCATAGATTTTGCGCTTCTCTGGATCAGAAAGAATTTCGTACGCAAATGAAATTTCCTTAAATTTATCACCAGCTTCGGGATTCTTGTCTGGGTGAAACTCTTTAGCTAATTTTCGATAATTCTGTAAAAGTTTCATCCAAAAAAATTTTATTTAATATAGATGCAATAAATACAAACAAAAAAATCAAAATAAATTGACAAAATGTAAACAAAGTCAACCTTAAGCAATCAGCTGTTTTGTGGAATATATTCCTCTACGCATACATAGCAATCGTGTAGACGAAAAACAAAAATACGTTATGAAAGTTTGCAGCCTCCTTGTCGCGCCCTTGCGAAATACTAAAGACAAAGATGAACTTCAGCAAGATTGTGCTCAAAAGATGCAAAGGTCACCATAGATTCTATCAGAAATTAATCCATTTTCTGTTTAAGTAAATACTAGCAGCTGGCCCAAGACAGTCGCACACCCACAACTGTTCTTGTTGATGCTCACAATGCATTCCGGCAAGCAGCAGCAGCAGCAGCGGCCCACATACCAGCTAATTCGCTGCACTTCGACCAAATTTATAAAGAATCTTCATCTTCCTTACCTTTTTAATTTCAGCATATGTCGAACTTTTATCCACTCCAAGAATTTCGTATAGCTCCACATTCTCCATAACTGCAACTTCTTAAATTTGTTGCAAAAAAATCAATTTCCTTCAAAATTTTCTGTCGTCGCAAACACAAAATAACAATTGAGAAAATTTTGCATCGAGAAAGCTTTCCGTCCTCTTTCTACGTTCGTTTACTGCAACGATAATGAAGAGAGTAAATTTGCTTACAGCGGTGTATTGTCAACACGGGTGATTTTTTATGGGGATTTTATAGTAAGTAATGGATTTCCATTTATATATATGTTATTATAAAAAAAAGGGTTAAAAATATGAATATATAGCTGCATAGGTTATTTAGTCATATATTTTAAAAATGAGACTTGTTATAAAAGCTTGTCTAGAAAAATAAATAAACAATAAACTAAGAAATATCTTATAATACAAATTTAACAAAGCGATTTTGTTTTGAATCCGAATAGTTGGTTGTTATAACATCATAAAATATTTCCAGACTCGACAGTTGTTACAGCTATCATTTTAGATAGAAACTAGACCCTTCCTTTGCAAACAGTGGGAATAAGAATTACATTAACTATGTTAAACTATAAATTACGCTGTAAAAACTTCATAATTGTAAACTATAATTTGTTTTATTGTACACATATATCTATGTAGGAATATTATTATTGTTTTTAAGACCGTAAAAACTACATAAATAAATGAATAAATTTTTGCTGCCACCAATGAATTATATTAGTCACGTTAACCCTTGCTAATAATTTTAAATAAAACACACAGCCGAAAAAAACATTTTAAATTGTTTCTTCACTTGTGCTTTAACTATGGAATGCGTCATTTAGTATGTTGGCAACCCAAGCTAAGGACGTGAAAGAAAATTTTCCACTCAGTGTTGCATTATCGGCAAAGTGCATATCCAGATATTGCCTACATAAAAATGTTAGTATTTTACTATTTAGATCGCAATATTAAAGCTTTGTGGGGTTATTTTAAGTAGGTTCAAATAAAAAATTTAAGAAATCATTTTATAATTGACAAATATATTACTAGTAGGGGAAAATATGTAAATACGTGCTACTACATTTTACGAAAACTTGAGAAAGCACTAAAAACGCACACGGCAACCCCACAATACGGCAGCCATTTTTGTTCACGTCATTGACGAGGCACTAAAAAACATTGTCGTCTGTGCTAGGGCGAGGATCATTTGCTACTATTACCGAGTAAAATATACGTATAAATTAAAAAAATTTGCGCCAATTAATGTTGCAATTTGTTACTAACAGAATATTGACAAAAAATATCGAAAAAATGTTATATGAAAAACGCGGTATTTCTAGGCAGAAATTCTGAAAAAGACGGTGAAAAAAATTTTACATCAGCAAAAGAGACGAAAGGAAAATTTTGTGTGTACCAACGAAACAGCAAATAAAACGTAACATAGGAGAACGGATAAACAAGGTGAAGAGTGAGTGCGAGAGAGAGCGCGTTAGTTGATGTTAGCTGAAAGGAAGTGGGAAAGAGAGCCTACTGTGTTGGCGTATTTTCTTTCGAATAACAGGACAGGGATTTTCGCATCGCCGTGTTGTAGGTGGTGACCACGATAAATCAAATTGGAAATGATGGAAAGTTATGAAGAAGCACCAATTAGTCGTGCACATACTGTTCAGTGTGATTTGCATGATATAAAAATTCATAAACAATGTTTGTCCGCCAAATGCACTGCTCTGGCGGGTAATAAACAGAACTTTAATTTTGGCGCCGAAATTAGTATTGGCACACAAACAATAGTATCAGAACGCGAAAACAATATAAAAACAAACAGGGAAAATATAGCAACGGTTGCGGTAGCAGCATCCTCCGCCTCGCCCGATGATAATGAAGTATCAGGTATAGAAATGCCATTGAATGTGGCGGAATTACCATTAAAGGATAGGTTTGCCACCGATCAAGGCAGTCAGGTTGATGAAGATGATGACGGCGGTGATAGTTTTCAATCAGACGATATGGACGAGGACGGCAATGAAGATTTACAACAAGAACGTAATGAAAATATACATAATGATGTTTCGCAGGAGAGTGATGAATCCACTTCCGATTCAGATTTTTCTGATTTGAGTGGACTCTCAGATATGTCTGGTCGCGAATGGAAGCCGATAAGTGCGAGACCTATAAATTGGGTGCAGAAACAAATTCACGCTGGTGCTAATCCACGTGATTTACTTTCCCAAATGTTGCCTTCTAACGCACATCCAATTGCACCGGGTGTGAATGATATGATGTTGTGGCGCATATTGGCCAGCATGCTGTCGGAACCGCCACGCCGCCAAAAGTTACGTTATATCAACACATTCGAGGATGTTATTCAACTGATTCAGCAATCGAAAAACATTATTGTCTTAACTGGCGCAGGAGTTTCCGTATCTTGTGGCATACCAGATTTCCGCTCTAGCGATGGCATCTACAGCCGTTTGGCCAAGGACTTTCCCAATCTACCCGATCCCCAAGCCATGTTTGACATCAACTACTTCTCAAGTGATCCAAGACCATTTTATAAGTTTGCGCGCGAAATATATCCCGGCCAATTCAAACCGTCGCCCTGTCATCGTTTTATAAAACTGCTAGAAGAAAAGGAAAAATTGCTGCGGAATTATACGCAAAACATCGACACTTTGGAACAAGTAGCTGGCATAAAGAATGTAATAGAATGTCATGGGTCATTCTCAACCGCTTCCTGCACAAAATGTAAAGTCAAATGTACCGCAGATGCAATACGAGATGATATTTTTTCTCAACGTATACCCGTTTGTCCGTGTTGTCAGCCCAATGTGCATCAGAGTGTTAACGCCTCTGATGCGGTGTCTGATGCAGATTTGAGAAAGCTTGTGGAGAATGGTATAATGAAACCAGATATTGTATTCTTTGGCGAAGGTAAGTTTAACAATAATTAACACTGATTAAATACTTCATCTTAATTGTCAGGTGCTAAATATTGTATAAATTTTTATTGGAGAACATGTTTGATAAGGTTCTAACGACAAAATTGCATATCTAAAATTCACACAGGTCTTCCCGAGGAATTTCACACCGTCATGGCCAATGACAAAGATAGATGTGACCTGTTGATTGTTATAGGTTCTTCTCTTAAAGTACGGCCGGTAGCATTAATTCCCAGCTCTATACCAGCAAATGTACCCCAGATACTCATCAATCGGGAGCAGTTGCATCACCTTGAATTCGATGTTGAATTGTTGGGTGATTCAGATGTTATCATTAATCAGCTTTGTCATCGCTTAGGTGACGACTGGAAAGAAATCTGCTACGACAATGTTGTATTAAGAGAATCCAAGGAGCTCTTATCCATAGAGGAGGAAGAAAACAACTACGAATGTGAGGAGGATGGCCAACAGATGCTAGATACAGACACACAGTCGGTCAAATCCAGCGCATCCACAGATATAGTGCTACGCTCGGCAGGTGCTTATTCAGACAGTGGCTTCGATTCGTCCACATCATCTGGCATGGTGCTTGCTAAACCCACGTCGAGTGTGGCCAAAAAAGAGGCCAACGAGGCGATTGAAAAGATCAAGAGCACCATATTGGAAATGAATCACCCGTTAACGAAGACCCGCCAAAGTTGCGATTCGTTGTCAGTTGACTATTTAGAAGAGCCTAGTGATATGGTGGATTTTGAAAATCGTTCCTTCCAACCTTTTAACGCGCACGTAAGTGAACCACATCATCACCACATTGCGTACGATGTGAATGCACGTCATTTGTCAATTGATTCATCCAAGGACAGTGGCATACTAGGTGACTCGTCCAATTCCGCGCTGATTTCGAATAATGTCATTGGCCAACTGCCGCCACCTGTTACAAATTTCGGTGATAGTGGGGGCACAACAGCTATCACAGACTTGTCGTTAGCTTCCCCAACCTGCGCAGATAACATAAATACACCCTCAGTAACACTGGATGCGGCAGAGATGCCACAATTGGCAAGCGATACCGAAAACAAATCAGCACCCGTTACAATACGTCTTAGCGAGAAAAAATACCGAACTGCAGCGGAACGTTTGCTCGAAGGTACATACTATGCGCACGATGCCTCCTCAGCTTACGTTTTTCCAGGTGCGCAAGTCTCTTGGTGGTCCGATGTCGAGGACGAGAATGAGGATAACGACATAATTGGGAATGATTATAATGATCAAGATGAGGATGATATCGATGCGAGTGGCGGGCCGCTTTCGCCGCTCTTACCACCATCTGTGGAGGCGGAAGTCGTTAGTGAAATAACAACAACAAATGCATTTGCAATTTGCGCTAAGCAAACGCTGCCGGCGACATACAACAACGGCGGCGAGGTCTACCAAGCTGAAACAGAAGTGCAAACGGTTAGCAATAAATCACCGTGTATCTCAAGCAATGCAACAACAACAACATACGCCTACGGCGAAACTGAAAACACCGTGGCAATATCGCCGTCACCGTCACCGTCACCATCGCCCCGAAAGAAACTTTGTAAATGTCCGCCAGTTCTGAGCAGCAGTAAAAGTAATACAGCCACTACCGCAAGCAATAGTAGTAGTAGTAGCAGTAGTAGTAGTAATAGTAGTATTGACAAATTTGAATGCAGTCCGCCTGCCTGCAAGCGTAAGCGCTCAAGAGACGATAATGATGTGTTGATCAATCATCCAACTAGCAATTTAGACTATGTCTTGACAGAAACAAGTATTTGCGTGGGAGAGAAAAGTATAATCGACGCTACACTAACACTGAGGAGTGATACAGCCGAGGCGTTGTCAACGAAAGGAACAACACAGCAGCAGGTGCAAAATTAAATATCGTTAACGCTCATCTTACTTCTTTGGCGCCTGCAGCACACTTATTTGAACTTACAAATGATGGGGAACTAGAAGAAACACAAAAGTATGCATTAATTAAACTTATTTATTTTTTGCTATTTTTTTTTTTTTAAGTATAACTAGAAATGCATTTGACGTAATGTCCAATTAAACATATAAGTCTTACGTAAAAAGAACATAACTATTGGATTTCACTTTATATTGTAATAATTATTCAGCTAAGGGCGTGTGCGTAAAAATGGCAAACAGAAAACTTCTTCTAACTTAGAATTTCATTTTAGCGTTCAAAAGGCATAAAGTGATCCAACGATATTTCGGTAAATAGTTTGGCAAAAGTGAAATTCGAATTATAGTGACTTTAAAGTGATATTTTATTTTTTTTAATTGACAAGTTAAATTCGAATTATAGTGACTTTAAATTGATGCTTTTGGTTTTATATACGTTTTTATTTATTTCATTTTATTTCTTCTTTTATTTATTTATTTTTTTTATTTAACAAGTTAAATTCAAATTACAGTGACTTAAGATTCCTTTTATTTTTTGTTTTTGTTTTTTTTTTTGTGACAGAAATTAAATTCCAATTAAAGTGCCTTTAAATTCCTGTTATTTTTTAATTTTATATTTATTTTTTAATTTTTTTTTTTTTAATATTTTCATTTTTTTATTTTGTTTTTTGCTTTGAATTTTTTTTGATAGTTTTTTTTTTAAATATATTTTTTTTTAATATTTTTTTATTTATATACGTCGCAAAATTTTGGCATTTTAGTTTAATATTTCACATTCAAATGTCTCAACCACTTTGCCAGCATTAACGCTGGGCGGAATTTTGTATAAGCTTCAACCTGCATAGAAATTAATGAAGATTTGTTTACGTCCTTTTTCGCTACAAATTTTAACCGACTTTTTAATATTATATTGCAAGTATTCGTATTTTTGGGACTACCCGGATATAATTCGCCCAAATTTAATATAATTTTATTTTTTTTTTGCACTGCACTTTTACTTACTTTCTAAACATAAATTCTGGCGTTGCGTTTTTAGCCACATAGAATTCGGAATATTTTTTATAAACAAAATTTGTTATTTCTTTCGTATTTATTATATCTAGTAGAATTTTTTAGCGAATTACCAACTTGAAATATACATATAATTTTTTTTTATTTCAAAAACAATTTTTAGTTTTTTTAGTTGCATTTAAACGATTTTGCAAAAATATGCATACCAAATACATGCCGTTATATATATATACATATATACAATATAATTGGCGCGTACACCCGCTTTGGGTGTTTGGTCGAGTAGTTCGAAAACAAAAATAAAAATTCGGCACTTATTTTTTTTATTTTTTAAAAGCTTAAATAACAATTTAATTGTTAAATAAACTGAAAGACAACGCAGCGCTAGCAACGGAGGCTTTCAGCTGGACTTATTAATTTTTTTTTTTGTTTTGTGTATGCTTAATTTTTTCTTTAATACATAAAACTACTTTAAAATGAAAGTATGCAAAGATTTTGTAGATTTATGCATACATTTAAACTCATGACACCACTTTGAAGTAAAATTTTGCATATTTTTTTGTGATCTATACTTTTGTGTTGCTGAATCGCGCGTTCTGTCAAATCAAATACAGATTTGTAAAATAAAAATCAGCTATATAAATCTAAAATCGACTTAAACCTGAGCTTGGTATGCAAATTAGCATTTAAAACAAAAAAAAAATTATGTACATTGACTTACAAAAAAATACTGAAATAATTAGATATGTGCATTTTCAACTCTTTCTTTCCTTCTAAATTTGTGGGCTAAGCATTTATGTTTAGTGATTTAACTTTTTCGAGGTTTTAACGCTGTTGTTGTAGCAGCATAAACATTCCCCATACATACAATTATAGGGAATGTTGCTGGAGTGACAGTCCTTGGCCGGATATAAATCCGGGTCGTTCCGGTAACGTAGAACCGACTGTCGTGGGAACGCTCTTTAGGTTTTCTTTTGAATGTTTTTACCATGAAACTGTGTCTCAGAATAAGAAGCTGCGTTTTGAAAAAAAAATTCCAACTTTCCCTCAAAATGTAACTTTCCCTCATTTTACTCTCTCACTTTCCCCTATTTTGCAAATTGCTCCTAAGCATAAACACCAAAACTTGATATATTATTATAAATTTCCTCAGATAAAGCTAATAGTCCCATATAAACAGGTTTATTTACATCTGTGAATACCCATAACTTTTGTTCATGGCGTTCATGGGGTTGCATTAAAAACTGAAGTCCTTGATTTTGTAATAAATGATGAAGATACGATTAGCCCATAAATGCTGCTTCAGAGTTCACCATTGGGTAACTAGAAGGAATTTGATGAGGTATCTTTGCAAAAATATTGATGAACTCATCAGTTCTCCAAATATTAATTTGACATTTGAGTTTGAACTTAATCGATAAAGTACGCAGATGGATGACACTTATCATTCCACTTCTTAGTATTCCATGGAGTAACCCTCATAAGTACATTATAGGGTTCACTTTATTTTGTATAGTAAGTGAAAATAATGCGGGATCTTCGGATGGAATTTGATATCCCCAAGTTGAATCTCCAAAAATGAATCCTTGTATGAGGCCTACATACATGATATGACTGTTCTGATTTTGTTAAAGTTGCCCAGTTGCCTTGCTTAATATTGATGATAGGATTTTTTACTGGCCAAGGAGGCATTCGAGGTTTCCAATCTTTTAGAATATGAGACACATTTTCTGGAATAAAAACTACCGCACAATGAATATGAAGATCATCGATTTCACGCAAACATTTTTCACATTTAATATTATATGTGCATGATAATAGCCTTGTTTCTTACCCACTGGATGACTCATAAATATGTTTATTAACTCAACAAGTAGACAATTTTGAAACATAAAATCATAATTTTTCCCCCAAGTTCGGAGAGAGTGTTCGTTGTTGCAATCTTACGTGTTAATGCGGTCGGATTCTGAGCGGGATAACCTCCACTGCTTTGTCTAGAGCAATTGAATCGATGTAGAGCGGATCCTGTTCCTTTAAACCCTGTAGTCGATTCTGACCAATCTTCCCCTGTTAAAGCTTGAATGTTATTTAATATCAACTTCGCTAAAGGAGTTCTCGGTGTTACAAACCATCCGATTACATTACGAAGTTTAGATCTCTTAATGACTGGAACTTTGGTTTCACGCTCCCAAAACTGCAATATACTAGTAGATTCAATTGTTGATGATCCCATGTATGGAGTACATGTTCCACTTTTTGACCAAATATCTTCTAATCCTACAGAAATCGAGATATCGGCACTCCTATGTACACTAATAGTAAAGTATCCCATTGCTGCAATTGCCCCTTTAAGGGGGTCTTCTGGTCTCGAGGCCCTGAAATGAAGGGTTTTTTTGGGGATTGATTGTGACAAATCCTGTGAATATTTAAAAAAATTTTTTTTTTTATTTTAAAGGTACATGTCTTGGCTTTTAAAAAATGGTTTTGACTTTGAAAAAAATTAACACCCGCGACCTTGAAATGGCGCTGAAGACGTCCACCTCCAAACGAAACAGGTCTCCATTTTGGTCACGGTTTTTCCACCTGGGTAATCAGAAAGCAAAAATTAGATATGCGTTGTCTTCAGAGTTGCCCTGGTTAAGTTTTCCCGTGACAGATTTTTTTTTTTTTTAATTTTTTTCAAAAGTTATGCAACAATTTGCAAAAAAAAATTTTTTTTTGCTCATTTTTTGAACTTTAAAAGGTTATAAAAATGGAATGAAAAAAAATTTCAAAAATCGTACACGGGGAAACTTAGCGGTAAGTTTTCCGAACCTTTTAAGACCAAAACCATTGAAATCGGAGTATAACTACTATGAAAAGTGTGACCAAAATGCTTAAGAAACACGATTTTCGGGGAAACGCGTTTAAAGATAAAGTTTATGATAAAACGGCCGGAGGAGGGTACACTTCGGTGCCCAGAAAAATGTGAAAAAATTTTCAAAAAATCCTTTCTGTGGCGTATTCTCGCATACACATACAACAAAATTATGCAAAAAAAAAAATCGATTTTTTTTTCGCTGGAGACCAGAAGACCCCCTTAATAGCTACGTCCTCGGTGTTCTCATAAACACATTTTATGTTGTAAAATCAGGAAATCCTCTCACCAAGTACCTGCTCAGTGGCATTCCTGATACTCCACCTAACGATGGATCTAAATAAAGAGATGCAATTAGGTATCCCAAAGATTGAAAGTCTGATTTTTTCCAATTGGACGTAAACTGATGCATTGCTGGATTATGAATCTCCACAAGTTTCCGTGCAAAATGGCCGAGGAAATTGTAATGGTACATTGAGTTTTCAGGAGATAAGGCATAATGGGCTACCGGTAAAGCATTACTAGAAACTGATGATAATACATTTCAGAGTGTAGGTCGTTGGTAACACAAGTTACACGCAACCATCTCTTTGTTTCCAGATTTCTGATATTACCTCTAAATACACATGTCTTCCCATAATTCAGGAAATCAGCACTTTGTACAGTTTCATCTTGATCAATGATTAATCCCAATTTCGATGTACCCAAAACGATACGCTGAAAAAGCAAGTGGTTACTATGGATTATACCATTAACCCTAACCATAATTTAATATTTCTTTGTAAAAAAAAAACATACACATGTTATTAGACCTCTAGGTAATGGGAAAAATAATTAAAAAATCTTTGATTTATATTATAGAAGTATTTTTTTTTTTTATTAAAAATGGTTTGATGTAAACTTCCATCATTATGCAGATACCCACTGATAGAATTCCTTGCTTGGCTAAATAATGAACCAGGGGCAATGATTTGTAAAAATTGTCAAAGTAAATTATGTGATTTTGATATCTTGGCACGCCTCTTAGCAAACGAATGACTACATTCCCTGTGGCTCCTATATCAGGCTCTCCTTCTGGTCTTCCTGTATTTTCCTGTCCTGAATACAATTCAAATGTATGAACATATCCTGATAAATCACACAGTACATACAATTTAAACCCCCATTTGTGGGGTTTATTAGGCAGATATTGTTTCAAAAAATGAGCCACTTTTGTGGCACACATCTGCTCATCGACTGATAATCTTTGCCCCATTGGTACAGTAGAAAATTTTGCTCTGAGGTGCTCAATAACTGGACGTATTTTAAATAACCTGTCATGATTGGGATGGCCAACAGGTTTGTGATCATCATTATTTTGAAAGTGCAATGAGAGCTTCATTCTTTCAAATTTGTTGACTGGCATAGTGGATAAAACTGGACCATAACCAAAGGCAGGAGACCAATATGATTTGGTATTTGGAAATCTTTGCACAGACATGAATAATAATATCCCAAAAAACGTCTTGATATCTAACGCAGTATAAGTTATTTTGCTGTTGGTATCGTTTTGCATGATATATAAATTAGTTTGATCAACAATTTTCTGAATAAAATCATCATCCAAAAAATATTTGAAACATTGGTGTGGAGTTTCAAGCTGGGATATTTCTATAGGAAAGGCTGACCTGCCTAAGAATGTAATTTTATCCTCATCAAATTCCATGTTTCTCTTTTTCCAAATCAGTTTTCTTTTGTCCAATAATGTGCTGAAAATAGCACCACCACAAGGAACTCTGCTTTGGCTTTCTTGTTCTTCCACCATTTCTTCAACAAGAGGAGGGTCATTTTCATTAACATCCTGCCAGTCTTCATCATCATTTACATCATCTAATATACTTAGAGGTTCGTCTCTTATATAGTGAGGATCTGGTAAGTTATCATCGTCAGAATCTTCAGCCTCCATTCCGTCTTCCGACAGCCAACCATCCTCCAGCTGTGTTAGATATTCTTCTATGGCTTTATCTGTCAAAATATTCTGAAAGAACAAAAAAATTGGTAAACAAACTGGAATTATGTGAACCAAAATTTCTCCATACTTCACAGATGACAATACTGCATAATGATGTAAATTTACACCATACCTATTTGACGTTATTTTAGTAATATTTTACATGTTTTCTTCACAAATAATAGCAGTTTCCGAATTACTTACCATATTTCTATGCATAGTAAATATTTTGTACGACTTCTTTGGACAAAACCATAAAAAAACTTGATAATTATATGTACCGTTAGAACAAAACACATAACATAACCTTGACCAAATTTTGATTGTCATGTGACAGTTGACGTTTGCTTTTTTTTTTATTAGATGCGTTCCGTTTCATTCTTAAATGTTTTTAAAAGTTGCCAGAGGCAAAAAACCATGACCAGAGGCCTGTTTTGGGTGCATTTTTTCCTTTCTTTGGTTTGATAGAAATATCCATCACGATGCAACGAAGGGTTAAATCCGTTAATGTTCTGTGCTGTCTCATTTTGTATTGCGAACAAATGACTTGATTGTCTCCTTGTGCAAATACTTTGACTCGTGTATTAACGGAATAAGATTCCCGTTGTATAACTAAGAAATTGTTCACACTCCAACCTTTCTGGCGTAACCCCTCCAATCCTCCTTTTTGTCCTTGCCAACAAACTCTTAAATTCGTTGTGTTTATTAAATTTTCAGATGCGTCTATTGCCATCAGGTCGCCACGATTATTGTAGTAGATCCAAGATTGTTCAAAGATTTCATGTGCCCGGCAATTAAATTAAAATTCCCCCAATATTGAGAAAACAGGATTGGTAGATTCTTTTTTCTGATGATTATTCCATTTGGTGTAATCAATATGATTAGCAATTGTAATTTGGCTGTAATCCTTACCGCCTTGACCCGCTGAACTTTCAATCATAGCCATAGTCAATCCTTTAAATAACGGGACAAAATGTGTCTTAATGAGATATTCCGTCATCACAAAATAGTCTCTAATTTCCCAAGACATTAAGGCGAAGAATCGACCTACTGTCTTCAACTCTCCTTCTGTAGCCTTGAGTCCAATAATTAATTGGTCTTCGAAAATTCCAAAATCATTGACTTGTTTTAAAAACTTAGGCCAATCCGTCGCTGATTCACGTAATAGGAAAGATAAGAATATGAGGATGATGAGGGCGTTTTAAAAATTCTCGCAATTTAGAGCGAATAATTGAATGAGTTTTATCAGAATAAATTTCAGATGGATCAATTACATCTGGAATATCGAAACATTGAATTAATAGTAATTTATGCCATTAATTACCAAAATTCTTTATCGTTGCATTATCGGGCCATGATTTATTTTAAATGAAATCTTTTAAGGGGGGATTCTACTGTAAAAATCAAATTTTCATGGATTTTGTTTTCATACTTGTATTAATTTAATTAGTAAAAAAAAGTTTAGGGTTACATAAACACAGGTCTTGAGTGTACAAAAAAATTTTTTAAATTTATTTTCATTTCAAAATGGCAGCTGTACAGCCGCTCCCCCGAAACGCCTTTTGAAATCTGCCCACACTGTCGCGCATTAAAAAAAAATCTGAAATGAAAAAAACCAAATTTTTTTTATTATATATCATTATTTTTAGTTGTTAAGCCTATTACTTGCAAAAAAAAAATTTTTTTGTAAAATTTTTGAAGTTTTTTAAAAAATCGACATTTTTTTGTTGTCATTTTGTTATTAAAAAAGGGGTTATAAATAATAAATTTTTTCCCACCATAGCTTTAAAAACTAGTAAATATTGTTAAAAATATACTATCAAAGTTTGAGCTTGATATGTTAATTTTTCACGGAGCTGTGATGTGGGCAATTTTGAAAACGTGGTTTCGAGAAAAACACGCTTAAACAATTTTTCATACTTACAGCTTAATCAGCTATTCCTGCCCCATATAACATTTCGTCTGCTCTTAATATTTCATTATCCTCTTCAAGAAGAGCCTCTGTACGAGCTTTTCGGGCTTCGTGGGTGGATTCAGAGCGACGTTTAACCTTTTTCTTCTCACGACGATTGTGGACGAAAATCGCATATTCATAGCTGTGCTCGCCAATTTCGATTTTTAATTCTTGCATAATCCACAATATTGCTCCCCTCTCTTAATGCTTTATTCTTTTATCCGAAATAATATCCAATGAGCATTTTCAAGGTCAAAAGAATCTATAGATATTCTGACATGGGTAACCAAGTAGAAGGTTGGAGTAGGGAACGTCTTATCTCTTGATCAAGCGCATATGACCGTAAACCGCTCGAGCGCTCAGTTTATACCTGCTTTGCTAAAACTTTTAGAACTTGAAAACTATTCAAGATTTCTTTTTAAGATTTTCATGGAACATTCTGGAGTTGTTTCTGAGTATGTTTCAACAAAAAGTAAAAAATCGATTTTTTTAAGTTTTACAGTAGAGGCCCCTCTTAAAGAATGCGTCCACCACAGGTTTTTTAAGTAGGGACATCTTATATGCTTCATTGATAATATCGAGGAACCCTTTACTATATTAGATTTGTAGTGTTTCCGCAAATTAAATAATCCGAACCAACGAGGGAAGTTTTTAAGTGATGCATCTTCTGTGTTTAACATATTCTCTCCGAATAATTCCTTCATTCTTTGAAATTTATTAAGATTCCATCGCTTCCCGGTGCTATTACCTTTACTCCACAATATGAAATCTTCTATTACATCCGATATTAAGGGAGAATTCAATGAATAATCAACATTACTTAAATGGGTCATAGACTCTTCAAGAGGAGTCGATTGCCATTCCTCCAATAGATACGGATCATCTTGCTCAGTAACAGTCATAAGAAGATCATTATAATCACATGAAAGATCATTAATCATATCCATAACTTTTCCCACTTTAGTTGAATAACACTCAGCTGTGATCGTTCCCACGACAGTCGGTTCTACATTACCGAAACCACTCGGATTTATATCCGG
Organism: Anastrepha obliqua; assembly: GCF_027943255.1. Lineage (NCBI taxonomy): Eukaryota > Metazoa > Arthropoda > Insecta > Diptera > Tephritidae > Anastrepha > Anastrepha obliqua. The sequence goes on along the minus strand of NC_072896.1, from coordinate 89,154,368 downwards.
CCAAAGACTGTTACTTCAGCAGCATTCCTCGTATATGCACGAGGAATGTTTATGCCGCTACAACAACAACAAAAACAAAAACCAAAACTTTATAGTTTGTAACAATTTGCTTCAAGAACAGACCTATTGAAGAAGAAGCTCGGTTAAAATCTATACATATAAATTTTTTGTTTGCCCGTGAATTGGTCTCATGCGTTGCGATGCCTACTCTTTTCCTTAGCAATTTCACGACCTTTATTCGTTTATTAGTTCAGTTCATGCTTTTGTCATACTCATCTCCAAATTTAAGGGGGGGGTAAGGGATAAACGCTAAAAAAAACACTTTTTTCATGAATTTATTGTAGCGAAACGGTTCAAGTCAGTTTATTAAAAGTTGTTGCATATTATATTATAAAGTAACATTTCAAGAATATTTGGTAAAATTTTCATGTAAAAATATTGCAAAATGAGCGAATGAGAGCACATTTACGTAGACGTCTTTTCAAAAATACATTTTGCAGTAGTCAGCATATCTCAGCGTAGAATCATCTGAAATCAAAAAAATCGAATAATTTAGTTAAAGTATGAGTTAAACTCCCCCCCAACATTTATTTTGACGATTTATTTTTATTTTCAGCCATTTGGTAGTCGTTTGAAGTAAAAAGTGATTTTTGACGAAAAAATTCCGCCATTTTGTAGGTGTAAAACCACCTTAATATAAAAAAAAAATGGCGAAAAAAAAACGTTGGGAGGAGGTTTTTTATATGTAAAATATGTGTGCAAAATTTCAAAAGGATCGGTTGAGTAGTTTTCAAATGCCAATGACTACGCACTTTAAAAAAAAAGGTTCGAGAAAACCGCGTTTAAAGTTTGTAACGGACTACGCGCGCAACTGCTGCGTCTCGGCAGATGTTTGAGGCGGCTCGGCTTTATGCTCTATAACTTAAAAAGTTTTGCTCGGATTGACTTAAAATTTTAACACGGTATTTTTGAAATGTTTTACTACAATAACATGCAAAAAAAAAATCGATTTTTATCCCTTACCCCCCCCCCCCCCCCCCCCTTTAAGCAATTTCAAATCATTTTAGTATTTAACAAATGTTTTTTTACGACCAGTGTATAGATCACCGTAGATCATACCGTTTTATTTTCTCTCCTTTGCTGATATGTCAAAAAGCGTTGACTGCAGAATTATAGTTGCAATGCATTTTCGTAGAGCGAAAGCAGGCTATTTAAAATTATAGAAAAAATAATAATAAATATTCGGATGTGGCTTAAAATGTATTTCTAAGATATTTTTATTTTTTATTATATATTATGCTTTCTCTAAGCGATCGCTTGTGTTTATTTTTCCTTTTCTTTTACAACTGTACATACTACATACCTACATATATATAACTAAATACATTTTTTATCGGCTTACGGTTTATGGCATTTACTTTAACTATATACACATGCGCATGCTTTCAATGCAAATTACAATACTGTTCCGATTTTGTGCTGATGTATATCAAAAAAAAAAAAACAAATTCACTTGCAGTGGTAAAAATTAATACCTTCGAAGATTAGTTGGAATCCAAATTATTTTAAATCAAAAACAAAAAAAGTAAGAGCAAATATATACGAAAAAAGCAGTAGTGTATACAAAATCTCGCAAAAAAAAACAAAAACAAAAAAAAAACAATAACACCAAGCACAAATCGTTTTCTTACACTTTTTGCAATTAATAAATACTTATGTAAATATATACAATTTGATTAGAGTTAGTGGTCCCACATATTTATTGTTAAAAATAAGCGTAACGTGTATTTTATTCAATATACAGATGCAAGCGCGTGCATATGTACGTATGTATGTACATATGTATGCACATATATATAAATTTATTAGTAAAGCCTAGCCTGCTTTTACTATTTTACCATCTGTTTACTAATTAAAGCATTATTTAAGCGTAAAAGATAAATAAAAAAACAACAAATATGTAAGATGCGCAAGATTATCCGCTTAGTTATATAACTTTTTAATAGTAAATAAAAAACAACAACTGTTATCAATCAAGATCGGTATGTATTAACACAGACGTGTGGGTACGTACACTTACACACATACACATACATATATCTGAATAATATTGTAAAATTATACATATGACTTACATAAGTAAATATGTATGTTGGCATATAAACAATAATTTAATTTTAGCATTGCTTTGTTTTCTATTTATATATAATACATGCAATTATTATTAAATGCTAATTTTTATAATTAAGTAATCTTAAGAATTTAAATAATATACATTAGTATTTTAATTTTGACAAAAAAAAAAAAAAATTTAATGAAGCAAAATCAAATGAAATGAAGTGATTGTTTAAAAGTTTTTAACGTGAAATCGAAAGGAGGTGAAAATTTCCAACAAAATCATGATCATTAACACTGCGGCGACGACTGAAAAAATGGAAAATTTTTTTGCAAAGAATTCAAACATTAGTGACAGATTAGGAAAATGAACGACTTAAAATTTTCAGAAAAAATGTTGTATATGATTTAAAAATTGCTAGTTAATTGTAGCAGCTAGAAAAAATGTCACATTTTGCGGACTAACTCAATTTAGAACGAGATGTGAAGAGTACGTACAAAAAAGATGAAAAATATTACGTAATAGGCATAAAATTATGTTACTGGGGTGGCAGCCCTTGGTCGGGAAAACCCCGAGTCATTCCGGTAACGTAGAACCGCCTGCCATGGGAATGATTATATTATAAATTTTTTGCCCCTCGCTGCATATATTTGAGCAAATTTTTACCCCTTAAAGAGTCAAATTTAAAAAATATAAAATACAATTACTTTTAAATTTCGAAAATCGAAAATTTTTTTCTTCACTCATCTTATAGTAAATCATTTCAAGAATGTTGTGTCAAAATTTTAAGTGGATCGGAGCAGAACTCTCAAAGTTATAGCCTTTGTAGGCACTCTACCTCGAATGCGGAGCATAAATAATTTTTCAGAGTCATTTTTTCAAATGCGTTTTTCCCGAAACGACTTCTTAAAAGTCGGTGCCAATCACAACTCCGAAACTATTCAACCGATTCTTTTCGAATTTGCCACACGTTTTCTAAATTAAAAATACCTCCCCCCCACTGTTTTTTTTTTTTATTTTTTTTTTTTTAAGGTTGTTTTTCACTTACAAATATGACGAAATTTTTCGCCAAAAATGCTCGTTTTACGTTTTTTTGCCACCAAAACTACAAAAATGAAAAAAAAAAAAAATTATTCATGTGGGGGGGAGCATTACGTCATACTTTAACTGAAAAATTCGACTTTTTTGGTTTCAGATGATTCTACGACGTATGCCGATTGGCACCGCCGAGCACCTCTCGAAAAACATATCTCCAAAAAAACTCTGTCTGGGCTTATTTGTCAATATTTTATTATTAATATTTTTTAAAAACTTACTGAAAAGATGTACAATAACATGCAACTGATTTTATTAAAGTATCTTAAGCCATATTTCTGTAAAAAATTCAAAAAAAAAATGTTTTTTTTTTTTAGCGCTAAACCCTACCACCCCCTTAAAGTTTGTAACGGACTACGCGCGCAACTGCTGCGTCTCGGCAGATGTTTGAGGCGGCTCGGCTTTATGCTCTATAACTTAAAAAGTTTTGCTCGGATTGACTTAAAATTTTAACACGGTATTTTTGAAATGTTTTACTACAATAACATGCAAAAAAAAAAATCGATTTTTATCCCTTACCCCCCCCTTAAGAATTTATGATGATGTTCGATTAGCATAGAAGCGAATGTCGTGCGAATGCCAAAATATGGCACTCGTATAAAAATGGCTGAATCGCTCGTTGAATTCAACTCGGCTAATGACACTGCATTAAAATGGCCTTTTATTAAATATTTTTGAACGGTACAAGCAGTATTGAAAAAAATTTCGCTTTGAGTAAGATTTGAATTATTGAAAAATTTTAATTTGATAAAGCAAAACAACATTACGGCATAAAGGAAAGCAATACGGTGCACTTGAAATTTATAAATGGTGAAGAGCGCAGCTTATGCTTAGAAAAAATGTTCGCTTTTGTTGTTAGCTCTGTGAACGCTGACTCTCATTGACCCTTGGTAGCTATACTAACCTGGCCGCATTTAATTGAATACATTTTTTTTTTAATCGAAATATGTATGTCCGAAATAGCAGTAATATTTGTGTTCACTAAAGTTCAGCAAATTCTTAATGATTTCAAAGCATTTTGGTTATCTACATTTTTACATCATTTTAATGCGCTTTGAACTCGATTAGGTATCGAAACCGATTTTCTTGTAGTCAAATGTGCAACAATTATTATTTTTGCATGAGGCATACAACAAAAGGATTTGCTAAATGCTGTCGGAGTGATCGTCCTTAGTCGTGTAAATCTAGCATCTTTGCCTTAACCGTACATAGTTGCGGTTTTTTCCTTGAACGTGCACCTGAGTGTCGAGAAGAAACGTGAGTTACGGTGTAATAGCCGCTTTTATTAGATTTTTCGAAGTTTTTTATACGAAAGTTACACATTTACGAAAATCAATGCATTTATACGTAGTTTTTTTTTTTTTTTTGTAAGCTTTAGTTTGCTCCGATTCCTTCAAACCGGCTTTCTAAATTAAGTAAAGTTCGTAAAAAAATCGTAGCAACCAATAAAAAAAATTCGACGTATTCTATGCCGCCATTCCTGACGATCGCCGCAGTGCAGAGTGAGCTCTGACGTTTTAGCAATGGTTTGTAATTTCAAAACAGCAATAAGTGAAAGTAGAATTAAAAAAACAACACAAAAAGAGAAACAAAATATGTAATAATTAGTAATTCACTTAAATAAAATGAAGAAATGTACTAAAAACCAAAAACCATATATATTTTTTTCAATTTAAAAACACTGAAACTTAATTACAAACACTTTTTTCTTTTTAGAAAAAAATTTTTTTTTTTGTTAACTGCAATGTTTACATCCAAAGCGTCAAACAAAGCTAGAATGCAAATATGTGGTTATACACTGTGTATTTGCATTGTTTTCATGCAACGTAGCATTAGTCAGCAAATTCTCGTTTGTTTCATAGTGCTAAGTAATTAGTTATACACATATACACACACGCACATGAGTTAGTTTAATTTGATCTTCTGAAAATACGTACAGATGTATGTAACTAATATTTGTTTTGTTGCTTTTTTATGTATAACGTAAACACATATTTATTATATATTTATGCATGTAATTCCCCCGTGTCGTCACTTAATTTATGCAGATATGTTCAAAGTAAATATGTATGTACATGTAACTAGAAATCCGTAAATAAGTCCTTTCCCACCCTACAGTTGTAAACCATTAGAGCATTGCTGTATAATCTGAAATCCGGCAGCATTATTGTTATACACTTTGATAAATTTATATTTAGATAGATTTGCATCTCAGAAGTTTGTTTTGGAATTTTGCTTTTTTCTCTCGTATATAAATTTTTTTAATGCTATCAAAAACTATGTGTATTAAATTTTTGTAATAAATTGGTTTACAACCTATTTTTGTGTAAGCATAAGTAAAATTGTCTTGTTTTATTTGGTCACCAGTGTGAAGTATTGCATGCGATGAGATTTGTGTGTATGTATGTATTTATGTGTTGGTTTTATTATTTGCAAACAAATGTGTTAATATTTGAAAATACGTTATAAGACGCACCATGCGAAAAGGCATATTGAAAACCTTTAGAGTGACTTCTAACCGTCAGCCGTACATGAGTTGTTCGCTGACTTTGTGGTACTAAAAATACTGTGAACCTTTCGGCACTTACTATAACTCAGCAATCATAACAGTTTTTGTCAGCAAGCGGCCAGATGGATTCCGCGACTATCATAAATCCATTGCGTGGATACGACCTACAGTGGCTCAATAAAGAACTCGGACAACCCTTAGTTAAAACTTTGTATAAAAAACACTGCTAAAATAAAGGCAATTTGAACAATATTTTTCGATTTCTAAATGCTTTATTTATCTAATTTAAGAAATAACAAAAACGTAAGATAAGTCGTGTGCACTTCTTTTACAATAACAAAAAACTTTCAAAATGAGGAGCGTGAATCCAAAAAAGAACTCGGACATCTGGCATCACTTCGTAATTTCTGACAGTTTAAATGGGCGAATCCCATTTTTTAAATTATATACAGTTAATTGAGGAACGATCGACAGTTTTGGAAGTAAATTGTGTCAAGTACGCATTTTCTTTTTTCTTTTTTGTAAAATGAGTCGACAACGTGGCCAAACTTCGGTAGAAGTGCGAAAAATAATTATTGAGCAACATAAAAATGGAAAAACCATGCGTGAAATTGGTAAACTTGTAAATCGACCGCGATCAACTGTATATAACACCATAAAACGCTTTAAAGAAACAAAATCTGTAGAAAACAAAGTGAAAACAGGACGGCCAAAGCTTTTTACGGCGCTGACGAGCGGTGGATAGTAAACCAAGCCAGAGCAAATCCTCATTTAAGTGCTCCAAAACTTACAACACAAGTTAAAGAACATCTTGAAATTGACTGCAATCCAGATACTTTGCGATTAGTTCTAAGAAAAAACAACTTCAATGGCAGAGTCGCAAGAAAAAAAAATACCAGTCTAACGGTTAGACGCGATAGAAGTGAAACCTTCCGTAAAACAAACTGAGAGAGAATGAGACGAAAGCAGCATTAGGAGCGGGATAATTATAGGTTCATTATAATATTGCTATAAAGTTCATATTTTATTTTCTTCATTTTATTATTATTCATCCTCAATGTTTTCAATTTCAACAAATGATACGAGTGGCTTATGATAGCTAAAATATGATACAAATGCTTTGGTTTCGATGTTGTCAACATATCTTTGAAATACCGCGTCAATGGTTGTTTTTGATCGTGTTGTCGATTCAGTGCGATTGTTACACATTTTTAAATTGAATGTTGTATTGAGAACGTCAATTAAAGGAACCGCTGTGTCCAATGCAAAATTTACGTTAAAATCGCCACTTAAAATCATTGGAACTTTATTGTAATCTTTTCTAAGTATCCGCGATACTTCTGGTGTATACTTTATTAAATTTTCGTGAATGAGTTCCGTGATGCTATTTATTGATTTTTTTTTCTGTCGATATTCACGACACTTTTCTGCATTATTTTTCGGCATAATTGCGGTAAATATTTAAAAATGAAAATATTTACGAATATAAAAATACACACGCGGTTGCTATTATGAGCGTCCCCAGCAAAACCTGCGTGACCGAAACTCTAACACAATTACATTTTTTTGAATGTTACAAACACATACATATGCACGCAGGTTTTGCTGGGGCGTGACCGAAACTCTAACACAATTACACATATGCACTCGTATTTGTTTGAAAATCGACTTTCTTTTTGGTTCTCCGTCACCTTTGGAAAATGTGTAAACAGTAAGCAAACTTTATTCATATATTTTTCCTCATTTTTGCATCAGTAAAATTAAACGAACGCCGTAGCCGAATGGGTTGGTGCGTGACTACTATTCAGAATTCACAGAGAGAACGTCAGTTCGAATCTCGGTGAAAACACCAAAATTAAGGAAAACTATTTTTCTAATAGCGCTCACCCCTCAGCAGGCAATGGCAAAACACCGAGTGTATTTCTGCCATGAAAAAAAGCTCCTCATAAACATATCATAAAATAAAATAAAATAAAATAATAAAAAAAAAATTTTTTTTCTTGTGATTCGAACCAAGGATTTTGGATCGGAAGCTCACATTGCTAGCCGCTCGGCCATCGCGCCATGCTGTCGGCGCTGGCCTAAAAGTTATTGAGTTCGTCGCTACGTGTATCTGTAATATTCGTAGCCATGAGTGTCGCTTTTTTCGTTTCACTTTTTCTCAAATCACTCCCAACGATTCTAAAGAAGTTTTCACTTCAAAAAGTTTTTTCTAATATCGGTCGCCCTTTGCGGTGCGGAGTTGGCTTAAAATTCTAGGTCCCTCCATTTGTGGCACAACAACAAAACGCACGCCAAAAATAAGAGGAGGAGCTTGGCTAAGCACCTAACAGAAGTTTAAGCGCCAATTATTTATTCTTTTTTACCGGTGTGGATGAATCTGCCAGATTTTAGTGCGATTATTTGAGTTTGCAGAGCTCAAGGACCTGAGTCTACAGACAAAATTTTATTTATTTTTTAAGCTAATGAAAATGAATTTTTTTAGGTTAATAGGCATTAAAAAAAGGAAGTACAATTAAACTATCCAAATATTCCTATAGGCGATCTTTTGAAAATGAAAAATCTATCTCAACAAATTTAAAGATTTTATTAAACTCATTTAAGGTTCTAGTAATAGGAGCAATTCGAGCATAAAGAGATTTTCAGAGAGCAACATAGATTAACTCCGAACTACGAAGAGCTCTGGCCGGAATATTAAAGAAAATGTTCTCAAGAAGCACCGGACAATCAACCCGCGGTGCTGTTGATCCAATCAAAAATGAAAGACAAGGGTAAAATTATTCGCCTTTTCTGCAATGATTTCAAATGAATCAATAAGCATCGCGATCCATAAGTAGGTATAGGGTACGTAGATAGGTAAATAGGTTTTAAAGCTTCAAATTTCTGTTACACGAATCACTGTTTGATAAATTGTAGAATAGCTTACCAACGGCATAGTTTTATAAAGTACCACCCAAATATGTATACCAGACCAAGTCCTTCTATTTTTAAGCTTTGGTTAATTTGTGTAAAATATCTTTTACGATTTTCTTTTTCAGAAAGCATTTACTTAATTTTAACTAGCAATCATTACCAACTACAAATTTTTAATAAACAAACAAATGTATAGTTTATTATAATTCTTTAACGGGAGCGTGTCTCTGTTTTACAAAATTCTGGATGACAAAATTCTGTAAATTGCAAAAAAATTCTGCTTTTTTAAAATTCTGCTTTCTAAAATTCTGCTTTTTAAAATTCTGCTTTCTAAAATTCTGCTTTCTAAAATTCTGCTTTTTCAAAATTCTGCATGTTTAATGCGAAAAATTCTGCTTTATTCAAGTTTTGTGATTTTCGTCATACAAGAAGTAACAAAATAAACATAAATATACATATAGGTATGTTTAAGCGATAACAATATTTTAGTTTAGCCAATTACAATATTTTTTGCAATTCTTTTTAAATATGTAGTGTGACTTAATTCATTTCTTTTTTTAATAATTCTTCGCAGCTGTTCGTTTTTTTTTAGAAGAGTTCTACGCAAAAATACTGTGGATTGCGTAGTCGGAGTTGGACTGATGAGGGTTATTTTTTTGAAGCACGGCCGAAGGCCGCCCACGCGAAAAGAAGTTCTACGCAAAAATACTGTGGATTCTATCGAAACTGAAGAAAAAATTATTATTATTATTTTTTATTTAATATCTCGAATAATAATAAAAAATAATAATAATAATAAATTAAATAATTACATTACCTCTTTAACATTGTTAACATTGTATTTTAATACAGAATTTTGTAATACAGAATTGTGAAAGCAGAACTTTAAAAAAAGCAGAATTTTAAAAAGCAGAATTTTGTTTTTAGAATTTTGTACAGACAGAATTTCGACACCAACCCTTCTTGAACTTAGTAAAATGAGCATACATATTTTTATAATATCAAAAAATGTAACAAAAACGATTCGACGTTCATATGCAAGGAGAAAATTCGCTATTCACAACTAACGCTTCGGGGAATAACAATTTAATACTATTACACGCAACCTCTGTTGAGCAACAATCAACCGCGTTACCGTTCCCGCAGAAAGGGGAATACCCGCTGCAATTCCGCTTTCGATTTGCAAGCCTCCACTTGTGGCAACGCTTCCGCCACATTTAACAAATAAATCTGCAGCTGCTGACGGCGCTCCTCGACAAACGCCATGTTCATATTGCCGAAATGTTTTTTTGGCGGAAAGTCAACCGACGACACGGAAGGATGTGTATGTAGCAGTGATTTGTGTAATTTGTGGAAGTCGCGATAGCGTCGCAATAGTGACCAATGTTCTAAGTTTTGCCGCATTGTAATGTGTATCTCATAGGCGTAGTACGATGTGCCGTGTTTGGTCTTCTTCAGCTCTGCCGTTGGAATGGTGATAAGAAAGTTCGTAGCCAATGAGGCTGAGGGGTCAATGGCAAGTCCATTGAAGTTTTGTGTTAAACGACGCACAAGTTGACGATTCTCGCGTGTCAGCTGTGCAACACGTGTCTCTAATAGCGTGCAGCGCTCTTCCATTTCACGCAATTTTTCCTCCATAGCAGCATGATTAACTGTGCAATTAGCAGAAGACGATTTGCTATATTGTGATGAGGTGTCGCTCTTATCTTCATACTCGCCCATTGTGCTTGATACTTTGCCACTATTGACGACGTTATCCAATGAGGTAGTGCTTGCGGCTGAAGAAGTTTGCTGTTCGAGTTGCGTTTCGGCAAGTGTATAAATGTCAGGTAAAGGCTCTTTTAGAAATGCCAATTCGGGTTCTATCGGATCCGGTGGCGTTTCGTCAACGTCTTCCTGTACTGGAAACTCTATCATTGCCTCAAATGTGTCCACAGCTGTTTTCTGTGCTCCCACTTCAGTTACCTCTTTTATTGCCTTCAACAAATCTTCTGTCGAATTGGAAGTTGCAATTGGACGCTCCACAGGATTGGATTTGCGTTTATTTCGTCCGCCAGCAACTGGTGTAGGTGTTGGCGCATAAATAAGTGGTTCTTCTTTATTAGGTAACAATGGCGTAATGCGTGTTGGTGCATTCAATTCGGTAGAGTTTACGGTAAGCGCGAAAAGCACATCATGTAATGAGCCTACAATTCGTGGCAATTCTTTACTGGCAGTAACATCCAACAGCAGCGACCACTGCGTGTAATAGCGACGCAAATCATCTTCTGCATCCAGCCATGTTAGCAAATATCGCTGCAACGAATTCTCATTCAGTGTAGCTCGTATGAATGCCTTGCCAAGTCCGCATTTTGTCCAGACATGTTTGAGTTGTACGTAGCGTTCGCGTTCATGTGGCGTTAAATGTGTTTGGCAAAAGTCCCAAAATGTGACATCACCATTGTTTTCATTTTGACTCGAACTGCTGCCTGTTAAAAAAAAAAATAATCAACAAGGTAAGTTTATTTGCGTAAATATTTTTCGTTACCAGTCACAATCTCGTGCATGTTTTGGAACAAACTAGCCGCTGTTACCGTAACTACCGAATGATGCTGCTTCAATCCATAGGAGAACGTATCTTCCAACGCCTCACATAACTCCGCAACATTGTCATCCTTTTCCGTAGCCAATTCTTTGCGTCCACTAAAATGTAATATACATTTTTCTGCACTCTGTTGTAGACGTTTAAAAATATCTTCTCTGCGTTGCCAAAAAGTGCTTCCTCCAAATGTTGATCCAGCTACACTCAACTTAGGTGGCGTCACAGAAGAACGCTCTGATTGACTCATCAAACTGTCTGGCATGCTCAGCCTCAAGCTGAAAGTCTTATAATATTAGTCGGAACTTTAATAATCTAAGCAGCTACGCCTATTTTTTCATTCAAATTGCGATTTTATAATCAACAATCAATTATCTGAACTCTCACCTAGGCGCCGTCTGTACGCTATTATTCAGTTAAGTACCCGCCAAAATCTATAGCGTAGCTAAACAATTGTAAATATTTTCGCTTCGTAAGAGGTAGAATGTAAAGAAAATGTTTTTGGTGGTGCAAAAAAATATGTTTTTATTTCGCGAGATTACCTTTACTTTGTACTTATTTTTACCAAAATAATTGATGTCACGCAACAGCTGATTGGAGAAGAGAGAGAAAACGAAAGTTATTGCAGGGTGATCAAGCTGAAACAATTTCCTAAAAGGTGAATAGCGAAGAAAATATGTTTGTTCGACTAATTTTTCAGTAGATATTATCGGCTAATAACTTCCAAGTTTCTCAGTCAGCTAAGGCTTAGGAGATATACTAGAAGAATTCCAAGAAAGCACATGGGAAAGGTGAGTTTAATATTTGTTTTGCTAAAATTATTATATTAAAAAAAATGCATTAAGGCGAATCTATTTAATTTGGTATTGGTAAATCAGCTGATTTGTTTTTTTTTTTCACCCAGTCCAAGTGGCTTTCACCCCAGAATGAAACAAGACGGATTCATTTTGTGTTTTCTACGGAATTTAACAAAGCGCGCCAATTGTTTCTTTCTCGTGCTAACCGGCGCCAGTTGGACAAACCAAGTGAAGCCAAGTCCTTCTCCACCTGATATTTCCAACGCAAAAGTGGCCTTCCTCTTCCTTTGCTATCACCAGCTGGTACAGCCGGTGCGTTTGTATCCATTCGGACGACATGACCCAGTTTTCTAATTTGCCAATACTTTTCTTTGACAATCAAACGTACAAAATATTGTTGCTCTAGTGCTAGCACCTTTAATGTATGCGCCTTGAAATTTACTATTCAGTTAATAATAATTAATAAGTGATTTGTCTATCAAAGTTTTCCCCCTATCTTCACGAAAAGTGCCCTTATGCACACAAGTCTTTTGAAAAAATCAAAATTAATAAATTGAAAATGGAGACAATCAAAATACAAAAAATTCTAATACTGATAAATGGGCATATAATCCATAATATTTGATATTTTTATAAATTTTTTATATTTTTGTCAGTATTTACCAAGTTTTCGTAGCAAAAATAGTTAAAATATATTCGCTTGTGAAGCAGCATTGCATAGAAAATTAAATTTTGAACGGTGAAAGAAATCAATTTGCATATTATTGAAGCTGGGGTTAAGACGCATCGTTTGGTACCACCTCGATATTTTTTTTGATGCCCCACAAAGTAAATAATTACCAAAACGTGCACCTTCAAGAAAATCAAATGTGCGAACAGTATTTTGTTAGGAGTAATTGGTCCGCTATTAAACAATGAAATTTTATTTACCTTTTTTATTATATTTTATAATTTTTTTTCCAGCACACAAATCCTTAAATTTTTTTTACAGTGCAACGATTTTCCTTCTTTCTTTCCATCTGCGGGATAAATAATAACAAAGCTACAATAATAAAAATATAAACGTCAGCGAAAAGCAAGTGAAAAACAAATCAGGCGAGAATAACAAATATGTGAAAGTCGCAAAAAAACAACAAGCCAACAATTGCAATAACAACACGCTTTAGATACGACCAAAATTTAGTATTTCTTGCAAGCAATTTTCACTGACGGTTCATTCAATAATAGAAATTCGAAGTGATAAGTTCTACAAGGACAAAATAAACCAATAAACAATTATAACAACTATTACAAGCATAAACATTCAGCAGAAGTAGTACAGAAGCAATACTAAATGAAAATGGCAGCACAAATAAAGTGAATAAACAAAACTTAATTGAAAGTTCCAGCACAAACCACGAGAACATACGCGAAAAAGGGCGTGCAGACGTTTTTCTTTTTGTGAAGTAAATTATAGACAATTGCATAAATAATAAGTAATTGATGTGTAACTATGAATGGTCAATGAATAAAATCATTTGAGTGCAGATATTTTAAGATAATCGCATCACCAAAACTAGAAGAAAAAAATAAAGAAACGAACCGAGGAACTAAATAAACGGTCGCTGACGTGTTCGTCGTCATTGCTTTGCCAACTGCGGCGCACTGCTCCCACACCCAAAGTGTCGTCCAACTGGTGACTTTTGTTAGCAGTCGCACAATTATACAAACATACAAAGTTTTGCTATATAGTATTAAAAATCAGGCGTTTTCAACGCGTGTGCTGGTGTGAAAAAAGAAGTGTGTCTTGATTTATTTTCTCTTAAAGTAAAAAAATAAATAATCATTAAATAATTGAGTTAAAAAATAAAAAATAAAAGCGAAAAATATACATACATACATACAAACAGAATTGTTAAAAAATGTCAAAAGTTTCGTTGGGCGGTTTTAAAAATACATTGAGACGTTACCCCAAAACTTTGGGTGGAGTTGGTATTCTGACAACGTAAGTACAATACTTGGAGAACTTATAAGAGTGTATACATACATACATATATGCGTATACATATGTATATGTACATATGGAATGTGTATATTTAAATACAAATTTTATTGCTCAATCGAGGGCATACAAACTGAATAGTGTTTCAAAATGACTTAGTTTAGAATTCAGGAGCAGGTCCTTTAAAGCCTACAAAAAAAAAAAAAAACAATACAAAATTAAATATACTAACTAAATATTTTGATTATAAATACTTATATTAAAAATAAGAAATCTGAAAAACTAAACTATTTTTAATCTATTTTCAAAGTTTATTAATCAACAGTATCACTAATTTTATTGATAAATGCATATTTCCAAACGAATATTGCACAGAAATAGGATAATTTTTCTTCCAAAAAGGTTTCGTAGAAGATCGTAAAAGTTTTTTTTTTAATAAATGTCGTTCTAGCTTCTCATTATATTCTATTGAGTAGAAAAATATGAAAATATTAGCTATTTCCAATAAATACAAACATTTGTACCAATTTCCCTTTCATGGTAGAACTTAATTTTTTAAAACTATTTTGTTGTGAAAAACATACATGCATATATGCACATATGTATATTTTATGTGCATGTGTTACATACGTGTGTTTACTTGATTAAATCAGATGAGCAATTTCCACAACACATGATAACTCGAACCACCCGTATTAATCATCACAACTTACATACACGCATTCATACATACATATGTACATACATTTTACATTTCACTTATTTACCTACAGTACGACACTGACATCATAAAATAAAAAACAAACAGCTTGTGGGGGGCTCGTCATTCGACAAAATTCACAAACATACATACAATGTAAATAGTAGATATGTTTTTGTTTCTTACTGTACTTACATGAGCACACCCACTTTGAATTTTATAAGAACAAATATTTTGTTTTTATATATAATTCGAGTGTGCAAATAAGATCAAAACAATTTATTGGCAATAAAAACACGTTTTTGTTTATCAACAAGTATTCGTCGAAATGTGTAGTTATGTAATATAGACGCTTTCACGTAATGCAAAAAAAGCAGCGGTTATAATTTTAAGTCATATGTACATATATAATTTTATTATATTTTTTAAACACGTGCATGAATTTTTTAAATATCGACACCTAAAAAATGTAGATGGCATTCCCAAATAATAAATTAAATGTACATATGTATGTATGTACGTAAATAACACGATTTAGCGCTTCCGTGTGTGGCAGCATCGTATGATCTGCTACGATAGCAGATACATATGTACATGTGAATATACGTACATAATATTATACTTTAGTGCACCAACTATTTTTTAGCTGGCACCGAATTGCAATGCATGCATATGTGTATTGGCCTCTGGTGACGGACAAGCATTGTTTGACAAGAACTTTATATGTGTGCGTGTCGGCTGATTGACGCTAATATCTAAAATTTTTGATTTTCATCATTCAAAAGCCGACAACAAGTATGTGTGACACGACGACACCCGACTGCACTAACACACACAAAGCTCAGTCAAGCATGCTGGATCGTCTCGCGAGGCCATATAGATAAAACCACATTTACCTATGGATGTACATACATACATACTAAGTATTTACTCATGCCGCTATTCTCATATAAAAATAAAGCAATGATGCACAGAATAACACATCGTCCAATGCACATTTGTATTTGTTTATTACGTCAAATTATTGTTGTAATTTTTGCAAATAAACCGGCGCATGTGTAAATGTAAACAAGCTTGTTTACATTCAATTGAGCAGGCAACAAAGATAAATATGTATATAAAAGAAAGTCGTAATGACAGCATTGCAAAAGCACTGCATATCCAGACGTAAACAAGATCATCGACACATGCATATGTATGTATGTACATAAGTGGTTAATGATAGTTTGTGTTGATATTTGTTAGAAAAAACTGTTGCGCATTTGGTTTGGAAATACGCGAAAACAAAACGTTTTACAAAGCGTAGCCAAAAAGCTGACAACCAAAATGCTATCACAAACAATAACAAATCAATTTGTTACATACCAAGTATGTATGTATGTTATAGGCATACCAAGAAAACTATTGTGCCACACTACTCCAACAAAAGTGTGGGAGAGTGGATGCTGTTAAAACCTGATAAATAATTTCTCGCCAATAGGAGCATGATACAGCAAAGTACAGTAACACAATGTCAAAGAACTATAATAACAAAACAAACGTGTATAAAAACACGCGATTTTGTTGAAACGAGACAAAACTAAGGTGTTGAAGAGTTGGTTGGCAGTGTCATGTATTACCACTGACGCATATCTCTGGGTTGGTTTATTTACTAAATATACAAACATATGTATGTGTATATTGAAAATATTCACGAAAATCAGAAAAAAAACTAGTATATGTATGAGTCGAACGAGGTCGATATTTGAGTACGAAGGCATATGCATACATACATACATACGGTTCAGTGTTTTTTTCGTTGAAATATTTTTAAATCAATTGGATTGGAAGTAAAACATGTCGGTCTCACGATTTCGCAAACGTTTAACACGTGTGGGGGTTCATCTAGAAATATTTGGGAAAATAAAACAATGCACATACATACATACATATTTATGTCTATAGATTAACGGCCAGACTAAAGAAGACTTTGTACAGCTTTGATATGCTTTATCAATTTTTATTTTTGAATCATTCATTTACTTGTTATTTATAAAACATTTCAAGGCTACTCTACTCCATATGGTAGGAATGAAGTCCTAATTATCATACATACATACATATGTATATGCATTTTAGTGCTATTTTACCTATTCATTTGTAAATATTTTGCAATTTATGAATTATAGTTTTTATAATTTTGAAGTAAAATTAAAGCATTAGAAAAACACAAAGTTAAATATAATAAATTTTAAGAAAACCCCAAACCTGAATTACGGAAATATGCAATAAAAATGATTTAGCGTAAAAATTTAATCAAATGTGTTATTACCTTAAAAATCAGCTATGTTTATGTTTCTATTTATTATTCACTAAAACCAAATTTTGTAAGGAAAAAAAAAAAAAAAATGTCTCTTCTTTATCTTTTTTCAGTTGTGGCCTGGTTTTGCTCGAAAGACAAAGGATTCGGAAGTATTTGTCAAAATGGGTGAATACTGCTCCGTCAGAGACAGACAAAAAGCGTCCGGATTATATATACATCAAATATCATATTTACAAGGAGTCTATGCGAAAATTGAAACAAAAGGAAGAGGAAGATAAGGTATATAATTAAAAAAAAAAAAAGAATTGCTAAGCCTGTGTGAATTGAATTGATTTTGTGAATTAAACATGTTTTAGAATTGAATTAAATCATGTTTAAAAACTATCCACTACTTTATATTTTTAGAAATGGATCAACGTTATTATTAACCCCATTGGAAAGTGGTGGAAAACCGTTAAGCACTCCGTCGCCTGGCGTCTATTAAATATCGCACAAACGGGTTCACAACATGAACGCCTCAAAGCTGTGCGTCAATTAGCCTGTTTCGATCACTTGAAAGACTGGGATTTTCGTCATTTAGCACAAATTTGCGATGCCCGCACAGCAGTATCGTTGGCGCGTTCCGGTGCCGATTCACGTTGGTTTGTGCCTGTTCACATGCGTGGCTGTATTAAGAATCCCAAGTTGGTGCTAGCCGATTTTCACGATATGTTGGCACGTTTACGACCAAATTCATGCATCGATAACTTTTTCAACAAATACTTTCCACAACAATATCCACACGAAGGCATTGACGAGTTCTTTACACAGGACCAAGCGAGTTCGTTATCCGTCCAGGATACAGATATGTTAAAGGAGATAATTTCCTTCTTACACCACATCACCAAGGATGAGTCTGTGGCAAAGCAGATCATCAACGAGGGCGGCCTCACACACATCATGGAATTGCGCAAGATTTTTGCGGATGATAATGAAACGCTTTCAACACTCTGCAAGGTGTTGGCGAATATGTCGCTTGTGGAGGATAGTGTAGAACATTTCTTCGTTTCGGGCTGGATTGGCGCGCTGGCAGATTGGATGAAGTGTCCTGATTTGCGTTTGCAGGTGATCTCAGCAAAAACGATGGCCAATTTGGATCACGACGATCCGAATCATGTTCAATATCCACCAAATGTGTATCCGTTACATCCACGTTTGCGCACGCGCGCTAAGCCCAAGGCTGATATAATATTCATACACGGCTTATTGGGTGGCGTTTTTATTACATGGCGTCAGAAGGACCGCAACCCCATAGAATTGGGTTTATATGGCAAGAATGCGTTTTACACGAGCGAAACGGACGATGTTTTTCTGATTGGCGAACAAAAACGTGCCAGTGGTAAAGCGTTTAAAAATGGGAATGGAAATGGGAATGGCGCTGGTCATGCTGGTGCAAGCAATGACGTGAAAAAAGAGCAAACGACTGGTGAGTGTAAAAATATTTCAAATTTTTTTTTATAAAAATGTATAATACTTTTGTTCGTCGAAAACAGATCCAATACTGAAAGCTGCTCAGAAGACAAAAAACAAAGCGCTGGAGATAAGCGATGCTGCTACAATGGAACTTGTGGAGACACTGCAAAATACTGCCGAACTAGAATCCGATTGGGAAGTTGTGCACCCCGATGTGCCACTTAAAGCGGGAGAAAACTGTTGCGGCGAGTTCAGTGTGCCGGGCAATGAATGGCAAAATCAAGACAACTGTGAAGACTACACCAACTGTTGGCCAATGGAGTGGCTGCCGGATGATTACCCTAATACCAGGTATGTAACAATATGTTAATAAAAAAAATTAAGAATTAATAAACAAAAATTAGGAATTAATAAAAAAATTAGGAATTTATAAAAAAAAGGAATTAATAAAAAAAATTAGGAATTAATAAAAAAAGAGGTATAAATAAAAAAATTGGGAATTAATAAAAAAATTAGGAATTAATAAAAAAAAAATAGGAAAAAAATCAGGTATTAATAAAAAAATTAGTAACTAATAAAACAAAATTAGGAGTTAATAAAAAAATTAGGAATTAATAAAGAAATTGTGAATTAATAAAACAAATTAGAAATTAATAAAAATAAAAATTGGAATTAATAAAAGAAATTAGGAATTAATAAAAAAAATTGAAATTAATAAAAAAAATAGGAATTAATAAAAAAAAATTGCAATTAATAAAAAAATTAAGAATTTATAAAAAGTAGGAATTAATAAAAAAAATTATGAATTAAAAAAAAATTAGGAATTAATAAAAAAAATAAGAATTGATAAAAAAATTTGTAATTAATAAAAAAATCGGGAATTAATAAAAAAATTAGGAATTAATAAAAAAATTAAGAATTATTAAAAAAAAAAAAGGAATTAATAAAAAATTAAGAATTATTAAAAAAAAATAAGGAATTAATAAAAAAAATTAGGAATTAATAAAAAAATCAGGAATTAATAAAAAAAATTAGGTATTAATAAAAAAATTAGGAATGAATAAAAGAATTAGGAATTAATAAAAAATTATGAATTAATAAAACAAATTAAGAATTAATAAAAGCATCAGGAAATAATAAAAAAATTAGGCATTAATAAAAAAAATAGGAAAAAAATCAGGTATTAATAAAAAAATTAGTAACTAATAAAACAAAATTAGGAGTTAATAAAAAAATTATGAATTAATAAAACAAATTAGGAATTAATAAAAAAAAATTGAAATTAATAAAAAAAATTGAAATTAATAAAAAAATAGGAATTAATAAAAAAATTGCAATTAATAAAAAAATAGGAATTTATAAAAAATAGGAATTAATAAAAAATAGGAATTAATAAAAAAAATTAGGAATTAAAAATAAATTAGGAATTAATAAAAAAAAATAAGAATTGATAAAAAAATTTGTAATTAATAAAAAAATCGGGAATCAATAAAAAAATAGGAATTAATAAAAAAATTAAGAATTATTAAAAAAAAGTAGGAATTAATAAAAAAATTAGGAATTATAAAAAAAATAAGGAATGAATAAAAAAATGTAGGAATTAATAAAAAAATTAGGAATTAATAAAAAAAAATAGGTATTAATAAAAAAATTAGGAATGAATAGAAGAATTAGGAATTAATAAAAAACTATGAATTAATAAAACAAATTAAGAGTTAATAAAAGCATCAGGAAATAATAAAAAAATAGGAATTAATAAAAAAAAATTAGGAATTAATATAAAAAATTAGAAATTAATAAAAAAAATTACGAATTAATAAAAAAAATTAGGAATTAATAAAAAAAATTAGGAATTAATAAAAAAAATTAGGAATTAATAAAAAAATTAGAAACTAATAAACAAAAAATTAGGAATTAATAAAAAAATTAGGATTAATAAAAAAAATTAGGAATTAATAAAAAAAATCAGGAATTATTAATAAAAAAAGATGTAAAATTTTTCTCAAAACCAGATAGTAATTTCACCTACTAGTTGATTAAAAATTAAATTAAATTGATTAAAATTCCGATAACTAATTTTATTTCTATATTTTTTCCAGAATCATCGGCATCGACTATACCTCTGCGGTCACTGAATGGTCAGCCAATTTCACGAAATACTGCCCCTGCGAGAAGGGTCAGGGGCAAATCGATGTACGTGCAACATCACTGCTCGAGCGTCTCTCCAAATCCGATATTGGCAATGAGCGACCTGTTGTTTGGATAGGACATTCCATGGGTGGCATACTCACAAAACTAATGCTTATGAAAGCCGTAGACGATCCCGATCCGAAAGTAAATCAAATTGCGGCCAACACATCTTCAATACTCTTCCTGGGCACACCGCATCGTGGCTCATCGATTGCCAAATGGAAACAACACATGCAAATGATTATCTCCCCCTCCATTGAGGTTAAAGAAATGGAGGAAGGAGCACCGAAATTGCTTGCTTTGCATAGCCGCTTTATGGCTTGTCTGCACACTTGCTTCCGCAATGTTAAAGTTGTTACCATCGCCGAAGGTACACCTACAATGTTAACAACATTCAAATTCCCGTTACGCATTGTCACTGAAGATTCAGCGCGCATTGATTACGGCGACTTTTACGTGCTAAAAGATGATCATCTCAGCCTCTCGAAACCAATTTTCCGCCAATCATTCCTATATCAACGTGTCCTCAAGGTAATCGAAGACTCAGTGAATAGAGATGATAGACCATCTGAAAAGGTAACACTACCCGGCACAGCATTCAAAGTGGAGCCAGTTAGAACATCGTCGACAAGCGTATCAGATGCAAATTCGGACAGCAGTTTATTGCAGAAAGTGCGCAGCATTTTTTCGTCAGTGCCACAAATCACGATCAATATTCCAAATGCTCATTGTGAACAGTCTAGGCGCAAGTAAGATAGGTAAAATCCAATGGGATGACAATTTTTAGCTAAGCTACTGGTTGTTTTATAAAAGTATTAAGCCAATACTAAAAAATATTATTTAAGCCCATCTCACTAAGTTATTTTCACGTTCATTTTTCCAAAAACTGCTGTACTTAAATTCATGCATGCATTCATCAAAAAATATTTTACATACAAATATTTTATAGACTTGACACCAAATTTTATTGTTATTTATATTCCTAGTTTTAGTCTATAAGTTTGTACTTTGTACTATTTCCAAAATTAGTGATTGATGTCTAAGAGCTTAAATATTGAGTCATTTTGATATTGGAATTCAGATAAGCGTTGAAGAAAAATTGGTCAAATAAAAAATGTTTGAAAACATTAAAGTATTGTCTTTTGTTAAAATGTGCCTTATTGAAATCTTCAAATAAAGAATGCTTTGTAAAAAATGTATAAAACTGAAATTTATTATTAAAACAGAGAAAAACAATATTTTACTACGCCATAAATATCCTATTCAGATATTGTAATTTGTTTTCTTCTGCTACTGACAAGCACATTCACACACTTACTATCATTTCAAAATATCATGTTTCTTCTTCAATCCGCACTATTTCCCTATCAGCCGTATTCTGCTGCTGCAGCAAACGTTCTTTTTTCGCTTTCAAACGCTCCAAGGCAATACGTCGATTTTCAGCTATTCGAGCCATCTGCTCTGCTGTCAATTTGGGCGCAGGAGAGGCAGGCTGTGATGGTGGCAGCGGTCTAGCCAAGTCGCTGTCATTTAGTGTATTGCCTGCGGGTTCCCTATTGGAATATGGTGTGGACATAACCGCATTGCCGCGATTAAAGGAGGGTGTTGGCAATGTGCTGCTACTGGCACCAGTGAATGTCGCATCAACATGACCGCCACCACCACTACTGTAGTGCGAAGGCGTACGTGGAGCCAACTTAGAGATGGCAATTTGTTCTCCTAACAATGCATCAAATTCGTCAAAGGGTTCATCAGCTGCTTCACCAACTGCGGCGCCATCTTCCTCTTCATCGTGCACTTGATCTTCAGTATTTTTTAAGTTGTCCAGCATGCCGAGGCGATAGCGTGACATATGCACTTGTAAAGATTTTTTCTTGCCAATGCGTTCCACATTTGTTAAAACATCGTCAAATGTGTAGTTTGGATACATGCGATGCGCCCAATGCGTCATACGGCGCATCACTTCATCCAGATCACGCTTTTCGTGCCCTTTGCCTTTGAATTGTATATCCTTGAAATAATTTTCGATCGTGTGTATGCCGCGCGGACCTGTCAAAGTATCAAGTGATAGTTTGGGCCGTGGATTACGTACTGTTCGCTTTTTTGGCTCCACTTTAATGCCCTGATTTTCTCCACCCTCGCCACCATCGCCATCCGCGTTATCGCCGGTCTCGCCTTCTTGGCCAAACACTTCTTCCCTACCCACATCCTCGTCGCTTGGTAGTTCATGCAAATTTCCACTAAGTATGTCTTCGACAACATCTTCACCATATATGGAGCTCATTATTAATTATAAATTAGCAATAACTAAATTGTAACATAAAACAAGAGAATTATTCAACCGAATATTTTAAAACGCGCCAAATACAACAATCACTGAGCAGTGGTAAAATAATTGCAGTGGATGTAATTCACCACTCTACTTTTCTTGTTAGTAAAGAGAGACCCGTGTGTTTTGATACCAAATTCATTTTTGTCACTTAATAGGAATTACTGCGTATAACAAAGAGAGCTGAAATGGAGAGTGGAAACTATAGAAGGCCCAAAACTGGTAAACTTTTAATACCTTTACATGTGTCCATATTATTTGATTAAATACCCCTCTCCCAGAATCCCCCCGTTGATGTTTTGTTGTTGCCCAAAACGTTCCCCATAATTTTTTGGGGAATGCTGCCGAAATTACAGTCCGTTGTCGAATTGAAATCAGATTTGTTCCGATAAAAAAGAACCTGCCTTTGAGGAAATGAGTTCCACCTCGTTGTTGATATGTAGCAGGCATTGCCTCATGAAACGGTAGGCCCAATAAATATGCTGTTTAGACGGGGTGGGCCCAAAGAGAAAGGGATGTTAAATTAGCGGTTTCAAGGAGGTGCGTGAATAGGCGGTTAGTGCTGTGCAGGGTTTTTTTCTCATACTTAACAGATAACGTAGGCCCCACAAGGTAGCTGAGACTTTTCGTTTGTAATAGAACGAGGTTGGACACCGATGACGGCATTCGGGGGGCGGGTCTTAAGAAAATGGTACGGTACGGTACACACCCATGACTGTGCTGATAGCAGTATAATGGCAGATCTGAAGCTTAGTCCATTGCGTGTTATTAATTACAGGCGAGCAGGTGGGCGCTGCATAAATTGCCTTCAATGTCCGAATAACTTAAATGTCGCTAGCAATTTTTTTTTTGGTCGCTAGCAATTTTTTTTCGCCTCAAGTACCTCCGGCTAGCGATTTGAGTATCTTGTTGTGGTTTTGAACTTTAGTGGAAATTTCGCTCCTAAGCATCGCAAAGAACAGCTAACTATAGAAGGCAACGTTCCAACTCATCCACACTGCTCGTTTCCTATACCTACTGTTAAGTGGTATCAACGTTGAGATCTGACGGTTTCACTACTCTAATAAGCAAGGTTATGTAAGCTCCCAAAACAATATCTACCCTACATATTGACGTGATAACGTCTTATAATTCGATTTAACAGGCTGCACGCACGAAAAAATGTGTCGTTACCTTGCTCATTACTGTTCATATGTAGTTACCTTGCTCATTGCATTGAATGAGCTGCAAGCGAAAGAGCGGAAGGAACGACAAAGCAAACAAAGCAAACGAACGGCAACGTTCGACATCTTGCTCTCCCCTACTTAAGTGAGCGTATATATGTATGTATGTATATGCGCATATGTACATATATAAATTCACGTATTTGTATTGGCATATGCCTTCTTATTGATTATTATTATTTTGATTTACTTGAAGAATTTCAAATAAAACCAAGTTTGTTAATAAAACCTGTTGTTTTAATGTTATTATTATTATTTTTTTTTATTATATCTGAAGGAAAAAATGTATGGTAATATTTACCATATCTATACTAATATTATAAAGAGGAAAACTTTGTTTGTTTGGTTGTAATGAATAGGCTCAAAACTACTGGACCGATTTTAAAAATTCTTTCACCATTCGAAAGCTACATCACGAGTAACAAGGATTATATTTTATTTTGGAAATAGGGCTCGAGATATAGGTCAAAACGTGGACCCGGGTAACCTTCGGATGTGTATGTACAATATGGATATCAAATGAAAGCTGTTGATAAGTGTTTTAATACGGGGTAATTTTCATACCTATTGATGACTAGGGTCTCGAAATATATGCCAAAACGTGGACCCGCCGTGTCTTTGAACCGAATTAAACCAAACTTACACACATTGTTAAGTAGATATTGAAGATGATTTCCGTATAGTTTGAATACCTATTGGTAGATAGGGTCTCGAGATATAGGTCAAAACGTTGACCCGGGTAACCTTCGGATGTGTATGTACAATATGGGTATCAAATGGAAGCTGTTGGTGAATGCTTTAGTTCAGAGTATTTCCATCCGTTCCGTGACTAGGGTCTCGAGATAGAGACCAAAATGTGGACCCTAGAATGTGTTTGTACAATATGGATATCAAATGAAAGCTGTTGATAAGTGTTTTAATACGGGGTAATTTTCATACCTATTGATGACTAGGGTTTCGAAATATATGCCAAAACGTGGACCCGCCGTGTCTTTGAACCGAATTAAACCAAACTTACACACATTGTTAAGTAGGTATTGAAGATGATTTCCGTATAGTTTGAATACCTATTGGTAGATAGGATCTCGAGATATAGGTCAAAACGTTGACCCGGGTAACCTTCGGATGTGTATGTACAATATGGGTATCAAATGGAAGCTGTTGGTGAATGCTTTAGTTCAGAGTATTTCCATCTGCTCCGTGACTAGGGTCTCGAGATAGAGACCAAAACGTGGACCCTAGAATGTGTTTGTACAATATGGATATCAAATGAAAGCTGTTGATAAGTGCTTTAATACGGGGTAATTTTCATACCTATTGATGACTAGGGTCTCGAAATATATGCCAAAACGTGGACCCGCCGTGTCTTTGAACCGAATTAAACCAAACTTACACACATTGTTAAGTAGGTATTGAAGATGATTTCCGTATAGTTTGAATACCTATTGGTAGATAGGGTCTCAAGATATAGGTGAAAACGTGGACCCGGGTAACCTTCGGACGTGTATGTACAATATGGGTATCAAATGAAAGCTGTTGGTGAATGCTTTAGTACAGAGTATTTTTCATGCCGCTCCGTGACTGGGGTCTCGAGATATAGGTCAAAACGTGGACCCGGGTAACCTTTGGTTGTGTATGTACAATATGGGTATCAAATGAAAGCTGTTGATAAGTGCTTTAATACGGGGTAATTTGTTATGTTATGGTATGTTATGTTATGTTATGTTATGTTATGTTATGTTATGTTAAGGTATGTTATGTTATGTTATGTTATGTTATGTTATGTTATGTTATGTTATGTTATGTTATGTTATGTTATGTTATGTTATGTTATGTTATGTTATGTTATGTTATGTTATGTTATGTTATGTTATGTTATGTTATGTTATGTTAAAGTATATTATGTTATGTTAATGTTAACTCATTCTCTATATCCATACAAAATATCTATCAAACAAATAAAATTAAAATTTTCTTTTGAAAATGCAACCATTCAATCAGTATTTTCTTATGACGTTATCACGTTAAGCTATCGTCAGTAAACCGACTTTACAGACAACCTCTTTTTTTTTATAGCATCTGATGTGGAAATTAATAAACTATTAAATTGCTAAATTGAGCTATGAGTCATAAGTTGTGCTCGATAACACAATTAACCACCACCCTCCCATTGTGCAAGTAATTTTAAGATGTGGCCAACATTAGACCGTTGATCGGCTCTCAACGAATTTGAAGAAATCAGGTGAATTGTTGTCGTAGAAAGGGATGCGACAGCGGTTTGTTTACGAAAAAACTGAGATTGTGTTGGTGGTATAAGCAAAAGTCAACGCAACCATTACTCATATACACAATTTTGTTTCGCATGACCAAACTTGTCACCAGCCATCAATCTAAATCAAAAGCGCAAGCGAAAATTCTCTCCCAAAGAGCAAAAAAGGTAACGAACGGAATATCTGCCATCGAACTATTATTTTGGTCCCTCAATTTTCATGTGATGGATAATTTTTTGGCGTTACCGAACTCCTAATGCAAAAATTATGAATAGCTGTTAACATTTGTTGTATTATTGCAACTTTATACTAAACGAACGATACGACACCAGCACCTGGTCGTCAATATTGAATAATATAAAATGGTTAAATGGCCATTATTAACGTAATCGAATACGTTTTATTCTCTTTCTCGGATCTTTTTAATATCACATATAAGCCAAGTAATAAAGTAATTGACTAGCGATAATTCATTGCCATATTATGGATATTCAGTGTGGCCACTTCTAGCCTTGTGACGGGTTAACATATCAGTGCCGCCAATATAAGTTTTATCCAAGCACAGCCGGTGGTGGACAAAAGCGTGATGCCAAAAATAAAAATAAATGTCGCCTTTGCTGCGTCAAATTTTTGTGTGTGATTTTTAACGAAAATTCTTGTTGGAAAACAACTTAAATCCAATTGTCAGATAGTTATTCGGAAATCTTGGTTAATAGCGTCTCGTAAGATATTAAAATTTTGCACAGAATTACTGTATTTCTGCATTAAATTGGTTTGTTAACTTACGTGGAAAAGCAATAAAAATTGGAAAATTTGCAGTGTGTTGAAAAGGTGGGCGAAATTACGCATTTCGTTTTGCCTAATGGTGGGTTCGCGAAGACCGAATGCTAACCAAAAGAAACCAACTAAATTCTGAAAACAAGATCATAAAGCGCGTGGTGTTATGAAGAGGCCGGAAAAGAAAACAAATGCTAGGCCAATCGAGAAATTGTTAGAAATCTATGTGAATTAGTTTGTGGATCTGTTTGTTTTTGTTAAAATAATATATAATGGAGAATAAGTGCAACAAAACACCGAATACTAACAGTAAATATATGGATCATGTATATTGTCATCCAACTGAAAGCAAAAATTACATACGCGCCAATAACAATGCAGGGGGTGGTGGTGGCGCTGCTTCAGCGGCGAATACAGACTATTTGGCGCTACTGAAAGAAAACAAACAACTTCGCGCTATGTTGATATTGCATTTGGATTTGATACAAGCGCAAAGTGATCAACTTCAAGTGAAAGATAAACAACTTGCAACACAAAATGAAGAACTTGATGGGTTACGCACAAAAAATCAGCAGTTGGAGGTACAAGTACAGGATCTACAAAAACAATTACAGCGGCATATAAAGCGAACCGCTCTTTCGCCGCCTCCATTAGCAAAGATACAACGTAAAACTGAACCTATTTTAACCAGTGCAGTGTCTCCTGCAACAGCTGCAGCAACAGTGACGACATCCTCGACTCAAAATATTATTGGCGAGTGTAATGGTAAACTAATAAGCAAAATAATATTGCACCGTGTTAGTTTGCCAGAACATAGTCCGAGCTCGACAACTACCGGGTCTTCAGATACTACATCAGAGGCGGATGACAGCACAGCGAGCAAGACACATGCCGAACAAGATGACAATGACGATGACGAGCCTGGCGAAGAAGAAGAAGATGGTGATATTGAGGAGACCGGGGAAACTACAGGCAATACCACGGAGGATAGTAGCGATGTAGTTGCGGTACATTCTAAGTCAGTGACTCATCAAAGAATGTCACCAGTGCTTGTATCGCGGGGTGCTAAAACCTTGCGTCAATTAGCCATGACCCCTGTAACAAATGTGTCAGTACCGGTAACAACAACATCCGCGTTATCTGGTACACCGGCTTTAGCCACCACCGTTTCGACAACAGCAACGACGACGCAAGTCTGTGTTACTCCACCAACACCAAGTCGTGGTAAACAAATGCCACTTATGCTTTGGCATGCGCCGGATATACAATCTGACGAATCGGCAAGTTGCGAGTCGCTTGGGGAACTCTCCGATCAGGTACGCTTGCGTATATATTTCTTTGATTCAATTTAAATTTTTTTTTTCGTTTTAGCGTTCTATGATTGCGTCGCCAGCATCACCCAAAGTTGGAAATCAATCAAACAAGCCAAAGAACAGTACTATAACACACTCGCTTCGCAGCGGTACGCATCTGCAGTCGCAACAAAGACAAAAATCGCGACGTTGTGCTTACATATCAACGGCGCAAATGTATTGTACGCGAGCATGGGAAGATGAGGAGGTGGTCGCTGATGGCTATGAATTTATGAAGGAAGAAGCAGAAGCGCTTCAGGCTGACGCCCCCATGTTGGAGATACCCAAATGGACTGAGCACGAACTTGCTGTATCTTATTGTATCGAAGGTACGGAAAATCTGTCGGACGAAACGTTCCTCAAACGTCACGAAAAGTTAGAATTGGCGGAGAAGAGGCGCAAAAAGTGGGATGTGCAGCAAATACGCGAACAGCGGCGTATAGAGAAGCTGAAGCGACGCCACTGCAAGGATGAAATACAAATACCACCAGAACAACAGCCGTTATTGAGCTTCTATCCACAGCCGGATACAATACAGACAATTTGCTTTACCATTGATCTACCAGTGCAAGCGTTTGGAGAGCTTGTGCCAAAATTAAGTGCTCACAATGAATTTGACTTGCCATGGTTGGAAGCGATGACTTCCAGTCGTACGCCCGGATCAGCAGCGACCGGTTCGATTATTACATTGGCACAGAGTCAGGCTGGTGCCAATCCATCATCTGCACAAGGGCAGCAACAGCTTATGAATTCCACCTTTGTGTTTGTAAAAAAACGCAAACGACAGCAAAGCGGTACCGCTGGTGGTACAGGAGTTGCGCAAACGGCACGTCAGCGCGGTGCACTGCGTAGAGCTGCAGCAGCGGTGGCCCAAACAACGAACACTATAGCATCGGCGCCGCCAGAAACTATTGTTACGACACAACCTGCGACGACGGACTCAACGCCACCAAACGCAATAAATGCTGGTTCTACCCCAACTGTTGCGAACAACGAGGTTAGCAACGAGGATCCACCAAAGTAGTTAAGTTTCAGGGCTACAATTAGCAATATATATACTAATATGCGTGAAAAGTTTCGAAACTACTTAAGAAACTATCGTTGGTCTCAGAAAAGATAAACAAAATTCATGTAAGTCTCAACCAAAACAACAAAATTCATGAAATAATCATTCGCGGCGGATTGACTCAATACAAAATAGCTGCAGGTAAAACAATTGAACACAATACTTAAATGGATGTTAGCGAATGTGTAACAAAAATCAATTAAATGTCGGGCACTAACTATCCTGCATAAGATTTATATTTTATCTGAAAATCTACACTACTTTTTCTTCTCCGCCTTCATAGCAACGCCTGCGATGTTATGCTGCAATGCTTTTTAGAGTGAATGCATGCAAGTTAGAGTGAGATGGATACAGTTACTATGCAAATATTGTTGCCAAACTTTCTTACAACTTTCGGATTTACGATTCGGGCTTACATCAGGTGCATGCACTGTTATTCTAACAGCATTTCTCAAAAGTTTGTGGAACAACAACAACAGCAGCAACAACAATATTACGAAGTGGGGTTTTACTTTCCTTGATGCCCATAAATGATTCTAAAGTCTGCGTTAAGTTGAAAGTTTTTATTTTTCTGAAACTATATAATATCATATAAAACTCGACTAGTTTTTGCAGGATTTTAAGGTGACACATCAAAGATACAATAGATTGATGACTGTAAATTAAAACTTTACCTGCTTATGTATGAATATATTTTTGTTTGTTAGTAAAAAAAAATGTGTACCAGAAATAGACTGTTATTCATAAAAAATAGCAGCGATTTCAAATGCTTTACAAATAGAAGTCTTATTGGATTTTGGATTTGTACAGCATTTCAAAGTAGTTTCTATTTTTATGAATATGGTCTTTAGACTACTCAAATTTTTAATAAAATATAATTTAATTTAGTGATAACTTCAAAAGTAAAGAAATTAAAAATACAACAATTCGTAAATAATTCAAGTCTTATGATGTGGTATAGAAAATATGTAGCAATAAATTTTCGAGCTAAGGATATAAATGATTGTAGTCTAAAGGCAGCCTTTGATTTTTAGTATACATATAAACTAATATTCGATTACAAATGTACATATGTCATGCGTAGCAATAGTCAGCTAACTCTTTATCATGAGGAGCTAAATTATAGACTCGAAGATGCAAGCTATGTTGTTGCTTACCAAAGATTGCTAAATAAAATGAAACGTGAAATGGAATTTGATTATTATTAACGGCAGTGGCGCATAGTACATATAGTGTGTACATACATATACATATATGTGTGCAACTTAGTTGACTTTAGTGAATCAACCCTAGTATAGTAATATTCCTTATGCCTGATTTTTTTTGACGACACACTTTGACACGTTATGTCAACATGTCGATATATGTAGATGCTGTGTCAAAAGTCTACAGTTGTATTTGAGCATGCATTAGAACATTTTGCTGAGTTTTTTCCGTATATATAAAATTCAAATCAAATCGAATGCATCTTCGACAATAAGAAATTGCTTGATGAAAATATGTAGTATATGTGTATACAATTTGAAAAGGAGCAGATTAGCAAAATTATACGAAATAGTAGTTTCAAGTTATTGCCTAAAATGTATATGTGAATTTAAATTATATTCTAGAAATTTAAGTTATATTGAAAATTGATTATAATCCGCACGGCAATGTAATTGTTTTACATTATCTTTAATATATAAATAATTTTAGTTCAGACAAACCTAATTAAACTGAAAATTCGTTTTTGTAGCTAAAATTTTAGAATGATCGTGCTCGAATTATTATAAAAATTACTTCAATAGAATTTTTTTGTAGACGACAAGAAGAAAATAAATTTGTGCAATGTATGAGTCTAATTTGAAGAAGTTAACAATTAAAAATTTATGTATCATAAAATACATATTTAGAAAATACTTGTGCATTCTTATATAGAATATTTTTTGACTATTGAGTGATACTGAATTTGAAGCACACAAATTTTTTTTATTTATTTTTTATTGCAGGGATCGGAAATACTAGTTATTTTTGAAAAAAGTCAGTAGGAAGGAATTTGACTATTTAAATTATTATTTTTTTTTTTCTTAAACATATATATTATAAAGAGTTTTCAAATAAGAGGTGTTATTTTGATATTCCAAGAAAAATAATATACTATTTTTTTAATATAAGTGATCGGATGTTTATTTCATTATAAAATGCAAAATAACATCAGGCAAATGACCACCACGACCACGCTTGCAGGACAATATCCTTTTCATGAAATTTTTCATAACCGAATTGCAAAGTGGCTGCCCTATGTCGTCGATAGCCTCACGAATTCTATCTTTGAGGTCTTGAATCGACCCTGGGCTGTTGGCGTAGACCTTCTCTTTCACGTGGCCCCAAAGAAAAAAGTCACAAGGTGTTAAATCACAAGATCTCGGTGGCCAATTGTGATCACACTCTTCGCAAGACAACACGGTCCGGAAACTTTTCCCGCAAAAGATCAATGGTTTCGTTGCTTGTGTGGCACGTAGCGCCGTCTTGTTGAAAATGGACGTTGTCCAGATCAATACCATCCACTTCCGGCCATAAAAAATCGTTAATCATCTCTCTTGCTTAACACCTAACACCTTTTATTGGAAAACCCTTTATTATATTATATTTTCTTAAACAAAAATAACAGTTATATTTTAACTGTTCAAAAATTGCAAAAAAATATGTTTTAACTATTCTGTTAGTGGTACTGAATTTAAAGCACAAAAAAATTTTTCAATGTTTATTGCAGGGAACGGAAATACTAGTTATTTTTGGAATTTCAATTCAAAAAATCAGTTGGAAAGAAATTGTGTATTTAATATTTTTTGTTATAGCAACGTGATGCTTGTTAACCAAGGAATATTCATCCTATATGATTTAAATTTTTTTTGACTTTTCAAAATGACTTTTCATCAAAAATAACAGTTAAATTTTAACTGATCAAAAATTACAATTTGGCTTTTATTTTCTCAGAAAAAATAAATGTTAAAAGTGACTTTTATTATTTCGGTCAAATATAAAGGTTAAAGGTGACTTTTATTATCTCGGTCCATATAAAAGTCAAAATTTTTCTCTAATTTTTTCAGCCAAAATTAACTGTTAAAATTTTACTTTTACGCCTTCGATTAAAAACAGCGATAAACTTTTTCATAACAATACGTCATGTTTTATTAAAAAATATTAAAAGCTACTCTGGTTTTACAATACCAATTCTGAACGATTTTAGGTATCGTCCTTTTAACTTTTATTTTTGACTGGAAAAGTACAAATGAACTTTTGACTATTAATTTCGAACTTAAAACAGGAGTCAATTGTCAAATTTTCTTTTGACTGAAAACTTATCCGTGAAAAACAATAAAAATTAATAAGCGTTATTTAGTGAATCTTTTGAAAAAAAGCATAACAGTTACGGTCCCTGATTTTTTGTTGAATGAATGTATTTTGTTTTTGTTTGTGTCAGAAAATGTATGATTAAAATTTAAAAATAAAAATAAATTAATAAGAATAAAACGTGTCTATGCACACTTAATGGCAAGCAAAAATATTTGTTTTGAATCACATTAAAAACATCCTAAACTGACATTTAATGCCCGACTTTATAAACGTTATGTTGTTGTAAAGTACTCGACGATTGTTACATTTTTGCTTGGTGTTATTTATCTTCGACGCCACATTTTCGTAGTGAAGTACTGTACACAGAGTTGCACTCCTCTAAATGCAACTTTGTTTCTTATCAAAGAAATAAAGACCAAAAATTATCAAATTCTTGCCTAGGTTTATAAACGAATAAGTGTTCAATTCAATTCTAATTATTAACTAAGTATTACTTAAACAAATTCCGAATTTTCCGAAACATAAAAAAATAAAATAAATAATTTGCGCGTACACTGCTGTTATGTGTTTGGCCGAGTTGCTCCCCCTATTTGTGGTGTTCGTGTTGATGTTGTTTCACAAATAGGACCTACAGTCCTCTCTGAATGGCAAATGGTTTTTTATAAGGAACTTTTCCATGGCAGAAATAAACTCGGAGGTTTGCCATTGCCTGCCGAGGGGCGACCGCTATTAGAAAAACAACTTTTTCTATCATTTTGATGTTTCATGCAAGGCGAGCCGAACTTACGCACTCCCGAGTAGAAGTCACACAACAACCGATTCGGCTTATTTTTAGAGGTGAACTAACCTAGCAGATCGTTTTTTTTTTTGCAAACAAACAGAACGACTCTTTGTACGCTCATGTGTTACGAAGGAAGCTGGGAAACTTTTTTTTCGGATCTCGCATAAAAGAGTGTCTCTATTTAATCTATATCTATATATATAAAAAGAAGTTACATTTCCTTGGTAATCTTATAACTCAAGAACCGCCGAACCGATTGACACAAAAATTTTAGAGTTCTTTTCTATCTTTGAGGAGGTGGTTTGTGTGAAGTTTGATTGAAATCGGTGCAGTCGTTCCTGAGTTATGACATTTTATGTGAGTAATGGTTTCCTCTCATACGAAATGCCTGTATGGGAAAAACAACAACAAATACACAGCCGTTTATGAGCGTACCGCTTATGAGTTGTACTGTTGTAGTTGCAAGTGTATTATGTTAATATTAATTTTGGACGAAATTATAATAAAAACTGGAGCATTCAAGGAACTGGAAAAACATTTTTAACTTTATTTATTTTAGCATAATTTATTTAGCGTAAAAAATTGAAATGGAAATTAAAGAATCAAAGTTTAATTACAAGTTTTTATCGGCTCTTTCACCTTACCTGTATATAGGTGACCACCACAATCAAATTTAAAAAAAGTACAGAAAAGGCTATTGTGACATCTTTAGAAAGTATGTATTTTGAATGAAAAAAATCAACTAATTCAACTGTTTAAACATTTTACGAGTTCTATAAAGAAAACTTAATATGAAAAATTTCTTGCGATATAAAAAAAACATTTTATGTATGGTGGTGCGAAGCCCACTGGGAAATGCTAGTTGAGTATAAAAAACATTTCCGCATTTGTTTTTATACTTTTATTAAGGACCTATTTCGTTTTTACATACACGTATACTTATATATTTAGGCATTGGTTCACATGTAATGCACGTAGAAATCGGATTAAAAATTGACTTTGAAATTGACTGGTTTAATTGGCAAATTGATATTTAATTACTTTCATAATTGATCGTTTGTTACTCCTGTTCCCTGAGGCAGCTTATTTAACACTTTGTGTAAGATATTTATCGGCTGTTGTCTGCCACAATTCATCAACGTCTGCAAAACTATTGCGCCACAACTCTTCAATAGTTTTCCAACCGCATTCTTGCGTTACCAATACATATTCGTTAGATGGATCTAGCGAGTGCGTATAAGCACCCATGACAAGACTCTGGGCCAAACGTGCTGCCACGCAGTACTTCAACAAAGCACGTTCCTCCACGCTAATCGGTCGTATATCGTTATAACCAGCGAGGAAGTAGCCACCGCTTTCCAGCGATTTGGCCTGTAGTATCATATAAGTTAGTGCGATGCCAATTTCGAAGATTAGTGGCGATTTGTTGGTATCACCAAAATCAATGATGCCCTTCACTTTGTACTCGCCACAAGCGGACGTCGGCGATTGCTCGACGATGATATTTTGTTCATTGTAATCACCGTGTATTATTTGCTTCTCCAATTTATCTATTTTGCTGAGCACATTTTTTTCGAATGCATCGATAATCTCCTCAACAAGAGCTTTGCGTGAGTAATCCTGCAAAGCATAAAGGAATTCTCGCAATTGCGGCACTGACTCCAGCATCCAAAGTGTTTTGTGTGTATCGTACACTTCGTGATGAAAGTTCTAAAATATGTTATAAAACACAAAGCTATTAGTAAAATATTATATATACATCTATATATATCTATGTAACTGCAGAGCGTACATATATACATATATAAATATATTTAAGGGGGTCTTCTGGTCTCGAGGCCCTGAAATGAAGGGTTTTTTTGGGGATTGATTGTGACAAATCCTGTGAATATTTAAAAAAAAAAATTTTTTTATTTTAAAGGTACATGTCTTGGCTTTTAAAAAATGGTTTTGACTTTGAAAAAAATTAACACCCGCGACCTTGAAATGGCGCTGAAGACGTCCACCTCCAAACGAAACAAGTCTCCATTTTGGTCACGGTTTTTCCACCTGGGTAATCAGAAAGCAAAAATTAGGTATGCGTTATCTTCAGAGTTGCCCTGGTTAAGTTTTCCCGTGACAGATTTTTTTTTTTTAATTTTTTTCAAAAGTTATGCAACAATTTGCAAAAAAAATTTTTTTTTGCTCATTTTTTGAACTTTAAAAGGTTATAAAAATGGAATGAAAAAAAATTTCAAAAATCGTACACGGGGAAACTTAGCGGTAAGTTTTCCGAACCTTTTAAGACCAAAACCATTGAAATCGGAGTATAACTACTATGAAAAGTGTGACCAAAATGCTTAAAAAACACGATTTTCGGGGAAACGCGTTTAAAGATAAATTTTATGATAAAACGGCCGGAGGAGGGTACATTCGGTGTCCAGAAAAATGTGAAAAAATGCGATTTTCAAAAAATCCTTTCTGTGGCGTATTCTCGCATACACATACAACAAAATTATGCAAAAAAAAAAATCGATTTTTTTTTTCGCTGGAGACCAGAAGACCCCCTTAAACAAACGTATTTGTTGTTACACCTTCAATGCTCTGTCGATCTTTGCTATGTATTCACCACTCTTGTATAGCAGATAATGCGAACTTTCCACTTCATGAAACATTTTGCCAGGCACAAACTCCAACAAACGAACGACATGATCAGAGCCATTTATGTGTTC
The DNA here is from genome assembly GCF_027943255.1 of Anastrepha obliqua. Lineage (NCBI taxonomy): Eukaryota > Metazoa > Arthropoda > Insecta > Diptera > Tephritidae > Anastrepha > Anastrepha obliqua. The sequence continues at coordinate 89,117,890 of NC_072896.1, read as the reverse complement.
CACAGAAAAGTATTTATCATTTACATTTGCAATTGGTCTGGGGCAAACGATACCTTCTTTGGCTAAAAGTAGTACATAAAATAATATTCTTAGTTTTTGATGAAAAATTTTTAACTGCAGAGCGTACATACATAAATACATCATCATCTGATTCTGTGCATCGACGAAGTCCAGCTTTTTTGAATCCAATGCATTTAGAATTTTCAAAATGTAACCATGGGGCCATTGCGTGGTGATTATTGGATTTTTTATATTCCTGGAAAGTAGCAAAAAAAAATGGCATGTTTTAATAACTAAAATGTGTAGAAATTAGACGAGAATAAATAGTTTAATCTAAGCCTTGCTATAAACTTGAAAGACATGCAATGGAATTGCAATGAAATGAATATATTTATTAGCGCACACGAAGGAGATCAGATGCTATATGCCCGTAGGTTATACCTATGATGAAGAGAATAATGTTTTTATCATTCCTAGGTCATACCCATATCATCAAAGTAGAGATCATTTCCTCGAAAGTCGAATCTATAAAAGTAAGATGGCCGAATTTTTATTTTGCAAAATCTCTAATTACAGCAATATTCTTAAAAAGTTATTTGGACAGTGTTTTATGTTGTTACCACAATTCCACAATAGGTTTTATCTTAGGTTAGGTTAGGACTATCAAATTTAACACCTTCGAAACCCATGCAAAGTATTACAGTAGTCTTCTACTGTCACACACTCAGTACAAAATTTGTATTTATTTACCTTTAGCTTTATTTTACGTTTTAACCGTTATAATCAGATTAGGATAGGTTATACATATTACGGTGGTTACCACACTCCATAAGGGTATGGAGAGAGGCCCACTGAGACGCCATTGAAATTAAAATTTGAAAAGTCGAGCCAAGAAGCACCAACAGATTTGGTAACTCCTACAACGCTCCGGCTTAAAAGCCCATTGTATTTAAAACTCTGGAAAGTGAGAGGGAAGAAGAGAAGTAACAGAAGAAAAAAAAGATAGAATAGCGAAATGCCATTAATATGGACTCAAGTCTCCCCTCGGTACATTTAAGGGGTTAGGTGGGTTTCAAAAGCTCAAAATAGGTACATTTTTATGAACTGTTTTCATTCCATCAATTTAACACATAAAAGATACATATTTTTTAAGTAGTTTGTGAAATTTTCATTGAAAAATTTTGAAAATTAAGGCGTGGACACGTCGTCTCCTATGACCCCTCAAAAAAAAGTTCTCTCGGCGTAGTCAGGATAACTCATGACAGATTCATCTGAAATTCAAAAACAAAAAATTTTCTGTTAGTAGATGTTTCAAACTCGTGCTTGGACGAAGGAAAAAAAAAACAAAAATTACATTTTTGGCGGCGTTGAAAACAAAAAACCTTTATTTTGAGTAGAATTTGCACCCTTCATGCCCTTGAAAAATTACTTGGAATAGAAAAAAAAAAAATTCCTTCGTTCAAGCACGAGATAATGTTATTCCAAAGATGTGTGCAAAATTTGAACAAAATCGCTTCATAACTTTTCGAGAAATCGTGTCCACCGACTTAAAAAATCGAGTTTTGAGATAAACGCGTATACCTGCGAAACGCTGCACTGACATGGCCTGATGGGCGGAACTTCTGAAGGGTCTATCTCGTAGAATTTTACTCGGATCAATTTGAAATTTTAGGAGAATATTTTAAACATATTATACTATTTAATAAGACAAAAAAAAAAAATCGATTTTTTGAAATTTTGAAACCCACCTAACCCCTTAAGATAGACAAGATAAATACTACATTAGTTTGAATCCTTTACATATGTATGTGTGCATGTGCAAACATTTATAAACACAATATCACATTCTGCTACTTATCTGTTATTCTACAACAGTGATTAAAAAAAAACTCCCTGAATATTTATTCAGATTAATATAATTTATTAAAAGAAACTAGTACCCGACGCCTACATACATAAACATTTCGTTTTCAATACATACAAATATTGCCTTACAAGTGAAAAATATAATAAGTATACACATATGTTACGCATTGTAGTGAATTATTTGAACTTAACAGCTAAGAGCTTAGCTGATAAGCCCCTTAAAGCTTCAAATTCGCGTTTATAACATATTAAAAACAATAATTTGCTTTACAACATAAATGATTTTAAGCTGGCAATACCATTAAAAGCTTTTTTTACAGCAATCACCTGACCAGCAGAGTTTTGACAGTTGCTTTTTGGCGCCAAATTGCCATTCACGGTTTTGTTTATTTCTCATACGTGCCTTATCTAGTTCTGCATTTGGTTTATTAGACAACCTTCAACGCTCTAGTTTGTTGTTAAAAAAAAATAAAAGTGAATGTAAATGTAAATAAATGGAGATTTAACACGCATCACACTCTTACGCGACATCACAATGGGTATCACTGGTTTGATACCATTTTTGGAGAAGGCATCTTCGAAAGTGCACCTGAAGGATATACGCGGCAGCACTGTGGCTGTGGATACCTACTGCTGGTTGCACAAAGGAGCTTTTGGCTGTGCTGAGAAGTTGGCGCGTGGCGAGGACACCGATCAATATATGCAGTATTGCATGCGTTATGTTGATTTGTTGCTGAGTTACGACATAAAACCGATTCTAGTGTTTGATGGCCGCCACCTGCCCGCAAAAGAACTTACTGAACGACGGCGCCGCGACAGCCGTAAGAATTCGCGCAAACTGGCCGCAGAGCTGTTGCGTAAGGGAGATAAGGAAGGAGCTCGTTCGCATATGCGACGCTGCGTAGATGTTACACATGAAATGGCGTTGCGTGTGATACGCGAGTGTCGGCTGCGAAATGTTGATTGCATTGTGGCGCCCTATGAAGCGGATGCGCAAATGGCTTGGCTAAATAAGATCGATGTGGCGCAATATGTTATAACCGAAGATTCCGATCTGACATTATTTGGTGCAAGTAGAATAATATTCAAATTGGATTTGACTGGTGCTGGGTTGTTGGTAGAAGCAGATAAATTTTATCTGGCAATGGGTTGCAGTAAAGAGCGATACAATTTTGAGAAGTTTAGACGCATGTGCATACTATCTGGTTGTGATTATTTGGACTCACTTCCTGGAATTGGATTGGCAAAAGCATGTAAATTTATACTCAAGACCGAACAAGACGATTTGTGGAAGGCGTTGAAGAAAATACCAGCATATTTGAATATGAAAAACTTGCAGGTATGTGCAAAGGAAACAAATATAAACCATATATGTATTAACTTAAAAATCCGTTTTACAGGTGGATGATGAATATATTGAGCAATTCCTTAGAGCAGATGCGACCTTTAAGCATATGTATATTTATAATCCTATTGCGCGGCGCATGGAACGTTTATATGAGCTAAGCGATTTCGAAACAGATGAACGCTATTGTTGTAACGCTGGCGTACCGATCGAGGAAGATGAGCGGGCTTTGCATCTCGCATTGGGAAACTTAAATCCATTTACATTCAAACAGTTAGACAACTGGCATCCGGATAGAAATTTCGGACACGCACAGGCAACTAATAAAAAAATCAAATGTGCCAAGCATAAAAGTATTTGGCAAGGAAATTATCAGCCACAAACCGTCGCATCCATTGATGTAGATAAAGATGACAAATGTGCTTTGCATTTTAGAAAAGTAGATTTCATCAGTAAAACTATTGATGAAGAAATAACAGAAAATGCGCGTGCGGAACATGCAAAACCTGAAGAAGCAGAAATTTTCTCAATGTACCAGGACAAGGCTGGTAAGCTTATAGAGCCAAGTAGTAAGCGTCGGCGCCAGAGTAGTGAAAGCAATGACGATGGTTCGGATAATAGTAATGAGCCAGAAGCAATACAGAGCCCGCTTGCAAAAGTAGCGCACAATACTCATAATCCTTTTGCGAGACCACAACGAACGGCTGCATCGAGAGCCAGTAGGTCAGCAACGATTTGCGAAAATCCGTCTTTATTAAAAGTATTAAGTCCCAAGAAAGTACGTGATGCAGCTAATACAGAAAGTATACATCTAAAAAGTCCAAAGAGTCCGCTTGCTAGACGACTAGAAAGAGTAACAGTAAAAAGTCGTTTTTTTGCTAATAACATTAATGAAGTTAATACAACTAAGAAGAGCGTTAGTAGAGATTTGTCTGCTGAAATTAATTCAATCGAAAAACAATCACGAGAGCAAGAACAAACGCGCGCGTTGCTTTATGACTCGCCATCACCCAAGAAAAACTGGAAAGTTGGTGTGGAAACTAACACTGCCATAGACAATGATTGTACTATAGAAACCAACGTTAGTGATCAAAACGAATTAGATAGTGTTGAGTTGAGTGACGAAACTACAAGTGTTTCGAAATTGGATACCAGTTTCATGGAAGACAGTGAAAGCAAGGAAAGCTTGAAGAGTACAATAACGCTATCCGATGAAGAAGATGATGGTGTCTATAATAAGGCCAATCAAAAGATAATGCCAACGTTAAAATCATCAATCAATTCGTTTAAGTCACAGGAGAAACAACGCTTGGGTCTTTCGAAAACTAGAGCCAAATCAACATCGAAATCACAAAAGACAAGTGGCAAATCCAACACGAAGTCGACAAATGCCACAACTGCTTTACTGCAGAATCAAACGCGCTTAACAATGTTTGGTTTCAAAAAACGACCCACATTAAAATAGTATCTGTGTTTACCTGTTATTAGTGTATTAGTGTTACCGTTCAATTTTTTTAGTATAATTTTGATTTGTTATCAAGTTTTCACTTGCCGTTTTCTGCACAAAGCTAAGCTAAGTCAATATAAGGATGATTAAAGTATAAGCAATTATTTGTATTTGAGTGGTGTGATATTCAACCACACAATTTAGTTAAACGAATAAATAAAGTCTAAATGAGAACTGAAACTACGACTAGCGCGTATACGAATGTATTCTGCATGTATTACGTTTATTGGTATAATTTTTCATTTTGATTGACGTCGATTAGTTAGGCCTGATTTTTCATAGAGGTGCCAAACTTTTTTATACAAGTGCAATCATATTTTCTAGAGCTTGAAAACATTTATTAGAATAAATTATGAAAAATGAAGTGAGAAAATTAATCAATTAAAATGAAGCCTTTTTTCACCTGCTCTCGAAAGGAAACTCCAAAAGTAGGAAACGAAACTCCACGTAGTAATTCAGGCCCGGGATTATATAGTCCCAAATCAAAGCGATCTGTGCTGATGGGTAGTTTTCTCAGCATCATCTGTCTACGCGCAGCGATAAACTTAGTTAGCAACCTCCGGAATGAGCGAATTGCCATTCTGAGCGACAGTCCTCATTAGTCGTTAAGTGCAACGAGAAATTGAATTTACTAGGAATGGAGGATCGCATCTGGCTCATATGAGCCATAACACTTCCGAATGGTAGTCACGCACCAACCCATTCGGCTACGGCGACCGAAAAAATAATAAACATTCAAAAAACAAACAAAAACGAAAGATAACCAAAACTAGTCCAAATGTTGAGGTGTTATAGTTGTTTCGCTGGTTGTATGTATGTACATGTGTACATATATATGTCAAAGAGTTACAACCAGCTACATACATACATATTTATTTATACATATGTACGTATATACTATCTAATTAAAATAATTTTATTTTGGACTGTTTAAATATTTTTTTATCGCTGTTTTGTGCTAATATTCAAGTGTCGAAATGAGAATACAGTTCATTTTTCTCTGTATTTATTTTCAGCAAATGCTCATTTGACAAGTGAAAGCTTATACAACATCTAATTGACTGCCTTTTATTTACGGTAATTTATTAGTGAGTGAGTCATATGCTTAGTGTTACTATTTGAAAATAATATACAGTACTGAGGAAAATTATTGAATGCGCCTACTATTTTGTGCTGTTGAAAGATTGATTTAAAAAAAAGATTTTCTAAGTGGGTTGGGTTTTAATGAAATACTTTGAAGATTAGAGGGTACAAATCTTAAGATTGCAAATACAAGTATATACAGATTTAACTTTTTCTTATTTTACTTAAAAAATACGTTTGCACCTTTTATGGGGTGCTAAAATATTTTTTTTATTACCTGTCAATATGTATTATAGACTTGTACACGCCAATCATATATATGTATATATATTATATACAGTGGCACAGTAAAGTCTACATACCCCATTGAAAAGCGAGGTTTGGAGATTTCTGTGAACATTGTAGCATTAGTATATATTCCAAACAAATCCAATCTAACAACAAACAATAAATTTTAACCAAAAAATTTTAATCCAAAAATATTTATTAACAAAACCAAACAAAATTCATTTTCCAAACACAGAAAAGTCTGCATACGGCTTTGTAGTGGAGTACACAAAATGCAGTTCTGTACTCAAACAGTGCTACCAATCACTTCAGGCGTCTTTACTAGATACCGTTAGTTAGAAAGAAGTTTAGTTCTTCGATATTAATATTGTAGCTGTGTTAATTTAACCAAAATGGGTAAAGAAATCTGTGTTAAAGTACGTGAGCTAATTGTGAAATATTATAAGGAAAAAAATCTTTAAGAGAGATTGGTGAACTGGTCGGACATCCAAAATCAAGCATTCAAACAATTATTCGGAAATATAATCACACTAATAGTGTAGAAAACAAACCAAGAAGTGGTCGCCCACCTAAACTGACTCCTCGTGCTAAGCGAAAAATATTGTTAGACGTGCAAGAAAATCCAAGAATAACAGCAATAGAAATTGCAAAAACCCTGAAAAATCAGGATATTGCTTCAGTGCATCCAGAAACGGTGAGACATTTATTGAGAAGCAATGGAATCCACAACCGTGTGCCTCGAAAGAAGCCATTCATCAGCAAAATAAATATGGAGAAACGAGTCGAATTTGCTAAGAAATATATTGATGCATACGAAGATTTTTGGGCTAATGTTTTATTTAGTGACGAAAGCAAGTTCAACTTGTTTGGCTATGATGGCAAACAAAAAGTATGGCGTCGAAATAATGAAGCATTATTGCCCAAAAACTTGCTTCCTACGGTGAATCACGGTGGTGGCTCCATAATGGTTTGGGGCTGCATGTCAGCGGCTGGGGTGGGTAATTTAACATTTATTGATATTAATATGGATCGCATGGTATATATGGACATTCTCAAAGATAATTTGAAGCAATCCGCGAGTAAACTGGGTCTTACGGCGGGTTGGTACTTTCAGCAAGATAACAACCCAAAACATACCGCTGGTGTTGTCAAAGAATGGCTACTATATAATGTGCCCCATCAACTTCATTCCCCACCCCAGTCACCGGATTTGAACCCCATAGAGAATTTATGGGATGAATTGGATCGTCGCATTAGGAAAAGGACAATTAAAAATAAACAGGACCTCAAAAATGCTTTACTTGAAGAGTGGAATTTAATTTCGAATAATTACACAAAATTATTGGTAAATTCCATTCAAAATAGATTAAATGCTGTTCTAGAAAGTCGTGGCGGACCCACGAAGTATTAATTCTGTTGTCTTTTTATTTCCTTTTAAGTGAAACACATTCTTTTTACAAAGTATGCAGACTTTTCTGTGTTTGGAAAATGAATTTTGTTTGTTTTTGTTAATAAATATTTTTGGATTAAAATTTTTTTGTTAAAATTTATTGTTTGTTGTTAGATTGGATTTGTTTAGAATATATTCTAATGCTACAATGTTCACAGAAATCTCCAAACCTCGCTTTTCAATGGGGTATGTAGACTTTACTGTGCCACTGTATATATAAGTGCGTCGAACCGTTTGTTTATTTTGTGTTATTTTAATATCTCATTCTACAGTTGCGTTTGTGTATTCTGCGGTTGTATGTACAATATATATACATATGTACATATATGTAATATACAATGTAAAAAATACGCATATGAATGATAAGTAATCGGTCACGTTCGATTGCTTGCTGTAATTGAGAGAGGCAATGAGAAAAGCCGACTTGAATATGAGAGTCTGTAAGTTTGAAGTCTGGTATTATGTATGTATGTATGTATGTTAAGCGTTAATTGCTTTGTTTGGTTACAAATTAATAACAATAATATTAATTTCGGGATAAATAAATTACCGACATTTTCTTTAAGATCAAAAATGCCCGAACAGAATCGACGAAATCGAAATTGCACATAATTATGTAGCTGTTACAGTATCGGCACCATAAACACCATTCGAAATGGCTTGCATTTTCACCTTTATTAATGAAAAACTGTAAAATGTACCGAATTTTCTCTTTTTTTTACTTTCAGTGTTAACACCCTGAAACTCACAACTGAATGGAACAAACAAAAAACAATAAACGAATTTTGTAGTGTGAAATGTCACCTTGACAATGAGCATTAACTTTAAATTGTTTAATCGATACTTGACGAGATATCCATCACTACAGCCATCAACCGAGATAATAATGAATATTATAACAGGTCATAAAAGTAACATCAAACTTAGCGGAAACGGGTTTATCATATTTATAAAAGTTTGTAATAAGCAATTTTTTAGAATCAAAAATAAAAAAATTATTTTCAGTAAGCTGCTACAGCAACAACAACAAAAACTTTCTTTTTATGACTTACCAATCTGGTTGTATAAGATAATTGCGATCATCATATGATATCAATTCTTTCATATTATTTATAGTAATTCCATAAAGGCGACGCGCCAACGATTCCACATTTTCTGTTGTTACTTTTGGTTTAATATTAGAACCTGGCTTTAGTACATCACTTTGGTTTGTATTGTTAGCATCGCCCTTATTATCGGTACTCTCTTCGCTGTTACTATTCTCAACAACGCATTTATTAACTAAATCATATTTATGGTTTAAAGTGTAGGATTTCTTCCTTAAAGTTGTCAATTCCACATTATTCCACTGTTCTTCCATGATTTGGTTGCGCTACTTTTTGTCTCGTGATATTTAATTGAGGTTTTTATGTCAGCCCTTTAAACGAAAAAAAAAGATAAAATACAATTGTTGAGAAGAGCTGTACTTCGCTTGCCGCTAGGCACTTCACTGCTCACCGGCACGAAAGCAAATGCTACCCACACATGCTCCAAACGATATATGGAGAGCGCCTTCGCTTTTTACCCGTCTAAACGCCGTGACTGCTTTCCGCTTGTTTGAAATAATGTTGTTGCTATTTTCAATTGTTTTTTTTTTTTTTTGTTTATTTATCATTTATATGTATATCATTTGTTGAATTCTTATTGTTAAAGTTGTTTATCTTCCCTTCATTTTAACTCTCTCCACGTCGTCTCACTAAAGTTGTTGTGATCTACATAGACGGGATATGTTTGCATTGTTTGTTTGGAGGGGCACGGGGAATAATGCAAATTATATCAACGTTATTAGCGCACTTTAAGATACTCATCATGTGTAGATATGTATAGATATGTATTCATATGTAGTCAACAAGTCGCAACCTCATTCTGGATTATAAAAGTTGGATTTTTTACGGATTTTGTTGCCATTACACATATGTATGTACCCAAGTATGTGCGTCCATAGGTACGATATGATAACGAGCTATTAGGATGCCTAAGGCTATAATAAATTAATTGTGATTAAAAAAATTGGAATTATGAAATAATGGATCACTTGTAAATACTAAGTAAGTATGTATGTGTGTAAAAGCATATAAGCAGTCACAATACCTTTGTGTCGAAACTACGCAATAATATGTATATAAGATATTTGGTGTTAAATTGATATTCTAGTATCTTCCACTAAACTACATGTCTATATACAATATACATACATATACACCACTAATGCATATATCTCCGTAATTCTCATATTCTGCCAAAGGTAGTAGAGTATCATTTTAAAATCTGCGTGACTTACTTATGAATACGCGAACTTTTTAGATCTAATGAATACAAATTAAATTATATCATTACTTTACGCTAAATTTGATTATCGTCGTTAGAAGTGAAATACCCCTTCTTGATACAGTAATCGTTGGTGTTTATGCATATTCTAGCGTGACTACAATGCACTCTCGATATATGATCATGCCAGTTAATGGTTGTTAGTTCTGGTCATTAGAAAAATGTTGGGAAACGCTGCTAGAATCACGGTAACGTGAAATCACTAAGGTCGTTTAACAGAACTCCGTTGAACCAAATTCTTCAAGTGTTTACGAAGATGTTAATTGACTTATAAAAATGGCAGAACTGTTTGGTCTGCAATTGAGTTATGATTGATCGCAGGAAAATCATTGCAAGATACGTTTACTGTAAAAAACGTTATGACCATATTTCTGTTTTTGCGAAAAAAAATTGCTTCCGTATCTTTTTATGACTTGCTTAGGTTTAAATGTTCAGTTTTACTCCAGAAGATCATAAACACTCAGAAACCCAGATACCTCAAAGATGTTTTCAAACTCCTGCCGTTCGTTAAACTGAGTCCCGATGAAATACAGTTGTTTGGTAACTGAACGTCAATACTTTGTGTTCTTTGCCCGTCTTTAGAATACCTTACCTTACAAAATTAAACGTATAAAAGAAAGCTCGTGCTTCAAAAATAAATTGCTTCGCTACCTTGCCGAAAATTGCTGAATGTACTCAAATGGTTCCACGTTATTTAAATCTCTTCCAATTAATTCCTACTCCTACTACTACTATTTTTACCTTACTTTCCTTTTTTAATATCTTCTCCAACTTCAACTTCTTTACCACTTTTTTTTTCATTTTTTTTTTTTCATTTTTTTTTTTTTTTTTTTTAATTATTCTATAACATCTTAAGATTATTGTGTGAAAGTTTGAAGTGCATTAGAGTAAAATTGACAAAGACACAAAGGATTAAGTATCTACCTCTCCAACCGGATTTCACAATCTTCACAAATCTTTAAACGCGTTTTTCTCACACTTGCCTTTTTTACGGTCGGTGTCCACTGTAGATTCATATCTACCGCACCGATTCTTTTCAAATTTGGTTTTTTTGTTTCTTTACTTTATTCACGAGGTAATGACGTCGAGTTTTTTTTTTTTTTTAATTTTGTCATATTTTAAAACAACAAAGTTTTTTTTTATGAAAAATCGGTGTTTTGACTTCAAAGCGCTTTAAAAAAAAAAAAAAAAAAAAAAATAAAAAATTCGACGTTGTTACCTGCGAAACTTTATTAGCTGATGAAATCAATTTGGTTTTTTGATTTTAGTTGATCCAGTAATGAGTTCTGAGGGACACCGCAATAAAACTTTTTTATGAGACGTCCGCGAAGATTCGCTGCCACCAACTCATTTCTTCATAAAAATCAATGAAAATTTCACACAATATTCTTTAAATATGACTTTATAATGAAGTAATTTTAAAATTTTGAATAAATCAACTGTGTCGACAAAAAAAATTTCGAAAAATATGCTTGTTTTACACCGAATTAACCATACTACCCCCTTAATTTTAATTTTGATTTCACTGTTAATCCTCTTATGTAAACTATTTTTAAGGTCAATCATTGTAAAAATAACCTATGGTTGTATGTTTTACTTTAATAATAAAATAAAATAAATAAATAAATGCGCGTGCAATGTTGGAGGGAAGTGGCTGTAAATCGAGATCGATGGCAAGAAGCTGTGAAAGAAGCAATGGTTCACCATGGACTGTGATGCTAAGAAGAAGAATAATTGTGTTATGATTCATAATTTTGACTAGCAAACACAATTGTAATTTTTTTATTTTATTGTAGTCTTACTAAACTCTTCCCAGTTAGGTGCGCCAAAAGTGATGATATTGAGGTCGCCTTGTTGTTGTTGTTATAGCAGCATAAACATTCCCGATGCTTACATACGGGGAATGCTGTTGGAGTGACAGTCTTTGGCCGGATATAAATCCGGGTCGTTTCGGTAACGTAGAACCGACTGCCGTGGAAACGATTGAGGTCGCCGCATGACTGCCGGTTCAATGTTACCGCAGTAGCCACCAGTACTGTCACTCCAGCACCAATCCCAAAAGTTTATAATATCGCTGTCTATTACCTACTTGTATAACGTAAGGTTTTTGGTTTCTTCCATTTTTGCATCCTTAGTTGAAGTCCTGTATTATGCAGTTTACGGAAATTGCATTAGCAATTTATTGATTTCTTCAACAAAACAGCATTTTTAAATAGTTTGCTTGTATTTCCTGCAAATAAAATTTGCAAGCACATGAACACATCCGATCTCACATATATGTTATGCATGTATGAATTTAGAAAACTAAATATTTGTTTGCTGATAAAATTTAATTTTAGTTTAGTTAGGGAGAAATCAGCTGACAATAAAAATAACAACAAAAGCTTTTGGCTGAAAGCTTAATGTGCTTTAGAAGTTGTAGAAAACAGCTGAAGAAATGTAATTTACGACTATCTTATAAAAGTTACTCCTTTTTTTAATTTTCATTTAGCAAAATTACTTTAAATTAAGAACATAACAGTTGTAAAAATTATCTCAAAAATGTTGCTATGTGACAGTTCTTTCAGATTCTGCCGATAGTAATATAGTTAATGGCCAAAATTTATTTTTAACGTTACCTGATAACTAGCAGAAGAAATATTTTTTTTTAATCTATGTCTATCTATAATACGCGAGGTCATATTTTGTGGATGTTATCAGTTTTATACCGTTAAATATGTATAGCAATATGGTGGACAGAGGAAAGAGCTTTAAGGGGGTCTTCTGGTCTCCAGCGAAAAAAAATCGTTTTTTTTTTTTGCATAATTTTGTTGTATGTGTATGCGAGAATACGCCACAGAAAGGATTTTTTGAAAATCGCATTTTTTCACATTTTTCTGGGCACCGAAGTGTACCCTCCTCCGGCCGTTTTATCATAAACTTTATCTTTAAACGCGTTTCCCCGAAAATCGTGTTTTTTAAGCATTTTGGTCACACTTTTCATAGTAGTTATACTCCGATTTCAATGGTTTTGGTCTTAAAAGGTTCGGAAAACTTACCGCTAAGTTTCCCCGTGTACGATTTTTGAAATTTTTTTTCATTCCATTTTTATAACCTTTTAAAGTTCAAAAAATGAGCAAAAAAAAATTTTTTTTGCAAATTGTTGCATAACTTTTGAAAAAAATAAAAAAAAAAAAATCTGTCACGGGAAAACTTAACCAGGGCAACTCTGAAGACAACGCATATCTAATTTTTGCTTTCTGATTACCCAGGTGGAAAAACCGTGACCAAAATGGAGACCTGTTTCGTTTGGAGGTGGACGTCTTCAGCGCCATTTCAAGGTCGCGGGTGTTAATTTTGTTCAAAGTCAAAACCATTTTTTAAAAGCCAAGACATGTACCTTTAAAATAAAAAAAAAATTTTTTTAAATATTCACAGGATTTGTCACAATCAATCCCCAAAAAACCCTTCATTTCAGGGCCTCGAGACCAGAAGACCCCCTTAAGAAAGTTGTCATTTTTAAAAATCTAAAGAATGGTACAAATCACCGGACATTCTCAAAGAACACCTTCGTAAAATTATTATAAAAAATTTCATTAAAATTATATGTATTTGTATGTATGTATGTAGATTTTATACATGAATATTTTTTCCGCATAAGATTCATCAAGCAACGTAGAAAATAAACGTTGGAAAATTATTCTTAACTAGGATCGCCCATGCGTCGGAATTTCGACGTTATTCGAAGTTATATAAATAAGAAGAGCAAAATTTAGTCATAACTTTTTTTTATTATTTATAATCATAGAAAAAAGTTGAAACATATGTAAATGGATAGCTTATGATATACATAGTATGTGAATAGATGTAGTAAAATTAAATGTGAAAAATATCCCATTTTACATGTATTTAGCGATCCTGTATTTGTGTATTTCAAATATCATAATTTTTTTTATTCATGAATTGGAAACATTTAATTTAATGTATTACGGGAAAAAAAAATTTTTTTAGTTTGAAAAAGCATAATAAAAAACAATCATTTATTAATCCATAACCATCATAATTTCTGAATCAAATTTATAATACATAGTATTGATTCACTATATAAGTTTCCAGTTGTTTCATCATCTGTTATATCATGATACATATATATAATATCATGATACATATTATAACATGATATATCATAATACAGGTAAAATAGTGTGATTAATTTTACCTGCACCTATTCACTTATGTATCTATTTTAATACATTGTGCAAACCGCCTCCATATATGCTATCCATTGGTATATGTTTCAACTTTTTTCTCTGATTCTTCTTCTTCTTAATTGGCGCGATAACCGCTTACGCGATTTTGGCCGAGATTAACAAAGCGCGCCAGTCGTTTCTTTCTCGTGCTAACCGGCGCCAATTGGATACACCAAGTGAAGCCAAGTCCTTCTCCACCTGATCTTTCCAACGCAGAGGAGGCCTTCCTCTTCCTCTGCTACCACCAGCTGGTACCGCATCGAATACTTTCAAAGCCGGAGCGCTTGTATCCATTCGGACGACATGACCCAGCCAACGAAGCCGCTGGATCTTTATTCGCTGCGCTATGCCTATGTCGTCGTAAAGCTCATACAGCTCATCGTTCCATCGTCTGCGATATTCGCCGTTGCCAACGTGCAAAGGTCCAAAAATCTTGCGCAGAATCTTTCTCTCGAACACTCCAAGCGTCGCTTCATCGGATGTTGTCATCGTCCAAGCTTCTGCGCCATACGTTAGGACGGGCATGATGAGAGTCTTGTAGAGTGTTAATTTTGTTCGTCGAGAGAGGACTTTACTGCTCAATTGCCTACTTAGTCCAAAGTAGCACTTGTTGGCAAGAGAGATTCTACGTTGGATTTCAAGGCTGACATTGTTATCGGTGTTAATGCTGGTTCCTAAATACACGAAGTCTTTTACAACCTCAAAATTATAACTGTCAACAGTGACGTGGGTGCCGATACGCGAGTGCGCCGACTGTTTGTTTGAAGACAGGAGGTACTTCGTTTTGTTCTCGTTCACCACCAGACCCATTCGCTTTGCCTCTTTATCCAGTTTGGAGAATGCAGAACTAACAGCGCGGTTGTTAAGGCCGATGATGTCAATATCATCGGCATACGCCAGCAATTGTACGCTCTTATAAAAAATTGTGCCTGAGCGATTAAGTTCTGCGGCTCGTACGATGCTCTCCAACATCAGGTTAAAGAAGTCACACGACAGTGAGTCACCCTGTCTGAAACCTCGTTTGGTATCAAACGGCTCGGAGAGGTCCTTCCCAATTC
This sequence comes from Anastrepha obliqua, assembly GCF_027943255.1. Classification (NCBI taxonomy): domain Eukaryota; kingdom Metazoa; phylum Arthropoda; class Insecta; order Diptera; family Tephritidae; genus Anastrepha; species Anastrepha obliqua. Next base: position 89,102,697 of record NC_072896.1, on the reverse strand, counting down.
TGACGGCGCTGCTGGTGTTGAGCAACGTCATCTTACATAGCCGTATTAGTTTTGCGGGGATACCAAATTCAGACATAGCGGCATACAGGTAACTCCTTTCCGTACTGTCGAATGCAGCTTTGAAGTCGACGAAAAGATGGTGTGTGTCGATTCTCCTTTCATGGGTCTTTTCCAAGATTTGGCGTATTGTGAATAGTTGGTCGATGGTAGACTTTCCAGGTCTGAAGCCACACTGATAAGGTCCAATCAGTTGGTTGACGGTGGGCTTCAGCCTTTCACACAATACGCTCGCTAGAACCTTATAGGCGATATTTAGAAGACTAATCCCGCGGTAATTGGCACAAATTGCAGGATCGCCCTTCTTATGGATTGGGCAGAGCACACTTAAATTCCAATCGGCAGGCATGCTTTCATCCGACCATATTCTGCATAGGAGCTGATGCATGCACCTTACCAGCTCCTCGCCGCCATGTTTGAATAGCTCAGCCGGCAGTCCGTCGGCGCCCGCGGCTTTGTTGTTCTTTAGCCGCGCTATCGCTATTCTCACCTCGTCATGGTCGGGTAACGGAACGACAATTCCGTCGTCAACGATTGGGGTATCGGGATCTTCACATTCTCTATGACATGCGCAGCTGTCACCGTTTAACAGGTTCGAGAAGTGTTCCCTCCATAATTTAAGATTGCTCTGTACGTCAGTCACCAGATCGCCGTCTTTGTTCTTACAGGACAACGCCCCGGTCTTAAAACCTTCTGTAAGCCGCCGAACTTTCTGGTAAAATTTTCGGGCGTTGTTCCTATTGGCCAGCATCTCAAGCTCCTCGCACTCACGTATTTCGGCCTCTCGTTTCTTCTGTCGGATAATACGTCTCTCTTCCTTTTTTAGCTCTCTGTAGCGATCCCACATGGCTCGCGTTGCGCCCGATCGCAGCGTGGCTCTATAGGCGGCATCTTTTCTTTCGGCGGCAGCATGACATTCCTCGTCGTACCAATTGTTTTTTCGGGCTCGCCGGAATCCGATTTCTTCTTCGGCGGCGGTACGTAGGGAACGAGAAATGTTGCTCCATTGCTCGCGCATGCCGGTGTGTTGGGCAGTGCTCTCCGAGAGCAGGAGTGAGAGTCGAGTGGCGAATCTTCTGGCTGTCTGTTGTGATTGCAGCTTTTCGATGTCGAACATTCTTTGCGTAGGTAGATGTACGTTTTTTGCTGCACAGAGACGTGTGCGCAGTTTGGCTGCAACAAGGTAATGATCCGAGTCGATGTTGGGTCCTCGGATCGTACGTACATCTAATACACTAGAAGCGTGTCTTCCATCTATCACAACATGATCGATCTGGTTTCGCGTTTTTCGATCTGGAGACAGCCAGGTAGCTTGGTGAATCTTCTTATGCTGGAATCTGGTGCTACAGACTACCATGTTTCGGGCCCCGGCGAAGTCGATCAGCCTCTGTCCGTTACCGGATGTTTCGTTGTGTAGGCTGAATTTTCCGACTGTGGGACCAAAAATTCCCTCCTTGCCCACCCTGGCGTTGAAGTCGCCAAGCACGATTTTTATGTCGTGGCGGGGGCAGCGCTCATAGGAACGTTCCAAGCGCTCATAGAAAGAATCCTTGGTCGCATCGTCCTTCTCTTCCGTCGGGGCGTGGGCGCAAATTAGCGAGATGTTAAAAAATCGCGCTTTGATGCGGATTGTTGCGAGACGCTCGTCCACCGGAGTGAACGACAGTACTTGGCGACGAAGTCTCTCTCCCACAACAAATCCGACACCGAATTTGCGCTCCTTTACATGGCAGCTGTAGTAGACGTCGCAAGGTCCTATGTTTTTCTTACCTTGCCCCGTCCATCGCATCTCTTGGATGGCAGTGATGTCAGCCTTTACTCTCACGAGGACATCAACCAGCCGGGCAGAGGCACCTTCCCCATTAAGGGACCGGACATTCCAGGTGCATGCCCTCAAATCGTATTCCTTATTTCGTTTGCAGGGGTCGTCATCAGTGTTGGAAGTTCTCATCCGAGGCTTTGTTGCTGTTTTCATTGGGGGGGCTTTTTAAGTGGCGGGTCCCAAACCCAGCGCACAACCAGCTATGCTGGGATGCTTCGCCTTCTCACTTTAGCTCACTCCCGAACGGGTGTTCGGAAGCTAACCAGAGGATACGTGGGCTAATCCCGGACGGTGTGAGCTGCTTGAACCATATGTAAAAGAATCGTCCTGGCCACTCCCAAGTGAATGGCGATCAGTAACTTTCCCCACTTGCGTGGACTTCTACACATGGAACCATCCTCTCTTTCTTTCTCTGATTATAAAACTAAAAAAAGGTACGACAAAATTTTGCTCTCCGTATTAATATATAGATGGCAAAGCGGAAAATATTTTTCTTATTTTATCAAGCAACATAAAAATTATTGTTGGGAAATCGTTGGGAAATCAAGCAACATAAAATTTATCGCTGGGAAATAACTCTATATCGGCAACGGTTAAAATATTTCTTTCTGACGTTTTCAATTTTTAAATTCGAGACAACTGTTATTTTTAGTCCCTTTTGAAATGCACGTTTTCGAAATTTTTATTATTTAATCATAAACTTTTATTATACACTTTTCTCGGTGCAGCCGTTTTCTAATTGTAGGTTGTTTTAGCAATTTTTCTTTTCAAAACTCAAAGCAGTGCGAAAGGCAGCTTTACAACAAAACATTATTATTTTTCCCAAGTGCAACCCTTCGCTTGCATTCCGTTGAGCTCATTGGTTGAGCTTCTACACAAATGACGTTTTGAATGTAAACATAACCAAAAAAAGAAATAGCTATTAATTTGTCGTACTTCCTCATACGTTTTCGTTGACATTATTCCTAAATTAAAATTGCTACCAAACTGTGTTTAATTGTTTGCAATGGATCAATTGTATATAGAAATAGAGATAAAGACACGCAATGACAATACGGAAATCTACAGCAATGTCCAGTCTTTTATAGCTTTATACATGTACCGATACTTGCATTCACCCTCTAACATCAAATTGAATTTTGTGCGAACCACCATCCAGGGGGGCAAATTGCGATTACGTTCAGAATCTTTAAGACGGGAGTTAACTGAAGAAAAAATACATCGAAAAGAAGCGACAAATGTTGAAGCTATCAGAGATCTTAAACTTCCAATTTATGCAAAAGAGGGAAATACTTATATAGCAGGCATGTGTGCGGTTTGTAGAGAGCTCGTTGCACGACAGGAATGCCCAGAGCGGCGTAAATTACTGGGTTTCAAAGGCGCTTGCTTGTTAGCACCGGCGGAGGCGTCCATTTGGACACGCTTTTGCGAAGTGGATATGGTGGACGCAATCAGTTGCCTGTTGTGCACACTGGATTCTGGTAAAATAGTAGAGGATATGCCAAAGGTAGTACCACGTTTCGAACGACACATGAACGAGCCAGTGCGCATGCATAATATTTACAAAACTGCGCGAGAGCAGGTGCAGCAGCAAAACAAATGTGATGGACTGAAGAAGAAGGGAAAGATTATATTGGATTGCAGCGTACCCAAAGAGCTATTGCCCATTGAACATCGTTTTGCAGAGGGCATTACTTTCACTATAGCCGATATAATTTTATACACTTTTATGCGTTTGATATTCTGTCACTGCGAGTACATGCTGGTGCATTTCCCGCTGATCAATACGTGGCTAAGTGAGGTAGGTAACTTATATTTTGTCAATTTCATGCAATAAAAAATGTCTGCTTGGTCTACAGATTGACACTTTTGAGCAGAGCTGTGGTCAAATATTAAATGAATTGTATTTTCATGAATCAGCTAATCAATCGACGTCTTTACTAAAAATACCGGACTGCGAAGCTGCCAGCCTTTACAAAAGCGATCCGAAACGCTATAAGCCTCGCAATCGCATATTTACCGAACAAAGTGAAGTCGATGCGGCTTTAAACAAATTAGAAAGGCTAAAGCTTCAATTCAGTAGTGATACCGCAAATACCTATGACAAGAATCATATTGATTGGGATGTTATTGAACCAGAACATGAGAAGAGTTCAGCGTTACCACGCGAACGTATTATTCGTAAACGTCAACAACTACAAAATGTTGCCAATGCGGTGATCTCTTTAGCAAAGCCAGGTGAAAGAATTGTTGATTTTTGCAGTGGCACAGGTCATTTGGGCATATTGTTGGCATTGGAATTACCTAAATGTGTTATAATATTAATGGAAAATAAAGCTATTTCATTGGAGCGCGCGAAGCTACGTGCCACGGAATTGGGTCTGAAAAACTGCAGGTTTTATCAGTGCAATATTGATTACTTCGAAGGATACTTTGATGTTGGCACATCATTGCATGCGTGCGGCACAGCAACTGACATAGTGCTGCAGCAGTGTCATCGATCGCGCGCAAAGTTTGTTTGTTGTCCTTGCTGTTATGGATCGCTGCAGCCCATGCCACATATACCCTATCCATTAAGCCAGCGTTTTCGTACAGTGTTGTCTGAAAAAGATTATTTGTACATAGCACACACTGCGGATCAAGCACACGAGTTGGGAACCTTGAATTGTCGCCCAGAAACCACACGCCAAGGACAATTATGTATGGATATCGTTGATACTGATCGCAAATTGCAAGCAGAAGAAGTGGGTTATGATGTCATCCTGACACGGCTAAAGCCAGAACAGTGCACGCCTAAAAATCGTTTGTTAGTAGGTCGTATTGCAATTGCCAGCTGACGCAGATTTGCAGTGAATATACGTCTACATTACTTTACTAAAGACCAGTAGAATTACATTTTTTTTTAAATAAGTAAATTGAAAATTTTAATAGAAAATCGTTTTTTCTTTTATTTCTTCAAACGCGTACAAACATCATTTCACTGAGATTGTATCTATCAAAATTAGATTTTTGTGGCGCATACACTCAATAAACGATGTTTTTAACTTCACAACATTTATGCTTTTCAATTATTTAAATTTTAAGTTAGTATATTTTTTCTATGCCTTAATTAAGAAGAGTCCACCACGCAACGCCAGAACCAAATGAAGTACCGAGCCACCTTGAACTTTATAATCCGCAGCAGTTTTGTCGTCATTCCTGTAATAAAATAATATTCGTATTTAAATAGGGTATGCATCGATTTTTAGAAAGAAATTGGAAAGAAAAAAGTTTATGCTCTTTTAGCTTCCATTAATAAAGGGTTTTCCAATAACCGGTGTTATTTTGAATGGCCCGCCATTTCGGTAGACGTCTTTTTTGAAGCTGTCATTTTTTGATATTTGACAATTGGAAACTACGCCATTAATAAAAACGGAACGATACACGGTTAAACAACGCATTGAAGTTATTAAAATTCACTATAAAAATCGGGAAAGTTTGGCAGAGACGGTTCGTAAAGCCCCTTATCGGACCGCAATACAGAAATTGGTGAAATAATTCGAGCTGTTGGGACAAGCTAGCGATGTGAAGAATAAAACCCGTACACGTCGCTCCAGAACAGCCGAAAATATTGCTATTGTAGCGAAAGTCTTGTAGAAAACCCAGGTTTGTCCATTCCTCGTCGTTCTTTGGAATTAGGCATTCCACAAACGTCATTACACCGTATTTTGCATAAAGATTTGTGTCTTAAGGCTAATGAAGTGCGGTTAACACAAGAACTCAAGCCGGCCGATCATCAACAACGGCGTGTCTTTGCTCATTGGGTCGTTGAAATGCATGAAAATGATCGGGAATTCCATTGAAAAATCATCTTGAGCGATGAGGCTCATTTCCACCTCGGTGGCTTCGTCAACAAGCAAAATTTTTTGATCCGGGGTTCAGAAAATTCAAGAGTTATTGTTGAAAAGCCTCTCTATCCTCAACGTGTGACTGTTTGGTACGGTTTATGGTCTGGCGGAGTCATTGGACCTTATTTTTTTGAAAATGAAGCTGGAGCAACAGTTACGGTAATGGATTACGCTATCGAGAGATGATTAACGATTTTTATGGGAGGAATTGGATGGTATTGATCTGGGCAACGTTTATTTTCAACAAGACGGCGCTTCGTGCCACACAAACAACGAAACCATTGATCTTTTACGGGAAAATACCTCCAATAACACCTCTTATTGGAAAACCCTTTATTATGATTCCTATATATATATTTAATTGACGCTTACACCCTTTGTTGGGTGTTTGTCCAAGCTCTTCCTCCTATTTGCGGTATACATCTCGCAAGCTCCACAAATAGAGAAACCTATGGCTGCCGCCGTGTGACTCTTACCATTTCACAATTATAATGTACTCAGAAGGTACCATAAGTACCTACATGAACTTTCCTTTGAAATTGGAAATATCAATGTTGTAGTAGCATAAACATTCCCCATACTTACATATGGGGAATGCTACTGGAGTGACAGTCCTTGGCCGGATATAAATCCGGGTCGTTTCGGTAATGTAGAACCGACTGTCGTGGAAACGTGGACAGGAAATATAGGAAATATCAATGGTTTTCTTTACTTAGTCAACTTGCATTTACGTAGTTCAATGATAACTCACATTTGCTTGCCAGAGAATATAAGTCGTTGCTGCTGTGGTGGTATGCCTTCTTTCTCCTCCACTCGCTCCTTGATTCTGTCTACTTTGTCTGTTGGCTCAATGTCGATTTCGATTTCCTTACCGGTTAATGTCTAAATCAATATGTTAAGAAAATTAATGTACTATATATATATAATAAAATTTTCATGCGTTGCTTTTTTGTATGTAGGCTCCGTATTAGCACAAATGATGATTCGCAAGTTCCTACACTTTCAGACAAATACTTACCTTCACTTTAATCAACATGTTGCGTATATATGTGAATAAATTTCCTGGAACTGTTTGTGATTGATTCAAAAAATTTTAATCCAAATGTTTTTGTCGTTTGACTTGTATGCTCTATATTGGCGTGCACTTTTATATTTTTGCCCAAAATTACCGCAAACAGTTTTCCAAAAGCTATTGTGAAGGCAATTGACAATCAGTAGCAGGGGTTGTTTGGCGATTGTAAATCAGCAAAACGCCAATGCTGATCACGAGCACAGGGCGTAGAATGTGAAATATTTGTATTACGTTTTTGAGAACTTATTGTGCATTGCGTTAACTAAGTTTATCGGAGAGCGAGTACTCCTTTCATTAACTTTGAACAATTATTCGACTATTGCACGATAAAAAAAAGAATCACTAATTTACGCAAACGCTTCACTTATGCTTCGGGTGACGGGTGACTCACGTACTTGCTTCGTGTCACACATACTTGTTGTCGGCTTTTGCATGATGACACGCACACATATAAGCAGCTGGACAGCAAATGCATGAGCGTGCCGCGGAAGCATTAAGCAACAGGGCAGACTTGTGTGCATACTTAATTGCATGTCAGTTCACTAATTCCTTTAAATACTTTTGCAACACCTTGTACAAACACTTTTTTGCTGTGATCGTTAAAGGTAGCCGAGTATCTGAAAAATAGATTTTAACGCTGCATGCATTTTAAGATTTTCTTATTATGATTTTTATTTATTGTACGTAGCGCAAGGGTCTAATGAGCATTCAAGAAATGTGCGGGGAGCATTGCTGTTGTTGTTGTTGTAGCACCATAATAAACAATCCCCACACATATACTGAGAATGCTGCTGAAGTGGCAGTCCTTGGCTGGATATAAATCCGGGTCGTTCCGGTTACGTAGAACCGACTGTCGTGGGAGCATTGCTCATACGCCCTGGCTATTCGAAAATGTGCCAACAAAATCGGGAGCTCTAGTTTTTATATTACTTTGCCTTGAAGATCTGAATTATTTTTTAGTGACGATAGGGAAATGCCCGACTCGTGTAAAATATTTCAGCTGGAATCTACTTTAAATATATAAAGCTTTTGGCAAATGAAAAATTCCATTGACGACTATACACGACAAAACCGATATTTAAAAACAAAAATGGGAGAAATAGGAATCCGTCTTAAAGAATACAAATACTACTCAGATTCAAATATTATAGTTATTATTTAGTTTTTCATTAAATATTTTTTTAATAATATAATTAAGAAAAAAAAGTATTTAATTTATATATTATTCAATTCAATTTAATAATATTAATATTTTAATGAATTTTATTAGAAATATTTTGTTATAATAATATTTTTAACTAAATAATATTATTATTATAAAATCTTCTAATTTCTATCATTATTATTGTCGATAATATACTAATATTCTCTCAAAAACCGTCTGCTGTTCTCTTTGTGGCTTAACATCAATGAAGTCCACGCCTCAAACTGGAAGCGAAGGGTCCAAAACAACTTTTAATTATGTACTTATATGGGCTAGTTTACTATGCATTATTTAATTATTGCTTACAAACATAAATTTTTTTACTTACACACAATTCCACCATATTTATTTATATACAACATTTAAATAAAAAATTGACTTGTTCTTTTATTTTCATTAAGTATAAAATCCGTGTGTCATTGTCAATTGTCTACGTATTTAACCTAACACTATTCAGTATTCTGAGATCACAGTTCTTGTGGATGCTCTAAATTATTCGTTTCAATTGATTTTGTGCTATGATATTTTCCGAAATTAGACGAATATCGCGCGCATACGTGCGACAGCAGCCGCCGATAATTGTTGCGCCCAATTTCGACCATTCGGGCACGTAACTCGCCAATGGCACACAATGTTCACGACCCATCCAGCCTTTCGCCACATCATAGACCTCACCGCTGTTGGGATACACAACTAGTGGAATCTTTTCAGCGTCCGGTGTATTGCCATTTAAGCTTTTGAACAGTGGCGTTACGAACTGAAAGTTAAATAAAGTAATACATATTAAACATTTTCTATATAACATACAAAACAGTTAATTGAGAATCATACCTTTGGATGCACGCAATTGACACCTATGGCCAAACATCTGCCCTGTGCGTTTCGTTCTTTCAGTAATTCCCACAACGAGCGTGCTGCCTCCACGAAACTCTCACCATGCGCCAGAGTGCACTCATCCTTGCACTGATACGCAACCCAAAATTTCACATCTGGATAATCGTCACACAACATTTCAACCAACGCTTCAGCTTCAGCTTGGCATGGTATAGTTTCGATGGCCAATGCATCAACGCCGGCCGCTAGGCATGCATCAATACGTACACGATGCCAGTCGGTAATCTCTTTGATTGGTACATGATCAATATATTCGCCAGTGTATTCGGAACCGTCATGCAAATGTGCTCCAAATGGACCAATTGAGGCAAGAATCATAGGGAAACCTGAGAAAAGAAATGAGTACAGGGTGATTACTATAAAGAAATTTTATGTTTCCGCTTCCAGTTCGCTGGCTATCCGTTTCCAATTCAATTCATATTCAGTTTTGTTTCAATCACAATTTCGAATTGGGCGTGTGAAATAATGCGAATTATTTAATTATTAGTATTTAAAATAGTATTTATTTACCATCAGGAACGTGCAATTTCGCTTCACAGCATTCCGCCAAGTATTTATCTTTAGCAATATGCGCCAAACGCACAGTTTTCTTAATCAACTCTATGCTCTGCTCCACATCCAAGTCCATATATTCGACGTAGCCCTCAACGCTGGCCTGATAAGTATTTGTTAGAATGATATCAGCACCATCTACAAAAATATACGCATATAAGTGTTATGTACCGTTCGCACACATGTTTATGTATGCACATATATTATATTTCAAAGTAATACAAATTAATCAGCTGGAATATTTCTAGCGGAAAATAACCGCGAACTGTATGTTTGCTTATTCAAGTCAAATTTGAATTTATGAGCTTACTCTATTAATAGTATCAAACCCCAATATTTATATAAGTACATACATACATATGCAGTGTATTGAAATTAATGGGTAATAAACATAGCGCTTGTTTTTAATCAGTTTAACTTACTTTGCAAAAAGTCCAAATGTGTGTTGATAACAGCAGCTGGATTTGTGGCATTGAATCTGGCACTCCATAGTGGATCACCATCGACTGCGTTGCCAACGTGCACTGTCATTTGTGTGCCGAAGCCACCATCTTTGGTCAGAATACGTGTTGGACCCATGTTAGGAAAAAAGGAACTGTGAAAAATATAAATATAGGCGAGTGCCGATAATAATAAGTACAGAATTGGAAACAAAATTACAAAAAAATTTAGATAAGTACTCAGCAGAAACGCTACCCTATTGATAACGGTACTAATCAATAGCTAATATGAGTAAATAATACTCTCGGCTCTTTAATTTGAAAATTCACCTAAATTTGTACTTATACATCTATAAATATTAATACACGCATATAAAATTTAAAATGGGGTAAAAGTGGGCAGCCGGCATAGTCAAAGAGTACATTTGCGTGACATATTGTTGGATTCTAAGTGCGCTTCCAGTTTTTCGAAATTGAAGCATTAACTTGAAAACAAAAATCAAAAAAGATGTAATAGAGCTCTCGCATTTAAAAATCATTTCTTATAAAGGGTGGTTAATTTTTAAGGGCCGGTGTTGATTTTGAATAAAATACAATTTTTTTTAGAAAATTATTGTCATTTCTCTTTATTATGATAATAATAAATTACGTATGAAACAAAATATCGGCCAAATGGCCGCCATGGCCTTGGCGGCACACCACCATCCGATGGTCCAAATTTTCGATGACGTTGAGGCATAATTGAGGTTCTATGCCGTTAATGTGCCGAATCATCTCATCCCTTAGCTCTTGAATTGTTGCTGGCTTATCGACGTACTCATTTTCTTTCAAATAACCCCAAAGAAAGAAGTTCAACGGTGTCAAATCACATGATCTTGGCGGCCGATTGACATCGCCGCGACGTGAAATTATTCGGCCATCAAATTTTTCGCGCAAAAGAGCCATTGTTTCGTTAGCTGTGTGACAAGTGGCACCATCCTGTTGAAACCACATATCGTCCACATCCATATCTTCCAATTCGGGCCATAAAAAGTTCGTTATCATCTCACGATAGCGAACACTATTCACAGTAACTGCCTGACCGGCCTCATTTTGGAAAAAATACGGCCCAATGATATCGCCGGCCCATAAACCGCACCAAAAAGTCACTCTTTGCGGGTGCATTGGTTTTTCGGCAATCACTCTTGGATTATCATTCGCCCAAATGCGGCAATTCTGCTTATTGAAGAATCCACTGAGGTGAAAATGTGTCTCATCGAAAAAATCACGAAGTGCGCGAAATGCATTTTGATTTGAACGCGCGTTTTCATAATACGCCCGAATAACTTTATCGTGTTTCTCGATTATGTATCTTTCCATGGTTCAAATTGAGTTAGTCTGAAATTGAAAAATGTCAAACGAAATGCAGAACAAACTTGACGTTTAGGTGTGGTTCACATTCAACATCGGCCTTTTAAATTTAACCACCCTTTATTAAATTATATACATAAGTATTTACATGTATACAAACTAAAACCCTGAACTAAACTCCTGCAAAATGCAAAATATCGCCTGCGATATTCGCCGTTACCAACGAGCAAAGGTCCAAAAATCTTCCGCAGAATTTTTCTCTCAAACACTCCAAGCGTCGTTTTATCGGATGTTTTAATACATTCCTTAGCTATAATAATGATTTGTATTAAGAAATATCTGAATTTTTACGTGATTTTTTAGACTTTTTGATACTATTTTATATGAAATTTAATCATTTTTTATGCAACCATTTCACATAAAAGAGCACTTTGGCATCAGGTAATCTCAGCTGTGGGCACTTTTTGATAATTAGCTGAGAGTGTTTTTACTTATAGATCATAACGAAATATTCATACAGTAAGCAACGTGGAAGCTGTGCATCAGAGTAGTGCAAGTGATCCATTTGCCTCAATTCATCGTCATTCCGGCCAATTGGGTATTTCCAAAACAAGATTGCGATGAACTTGAAAGTTCGATCATTTAAGGGGCATTCATAAAAAATTCAAATTGTTCAAGTTCTGCTACCGTAAATTGATCAGCAGCGACTACATTAACATTAGTATTTCTTACATGGCTCACCCTGTTTTTGATAAGGTAAGTGCTCTCAGTAGCTCGTGCTTTTAAAATAAAATATATTTTTTTTTAATTTTTGGAATTAGTTGTATAGCTAAATCACTAAACAATATTGTTTTTTAATGTTTTCAACTACTATCAGTTTGTACGTACACGTCATTATCATGCAGCACATACCCTGCAGGGAAAAGCCAAACTAGTATAGAAATATCCCAGCTCGGATACTGGTATTTAGTAGAAGAAATCGTACTAGTTCGTCATTGACTAGAATAGTAGCAGTAGTAAAATGATCAGCTTGTTTGCAATGATTAGAGGGTTATGCAAAAGTAGATACTGATGAATACATTTACTTGAAAATCACTATTTCCCAGTCTATCAAATAAAGGCGCGAGTAATTAATATTTCCATGCAATTTATTCACTTTATAAGTAGCCGCGCACCAAAGGTCGGTAAAATTAGAGGAACGTATTTTTTTGACGTGATAACGTCTTATAATTCGATTTAGCCGGCTGCACGCACGAAAAAATGTGTCGTTACCTTGCTCATTAGTGTTACTTTGCTTATTTGTCGTTACCTTGCTCATTTGTCGTTACCTTGCTCATTGCCGTTACCTTGAATGAACTGCAAGCGAAAGCGCGGAGCGAACGACAAAGCAAACAAAGCAAACGAACGGCAACGTTCGACATCTTGCTCTCTCCTACTTAAGTGAGCGTATATATGTATGTATATGCGCATATGTACATATATAAATTCACGTATTTGTATTTGCATATGCCTTCTTATTGATTATTATTTTAATTTGATTTACTTGAAGAATTTAAAATAAAACCAAGTTTGTTAATAATACCTGTTGTCTTAATGTTATTATTATTAATTTTTTTATTATATATGTATGAAGGAAAAAATGTATGGTAATATTTACCACATACCTTATAAGATATGTTGTATACTAATATATGTATATAAACATGCATATACATATACAATTTCGCGCAATTTTCAAAAAGAATAAATCTATATGTAAAGATGCATACAAATCATATGGACATATCAAATATACGAATCTATTCCGTACGCAAGCAAATGTAAGCTAATGTGCTTGAACTGCAAGCGAGAGCGCGGAACGAACGACAAAGAGCACAATCGGTCCCCGCGTTCGGCAACGTTCGACATCTACCTCTGTCCTACTTGAGTGAGCATATATGTGTATGTATATGTATGTATATGCGCATATGTTTATAAATTCAGATATTTGTATTTGCATATGCCTTCTTCCTGTGTGCATGGTAATGAACCATTTCTCTGTTGAGAATAGGACGATGATAGAAAAAGTAGGAAATGAAAGGGGGTGTTTCGAGTGTAAAGTGTCTTGAAGAAGGCAAATCGATGATGGTGCCTCTTAGTGTTGTTGACTTATTAACGTCTGATGCACAATCGAAATTGAAGATATCTTTCATGAATTTGATAAATGTTTCGTCATTTTTCACGTTTGTGTAAATGTAACTTGACCTATTCCATTGCAATTCCATTTACCTCCTCCTCTATATCCATACAAAATATCTATCAAACAAATCAAATTAAAATTTTGTTTTAAAAATTGCAACCATTCCATTAATATTTTCTTATGACGTTGTCACGTTAAACTATCGTCAGTAAACCGACTTTACAGACAACCTCTTTTTTTTTTTGTTACACTATCAAAATTTAAACTCCAAAATATCAAAGGAAATAACTGTTTTGCACCATTTACGTGTGAATTGTTTCCATACACTTACATAACAATGTAATATTCACTATGTTTACCATAGCTAACATTTTTTTGCAAAGACTCGAAGCAATTTTATTATCTACTTATCACTTTTATACAGTGTCTACGTGGGGGTCTACGTGGAGTCCAGCGGGATTTCAAGCGGAGGTGTATGCTGTTCAAGAAGTGATGAATTTTGTTGTGGAAAACAGATGAAGAGGCAGCGACAGTCTGCGCTCATGGCCTTAGACAGCCCCCCAACCACTTCAAGGGTAGTCGAGTCCTGTAAATCCAGGCTTAACTATGTCGGTAGAAAAAATAGCTTGATGCTCACATGGGTCCCGGGATACGTGGGTTTCGCGGGAAACGAGATCACTGACTCTTTAGCCAGACTGGGCTCTGAGGTCAACTATTTTGGTCCGGAGCCCGTTCTGCCACTCCCTTCTGCAGCCATCAAAGCCACGGCTGCAAACGGGTTGAAATTTGAAATTGAAATGAAATTGATGACGGGCCAATTTCTATGGGCAAAACACATGGAAAATGTGAGCATCTCAGACAGTGCACTCTGCCCAGCATGTGGAGAGGAGGATGAGACGGCGGACCACTTTCTGTGCGTCTGCCCAGGCTTCGCTCGAATCAGGCTTGAGGTCTTCGGCACTGATGTGTTAAGAAGCGACCACCTCGGCTCCTTGGCAGCACAAGATCTACTCAGATTTCTTCGGAGGTAGATTTAAAGAAAATTAAAAGGGAATCCGAGTGCAGTACAATGGACTTAATTGTGTTTGAGTGCTGTACTTGCTAGTTGCCCCGACAAAGAAAAACAAAAATAATAATCGCAGAAAAATACTCGCAGCAACCGGAAACATAGAATCCGAAATTTAACTGGAATTAATTTCATTTATGTTCTTAATAAATTATTGCAATACAATACGCTTTATACATTTTATGCGGATGGTTCTAAAATGACTAGTGAGTAGGCGCTGGAATATACTGTCCAGAGTTAGACCTAAGGAAATTGTATAAGCTTCCAGAAGCTATGGAGCGAATCGGTCTAGGTATGACTGCAAGTCAACAAGTCCAACTTTACTTAAGTTACAGAAGGTGACGCAAAATTAATCATTATTTGTTTTTGAGCAATAAGTGTCAAATATGATTGGCCTACGACGCCATTTGTAAAAATTTTATTTTTCGATAGGGTGATTAATTTTGCGCCACCTTGTAATGTTAATTTGAACCAATTTTTTAATGTTTAACCAACTTAAAACTGAAAGAAGGTTCATTTAATTTTAAGAACAATTTTTTGTACACTTTTAACGTGAGTTAGAATATCTTAAAACGTTGGAATGGAATGGATGTTTTGTTTTGTATTTTAAGTGGTCTAAAACCGGATATTTTCGAAACATATTCCACTAGATTTTTTTTTTTTTTTGGTTAGTATGAGTTGGTATTTAACTGTTATTTTGCTGATGCATGGCTGAACAATTCGAGTCTCCGTGCATGAAGCAGCAAAATGATAGAAAAAGTGTGTTTCTAATAGCTGTCGCCCCTTGGCAGGCAATGGCAAACCTCTGAGTTTATTTCTGCCATGAAAAAGATCCTCATGAAAAATGATTTGCTGTAGGTCCCTCCATTTGTGAAACAACATCAAATAGGGGGAGTACCTCGGCCAAACACCTAACAGAAGTGTACGCGCCAATTATTTATTTATTTTCTTATGGCTGAACAATCGAAATTTTCCATTAAAAACTGTCATGGAAACAAGATAGAACACGAATTGGTTAAACTAAAAAGGGAACTGGTGGTATTCGAATTCGCAACTAGTATTTTTCCCTGCAGGGTACATACAAAGATGCATACATGCACACATTCCAACGATTATATTGGTTCCTATAATTATATACACATACCTAAATGCAACTACATATATATGTACTATAATATGTGTGTAAAATTGAATCTATTTTTAATTTTTTTGCATTCTCTTTCTGCTCTTGTTTTGCTTAGTGGCAATCAAGACGTCAGGTGCAATGAACTAATGAAGTGCTCTTGATTATTATTAAGAGTGTTCACACACACACATACTTATGGATGGGATGACATATTTACTTATGTATATGTGCATGTGTATATTAGCATGCAGCATTCATAAATGCCGTTAGACATCATTGTTGTATACAGCATATATACACGTGCACACATTTATAGCATCGCCAAGTAAAACACATTTATAGCAACAATTGCCAAGGTATAAATGTGAAGCCTCGTATATTTTGTTTACAAAAGTTGCATTCAACAATGTATCGCCTTAACGATAAGTAGGTGAATTATTTTTTGCATATTAGAATTTTTAGAATTTTTAGCGGGAAGCGGTGTAACTAAATTGAATTTATGCGCTCACTGATAGAACAAGAAACTCGCTATTTTTGATATGAGTTTTTCATCACTTGACATACAATTTTTTTTGTTTTACCAGATGAATGAAATTAATGAATGGAAATAGAGCTAACCACTCCGTTCTTAAGATATATAGTGGCCTTTGCTCTTTACAATACTTTAGCCAGAACCAGTTTTTTCAGTGAATCTAAGATGGTACTGTACTGGGCTGCACCTCGTATGTGCACCTCTTCCGGCCGTACCAAACCGAGATGATCTTTTCGATATGGCATCACAATCGCGAAGCAAGTGTAATAATGTCTCTGGGGACAGGTCGCAAAATCGGCAGAAGTTATTGGCCTATACATATATTGAGCCTGAGCAGCTGACTTCGCAATCTGCAATAGCCGGTAAAAATGCCTGTGAGCATTTTAAGTTAATCCATATGGAAGTTTATGAGGTAGTTGGAATATTTTTTTCTGATTGTACCCTTCCAGCAAGGATTTTGCTTGGTGAAGCGCTACAGTATCGTACTATATTCGCATGATAAATTCAAACATCCTTTTTAGGGGTTGTGCGTCTTGATGTTTTTCCACAAATGGAGGGACGTACAGTTTTTCGCAGCCTACGAATGGCAGACGGTTTTCTTTGAGGAACTTTTTCGTGGCAGAAATACACTCGGACGCTTGCCACTGTCTGCCGAGGAGCGACAGCTATTAGAAGAAACTTTTTCTATTATTTGGAGTTTCGAGTTACCGAATATGCACCTACCCATTCGGGTACGGGGGCATACATAAAAATATTTATCATATGCATGTGTACATATAGTATGTAGGCATATGTATGTAAATATATAAGTAAATAAATTTTGCATTTTTTTATATTTTTCTATTATTATTATTTTATTATTATTACAATTTTTTTGTTCAAACATCCTATTCTTTGGGAGGCACTTACACAACTTGGCGGCAGCTTTGCTGCAAGCCAAACTATTACTATTTTTTATTATTACTGTTTTTATTTTTATTATTATTATTTTTATTTTTATTAGTATTTTATTATTATTATTTTTATTTTTATGCCAGGTACTAAAAAGGTACTATTGGGAATCGATAATTCGTTATATTGGACTACCTGCTGGTTCTATTCAATTACATTGTTCTTAAAATTTTATACCTTTTTGTATAGCTAAAAAGACATACTAGTTTTTGAAATAAGTTGCAGAACAGTTTTCTAACAAAGTTTTGGTTTTAATGATGTGAAGCTGGAAATGCTTGGCGAGAAACGTAAATTCAAAGCTTTTTCAAGCAACCATATTTAACTGTCAGGGCTTGGTTAAAATTTTATTATTTTTTATTTATTTATTTTAATAATTTTTTATTAATTGACACACCTTTTAACTAAAACCAGAAAACAATCTGACCCTTGAACTAGCATTTAAAAACAAGTGGACACACACACAAAAAATTATTAAAAAAAAGTTAAAAAAATAAATTAAAAAAAATATTTGTTTTTTTAAGTCAAAAAATTAAAAAAAAAAATTAAAAAAAGTATTTTTAAAAAATATTACAAAACACATTTTTTTCAAAAAACATATTTACCAAAAAAAAAAAGTTGTGAAACTCGAATATCTTCAAAACGGTTAAGTTTTAGTAATCATAAAAAAAAATATTTAAAAGTAAAGTTTTTTAATATTTTTTAAAGCAAACAAAAATAATTAAATAAAAATATTTATAAAAACTATTAAAAAACAAATTTTTTCAAAAAGCACATTTTCCAAAAAAGAAAAACTGGTGAAAATCCAATATCTTCAAAACGGTTAAGTTTTGTACTTCATTACAAAAGAATATTAAAAAAAAATATGCTTTATAATATTCTTATCTTTAATATTTTTGAAAGCAAAGAAGAGAAAAAAAAGTATTTGTAAAAAATATTAAAAAACAGTTTTTTTCAAAAAAGATATTTTCCAAAAAAAAAGTTGTGAAAATGGAATAACTTTAAAACGGTTAAGTTTTGGTAATCATGAAAAAAAATTTTTAAAGTAATGCTTTATAATATTTTTATATTTAATATTTTTAAAGCAAACAAAAATTATTAAAAAACAGTAGTTTTAAAAATATTAAAAAAAAAATTAAAAAAAAAAATATTAAAAAAAAAAAATTGTTAAAGTCGAATATCTTGAAAACAGTTAAATTTTCGTCATTTTAAAAAATATAATATGTAAAAAAATAAAAATATAAAAAAAATACTTTTAGTAAAATTCAATGAAACATTTTTTGTAGAACATTTTAACTCTTTGAATCCTACCGTTATGTGATTATTTATAAAAAAAAAATGTTTTATAATATTTTTATAATTAATATTTTTTGAAGCAAACAAAAATACTTAAAACAAAATATTTTTATAGTATTTTGATCCTTAATATTTTTTAAAGCAAACAAAAAAATGCTTTATAATATTTTTATATTTAATATTTTTAAAGCAAACAAAAATTATTAAAAAACGGTAGTTTTAATAATATTAAAAAAAAATTTCAAAAAAAAAATATTTTTCAAAAAAAAAAATTGTTAAAATCGAATATCTTGAAAACGGTTAAGTTTTGGTCATTTTAAAAAAATTATAAAAAAAAAAAATATAAAAAAAATACTTTTAGTAAAATTCAATGATACATTTTTTGTAGAACATTTTAACTCTTTGAATCCTACCGTTATGTGATTATTTATAAAAAAAAATTGTTTTATAATATTTTTATAAATAATATTTTTTGAAGCAAACAAAAATACTTAAAACAAAATATTTTTATAGTATTTTGATACTTAATATTTTTTAAAGCAAACAAAAAAAATTAAAAGAGGTATTTTTAAAAAATTTTAAAAACATATTTACCAAAAAAAAATGGTAAATCGAATATCTTGAAAACAGTTAAATTTTGGACATCTTTAAAAACAAACTATGAAAAAAAATGTTTTATAATACTTTTATATTTAATATTTTTAAAGCAAACGAAAAAAATCAACAAAGGTATTTTTAAAAAATATTAAAAAATTAATAAAAAATTAATAATATGTAAATTTAAAAAAAAGTAATATATTTTCCAAAAAAAAAAAAAAATTTAAAATCGAATATCTTGAAAACGGCTAAGGTTTGGACATCATATTCAATATTAATCATAAATTACCCAAATAATAATGCCCTTAAGTATCTAGGAAGACTTTCCCGCTAGCCCTGTAAACATACAATGAACTGGGAGAGGCGTTGTTCACTGTGAGTGTTTAGCTTAGGGATGTTGAGGGAACCGAGGATTCGGGAAGTGCTACCTGAGCTACTTGGTGAGCTCATTTACAAGTTGGCAGCTCGTATGCAGGGCCTCTAAACACTCATGTGATGAGTCTGCACGCGGCATGCCTGGAGTATGCACAAAGGGCATGTTTTAAATTCAGCATTTCATAGGCTCTTCGAGAGATGCGGAGATTTGCATGGTAAATGATGTACTAAATATCTATCTATACTAATATTATAAAGAGGAAAACTTTGTTTGTTTGTTTGTTTGTTTGTTTGTTTGTAACGAATAGGCTCAAAAACTACTGGAGCGATTTTAAAAATTCTTTCACCATTCGAAAACTACATTATCCAAGAGTAACATGGATTACATTTTATTTTGGAAAAAAATAGGGTTCCGTAAGATATTTGGATTTTTCGGACACAAACTGAAAAAAATCTTATATATATAAATAAAGTCAACTTTTTGTGTGTGTTCGCTAACCGGCCGTGTCGGCACCGAATTAAACCAAACTTACACACATTGTTAAGAAGGTATTGAAGATGGCTTCCGTATAGTTTGGATACCTATTGGTGGATAGGGCTCGAGATATAGGTCAAAACGTGGACCCGGGTAACCTTCGGATGTGTATGTACAATATGGGTATCAAATTGAAGCTGTTGGTGAATGCTTTAGTACAGAGTACTTTTCATGCCGCTCTGTGACTGGGGTCTCGAGATATAGGTCAAAACGTGGACCCGGGTAACCTTTGGTTGTGTATGTACAATATGGGTATCAAATGAAAGCTGTTGATAAGTGCTTTAATACGGGGTAATTTTCATACCTATTGATGACTAGGGTCTCGAAATATATGCCAAAATGTGGACCCGCCGTGTCTTTGCACCGAATTAAACCAAACTTACGCACATTGTTAAGTAAGTATTGAAAATGGGTTTCGTAAAGTTTGGTTGTAATTCGGAGCACTGGCAACGGCTACAGCGTTCTTTTAAACCAGCCATAATGTCGCTTACTTTTTTAACGCTTGGGGCGGAACTGAATTGTCAAATTGACAGTGTGAGTTACAATGTGTCAATATTTCTTTCTGATTTGGATGTCATAAGGAAAAAACGTAAGTGCAACATGTAAAAATTGTTTGTGAATTTTTTTGGAGTGGATTTTGGAACAGTGAATAATTTCTTACGAAATTTGAGAATTTAATGTGAAATCCGAATGAAATTATTATGTGTTCGTGGAAAAAACAATTTTTTTCGTTTTTTTTTTTTTGAAAAATATAAATGGATAATGGTTAAAAAGCTCCAATGCTTAATAAAACATATAAATTGAAACGAAAAATTCATGGATGATGAGGAAAAAAGACGATTGTTTATTCATATGCGTTGATTTGAAATTTAAAAACAATCTTCTTTTTTCCTGATTTTCAATTTATATTTTATATTTACTCAAAAACAAATAGAAAAACAAAAAATATTGTTTATGCCAAAGCGCTTGAATAAAGAATAAAGAAATAAATAATATGAAAACCATATATTTTCTGTTCTAAACCATATCTATTCTATTTTAGTGTGCCCAGCGAAGGGGGCCGGGTTTGCTAGTATACTATATTTTTAGTTCAATCACGCGATGTATTATAACATGAACGCCCTCATCTATCACACCCCTTGTGATGTTGTCAAGTGGACGTTGTCAGTAGAGGTGAAAATTATAAAAAAACCTGCAGCTACTACAGCTGCAAAATCTATACCTTTGTAGCCAACGCCGTCTGTGATCGATTTCTAGTTTCATAGTCATACACCTGGTGCGCTCCCACATACTTTTATAATTTCGTTTGCGTGTATTTGAATATCAATTTATATTTTATACAATATATTGTTTTTATTAATAAACAACTGAAATATGTAAATATGTATATACTTGGACATCTATGTGGTCGCAAAAATAAATTATTCTTTGACCCTTCGCAACAGATTAGCAGAGTTATTACACACATTGTTGTTGTGACATCTGTTAATGTGGCGCCTTAATCTCCCAAATGAATGACGTATGCAGTAGTGGTTGGTAACCAATTTTCAAATTTATGATGAGCAAAATATGACCTACATAAAAACGGTGCTGGTTTGTTTTTAACAATTAAATGTACAATAGATATACTTGCATACATACATACGTGTACGTGTTTTTTATTATTCACTAATAGATTACCATATGGAGTTGAGTTCAAGTTATATTTTGTTAGCACCGTACTAGCTATTGAGCCAACAGTTTGAGAATATTCATACAGCCTATTTTATATTATATTACATTATATAAAGGGTGATCAGATGGGATATGGTGTTTTTGACAGATCACACAAGACTGCTGTCAAACAAAATACATATTTTTTCCAGTAGTCATTGACATTTCATCATGGGAAAACTTCCGCCCCAATAACGTTTACAAAACGTACAATTTTGTTATACGAAAATCGACGCTCTGTGCAAAATGTTCATCGCGCGCTCAGAAATCGAACGGAATTCAGCGATTAGGCCCAGTTTTGGCTTGACGGCTACGTAAATAAGCAAAATTGCCATATTTGGGCTGAAGAACAACCCGAAGCCAATCAAGAATAGCCATTTCATCCATTCGAAACAACCGTTTGGCGCTGCCTATGAGCTGGAGGAATTACACAGTGCGACAATTTTCAGTTCATCGGCTCGGGCCCAAACCTAACCAATTGCAAATGAAAGTACTTATGTAGAATCGTAAACCCCCAACTGGGTCTTGGTCCACCGGGTCACAATTTTTTTATAGTGTATTAAAGTTTCGCAATATTGATCAAACGCCATCTTAAATAATATGGTAAATCCAGTACAAATATTGATTTATTTATAATTTCGTCTTAGACTTTTAGTAAAATTCAATGATAAATTTTTTGCAGAACATTCTAACCCTTTGAATCCTATCGTTATGTGACTATTTAATCCATTTTTTCAAAAATTGTTCAAAAACCCTCTTAAACTGGGTATTAAAGGGGTAATATGTTCTACAAAAAGATTCCTTAGAAAATTTCACTAGGGCTTGTCAGAGGCATTGAGCAACTATGGGTTAAACATACTTGAATTAATCTTTCGATCCGGGCTAGTGGATTGGCCATCAAGATCATTGATATCACACTTTAGGACTTTTATTTGTAGGGGTATGTATGGCCGCCGTAGCCGAATGGGTTGGTGCGTGATTACCATTCGGAATTCACAGAGAGGTCGTTGGTTCGAATCTCGGTGAAAGCAAAATTAATAAAAACATTTTTCCAATAGCGGTCGCCCCTTGGCAGGCAATGGCAAACCTCCGAGCGTATTTCTGCCATGAAAAAGCTCCTCATAAAAATATCTGCCGTTCGGAGTCGGCTTGAAACTGTAGGTCCCTCCATTTATGGAAATAGGAGGAGGAGCTCGGCCAAACACCTAACAGAAGTGTACGCGCCAATTACTTATTTTTTTTTTTTATGTAAGGCTTAAATGTTTCGTCGATAAAACAGCTTCGATTGAGGCATTGGAAGCCAACATCACTAAAGTTATTCACGAGATACCGACCGAAGTAGTCCAGCGAGTCATTCAAAATTGGTGTTTACGGTTGGCCGAATTACGGTATAGTTGCGGCCAACATTTGAAATGGATTATCTTTAAAAAATGAATGAATGTCATGAATGGCTCTATACAAAAATAATAAAGATTTCCCCCATCAATTTGAATTTTTGTTTATTTTATTTCAATTTAAAATCCGATACCTCTAAATTGATCGCCCTTTATTATATAATATTATATGCAGGCTCTCGTTCTAGACCGACTGTAAATATAAAACATTAAACGGGTCTAACAACGGTCAACCCCCAAATTCATTCACTTCACAAAAATCACCTTCCATGCGGCAACTGTAGGCCCCACTATTTATATCAAAATACCAGGAGGCGCACCACATTATTTGAGGATTATTAGCGAGTGTGGTCGGAAACTATCAAGGCTCAACCGGGTTAACAACTGCTGTCGAACCATGCCTGATAAGAGATTTAAGTTATTTCTCATTTTGTGATGCCATGTGGTGAGACTGGATCTCTTGAGCTTAATGAAAAACCAATAATCACAGGGTGCTAAGGCAACCGAATGCGGTGTTTGTTGAACGACGGTGCTGGTCACCTCAGACCTTCTTTATTTCATTTTGTAGACAAAATTTAATACAATTGCTTTGCTAAAAAATAGTCATCTTCTTGATTGACGTGATAACCGCTTACGCGATTTTGCGAGTCATTTCTTTCTTGTGCTAATCGGCTCCAGTTGAATACACCAAGTGAAGCCTAGTCCTTCTCCACTTGAACTTTCCAATGCAGAGAAATACCGCATCGAATACTTTCACCGCCGGAGTGTTTGTACCTATTAGGATGACATGACCCAGCCAACGAATCCGCTGGATCTTTATTCACTGAACAGAGTCTATGTCACCGTAAAGCTCTTACAGCTCATTGTTTCATCGCCTGCGATACTCGCCGTTGCTAACGTGCAAAGGTCCAAAAATCTTCCGGAGAATCTTTCTCTCAAATACTTCAGGGGACGCCTCATCGGATGTTGTCATCGTAAAAGCTTCTGCGCCATGCGAATTTTGTAAGTTAGTTTTGTTCGTCGAGAGAGGACTTTACTACTCAGTTGCCTACTTAGTCCAAAGTAGCACCTGTTGGCAAAGGAGATTCTCCGTTTGATTTCAAGGCTGACATTGTTATCGGTGTTAATGCTGGTTTCTATGTTCATATGCTGAATACAATAAAATAGAACAGTTCACATCCATTTTTCGTAACAATTACAGATTTTGCACTACTACTTTGACAAATTTGCGTACACAGATAAACTAAAATCAGCTGGCCAACGTTCATATAATATTTGATCACAGTAAAATTCTTTAGGCTCTATAAGATTTTTTATTTTTTTATTTTGTAAAAAAGTTATTCAAAAACAAGACGCGCCTAGATGTTGTTTTACAATAACACGTGTAAAAATTTAGATTCTTCAGGTTCCACTATTTTTATTTAAATTCCGATTCATGAATACCTAATTGTTGTGAACGTCGAGATATCGGATATCGATGTTAATGGTTGTTCAGCAACACTTTGCCCTACAGCAGTAATATTCTTCACAGAAAGCCCAGTTTTTGGTCTGCCACTACTTTTTCTATCCTCGAAAGAACCAGTTTCTTGAAATTTGTTCACCAGCTTTTGAATTGTGGACTCATTCGGACGATTATTTCCATGAAAAAATCACGAATTCTGCGTTGTGTTGCAAATTTCCATTTCATAACAGGTTTAAAAAAATTTTATAAAAAAAAGCTACCCTCTAAGAATAATTCACTATTGACATCTAGGCGTTGACTTTGGAAATACCCTTTATTTTATAAGTTTTTTGACTTAAAAATATTTAGTAATCGTTTCCCGAAAAAATCCATTTCATAATAAGTTTCACAGAACGTCCAGTTTTTGGTCTGCCACTCCTTTTTCTATCCTCGAGAGAACCAGTTCCTTGAGATTTTTTCCCCAGTTTTTAAATTGTGGACTCATTCGGATGATTATTTCCACCGAAGAAAATCACAAATTCTGCGTTGTATTTTTCATTTCATTTCAATAATTTTATAAAAAAAGGTACCCGCTAAGAATAATTCACGATTGACATCTAGGCGTTGACTTTGGAAATACCCTTTTTTGACTTAAAAATATTTAGTAATCGTTTCCCTAAATATTTTTAAATTAAAATATTCACGCAAACATACCTTTGCCCAGGAGACAGCAGTCACTAGTTGAATTTAATTCAAATAGTCACTAATAAGTCAATAACTGAGTTTAGTGACTGTTGCCTGAACTGAATCAGCACCGTTTTGCAGGAAGGGTGTTTTGATAACCCCAAATGCTTACCCTAGCACCGCCCTTGATTATATATTTAAGCTCGTGCGAGCTATCACTTTGTATTGTCATTTTTTTTGTTGTGCTTATATTTGCAACTTACCTCGTCGTGGACACAAATATATGTGTAATAGAATTAATTATTTCAAATTTGTTTTTGTTTTTATTTTTGTTTTTGTTGTATCGTTTATTTGGCTTTTTGATATACGTTTGTTTATCAACACTTTACTGACTTGTTTTCTTTACTTAATAAATATGAAAACACAAATGCACTTTAATTTGCATGTAGTTGCGTGTGTGTGTGTGTGTGTGTGTGTGGTGCTCGATCAATCGAAGGTGTAATCACAAAGCGCTCAATTAAGTCTAATGACAATAGTTGTTTTTATTTTCTATTATTGCTGTTCTCAAAAAATGTTAAGCTTGTAATTGTTCATTTATTTATTGAAATTTGTTTATTTTTAATTTTTTTAATTAACACGCGGACTGCAAATATCGCTGCTGCTACCGCAGAAAACTGTTTATTTATGAGGTATTGGCTGTACCGTTTGCTTTGTAGCTTTTGTTTTCGAGCAGTGCTAGTGTATCCAAACAGATGTGCGTCCCGCGAACATCTAATTTGATTTGCATGCGTCTCAAGGTTTTTATAACCCGAGCGCCTGTTATCGCCCCAAGCACACCAGCGCATGTACTTGTCGTATCTGTCTAGTGTCTAGAGTCTAGACGAATATGGGATACATCTGGCAGTAGATGGGGTCCTACCTACTGTATGTACATAAGCACATACCAATACATAAATGCATACATACATACATTTTCGCACACATCTGGTAACATACATATATACAGCCTTTAAATTAAAAACAATTCACTATTTTCATTGTTGTTCATATCAAAGTGTACTGATAAGGTGCATAGTAGTCCACAAAGGAGCTTTTGTTTTTAATATTTACAGTGGCTAACATAAAAATCTGGACAGATTGTAAGATTGCATTCAAGGGGTTACTGTGACTAGGTTAGGTTAGGTGAGGTTGAAGCGGTTGTCCTGTGGGACACACTCAGGCTCATAGCCCATTGTGATGCCGTGACTAGTAAATATAAGATTTTTCTAAAAGCGTTCGTCCCT
The DNA here is from genome assembly GCF_027943255.1 of Anastrepha obliqua. Taxonomy (NCBI): domain Eukaryota; kingdom Metazoa; phylum Arthropoda; class Insecta; order Diptera; family Tephritidae; genus Anastrepha; species Anastrepha obliqua. The sequence continues at coordinate 89,076,250 of NC_072896.1, read as the reverse complement.
TGGTAGGCAGTGGCAAACCTACGAGGGCATTTCTGCCATGAAAAAACTTCTCATAACAACCGTCTGCCGCTTGGAAGTGGCACAAAACTGTAGGAGGCATAAAGAAATGGAGTGTATTTGTGGAAAACTTTAAGATACATACCACAAATAGGAGGAGGAGCTCGGCGTAACACCAAACAAAATGTGTAAGCGCCAATTATTATTATTATTACAGATTCAAGATTTACCGGTTATAAATTCATGTAATATGAGCACGAAATTTAAGGGGTTAGGGGTAGTCAGAATTTTGAAAAAATTGAATTTTTCTTTTTGTATTTTCTTAAACTATATTATCTTTAAAATATTGTGTGAAAATGTGAAGTGAATCCGACAAATACTTTGAGAGTTATGCAACAATTAACAAAGGGCGCTCGGCGAAATTTTGAAAGCTGCTATGACGGCTGAAGAACTATTATATAGCCCAGGAATAGATGACACAGTGTAAGTAATTAAATAATTCCTACAACTCTACATAAATCGATAGCAAAAGTTTAAATGCGTTTTTCTCAAAACTATGTTTTTTGATCTGGTGATCACTGTAACTTAAAAACCGCTTGGTAGATTGCAATAAAATTTATACTGCTTTTGAAAAATGTAAAAAACTCGTGCCTAATCGAAGGATTTTTTTCAAAAAATTTCGAATTTTTTATTAATTAATTGTCGGTTTTTTTTTTCTTGAAAATCTGAAAAATATTTCCTGAGGCCGCCATATTGTTAATTTTGAAAAACAAAAAAAAAAGCTTCTATGAGGCACAAGATTATTTATTAATAAAACTCATTTCTCTCGTCCGATTGATTTTTGATGAATCTCCAAGGACTTGAGATGATCACCGCAAGGGACTTCTGGAGAAACGGCCTCAACACAAACAGCCATAACTTTTATAATTATTATATTTTTTTTTTTTTTTAATATATTAAGCTATGTTTTTATTTTTGTAAAATAAAGCAATTGGCTAGAAAAAAATTTTTTTTTGAGAAACAACATTTTTTCGGGCCTCTGACTGCCCCTAGCCCTTTAAGAATATTGTCATTCTGTGAAAAAAACATAATATTTATCCATGAAAAAGTAAATTAAAAAGTGTATAAATATTATTTTTTTTTTTTCATAGAATGAAAATATTTTCTTCGGAGGTCGGATAGATTTAAAGAAAATTAAAAAGGGAACATGCGTGCAGTACAATGGGCTTATTGTTGCTTGAGTGCTGTACTTGCTAGTGATCCGGCAAAAAAAAACTGTTAAAAAGTAGTACTTGTCATATCTGTTGTTGTATTTTTCTTGAAAAACTATTTATGCAAGGAGGCAACCTTAAGAAATATCAGAAAGTCTAGCATGAGACAATAATTCTGTCTGGAGGACAGGAGTTTGCGAAGTGCATTCTAAACTGCCGAGAAAGTTCATAAAAGACAGCGAAATCAAAATTCGCACGTGAACAGTTCGTTGAAGGCTTCAAATGGTAGGAAGACTGCTAAAAAAATTGTTGGACTAAATTTACTGAAAGAAAGTGGTTTTCTTAAACTAGTAGAAAGATAATATTTTTGAATCGTTGAACGCCTTGTGGACGAGTGTTTTGGACGTACTGTACGTAGACAAGGCGGTGGTTTACCTTTTCTAATGTTGGGCGATTGACTATAATTGATGGAACAGTAAAGCTTGAGAAAAGCGTACTTTCCAAAATCAAATGAATCTTCATTTCAAAATTATTCTGTGCAGTGTCCTCGTTTTAAAAATCGTCGGCGTACGATATAGTCTTATGGTTTTCATAAACGTCAACTATTTTAGAAATTTCATTCTCTTACTTTTCAGATAAAAAATTATTTATCCGAAAAAGGAACTTCCACAATGAGCTGGTCTGGCGATAATCGAAGTCGTTCAATTGTATATATTACGAAAATCGGCGCTCTGTGAAATGCGTTCATCGCGCACTCAGGCCAACTTATGGTGTACATAACCGTCCTATCGAACGTTCTATTCAGCAAACCCCCAGCAAAATTGAGAATAATTTTACATTATTGGATGATACTCGACCACGTACAACCAGAAGTGAAGAGAATATTGCGGCTGTAAATAAGAGTTTCGCCGAAGACCCGGAAGAATCGATTCGGCGCCGATCTCAACAATTTGGCCTATCTTATGGCACTACTTGGGCGATTTTACGCCAAGATCTTGGTTTGAAAACGTATAAAATGCAGCTAATCCTAGATTTGAAGCAAGCCTGCCGATCTTCCAAAGCGTCAAAATTGCAGTCGTTGGGCTCTTGAAAAACTCGCCGAAGATCCGTATTTTGGGACCCGAATTTTATTCAGCTATAAGGCCCATTTTTGGCTAGATGGCTACGTCAATAAGCAAAATTGTCATATTTGAGCTGAAGAACAACCCGAAGCCATTCAAGAACAGCCATTTCATACATTGAAAACAAACTTTTGGAGCGGGTGGAGGAATTTGGGGATGGGCTGGAGGGATTATCGGCCCATATTTCTTCAAAGACGAGGCTGGTGCTAATGTAACAGTGAATGGCGAACGCTAACGCGCCTTGATAAATAACTTTTTGATGCCGGCTGCCGGAAATTGAAGCCCGTGATATCCACAATATTTGGTTCCAACAAGACGGCGGACGGCGCCTACTTGCCATACAGCCCGTGAAGCAATAGGTTTATTTTGTCGTCGTTTCGGTGGCAATTTATCTCTCGACTCGAACCAATGGATTGGCCACCAAGATCGTGTGATATCACACCTTTGGACTTTTATTCGTGGGGCTAAGTAGAGTACAAATGGTTTTTTTTCTTATAAAGAAATCGCTGACGCTACTTTCGGATAAAATATTGAATAATCGCATAGATCTCGCCAAGGTAGCATTTACGGCAAATCTTATTTTGACATTTGGTAAATTTAAATGTATATGAGACTCGAAGATATACTTATTAATATTATTATATAGTAAAACCCGAAAACATTTTTTTCCAAACCCAAAATATGCGAAATAAAACTATCCATATCCGCAGCTAAAAATATATAGAAAAAACTTTTTTTTATTAATAAAAAAATAATAATTAAAACATTCATTAAAAAATCATTCATTTAAATTTTTTTCGAGTGCCCGTATTTTTAGGTGCGCAACTGTTTGAGTGCCGGGCATACCTCCCTACATACATCTTTTTGTACAAAATTGCTCTCTTGGCACTATAATTATGTACATGTGGATGCATGTGTATGTGTGTATGTATGTATTATAGTTTGGACTGTCCTTTTGGTTGTTATCAACTCAACCGGTTTGTTGGAAGTAGTGATAAGATTTTTTATAATAACACAAGTCAACAAGCATATGGCGATATTTGCATACTTCCCCTCAACGAAAAGGACTATCTACGGACCAGTTCGGAACTAGTTACGTTAGATAGATTCTCTATGAGGTTTGCACTTCAACCTGATGGTCTTCTGTGCCCTAACTAGTCCCTTAAGCGAATGAATGCCAGTCATTTTGTTTTCTCAAACCCAAAGAGGCGATATAACAAGGGCCGCGATTTATTAGAACCCCCAAGAAGCTGCAGGCAAGGAAGACCAGCGAACACCTGGATACGACCACTGGAGTCAGAAACTTGCGCCATGCGCCTTAGCTGGAATGAAGTTGAGGGATTGGCCTAAAACAGACCCGAATGGAAGAGATTTGTTCAGGTGCTATGCTCCAATTTGGAGCTCTAGGAATTGATGATGATGACAAATCTAGCTGTCCAATTACTTGTATTCTATTTGGGCCCAGTGATGGGGAAAAAGGCTGCAAAAAGATTTAATAATAATAAGAAATTGTCGGATGTATCCTCTGGAAGCTGCACCTCTAATTTGTGAGTGCGTTTTGAATGCGTCCTACGAATAAAAATACCTTGAGTTTTGTGTACCATGTGAAAGAATCATGCCATTGAAGCATCATCGCCCATACGTATGACATAGCCAGTTCAATCGCTTTCCTACGCGAACTGGACGGTGTAGTTTGCATAGAACAGTTATCTCAGTTACTCCCAACGCTCTCAACTTTGATTGACTTTCCACGTTTCAATGATTCCAATGCTGGTCATATGCGGTAATACCGACCATCAACCGAACGTTTTTTCTTCCAAGTTTTAGAAGAAAGTTCGACAATTTTCTGTTCGAACTTGTCACAAAACACTTTGCAGCACTGCAGCATTCTAGACTGGATCATCGCTCTTGATGTAAATTCCTGTAGAACTGATTTCGATTATAGGCTCGGGTCTCTGTGGCGTAACTGATACGCAGTTGGCTAATTCATCGGCAATTTCATTTCCATTCATTGACATTGTTGGTAGTATTTAAAAATGTGTATTCTTTAGTAGAAAAAGTTCTTCACAATACCTGACCGAATTGTATTTGGTTCTTTATATTTTGCAATATATGCCCGAAACATGGCTGGTCTCTAACACCATCACACCGAGCCTACAATCTTTCGTCAACAAATGGCTCCGCATCATCTGCAGAATATTCTGGCCAAACACCATCAGTAACGACGCACTGTGGAGATTAGCGAGCCAGGAACCCATTATTAGGTATATCAAAAGCAGAAAGTGGCGATGGATAGGTCACATATTGAGAAAACCACCAGATAGCATCACGAGAATGGCACTGGACTGGAACCTGCAAGGGAGCAGAGGTCGCAGTCGACCAAAAAACAATTGGAGGAGGTCGATGCTGCGCGAACTAGCAGATGCCGACATCTCATGGGACGGTGCAAAAACAACAGCACAGAACCGTGTACTATGGAAGAGTCTTGTAGATGCCCTATGCTCCCGAGAGGAATGAACAAGAAAAAAAATATGCCCCATTCATTGCTGTTTTTGTTTTCCTTTTTAAGCCGGAGTAAATCAGGCTGACTTTACTTACGTGATCCGACCAACTGCATCAATATTGTTTTCGTACGCTGTGATTCTACAAATAAGAAATGTCAAATTAAAAAAATTTCGCATTAAATTGTGCCGCCTTGGCTAGAGCTTTGACTGGGTTCGAAAGGCTGGTAGAGGTGAGAACATGGCGACTTGTAGGCAGCTTCACTTCGTGTTGTTCAAGGCGGTTCTAAAGTCGATGAAAGAGTAGTGAGAGTCGATTTTTTCTAGGATCTTTTCCTGGATTTCCCATAGTGAGAAATCAATGGTGATTTTGTGAATTTGCCAAGTATAAAACCATAGTAATTTGGCCCAAAAAGTTGGTTGATGATGGGCCTCATTTTCGGCACAGTACTATGGAGAGGACCGATACTGAGATGGATTATCTCGCCATAGTTGAATTAAACCGCAGGATCACTCTTCTTTTACTTGTATAAGCAGAATGGTGGCGCTGCTGGCGCAAAGACAATTGCAAAAAAGTCGCGACATGGCTTCGCACAGCTGGGCATTTTATGAGAGTGTCCCGGTTTTTATAGCAGTGTGCATAATATGTACGTATGTATGTACTTAAATAATTTATGCGAGCGTCTACATAAGTATGTAAGTATGTAGTTAGTAACAAAGTATTGCCCGCCTTGTTTTTGTTGCTACTTGTTTTTATTTTTGAGGTCGACGAGCGCTGCAGCTGATAAATGAATTCAAAGTAGATTTACATTATCGTCAGCTATGAATACTGTTTTTGTTCTTTTCAAAATAAAATAACACTTATGTATGTATGTATGCATGTGTTAAGTATATTACGTTTGTGGCGTTAATAGACCTAAGCATAAACAAATGCCCCGACACGTTTTGTTGTGAATAGAAATGGTAAATATTCCAATATTAAACTATTAAAGTGGAGATAATTTTATTGCTGCAGTTTGCATTTTTCCATAGATTGAAAGTCTTTTTCAAGGGTAATTATTATACAAACACACATATACACATACATACATATATATACCTATTATCTATACTAATATTATATTATAAAGAGGAAAACTTTGTTTCTTTGGTTGTAATGAATAGGCTCAAAAACTACTGGACCGATTTTAAAAATTCTTTCACCATTCGAAAGCTACATTATCCACGAGTAACATGGATTATATTTTATTTTGGACATAGGGCTCGAGATATAGGTCAAAACGTGGACCCGGGTAACCTTCGGCTGTGTATGTACAATATGGGTATCAAATGGAAGCTGTTGGTGAATGCTTTAGTTCAGAGTATTTCCATCCGCTCCGTGACTAGGGTCTCGAGATAGAGACCAAAACGTGGACCCTAGAATGTGTTTGTACAATATGGATATCAAATGAAAGCTGTTGATAAGTGCTTTAATACGGGGTAATTTTCATACCTATTGATGACTAGGGTCTCGAAATATATGCCAAAACGTGGACCCGCCGTGTCTTTGCACCGAATTGAACCAAACTTACGCACATTGTTAAGTAAGTATTGAAAATGGGTTTGGTTGTAATTCGGAGCACTGGCAACGGGTATAGCGTTCTTTTGAACCAGCCATAATGTCGCTTACTTTTTTAACGCTTGAGGCGGAACTGAACTGTCAAATTGACAGTGTGAGTTACAATGTGTCAATATTTCTTTCTGATTTGGATGCCATAAGGAAAAAACGTAAGTGCAATATGTAAAAATTGTTTGTGAATTTTTTTGGAGTGGATTTTGGAACAGTGAATAATTTCTTACGAAATTTGAGAATTTAATGGGAAATCCGAATGAAATTATGTGTTCGTGAAAAAAATTTTTTTTTTCGTTTTTTTTTTTTGAAAAATATAAATGGATAATGGTTAAAAAAGCTCCAATGCTTAATAAAACATATAAATTGAAACGAAAAATTCATGGATGATCAAGAAAAAAGACGATTGTTTCTTAGTTATTCATATGCGTTGATTTGAAATTTAAAAACAATCTTCTTTTTTCCTGATTTTCAATTTATATTTTATATTTACTCAAAAACAAATAGGAAAACAAAAAATATTGTTTATGCCAAAGCGCTTGAATAAAGAATAAAGAAATAAATAATATGAAAACCATATATTTTCTGTTCTAAACCATATCTATTCTATTTTGGTGTGCCCAGCGAAGGGGGCCGGGTTTGCTAGTATATGTATATAATTGGTGTTTACACCCTTTCTTGAGTACTTGGCCAAGCTCCTTCTCCTATTTATGGGGTGCATCTTGACATTTATTTCAAAAATAAAGGAATCTACATACATTTTGTGCTAGTTATGTCGCCTCCGAACGCCAGACGGTTTTTTATGAGGAGCTTTTTCATATCAAAAATATACTCAGAGGTTTGCCATTGTTGAAGGGCGACTGGTATTAAAAAAAAAACTTTTTCATGCCTGGGGTTCCAAACTCTGGCCCTACCAAATGATAGTCACATACCTATTCGGCTACGACGGCCGTCCACATAAACACTTACATTCTGTCAAAAAAGTACCGGGAATTGTTAAAAAAACCCAAAATAATTGTTTAATCATCAAAATTTATTTTGTCGCCTTGAAAATAGGCTCCATTCGAAGCAATACACATGTATGCCATTGTTTAGCCAAGTCATTAAAGTACGTTTTAAACGCGTTTGAAGAGATCTCCAGCTCCTTCAGCGAATTCTCCTTAATGGCCTAAGCTTTGGGAAAAGGAAAATTCACAGGGTGCAAGATCCATGAGTTTTCTTTCCACAAGTTGGGCCGTTTCCTACGCACATTCTCTATTTACCGTAGAGCCATTTGGAACGAATTCCGAGTGCCATTTGGACAGACAACGAGTAGCATGACTTTCACTTTTGACCGACGTTGGCGTGGTTTTTTGGGTTTCGATTAATTTTTTGAAAGCAATTCAACTCTCTTGGAATGAGTCGAGCAGCCACGCGTCGCGTGCCCAATTGATGATGTAAAATGTTGCGAATTAATTCGTGAGACACGCTAAGGTCACGAGCTAAGCTTAAATGATGGTTTTCCAGCATCATTTACTTGACTTTGTCAACGTTTTCATCCGTTAAAGACGTTGATGGGGGACCAGATCGGGGCAAATCTTCCACGACTTCTCGGCCCTCTTCAAAAGCCTTATACCACTCGTAAACCCGTGTTTTTCACAAAGCACACTCGCCATAGGCTTTTTGCAACATTTTCGACGATTCAGCACACGAAATCTCCTTCAAAGCACAAAATTTAAGACAAGTTCTTTGACGTTTTTTTAAGTTGTGGAACATATCGCCAAATTTACCATACCTATGTCGCATGTATTTTTTGGCCCGCGTTTCTAAGGATCGCTTCTACCGTGTCAAAACAGAGTTGGGTGTATTTGCTTTCATCCGAAAATAGAACACGGTCCCAAAATTCAGGAGGACTGTTTTTAATATATTCGTTTGCCAAATTTATGCGTTTTTTTTCTGTTGATTTCGGATATGTACGGTTTTCTACGTGCTCAACGTCCGCGATACCCATCTTTTTTAGGTATTTTACGTACAGTATCGTCGTTCATATGCTTGCCAAAGTAATTTGAAATGTTTTTACATATTTGAGGAGCCGTAATTCGACCCAAATTGGGGGACATCAGAACTCGTTTTAGAGGTATGGTTCCTTCGGCAAAGTTTCTTATTTTGATCCTTAGAATACCATTTTCACAGAGCAATGACCATTTTTAAATCGACCCGCCCTAATGTATATATAATATGTTGGAAAACTAAATTTATAAAAATATAATAATTTAAATTATTGATTGTGAGAGTTATTGATATTGAATTTTGTGACTTACTAGACAAAGGAGTTTATTAATAGGCAGATCGTTCCCATGACAGTTGGAACGCTCTGGATATATGTATATCCGGCCAAGGACTGTTACTAGAGTCGCATTGCCCATGCATATACTCTATGCTCAAAAAGTATCGGGAAGGTGATGTTGACTGTTTTCTTCGATTGCCAAGGCGTAGTGCACCATGAGTACCTTCCATCAGGCCAGACTGTCAATAAAGATTATTATTTATCCATTTCGAAGCGTTTGAGAGATGCTGTACGTCGCAAACGGTCACCTGATATGGCTCTGTGCGACTTCTTTTTGTTTCCCAAATTGAAGGAAGGAGATTTCGGTCGATAGAGGAGATCAAACCATCCCTTCGTCGGCCTAACAGGGATGTATGGAGGACTGGGTTAAACGTTGGCACATGTGTGTGCTTCAGGCGGGTCATATTTTGAAGGAGATAAAACAAATTTGCGTGAAATTTAACTCTGTTTTGTTTTATTTAAACATTCCCGGTACTTTCTGATAATAGGGTATGTCCCGCGAGCTATCTGTGTAGTCCGCAATGCTTTGTAATCTTTCGAGACCACAGCTCAAAACAGAGGAGCCACTTCCTATGCGAGTTGTTCGGCATCTCTTCGACTACACCGACGAGATCCAAGATCAAAGTTGACGGCAACTACTGGATCGGACAGTATATAGACAGACATTAAACGAAATTCATCGGGAGACTCTCACCACCTTCCTAAACTCGCGACCCGCGTATATCGTTCTCGGAGTCCACCCACGACCTATTGTAGATGAAGAGCTTTAGCTGCCCCGCGAGACCCAATTGCGTTCTGGATATTGTAGATTCAACTCCTACTTACACAGAAACGACCCCGAATATATGTCAAGCATGTGAAGGTATACCGCCCGACATTAACCTATTTTTTCCCATGCCCCATCAAACCTTCCCATATAACACCCCCCCTTCTTTGAAACCCAACCTGTCGAAACATCACTTTTTCTGGGTCTACCGTTAGCTGAATTAGACGAGGACGACCGGTGACCATAACGCATTGGCAGGGCTTAGTAATGTGCTGGTCTAGCAAACATTTTTGAAATGAAGATTAGTTTTTCCCGACATCTTTTAAAATCTTAAACCTGTACTGTTTCGTACTAATGATGTGTTTATACTGACACTTGCTATAAAATTAGTAAAAAAAATAAAATCTTAAAACTCGCACAACTCGCACAACTCTATGAATTTTAATTCAATTACAGTTAAATATAGCTCATTCGACGCAGAACTAAATTCACTATACAGTAGTGTACTAAAAAACATCCTCAATATCGGATAATATCGCAAAAATGATGTCAAAGTTGAAAAAATTGAGAAAAAATAAAAAAATTCCGAATACTTCCGTCTACAGTCTCGTCAGTTGTCATTTCAGAAAAAATGTCAACACACTGTCAAAAAGGCTTGTTTTTGTTCTTTCGAACTAAAAAAACAAATTCGAAATCAGATGGAAATTGGCGAAGTTAGGAGGGATTGTTCACATGAACCTACTGAAAAACGGTTTTATGGCCATAAAATGAGATTTTGGGGGTGTACCATATTGGAAATTTCTCCTATACCATGTTTCTTAGTTTTACTATACCTACAAGTTGAACTAGGTCTCCATAAAAGTATAATTTCACTGTCGCACAGTGTAATACTTTTTATAGACTAGAAATTTTTGCAAAATTTTCTTGAAAGGGGCTACGCATTAGTTGCCGAAACATAAAAAAATAAAATAAAAGTGTGAAATTGACTGGGAAAACGAATTTAAAAAATTATTTATATAATACCATGGACTCATGGACTCAGTTATCACTAGTATTGAAAATCGGTTTACTGCAATTAAAAACATAAACAACATTTTCTCATTCCTGTGGCTATTTCCTAAAATTGAAAAAGCAGAACTTCAGACAGCAGCTCTTAATTTTGGTAAAAAATACCCTTCTGCTGTGTCGGAAGAAATCTCAATTGAGATGTGTCACTTGAAGAGTGTGTACAAGGCGAATTTTACTGGAAATTCGGAATGTTGTATGCCTCCGTTCGCCTTGTTGAATGCCATCACAGCTAACAACTTGGATACTCTGTTCCCGAACATCTGCATTGCTTTGCGAATATTCTGCACCCTGCCAGTATCGGTTGCCGGCGCCGAAAGATCGTTCAGCGCTTTATCAAGGATCAAAGACTACCATCGTTCTTGTTCAACTCAGAGTCGAGTAACAGGATTGCAACTTTTTATTTGGAATCTGAGTTAGCAAGGAAACTCGACTTCGATGATATTATAAGAGCTTTTGCCTCAGCTAAAGCAAGAAAAGCAAAATTATAAGCATCGTGGCAGTCACTTTCAAATTTTTGTAAGGCTCACAAAATGAATAAACAATTTTAACTTTTTTCAGCTGCGTTTTTTATTTCAGATCTGCTGAAGAGTTTTCTAAAATTCATTTTAATCAATATTTCATAATTAATTCTATCAAAAATTTTATCAATGAGTTTTTCAATGTTTAAATGTTATATCACTATAACATAATACGCATTTTTATAAATAAATAAATAAAAAAATTTGAAGGGGCCCGCATCTCAAGTTTCCCCCGGGGCCCGAATACTCTCTCCACGGCCCTGAATGTGCTACAACAACACCAACAACCATTGAAATTTATTTCTATGGTTTTCTTTATGCAATGGGCCGCTTGCTACAAAAAAACGCTGAATCTCGTATTGGAGATCCCTCAGGCTTCCCATGACAAACAAAGTCAAGACTGTCGTTAAGCTTCATTTCCTTAAAATGTATGGAGAACATTTTATGCTGTTAGAAATACAAAAATGCCGCAGTCAAAAGTAGCAGACGTGGCGGAGTTGTATTTGATGATGAAACTAATCCCAAAAATTCATAATTGAATACCTCTTCGCGCAAATCTGTATAATTATTATTATTTAATTCTTGTTTTATAAACAACTCTGAGTCTGATGCAATATTTTCATAGCAAAAACGATGTTTACACAAGCACATAACTACATACATACGTATAAATATACATACAATTAATAGCATCACAAAAACAAAAGAAAACATAAATAAATGAATGTCAAAGAAATATGAAATAGAAACATATTTCAATACCCCACTGTTATCGCAATACAAACTGCCAGAGCGATAACCTTTGATGATGCCTTGGTGGTGGTTCCAGAGATCGACTTTGCACATGTTTTTCGGCATTAGAACATCTGAACATTTTGCTAACAGATCGAATTAGGTAAATGCTCGACTTCATGGGTTAATGCACTGGCGATTTGAAAAGATGAATGCTTTATAAGAAGATCAACGCTCTTACAAAAGCATTGCAACGACTTATACTTTTACACTTCTAAATAAGTTAATTTAAATCTCACATTTTTGCATGTCAAACATACCTTCTTTTATTTCTTTTTCATATAATCATCAAGCTTAAAAATTAATAAAATTATATACATTAATGTTCAGTTATTATTTCCCATATTATCAATACATATCCTGATCCGTTGAATATCCTCAGGATAAACACGACAACAACCTCCAATTATGCATGCGCCAAGCTCAATCCATTCAGGTACATAAGACTCCAGCGGTATGCAATCATCGTGACCTGTCCATTCGCCTTGTTTTTCATCGTAAAATTCGCCACGATTGCTGTACACAATGAGAGGTATGGATTCGGCATCGGCCAGTACGTGCAGCGATTTAAAGAGCGGTTTAACGAACTGAAAGAAAAAAGTAAATGAGTTTAGATTTAACTAATCGAATCGCAAATAGTTCTTTTTAACTCAATTTGCTTTACAAATTACCAATGCATTACTTTTTGCAAATACGAAAAAGGATGATTGGAACCAAAACAAGCATTCTAACGCAAGTTAAAGTCCAAAGTGGCATTAAAAAATTCTATGTTAGCGACTGGGTGATATACAAGTGAAGCTTTCAAGCATAAAAATATATTTGGATTTAGAAAAAGAAAATATCTTTAAGCATAAATCCGCTATAGACAAGAGAATTACCGTGCCACTGGGTGGAATACCTGGCACATGAATCATCAAACATATTTTTTAAAACAAAAAATATAAAAGTACTATTGAATAGGAAGTTTTGGATAGGATATTTTGTGTTGCTACAGCAACTGCTTTTTTAAGTCAAATTATTTCCGAAACCATTGAAATGCAATCTCGAGCATATGTGAGTTAATACTGGTCACTCCTAAGCTCGCAAAGCGGTTCTCACAAAAACGCAACTGGCGGTTGAACTTAACCTCAGACTTTAAGTAAAAAACTTTGATAACTTTAACCCTCTAACCGTTTAGACCGTCTGTAGACGGTCAATAATTTTTTGCCAACAACTACGCCTTAAATATTATTTTAGAATAAAAAACCGTTACTCCGCACTGTTGTCAGTATGCTTTTTATGAAGTGAAGCTAACAATCTCAGTTTTCTCTCTATTTTGAGCGCACAGCGCTAGTGGAGTGCCGCAGGTCAGTGTGATAAGTGAAATAAATTATTTTGAAAACTGGTGAAGTTACGATTCGAAAGAAATTGGAATTTTTACTTATGCTGATGCTTTAAAATTTTATGGTAGGCTTAAAATAATATATATTTTGATAATTTATCATGTTCCTTTGAGTAAGCCGAAGGTTATATGTATTATTCTAGCATTTTCTGATGACCGTCTGTAGACGGTCTAAACAGTTAATGCGAAAATTTACATATTCATACCAAATATGACTTTCATTTATATATCGGCTATTTTGTAACGTATTTTTTCAAGTAATGGACAAAATGAGAAAATTTAAGTTGTCTACGATGTTGGATGAGGAGATAGAAGCATATATGATGTCAGTTGATGAGCAACTCAACGATGATGGCTTCGATAGTGACGACGATATTTCTGACCCTGACTTTCAACCTGATGAGGAGAGTACCGATAGGGCAATATTGGAGTGCTTAGATGAAATGGAGGAAGCTAACACAAGCTCTGCATTTTTGAATGCTTTGGATTTGTCTGTTTCGAGCAGGGGATATTCCGTTGAGTATGTTGGTGCAGCATATGGTGTGGACATTTCAACAGTGACATGGAAGGATAACAGAGCAGTTCGACTTGCATCGACATATGTAGGGGTGATGCCGTTTTTGAAGACCAACCCCACAGCAGTCTCAACGAAATTACCACGTTACGATCGTAAAAAAAATCGTATATCGAAGTAGACTGCCCACAAATAATAAAAGAGTACAATACCCACATGGGAGGGGTGTATGTGATGGATGGACTGATGGGACGATACCACATCCGACTTAAGACACGCAACCCAATGAACCCAATATTTTACCATTTCCTCGATATGGCCGTAACAAATGCATATATACTCTACCATCGCGTCAATTCAAGCGATAAAATTAATCTTCCAGACTTCCGCGAGAAAATCGCTTGTGGCCTTTGTTCTTTTTCGCTTCCAAAGAAAGTAGGAAGACCATCAACAACCTCCTGTCAGCCAACTACAAGCCAGGGAAAAAGGTGTGTCAGACCTATAGATCACATCAGATTTGATAACACTGGACACATTCCCGCTATGTTTGATAAATCAGGAAAAAAGAGATGCAAATATAGCAAACAGTCCGATATTCAAATATATTGCTCGAAATGTGAGATAAACTTGTGTTTGACGCCTAACAAAAATTGCTTCAAGGAATTCCACTCGAAATAAATTTCATTGATAATCTTTTAATATGATTTGTATTTTAAACCATTGCAATGTAGTATATTTTAACTTTAATTGAATTATTAAAATACATTGCTTACCAGATTTCATATTTGATTCTAGAGACGGTCAAACTTTTTTCCTCTCTAATTTCCTCATTTCGGGAATTTTATTGATCTGCAGTATTACAACATTATTCAGACTGCTAAATTCACCGGAAAATGAAATTCGTATGCATTTTAATTCGTTATTTAAAAAAAACGGTTAGAGGGTTAAGTAAAAAAAAATCTTTGTTAACTTTCCCGCAGCCCTCGACTTAGTATTTGCATTCGATTTTTTAAAGTTGCTATCGAAATTGACTCAACCAAACACAACCTTTTTGGGTGTTTAGTGGAGCTCCTCCTTCTATTTGTGGTGCGCGTCTTGATGTTGCTCCACAAAAAGCGGGACCTAGAGTTTTAAGCCGACTCCGAGCGGCAGTTAGTTTTTTATGAGGAGCTTTTTCAAGGCAGAAAAACAGTCGGAGTTCATTAAAAAATCCTTCAAGTAAATCCTGCTACAAAAACTAACTACGCGGACGAAATCCAGTACAAAGCAGGCGGACAATTAGTGGACCGGACTTTGTACAGACAGACAATTAACGACATTCATTGGGAGACTCTTACCGCCTTCCTAAGCTCCCGACCCCCGAATGCCGTTATCGGAGTCCAACAACCACCCATTGCATACGAGGAGTCGTTTCCACGACAGTCGGTTCTACATTACCGAAACGACCCGGATTTATATCCGGCCAAGGACTGTCACTCCAGCAGCATTCACCGTATGTAAGTATGGGGAATGTTTACGCTGCTACAACAGGAGCTCCAACTACCCCGAGAGTCCCGCGAAGTTTGGCACAATTACGTACTGGATACTGTAGTAGGTTAAACTCCTATCTATCTAGAATCGACCCCGACATACTAAACATATGTCCAGCATGTGAAGACACACTCACCCCCACAACACTAACCACCTTTTCCCATGCCCCATTAAACGCACTCATCTAACACCCGTCTCCCTCTGGACCCAACTTGTCTATAGACACTACACTGACAGGGCAAAATTACTGCTATAGCAACAACAACAAAAAAAACTAACTTAAATATTACAATACATATGCATAAATTTTGCTCTCAAGTTATTACAAATTTATGCACTACCTTTGGATTGATACAGTTTACGCCAATGGCAATTAAACGTTCAACAGCGTTTGCCTGCTTTACTTTATTCCATATTGAATAGGCTGCATTTGAAAATAGCTCACCGTGCGCCAATGCTTCATTATCCTACGAATAAGACAAAAACAAAATTAATTTTCTAAAAACTTTTCAATTCTTCATGACTCACCTTACATTGAAATGAAACCCAGAATTTTACATCAGGATAATCGTTTAGCAACATATCAACAACCGATTCAGCTTCCATCTACAAAGACAAATTCCAAAATATTATAACCATGCACTTGCCAACAAATCAAAGTTGCGCATACACCTGACATGGTATTGTTTCCACAGCCAAGCCGTCAACACCCTCCGCTAGACAAGCATCAATTCTCGGCCGATGCCAATTTTGTAAATCCGCGCTTGAGACACGTTCCGAATAACTGCCTTTATATTCGGAACCATCATGTAAGTGTGCACCATAGGGCCCGATCGATGCCATTATAAGTGGCAGACCAGACTCCTGCGTGCCATTCGTTTTCTCCACCATTTCGATATATTTAGATTTAGCCTCCTTGGCAAGCTGCACACTTTTACGCATCAACTGTATGCTTTCTTCACGGCTCAGTAGCAAGTGTTGCATGAAACCCTCAATGCTGGATTGATAGGTATTGGAAAGTATAATTTGAGCACCATCTATTTAGGATTACAGATTAATATATTAAGCTGGTAAAAAAAAAAATGTGTTTTCTTGTTATTTAACAAAAATATTTACTAAGTCTTGTCACTCTGCGATATTCGCATTAACCAACTCTTTGCACCTACTTACTCTGAAGAAAATCCAAATGTGTTTGCACCACAGCCGTGGGATTCTTCTGATCAAAACGTGAACCCCACAAAGGATCTCCATCGATTTTCTCCTGTACATGACGTGCTAGTTGCGTTGAAAAACCACCGCATTTCACCAAAATCCGTTGGGTCGGTGGCATCATTAAAATGGCTTAGTAATTTGTGGCGAAAATCAAACGGAAAATATAGAGCGTTGCAGCGTACGCCAATGAAAATGAGAAAGAAAATATTGCATATTAATTTTTGCTATTTGGTGTAAACAAAGACAAAATAAAAATACTTTTTACGGTTGCATAAAATGAAGAAAATTTTACCTTCAACAATGGACACGTACTTACCAGCTTCCAAGTAAATACCTTTTGATTGGGCGAGTAGGTAAATGAACAAATGAATGACACAAAGCAAGCAACGTGTTTCTTTCAATGGAAATCAAGATAACAATCGTTGTGTACCAACAACTCCTTCGCTTTTGTTATTCCAAATTCTATTTACGTATGCAATATTTATTAATCACTTTGCTTTTTTGCAACCAGATAAGTTCAGTTTTGTTTCTTTTCTTATACTAAGTCAACTTGTGCTTTCTTTGCTAAAATATAGCTTTTGCAAGCATTTTTCAGCTTTCCTACACACCCAACAAACACTTCTTAATGCTTTCTCCAAACACACAGTTTGCGCAGTACTTGTACTTACTTCAGTTTTTCAGTTCAAATATTCCATTTATCTCTTGATGTATGTACGTGCAATATCTAAAGCGATTTTTAAGGTTTTCCTCTGTATAAATTTTGCAAAATGTAATCACTGAAAAATTTAATGCATATGAATGCGCCTATTAAAAGCATATATGTGCGTACATATGTACATAAGAAAAAAAAAACGAACAAGCAACGGGATACGTCATAATGAACTCTTTTCAAATATGTAAAAACAAATCACAATCCCAAGAAACAACAAAAATCTTATTGGGTGAGTTGTCAGCCACACAATACAACAGTAGTTTAACAGCAAGTAATTGAAAAACAGCTGATTTTATCAGATCCCTTTTGTTGTTTACCTTTTTCTACTTCTGCTTCTGTTATTCTCTTGCTTTTATATACGAAAATGTCCAAAATAGAAAAGTTAAATATTTAAATGGAAGCGTAAAAGCACGCAGGTTGTTAGCTGTCATCATAGTGCATCAGCAAGTTGCGATTTTTAGATAGAAAGGGTAGGCGATAGTTCAAGGGGCGCATACTGGTTGTTGGTGTTGTTATCCGGCATAGTGACCTTGACATTCAGAGAGACAAAAACTATGTACGTATGTATGTATGTATGTGCGCACAGAAAATTCGTAAGTATTAGAGTTCGTTTTTATTTTTGTTGGAAATATTTTTCTAGGCAAAGGCAAAGTGTGTGTGTTTTTTATAACGCTTTTGGGATGGCTTATTCCTACTTTATTTTAGCTGCATAAAGATTTATATTCAAACAAAAGCAATGTAAACCATTATGTACATATGTATGTATGTAGATAAATCGATACAGTCGGCAATGAAAATATTAAGCTTCCCGGGTACAAATTCAAATTGGTTACTGTTAGCATTTACGAAATTTGTTCTTCTATGGATTTTGTATTTTCTGCATTTAATTTTATATAATAAAAAAAATAGTTTAAAAAAACTAAAAAACACGCTTTTATTGCTAATCCAACTAAAAAGTAGAAAATAAATTTTAATGACAAAGAGACCTATAATGAAGTAATAGCAAATCGAACGATCAGTCATAGTCAACTACCTCAGAACAGAATTATAACAAAAATTAAGATACAAATAGAGTAATTCAAATTAGAGTTAAAAGCGTGGGATGCATTTTGCTTCACTTTCATAACCCTCTGTACATAGGTAGTTGCCAATAGAATGATTGTAATATTTACTATATCAAGCATCCCACGCTTTTAACTCGAATTTGAATTATTCTATTTGTATCTTAATTTTTGTTATAATTCTGTTCTGAGGTAGTTGACTATGACTGATCGTTCGATTTGCTATTACTTCATTATAGGTCTCTTTGTCATTAAAATTTATTTTCTACTTTTTAGTTGGATTAGCAATAAAAGCGTGTTTTTTAGTTTTTTTTTTTAAACTATTTTTTATTATGAATGAAAATTATTGTTATCACTGCAGTCAGTGAATAAATGATTCGATATATTCGTGTTATATTTAATTCCTTTCTTATCGACTGTGAGTCTAAAGCTATGCAGTTATCGGCCGTGATAAGGAAGTAATCGGGATGAAGAACTTATTTCGTGGAGGGAGCCTGAGAAACTGATTTACAAGAATAAAAAAAGATTTTTTCATTTTACAACCAAATTCACCTTACTTTTTGCCCAAAGGTAAAAAAAGAAAATATTAATCCTGGCAATCCTAATAAGGATAATGGAAAACTTTTATCAAATTATTGCATTGTCATCGGTCCTTGATAGGTGTGCAAAATTTCAAGTCGATCAGATTTTTAGAAGCCAGTGAAAATTAAGCTCAAAGATTCCGTTACATGCATACATACATACATACATACAACCCGACCTAATAAAAGTGTGTTAAAAACACCACATATTAAATTTTGTGCGATAGAAAATTGTTCTTCATATAGGCGTGACTTGCTGAACGGTAACGTTGCCAAGTGCTACGCGCTTTTCTTAAAAACATGTAATCTATTTAGCTCCTCCTATTTGTTTTGTGCTTCTTGGTGCTATTTCACAAATGGAGGGACTTACAGTTTTTAAGCCGATTCCGAACGGCAGATGGTATTTTATGAGGACCCTTTTCATGGCAAAAATACAATTCGAAGTTTGCCATTTTCGGCCGGAGAGTGATAGCCATTGGAAAAAAAACGTTTTCTTTCAATTGGTGTTTCGTGCTCGGGTTTTGGAAACTTCGCGCTTGCGAATGGTAGTGACGCACCAAATCATTCGGCTACAGTGGGCGTTTATATTATATTTTTACTTACCTTTATAAAATTGCATCTTCATTATTTTTGTAACAATGAGAAAATGAATGAAATGAGTAGTTTTAGGATTTGAGTGTTTGTTTTCTGCTAATATTAGTTGTTCAAAACTTCATGTTTGCAAGTAGTGTATTGAAGATTACGAAGACAATATAAGCAGGGGCCGTACTCATTATAAGTATTTTCAAAAAATTAAGATTTATTAATTTTTTAATAAGCAAAATATTAATTTTGAAGTTATATTTGAGGTGAAAAGTAATTGAATTTTTTATTTGGTCCTCACAACGTAGTTATATAAGCTACATACATAATCTCTTTGATGCTACCTATGGTTATACTTTCGGGTAAGAAATCTTCTATTCAAAAAAAAAAAAGAAGAAATTCCAGCATCTTATTAAAAAAAACTTTTAATAAACTCACATAAACACCAAAGTGTTAAAAAACTTACACAGAAAAATAAACGCGTGCAGAAAAAAACAGAAATGCAATAAAGCATTTCATTCCAAACAAATGCTTAGCAGCTTGCCACAGTGTCATTCATTGTTAAGGTAAAATTTCGGGTAGAATTTTTTATTTTAGCATTTATTAATATTTTCATGTATGCATTTTTGTATTGTATATGAGTGCAGTGTACGGGTATATTACAATAAATGTATGTGTTAACATAAGTATGTATGTATGTATGTAAATATAATATTTTTATTACATATCCATTAAACATAGTTTGCTACAGTAGTGAAATTTTAAAAAATTTCTGTGAGCAAAATCAATCGATTTTTGACTTGCAGCCGTGAGAAGCTGTACACATACGAATATTCTAAGTAAAATTGAACAAAATAAAATAATATGAATATGCATATGTATATGTATATAGTATACTATGTATGTATGTGTTTTGTTTAGGCATAAGTTTAGTATATATTTATAACAAGCTTAACAATATTTGCATATATTTAACAATGTACAATATTTATCGCGCATTCCATACATTTTGTGTTTTGCATTTCTGTAAATACAGCACGGTGAATGTGGCAAAAATGCATAAATTAAATTCTTAACTCTAAACTAAATACTTTTTATAAATGTAATAAACTTTTGAATGCGGTAAGTTTAGCGCTTAGATTTGCTTTTCAATGTTACATATAAAGTTTTTATAATTTTAATGACATTCTTTAAATACTTTATTTAATAACTTATCACAAATAATAAATTCTTTTTCATTTGCATTTACACATTTTTAAAATTTATTTGCAGTTTTACATGTCTGTACATATGTAAGTATATCTGGCTTATAACACGCCGTTACAAATAATTTGCAAATAAGCATAAAAGTTTATGCTTATAAAAAAAAAAGAAAGTGGACTCTAAATTTTTAATCGATGAATGAAAAAAGAAATATTTTTATTAAAAACCTTTATTAAAAAATTAAAAAAAAAAAGTTGTTAAAAGAATTTATTATACATCTTTTTCTTTAATAAATAAAAAAAATTAATTTTTATTAAACATATTTTTAAAAATAATTTTTTTATTAAAAATAATTTACTAATTATGATAAAATCAAATCTTAAAAAAGTTTTTCTTTAATAAAAAATGTTTTTTTTAATAAAAAAATCGTTTTGATGATGAATGAAAAAATAATATTTTTTATTAAAAAATGTTATTAAAAAATTAAAAAAAAATATTTTTTATTAAAAATGTTTATTTAAAATATGTTTCTTTAATAAAAAAAATGATGTTAAAAAATGTCATTAATAAAGTTTTTTAAAAAATTAAAAAACAAATTTTTTTATTTAAAAAAATTATTAAAAATTAAAAAATAATTTTGTTAATAAGAAATATTGTTTATTATTTATTAATGACATTTTTTTAACATGATTTTTTTATTAAAGAAAAATATTTTTTTCAATTTTTTAATAACAGTTTTTAATAAAAAATATTATTTTTTCATTCTTCATCAAAATGATTTTTTTTATTAAAGAGAACCATTTTTAAGATTTGTGTAAAAAAATATACACAAAGGGCGCAAAATCAATCAACCAACTTTGTTTTTGAATAACTTTTCATTCAAAGTAAAAATTTAAAAAAAATATTTTGAGTGATAGTCTGCATACTGCAGCTGTCTACTTTACAAGCGTCAAAAATGATTGATGAAAAAATAATATTTTTTATTAAAAAATGTTATTAAAAAATTAAAAAAAATATTTTTTATTAAAAATGTTTATTTAAAATATGTTTCTTTAATAAAAAAAAAATGATGTTAAAAAATGTCATTAATAAAGTTTTTTAAAAAATTAAAAAACAAAATTTTTTATTTAAAAAAAATATTAAAAATTAAAAAACAATATTTTTTATTAAAAAAAATTATTAAAAATATTTTTAATAAAAAAATCATTTTAATAAAAAAATCATTTTTAAAAATATTTTTAATAATTTTTTCTTAATTTTTCTTAATAAGAAATATTGTTTATTATTTATTAATGACATTTTTTTAACATGATTTTTTTATTAAAGAAAAATATTTTTTTTCAATTTTTTAATAACAGTTTTTAATAAAAAATATTATTTTTTCATTCTTCATCAAAATGATTTTTTTTATTAAAGAGAACCTTTTTTAAGATTTGTGTAAAAACATATACACAAAGGGCGCAAAATCAATCAACCAACTTTGTTTTTGAATAACTTTTCATTCAAAGTAAAAATTAAAAAAAATTATTTTGAGTGATAGTCTGCACACTGCAGCTGTCTACTTTACAAGCGTCAAAAATGATTTGCGGACTACGCCATTTGCAAAAATTGTAAATCTTCCGATAGATAGAGTGATTAATTTTGCACCATCTTGTACCTTTATTTTACTTTTACGCGCTCCATTGCTGGTCTGTCTGCATACTGCAGTTGTCTACTTTACAAGCGTCAAATATGATTGGCAGGCGACACCATTTGCAAAAATTATAAATCTTCCGTTAGAGTGATTGATTTTGCGCCAACTTGTATACATATAAATTTCAGTTCTAACATTAGGTCTGTTCATGAAGCAAACAATTTTTGCAAATATCAAATTTAAGTGTTCATGTATTCGAAAAACTTGCACACCAGGGGAAAGTGAGAGAGCAAAATAACATTCCATTTAGAGGGGAAGTTGCAAGTTTTTTATTGGACTTTCAACTTGTAAGAATTTGCAAGTGAATAAAGCAGCTGATCGCAAAGTAAAAATAAACACGAACTAAAATTTGTGAATTGAGACAAAGTTTTAAATTTAAATAAAAATGTGGTTTAAAATGGAGAATGTAAGTACATATTGCAAATATATTTTAGATAAAATTTATAAAGCTTATTTGAAGTCATTTATTAAATATGGGTGGATCGGACTCACGTTTAGAAAGGAGGCAAGCAACACCGCACATTCGGCCTTGGAAAAGAACTGCAGAGGGCGTCCAAAAACTACGTGGAACCGTACAATTAATAATGAAGCATGCGAATCGTTTAGCGAATTACGATACATGGCTTGTAATAGAGAGGGCTGGAAAGGTTTTGTCGATATGCTAAGTTCCTAATTTTTCCGCCAACAATTTAATCAGCTGTTCGTAAAACTTGCAAATTTTTATTGGATTTGCGGTCGCGCATTTTTTTTAACGGGAATTCTCGGAATTTAAGTTACTGGCAAGTTCTCCTGGATTGGCGCGATAACCGCTTACGCGATTTTGTCCGAAAGTTACTGGATAATTTTTACATGAACAGACCTATTTGTTGACCGTGCAAGCTAACGTATAGTATGTACACATTTTTTAGCATTGTGTCATTTCTTCAATAATTTTGCATGCTTAGCTTCCCAATAGGAATTGTTTTTTACATTATCTTGCAACCTTGAGACTAATATAAATGATAGTTGCTGTTATTCTTGTAAAAAAAACTTTTCGTTCCTATCGAGAGAGCCTGTAAAATTACTAGTTAATCAGACCAATCTTTTCACCTTTTATACAGTAACTTTTCTCGTGCCTGTTACCATGGTGTTTGCAATTACAGTAACAAAAAAACTTAAAAAATTAAATTTTGACGAATGCGTGAAGTTTATTTAGTTAATTAATTAGTATTAAAAATAAAAAAGGAAATTAAAATATTAGTAAGAGAAATATAAAATTTTAGTATTTTTCATTTAAAAATTTCCACTAAACGCAGCTAAATATTAAAATTGTTAAAAATATTTTTTCAGCACCTTTAAGCTGGCTAATTGATTTTTTAGAACTACGTTTTTTATAGTGTCAAATTGCAATAAAAAAAATATTCGTATACTTAAAAAAAAAAAAAAAATAAATAAAAATTGAGATGATGGTAGTGTCAATGCTATAAAGTTATATGAAATTTTGACCTATTTAAGCTGTAGATATATAATTTGAATATTTAAAAAAAAATTGTGTTGCTTTAAGAAATATAAAAAAAAAAAAATGACTGCGTTGGTTCAAGTTAAAGTACTGTTGTGGTAAAATATTTCATTTATCTTATTTAGAATATGCTAATATCGTTTGTTTGCCGGAAGAGCAGCATAAGTCAAAAAATCAAAAATTCGAGCTAAGCAAGTTTTCAAATTAGAATAAATACATATTTGGGTAGTGTTAATAGATAAAAACAAAAATAATTGGCACGTACACTTCTGTTAGGTATTTGGCCGAACCCCTCCTCCTCCTATTTGTGGCGTGCGCCTTGATGTTGTGCCGCAAATGGAGGGACCTACAGTTTTAAGTCAACTCAAACGATACTGCCATGCATTTTTTACACTAAAATAACCGCCTTCACTTCTGCAAAATTTATCAAAAAAAAAAAAAACTTTGGATTGAATGAAAATGAGGTTTGGTCATTTGTGCCCTACATAAATTTTGTTTTCGATTATGACGTTCTTCCACTGAACGAGCGCTATATATGTATGTGCATATACAGGGCACCTCGAAAGCGGAGGAACCAAAAAAACTGTGTTTTATTTTATTTACTTTTATTTGACTTCGTACAAGGTGAATTCATGAAAGGTGGTGGCACTAGGCCAAGAACAACATTTTGTACATTAAAGTGTCACATCAAAATAGAGAACAAAGAAATGATTTATTTATTTAAAACAAATTGAAAACTATTCATTTATTTATCCAAAATCCTTTGAATTTAAATTCATTGAAATTTTTCAGTTTTGAATTGAAATTTCAATGTAATTAATACGTTTTGTAAGTTCTGTCTGTATACGACGAATGTATACGACAAAGCAAGAAACAATAAAGAAAAAAAAAGCAAATCAGCTGGTCTACTGCCACCACCTTAATAAGTTCCTTTTGGACTTTATAGCTGCGAAGTGTGGAAACACGCGCTCAAAATTTTTAGTTTTGTCAAAATAATTTAAATTGTTCAAAAAATTGTGGCGAAAATACCACAAAAAATTTGATCAGCAAATTTTATCAAAAGTCTGCAATTTCCACAATTTCGAGATATTTTGTAGAGCGGTAAATCAGGCGCTTAAAATAGTCGTACTTTAAAGCGCAACAGGCGAAAGTAAAAAACAAATCATATTTTTTTTTATTAAAACACAATTAAAAATAAAATTAGGAAAATTCAACAAAATTCAACAAAATTAAGAAAATTAAAAAACAATTAATTAATTTTTTTTAATTAAAATTTTGTTTTTAAAAAACCAAAAAAAAGTCATTTCTGAATTTTAGGTTTTTTGCCAAGCATACACTTTTTGTTGGTGCGCCATGCCACGACTTTTATGGAACTTATTATTTAGCCCACAAAAATATTTTATTATTGCTACCTGCTTATTTATTTATTTTTTCTTTTTTTTACTGCATAAAATGCATATCTTTTTAAAATGTCAAAATTTTCCGAAAATATGCTGCTCTTCTATTGTTCATATAAAAAATATGCATAATTTTCAAAATCCATATGAGTGTGTGTACCTTCACTATTGTGGAAGACTGTATGCATAATTGCTCATAGTATTAGGCACCATTTAAAAGTTCAAAGCTTTCAATATAAAAATCAAAAAGTAACGGCTTACTACTATAAATAATGAATTTTGTTTTTTCTCAAAGAAAAAATAATTGTTTCAAAAGCTTTTAGGTTGTAGGATTTCGTGGTGAAAAAAGTGTTATGATAAATCAAAGTTGAATATTTTGAATGCTTTCTTCGAATATAAATGTTTCTATAAATATGAACTTTTTCGCCAAGTTTAAAGCGTTTGTAACTACGCATGTATGGGTGTATTAAATATAGCATTCACATTTTTTTATGAACTTCGTTCGAAAATAATTCAATACCAGCAAAACGTTTACGAAATTTGCGTATTTACTTAATGTACATATGTATTATATATCTAGTAGGTATGTAGGTAATAGCAATATTGTTGTTCTTGCTTTTTTTTTATTGAGTAACTATCAAAGAATATTCGCACAGCGTCGTAAATGCACTTTACTTTACAATACAGTAAAAAATCAGCGACGATAAAGAATATAAATATTTTGTGTGAAGAAAAAAAATTGAATAAATAAATAATACAATAATTATTTTTCTTTCTAGTTCATTTGTTTTTTAAAGGAGTCCTTTTTTATTATTATTGTTAGTGTTTTTGTTTTTTAATTTAAAAAATTAAGTTACTTTTTTCAAAAACAAAAAAAAAATTATAGTTAGTGTTTTTGTTTTTTAATTTAAAAAATTAAGTTACTTTTTTCAAAAACAAAAAAAAAATTAATAATAACTTCTTTCCGGAGAGGAATCCGTTTCTTAATTAATATTAATTTTTTTAAATAAGATTTTAATTTTTGCAAATAAATTCTATCTTTTTTTTACTTTTATGGAAAACTTTTTTAATCAATTTTTGCTTAATTAAAATTTTTTTATAAATTTTTTGCTTTTAACGTAAGTCGCTTATAAAAATGATATTAATAATTACTTCTTTTCTGAAAGAAATCCTTTTTTTAATTATTATTGCTTTTGTTGTTTTTGTTTGAAAGTAAGATTATAATTTTTTGTAAAAATCATTCTATTTTTTTACTTTTATGAAAACATTTGTTAACAAATTTTATTATTATTTGTTAATATAATATTGTTTTTTTTTTTTTTATTTTCAACGTAGGTACAGAAAAATATAAAAAGTGAAAAAAGTTTAGTTGAAAAAAATCTTTGACTCAATTAAAATGTATCGCTACATCAATATATCGATATTTTTCATAAAATAATTGGTTAGCCTTTGATATTTCGAATTAAAAAATATAAAAAATTAATTAAAACTTATAATAAATTAATAATAATTTTTCTTTTCTGAGAGGAATCTTTTTTTAAATTATTATTATTATTATTATTTTTTAAAAAGATTTTAATTTTTGTAAAATACATTCAAATTTTTTTACTTTTGTGAAAAACTAAATTTTTGCTTATTTTCAATTTTTTTTTTACATTTTTTGCTTTTAACGTAAGTTACTTAAAAAAAAATAATAATTACTTTTCTTTTCTGAATGGAATCCTTTTTTTAATTATTATCATTCTTTTTTTTTTTTGTTGTTTGAAAGTAAGATTACAATTCTGGTAAAAATCATGCTAATTTTTTACTTTTATCAAAAACTGTATTAATAGTTTTATAAATTTATAAACAAATTTTTTATTTTCAACGTAGATACTGAAAAATATAAAAAATGAAAGGAGTTAAGTAGTTGAAAAAAATCTTTGACTCAGTTAAAATGTATCGATACATCAATATATCGATATTTTCTATAAAATAATTGGTTAATCTGTGATATTTCAAATTTGTAAGCCGATATTTTTTTATGAGACATTTAAAATGGCACGCCCCAGTTAAATTTTCTGATTTTTTTTTTAAATAAGAGATGATTCATAACTTTTGTAAAAATCATTATAATTTTTTACTTTTATGTAGAAATTTATTAATAAATTTTTGCTTATTTTTCATTAATAAATTTTTTAATTTCAGCATAAAATGAAAGAAGTTAAGTAGTTGAAAAAAATCTATAACTCAATTAAAATGTATCGATGCATCAATATATCGACATTTTCCACAAAATAAATTGCTTAGTCTTTCATATTTCGAATTTCGAAACCCATATTTTTTAATGGGACATTTAAAATTGCACGCCTCAGTTGAATTTTCTATTTTTTTAACTGTTTGTTTTAACTGTTATGTTTCGGTAAATTATCGGTCGAACAATCAATAATTTGAATTAATAAATAAATATCGATATTACATTTATCGATATAATTTCCAGCAGCAACACTTCAATGTAGAAGATATCCAAATATTTGGATGAGGCGTACATATAATTTAATTACATTTAAGAGAGACCGTCGACTGTCTTTCATTACCCGAATTAGTCTAGAATATTTTTTTGCCACAAGGTGAGCTTAACAAACAATTTCTGGCAATATTCAAACCACCATTGACGCCATACGACCAGATTTATTGGAAAAAGTAGTCAAAAATTGGGTTGATCGAATGGAGTCTGTAACTCGTAGCCGCGGAGGACAAATTCTGGTTTTCTTATTCAAAAAATGCATGCCATGAAATTATATATCGGATAATCTATCTCAAGAATTACTCATTCAGTCAACCCACTGTGCATTTTACGGTTAGCAGTGATATTCGTGAACACTTCGTTCTCTGCTTTGTTGTTGAGCTCGCCCCTCGCTGAAACGAAATTGCAAAAATTCGATAGAAACGAAATCAATCCGTTCGTTTGGTCAAAAATGTCGTATTCTTGTTACTTTGCAATGAATGGCTCAGATGGTGGAGGTAAAAAGAAAATGTTGCTTAACTGCTTTTCTCCGTTCACAAAATGTCATCAAAAACGCCGTTCCGTACAAAATTTTTGAGAAATTCAATTTTTGTTTTTCGGGCATTTTTTTCGTTATTTTAATTTTTATTCTGCCATTTGGAGGGGAGGAGAATTCAACACATCAAAGATCATAAAAATCGGTTAAACGATTCTTGAGTTATACTTGCAAATGGTGTAACTAACCCGACTTTGTTTAACATACCGTCAGCGTCAAAAGAAAGAGCGCACCACATACCTATTTATAAGCTTTGTCTATTTATTTATTTATTTATTTTGTAATTTCATGTATTTTTGTATAAAAATATAGTTTATACTACAACAAAAATCATATAAAGCAAGTTTTTGCACTTTGTACAAAATTTGTAAAAATGTGGGGAATTTGCATCGAACGTTTCACTCAGAATTTTTAGAAAAATTTTCGGATATGCAGTTTTTTATATCACTGAATTTTAGAATAATAAACTGCAAATGCCAAAAATGTGGAGTTCGCCTTAATATTAGACCGCGACTGAAAACAATTCTCAAAAATCAACGTGATAAATAGTCAAGACTTGTCTACACTTGAAAAAATGAACAAGGCCGCGTCCGAATAAAATTCTCAACAATCAGTGCATTAGTCAAAACATGTCCTGCGTGTATGTGTACACTTTCTTTTGACGTTGACTTTAAACAATTGCCGCCTCCAACCTTTTTGTGTGTGTTTGGCCAAGCTCCGCCTTCTTCTCCTACATGAAGTGCGCGTATCGATGTTTTTCCACAATTGAAGGATACCTACAGCATTATGCCGCTTCCTAACGGCATACTAGGCAGTTGGTGTTGTTTTTTATAAGGAGCTTTTTCAGCGTAGAAATACATTTGGAGATGTTTGACATTGTCTGCCGATGGCCGACCGCTATTAGAACCATTTTTGTTTTTTTCTATTATTTGCTGTTTCATGCCCGAGGTTACGAATCCGAGCAATACCGAATGTTACGCATGGACCAACCAATTCGGCTACGGCGGCCTTTCTCCTTTATTATCCTTTTACACGAATTTAATTTGACACGAGAATTTAATTTTTAGATGAATTGTTTTGTTTTAACACGATTTACAACATTTTTTAATTATTCTGGAATCTCATAGAGCAAATACAAAGCGTTTAAATTAGTCTCAGGAAAAGTCTTTGAGACTTGAATTAAAATGTGCAAGCACGAAATAAATTCTTAAGTGAACTCTAAAAATATTGTTTTAATATTCTTTTCACATTATTCTCTTTTTACACGATTTTTTTCACACGAATTTTTTGGGAACGTATCTATTTGTACGGCATTTTCAAAAACGCGTTCGAAATGCCTGGCAGCCACACAGTTTGAGTGTCTGGAGGATATCTTAAAAATAGATCCTCCTGCGCTGTTTAGGTTTGATAAAAGCGTTGACATCCTACGTCATGACTGCTTTAAATCTTAATAAAGGCCAGTCTCCCCATCTGGTGTCGCTAGAGACCAAAACGTCCCCTTAGTATAACAATAGCCTATGTGCTCATAGTCTATTATTTTTTTATTGAATTTTTGGATTCTCCATCGTCGATTTTATATGTGGTCAAAATTTTGTCAAATTCTAGTTCCACAAAGTGGGTCAAAACGTCAGTCAAAAAATAATAAATATTTACAGACATAACGAGATTTGAGTGAGAGCTACTTTCGACAAAAAGTTTGAAATTCATTTTCTCAAAACATCAAAAAATTTATAGGCTATTTTGATACCAAAGGGACGAAAAGGTCTATGCATGGCTTAAGGGGGTCTTCTAGTCTAGAAATTTGAAAAAATCGAAAATTTTTTTTTTTCATAATTTGATAGTTTAACTATTCAAAAATATCTCCCTAAAAGGATTTTTCAAAATTCGAATTATTTTCGAAGCTACAACGATTTTAGTGACGTGGCAGCTAAACTGATTTGAGGGGACGGTAAAACTTTAAACGCGTGTTTCTCGAACTACTTCGTTCGATACGGTTGTCACGATATCTCAAGTTCTAATCAACCGATTTGCTTGAAATTTGTCATGAATATTCCTTAAATATATCTCTATCGTATGAACCTCGAAAAACTGGAAATTTCAATTTTTTAATATGTGTAAACAATTCGAGAAAGCTTAAAAATAAGAGAAAAATCGACCTAAATTTTTTGAGTAGCCGCCATTTTATGGAAAAAATTTTTTTTTCCGTTTTTTCTGGTTCATACGATAATGACATTCATATTAATTAAGAATTTGTATTTTTTTTTTTCAGATGACCACAAGGGTAGAAATCGTGACGACGAGGGCACTGCCTTTTTTTCCCCCCTTCCACTTCAAGGACGCATAACTCTATCAAAATTCATTTTTTTTTTTCAAATTTATTTTGTGTGCTCCTAAAATATAAATAAATAAATGATAAAAAAATGTATCTCAAAAATATCAATAGCTTTTTTTTTATTCATCGTCAAAAAATGCTCGAAATTCGGGCCTCTAGACTAGAAGACCCCCTTAATGCTAGCCGGGCTAACCTTACCTTACCTATTGTGTAAGAATTAGGTTTATATACTTTTCCCAGCTGTCAATTTGTGATGCAGAAAACATAGGCAAAGAAAAAAACTTTTTCTTAATTAAATTACCGGAATATAAATGTAATTGAATATTATGCCATATCGATACTGTTTGTAGATATCGATTGCCCATTTACCGATAAAATTCTTCTTGTCATATGACCGATTTGCTGCATTAAAAATAATGCTGTTCACTAGCTTTCGGTGAAATAATCGATATATCGATATATCGAGACATCGATACTTATTATTTAATTAATGTTAACATTGTTGGTATATTTTCAACGAAGAGCTTTTCGTTTTTCCAATGTGCAAGCAAAAAACAAAAACAAACAATAACGGAATCTACTTTTATTGTTTTGTTTTTTCTTTTTTTCACATAAAAATTAAAAATAACAAATTCCATTTTAATGTCAACATTATTGGTACAATTTCAACTTATCCTCATATTAGAGCTTTTCGTTTTTGCAATGTACAAAAAACAAAAACAAAAAAAAAACAACGGAAACTACTTTTATTGTTTTTTTTTACATAAAAATTAAAAATAACCAATTTTCATTCCACAGATATAAAATAACTCTTTATTTTGGATTCATATACAAAAAATGACAAAATAATTATTAACCCTTAACTGACATGGTGGAGTAAATGGAGTAAAAAAGATGTTCACACCGTAAAATTATAAATTCGAAAAAGTTTTGGCTCTTTGTTATGTTTAATTAGCGAGTTTCTATGTACTTATAAAAATGTGTTTCCTATGTGCTAGGAAAAGTGATATATACTCCTTAAAAGATAACAAAAAAGTATATATTTATATGAAGCTTTAGAATTTTTTAATTATTAATTATTTTGTGCTAAATTTTTACCCTACGCTGGCAGTTGTGTAACCAAAAATTTGCCTGGAAAAGTTAATATTATTTGATTTTGCGAAAATATTATATTTGAAAATCAACATTATATTTATTTCTTTTACTGTCTCTGACCTTGGTCAAACTGTGATAAATCATTTTGAAATAAATTAAAAAAAAGATACTAAATTGAGAATACTGCTTAGAATGGCGCCATACTGACGATACACGATGACATATGCACATTTTTACGGCATTATGCGAATACTCTTTTTTCATATTTTCATATTTTCATTATTTTCGTTATTTTTCGCATACACAGTGCATTACAAAATATTCTTTATTACACTACTCTTTTCACACCCATTTTACTCATTTTCATATATTTCATCAATTCACATTTGTGTTTCACACTTACATCTCTACACTTAATTCTACGTACATACATATAAACATTCTCTATTAATTGACTTCATTTATTAGTCCTTGGAATTTTTCAATACTTTTTGTAGTACTTGCTTAAATTCGCGTTTCAACGATCGTTTCGTTTCGGCAATTCGCTTCTAGGAGAATAAATTGTTACGTCGTTTCAACGAGCCGAATTTCTTTTCGGCTTCCAACAGCATTTTCTCGTTGCGTACCACCTCGAATGGTAGGGTTTTCGACAGCCGATCGATCTCTTGATCGGAGGGGAAATCTTCGAAACTCATATTACTAAAACCAGTTTTCGCTGAATTTTGTATTGTATTCGATTGGAAGCTATTCGACATTGCCGAATTGGCCGAGGCACTTGTGCCTTTGGCGCTACTCGTGCTGCCGGTACTGGTTGCATGTTTGGAATGTTTTGTTAAATTGCTTGCGGTGTTTGTTGTAGATCGATTTTTGAAATTCTCCTCATTGTCCTCGTCGTCGTCGTCATCTTCATGTGACTGACTCTGTAGGCGTTGATGTTTTTGTTTACTGCTCGAAGTGAGCGACGAAGTCGAGCCGAGTACACTTGCGGACACAACCTTTTTATAGGTGTGACCCTTAACTTTTTGTGTTATTTTAGCCGGCAAAGTTCTCACACCTAAATGGGACTTTTCTTTTTTTGGCTTTGCCGTGGACATGGCGGTGCTGTTGTTGAGGATCCCAGTCGCCGCTGATGAAGTTGGTGGCGTGGTTCTTGATGTGGCTGCACTCATATCAGTGGCATGCGATCCATGTGAAACTACTGGTTCCGCCTCATCATCTGACGCAAAGTCCGAACAACGATCTTGAGAGATTTGTACGAAACCATTATCGGCAATGGGAAACAATGACTGGTGATCGGACGGTTGCAAATGCGCAACTGTGCTGGAAGACGCTATGGAGCTATTGCTTAGCGCATATGCGGATTTCGAGACGGAGGCGGTGTTGGAGACGGAGGAGGGGGCACTCCCAGGGATGGCGAGCACGACACCGTGTGTGCTAGGAACATGAGCATTAACTTTGAGAGATTGCTTGTGAATGGCGGCGGCAGGGGGGCCGGGTATATTGATAGATGCCGTATTTGGCGGGGGTACATTGACATTGACAAGCTTGGCGCATGCAATGTTGGTAGTGTTCGGCGTTGCAGTTGCAGGTAATTTTATATAGGCACTGCCACCTGCCGTTGCACCTACGGCGAACGCAGTCGTGGCGGCATTTTGTTGGAGTGAATTGATGTTGTTGCGATATTGCAGTGAAGAGTTCGGCAAAGGTTCGGGAGTTTTGTTTATAATGATTGAGTGATTGATTGTGACAAGTTGGGGCACGGTGGCGTTGGGCGCCGCACTTGTAAGCGTGGCAAAGGTGGGAATCGTTGCCACATTGGAATGTTGAGTTTGTGCTGGGACCACTGGGTTCGCGGGTGTGGCGACTTGGGCTTGTTTGATTTGCACAATATTGTTGCTGTGCTTATTTTGATTGGTGCTTTCTTTGCCGCCATCTGTGGAGTTTACAATAATACATTTACGAATTACCTGTGGAAATGGCTCCGAGCCAAAGAGGTCTTGTTCTTGCGCATGCACTGCACTATTCGGAAACTTCGGCTCAGCAATCGGGCGCTCCGTTGCTGCGAAATTGGTTACAAAAGTCGTCGTGGCCGCTGACTTTGCAGGCGCAGTTATAGGTTTTGCATTTGCAATCGGCTCCGCTGCTGCTGATGATATAACGGTCACTGTGCCGAAATTGGATGCACTTTGTACAGGCGGTTTGGGCGTTACAATGGACCGTGCAACTACTGGCTCGACGAAAGGATTGAAAATCGGCTCGTTGAACTCATCCAAATGCGGCGAGGGACCAGAAGGAAAGTTGGCAAAATTATCTACCGAACTGGTGCGATTACCCGCGCCCTTCACTGGCGTTGATGTCCAAATTTCCGCAGAATGTGACTGCACGGGGGGATTGCGCGCCGGCACTTTCGGCGGCACGCGGTTACTTTTTGAAGTACGTTTCTTCAAAGGTAAACCAACAGGCATTTTAAAAGGCGCCATCGCAAATACATCCAACTCCTCTGGTTTGGTATTTGCATTCTCCAACAAATTAGGCGCCGGACCACTTTCGGGTGACTCTTCCGTTTCATTACTACTTTTACCTTTCGAATCGGAATCGCCAGAGCCATAATCCAATTCATCGTCGAGTAACAGCGGCTTATCACCGAGCTTATTTAGAAATTCGTTAGACGTAGGACTAAGTTCGCTTTCGTCTTCGCGGCTGGCAATAATGCCACTCGCTTCGGCAGCAGCTGCCACAGCAGCGGCTGTGCGGTCCTTCTTGCGCATACGCACCTTAACCAACACTCTACTCACATCATCTTCATGCGTAGTGACGCTCTCGCACTCCGCGTGGTATGCCGACGAGCTGCACGTCTTCACACTTTCACTTATCCCATCCACATCCATAACAGGGCGACGGAGTCGCGTATTGCGTGTACGCACATCGTTCTCGTCGAAAAAGTCATCATCCTCGGCACGCAAATCGCTCGCCGAACCAATCGAGTCCTCACCATCCGACTTGGCGCCCGATGCTGCGGCTGCAGCGGCAGCAATAGCGGCCGCTTGCTGCTGCTGTTGCTCATGCTGCTCCAAAGCGGCATTCACTTGCTGTGCGGCCTGTTGAGCCGCCGTTGTCGGCTTCCTTGTGGAATGACGTAATTTCTTGACGATGGGCACTTTTAGCTGTGTCTTGTCGACTTTGTGATAGGCGGCCTGCTGTATCTTGTGTATAGTATCTGGTATGTTGTTGGTAACAATTTGTTTGAAAATCGCTTTCGTGCTGCTAGGGCCAGTCGTATTGCCATAGTCTTCTTGAAAGAATTCCGAATCGGAATCATCCGAAGTGGGATTATCGTTACTGCGCAATTTCTCATATTTATTACGATCGTCCAATGGGAGTTTGACAAAACCACCACCAGGAAGTGCTACCCCAGCCAAGGTGGCTATGGAATCAACATCGCCTCCACCACAACCAAGAACATCATCTAAACCGCCACCAGCGCCACCTTCTGAATCGGTTTTTAAATTATTTATCAACGAAGTTTTCTCCTCACTCGACACTTCCAAAGTGGGCGAGAGCAGCCATTTAGATGAAGCTGTCGATGAAGTGGTGCCGCAGGCCGCGGTCATATTGGCACTCACGCCGCCACTGGACGACTGTGTCAGCGATGCCGGTGGACCACCGGGGACGACGAATTTAGCTGAAAATGAGATTAAGTTCTTTTATGCAGTATTAAAAATGAACTAGTTAGCGTAGTGGTGCGTATGTATGTAGGTTTGCATACTCTTAAGTACGTATAATGACTATTTTTGTGTGGTAGCTACAGTTTTTATTTGCTTTTTGACTAATTAGGTGACAATGACTAAGAAAGACAGAAGATATATAGTTGGTTCTCTACTAAATTGACCCTGGGTGGGGACGAATTATAAGCGCGCATGGGTTGGGATGCTGTAGAGTCATTGATTTCGTGGATTGATGACCCAAGTATTTTTAAGATTTTTGCACGATATTCACACAAAAAATACAAAACAAACAAAATTGTAATACAACTAAACAAAATCAACTTTACAGGTTTTAATATTTAATAGATAAATACGGTTAAAGATATTTTAGCTATTTATATATATTTTTTTATTAATTAAAATTTTCGTTACATTTTGCGCTTCTATCATAAATAGTAGGAGTGCCGCGTAAGCTGCTTAAAAAAGTTTTTGACGGTCGAAATTAAGGATAAACTTCACTCGGGTCGTCCAATCACTGAAAAAGTCAATGCAATCATGGAAAAAAATTAGAAATAGCAGCACATAAATAATCCCGACTTTAGCAAGGAACTATGGAAAGAGGTAAAAGTGGTCTTTATCCCTAAAGCGGGAAAAAGTTCACACACTACACCCAAGGATTTCAGGCCAATTAGCCTATCCTCCTTTCTGCTAAAAACATTAGAAAGAATTTTAGAAGAGCATATTAAGGCTAACATCAGCCCTAATAAGCTCAGCATCTCACAACATGCGTACTTTAAAGGGAAATCAACTGAAACAGCACTTAACTCACTTGTTACAGAAATCGAGAAGTCAATGTATAATAAAGAATTCACACTGGTAGCCTTTCTAGATATCGAGGGCGCATTCAACAACATCCTACCGGATACCATAATAAAGGCACTGACGGATTTCGGGATCTCTGGCGCTCTGGTTGAGTTCATCAAAAACATGCTCTTGAGCAGATTTGTGATCGCAACCCTAGGGGCCTCAGAGATCAAGAAAAAAGTTAGCAGAGGAACACCTCAAGGCGGTGTGCTGTCCCCTCTCCTATGGGTGCTGGCACTAAACTCATTGCTAAAGAGCCTAGAGGAGAGAGGACAACACGTCGTAGCATATGCGGACGATGTTGCAATGGTAGTAAGGGGGAAATTCCCCAATACACTTAGAGAAGTCATGCAAGATTTACTAAACATGGTTGAAAACTGGTCAAAAGCAAATGGGCTAAGAGTCAACCCCAATAAAACTGAACTAATCCTATTTACCAGGAAGCATAAAATTCCAAATATAGCTCCTCCGACCCTAGGTGGAACGGCACTGTCATTTAGTGATGAGGCCCGCTACTTAGGTCTAATACTAGACCGAAAGCTAACTTGGAAGGCAAATGTCGAAGATAGAGTAAAAAGGGCGACAATAGCACTATACTCTTGTAAACAGCTAATAGGACTAAGTTGGGGTCTCTCCCCATCCATCGTATACTGGCTTTACACGGCAATTGTCAGACCAATCCTAACATACGGCATATTAGTATGGTGGCCAGCTTTAGACAAATTGTACATCAAAAGAACCATGGCACACGTACAAAGAATGGCCAGTCTTTGCATCTGCGGGCCCCTCAGAACCACACCCACAGATGCACTAAATATTATGCTTAACATTTTACCAATAGAGCAGTACGGTAAGCAAACAGCTGCCAAAGCAACTCTCAGACTAAGAGAAATCGGCCTACTGAGAACGTACCAAAGAGGGCACTCCTCAATTTTAGAAAAATTCCCCTGCATTCCCAGCACAACGGACTTCTGTAGGACCAAGGACATCAATTTCGATAAATCCTTTGTCACAAGAGGAATGGGATAACGGGCTCATTGTTAAGATAAATGACTTAAACATCTATACAGATGGCTCAAAACTAGACAACCAAGTAGGCGGAGGGGTCTACTCCGACAAACTCGGAGTATGCCAATCATTTCGCTTACCTGATCATTGCAGTGTATTTCAGGCGGAAGTCACTGCCATAAAAGAGGGACTTAAAGAGATAAAAACGAGAGTATTATCCGCAAATGAAGTCTTCATTTACTCGGACAGTCAAGCAGCAATAAAAGCGCTGGAATCAAAAACACACTCGTCAAAAACAGTTCTAGAATGTTTTAAACTACTAGATGACGTATCTAAGCGCTACAAGGTGCACCTTATCTGGGTACCAGGCCACAGGAACATCGCAGGAAACTGCAAGGCGGATGAACTTGCAAGAACCGGTACAAAGCTCGATCTCGAACCGGACAAAGCGCTGGTACCCATGCCCATAGCCACTTGTAAATTACTTATAGACAGGGAAACCATCAAAAAGGCAAATACAATCTGGCAAAACCTCACAACATGCGAACTAAGCAGACAGACATGGCCGACATGGCGGTCGATCGAAGATCTTGCTAAGATTCAACAGAGAATCTATAAGAAAAATGATAGGTGTTTTAACTGGTCATTGCTTAATAGGCAGCCACGCTAGAAGGTTAGGACTCCCTTACTTCGATTTCTGTAGAAGCTGTCTAAATACAGAAGAAGAGGAAACAGTCAGACACCATTTATGTGAGTGTGAAAGCCTAGCCTAGAAAGCCTAGAAGGCTGCGCACCCTCGATACAGCATTTCTAACCGATGTAGCGGATATAGCCCATCTAAAACTAACGAAGCTCTGCTCGTTTATTAAAGCAACCGGATGGTTTGAAAAGGAACACGTAGAGTAAGGATAAGCTCCAGTGGTATCACAATGGACCTGCCGAAGGTCTAAGTGTGTCTTACGACAACCACCCTACCTACCTACCTAGCAAGGAACTACGCATTCATCGCCATGAACAATTTGAGAAAATTTGGAACAAGTTTTACGTGTTAGTGTCCCTGAGCTCTCTTCATTAGCGCGATAACCGCTTCCACAGTATTGACCGAGTTTAACAAAGCGCCCCAGTTAGGAGCCCTTCCTCTTCCTCTGCAACTACCAGCTGGTACCATTGAACTTAAGAAGTAAAAAATTTAATGGACCGAATATCCAACGGCGAAGCGGAACAAAATCGAGCCACTTCTAAAGTGGGTACAAATATTCATACAAACTAAATCGTGCACCAAAGGTGCTGAAGCTTTCCACGCGGTGGCAAAGTGGCGTACAATACGTGAACATAACTTTTTTGAACTGGAGTGAATGCTTTGGATATTGACGATAGTCTCCCAAGCAAACTGTGAAACAATTTTGTTTTGTATTAAAATTTTACTTCAAATGGCGCCTTTTCACTCGATATAAGAACTTGCCCCAGTGCTACTCTGAACATCATTTTGCACTTACTTCCATCGACTTTTACGTTACATTTCCATCGCTGTTCAACATGCAATGAGGTTAAAAGAGGTTTATCGCACACCATTAAATTTCCAAGGCAATCTCTCAAGGGAATGGTAGCATTTTCGGGCAGTTAACACCGTATTTCTCCGGATTTCGAACAGATCTATAGTTTGAGGACCGTGCTACGGCAATCTTTCCAAATAGGCAGAATTGGACCGCCAGACTGGTACTTCAACCATTTCACCTACTTTCTCAAACACTTTTCTTAGGCCGATTTTGGAATCACTTTCAGCTTCTTCTGCAAATTCTCATTTGCCGTCTGAACCGTCTCAAAACGCTTACCTCGAAGTGGTAAATTGTGTCGTGGAAGTAAGAAATAGTTAAACATGAGCTCGTAAAGCGCATACAGAGCTTACAGAACAACATTAAAGGTGTTTTTGTTCAAGTAGTCGCCCACAAAAAGAGGTGCGCGAGCCGATGCCTTGTCGCAGGGAATAAACCACGGATTAGCTTACCGCAATTTCGCTACTTTTATAAATAATTTATTTCCTGATCAACATGCCCTCTCCGTGGTAAGGATAGACATTTAGA
Organism: Anastrepha obliqua; assembly: GCF_027943255.1. Lineage (NCBI taxonomy): Eukaryota > Metazoa > Arthropoda > Insecta > Diptera > Tephritidae > Anastrepha > Anastrepha obliqua. The sequence goes on along the minus strand of NC_072896.1, from coordinate 89,036,852 downwards.
TTAAAAAAATAAATAATTGGCGCGTACACTTCTGTTAGGTGTTTGGCCGAGCTCCTCCTCCTATTTGTGGTGTGCGTCTTGATGTTGTTCCACAAATGGAGGAACCTACAGTTTCAAGCCGACTCCGAACGGCAGATATTTTTATGAGGAGCTTTTTCATGGCAGAAATACACTCGGAGGTTTGCCATTGCCTGCCGAGGGGCGACCGCTATTAGAAAAATGTTTTTTTATTAATTTTGCTTTCACCGAGATTCGAACCAACGACCTCTCTGTGAATTCCGAATGGTAATCACGCACCAACCCATTCGGCTACGGCGGCCGCACATTTAGATTAGAAGACAGAAATTGAAGTGGATTGGTCACACCTTACGCAAGGCAAACGGTAACATAGCGAAGAAGGCAATGGAATTGAACCCACTCACAGCGAGAAGAAAAGCGACTGACAGGCTAATGGAAACCTGGAAACTGTGGACCGCGAGAGAACACAACTCGGGTTAAGCAGGTGAAGGCGTTATCCAGTAATCGGACGAGATGGCGCGCAGGTGTTGTTGGAACAATGATGATGATGATGATGAGCATTCTTCCCCAAACGCTACATATTACTGCTATTTATCGTGTTTATATATTGCAAGCAACAGCTTGGCGAATAACAGTAGCGTAACAGAAGTGAGAGTAGTAGCGGTACCGCTGGAGAACACATGAATAATTTCGCAAGTAGCGCTCCGGCCGATTCCAAGTTTTCTACTACTACTCCAACTGCAGAGAGTACTGAAATTTTTTTTTTTATCAGTACACTGAGCTACTAGCAGTAACGAAACGACGGAGGAAAAAAAATTTATCGTCGTTTTACGCTACATGCTCCACTACGCATCTATCTGTTCAAGTTCAGAGTAGTAGCGAGAGGAAAAACGAAAACTAGAAAGTGGCAGAGCAATTTCAATGCCTGGTTTTGCCTTATTCGTTGAAATATAAATAATTTGAAATACTTAAAAAACTTCGATATACAAAGTAGTTCTAATTTCTACTTAAATGTTTATATTTTCTAATAAATCCAAAAGTTATAGAAATGAAAGTTTTTCTTAGTAGACTCGTATATAATTATGAAACATTTACTAAAAAAGCTTACCAAACAGCAAATCGCTCTACTTTCACTCTCAAATGGCCCTATTGCCGACTGTAAATTGCATCCTAGTCGGTTTGGCACACATTCAACAGATTTTGCTTAGATATCTAATAAAAAAAATTAACATCTAAACCATTTTTCCATGGCCCACCAAGTAGAAATGCCTTTGAATGCCGCCATGTGTTTGTGTTATGTGATTTCAATTAGTGAGTATACGTATGTATGTATTTTAGTTATGTATGTATGTACATTTATGCTTGTATGTATATTATATAAATTTGTTTTAATTGTTATAAACGACAGTGTTCAATAATATGCAGTACCAAGCATTTGTTAGGTGCGCGCGTCGGAAGCTACCAAATACTCTTACATTTATAAATATAATATTTATATATTAGAAAATATTATTACACTACAACAGCGCAGCTGATTGCGCTAAAATATATTTAAGCAATATTTTGCAGCTTTTCAAAAATAATATTGCACGAAAAATTTTTATTCAAAATAAATTTTATTTTTATTAAAAGTAATTTTTAAAAATTTTGTATTTTATATTTTTATTAAAAATTGTTATTCAAAATAAATTTTATTTTTATTTATTATTGATTTTTAATAAAAATTATTTTATATTTTTATTAAAAATTTTATTTATTAAAAGTAATTTTTGTTTAAAATTTTTTATTAAATGCGTTTTTCTTCGTTGTACCTATTAAATACGATAGTACATTTTTGCGTAGGCATCTTTTTCTTTCTTCATGCTTCCAAGTGCTTCAGGGAAACAGAACGATTCAGTGGAATTCCCTCAAAATGACTTTAGTCCATTTAGTACTTTATGCCTGTCAATCACTAAATTATAGTGTTTGAATCAATGCACATTGAACAGGTAGTAGCAATAGAGAGAGAAAAAAAAACAAGTGCAATGTAGTTTGTTTTTGCTTTTGCTCTCTACATGCGAAAATCTACAAGAAAAGATTCTGTCAATCTAATTTAAACAAAATTTTACAATTTAGAGCCCAAATAAATAGAAAAAAAAATCAAATCAGCTGCTCTACTGGTACTATCTACTCAATGTGCCTTGGTTTGAATGGGATATTCATAGCCGTAAATTAAAATAAGACATACATATGTAGATAAATTTTATGAGAGAGCAGCATTTATTTAAAAAACTGCTACTCTTTGTTTGTTGTAGCTGCATTGCTTCAAATCCTTAATCTCATAAATAAGTTATTTTAACAGGTAATGTGTCCGATAATATTTGCAAAAAAAAATTACTCTGGTGCTGGGTGAAACTCAAAGCAATCAAAAACAGGATGTTCCGCTTTTAGTGGGGCCGTGTACGTGGGAAGATAGGGGCGAGCGATAGTAGCAAAATATCGCATGGGAAGCTTCGTTTCGGAGGTATGGGGATTTTGTAATTTTAGCTACTTTTCTCCTAACATCCTATAATTTTCTTGGTGTAGATTCTATGAAGGTTATATTTATCTTTAACGATGGCTAGCTTAGGCTTTCCAACAAATGCTTCGTCAAATCTCGACTTTCCTTCTCTACACTAACGGTTTTTCAACAACATCATCCACTACTCTCACTCACCTAACACGCCTCTCCCTGTGGACCTAATCTGGGCCTACCGTTAGATGAGTCACACGATGACGATCGGTGGCTACACGGCACTGCACTATGGGCTGGCATCAAGAAAGGTGGCCAAAAGTCGGTTTTGGAACTGGGACCAATGGAGTATATTTTTGATAGCTATACACTTTAGAGCAGCTATGAGCAAAATTTCAGAGAATTTCGTTTAGTAGTTTTGCCATTAAAGGGCGATAACCATTCATACTTCGGCTTTTTTTGCACTTGGTCATATAGTTAAAAACAGTGCGAAATTCGAATATCGCTCAAAATATTTTTGGTAAATTTTACGTTTTTGTATTCAGTTAGAATATTCCAACACAGATTATACTGAAAAAGCTTTGAAATAAAGGAACTTGACGAAAAAAAATTAATTTTATTCTTAAAATGTTGTTTTTTACCAAAAAGTTTTAGCCGTCGAATGCTGGCAACTTTTGGCACTCCATGATATTAACAAAATTTCAATATGAAAATATTCTTTGAAGTATCTATTATTACCTATTAATGCGCAAATGTGCGCTTTTTAGTATTTTCAGAGATAACGGTAAAAACGTATGTGCGCTCTGAACAGCTTTTGTACTGTGTCTATGTTCAAATGCCCATAACGTTTTACTGAATTGACAGATTTGAGTCATTTTTGATATATTAAAAATATTTTTAAAAAATCGTTACACAGCCAATAGAAATGTTTTTTTTGTTTACATTACAAAAGTAACAAAGTAGCCATGATAAATTAAAAAAATCGTTGGGAGAACGTAATTCTGATTGGGGGAAGGTTTTTTTAAATGTCTAGAATTTTGCTTCTAACAACATAGTAGGCATTAAATCAAAAATAAATTTCAGAAAATTCGAAACTTAGTTGGTCGGCTCATTGTTAAATGCAATTTAATCAAAGCTGTTTCATTATAATGGCGACATTCACGAAGAAGGAAATTTTAGATGCCAATGATGCTGAAAAAGGAAGCGGTGTAAAATATATTTTAAATAAATTACTAATTGAAGAAAATAAGGTACATTCTGAGGATCTTAAGCGTTTAGTTAAGATGGTTGCGTCTCTTATTTCTAAAAGAAAGGTTAAATACAAAAAAACCAAAAAAAAATAATAAATCATTTACAGAGAAAAATGTCGAATGGATTAATTCACAGTTTCTCATTCCAGAATTAAGAATAAAGTCTAGTTCCGATTCTTCTTCCTTGAAACGTGGTCGCCCATGTGTTGAATTTGAAAAAATGTCAGATCGATCGAAGCGGCGGGCAATTGCAAAAATAAGCCAGCAATGTGAAAACGATCCTCTAAAAATATTATAGGCGGCACGACAAGCTGCAATAAAGTCTCAGGAGTGCGAATTAAGTTCGGTAAAGTTCCAGTAAGCCACGCTTTCACTTATTGTGAAATCTCCTGAAGAAGCTCTGGCTTTTTTGATCGATAATGGGCTTTCAAAATCAGTTTATACAAATATAAGGTTAGCAACAAAATTAAGCGGAGCTGATGTTTGGCCTCCTTACGATCGATTAAAGGAAGCTAAAGAGCAATGTAGACCTCTAAAAGAATTCATTCAAATAAATGAGAATGAAGCTAAGTGCGATCTTCAAGCGCTTTTAAATCATACTGCCAGAAGAATTGCCGAGTTGCAGCAAGAAGTAGTACTTTTATATGCACAGAAGTCTAATTTTTGCGACATTGAAGCTGTTTTTATTTTTTCTTGGGGGTTTGATGGAACCAGTGGATTTCCATCATTCAAACAACCTTATTCTGAATCAAGTGTAGAAAAAGTTGATACAAATTTACTTGCTTGTACATGCATTCCTTTAAGATTAGTAACGTCAAATGGGACCATTTTGTGGAACAACGCTATTTCTCAATCTGAAAAATTTTGTCGCCCAATTTCACTTAAATGGATAAAAGAAACTACTGAAATTATTAAATCACAAAAGCAAATAATGGACGAACAAATTAATAAGCTCGAGTGCTTGGAAATTGAGGTACAACATTTTCGTATACGTTTACATTTTTCTTTGCATATGACTCTAATAGATGGTAAAGTTTTAAATGCACTTACTGACACAACATCATCACAGTCATGTCCAATTTGCCACGCGACACCAAAACAATTCAATGATCTTTCCAATATTGCGACAGATGTTTTCTTACCAATTACTGGCTCCCTGCAGCATGGCATAAGTCCATTGCACGCTTGGATTAAAATTTTGGAATGCTGTTTAAATATTTCATACAGGAAAAATATAAGAAAGTGGAGAGTCTCAAACGAAGTTGATAAAAAAGAATATTCGCGCAGAAAAGCAGAAATACAAGATATTTTGTGGAAGAAATTGGGATTGAAAGTGGACATGCCCAAGGATAGAGGTTGCGGAAACAGTAATGATGGCAATTCAGCTCGTCGGGCTTTTCAAAATTCAGAAGTCTTTGCAAATTGTTTAGAGTTGAATACAGAATTAGTAACCAACTTTTCAATAATATTAATGGCTTTATCCTGCCATCTGCCGATAGATCCTAATAAATTCAATATACTGTGCCATCAGACTGCAAGAATTTATGTTGCGAACTACAATTGGTATTTTATGCCTGCGACGGTTCATAAAATATTAATTCACGGCTCTGCGATTATAGAAAATAGTATTTTACCTGTAGGAATGTTTGCAGAAGAAGCTTCTGAAGCCCGCAATAAAAATTATAAGTGTTACCGTGAGCGGCACAGTCGGAAATGTAGTCGAGAAGCTACAATGCAAGATATGTTCTTGCGTTCTATGGATTCCTCAGATCCACTAATAGCGTCTCATAGCTTGAGTTCACGACTACAAAAACGAAAAAAATTGCCTCTTCCATCTGCAGTAATTGCATTACTCGCATTACCAGAGGTTTCGCAAAGTGAAGAGTAACGGCCACTCCTCAAAAGAGATAAAAAAAAAGTAAATCATAAAAAAAATATAAAAATATAAAAAAATTAAAAAAAAAAATCTTAAAAAAGCAAAAAAAAATATTTTCAGTTGAAATCAATTTTATTTTCCTAAAATATCTTTAATTTTCAAATTAAGAAAAATATAAAATAAAAAAATCTTAAAAAAAAATCGTTTTAATAAAAAAAAACCAAAAAACCGTAAAAAAAAATTTAAAAAATAAAGAAAAAATAAAAAAAAAAAAAAAAATTAAAAAAAAAAAAAAAAAAAAGTGGAGTCTTCTAAACCTGTAACCTCCTCGTGGTAGGCTCTGGAAACTGCAAATGTTCACCAAACTTTGCAGGCTAATAACAGGCTTATGAAAGTGCTGGAATTTTCAACTTAGGCGCTTGGTATAAAGATTTTTCAAATTCTGAGTCCAGATTCGAAATCAGCGACCTCGAAAACCCCTTTATGCAAATATTTGTATAAAAAATTGATTTTTTTTAATTTCGGCCGCCATATTGGATCCGCCATATTGAATTTTTAAATTCTGAGTCCAGATTCGAAATCAGTGACCTCGAAAACCCCTGTATGCAAATATTTGTATAAAAAAATTGATTTTTTAAAATTTCGGTCGCCATATTGGATCCGCCATATTGAATTTTTAAATCCTGAGTCCAGATTCGAAATCAGCGACCTCGAAAACCCCTGTATGCAAATATTTGTATAAAAATATGGATTTTTTAAATTTTCGGTCGCCATATTGGATCCGCCATATTGAATTTCTAAAATCTGATTTCAGATTCGACATCAGCGACCCCAAAAACATTTATATACCAAGTTTCACGAAAAAATGTTTTGATTTCGATTTATGGCCGCTTTTCCTTGATGCCAGCCCATAGTGCACTGTGAGTTGCTACAACAGCAACAACATCATCCACTACTAAAGGGTGATTTTTTAGCTATCTTTTTAAACAGTTGGTTTAAACAGCTGACGCACGTTTCGTGTTTTGTTTCACTGTCAAGTTTGGTCTATAATTGAACCATGAATAGTCTTACAAACGAACAACGCTTGCAAATTATTGAATTTTATTATAAAAATTCGTGTTCTGTAAAGAAAGTTTAAGATCTACTTTTTTATCAAAAAATTGTGTTCAGCGACGAAGCTCATTTTTGAATCAATTGGTACGTAAATAAGCAGAATTGTCGATTTTGGAGTGAGATCAGCCAGAAGAATTGCAAGAGCTACCAATGTAACGTAAATGTGAATGGTGAGCGCTACCGTGAAATGACATCCAACTTTTTGTTGCCCAAAATGCAAGAGCTTGACTTGCATGCCATGTGGTTTTAGCAAGACGGTGCCACATGCCACACAGCACGCGTAACAATGGACTTGTTGAGAGGCGAGTTCGGTGAACATTTTATTACACGTTCGGGACCTGTCAATTGGCCACCCAGATCGTGCGATATAACGCCTTTAGATTATTTTTTGTGGGGCTATGTTAAAGCTCATGTCTATTCAGACAAGCCTGTTTCAATTAACGCATTGGAAGACAACATTAAAGCATTTATATGTGAGATACCGGTCGAAACATTGGAAAGAGTATGCCAAAATTGGACTAAGCGGATGGACCATTTGAAGCGCAGTCGCGGTCAACATTTGCATGAAATAATCTTCAAACATTAAATTATATGGACTGTACTATCGATTTAAATAAAAATCTCATGCATTTTTCTGAATTTTACGTGTGTTTTTTTGGAAAACTTTTCTATAGCTCTTAAAAAATCCCTTTAGTTAGCCGCCGTTTTGCTTTTGGCCACTTATTCAGTTTGCAACTATATTAAATAAGTTAAAAATTAATTAAACTATTTTTTCACTTCACACTTGTCATTACAACATCTGAGCTTCCACTGATAAGGTAAAATGTAAGCACGTTTTATTCATATGAAAGTACGAGTACATAAGTAATGCCAGCTCTATTTAGTAGTGTTAGAAACAAATTATACCGTTACTGCACACTATTTCCGTTGGAGAAGACCCTTACTGAAATTTTCTGGGGAATATTTTTGTGGAATATTTTAATCCTCTATCGATCCTAGAAACTTAAAATTTTTAAGATTTTCAAAAATAAGGGTCAAAATGAACCACAAAGTAAGGAATATTAGGTTAAAATGTTCCACAATGTTTCCAAAGTCTTAAAGACAATATTAATGTTAAATATAGTTGTATACGAGTTTTTTCAAATAATTTCGATCAACTTGAAAACAAATTAGGAAGAATTCAATATACTGTAAAAAAAATTGACTTTTAGCAACACAGCGGCGTTCTCGCCTTCTTTTAATTAATTAATTAAACTTATTTTTTTTTTAAGATAAAGGGAAAAAATAAAAAATAATAAATTTGAAAAATTAGAGCCAAAATCACCTACACGGTGGAAGAAATATAGGAAATATTTTTGTCTTTTTTTGCTGCCGCAAAGTGCAATTATTTTTCAATAAATACTCATAACAAATTTACTCGTATAAGAGAAAATATTTAAGAGTATTTAAAATATTCATTATGCTGACCCGGTTATAACGCATACATATATAAGTATGCATACAATACAGTTATCGTCTCAACTCTTGACTTAAATTAGAGAGCCATAATACACATCTCGCCGTTTTTTTAGTCTACTTGTAGATCCCCATTTCTCTACAAAAATGGTGCATCCTAAATTTTCATGCCGTTTTTGAACGGCAGATGGTCTTCACGAGATTTTTTTCATAGTAGAAAATTAGGCAAAGATGTGTCAAAAATTAGTACTTCTATGATTTTTGTGGTAAGTCTTTGAGATGTTCGATTTGAATCCACATAGCTTTCTCGCATAGTGTAAAAAAAATGTCATTTGAAAATATAATAAGAAAATACGTTTTATCTAATGATTGTAGTGAGAACATCACATCGGAGAAATGTATCGCTAAATAGGCCAAAAACCACACAGTACGCATAAATGAATGATAAATCCATATGCAGAAGTATACGTATTGCTGAGAGAAAAGTCACCAGCGTTCAACGAATATTCGTTGCTAGCATTCATAGACATCAAGAGAGCCTTTAACAGCATTGTATGCAGCGCAATAACGCTCGTGGGTCACACACTGGCACAATTAACCCTTTGGAGCCGTACGTGTCTACTTTCAGCCATCACAGTAAGGAACCATACTAATTTCATAATGTATTTATTTATAGAATTAATAAATCTTGTTTATCCTTCATAATCTTATATGTTATCATGCATCACTGCTCATTCAAAGGAAATTATGGTAATTCCGACCCCATTACCAAATTTAATACGACCATAAAGGGTTAAGGGTATGTAAATATAAACAAAACAAAACAGTTGGTCTTTCTCACTGGCAGTAGTAGCTTTGAAAATAGTGGATTTCTACACCCACATTGCGGTTACGAAACTAGCGAATTCGCCTTTGACAGCCAGTTGAGAAAACGAAATGTGTGAAAGGGCACTTGAAGGAGAATACTGGTTTATCGGGGCTCACTTCATTGGTAAGATGAGAGCACTACTCTCAGTGAGAGTTACACATTGGGCTGTGAGTCTGAGTGTATCTCATAGTGGACAGCCGCTACAACCTAACCTAAGCTAGATTTAAGGTTAAAAAAAGTCAATAAGTTTATAAAAATTAAATAGTGCATATTTTTTTGTTTAGTAAAGTTATATGTAGATATCACAAGTTTATGAAATTCAGTTTGATTTAGAGAAATAACATTTCTCTTTTGCTGTATATTAGTTCTCACCTCCCATCCTGTTAAAAACAAATACTAATTATTACTTGTATGTATATATGTGTGTATGTAGGCATGAGTTTATGTTATGTTGGTGAATAAGAACGAAGCCCAGTTGTAGTTTTTGTTATTTGCTTTTGATGGTGAATAATTTGCATAGCGTTTTTTGGTAATTGAATAGATTTAAGTATATTTTCATAATTATAATAATTATATATATATATATAGTTTATAATATATTGTAATAGAGTTTTTCTCTAAAACGAACGCAATACTTTAAATTATTTACGTAGATAATTTCATTCTTTTAATGCCTTTAGTTGCTTAGTTTTTTAGTTATTACATTACATAAATATAGCACACACATACATATGTATGCATGTATGTATATCAGCCTAGCTGAAATGTTGCAGGCGCATTTGTTTCACTGACTAAAATCTAGTTCTTGTTGCTTGCGGTTTAAGTATTTATAAGGGATATCGGGGAAGAGTGCTGATTATGCTACTAAATTATAGGTCACATTTTGCATTTACAATAATTTTCACTTACACAAATCTTTGCTTGCTACGCTCCTGGAATTGCTTTAATGTTTTATTTATATTGGTTTTTTATTTTCTTCACCTGCACATTTTAATACAGTTGTTTGTTTTTGTGAATCACAATCTTTGCTCATTTCTGCTTTACATTTTAAAATACTTCTTCTTCTTCTTAATATTCTCTTACTTAAGCTCATGTATGTTTTGTTTTTTAATTCTTTAATTCTGTTTCTATTAAGACAACAAATTTTTTATTTGCTTATTTAATGCTTTTCAGTTTAAGAAAATAGTCATACGCATTGCATTTGGTGAGTTCAATTTTCGTTTACATTTTTAAGGTACTGTTTTCTACATTTTTTCATTATTTTAAATTTTATAATTTAGTTTAAATAGTCCAAAAAACTCTTTGGCCTTTTATAATTGTGATTTTGTTTAATACATATTTTCGTTTTTTAGCAAATTTGTGTAATAAAAGGAACCTTGTTCACAATTGGTCGGATGATTTGAGTGTAGGTTTGTGTGTTTAAATGGCTGAAGAAGTAGTTTGGATAATTTTGCCTGCTATACTTGAACTTTTTAGTGGCTTGTTAAAGAGTGGAAAAGAAATTATTTTCGAAAAAAAAACTTAAATGGACATAAAGAGCATGCATAGTGTAAGTAGAAAAGGAATTTTTACTAATAATCTAAGTAGAATTAAGCAAGAGCAGTCGTTTCTAAACGGCCCGGATTTATATCCGGCCAAGAACTGTCACTCCAGCAGCATTCCTCGTAATTGCTGGCGAATGTTTTTGCTGCTAAAACTATTAAAGTGGAATTTTATAAAGTGAAATTTATATGGTGCGCCATCTTGGCCGCTGGTAAATGCTCACTATGCCAAAATTCAAAATGTTTGGTGTAAATTTAAAAATTTTAAGCTGACAAATTTGATAGTAAAAGTGAGTTTGAAAAATACTAAAAATTGTCAAATCAACAAACCATATTCTTATAAGTGCTATCGTAGTGGATATGCATTTTTTGGTTTATTTACCGAAAGAGTTTTCCTGCAGTGACGAAGCAATTTTGTATTTGTAATTGTTACAAATTATCACGTTTTGGTATTCATGTATCCAAAACACTTGCGAAGTAGGGGAACGCGAGAGAGCAAACTAGCATTTCATTTTGAGGGGAAGTTGCAAGTTTGTAAATTTTTACTTGTGAGAATTTGCAAGTGCGAAAAACAGCTGATCGCAAAGTAAAATTAAACACGAACTAAAATTTGCGAATTGATTCGAAATTCTAAATTTAAATAAAAATCGGCGGCAAGAAAAATAAGAAGAAAGCTGTGATTGCCACAACAATGCAATTGCCAATGGAATGTTCTTCAGTTGACAAAATAAAATCATTTGATGATCGAAGCTCGTTATTTTGCAGTTTATGTAAATGTTCTCGCAAATGTCGGGCGTCTCTTACACCTCTAAACCTACAAACGGCGTGGTACAAGTAGCAAGTGCCACTTCAGCCAACATAAGACGGGTTGTTTTGAGTCTGCCATGTAATGCTACAAAAATAATTTGGCCAAAATGCGACGTCAGGCGCTACTCAATCGGCCAAGGAAAAACATCTTTATTTTAGTTACTTTGATCACTGTCCCTAGGTCGACATGATCAAAGATTGAACGTACCTCATTTCGACTATAGCAGCAGCTGCAAAAATGAGGAGGAGAAAGAGTCTGACAGACATCTTCTCTGCCACTGCCACGCTTGGCAATGCTTAGATACTTCGGCTCATCGTTCGTGAATAATACTGACGATCTTAGAAATATATTGTAAGTGTAAACCAGATCAATGGGTTTGCACTTAAAATAAAATGGTTTAAGGAGGAGTAGCTGGTAAACTGCTGCTATTGTGCTTTGACAATGGATGGGCAACGGTTTAAGTGAGTTGGTTTAGAGACCGACTGCTACTTCTACCTACCTATCGTGTGATAAATTTGGCCTTCAGATATTGATCTACATCCTTAAAAGATTAAGAGCGAGAGATCAGAGGACAGTGCGTAGACTAAAAGACTCTAAAGACTAAGACTCTAAAAATGATGATCTTAGCTTGAAAGCTCGCTAGGAAGCTCGTTAAAGGGTTATATACGGTTAGAATTTTCAAAAAAAAGTTTTTTTTTAATTTTTTTCTTAATGTACATATATTTAAGAATACACACAGAAAATTTAATATCGTTCCGATGAATATTTTCGAAGTTACACGCAAATTTGAAAAAGCCTTTCTGAGTGCTTGAAAGTACAAGGCCGGAGCGGCAGCGCGTTTTTCTCAAAATGGTGTTTTCAAAGTCGGTGACCAACATTACTCGAAAACGGCTTCTTAAATATATTTTTTAGTAATTAATCGAAGATTTTTTCTCACAGATAAAAATTTTTTATAAACAATTTAAAGCCGACATTTTGGTCAAAAATCGATTTTTTTTGAGAAACCGCCATTTTGTCAAAAAAAAAAATTAATTTGATTTTTCTTTCGATTAATTACTATATTTAACATTATATATATATATATAATTGGCGCGTTCATCCTTTTTGGGTGTTTGGCCGAGCTCCTCCTCCTATTTGTGGCGTGCGTCTTGATGTTGTTCCACAAATGGAAGGACCTACAGTTCAAGCCGACTCCGAACGGCAGATATTTTTATGAGAAGCTCTTTCATGGCAGAAATACACTCGGAGGTTTGCCATTGCCTGCCGAGGGGCGACCGCTATTAGAAAAATCTTTTACTGAATGTTGGTGTTTCACCGAGATTCGAACCGACGTTCTCTCTGTAAATTACGAATGGTAGTCACCCATTCGGCTACTAATACTAAGTCTTAAAATAAAGTTAAAAGATAACAGAATATGTGTGCTAATTTTTAGAACAATAAATTTAAAAGTTTTCTCAGAAAAAATCTAAAAAATCTGCTTTTTTCGACCTTCTAACTGTATATGACCCTTTAAAATAATCTGCTCTGATATAAGAATTCAGGAAATGACTACACAAATGTCGCTGTATCTGGTGCCTTATTCTAGACCATTTCTGATTTATAAATAAGCTTTTGATTGAGGTCTGACCATAAAACTGATTAATGATGAATGTTTGATAATTTAATCTGAGTGCTGAGACTTGTGTTCAGAAAGTTACTGATGTTGTGGTGCAGTTGTTTTTATATTCGTATCAAACAACTTAAGTCATTTGTGTGCCCGTGTGTTGCAGTCACTTAAATTCTTTTATTTTCTTATGAATCAACTACACTTCGGGCAACTATCGAGCAACTAACTTTAGAGCATACAAATTTAAGTTTTGCCAAATATTTGAGTTTCGGGATTAGTAGAAAATATTTTAAAGCAATTTTTTTCGCGTATATTTTTTCAGTAAACATACAGGGTTAAAAAAAATTATATTTTGAAATTTTTCCAGTCTCATTTTAAAAATTCACAACCGCTAGAAGGCGAAAAAGATTCTTGTTCAAAAAACATGACATTAAAGCATGCATAAAAAGAACATAAACTAATTAAGGAAATAAATTTATAAAAGCTGAACTTAAACATTTTTAGAAAGCTGAAAAAGTAAATAAGTTGAACCAAGTTGTATATGCATTCCAATATATATGTAATAAGAAAAAAAATACGAAAAATTGGTTGAATTTAATGCAAACCACATAACCATAAAAGGGTGAAAAAATTTTCATAACGTTTTTAAAGTTTTTAAAAACTGTGTACAAGTTAGTTTCAAGCGAAGGGGGAAAGAAAACTAACTTCACAAAAAATATATGAATCGCCTTGCCTATGTTTACGTAAAAAAGGTGTATGACTAAGTTTTGAAATTGAGGTATTTTTGTCTTTATTTCTTATGTGCACAGATGAATTGTTGCAACGTTCTGACTGTTCGCCAACGAAAATAAACACGACTTGGATCTTGATTTTATAAAGTAATCCAAATTGAATATTCGCAGCATGAAAACAAGTAGAAGTAAAAAAATTGAATGGACCTTTTACATTTTAGGATAATTGAGGAGTATTTAAAATTTAAGTTAAATAAAATACCACCGTGATCAAATAGAAATGTGACTTTTCAATAAAAATTACGCATAGAAATATGTATATCGATTCGGAAAAATATTTGTTTTTTAGTCTATATACATTTTAAAATTTTTGTTTTTATGTACTTTTTTTTTAGATTTTAAAATTTAGACTTGCGACACGGCGGTAATTTGTTTTCGCACTCATTTATCAAGCCTCTTTAGTCGAAAACTCGAATCTTGAAATAACCAACACATTCACTCTGACTTGACTTCTGATTATTCAAAAAACCAAGGCACGAGCGGATTTTCTGCTTCAGCTGCGAGCAATTCGGTTCGGCCTTAAATTCTTTGTTCAGCTGTTCTGTGCAAAAAACTAAAAACTTTACACTGGTTTGGCGCGCCTTTGCGAGTTCATAAAAGAAATTCAACGTAAATCGCTGAAGGCATTTCGAAAATCGAGTACAACAGCTATTGTGGGTGCTTAAGGGGTTGGTTAGGGGTAGTCAGAATTTTCAAAAAATTTGATTTTTTGCTTTTGCATTTTCTTAAAGTATAATATTTTAAAAATATTGTGTGAAAATTTGAAGTGAATCCGACAAATACTTTTCGAGTTATTCAACAATCAACAAAGGGCGTTCGGAATAGATGGCACAGTGTAAGTAATTAAATAATTTGTATAACTCTACATAAATCGATAACAAAACTTTAGATGCGTTTTTTTTTTCAAAACTATGTTTTTTGAACTGGTGATCACCGCAACTTAAAAACAGCTTTGTAGATTGCAATAAAATATATACTGCTTTTGAAAAACATAAAAAACTCGTGCCTAATCGAAGGAGTTTTGTTTTCAAAAATAACTAACAAAATAACTAACAGCGATAACTTTTACAATTATTACATTTTTTTTTTTTGAAATTTTGCTAAAATCAAGTCGAAACATGACATATTAATGCTATATTTTTATTTTTGTCAAATAAAGCAATGACTAGCAAAAAAAAAAAATTGAAACTCACCATTTCTTCGGGCCTCTAACTACCCCTAACCCCTTACAAAAACGTTCACATAAATATTATATGGTATATTTTGTCGAGGCGCTCGACTTTGAAGACGAAGATATAGTTTTGGAAAAATACCTATATGCAGATTGTCAGCTTTGATCACAGTAGTATTTGCTTCCCGAGCAATGCCTACTTGTATATTTGTTCTAGCAATGATTGAAACCATGTTTTCGTATATTTGAAGAATGCAGGGAATTTCTAGCGCTTGACTTGATTTGGCTTGGTCGTTGCCTGTTTCTACCTAAATTTACCCCTAAAAATGTGTAAAATATATTGGCAAAATGATTTTTCAATATTCGAAGTCGTTGGAAAATTACAGCAGTAAAAGACTAACTGTTCGGAGCACTTGGTTCATGGCTTGAATTGTATTTGAGCTTTTAAATATGTTTTTCAAAATTTTTTTTTTTCTTTTTTTTTTTTGTTCAGCTGTTCTCTCTGCGATATCTCAAAAATTGTTTGTCGTACTGACCTAAAATAATGCGAAATTTACGAGTCGATTTTTTTGATGGAGATGAAAATTCCGTTGGGCTTTCTGATTTTAATTAAAGACCATCGACAAACTTTTGTTTTTGGACATGGAAGCTTTTTGAGTGGCGCAATTAAATATTTTAATTTTTTTGCAGACATTTCAATAAATATATGCACCAATGTAACACATGGGCTGAAAAGTCCCGGGCCTAACACCTATATGGCACTAGTTTCATAGCATTCACCTCTTTTTCAGTTAGTACTAACCTTAAACTCGTGCAGAATATCCAAGTGCTTTGTGAAAAAACCAAACAAGAAAATAGTGACCTAAAACTCAGCAGAAAGGACCTGAGAGTACTGGTGAGTGTAATCACAGGGCACAACGCCTGTGGTCAGCATATGGCTGTCATGGGGGTCGTCGACAGCCCGATATGCCTATCCTGTATTGAGGATGATGACACTGCAGAGCATTTTCTCCGTAGCTGCCCGGCGTTATCCAGAATCAGACTTAGGATATTGGGTTGCGATATACTGAGTATGGATAAAGTTCATACTCTTCCTCTTCCGGATCTCTAAAGATTCATCAATGAATTCAAGAGATTTGTGGAAGAGTGACCCTAATTTAATTTTCTCGTCTTACCACCCAAATTTTATCTTTCCTATGTCTCTATTATTTCTACTGAAATCTATCCGGGTGTAGTACAATGGTCTCCTGACTGAGTGCTTGGACTTGTCCAACCTCCCACAAATCTAATCTAATCTTGAAAAAACAGCTGTTAAAATTTCATGATATTCTATTCATTAGTTCGTAAGTTTTTGTGCTAAGAGTGACGCTACTTTTCTTCTTTTTTTCTCAAAACAATGAATTAAAAAGAATTTCGTGTTTAATTATACACTGCTTCCTGATGGGGGAAAAATACCGTTCAAGCGAAGCAGTGGCTTGAAAAGTGTTATGGGGACTCCACTCCACAGAAAACAACAATAAGACGATGGTTTGCTGACTTCAAACGTCGGCGTAGAGCCACTGATGATGCACGAAAAGTGAAATGGCGTGAGTTAGCTGACATCGTAAAGATATCAAAAGAACGTCTTGGCTTTATATTGCAGAGCATTGGCTTTGTGAAAGCTCTGTTAAAAGTGGGTGACGCGTTTGCTCACTGTTGAACAAAAACAAGACAACGCATCGGTCATAAGTCAATCCAAACAATGGTGGCAAACCTACATGAATTGAACTTCGAATTGCTTTCACATCCATCGCATTCGCCAGATTTGGCTCGCGGCAACTACTGGCTGTTCCCAGACCTAAAAAAATACTCGTCGGTAAGAAATTTCGCTCAAATGAAGAGGTTGTCGCTGAAACTGAGGCCTGTTTTGAGGCAAAAGACAAATCGTTCTACAAAAGAGGTATTGAAATGTTAGAGCGCCGCTGGAACCATTGCGTTGTTCTTTATCGAAATTACGTTGAATAAAGCTAAATTGAACAAAAAAGGAAGGTATTTTCTTTGTTAGGCCCGGAACTTTTCAGCCCACGTAATATTTAAGTCGGTTAAAAATGCGTGATTGTCAGCTATTGAGCTGAAGTTTATATATGACATACAAGGATCGTTTGAAAAGTGTCGTTTGGTTAATAACATCTCTTGGAAGAACACACACACGAAAATTTAAGCTAAATTGGTATATTTCTTTGTATTTGGCATTCGTTTGAATCGAGGAAGTCGAGTGATTTTCCTTTTCCAACACGACAACGCACCAGCTCACGACTCAGCTGTTGTGGTCGCAAAATTAATGGAAATAAGGCCCCAATTCGTTTCACAACCCCCCCTATTCTACAGACTTGACACCCTCGGGTCCCTCGGACTACTATTTGTTCTCCAATTTAAAGAAATGGCTGGCGGGAAAAAAGATTTTTTATTGTTGTTGGCAGCATAAGCATTCCCCATACATATACGGGAAATGCTGCTGAGGCGACAGTCCTTGGCCGGATATAAATGCGGGCCGTTCCGATTACGTAGAACCGACTGTCGACGACAGATTTTATTCAAACGACGAGATGATTGTAGAAACGAGTGGCTATTTTTCAGACTTGGCCAAATCCTATTATTCGGACGGGATCAACCAACTCGAAAAGCGTTGGACGAAGCGTATACGCCTAAAAGCAGACTATGTCGAAAAATAAAAAAAAGTTTACCCGAAACAATTAAGTATTTTTTATTTATGCACGCATTTTTCAAACGATCCTCGTAAGGTAAACAAAAAAGTAGAAAAAAACAAAAAAAAAAAATATTTATATTGGGCTGTTAACCAAGGTATGATTTTTTACCGCTTTAAATTCAATTTTTATTTTTCTCGTTTGATTTTTTCAATTATCAAGAACCTATAGAAGGGATGTGAAGTCTCTACGCAGGAAAGTGCTATCAATCTTATATTTCGTGTTCACTTCAAAGTAATTTGCCAACGATATTTTTTGCCCTACATTCATTTAAAAAAAAAAAAAAAAATCTTACACAAATGAAATCAACTTTGTTTCCTGGTGTTTTATGTATGTATGTATGTATCTACTTCGTTTCATAAGATATGCGCATGTTTATAGATGATGATATGTGGTTTATGAGATTAAATACCTATGTAAATACCTACACTTATGTATGTACAAATATGTATGCCAATGCGTTGATTATGCAACACTATTATTTTTATTTTTGTTTTTGTATATTATTGGATTAGTCACAAGATAAAGTGTAAGGAAGAGAGCGTAAACACACAAGCCACAACCCCAGTTACTTAATAAGAGAGAAGAAGTACATACCGTTATTATAGTAGATTAGCATAGGCGCATACAATCTGGCATACATACTTATTTATTTAGTACAGACTAAAAACCAACACCCAATTATTTGATTAGTATACATACATATTTTTAATTCACAAATTCAACTCGTACAATTTTAATACAATTTTTACGTAGTGAATATTCATTAAGTTTATATTCTTATTATTACCCTCTTCCTCTGCAATCGCGTTTGTGCAACAAGTTTAATAGAGCGATAAATGGTGTACTCGTTAAAGTTTTTGCGTACAATAATTAACTAAATTTATATCTAAATGTAAATATTGTTTTCGAAAGTAAATACACACATTTTAATATAAATTTGTACAATTGAAAGCAAATATTATTGTTTTCCTTTTTGTGTAATTACCACTTTTACTTTAACGCATGATAATAATGATGAGTTGCGGAAATAAAAATCCAGACAGGTGGTAAACTAGTGTTTAAAGGGTTATGCAGCGCAGCAAAATTTAAAACTCAGCGTATATGTTAATTTTCAAGCATTAATTCACGGTAAGAAAATTATACCATTCGGTAAATAAATAAGTGAAAAAGTTCTTGACTGGCGCGATAACCGCTTAAAGGGTTAGAGGTAGTCAGAATTAAAAAAAAAAAATATGGATTTTTTTTGCATTTTCTTAAAGTATAATATCTTAAAAATATTGTGTGAAGATTTGAAGTGAATCCGACAAATACTTTTCGAGTTATTCAACAATTAACAAAGGGCGCTTGGGTGCTCCGGAGCGTTCGAGAGCAAGTAGATGGATTCTGCACGTACAAAAGTAGCAGATAAGCGCGCTAACGATAACACTCGAGAAGGTAGAATGCTACGTAGGCAACAGCAAATCGATGTTTTGGAAGCTGCTATTACGGCTGAAGAACTATCATATGGCCCAGGAATAGATGACACAGTGTAAGTAATTAAATAATTCGTACATAAATCGATAGAAAAACTTTAAGTGCGTTTTTCTCAAAACTATGTTTTTCAATCTGGTGATCCCCGTAACTTAAAAACCCCTTTGTAGATTGCAATAAAATTTATACTGCTTTTGAAAAACATAAAAAACTCGTGTCTGATCGGTGGATTTTTATTTTCAAAAATTTAGATTTTATTTTAACAATTAATTGTCGGTTTTTTCTCGAAAATATGAAAAATATTTGCTGCGGCCGCCATATTGTTAATTTTGAAAAACAAGAAGCTTCGATCAGGCACAAGATTATCTATTAATAAAACAAATTTCTCTTGTCCGATTGATTTAAGATGAACCTCCAAGGACTTGTGATGTTCACCACAAGCGACTTCTGGAAAAATGGGCTGCACACAAACAGCGATAACTTTTAGAATTATTAATTTTTTTTTTTAAATTTTGCTAAAGTCTAGACGAAACATGATGTTTTAATGCTATGCTTAAAGCAAAGATTAGCAAAAAAAAAATTATTGAAAATCATCATTTTTTCGGCCTCTGACTACCCCTAACCTCTTAAGCGAGTTTGGCCGAGTTTAACAAAGCGGGCCAGCCGTTTTTTTCTCGCACTAACCGGCGCCAGTTGGACACACCAAGTGAAACCCAGTCTTTCTCTTCCTCTGCTACCACCAGCTGGTACCGCATCGAATACTTCCAGAGCGCCGGAGTGTTAGTGTCCTTTCGGACAACATGACCCAGCCCACGCAACCGCTTTGTCTGTATTCGCTGCACTATGTCTATGTCGTCGTAAAGCTCGTGCAGCTCATTGTGCCATCGCCTGCCGTTGCTAACGTGCAAAGTTCTAAAAATCTTCAGCAGAATCTTTCTCTCAAATATTCCAAGGGACGAATCATCGCCAACATCCGTTGTATCGTCTAAGCTTCTGCGCCATCCAATAGGACGGGCATAATGAGAGCCTTGTAGAGTGTTAGTTTTCTTCGTCGAGGGAAGGAACTTTACTACTCAATTGCCTTCTTAGTCCAAAGTAGCACTTGTTGGCAAGAGAGAGAGAGAGAGAGAGAGAGAGAGAGAGAGAGAGAGAGAGAGAGAGAGAAAGAGAAAGAGAGAGAGAGAGAGATAGAGCAAGTCCGCCGTTAGATTTTTCTTGAAGAATTGTGCAAGAAACAAGTATGTGAAAAAGAGATCTGGCAGAAGTGCTAGTTCAAGGCTGTATCGCTGTCTGGAAAGCATGCGTTTGGGAAATAGACTGAAAACTGACGTATATAAAAATGTTCTGGAGGTTGCCTTTTCTATTATGCTGTTGGGCAACTGACTCTAGTAGATGGAACAATAAGCACCGACGACTACTTGAAGAGGGTTAGGCTAAGGACTTTGTCCATAAACAAACAAGAAAAAGTTTTGCTGAAGAGCAAAAGTCATAGTGTGGACCAGAGGATATGAAATGTTGGTATAACCTACTTTGGAACAATGAAACAAAAATAAATTTATTTTAAAATGATGCTGGGCGAAACGTCAGATGTCCTAAAGCACAAGAGTTCTCACCGCGGTTCACACAAAAAACAAAAAAAAAAAAAAAGTCAAGCCGGGAGGCGGTAACAGAATGATTTGCCGATGCTTCTTTTGGTATGAAGTAGGACCTGTTCACCTCATAAACAATCAAATGGACAAATTTATTTACTATATAAGGGCATGGTGGTGGTGGTGTTGGCTGAGTTACACAGCCCAGACCCAATTAGCACAAAATACGCCATTTTGATACACCACTTGTAGAACCACTACTTTTTATTAGTCGAACTACGTTGGCTTGGCTGTGAATCTACGACGTAAATTTCCTTCAAGTTGATCAACAAGAATTCCCTCGGCATTCTATGTTGTAAAGCACCTAGACTTGGGCACTCACACAGATAGTGAAAAACTGTTTCTTCAGATTCTTCTTGATTGCAGCTTCTTCCTGGCATGATCTCCCATAATTCAGTGGCCGGTTATTGTCGACTTAATTCTGAATATGTCTGCTTGTGGATTTCTTAACAACTTGCCACTTCTGGATTTGTTGAGTTATTTTGCAGGCATCTCTGTTAGTCCATCTGTCAACGACCTGCTTTTGAAATATTAAAAGGATCTCTCTTTTGCGCGCGCCTTGGGACAGCCTAGTTCTGGCGCTTCGGATCCAGTAAAGAATGCCGCCTGTCTTGCCAGTTCATAAGCTTTCTCATTTCCTTCTATATTCCTATGGTCAGGTACTCAGATGAGAGTGATGTCTGTCGTGAGCGCTAAAGTATTAAGCTATTCTTTGCATTGTATGACAATTTTTGAATAGGTTGTAGGTGACTTTAAAGAGCTAAGATGACTGTTTGACTATCTGAATAGTTGTTGTGGATGGTTTTTAATTATCCTGCAAGGTTCTCTTATCCCGAGAACTTCTGCTTGAAAAATACTCTTCTATTCAAGGACATACTTCAAGTGATGCTACCATTTGCTTAGGAGAATATGCCACTTCGACGGCTTTTTATGCCAGCTAATGACCCAAAACCGAGCTCAATGTTAGTACGTGAATGTTTTTTACAAAAGAATGGTGAAGTTATGATTTGGCTAAGCCAATCACTCGACCTAAACCATATTGAAAGCCTTCGGGGAGATATAAAAAAACGAATTCCAAAGGAAACATTCAAAAATAAGAAGAATTTATGGCAAAAAATTAAAGAACTGTGGTATTCTACACTCACAGCAACCTGCCGTAGGATTATCAATTCTGTTACAAATCCAAGGCGAGTCTATTAAAGGTGAAGTTGGTAAATCAGCTGTTTTTTTTTTCTTACGTTGTGTCCATGTAGCTGTCAGCACACAATAAAACAAGGCGAATTAATTTTTTGTTTTCTACTTCGCCAATACCTTGCCCTGATAGTCAAACGTACAAAACATTGTTGTTGGTCTAGGGCCACCACCTTCAATAAATGCGCCTTGTACAAATCGAATACAAAAAGTCATTGATAATCATGGACATAGAGGTTATTGATTAAACTTCAATAATTTAATTATATTTCTATTTCGTGACTATTTTAATGACCACATGAATATTTCCTTTTCGTTCCTATTGTCCCTACTTCACCCCTGTGTTGGGCACCAGGATGTGGCCAGACTGGCTTTTTCGAGTTTGGAAGTGAGTTTAACATATTTATATTATATTGTATTATAGCTAACGACTGGAGCTTCCAGGTAGCTTCCTAAAACTTAATTTTCTATCGAGGCCGGACCCGGGTGCCCAACCTAAGGTTTTAAAAAAGTGTCCAACAGAGGGTTAAAATATCCTGGAATTATTATTTATACAGGGTGGCTGATGAAAGCCGCTACCAAAAAAAAATTGAATAACTTTTTTTCTTTTTAAGTTATCTGTTCCATTTTTGTTTTAATTTGCAGATTGATCTTTAAAATTTATTAAAATGGATAACTGGGACACGCAAACAAGAATTTGGATAGTCCGCCGCTATCACGCACTGGAGTCCGTAGTTTTGGTACAGAGAGAGTAAAGGCGGATGTTTGGCGGCGATCCCCCGAGCAGATGGACCATAATGAGACTGGTGAATAATTTTGCTGAGCAAGGAACAGTCGCAAGAAGGCCTTATCATCGAAACCCACCAGTTCGGACAGAGGAAACGATCGCTGCTGTAGCTGCAGCTATACAAAACAATCCAAGGGTTTCAACAAGAAGCTTATCTGCTCAACTTGGTGTCAGCCGACAGTCTTTGCAAACAATAATGCACAAAGATTTAGACTTATTTCCCTACAAAATTCAAATGGTTAACAAACTGAATGCAGCAGACTTGCCGATTCGCTTGGAATTTTGCCAGAAGATCCTGCAAATGGTGGAAGAAGACCAAAACATGTTAAACTGCCTTTTCATGTCTGATGAGGCCCATTTCGATTTAAACGGCAATGTGAACAAACAAAATTGTCGAATATGGAGTACTTCTAACCCACAGAACCCACACATGACAGTGTGGTGTGCGGCTTCTGCACGCTGTATTGTCGGGCCTTATTTTTTTGAAGAAAATGGTCACACCGTTACGGTTACTGGAGACCGTTATTTGAAAATGCTGAAAGAATTTTTCTATCCAGAACTACGCCGAAAGAGAATTCCTTTCAACTCTGTGTGGTTTCAACAAGATGGGGCAACGTCTCACATAGCCCAGACTGTTATGACAGAGTTGCGACGAAAATTTCCCAATAAACTGGTTTCAAGAAACTCCGAATTTCGTTGGCCCCCCAGGTCGCCTGACCTTACTGCACCTGACTTTTTCTTGTGGGGTTTATGTAAACAAGAAGTTTATAAAACAAAGCCAACAAATTTGGATGAACTAAAACAATCCATTCGGGCAACAATTGCGGCTATTCCTGTCGCAACTCTCAAAGCAGCAATGAACAACTTTTTACTAAGATGCCGCACTTGTGTCAACGAGCATGGGGGGCATTTAAATTTAATTATTTTTAAAACTAGTTAAGCTACATTTAATAAAATTTAATGACCTTCAACTTGAAAAAAAAAAAAAATAAATGAATTCCATACACTAAAAAAAAAGTTATTTGAGTTTCTTAATGTAGCAAAATTCATCAGCCACCCTGTATTTTTTATATGAATCTATGAAATAAAAACCACATACAATTGAATATCTGTTATTATTAATTTAAAAAGCTTGCATTTTCCTATTTTAATGGCCATATCTGTATGTAGAATATTTATTTCGCACCATCCTTTTACGTCTTTATTTACAATAGCTAAATATTAACTAAAAAAAATGCAAAAACATTCGCATGTAAAAAAGTAATGCAGCAAAAACAGCAATTTTTTTAATGTCTGGATTTTTATGTCCGCAACTGTATATTTATACATTGCACGAAAGTACATAAAAAAAAATACTAAATACAATGCGTAGCGAGTTCTGGTTAAATTATGCGCTTTCAAAACTATTCAACTATGCAACTCACTTTAAACGATGTTTACATTAAATATTAATTTTGTATTTTAAGAAGAATTGACTCATTCCCATATTTTTAAGCTCAAGCAAAAGCACACATTGTACTTGATCTGAGCTTTTTTATTGTTTTAGTTACTTTCATTGTCACTTAAGTGGTTATTTTTTATATATTTAAATACTTTGAGCGGATGGGAATTACGCACTTTGTGCCAAAAATATTGCAATGAGCCATAAAAGCGGCTTTTAGCATTTTTAGTAAATTTTGTATTTTTTTAAACTTGTTTTTAATTTTTTGGTACATGCAGGGACTAGAAGAATGACAGCGCTAACGCTTGTTTGTTGTATTTGTAAAATTACTAGCATTGATAGCTGGAGTGGTATTTAGTAGTAGTGGTAGTAATGGTGGTAGAAATACGGTAATTATTGGTTGGTAGTAGCAATTACATACTCATACACATACTCATAGGCATAGTACGTTTTTACATACATACTACAACAACAGCAGCTGCTATGTTTGAGAAGAACAAGTAATGCAAAAAATAATTTCATGCTTTACCTCCAGTTTTACGCAGCGTTGTTGCTTTCTCGCGCAATCCGGCCGGCAAACTGAACGGCGCCGAGCCGAACGGATCCTCGGGTATGTGTGGTGTAGCGGCACTCACACCACCACCACCACCTGTAACTGTGCCAGCGCTAGCGCCAGTTTGGCCAAACGTAGCCGTGGGCGGGGGTTGTGCTTGCTGTTGCGGCAATGGCGGTGGAGGCATTCCTGCCACATAACCTTCAGTGGGCGTCAATGTTGAAGTAGTTGATGCAGACTTGGCAGTAATGCCTTTTTGAAAAGAAATAAAATCAAATTAAACGAAAAAATTATTTCTTATATGTGCGCATATACTCACTTCCTTGACTGCCACGTTGGCGTATCTTGTCGAATTCAGCTTCAAATATGTGATCTTCGGTCATTTGATCGAACGGTTGCTCTTCGAAAGGATTCCAGGCGTCAATGCGCTTTTCCAATGAACCGCCACTTGCGCGACTTATAGACGCGACGGCATCCACATTTGCCATGCCATTGTTGGTGTCCGTATTGCTGCGCAACACTTGAGCGCTCGTCAATTCAGCATTCGATATGGACGCCGACATGGCGGCGGCTGCACCTTGTCCTTGCATATGCAGCGTTTGTGCTGCTGGCAGAAAGAGACCAGGATTCGAGCCACCATAGTTGGTGCCAGAATTTGCCATTGCATTGACCAGCATGCTGTCGTCCCCTCCATCGCCACTGGCATCGTTCGAGTGTGTCGCACGACTTTTGACCGAGTGATCATAGGGCGCCAGGAATTGAGAGGTCTCATTTGCGAAGGTTCTAAGAGTTGAGGTGTATCCGAGAAATGGGTGCGAGCGTGTTGTAGGGGTGAAGAGGGAGCACAGCAATAGATGAAGAATTATGTGTATGGAAATAAGAAAAATTGTATGATGTTAAAATAGAAAAAAACACAAAATAAATAGGAAAGTGAAGAATGGAGTGGAGAAGATGTGCACATAATTGGTGGGAGAAGTGCTTCCAAACGGAATTCAAGAATTTAACATTAAGATGTGCTGCGTAAAATTTTTGTATTAACCATTTTTTAAAATGATAACGCCAGTTGAGCAAAATGCGACAGAAATTAAACTAGAAATCATTTTAGAAGGTCAACTTAAATTTTGTGTAATAAATACCTTAGCTTTTGAATGAAAAATATTTAGTAATTTACTTTTTATTTATTAATTAAATTTTGTTGCAATTAGTAATTCAAACTTCAAAGTTTTTCATAATTTGATTTTGAATTTGTATTTTTAAATAACTTCCTTATGTTTAAAGTCAAATCATCAAATTATTTAAAACCTTTAAAAGGCATGGATGATAATGTTATGTTTCCACGTACCGAACATAGTTTTTTAATATTTCTCAGATTCATTATTTTATATTATTTCTAAATAAATTTTAATTTAAATTAAATAGTCTACGCACCATTCCTTTTTTTCATTTTAATTTAATTTCAATTTTTTAGTATAAAATCGATTTTCGAACAGCCTGTGCATATGAGCAAAAAGAGAGTCCGCACATTTCTTCGATGCTCACTACTCGAAGATTTTCGGGCATGTGCTTGAGCATATACAGTTTTTTTGGCAGGTAATTTGAGCGCTGCTTTTTTTGTCTATTTTGACCTTTTGTCAGCACCTTTTTTTAGGTTTTACAAATTATTCATACACAGTGTCAAGGCGAATCTACTAACCCTCCGTTGGGCACCCGGCAAGACTGACTTTTTCGACTTTGGACAAGAATTGAATATATATTTATTATAGCTAAAGACTTGAGCTTCCAGGTAGTTTCTTAGAATTTAATTTTCTATCGATTTATGGATATAACCTTTTAAAAAGAATCCTCGAACAGGTCGAAAAAAACGACCAGCCACGGGTGCCCAACCGAAGGTTTCAAGGTTTGAAAAAAAGTGTCCAACGGAGGGTCAAAGTTGATAACAGTAGACCAGCTGATTTGTTTTTTTTTTTTCCTCTTCGTTTGTACATTAGGACGTCAGCACAAAATGATGTGACGAAAAGCCGTTATATTTTACACTACTCTACTTTCCTTTGTCGTCACATTATTATGTACAAAACGTTGTTGTTGGTCTAGTACCACCATCTTTAATAGATTCGTCTTGCACAGTGCGAACACTGTTGGAAAGCTAAATACCAAAGCGAATCTATTAAAGATGGTATCGGTAAATCAGCTGATTTGTTTTTTTTTTCTTTCGCCGTGTCCATGTGCCTGCCAGGCCAGTATGAAACAAGACGAATTCATTCTTTGTTTGTTCGCCAATACTTTCCTTTGACAATCGAACGTACAAAACATTGTTGTTGGTCTAGTACCACCACCTTTAATGAATGCGCCTTGGTTGGAAAGCTTAAGAAATGCTGACAAATAAAATTGCCAATTTTTGTTTAATTGCTCCAGTTGTGCAAAAGCTGGAAAATTTCGATCAAAAACTTGATCGGTTAAGCAATGCACGGAATCTGTATAGAGTATAAAGCTGCTCGCACAGCTCAATGCCCGAGAATCTATGTAGAGCTCTGGTATAAAATATACAAATGTACAGTTTTAAATTTTTGCAAAGTAGAAAGTTTCAAATCGCTTATTTTTCAATTTTAAAAGTTTATAAACATGCCTTCAAATATTTAAAAAAGATTTAACGTTTTGAAAAAAAAAAAAAACAAATAAAAAATTTTTACTAATAAAGTGTTTTCGAAAAAAAGAAAAAAACTTAATATAAATGATGAATTGAAATTTTTTGCAAAGGTTATGCTATTTTGAAATTGTTGAATTTAAAATTTTAATTTTGAAATTTTTTTTAATAAGTGAAAGAATTTTCCTAACATATAGTAATGTCAAAATATTATGTCAGTAAATTTTTGTGATACATTTTTTTTTTTTTTAATTTTAGTTTTGAAAAGATTTTTAATATGTTAAAGAATTTTCATAACATGATTCAAAATATTATGTAAGTCAAATTTTCTGATAAATTTTGATAAACGCTCTTAAAAAAAAAAATCCTAATAAAGTAGTTTCGAAAAAAGTAAAAACTAAATATAATTGATTAATTAGAATTTTTTGCAAATGTTACGATATTTTGAAATTGTTGAATATTAAATTTTAGTTTTGAAAATTTTTTTAATATGTTAAAGAGTTTTTCTAACAAGTGTCAAAATATTATGTCAGTAAAATTTTCTGATAAATTTTCTTTTTGTTTTTGAAAAATTTTAGTTTTGAAAAAATTATTAATATGTTAAAGAGTTTTCCTAATATGTGTCAAAATATTAAGTCAGTCAAATTTTCTGATAAATTTTGATAAACGCTCTTGAAAAAATGCTAATAAAGTATTTTCGAAAAATAAATACTAAATCTATATTAAATGAATAATTGAAATTTTTTGGAAAGGTGATATTTTGAAATAGTTTAATGTCAAATTTTTAAATTAAATTTTACTTCTCAAAAACTTTTTTTAATATGTTAAAGAGGTTTCCTAACATCTTTTAAAATTTTATGTTAATCAAACTTTCGGATAAACTTTGATAAACGCTCTTAGAAAGTGTAAAGTTTTAATAAAAAAAAAAGAAAAGACAAGAAAACTATAACTTTCAAAAGTTCTCAAGCAATTTAGAAATTCGATGACTATTCACTCAAATGTTCTTTTTCATCTAAAATAGCTGACCTTAATTAGCCCACATAACCAAAGTGAGGGAATCGCACATTTCGAACGAACAAAACAACAAACAAATGCATAAAGTCAGTAGTGGTATACACACACATACATTGGCAAGACATGTATGTAATTGCAAAAAACAAAACGAGAAAGAGCAGAGGAAAAGAAAACGTACAGAAGAAACACACACAAATCGATACAAGCATAGAAACATTCAATTAAAAATAATAGAACGAAAAAATCTTACTTATTAAAGGCAGACGTATCGCTAACGTTGCGCCGATGTCCAGAAGTGCCACTGCTGCTCACGCTCGAGCCCACGCTCGACACAGTCAGCATACTACTCTTCGTAGGCGTACTATTGACCACTTGGTGTGCTGATAAACTACTCGCCGCTATATTTTCCAAACCGTCTCCTATACCTCCACCACCACTACTGCTTGGCACCGCATCCACTGCTGTCTGTTTCAACGACACCGGCGCATTCTCACTGAATGGATCTGGATACACGGATGACTCAAAGAGGCTATTCAACACCTCGGGTGGTGCTTGTTGTGTCGCAATTGCTGCAATGCTACTATTTGCTTGGGTCACAGTTTGTGGTTGTTGTGGTGGTGGTAGTACAGCAGTGGGTGTTGCAGCTACCGCGGTGGTAGGTGCTGGTGTTGGCGCTGCTATGGCGACTGCGGAAACAGAAACTGCTGTTGCTGTTTGAGGTGTTGGTGGCGGCGGCACGACTGGCGGCGCCAATTGCGGAAAATTCGCTTGAAATTGTTCGACTACCGGTTGTTGTGGTTGTGGCGATGTTATATTGTTGCGTGGTGATGGACTTGGCGGTAAGCCAAGACCCAGCGGATTTTGACCATGCACAGCGGAGGAACCTTTGGGACGTTGACGTGGCGCCACGCTTGTGCCCGACTCGACTATGGGTACACTTTGTGGTTTAGGCGTTTTTGAGGCACTGGCAGCAGCGGCAGAAATGCGTTTCGCTTCGGACTCGAATGGGGGGACGACAAGTAGGTCGTAGTTTGGTGTTGGCGATTTCTGAAATTTGAAATTTTAGCAAGTTTTTAGTTATAATTGTTTGTATAAATGAATATATGTACATATGCAAGGGTGTAACGCTGTTAAATTCGAATGCATTAAGGGGGGGGGGGGGGGGGGGGGGACGGGGTTAGGGATAAAAATCGATTTTTTTTTTTGCATTTGTAGTAAAACAATTCAAAAATACCGTGTTAAAATTTTAAGTCAATCCGAGCAAAACTTTTTAAGTTATAGAGCATAAAGCCGAGCCGCCTCAAACATCTGCCGAGACGCAGCAGTTGCGCGCGTAGTCCGTTACAAACTTTAAACGCGGTTTTCTCGAACCTTTTTTTTTAAAGTGCGTAGTCATTGGCATTTGAAAACTACTCAACCGATCCTTTTGAAATTTTGCACACATATTTTACATATAAAAAACCTCCCCCCAACGTTTTTTTTTCGCCATTTTTTTTATATTAAGGTGGTTTTACACCTACAAAATGGCGGCATTTTTTCGTCAAAAATCACTTTTTACTTCAAACGACTACCAAATGGCTGAAAATGAAAATAAATCGTCAAAATAAACGTTGGGGGGAAGTTTAACTCATACTTTAACTAAATTATTCGATTTTTTTTATTTCAGATGATTCTACGCTGACTACTGCAAAATGTATTTTTGAAAAGACGTCTACGTAAATGTGCTCTCATTCGCTCATTTTGCAATATTTTTACATGAAAATTTTATCAAATATTCTTGAAATGTTACTTTATAATATGCAACAACTTTTAATAAACTGACTTGAACCGTTTCGCTACAATAAATTCATGAAAAAAGTGTTTTTTTTAGCGTTTATCCCTTACCCCCCCCCTTAACATTTCAGTATTACTGGAAAAAATGCATTGTATACAGGCGCTCATTGTAAACGAATACGAATAATTAAAATACGAATACGAACATGAATAGGAAAATATACAGCTATGGACAGAGAAGTAGCGCACTTATAGTGTCCTCTATTTGAATTGTTGTTTCTTAGAGGATTAACTGATATTCGTACATATTTTCACGCTTATTTATTATTAAGCTGGGAATTACTTCTCTCTAATATCGGACAATAAGTTTCGTTTACTTTTTCAATGAATAAAAAAAAAACACGTTTGCCTTTTGCTGATGCCCTTAGAAGCAAAAACGTAAAATTCTGGAAAATAATACTTTTTACGGACGAAACTAACTAAACTGATGGGAAGACTTTTGTTTATTCAAAAAAGGCAAGAGTTCAATCCCCGTTTTGACGGATATTTTCTTTACCGATGGGTCGAAGGATGAAATAGAGTCTGGAGCCGGATGGTACTTAAACGATAGTAATATTATAAGTATCACTATGATATGGGCGAAATGGCAACTGTTTTCCAAACGGAAATTTTTGCCATCCTAAAAGTAGCCGAAAGGATAATCGAGAGGAGATGGAACGGGAAACAGATTGGAGTTTTCAGTGGCAGTCAGTTTGCCGAAGCAAACATCAAAGATTGTTCAAAAATGTAAGAAGAAGCTTAATTCTGTCGCAAGACAGCACAGACGTGTACTTATATGGGTTCCAGGGCACTCCGGTGTTCAAGGAAACGAAATTGCCGATGAATTGACCAACCGTGGATCAGCGGTTCGCCCACAAGGGCCAGAGCCAATAATCGGAATCAGTTCCGCAGGAATTATGAATTTGATCACCCGATTATGTATGCAGTTTACATAAAGAGCGATGGTCCAGTCTAGAACGCTGCAGCACTGCAAATTGTTTTGTGACAAGTCCGAACCAAAACTGTCAAACTTTCTACTAAAACTTGAAAGGAAAGACGTTCGGTTGATGGTCGGTATTATTACAGGACACAACCTATGGGGTCAGCATATGATCACCATTGGAATCATTGAGGACCTGTGCAGGACAATGTGCCTGTTTTGCTTGGAGGAGGCGGATAGCACTGAGCACTTTCTCTGTGAGTATCCTGCCTGGCTACGAGTTTTGGGTTCCGATGTCGTGAGAATGATTAATATTCGTTCTCTAAAACTGGAGGATATTTACAGATTTACAAAAGAATTTGGAAAATTCCCACAAGACTAACTACCTCTGTCTCTGTCTCTATTCTTTCCTATCTCTTTCTCTGATACTTTTCTCCTTTGCTCCTTTCCTTGACTATTTACACTCTTTCCAGAGCTCTAAATACAATGGGCCTTTTAGCCTGAGTGTTTTAGGAACCAACAAATCGCTTGGTGCTTCTTGGCCCGATTAATTAAAATTTCAATTTCAATTTCAATTTTTTCAATCCCCGGTAAACAAAAAAGACCTTAAAGCACGGTGGTGGTTACTTGAAAGGCTGAAGATCATTTTCTTGGAATGGAGTTGGACCAATATAATCTCAAAAATAGAGTCATATTCGAGTTACCAGTATTTCGTATTGCTACACTTTTTGAATCCGCCAAAGCGAGCAAAAATAAAAACACATAAACAAAACAAATGCTTCTCTCAGCTGTCAAGAAGTGTTTTACATATCTATTTTCGGCATCGTTTGCTAAGATGATTTTATCAATCAGTCATAAAGTGCTCATAAGAGGGATTTGAACGCAAAAATACCTGGAAAATGGATATTGTTCGAGGTGATTCAGTTGGTCTATTATAACTATACAACCGGGAAAAGTGTGCAACAGTTGTCAGAAATGTTTTATTTAACCCAACAATCTATTTATAATATAATAAATCGGCAAGTGGAATACCACGAAAAATATATGGCCACGTATTTTGTTGTTTCGACAAAAAGTCTTGCTGGTGAGCTTAGAGTTCACTGTGGGGTCGAGGTTTCATATGAAACAGTCCGCTAAGTTTTGCGAAAGCACAAATTATACTTCACGAGCTGCTCGAAATAAGCCTTTGCTCTTTGCATAGCATTTTGAGAAGCAGTTTTCTTTCGCTAGAACGTACCTGGTTCAACCAGATAATCTGGAATGAGACTTAAATGATGCTATATTGCGACAAAGGACCCAATAGAGTGCGGAGGCAGCCATTAAAAGCACTGAAAAGGCGGAATATTATACAGACAGAGAAATTTGGCAAACTTTCAGGGATGCAAACTTGGCGTGGGGATGCATATCCAGCAAGGGAATGGGTGATTTGGTGTTTATAGAAGATAATATGGATGCACGACAATATTTCAATATTCTGGAATGCCATTTGATAAATAGTGCACAACAAAATTTGACTTCATTGTTGACAATAAACCTCAGTTTAAATTCTACCAGGACTACGATCCAAAACATAAAGTTCATATGGTCGGAATGCGGCTTGTTTTATGCTCCTTTGTTGTAAGGTGCGTTTCATAATCATAAGACACCTTTGGTACACAATTTTTGAACTACCATAAGCTCGCTTTTACTTTCCGGAGTAGCTTTTATTTGACGTCATTTTAACAGTTATAGAATTAAGACTTTCATAAATTGCTTCTGGAGCGAAAGCTCACTACATATATTTTGTAGAACCGTTATCTTTTTCCAAGAAACTGCTCTTTTGCTAGTCTTTTCGGCGTTTCATAGTGATAAGGCACTAGTCGAAAATAAGCTTCTGAAGAGATAGAAGGTGCTGCTGATTGTTGGTTTGGATGACTTTAATTATAATTTTATTCAATTTAACTTAAAATGCCGAGGGGTTAATATTATCACAAGAGGATCGTGGAAAAATTTTGGCTTACAAAGATTCAGGCTTGTTAATCAAATTAATTGCAAAAAAAAACAGGCAGAAGTCCTTGTGTTATCCGGAATTTTTTACGGAGTCCTGAGAATTACAACATTTTGAACCTCGTTGGAAGAAAACTATCACTATCAAGTCGAGAACAGCGAGCAATCATAAGAAAAGCTTCTAACTCCTAAGTCTTGCGCCAACTTGGCCGCTGTTGTTCAAAAAAAGGTTTCAAAAACAACTGTTTGGCGCACATTATAGAAATAAGAAAAGGACCCCATCTTTTGCCATGGCACAAGCTGGACGTCGTCAATTTTCAGAAAACCACCTAGACACCAACTGGGACACAGTAAGATTTTTGGAATATTTTTAATATTGCCCAATTTCATATTATTTTTTAAAAGGTTATATTTTCGGATGAAAAAAAAATGGAGCATTGATGGACCCGACGGTTTTTTAAATTATTGGATAGATTGGCGCAAGAGCCTCCTCTTATTTTCAAGCGTACCTTCGGTGGGGGTTCTGTTATGGTTTGGGGTGCATTTGCATCGAAAGCAACTCTTGACATACAGTTCACATCATCGCGAATGAATAGTGGGGACTACAAAAACGTTTTGAAAAATAGTCTCCTTCCTTTTAATCAGGATAATCGGGAAGTGCTCTTCATTTTGCAGCAAGACAACACCCGAATTCACGTAAGCAAGGAAACAAGGCAGTATTTGACCGATTGTTCCATAGAAACTATGGACTGGCCGTGGTGTTCTCCGGATCTAAACCCAATAGAAAACATTTGGGGTATATTAGTCAAAAGAGCATACGCCAAAAATTGCCAATTCGACAACACCAACGAGCTTAAAGCGGCAGTTAAGGCAGAATGAGCTTCTCTAGATGTAAATTTACTTAAAATGTCTGCAGAATCTATGAAAAAAAGGTTATTTTGTGTCGCTAAAGCAAATGGTGCTTCCATAGAATACTAAAACATTCTAGACGACAGAAAAAAAATCGAAAAAAGTATACTTTTATTAAACGATCACTTTAATTAAACAGTGTCTTATCATTATGAAACGCCTGGAAATACGTTTTTGCTAAACATTTTCTTTATGTATTAAAACAAGTTCTAAATTCTGTAATGAAACAGATAACTTTTGTTACTTTAATCGATGTGTAAAATTTTTATTTTCCTCTGAAATCTATAATCTAAAATACTTTATGATTATGAAATGCACCTTACTAAAGCCCCGATATTAGTTCAACAGCAAATTTATTTATATCTAAAGAAAAAGTTGGCAAAACACTCAAAAATTCGAAAACGTTATAGGAGAGGAATGGCACAAGATACCCAGGACGATGATGTTCAAAAATTGATTCATTCTATGAGAAGCAGACTACAAAGTAGATGTAGTTGATTGTAGATGTTCGTGCTAGTCATACAATGTACTGATTCACATTTCATTTCTTGAAATATATAACTTAGGTTAGGTTAGGTTGATATGGTTGCCCAGGGAATGGGCACACTTGGACGAAGAAGGATTCGTCCTTTGTGATGCCATTATGGAGGGGTGAGGCGGGAGAGAAAGACCGATAGGATACAGGGAGAGGGCGGGGAGAGGTGGTGCTGGGATAGTTGGGAGCGTGCGGATTACGATTACGAACGATGACTATGTTTGCGTCAACCGCTTTATGCTGCTGATGAAATTCATCAGATTTTTAATGTCAAAGCCAGCTATATCAGCAGGCGTGACAAAGAAGTAGGAGCCAAGATGCCTAGATCTTAGCCCCGCCAGAGCAGGGCAGCTAAGGAGAAGGTGCTGAGATGATTCCACCTCATCCTCCATACATTCAGCGCAAAAGGGACTCGAGATGATTCCAAGTCTCACAGCATGCATTCCTCGCGCATTGTGTCCTGTGAGAAAACCCACGAGATTAGAGAGCTGAAATTTTGTCAGCCTCAGAAGCTCGCCCGAGCGCCTGCGGTCCACACGTGGCCAGAAGGATTTCGCGACCTTACACGTTCGTGTACTTGCCCAGCGCTCGCTGAGTTGGTGCGATGCCCATCTTTCCAGGAGCAGACCGCAGGTAGTCAGGGGGATCCCAATTCTCTCCCTTCGCGGGGAAATCACTCCCTTGTCTGGCCAGCTCATCCGCCTCACAGTTTCCAGCAATGTCGCTGTGACCAGGAACCCAGATGAGGCTGATGTTAAAGAATTCGGACGCAGTCGAAAGCGAGGTCAAGCATTCCTTGACCAATTCCGAATGCACCGTCGTAGACCCGAGGGCCCTTATTGCCGCTTGGCTGTCGGAGTAAATATTTACTTTCTTGACCGTTAATACGCATTTGAGCAGCCAATCGGCTGCCTCCTTGATTGCGGCTACCTCTGCCTGGAACACACTGCAGTGGTCCGGTAGCCTGAATTTGAGTCTGGTGGGGAGCTCCTCGCAAAAGACTCCTCCGCCAACCTTTCCTTCCAACTTCGATCCATCCGTGAACAAGTTCACCATGCCCTGTCCCCAAGTGTAGCCCTCTCTCCACTCTTCCCTTGACGGAATATGAGTGGAGAAGGTTCCGGTTGGGCTGAACGAGGGTATACACTGATCCGTTGACAGAGGGATGAACTCGAAGTTTCTGAGAATGCTTGAGTGCCCATAAGTGAGGTTAAGCTTATAGCTCCAGTCCCTCAGTCTGATTGCGGTACGCGAGGCGGCAATTCTGCCTGCAATGTCTACGGGTACCACATTTAACATTGCGTTGAGCGCCAGAGTAGGAGTCGTTCGAAGCGCCCCACTGATTCCAATGAGTGCCGACCTCTGGACTCTCTCCAGCTTCTTCACCAATGTCGTCTTCTCTAGTGAGTTCCACCAGACTATGACTCCATATAATATAACAAGATAGGCTTTACAATAGTATTGTATAGCCAGAAAACAACTCTAGGCGAGAGGCCCCATCTTTTACCAATTGCGCCCTTGCATCCATACAAGGCGATTGTTGCTTTCCTCACTCTTTCCTCAATATTGGGCTTCCATGTGAGCTTGCTGTCAAGGATAATACCTAGGTACTTAACCTTGTCAGAAAGCATCAGCGGAGCGCCCCCTAGTGAGGGAAGTTGAGCTCTGGGTATTTTATGTTTCCTCGTAAATAAGACGAGCTCCGTCTTAAGAGGATTCACCGACAGGCCGCAGTCCGTTGCCCATCTAACAACTACGTTAAGATATCCCTGCATCAGGTTGTACAGAGTATCCACAAATTTTCCTCTGACGATTAATGCGACGTCATCCGCGTAGGCAACCACGCTGCAGCCCCCTTTCACCAGCTCCTCCAGCAAGTCATTTACAACAGCGACCCAGAGGAAGGGCGAGAGAACACCACCTTGCGGAGTGCCCCTACTCACCTGCCAGTGAATGGAGATGCCGCCCCATTCTGCCGCGACAGTTCTGTCGCTGAGCATTTTATAGATAAATCTGATCAGGTCGGTTTCGACCCCCAGTTTACCCAGAGACCGGGTGATTGCCTCCGGGAGGACGTTGTTAAAAGCCCCCTCGATGCCGAGGAAGGCGCCCACCGCAAGCTCCTTCTGAGAAAGAGAGAGATATATAACTTAAAACTATTAATTGCAAATGTAAAAGGACTTTGTTGACAGCCGTGTTTGAAGTGCATATTGCTTTTGCCTTTTATTTGTGTTATTTTTAAACGGAATAACTTTATTTTCTACTCTTGGCTTATAAATCATTTATATTAGCCAAATAAAACCAAAGATTTGAAGAAAACCCTAAAAAATACATGTTTTATTAAGCCATAGGTCTGAATTTCTCTAG
Organism: Anastrepha obliqua; assembly: GCF_027943255.1. NCBI lineage: Eukaryota > Metazoa > Arthropoda > Insecta > Diptera > Tephritidae > Anastrepha > Anastrepha obliqua. The sequence continues at coordinate 88,999,822 of NC_072896.1, read as the reverse complement.
ATTAAGGGGTTACATACGTCCACAGTTTCCAAAAAATCGATTTTGTGTTTTTTACAGATTATTATTTTTTATAGTTTTAAGTGTATTTCTGTGGAAGGCGATTATAAAAATTCCCTATGGATACAAAGTTATGGTAGAAAATGTAACTGCCCGACGAGAGTTTGATGCGCACAGGAGCCTTTCAGCCTGTCGTTTCTTTTGTTATTCTTAAGCATGTATAGGACATCTATAAAACATTATGAGAGTACATACATAGGTATGTGTAGGGTCGATATGTTAAGGTTTATGAAACTAAAGGCTAGTTGTTTTTGATCATGTTTTAGTAGCGCGCGACCTAGAGCTAAATGCACTTGAAAGTTTAAACTCGTTTTTCTCGAAACTACTTTTTCCGGCACGGTCTGCATGATAACTCATACAGTTTTTAATATTTTTTGAAGCGATTTTTTTTAAACATTCCAAAGTGTTTTCTCTATAGCCTGTCGAGCCGGATTTTTGATATTTTTATTAAACAATTTTATAAAATATAATCAAAGTGTGACATTTATGACGTAAAATGCATACTTTTATTTTTAAATGCTGTAAATTGCAAAATTTTTCGAAATTCAAAAATCGGCTCGACAGACTACAACTTCATTTTACAAGAATTTGTTTACTTTTTACAGATCCATCAACATTTCAAGGAGAAATGATGCAGACAGTGGAGCAACTTTTTTTCATTGTACTTGGGGTTACGCGATTTTTTATATACTAATTTTTGTAAAGAAAAATTAAAATACATTTTTTTATTATAAAGTTCAAGTACTAATAAGCAATGTATAAAATTTTTTATATTTATTTCTATTGTTATGCCTTCTAAAAACAGTTTTTCATTTAGCGAATTTTTGGCGCTTATAGATGTCAGAATACTTTCTTGACAAACTGTATGTGTAATCCTGTTTCCATAAAGAAATTATGAATTCGATTGATATGAACAAAAAAATACGATTTATTTGAAATTAAAAGGTACACGTCGGGTACACAAAGTTTGATTTCGCAAAAAGTTACTACTATACTATACTATTTACTTTGTATTTTGCCTTCTTCACAAGCTATCTACAAGTACTAGATAAGTACGCTTATAGTATATTAGTTATTTTAAGCAATCTCACATATTGAAAGAAAAAAAGCACAAGCACGATTTTTTGTGTAATTTTGTTCTTCCAACACCAATCAAAACTACTTTCAACTTACGTGCAAATTTTGAACTGGGTTGTCTTTGCCGGCCAATCGGAAAGCCACCTCGCACACTTGCCAGATATTCGGTCGTTTCTCCATATCAGGCTCGAGCATATATTTAATCAATTGATGCATGCCCTTTGAGTATTTGGAATTGTCTGGGATGGAGAATTGGCCATTTTGTATGGCCAGCGTACTTTCGCCGAAGGGCAAATTGAAGAAGCATAACTTGTAGAGCATACAACCGAGCGCCCAAATGTCTGCTTTAGTCGTAATACTTTTGCCGGAATAGAGATCGATCATTTCGGGTGCACGATACGATAGAGTTGTGTACTTTTGTATTTCCTCCTCGACGCCAGTGACGCCATGTTGCAGTGGATTTAATATTTTTGCGGTGGCTGAGCCAAAATCGCAAAGCACAAAATTACCAGCATCATTCTGCAGTATATTCTCCACTTTCAAATCCCTATGGATAATGGGAGTTTGACAGAAGTGCAAACGTGACACTGCCTCCGAAATATCACAGAATATGGTGAGAACTTCCTGCTCGGTGAAGCCAACCTGCAATCTGTAAAGTGCAACATTGCATAATTATTACATTACATTACATTCTACATTTGTATGATATGTTGTGTGTGTGTGTGTATGTGTGTGTATGAGTGGCAACATGCATAGTTATTTGATTAATTATGAATTGACTGCCTTAGCACTTACCGTGCATTCATCATGGCCAGCATGTGTTGCTTGCAGTAGGGCATGAGCAATAGTACTTCGCATACACCGTTGCCGGTGTGCGTAATGCTTGAGTCCACATAGCCTATAATATTCTTGTGACCGCTCAGATTGCTCTACGGGAAGAGAAAATATTGTACACCAAATAGCAGAGGTTAGAGAAGGAGGAAATGATGTGGCGAGAAGAAGAAAAGTTTCTCATAGCGTAAATTTTCACATAAATATTTTAATATGTGTGCTTAACCAAAAACAAAAAAAAAACAACACCAACATATAATGAAATATTTAATAATTTAAGCGGCACGAAATGTCAGCCGTGACAATGGCTGGCACCGCCAAGCCCCGCCAACGGCTAACAGACAAAATTTTCAGGCTGACGTGTATGGAGCACTTACAGCGATCTGAATCTCCCTCTTGGCCACGTTCAAGTCGTGCTCGTTATTCACATACATACGCTTTAGCGCATATTTTGTGTTGCCTGTGTTGGCTTTAGCGAGGAAGACCATGGCGAAACCACCTGCAACGAGAGAAAGAAAATAGCAGTTGAATATGAGAGTTTAATCATGAATGCAAAAAAAAAAAAACAGACAATGAAAATTTGTGGTGCAGAAAACCGTTAAGAATTCATTTGCAATTACTCGTACATATGTATGTGCATAGCTTTGTGCGCGGGTATATTTTGATAATTTCATTTTATTTGCGATAATGATCCACAAGTTATTCGCATATTCTATGCACTTAATTATATAGCTAAGAAGATAAATGAAGAAGATGAAATATTACTATTTCGTATTTATCGCGCTTTGTCATTGGGGCACACATACAGCCGTGGCCACAATAATAGCACAGCGACATTTTGCCGCGGTTTGATTATGTTTTTTTTTATAAAAGTATTAACCGTAACTGTTAGCCGTTGGTGGTAGAAAAAGTTGTTTAGAGTGTATTTCTGCCATGGAAAGGCTTTCATAAAAAACCATCTACCGTTCGGAGTCGGCTTAAAACTGTAGGCCCCTCCATTTACGAAACAATATCAAGACGCACGCCACAAATAGTAGGACGAGCTCGGTTTAGCGTCAATTATATGTTATATATACATATATGGGTGTAGTTTAATCAAAACCATTAAAATTTCAAATATGTAGCTAAACATTTTCGAAAAATTCTGGGTACGCTAAAAAATTGGTATTACAATGGCTCAAAATTCGCATTGATTTTGTATAATAATTTTCTTGTTGACGGTTTTACGTATTTTCTTCCATAGAAAAAATTTCAAGCATTCGTTATTACTAAAAATTCCGGCCAAAAAGTTTTCCCTTGTATAAATAGTTTAAAAAATTTAAAACCAACAACATTCTTTTGATATCACAAAATTTTTAGGCAAAAAATTTTATGGGTCCTATAAAAGATAGTTTATATATTTTTTTAAATAAAGTCTATCGATAAGCCCATATAATTTTTCAGACATTTCTGATGGGAAATTAAAAAGAAGATATAATAATATCGATCTGTAAACATTTTTATCCAAATTTACGGAAAAATGAATTCAATAGAAAGCTTTGGCGCTTCATTTTTTTGCCGTAGAATAAATTTGGGAGGTATCATATGCATATATATAGTGTAAAGGGTGATCAATTTAGAGGTATCGGATTTTAAATTAAAATAAAAAAAACGAAAATTTAAATTGATGGGGAAACCTTTATTATTTTTTGTGTAGAACCATTTATGACATTTATTTTTAAAAGATAATCCTTTTCAAATGTTCGTCGGAACTGCGCCGTAATTCGGTCATCCGTAAGCACCAAATTTGAATGACTCGTTGGGGGACTTCGGTCGGTATCTCGTGAATAACTTTAGTAATGTTGGCTTCCAATGCCTCAATCGAAGCTGGTTTTAACATACCCCCACAAATAAAAGTTCATAGGAGTGATATCACACGATCTTGGTGGCCATTCCACTGGCGCGAGACGGAGGCCATTTCACTGTTACATTGGCGCCAGCCTCGTCTTTTAAGAAATATGGGCCGATAATTCCTCCAGCCCATAGGCAGCGCCATATGGTTGTTTTCAATGGATGTAATGGCTATTCTTGAATGGCTGCGGGTTGCTCTTTAGCCCAAATACGGCAATTTTCCTTACTGACGTAGCCATTAATCAAAAATGCGCATCATCGCTGAACTCCATAAGTTGGCCTGATGTTCATCGCATTTTTCACAGAGCGTCGACTTCCGTTATACATTTGTACGATTTGTAAACGTTGTTGAGGCGTAAATGAAATGTCTATGGATACTGAAACAAATTATGTATTTATCTCTATTAGAAAAATTCCTCCAATCTGATCACCCTTTACATTTGTGTTATACATGCATATACTAGCGTAAACGCTTTTACAAATCGAGTCTACTAAATTAAAAAAAAAATAATTTCGTTCAACGAGTAAATGACACTCGTTTATTTTTGTTATAGTAAGTAAAAAAGTGAACTCAGATTTCGCAATCGTTGCCAAAAATTCACAAAAACGGAACTCTGTGCATTATTTTTTCCTACCAAGAAATGTAGGCATGCTATGCATGTTGCCTTTTCGAAGATACGCAACCCATTCTCTTTTATATATAACTCTTCTCACGAATATTCTGAGAGCGTTTGAGTTCCAGTATATGTAATATACGTATTTCCATTTGGTTCTTTTTTTGTTTTAGTGTTCCGAGTGCGACTTTTTATTTGGTAAAGGTAAATAAAAATTCTTATAAGATGTTAAGATTTAACTAGACAATCCACGGAAATCAATACATAGAATTTTCGATCTTCGTATGTGATCTTTGCTACTTGGTTTTGTGGGATCACTTAGTGAAGTTTGGCACACACCACCTATACACACAATTTTTTGTTTTCAAAATTTAAATAATAATTTTAAAGTTTTGCAGCAAAAACAAAGAAACAGTCCTCCAATTGGTTGAGCCAGTTTTGATTCGTTAAAGTAGTAGTATTTCACAACCAGAAAGTGAGAATCCAAACCAAAACCTTATTATAGTCCATATGCCACATAGAAAAACACACTATCGTCACTAATTACGCATTTGTGTGTATGTACGTACATATATACATCGTATATGTATGTAATACAATTAAATTACAATTCAATTAAAAAGACAATATACAGTTAGTCAATGTTGCGCTATATGATTACCGTACCACTTGGCCATTTGCAGCAAAACTTACGGTATTACTCATCTCTCGGAATACAATATACGAGTATGTGCTTATTGAGCTTATTGTGAAGAAACTCATTTGCATACATACATATACACACACTGACATCTCTATATGTACCATGGTGCTAGAAAGTTACTATTTACGTAGCAAAGTATTTACGTTTTTGTGTCAAAAGCAAAGTAATCGATAATTGTGGCATGTTGCGAGTAGCAAATAAAAAAAAATCTTACACACACAAACACAAACACACCAGTTTTAATGCACTTTGCGACAAGGAGCAATATTACGACTTTGGAAGGGGAATAAATGCACACTCTAAGGGGAAACGCGATGAAAAATACCTTTGAGAAATCAAGTAGGTATGTTGAATAGAAGATGTAATGAAGCCAATTCAGCTCATGAAGTCTTAAAATACTAAATGTAAGGTTAGGTGGAGAAGGTGGATGCATCGATAGTTTATTGTATGTGCTTTTTATAGTGTGTGCTTTTTATAGTGGATGTACCAGAAAAATGTATAGCAAACCATCAAGACCGCAAAGCGGAGCAGAACTAAAAGATCCTTTCCACGCATAGAAAAAATTAAATTGCAATTTTAATCATCAAGTCGTTCGACAGAAAAAAAACGTTGCCACGACAGTCGGTTCTACGTTACCGTAACGACCCGAATTTATATCCAGTCAGGGACTGTCACTTCAGCAGAATTAACCGCATATACTGGAAATGTTTATGCTTACAACAACAACAACAACCTCCACCGATAAAAGCCCGCAATAACAAAATTTGATAATTTTATGAAAAATTATTATTTTTTATTAAATATGTAATCAAGCACAATGTTTTCGTATTTATTTCAATCATTCGACTTTGGCTTTTATTACACAACGCAAGGACTTCGGAAAACTATCATATATCCCATGCCGCAAGTGATTTGTAGACAATTAGGCAGTATTGAGGAAAGCCAAATATCACTTAAAGTAAAACCAGGGAAAATTGTTCTTGTACTTCTCCTGAATTTATTTTACTGAATTCAAGGATTCAAGGAGAAGAAATTTGGCCACGATTAGGCAAATGATGCTACACTTTAAAATCCGGATCAAACTGTCGGAACGATGCAAATGCTTCTTGACAATCATGCGCCAGTTTTACAACCCTCAGGATGTTAGTTTGGCTAGAATTTTCAAGTTGATTGTGCCAGCAAGAGAATAACCCGATCTTCAAGATTTCAAGTAAGAAAGACCTGCCAGTATTAAAACAATTTATGTTAAAAAAATAAACTTGTATTTCAAACACCCTGTAAATAGATAGAATATTTGTTTTTTTTTCATACCACTGCCATACACACATTCCAAAAACAAAACAGGGGGAAGGAGGAAGGAAGCTATTAGCAGGTGCGGCAAGTTATTGGCATTTTGAGACGGCGGACGCTTCAGTGATGCCACGCAAACAAAATAAAACGAAATACAAAATGTTGCAATTGTGACTTGAATATGAAAAACATTCGACTGAATTAATCACAACGGTGTTGGATTTCAATTGTTGGTGCGCAAGGGTGAGCGAGGTGGAGACGACTGGGTGGATGGAGACAAGGGCGAGGACAAAAGCTATGCGACGATTCTTATTTATCAATTTATTTTTGTTGCTTTTGTTAGCATTTAACGTCTAACGAGCATTGCGCGAATGCGGTTTTCACATCCCAAAACAAAAACAGAAACAAAAAACCACAAACCAAAAGGAAGACCCAAAACACTAAACAAAAATAAAAGTGAATTTAAATACAAGTGAGTGAGTGAATGAATGTGGGAAAGGGTGTTGAGCAGCTGATGGAGATAATGGTGATATGCAAAATATCAGCCACACCAGCAACAACAAGTGCAAGTGATAAGCAAAAACAACGCCGTAAAAGCGACAGCAACAAACAGAAATTGTAACATTCGCTTTGGTGAGTGGCAACGAATATGTATGTACGTATGTACAAGTGTGTATGTGTTTTTTAATATATTTTAAGCATTCAAAGGGGAGATTTATCTACGTACTTGCATTTCTCCATAACTGAGGCTTTCGCACAGTCTCAGCTCATGCATACATACTCATATACACGTACATACGTTTGCGGGCGTTTTTCCAAGGTCAAAATGTGTATGCGATTTAACCGCTAATATTGATGTAAAATAATATTTAACTTTTATATGTAATTTGAATTGTTAAAACGCGTCTTAAAGCCTGTATGTTTAAAATGGAAAGTATGAACTTATTAGTAAGCAATTATGTACTTGTCACTTTTTTTCTGAGAACTGAGTAATGAATTTAATAAATACATTGAACACGTGTTTTATAAAATTAGAAGCACATTCCGATTGCGCAAGGTTTTTTTCTTTCCCCTTTTAAGCAATAGCCAAAAACTCACTTTCACTCTGACTCAGCTGAGAATAAACCCCTACACCTAAGTAGAGAAGGGGAGGTTCTGCATTAACGGAACGGCCCGGATTTAAATGTATCCGGCCAAAGACTGTCGCTCCAGCAGCACTCCCCATCCATATATTGGCAATCTTTTGGCAGCTACAACAACAACAACAACTAAGGGGAGAAGACGTATGCTCGTTTTTGAGAGAACCATTCATTGCTGTCGAAGAGACTGTAGATAGATTTTCGACATTCTTGAAGCAATTCTGAATTAAACTTAAAAAAAGTGAGTATTAAAGGAACTCTTTGACTAGAAGTAAACTGCCTAGATCTCCTCTCAATTCAGAAAACATTTGGTTCACAAGGTGTCGTAAGCGTCGTATTGTCTTATATCATAAAATTTATAGCGATTAAATAAATGCTTAGAAAATTTTAAACCACAACCATGTCGTACCTACTTGTAAAGTAAATAGACCTGAGAGTTTGACCAATTCCTTTCTCTGAGATTTTACCCATAACGTTTACTTAATAATCATTGTAGTGAAAAATATTGAAGGCAAATTCCTCGTATGATGCCTGAGCATCTCGCACGACTCGCCAAATTACAACGCAATTGCGGCAAAAATAATTTTGAATGAAGAAAGACAGATATGTCTATAATTTTTTAGAAATGGATAAGACTTTCAAAAGAAGATTCTTGGTTACTAAAATATATAATTTTACAAGTTTTAAATAACATATTTTAAAAAAATTTTCTATTGAGCAAGCCAGCGGTTAAGCTGATACGTTGTTTAAGTTTGGAACCTCAAAGAAAAATCACATACTAGCAAATTTATTAAAAAAACACATGTTTATTAAATCGAATATATTATTAAAATAAAACTGGTTACTTCTTCTGAATTTGATTTTGAAACTTTTTTCCGGCAACCGAAACACGTCGTAACAAATCTTTGAAAAATCAGTGATGTTACTCTTCTTCTTGATTGGCGCGTAAACCGCCAGTTGGACACACCAAGTGAAGCCAAGTACACGATCTTTTCTCTTCTTCTGCTACCACCAGCTGGTATCGCATCGAATACTTGCAGAGCCGGAGCGTTCGGACTCATTCAACGAGGCCGCTGGATCTTTATTCGCTGTAATCTCTATTCGTCGTAAAGCTCATACAGCTCATTGTTCCATCGCCTGCGATACTCGCTGTCGCTAACGTGCAAAGGCCCAAACATTTTAAGCAGAATCTTTCTTTTAAACACTCGAAGGGACGCTTCATAGGATGTTGTCATCATCCAAGCTTCTGCGCTATACGATAGGACGAGCATGATTAGAGCTTTATAAAGTGTTTTGTTCGTCTAGAGAGAAATTTACTACTCAATTGTCTACTTGGTAAAAAGTAGCACTTGTTGGCTTACTCTAACCATTTCGAATTTACGATGTAGCCATTCGAACCCAGTAATACCTTTCTCGTAAAACCAACGATGGATGAAGTACCACAATATTTTCAGTGATTGGGCGCTTAATGTTTTCGGAGGGTGCTTCCGCTCAATTTAGAGAGCGCTTAAGATCAGGTATCGGAAAAAAAATGTCAACAACGTTTTACACTCATTTTCTAAGAACTTGTTTATACTTCGTACTCGTACTCGTCAGTGGTTGTGATACTTTTCAGACGTAGAAGCTCGGAAAGTGAAGTATCCAGAAATCTGATTCTAAGTTGTTCTTCACTAAAATCAAGCAATAAAATATTCGAGTCTTCAAAAGCACTAACAAACACACACTGTACAGAGAAAATTATTATTTTTGTATTCTATAAGCAATTGTAACGTGTCTGCATAACAAAAATATTTATTTAATTATGCCGATATTTTTTCTGCACGTATTTCGAACTTAAAATTTCGAATTATTTTATGTATTCTCTATTGCGGTTTTATGTGTCTCTACACAAATATTTGTTAAGTCGCTATTAGTGCATTGAGCGCCGCTGAGAAATGAAAGTGTGTGCTTGAAAAATATCGACAAGCTAATAAATGTCGAAGGTTAACAAAACAGTTAGAAACAATTGTAAAACTGCTAACTTTTTCGCACTCAAAAAAGAGCCTACACAGACTCTGAGTATGAAAAGAGTAAAATAGAGTGAATCATATTTCGCTCAGAAATAAACAACCAGGAGAGAGAAATGTTTGAATAATAAAAAGTAACAGACTGACAACCGTTAGGTAGTCATTTAAGACGAATGAGTTGTTTTGTGTTTTGACCGCTGTTCAGATTAATTTAATTTTAAGTTTATTTGTAATAAAAACAGTTGGAACAACACAACCATATTTTCTTGTTTGTACTTTGAGCATTGATGCTAATTAATCATAAACGACTGTGTTACTCTTAAAACGCTTATCTTCCCACGTGTTTGACGTGCTGTATCCGAATCTATGTAAATTCAGCCGTCACAATTTTTAGATATTCCGGCTTTAAGATGAAAACACGATTTTTGGCTATATTAGAGATTATAAAACGTGATGAGATATTTTTGGTTTTTTTTAAGGGCGTCAAAGTACGTAAAAAATCTTCTTCTTTCATAGCGTTACAACGCGGTGTGCGTCAAAGCTTTCTTCAAAATGCTGCTCCAAAGCGGTCTATCTTGAGCTGTTGCTTCGTATTTACGTATTCCCAGCTTCTTAAGATCGTGTTTCACTGCGTCTATCCAACGGTTCTTCGGTCTGCCTTTGGCCTTCACGCCCATTAGCTTTCCTGTCAAGGCTTTCTTCACGGTACAGTCAACAGGCATACGGATCACATGACCTAGCCATCGTATGCGCTGCACTTTCACGAAACGCACAGCTGTCTCGTTCTGAGTTAGATCGTTCAGTTCAGAGCTCAATCGGATTCTATAGGTACCATCATCCATGCTTATTGGGCCAAAGATCTTTCTTAAAAATTTTCTTTCCATGCGAGCAATCTGAGCACAATCATCAACCTTAAGAGTCCATACCTCACAACCATATGTTAGGATTGGTCGAATAAGAGTCTTGTACATAGTGAACTTTGTAGCTTTAGACAAAAGTTGGGACTTGAACAAGTTAAGGCGGGCGTAATACGCTTTGTTGGCGGCGTTGATGCGATCCCTGACGGCGGAAGTTGAATCACCGCTACATGCGAATATAACTCCTAGGTAACGCGTTTTTCAATAGGTGCGCTTCAACTTTTTTCCGATAGGGAGGGCGAACGACGCAATATTTTTTATTTTTCGCTTGTCATTTGTAAACTTCATTAGTATACATTTTATCATGGAACGCTACACACTTGAGCAACGATTGCAAATCGTGCAAATTTTTTATAAAAATAATCGTACAAATTTTTTTGGAAAATGTAATAGGACTATGAATAAGTTCGTGCGGTTTTACAACAGATGGCGTAACTTGATTATTATTCCATCGATCCACATTTCCAAACATTCATTGGAGAGCTACTGTCGTAAAGCACAAACGTCAGTATAAGTTTTTTATTTGAAGCGTAAACAACAATATTTTTACCACACTTGAAAATGTCGAATTTCGTGCCAAATAATGTGTTTTTGCGGGGAATTCTTCTTCATTATTTTAATATGAAGAAAAAAGCAGCCGAAAGTCATCGTATCTTGGTGGAAGTTTATGGTGAGCATGCTCTAGCTGAGCGAACGTGCCAGAAGTGGTTTGCACGCTTTAAAAGTGGTGATTTTGGCTTGGAAGACGAAGAACGCGAGGGTGCGCCGCCAAAGTTCATGGATACCGAATTGGAGGAATTGCTCGATCAAGATCCGGCTCAAACGCAAGAAGAGGTTGCAAAAACTTTGGGAGTTGATCAATCAACCATTTCCAAACGTTTAAAAGCCATGGGAATGATCCGAAAGGTAGGCCATTGGGTGCCGTATGAATTGAAGCCAAGAGACGTTGAACGCCGTTTTATGGCATGCGAACAACTGCTTCAACGGCACAAAAGAAAGGGTTTTTTGCATCGAATTGTGACTGGCGATGAAAAGTGGGTCCATTACGACAATCCAAAACGTCGGGCAACGTATGGATACCCTGGCCATGCTTCAACATCGACGTCGGCGCAGAATATTCATGGCCTGAAGGTTATGCTGTCTATCTGGTGGGACCAGCTGGGTGTTGTGTATTATGAGCTACTGAAACCGAATGAAACGATTACGGGGGATGTCTACCGACGACAATTGATGCGTTTGAGCCGAGCACTGCGAGAAAAACGGCCGCAATACGCCGATAGACACGACAAAGTTATTTTGCAACATGACAATGCTCGGCCACATGTTGCACAAGTGGTCAAAACATACTTAGAAACGCTCAAATGGGATGTCCTACCCCACCCGCCGTATAGTCCAGACCTTGCGCCATCCGATTACTATCTCTTCCGATCGATGCAACATGGCCTGGCTGACCAGCACTTCCGTAATTACGATGAAGTCAAAAAATGGATCGATTCGTGGATTGCGGCAAAACCGACCGAATTTTTCACAAAGGGAATCCGTGAATTGCCAGAAAGATGGGAAAAAGTAGTAGTAAGCGATGGACAATACTTTGAATATTAAATTTGTAACCATTTTACGTCAATAAAGTTTCAAATTTCGAAAAAAAACCGCACGAACTTATTCATAGTCCTATTATAAATTTTCCAAAAAATCATCTTCAGTGATGAAGCTCACTTTTGGCTCAATGGCTTTGTCAACAAGCAAAATATGCGTTACTGGGCAGAAAGCAATTCACACGTGATTCATGAGGCACCGTTGCATCCCGAAAAAATCACTGTTTGGTGCGGTTTACATGCCGGCGGCGTAATTGGCCCATATTTTTTCGTTGACGTAAACGATCGCCACGTTACTGTGAATGGAAATCGATACCGCGACATGATAAACGATTATTTTTGGCCGCAATTGAATGGTATGGACTTAGACGACATGTGGTTTCAACAGGACGGGGCCACAAGCCACACAGCACACGCTACAATTGATTTGTTGAAGAGTAAGTTCGATGAGCGCATTATTTCCAGAAATGGACCGGTCGAATGGCCGCCGTGCTCGTGTGATTTGACGCCTCTAGACTATTTTCTTTGGGGTTATGTGAAGTCATTGGTCTACAGTAACAAGCCGGCGACGATTTGTGAACTCAGAGCCAATATTGAACGCGAAATTGCTGGAATTTCGGCCGATTTATGCAAAAGAGTGGTCGAAAATTGGGTTCAACGATTGGACTTCGTAAAACGTGCACGCGGTGGTCATGCAAAAAAAATCGAATTTCATACTTAAATGTATATGTTCAAACTCGATAAAAAAAAATAGTTAAAAAAGTCAAACCGTTTGTGTTTTATTCAAAAAAAAAAGTTGAAGCGCTCTTACTGAAAAACGCTTTACTTAAAATACTGCACTGTTTCAAAAGTATAGGCTCCCACATGGAAATTTGTCATCTGTGCAGGCCACCTCGATTTCAACAGATATTTGGTTTTGCCCTCGTTTACAAAAGGCCAATATCGTTCGCAATTTTGTTAATTTTTAAGAAAATTTCTTTTAAGTCATTCCTTCTTTTCTTGAGAAAATAGCGATGTCATCTGCATAAGCACATATTTAGGTTGTTTTAGTTATCAAGGTACCACCTTTGTTGACTTCCCTTACGACAAAGTGCAGCATCAAATTGAATATGACTGTTGATAAGGCATCACCTTGTTTTACACCTGTTTTAATAGGGAACGACTCTGCGAGCTTCCCTTGAATGATCAGTTTTGCTTGTGTATTTGTGAGCGTTGCGCTAACGAGCCTTATTAGTTTGGCAGGTATTCTAAGAATAAGCAATATGTGCTGGATCCTATCTCTTTTAACACTGTCGAAGGCTTGTTTGAAATCAATGAACAGGCAGTGAACATCTAGCCCTTATTCACAGTGTTTTTCAAACATTTGGCTGAGAACAAAACTTTGGTCGATTGTAGACTTGCCGTAATGATATCATGATTTTTGTAGCTATAACTAAAAAATCAATTTTATATGAACTTTATATTATTTTATACTTATGTATATATATTCGTAACAAATATATTTTTTGTTATTGACACTTATACCAGTACCAGTCAAAATGAACAGAGGTGTGTGTTTGAGTTCTCGTATAAATGCTGATATGCTGATTTATTAACGGCCCACAGGGTGACAGGCCGGCTTTGAATTTAACTCATATTTGTTCTCGTTTGTTCAATATAATTTCATATTTAAGCAGATGCATGTGTAAGTACGTACGAGGTACGTTTTAAAATCAGGTGACTTCGTATTTTTTTAGAAAAATATTTATTTATTCAACAAGTTCTATTTTGTCCCATTCAAAGTAACCTCTGTTAGATATAATATTTATATTTGCGCCAGCTCTTTTTCCATTAAGAAACTAAATACGAGGTTTGTTCAAGAATCGAGGTGATTTTATTTTTCACAAAAAAAAAATATTTATCAGGCAAAGTTCAGTGAATGCAGTGTCTGTGGAATGATTAAGGTTGTTGTTCTTGTTGTTGTTGTAGCAGTAATAGAAGCTCCGTCAGTGTAGGGTATATCACCGATCGTCTTCCTCTGGCTCATCTAAAGGTAGGCCCAGGAAACATGCTGCTTCGAAAGGTTGGGTCCAGAGGAAGAGAGGTGCCTTCATATACCGGAAATATGTTTGGTATGTCGGGGTCAATTCTGGATAAGTAGAAGTGTAAACTGCTACAATATCCAGAACGTAATTGTACCACATTCCCATGACAGGCGGTTCTACGTTAACGAAATAACTCGGGTTTTTCCTCGACCAAGGGCTGCCGCCCCAGTAAACTAGACCTGTCTAGTGAATGATTCCGTTTCCACGACAGTTGGTTCTACGTTACCGAAACGACCCGGATTTATATCCGGCCAAGGACTGTCACTCCAGCAGCATTCCTCGTATGTAAGTATAGGGAATGTTTATGCTGCTACAACAACAACAAGTGAATGATTACGGTCTTATTTTTTTGGCTAAAAAATCGCGATTCTTTGATCAAAAATAAAATTTTTGTTTGAAAAACTTGAAACCAACCTTGATTTGGAAAAAGAAAATAGTCACAGGATATCTGAATAAAGAAGAAATTTGCAACATAAGTATGATAGTTCATACAATTTTGCCAATGCACTGTCGGCTTGCGAACCGGCAACTTCGACTTATTGGCTTAGTGAAATTCAAAGCTTTGCTGAAGGTATTAGAAACAACAAAAGTATAAATTTAAGAAGCATTAATAGACATATTTTGGCCTTGATCAAGTTGAATATTTAAATTTTACCGTAAACTATTCAAGAGAGTTCAAAAATAGAGCTACACGTGTTTACACAAATACAATAGAAGGAAATTGGATTGCAATATAGAGAGAAAAAAAAAACTAAAACTTATAAAATTATATCTTTTTATATTTATGTTAAAAAAAGAATTCTTCAACTGGATTACTAATAGAATTAATAAAGTTTTGAGCTTGACTGTTGTTATTTTGTGATGAATTTATATATATTATTCCACTTACTTTATATTCAAAATTTTAGTTTTTATTATGAATAATTCTTTTACAAAGCATTTTTAGAAAATAGTGAGTGAAAAACAGTATATACAGTATGCTTTAAACTTCCTATGAAAGACGTAAACAGCTGAGGGACCTATTCATAAACCAATAGTGAGCTTCTATTAACTGGATATAAAGAAATCTAGTCTAAACAAACACTGTCGCCTCTCACTCGCCGTTCGAGTTGCCGCATGAAACATCGTGGCGAGTGAGAGTCGCCACTCGAGCGCAAAGGGTTAAAGAAGTGCACTGGTACAGGTGATGACATTCGCATGTAAGTAAAAACATACGTATATTTTGGTTTTGCTTTTGAATTCCAACATGTTCCCTCCAGGAACACCAAAAAGGGGGCCTTTACCATGCTTAACTTTTTTCAAGCCCAATATTCACTCATGTTTTTTTTGTAATATTTCAATTTAGATATTTTTTGAATCACCAACTTTGCATTCTCAATGAACACAAATGGCAAAGTAAACACACAGATGTAAACAAAACAAATACTTTTGACGTTATTCATACATATCTATGACGAAAAAATCAGCTGGGCGGATGCCCACCTGTAAAAAAAATCCACCTTGTGCAATGCAATACGTATAGGGTCATCTCATCATCTCATCATATACACATCTACATACTTATGTCATTTTGTAGTAAACGAGCGATTATTGTATTCTACTCAACGAGCATTAAAGTTCTTTTGTGTAGCTAATGTTCGTGACTTTAATGAAAGCACACAAATATTACGTATGCTACTTCCTATAAATAAGAGGTATTACATATACACGTCACGTACATATGTATGTATGTTGAGTATTTGGTAACATCTAAGTAACTTTCTGCGTCATAGTTTTCAATTTTTATAAACTATGTAATATATAATATCTGCTTAACATATTTAAGGGCATTAGGGCAATATTCATTTTCTTCTCGATAGGCACACAAGTAAAGCCAAGTTCTTGTCCTTTTTATCTTCTCTCTGCTGAAGTGACAGTCCTTAACCGGATATAAATCCGGGTCGTTCCGGTTACGTAGAACCGACTGTCGTGGGAATATATGCATATAAAGTGATTCGCTTCTTTAGCATAATTAAAATTTGTGTTGGTGTTATTAACCGCATTAGCTGCCGAAGGGCGACGTCAAAGTAGAAGCTAATAGTTTTGCCTTTTATGGTCACCAACTATACTTCCTGCAATCTTAATTTCCTTTTTAAAAAAGTTTTACAATAGATGGGTGCTTGGCAAGCTTTAAATTTCTTAGTATGACCCAAGTGCACACACACATGCATTGTACTCTTTCATACAGTTAACTATGTTTATTTTATAAGTGAAAGAATGCCTCCTGTTTGTACAAACACAAGAATGCACCTGTGTGTGTGGTTTGTGTGTAAGATGTGTATATTTGTCATGCAATGTTTGAACTTTAGCATTCACTTGTAGGCAAATGGAGTAAGCGGGACAAAATAATGTCTAGGTCACCAGGCAATTTGAATGTAAAATAAAAGGAAGTATAAGAAAGTGACTTGGCGACAATTTACGGAGTAATTTTAGAATTTGCTTCAGCAAGAGGAAGTGAAGCGAATATTTTGATGTAAGACACATTTTTCTCTAAGGTGTTGTAAACTATGGAATATACATATATATATTTATATACAGTAGGTTCTGTTTTTATGCGGCTTTTTTTTATGCGGTTTTGAAATAGTGCGGTTTTTTTTTAAATTACAAAATGCATGTCGACCTATCGGGAATTGTACATATAAACAAGATTCTAAACCAACTAAGCAAAAACTCATCACAGATTACATCAGAAATGCTAACCCTACAAGTATGGAACCGCCTGCATAACTATCTAGATCAGACGTGTACATTTCCTAAAGTGACGAAAGTGATTTTACGCCAAATCCTAAACGAACGCGCAACATATGGGTATTGTCTGATTCTATTTCTGACTTAAATTTATTTTTCGATTCTGACGTTTCTTAAATAAAGATATAATTTTCAAAAATACAATATTTTGTTTATGCGATTTTATTACATTATTTCAGATTTATGCGGTTTTAGCATTTGAAACGTATCTATAGTTTTACTATAGAACTAGTAGCTTTTTTTATGCTGTTTTTTTTTATGCTCTTTCTTGCGGAACGTATCTACCGCATAAAAACAGAACCTACTGTATACGTGTTATAGTATGTCTCTAAACGTATGTATGAAAAGCTGTAGTTAAAATAAGAACAAACATAAAAATACATTTTTAAGCCGCCGAATTTATATCTGGCCAAAAATCATCACTGAACTTTCCATTACTACCACAATAGAGGGGGGTGGCACCGCCCACCACATTTATTAAAAAGTGCAAGGCCCCACCATTAAAACTATGAAAATTTTCGTTTTTTTACTATTTGCTTATTGTATTGAAATATCGTGGAAGAAAAGTGCATAACACAATTGTTAACCCTGCAGGCATTTAAATAAGGTTTTATAATTTACAAGTTATATTTAAAAGGAACATGCCGCCGCAAGCAAAAATTTGGACTGAAAAATCGAGCGATTTATAAAAGTAACATGTTTTTACAAATTTTTACAATATGTGAAAACAATGTTTTATCGAAGGCCAAAGGTCAATTTCACTCATTCTAAAAACCACAAAACGGCTACCGAACTTCATTTTTCGTTTTTTTTTTCAGTGAAACGGTGCCAGCTCTTTACTTATACTTTAGAATATTAGCATTTAAGCAAGGTTTTATAATTGATAATAGGTAAAAAGAAGTAAGGATATTTCGAACTTTTTAAAAAAGTGCATTTCTGGAAAAATTAAAAATTAAATTTTGGTTGACTGTTTTTTTTTCTTGTTTCGATTTATTTTTTTCTCATTATCGTTTTTTGAAAGTTAGTCCCGCATATTTATTTTGCACGGTATAACAAATGTCCCAAAAGCATTCGTAATAATAAAATTTTAATAAAATTCGTAGTATTATTTTGTAAAAAATGCTTTAAATCAAATATTAGATCAATAAAGAGCGTTTAAAAGTGAATATTGTTACTTTTCGGTTTGCTTTTCAAGTAAAATAATCGTGTGTAATGGGGCATTTTTTGAAACTTGTGCTTAAAATAAGAATTTTTAACGTTAAATATTTTTATTAATTATTAATGGCAATTTACAAAAAGTACTATAAATCAAAAGACTGAAACATTGACAATATTTCTGTGTTAAAATTTTTAAATTAGATCCGAATTTTTCTTTGTTGACTTCCATTGTTAACACCCTGTAACTCAAAACTGAACGGAACAAACAAAAAATAGCAAAGGAAGTTTTTAATGCGAAATGCCACCTTGACAGCGAACATAAACTTAAAATTGTTTGATCAATACTTTACGAGATATCAATCACTACAGTCATCTACCGAGACAATTATGGATTTATTTTTCCTCAAACTAATATAAGTAATATTAATTTTTATAAAATTTAATCAAATTTTAAATTAAAACAAAAAAAATAACATAAGCAAGAAGTATTGTTTATTAATTGTTTATTTGTTTTATATGATTTTTAGTTGCATGAGAACTATCCATATCGATAACTATACTTTGACAGTTGAGAATGGCAAACTGTGTTGACATTTCTGTTCAGTAAGGTTTGGCAAGTGTTGTTCCACAAATGGAGGGACCGACATGTTTCAAGCCGACTCCGAACGGCAGATATTTTTTTATGAGGAGCTTTTTTCATGGCAGAAATACACTCGGAGGTTTGCCATTGCCTGCCGAGGGGTGACCGCTATTAGAAAAATGTTTTTCTTAATTTTTGTGTTTCGCCGAGATTCGAACCAACGTTCTCTCTGTAAATTCCGAATGGTAATCACGCACCAACCTATTCGGCTACGGCGGCCATTTGTGGAACAACATCTAGACGCACACCACAAATAGGAGGAGGAGCTCGGCCAAACACCCAAAAAGGGACTACGCCCCAATGATATACATATATACATTAGGGTGGTCCAAAAAAAATTTGTATGCTGCCGCCCCCCAAAATAGTAAAGAATGAAAAATAAAAAGACCCGTATTTTTTTTTTTTTTAATCAGACCATATTTAATGGTGCCGCCGGGGCTTTGAAATATCCCATGTATTTTGCATGGGAAAAAAATACTTTTTCGTAGATTTCATGTAAAAACCTGGAAAATGAATATATTTTAACCGGATAACTCAGTTTCTCTTCATAATTGGTCAGGGAATAACAACCAATTATGAAATAATAAATTTTTTTTGTATTAACTATTTTTTATAGATCCCCAAAACGATTTTTTCTTAGATTTTCGTTTTATGGGGGCTTTTTGGGGTTCTATAAAAAATAGTTAATACAAAAAAAAATTAATTATTTCATAATTGGTTGTTATTCCCTGACCAATTATGAAGAGAAACTGAGTTATCCGGTTAAAATATATTCATTTTCCAGGTTTTTACATGAAATCTACGAAAAAGTATTTTTTTCCCATGCAAAATACATGGGATATTTCAAAGCCCCGGCGGCACCATTAAATATGGTCTGATTAAAAAAAAATACGGGTCTTTTTATTTTTCATTCTTTACCATTATGGGGGGCGGCAGCATAAAAATTTTAATATAAATTTTTCCCATGCATTTTTGGACCACCCTAATATACATATATACCTATAAGCTTTGGCAAGTGAATCATGAACAGCGCTTTCAAATTGTGGAAATTTACTGTGAATAAAAAAAAAATAAAAAAATAAATCTGTACGTCAAATTCATAAAGCACTAGCGGAATCATCGGTCCTTATTTCTTTCGAAATGAGGAATCAACTGTCGTTACGACGAATGGCGAACGCTATCGAGCCATGCTGGCTGAAATTTTGTTTCTAAAACATTTGGTTCCAACAAGATGGCGAAACAGCGCGTTTAACAATCCATTTATTCCAATATTCAAGCCACCATTGATGCCATACGGTCAAAATTTAAAGCGCCTGTCGGTTCTACGTAATTCTTTCCCACAACATTCGGGTCTATGTAACCGGAATGACTCGGATTCTTATCCGGCCAAGGACTGTCACTTTAACACCATTCGCCATGTATGTAAAGGGGCATTCCCCCATTTATGCTGCTACAACATCAACGAATGGACTAAGTAACTCGTAGGCGTGGTGGACATATGCCGGATTTCATATTTAAGGAATAAATGCCATGAAATTATCTACCAGATTATAAAACAAAATGCATTGCAACAATACAAGTAGCAGTGCTTTTATATTGAGCATACTGTCGGTTAAAATTGCGAAGCAAATGGATTTATATTCGGCTAAGGAAAGTCACTTCAGCAACGTTCCTAAAAAAATTTAACGCTATAACGACAATAAACCTTCATATTTAATAATTGTAATTAACGTTTAGGTATAAATCTATGCTGAGCGACAGCAAAACAAACTTACAAACTGACAATCCTTATTTATAAACAAGATTACTCGATTGTTATAGGCACTACTATTTTATTGACCCCAATTGTATATATCGCACCCTAAATACAAAAGGGGCACAACTCAAAATTTTCCACACTCGAGCTTGACTTGTTTACAGTAGCACAGAAAACAAACTATGTGACATATCACGCTGAAATTTGCCATATAAGCTTATAACAGTCCTACCAAAAAACAAAAAATTTATTTTTCCCATATGTCATCCGCGGACCGTTTTATTGATAACGTCTCGTTCATATTTGAGCAGAAGTACATTTTGAGTTGTGACCCTTTTGTATTTAGGGTGCGATATGATATAAAGAAATATGTTCTTCATATAAGTACATACATATATCCCTATACCACATTATGCAAATTTAAATTTTTGCGTATAATACATCCGTATAACGCTTTCAAACATGGTACTTAAATGAAAAATGTCGAGACAAGAACTATATTCTTTAACGGTATCGTATAAACGCGTAGCTGAAACATCACAATTAGTTATCTTATCGTAGTACACGGTTCCACCTGCAAAAGTCGCAATGAATGTTTTTGATTTAACTTAATCTTTACAATTCAAATGCTTCTCTAACCAATCAGCAACGTTGGTTTACTCAAGTGGAACTGTCGCAGATAAGAAAATAAATAAATTCATTGTACATAGCAGTAGGTAAGCAAGTGACCCCAATACACCACATTCTATAAAGTGTATTATGCACAGCGCAGACCGTGAACCACTGTTCCAGCACCAACACAAAAGGCATGCATTACAATCATTGCACCATATTATTGCATTTCTTTTCTAAAACAAAATCAATTGCCAACTCACCTTCGGCCAACACATCTTCGACGGTCACACTCACACGCCCCACCGTAAACACTTTACCAACAAAACTGTTGGTCTCCTTCGACGTGGAGTGATTGTGCGAATTATCCAGTTTTTCATTTTTATCGAATTTTGAAAAAATTTTCTTCATGTCGATAGTATGTTGACCACACAAAGGTGGTGGAGTGTTTGGCCGCAAATATGGAACGTTTGCGGAGGCTGCACGACAGGTAGTGAAAATTACACAGGACGGTGATGGTGGCGTTAACTGGGGATGATGACGAAACGCCCACTATTTGTGAACCCTTCGTTTCTTTCCGGCGGCAGCCTGGCGGACTTAGGAAATTTAGAACGCACTAAAATATTTCTTTCCGTTTCTCTTTTTTACTGACACTTTTTATACTTTTACGTCGTTTCTCCCAATTCCAACAGCTGCTTTTGCATCCGCCGTTTTTAATGGCAGAAAAGAAAGTTTTTTTTTTTATTCTTGGTATTCGATTTATTTCTTTGTATTTTTCGCAACTACTACTTCAATATTTTGGCCAATTCATTTGATATATTTGCCATTTTATTTGCAAGCACAAATACTAAACTTTTTTATTGGATATTAAATTTGCTTTAGATATTTAATTTCATAAAATTTTGCTGACGATTTTACGGAAAAATCGCAATAATTGAACTTTTTCTCCTGCCAACAATAGCGAAAAACCACAAAGTTGAGACTTGACATTTGCAGGTTTTCTGTCCCGTTTGTCATTTTTATTCTCTGCTTTGATCACGATTTCGTGCTTTTGTATAGAGTTGCATAGCACATACGAGTATGATTGATCTAAATTCGGCTTGCCTTGTAGTAAATTTAAATTTCTTACTATGAATATAATAATACGTTCACATATGCATTAATCACCTATAAATCCACGAAAATAATCTAGCCGTTCACATATGGTTGATTACCTGCAAAATTGACAATCAGCTGTCAATACGGCTGGAATTTAGAACAATGCCGATCTTGGAATTTCTGGCAAACTATAATGTTTTTTTTAATGAAACTAATAATCGGGAAATAATAATTTTTTAATTATTTACATTCAAAATGCCCTTGGGAATATCAGTATAATTTGCCACATTACACTCTATATTTTTTAACATTTCACTATAAATCACCAAATATACACTCACACGCGTGTTTGTACCGATTTTTATGCTAATATTCTAATTATATCTATTAAAATTAAATGCAAATTCATTTGCCTATGCAATCACATTCCAATTTTAAGCGCGAACAAGAAGAAGATTGGAATTACAACAGTATGGTGTTGCCGGATGCCTGCAAATGAAAACAAAAATTAAGTACTTGAGTTTAGTGTTAATGATGGGAATGGGGGTTATTGTGCCTGCTTACTACATACACGCATATGACGTTTTAATTTTGGGTTCAATGGTTTTAACACGGAAAGGAGTTTTACGCAAAAATACTGTGCATTCCGTAGCCGGAGTTGAACTGATGAGGGTTAATTTTTTGAAGTGCGTCCGAAGGCCGCCCACGCGAAAAGGAGTTCTACGCAAAAATACTGTGGATTGCGTAGCCGGAGTTGGACTGATGAGGGTTATTTTTTGAAGCGCGGCCGAAGGCCGCCCACGCGAAAAGGAGTTCTACGCAAAAATACTGTGGATTGCGTAGCCGGAGTTGGACTGATGAGGGTTATTTTTTTGAAGCGCGGCCGAAGGCCGCCTACGCGATAAAGAGTTCCACGCAAAAATACTGTGTTAATTAATTTAATTTAATTTTAATTACTTTATTATTTTTTGTGATACGCTTAATATCATTGTTTTTAAGTTTAAATGAGTTGTATGTTTTTATTTTCAAATTCATTTCTCAACTTTAAATTAAAGCAAAAAATACTGCAGTTTTACAATGAACCTTCCACTGAACATCCCTGCGTGCGAACTTCGTTTTCATTTCAGGTGTATGGCAACACCAACTTTTCGCTAAATTATAGAACTTTAACATTAAATTACTTAAAAACTATAAGCCTCCGGCAGGTTCTGTTTTCAGTTTTAAGATGGGGATACACCCCTCTATCACCCCCTTTTTATCGTTTTTTCCAAAGCGATCGGCATTATACTAAATTCTAGCCGTCAATACTGCTTTGGTAGGTTTTTCTTCATAGAAATTATTTTGGTGGAAGAAAATACAAGGAGAAGGAATAGCTAATTTAATTGCGCAATTGACTGCTAATAATAAACAGTTGGAGGAAATCCGTAAGCGACGTTTACTGAGGTTGCAAAAAATTATGACAGTAATACGCATCGGAAATTCTATAATACATTTTATAATAAAGTAATAAGAGGACAAAACGTTTATGGACACCCGCTTTTTTCTGTAAAATGAATCCATAATTAATAATATTTAACAAACATTTTAATGGAGTTATGTTTACGGACCTGTTTTCTTTGCCGGCATTCATTTCATTTAGTTTTTATTTTGATGTTTCTCCTTACATTCGTAATAATAATTATCCATAACATAGAAAACACGGGGTTTTATGTCAAAAAGTATAGTTATTATCTCAGATTTTGGGAAAAAAATGTGTATGGGAAATTGCGCTTTTTAATAATGGGTTTTGAGTTAAGCGCGAAAAAGTAGATCATCTACTTATATGTGAACGTATTATTACACTGCTTCCGAGAATACACAATCAAGCGTACAATTATGTGTTTCGTAAACGAAATTGAATATTTAAATTGTGACATATGTATGTAAAAAAAAAACAAACACGTATCGCAATTTATTAAAGTTATAGATTCAAAGCGAACAAAATGTCGAACATCCGGAACGTGTAACCTTGTTTATGTTATGAAATGTCAAATTTTGTTTATTCATAGTTAGTTATGAAATATCAAATTTTGTCTATTCATAATGGCATACTTAGCGAGCTCTGAAGTGAAAGTAACGGAAATTACCAACGAATTGTTACGAGCCGGTTAAGGGATAAGAGTAAACAAATTTCTTTCTGAAACACTGGCTCTAAGTCAGGTCCGAACTAAAGGAAAGCATCTTAGAAAAAAAAGAGAATTTATTACACAAATGAGGCCGAGATTTTACTTTTTAGTATAGAAAAGAAAAAATGGGCCGTGACAGTATTACAATAAATAATATAAAAATAATTTATTTATAACTTTTTTATAGTTTATAAACAAATTATTATTTAAACGATTATTATAAGACATATTCTTTAATGTTCTCGCATTAGAAAATCCTTAACCCATGCTTTCTTTTCAAAAATTTCTTAAACTCTATAATGTTATTTATTTAGGTAAAAAAAACAGCAAAATAAGATAATATGAGAAACCTGTTAGCCTTCGTAAATATTTTTCATTTCTAAATGTGACAGTTAAGCAGATTATGACATTTCGCGATACCATCCCGAATTCCAAAAAAAAAAATTTATTTATCTATTTATTTAATATATGGAAAATAACAATAAATTAAAATTAAATTAAAATAAAAAAAAATTATATTTTATTCAATGCAAAGTGTAAACAAAATATGAAAAATTATGAAAAAAAATTGAAAACGAAATTCGAAAATTTACATTCTACAATGTATGGCTTTCAAAATAAACAACAAAAAAATTAAACGCTCAATAGTTCTTTAAATGATATTGAGTTCGATTAGCTGGAAAATTGCGGTGTTTAAAATATTTCATAAATGGATTTAATTCAATTTGGATTTAACCTAGTAGAGGAAAGTTATCAAAAATTTACGTTGATTTGGTACCGGAAAGGGGTTGATATAAACTAAATTCTGTATTTTAAAGTCTTTTGAAAAATGCCAACTTTAGCTTTTTTAAAATTAATAATGATAGGCTAACCACTTGTCAAAGTTATATGCAAAATTAATTAACAAACACAAATGATAGATGAAAAATTTGTAAACGGTTTTGTTGGAAAGAACTATTTATGGTGTGTATACTTTAATAACAAGATAAAGGAAATCAAAATCTGTTGACAAAAAGATGAATAAAATTATAGCTTAAAAAAGACACAACTTTAATTTTTAATGTTTTATTATTGGCAATGGCAAACCTCCGAGTGTATTGCTGCCATGAAAAAGTTCCTCATAAAAATATCTGCCGTTCGAAGTCGGCTTGAAACTGTAGGTCCCTCCATTTGTGGAACAAGATCAAGACGCACACCACAAATAGGAGGAGGAGCTCGGCCAAATACCTAACAGAAGTGTACGCGCCAATTATTTATTTTTTTTTTAGTCACGCACCAACTCATTCGGCCACGGCGGCCGCCGTCATAAATAAAACTCAACATTTGTAAATATTTTCTAAAGTATTACAAGACGAATAGAATACGTTTTATTATGTAAGATTTACTTCTCGTAAAAAATCCTATGGAGCAAAGCAATGCCATTTGGGAAACTATCAAAAATTGGCTTCATGTTGAAAAAGTAGTATTGGAACTTTGCTATTTTTCTATTTTTTTTTGTATCGAGATGTTGGCTCGCCACAGTGCAACCCTGTGTTACTAATGTAAACTTTGTGTACTAAATGACTTTGATTCCTTTATTTACACGAAATTGTTGACAAAAGATAGAATAAATGGAATCCGTTAATATTTCAAGATATTTCTTAGTTTTAGAATCTCTGGAATTCACTTATGATGATGGTAAATATACAGTGGGTATAAATGTGCCTGTGTTAGGATAATAAACTTTTGTTCCCTAACAGGTGGAGGCGACAATGGTGTGAAATTAGAAGTTACCCATAAGAAACAATGCTTGGAACGAAACATTGCTCTACTGCAGAAGTTTATGCCAGAGCAGTCAAACTTGTTAATAGAGAAAACCGTGAGTATACTTAATGCCACATGGCTGGAAAATGAACTGCAACCACATCCCTTCAGTGTCGCCAACGAAGATAGGGAGTTAATTTATGTTGTTTACATGCAATATATGCTGCTTCAAATTTTGAATGGTGTTAACTTTAATAGCGAAGCCAAGGAAGATCTTATATCAACGCGTCATATCAGCCACTGCATTGAAGCGGTACAAGATTTATCCGTATATGCGCTGCGTCAACAATTGCACCCTTCATTCTATGAAGCGAAAGTTTTTAAAACTGAAAGCGCCACGAAACTTAGCTGCAACAGTTACGCATCACTCACTTTGTCCATAGAGGTATTTGAACACATTTTGAAAATCAAGCAATTCCACATGGCAAATGCGATGGAGTTGGTAATCCGTGATTATATGGCCGCAATATTCAGTTTACGTTTAGCAAGCATCAGTCAAGAGTTCGCGCTACAAGAACAAACCCTCAGGGAGATGCAAAACAAACTGAATTACATTTGGTTACATGTGACCAAAGTGGAATATTTACGTAATATTATGTTGTTGAAAAGTATATCACGCGCGCCAACTGATTTTCAAAAGCAACTGCATCAAGAGATGCTGCAAAAGTTGCTGTCTAAAGATGGATTCACAACGTTAGTAGCTACTTTATATACGACGCAGAGCACACATTGCAGTGACGCTGATGCGAATAGAACTTTACTTAGTGATAAACAAGTTTTCGAGATTATCGCCAATATTGTCGCTTTTCGCGGACACACGCAACGTGCACAAAGCAATCTGATAAGACAAGTCTTCAAATTTCTTGATACTTGTTTACTAAACCAAAGTGCCATGATTGATTGTATGGGCGCTGGACTATTGTCACTTCGGCGCCTTTATGACCTAAGCGAGTTAAATCGGTCTCAGATAAGGGATACTATTGCAAGTAATCTATCTAAATTAGGCCAGCCGACGGATGTGCTTAGTGGTGTGATTGTGTTGGAGCACAATGAACTATCACTGCTTATTGCCGCAACATATCAGCTATTCTGCAGCTCAACAGTAGAATGCCTGCCTAGTGAACTATTGATTCCCTATCAACCGCTGCTGTTACAAATGTACCATCATATGCCTGACGGATTTTTGCAAAAGAAACAACTTGCGAGCATTGTAACGCGTTGCCTACACAATCGTACGCCTACCGAACTGCCTGATATCATCATAAAACTATACAAGCAAACATTTGATAGTGATTGGCAGCAGCTGCATCCACGCATAATCATCTATCCCAACGAGGAACAAACGCAGCTCACTGTAAAAATAGTCAGCAACGAAAGCCAACAAGACTTTAGTGCCTCGCTGGCACTGCCAGAGCTTTTAATGAATAGTGACCACCACCAACTCACTTATAGAATATTCATGATATTATTAAAACAAATGTCCAACATTTTAGATGACGATGAACTCGCGCACCATGAATCCCAAATCGAGTTGCTACAAACTGAGGAGGAATTAATTACATTTCTAAATTCCAAATACCCTGTTAAGGTGGAAATTCTACTCTCACTGAATACCTTAATTTCCCATCAACCGCTTAAAGCGCAAATTTCCGAAAACACCGCCGATTTTCTAGGTTTTCTACGCACGTTGCTCCAACAACGTTTAACAAAGCGTAACCTGACAAATCCAAGTGCCCAGCAAACCGAAGCTATGGATCAAACTTTACTTATATTATTGACGCTCACTCAGGAATTACTCGAACAAACGCAAATTCCCGAAACATATCGTGACCTGGTGCCTGCGTTGCGACAACTGCAAGCGCAAACGCCCAACCTGCTTATACAGGAGCGTGTCAAATGTTTGCTCACTTTGCTTAGTGGTGAATTTAAGGCGAATGCGGCACAGCAATCGAGCGCATTTCATACTGCTCGTGCCCTCGTCGAATCGCAGGAGTCGCACATACAAGTTTACGGCATACAGATGCTGCTGGATTTATTGCGTCAGCGTGACAGTGTAACGCTCGCCAATACACATCTGCTGATGGCGCTGGCGTTGAGCACGCTCAAAAATCGGGAATCGTACACATTTTTGAATTGTGTGCGCTTGTTTTGCGGTGTGGTGCCGCTGATGGAAGCCGAAGTGCTCGAGACCTTGGCCGATGAATATCTTAGCGACAATTCGCCCATTGACTACCGGTTGGTGGTGGGTGAGGCGATACTGAAAGTGGGCCAGCAATTAGGTAGGTTTCAGTATTTCGCGCGCGTTGGCTGCTTGCCATAAGTAAAAATTTCCTTTTGCAGGTCCGCTTTGCTATAAATACAAAGATACTTTGGTGAACTGCTTTATGCATGGCGCGCGTAGTCCGCTAAACGAATTCCGCATGTCGGCCTTTTCAAATCTTGCACAGTTGACGCGCATACTTTGCTACCAAGTGCAAAAGTTCTTCCAAGAGGTGAGTCATACAAATTTGCTTCTGTGAAAATCGGAAATTAAATTGATTTGTGCATTTTAGCTACTCAACCTCATCGATTGTGAGCTCAGCACTGGTAAATATTTACCTGCCAAGCGTGCGGCTATCTTAGTGTTGAGCGAACTCTTGGAAGGAATCGATAATTTAATGGAATTCGAAGAAATGCTGTTGCCTATTTATCGCGCGCTCAAAGTCATCGAATCTGACGAGAATGCTGATGCCAAGATGCGTACCCATGCCGCGAATGGCCTAAAAACGTTAGCAGAAAAATGCAAGAAGTTGCTATTTCCAGAAGCACCGCTGCAAAAGGAGATACGCATATTCAACATAAATGAACCGAAAACAAATCGTGGTAATAAAAAAATATCTATTTTAGAGTTAAACTAGCTGTTAGTTATAGCAAACTATTTCTTTTATTTATGGTATTCTTTGAGCATTTTTCGTCATAAAATAATTTCTTGCGTGTACCAAGAAGCCAATTAAGTGCCCTGTACATTACTTTGGTTGAATAAATACATACGAAAAGTTATAAAGAGGAATTTGTAAATGCTAAAAAATATATATAGAAAAAAAAGAACACCAATGTAATAATGCTGATTAGTTGCCCAGTAAATAATCCTACCCCATGCACAACTTGTGGCATGTGGTAAGGTTGTGTTAACCTTTGATGTCAAATTCCTTTTCAAGCTTATCGGTTATCATCTTGGCAATGGCCAAGCTACTGGTGGCGCCTGGCGATGGGGCATTACGACAATGGATGACTTGCTTAGCCAGTGCGCTTTCGCCCTCTCCTTTATCGAAAACGAAATCATCCACCAAAGTACCGCGGCTATCCATGGCTTGTGCACGCACGCCAGCCGGGCCTTGGCTAATATCAAATTCGTTAATTTCCGGTATGTACTTTTGCAACTCCTTTGTTTGCGATCTTATAAACAATGATTTAGTAATTTCGTTCAAACCGAATCTCAAATGGCGACTAGCCATTTTCAAGAAACCACGATGACGTACCGCATCGAATAAATCCAATAAATTCACATCAACCCAACTGAAATAAACAAACAGTGATCGATTTGCTTATTAGTATAAAAACGTTAATTGATTGCATAAAAGTTATAATATTACTTACGTATAGCCTTCACGCTTGAATGCCAACACCGCATTCGGTCCAAGCCACACAGAACCGTCCATGCGCGGTGTGAAATGTACACCTAAGAAGGGCAGATTTGGGTCAGGCACGGGATAAATATTACCGCGCACCATATGTTGTTTCTCCTTCGAGAGCAAAAGGTATTCGCCGCGGAAAGGTATGATGCGTGGATCTCGCGGACAACCTGTCAGTTCGGCCAACTTGTCCGATTGCAGACCGCCACAGGTGAGCACATAACGCGTACGCACTTGCTGATGGTTGCGTGCGCCGCGTATTGTCACTGGGTATTTCGCAGCATCGTCGCCGGTGGTTTCCAAGAAGTCCGATACCTATTAAACGTTAGCATACATTTTAATACTATTAATTTTCATAAACATAGAGTTTTATTCATATTTACTTTGTAGCTGAGATGTATAATTCCGCCGGCTTGTTTAAAGTCTTGGGCATAGTATTGTGTGACAACACTCCAATCAACAATTCCCGTATGCGGACTGTGTATAGCCTTAATGCCGTGACAATATGGCTCAATCTCTTTTATTCCCTTGGCATCGACCAGCTTCAGGTCGGGACACTGATTCTGTTGACCGCGTTCATACAGAATCATTAAGCGCTCCACTTCCTCTTCATTGGTGGCCACAATTAACTTGCCCACTTTTTTGTATGGCACCTTTTTTTCGTCCAGGAATTCGTATGCCAATCGCATACCCTCCACACATAGTTTTGCCTTTAAGGAACCCGGTTTGTAGTACATTCCGGCGTGTATAACGCCTGAATTATGCCCACTCTGGTGTACAGCTAATTTCTTTTCCTTCTCCAATAGAGCTACGCGCAAATGGGGATGTCGTAACAGAATTTCGCGCGCTGACGCGACACCAACAATACCACCACCAACAACAACCAAATCATAGTCCCTTTAAAGACATGTTAAAATTAAAGTAAATTAGGTAACTACTCACATATGTGCGTACAAAGAGATAAAATCATTCAATTCAAAAAATGATTATGCATACATATGCGTGTGCATACGCTTTTTCATTTGTAAATATGATGTATGTACATATGTATATGCATATGATATATATTTACTCATGTTTAGTACTCCTGAAACGTCGCTGTCCCGTCGTCGCTACCGCCGCTGCAGCCGAATTCGTTATCTTCTGAGTCAGCACCACTGATCTTTTAATACTTCTTATGAGTTGTGCCATTCTCGCAGGAAATTTGCAGTTTCTCTTTCAGCCAAATCCTTTCCTTCACTGAGACCACCTTAATTGACCTTGTCGTGCCCCCTTTATGTCTAAGCGCTGGAGCAACAGTTTTGTTATATACTGCGTTTATCGTCGACGAGAAGAGTTAAGATTCTACGATTTTCGTTGGTCTAGTTGTGTGAGTTTTTCACGAGCGTAGAATACTAACTGAAAGAAAGTCGTCTGTCTGTACTAGTGAACCGCCCACCAACACGCCACCTTCGCCTCAATCTGCCAGCGACATATGCATTTAAGCGTGTTGGAAGTCAGCGCATTCCAAGAGATTTTATTGATAACACGCGTCAAAGTAAATTGCAAAGCAGCTGTTCGTCGCCTAGCAACATCGCAAGAGCTGCCAGATAATACAAGGGTAGATATAAATAAAACTTTTGTATGAATGGGTTTTTGCTACACTTTAATGCTGTTCACTCAAATTTGCAAACACTTCGGCCAATAAATTAACAAAAAATTACGAAAATGAGGGAGCCAATTGGTATTTAAAATTTAAAATAAATCGTTGTGTGTTGCGAAACACAAGTTGTAGGTTAGGTTAGGTTGAAACGGTTGTCCACTGTGAGACACACTCAGACTGTTCTTGTTGTTGTACCAATTTAAACATTTCCCATACATACATATATAGAGAATGCTGCTGAAGTGACAGTGCTTGGTCGGATATAAATCCGAGTCGTTCCGGCTACGTAGAATCGACTGCTGTGGGAACACACTCAGGCTCATAGCCCTCTGTGCTACCGCGCGGGGCACTTGTCCATAAACTTTACTTATACGAATTTGCAAACGGGAAAAATAGCTGATTAATAGCTCAAGTAAAAGATTTTATTTATCGCTCAAATAGTAGTAAATATTCAATGTCCACAGTAGAGAAAATAAAGTGAGCGCATATTATGGTACCGTTATTCGGCTCTTAGTGAATTTGACTGAATGAAGCTGTGAAGCTGATGCAGTTGTAGAGTTTTGTTTACACAAAGCTTGTATCTTTATTGTTTTTCTATTATCTCTAGTTGTTTTCCAAATATCTTCCTCTTTAACATTAACCTAACCTTACTTTTGACTTTATTTAAAAGTTGACTATTTGAATACTTGCAGCTTACTTTTTCCACATACCTCATATATAATTACGTCACAGAAAAGTTGTTGCCATATTCCAGTTCTATATATACATATAAAGTTACATAAATACGTTCTGCCTGGAAAAGCCAAAAATAAACATGAAATATTTTTTCATTAATTTGATCTGGCATCTCCAACATTAGTTTGTTTTGATTTTTAGATTCATTGATAAAAGTTTGCGAATTTCAGCTGTAGCAAAAAAGTAAAGCGTCTTGCAAAAATTTGTATGTGCAAATTCACGCATAAATAAATAATAACGACAGAAATGCCTGCATTTTGTGCTGTACAAAATTGCGGCGATAAATATGGACATGCAGATAATATTTCCTTCCACAAGTTAGTATTCCAAACTGATGGTCATTATTATGCTTTTGTGCTTGTGGCGACATTTCTGAAAGGGAAATATTTTTATAGATTTCCCTTGAAGCGACAGGAGCTGATGCAGAAATGGCTTGATTTCTCCCAACGCGGTCCCGACTGGCAACCATCGAAATGGAGTGCTATTTGTAGCCGCCATTTTCGTGATGAGGACTTCAATTGTTCGGCTGACCGTAGGATATTAAAAAAGACGGCCGTGCCTTGTGTACCTGTGTCAAAGCATTTGCAAGGCACAGAAAACGCCAACATTCCCGCTCAACATAATGAAGAAATGTCCAAGGAAAGCGGATTGCAGCAAACTAAGGAAAAAGTGCCCACAGCATGCGCCAAACCCAGTACAGATGCATTGGAGGAGGGTTGCGAAGATTTCGAAGAAGAGGATGAACGCGTATGTAAATATATTAATACGTAAAGATCAAAAAGTTTTATTTTCATTTGATCCTTCAAGCGATTGCGGAGCGCACATTTGCCAAATTCGCCGAGTGCGCCGAAAATTAAATGCCGTTTGTGTGGCAGCGCCTGCTTATCTGTGGTGTCTTTTTCAACGAATTTCGAAATTTATGGTATGATACAAAAATGCTTTCCCACACTCAATATACAAAAGGATGATCATTTGCCAAAGGAAATGTGTCGCGTGTGCCTTAAACGTCTAGAAAGTTTTTCACGCTTCGTGGACAAAGTGCTCGAAACGCAGAGTGAGTTGCAACGAAAATACCGTACAGAAAAGGCGAACAATAGCGCACGTACCGTGGAGCGACAGCTTAAGGTGAAGCAAGAGCCCGTGGTGCGTGTGAAGCAAGAAGTTGCGGAGGGACTTGAGAGTTTTTTGTCCGACGATTTGGATATGGGCGTGGATGAAGCTTGCGATCAGGAGCAGGAAACTGAATCTAATGTTGAACATAAATATGATTTCTGTGATTTTCCAATGTTGAATGCTCAAGATATCATAAATAATTGTGATATAATGGAGATCATCAATTTAGACGATCCATTTATAAACATACCAGATGATGATGCGAACACGAATTGTGAAAATGGCTCACATGCGCAGCAGGACCAAGATCGGGAGCACACAAAACGACGGCAACAGCCAGATAAACGACCTTTACCTAGTGCGCATGAGTTATTGCAGACGCACTTGCTCAGCGAAGAACACAATTATGCGTATACGGCGGAGGATTTGAAAGAGGAATGGCAATTGAAAAATATTTATAAGACAGAGAAGACCGAAGGTGGCGATTATGGAGAGAGCGTCGAATATATGGCAAATGTGGAACCTGAAGATGATGAACAAGCGGGCTATGTAGGAGATGATCATCAGCAAGGTGAAAATGATGATACCACGGACATGTATAGTAAGTGGATATTGTTGAATATTGTAATGATAGTTGTAATAAAATGTTTTCTTTTAGAAGAAAATTATCCGCCTACCAGCAGGTTAGAAACCACTAATGCAGACACCGATAAACTGTCCGGCACCGAATCAACAACTTCAATATCACCTGCGACCGAGACACGTTCAACGAGACCAATAGTCACTTCAGTAAGCGAACTTGCAGAGGCATCAGTAACTTTGCCCAATGGTGCAGCCACTGATACAGTTCGTAACGAAAAACTGGTGGTGACTGCAGTAAATGACATTTCAGCACCAACTACCGACAATGCCGCTACCTCAGCGGTAGCAAGTATTTCATCATCATCCTCAGTTGCAAATAAAACGCATGCCAAACCAAATATTGTTGTGCTGAATGAAAGCATTGTCAAATCTTCATCTGTCTTCCAACTGCATACATGCCATTGTTGCCATTTGAAGTTCTTCAGTGTCGAGTCACTAAATCAACACTATAACGTAGCGCATCAGTCACAAACACAAGTTGATCAAGGATCGCAGTTGCATCCAGAGCAGCAGAAGCTGCAGGGAGAGCAAGCGCAACAGCAGCAGCAGCAGCAAATGCAGCAGATGCATGACCCATATAATCAGCAGCAACAAAACATGGTGACGCAAAATCATTATCAGCAACATCAGCAACCACAACCAGAGCAATTACCGATGGTTAGTGTGCCAGCTGAGTATCTTTGGAAGCCTTACGGTGCGGGTAATGATGTCAGTAGTGAGGCGCTTAACTATAATTGCAAATTGGAAAAGGAATTTAGTTTACCGACTGTGCAGCCGGATAGAACACAAAAGGCAGAAGATTGTCTTACCTATCAACAGCCTAATGTGTTTGGACAGCTGTTGGGATTTGCCAATCCAAACCCAACAAAGAATACATTCATAACGCCAAATTTCGCCGGAAAAGATCCGTCTTCCATTGGCGCACCGAACGTAGTAAGAATTCTGGAAATGAAGCGCACATTTCTGCGACAGCATGAACCGTACAGCAGCATTGATAACGTTTCGTCCGATTATGGCAAAATACCCACCAACAGCAATGATCCAACCAAATCCGGCAACTTTAGCGCCACTAATGTACACCGAACGGAAAATCAGTTGAAAACTACTGCGCCTGCGACACCACCGCCGCCACAAAAGCGTCGCAAGCATAGCATGAAAATAAATAGCAGCGTAATAGCACGCCTTAGTGCGCTTGAACGCAAAGTGAGCGCCGCAGCTGCGCCGGACTCTATAGCTGCTGAGTATCGACATTTGCGTCGGCGCTACATGATGCTGCAGCGTAAATATAAATGTCTGTCGGTGCAAATGCATGGGAAGCACTGCAGGGCCGCTACCAATGCCAATGTCGCATCCTCACCCGTCAACTCTTTTGCGCCCACAAAAAAGCAAACAGCGAAGAAAGTGAAATTTTGCTTTCGCTGTCGCATTTGCCTGGCACAATTCAAGAGCATTTACCACTTACTGCGGCACAGACACGCACGCAAACATTGGCCGCCCAAACACGCGCCCAAACATTTTGCCGCCACTTGCTGTGGCTGTGAGAAATTCTTTCGACACAAAATCGCCCTACACAATCACATGCGCTATATTTGCCAAGCGCTGCCGTTGTGCTGGTTCAAATTGCAAATGCGCACATTTAAATGCCGTTGCTGTCGGCGCAACACATTTAATCACTGGCGCCTCTATCGACGGCACGAAGTCAGATGCAAATTAGCCCGGCAACGCAAAAAACAAGCAGGTCAAATTCATCAAAGTCCTGCAAACAGGAAACAACGTGGAAGGAGAGCGCGCACCTTGCCGCCCAACATAAGCAACACAGGTCGAACTTCTCGCACTGTGCCCGCAAAGTGCAAACAGCAAACATCGTCACCGCGTGAGTATATCTGTCCAATATGCGCCAAAGTGTTCGCTTCAGCCAACAGTCTCAACCAGCACAGCATCACACACACCGATCAAAGGCGCCACCAGTGCCGCTTGTGTGCGCGTGCCTTCAAGCGTCGCAATGGGTTAACACAGCATGTGCGCGGTTTCCATCTGCAGCTAAAGCCGCATACCTGCACTGTATGCCAGCGCTCCTATGCTCTCAAGAGTGATATGCTACGTTGCCGTCATGCGGCGGTCAAACGGGCCAACAGTGGCATAGCGCAGAAGAAGAATCAAAGCGCAAACAGCGCAAAGGGGCGAAAGTAACTACGACTACCGAGGGTGGCGTTAATAAAGTATTGTTTATGTTAGTAAAGATAGTTAAGTGAGATAGTTAAAGTGAGATAAGTTAAGTGTATTTATTGTAAATCCATTGTTAGCGTATTTTTATATTTGTATTAAATATAAATCATAAATTTAGGTTTTCATTAAGGGGTTACATGGGCTTCGTCGGGTAAAAAAGGCCTATTTTCAATATTTTTTTTTCTATGTAAAAAATTATTTATTTAATTCAAACTTTTTTCTGTCTTATAGATACATATTTAAAGAATGATTTCTGAACTTTTCAAAAAATAAAACTTCTCCATTGTGACGTCATTTCCGGTGACCCCTCGAAAAAAGGTGTGTTCGCGTTGTCAGCATAACTCCTGACAGGATCATCAAAAATGAAAAAACAAAACTAAGTGTTTTAGTTAAGACCATAAACTCGTGCTTGAACGAAGGAAAGAAAAAAAGTAAAAATTGGAATTTTGGCAGACATTTTTTCAAAAAAATGAAAATTTCGCTCAAATTTGCTTGACATTTTTTGTTTTTTTTTTAAATAGTTGTAATGAAAATAAATCCTTCGTTCAAGCACGAGTAAATTGTATCTCGAACACCTCACAACATTTCATCAAGATCGGTTGAGTAGTTTTCGAGAACATTGGACAACCGACTTTGAAAACATGGTTCCGAGAAAAACGCGTTTAAAGTTTTGAGTAACAATAAAAGTGGCTTGGAGCGCACACCTTCCAAAGGCTGTATCTCCGAAACTATTATTCGGATCGACTTGAAAATTTAGGATAAAATTCTTGAGATGTTATAGAAATTAATAATCCAAAAAAAACAATCGATTTTTTGAACCCACGAAACCCATGTAACCCCTTAATGCATGCATATTCAACAGAACCAGGAACACATGCAAAAACTGCTTTTTAGAGCATGTCATAGCTGGCGCCTAAAAGCAAGCAACACTCACGGTTGTGGAAGCACGCATAGGTGTGAGCGGCGTGACACGACTTGGATGTCATATGGCATAATGAATATAAAGAGCTCGTTATGAACTTCAGATGCAGTTAAATGAGAGTGGGAGTTTGTCACACACACAAACAAATTTTTTTTGATGCTTTTAAGATATTTTAAGTGCTAAATGTATGATTACTAAAATTTGTACACATTTTTTAGTTAGATTAGAGTAGATTTGTGGGGATTGGACAATTTTTGTGTATTAATTAATGAAATTTAGCCCTAAATTGCACTTCTTCGTCGAATTGATGGCGCGAATTTTTAAGTTTAATCAAAATCTTAACGAAGTTTATCTGAAACTTTCACAAGTATATAAAAACATGGATTTCTTCGATGCTATCGATTCGACAATACCTTTTTTTTTAATTCTTTTGCATCATTCGGCGGAATAGCCCGCGAACAAACACTTTCTCTTATCACCAAGAGCGAAATAGTCCGCGCGCACAAAAACATGAGAGAGAGTTTTATTCCGGAGAACGGAATAATCCGCAGTAAATTATTTTTTTGTTAAAGTTTGAGGAAAATAAATAATTTTGGTAATCCTGTAACATTTCTTTTCATTAGAATAAACAGTAAAAGTCTTGCCGACGCAATGTTTTTGAGTACATCGCGCATTTCCAGCGGTGATGCAAAAGGGGTTAGAGAAGTTTATATAAAATGGAAGTTTTCGTAAGATACAAAGTCATTTATTTTAACCCCAAATGGGACTTACTCAGCTAAGTAAAGCTGACCACTAACAAGGTACAATTCCCTGCGATTTGTTGCAGTTCAGTGAAAATCAATCGTGAATGGCGAAGTGTGGCCACAAATCCCAAGTAATTGAAAATTTTCGTTGACCTGGGATTGGTTGCTAGTTTGTGTCGCAGTTTTTGGATTTTCTCAATTTTTTACTGACCGTCGTCGAGATCAGCGTAAGCGAAAAAATGACAAGTGTTAATAAAAAATATTTATAATCCTCTGGAGCACTCACTCCCATATTTCCTGACAATTTAATATGAGAACGATTGCTCATATTTTGAAACTATTTTCTCATCAATCAATTTTTTATTTTTTTTTTCGTTTTGTTTTTTTTCTTATTATTCAAGTAAATAACTGCAAGAGCAATCGCGTCATCCGATTTTTTTCGCATGTTGACTGTACGACGATCGCA
Organism: Anastrepha obliqua; assembly: GCF_027943255.1. Lineage (NCBI taxonomy): Eukaryota > Metazoa > Arthropoda > Insecta > Diptera > Tephritidae > Anastrepha > Anastrepha obliqua. The sequence goes on along the minus strand of NC_072896.1, from coordinate 88,961,440 downwards.
ACGAAATGATGGTTTATGGATTTGTGTACAGTGTGTGTGCTACGGACTAGGAACAAATCGCTCGTATGCCCTGTTTGTGGCCAGCTTAAAGTACTTCTTTTTAACGCCAAGACGATCTTTATCGATTTGATAATTACTTTTTTATTTTAATGCGCCTGCTTTCGTTGTAAAATAAATTTCGAATTTTTTTGTGTTTTAAGGAGTTATGTATATAGAGTTAGAATTTTCAAAAAAATCGATTTTTTTTTTCTTAATGTACATATATTTAAGACTACACACAGAAAATTTAATATCGTTCCGGTGAATATCTTTGAAGTTACTCGCAAATTTGAAAAGGCGTTTCAGAGTGCTTGAAAGTACAAGGCCGGAGTGGCAGCGAGTTTTTCTCAAAATGGCGTTTTCAAAGGCGGTGACCAACATTACTCGAAAACTGCTAAACCAATTAGGCTCAAATTCTAACTCAAGTTTCTTTAATATATTTTTTAGTAATTAATCGAAGATTTTTCTCACCGATAAATATTTTTTATAAACGATTTAAGGCCGAAATTTTGGTCAAAAATAAATTTTTGCTTTTGAGCCATTTTGTCAAAAAAATTTATTTTGCTTATTCCTTTGATTAATTACTAGATTTAATATTACTTTAACGAAATCAGTTGGTTTTTTTATTTAAGAGGATACAGTTCAGAGATATGGTGGTCGCCGCAAAACGTCTTTTTTGAGAAGAGCTCCCGGAGATCAGCTGTAGCTCCTTTCCAAATGAATATTTTTACTAATACTAAGTCTTAAAATGCAGTTAAAAGATAACAGAATATGTGTGCTAATTTTTAGATAATTAAATTTAAAAATTTTCTCAGGAAACATTTTGGAAAATTCGCTTTTTTTCGACCTTTTAAACTATATATAACCCCTTAAATATTCCTTACCTGTTGCTCTCTCCGAAAATATTTGCCATTCAATTGTAATAGTTAAAGAAAAACATTTTTTTCTCACACATTTTAATATATATATTTTTTTATTGTAAGTTTTCATTATTTCATAACATTAAATCTTTACTGCTGATATCATAAACTTCAAATAATTAAATATACAGACATACATATTTTAAAATATTAAGCTTGGTGGTTATTTTAACATATAGTACAGTACATATACATACATGAATACATATTTATATAGAAACTTACATATTAAGCGCGTAAAAAAAGAGAAATACCGTAAGAAGTTAAAAAGAAAATAATTAAAATATAAGACAACGAAAATAATTGTAATAAAATAAAAAAAAAACAAATAATTAAAATATAAAAAACAAAAATTATTAAAATTAAAAAAAAAGAAAATAATTAAAATGTAAAAAAAAGAAAATAATTTAAAAAAAACAACAAAAAAAAATATCGCTTAAAAAATTGTTTTATCGAAATAAAATTTAAAAATTAAATTTTTAAATAATTTTTTTTTTTTAATTTTGCCTTAATATTTGTTTATTTTAGTAATTTGCTGCACAGCATTTTACTATAAAATAATTTGCTTATTGATTCGCAGGTGCTTATTTGAACACATTTTGTGAATTTTAGTTTTACCACACGATCACTTTTTTTTTGTTGACCTGCGAGCTGAAAAAATTAAATTTATAAATTTTATTTTTTTTAAATTTAGAATTTTAAAAATGTACAAATTTTATTTTTTCAGCTCTGAAGTCAAAGTGGAAAAAAATAAATTTATAAATTTTATAAAATTTGCAAATTTCTAAAATTCTAAATTAAAAAAATAAAATTTGTAAATTTCTAAAATTCTAAATTTTATTTTTTCCACTCATTACTTTTTTTTGACTTGCGAGCTGAAAAAATAAAATTTGCAAAATTCTAATTCATAAAAAATAAAATTTGTGAATTTCTAAAATTCTAAATTTTATTTTTTCCACTCATTACTTTTTTTTTACTTGCGAGCTGAAAAAATAAAATGTACGCTTCTCAATTCACGTGGTGAAAATTTTGAGCTCAATAAGTGAAAACTCGAGTCATTCGCACGCGCCGAAAAGCAAGAGTTTTTTTTATTGTGCACACAACAAGTGCGCTTCGTCCTTTTCGTGCTGATGAGTCGATTATTGGAAGACGGCCCCAAGAACTTAACTTCACACAGTAGTAATGGGCTGCAAAATAATCGATTTTCCGATGTGTAGGGGCTTTAGTTTACTTGGGCTTTTCGAGACGACAAATCTAAGAATCGTAATTTATCAGCAGACTGCTTCTACATTCCCATTCGATTTGAATGGCAAATGCTACAGTTCTGTGCTGACAGCTGTCAGAAAAAGTAAATCAGCTGATTTGCCGTTACCACTTTTAACAGATTCGCCTTGATCTCAACTTGCCTATATTTCAATTTGCTAATATTTTTTTTTTAATTTTATAAATTTTATATAATTTTTATGAAGTGTTTGCAATAAAAAAAATAAAATAATAAAAAAATATCCAAAATATATATACATATATAAATAAAATTAAAATAACAAATATAAATAAAATACAAATAATAAACTAAAAACAAAAATAATAAACAATAAAAAAATGTAAGCAAGAAGGAAAAGAAAAATGGCACTAAATCAAATTTCTATTAAATTAAAGACACTTCATACAGTTGTTGCTTACAGAGAAAATGCAAAATACTTCTATGTAAAAAATATTGCAAAATCCCAAAATACGAAAATAAAACTGTTTACAATAAAAAATATTTATATTTATATATACGAGTAGACTGTTAATTGTACGGTATGGTTATTTGTATATATGTATGTATTTATTTTTATATGGTGCGTATTATTGCTTGCCAAGTACATACAACTAATTTAGCTTACACTAAACGGCTACAAAAAGATTTTGCAATGCTACAAAGTTACTAGTTTTGTTGTTGTTGTTTTGTTTTAAAAAAACCCAAGGAGGTTGCTTATAAAAATTCGGGTGCAAATTGCAATATGAAACATTCACAAGTGGAAATTTACGCAAAATTTATGCTTGCGAATTTTTATCTTCATTTTTAAAGTAAAACAAACTTTTTTGCACACAAATTAACACCCTATTTATAAGCGAATACCCTAAACACGCACGCACAATAGTCAATTGCTTTGCTAAAGCGATACAAGAATTACTTTGTGAAATTTAATTTTTGTTGTTTTTTTTTTCAAAGCATCCTCTTTGCATTCCTAAGTTTCAGGAGAGCAACTGCTCTTTTGGGACTCAGCAACTCAAATGTATTCGCTAATTTTTAGTTAGTACAAATTTGAATTATTTGCAAACTTTTAGGTTGTATTAAACTAAAAAGTAACATTTTGAACGAATTAACTGTTATTCACGCGTCTATATTTCAGTATAATCAGCGACATTCTGAGCGCCTAAAGTTGAGTATACGAACAGCTCACTAATACATACGAAAGTGTATGCAGCTGTGAGGAAAAAGGATGGAACAACAATTTCATGCAATTCGATTTTACAGAGTATTTGCACATACATATGCACACATAAAGTTATAGTCTACTTTTAGGCTCGCCATCTACTAAAGCAAAGCAATTAAATGCTGCACGAACGGTGCTATATATAAACTGTTTCTAAAAACTAACGTGGCGCTTTCTAAATGCACGCACAATTTGGTATCAATACTTGTGTAGAGAAAAAAGTATTTATGCACTTTAATATGTATATATTAGCATAGTATACCTATTTGTTTTTCTTTTTTGTTTTGTTCGTTATGCTATTTTTTCTTGTTGCGCACGCTTAAGCTTGCTTCACGTACAATTATTCATGTTTAGTTACTTGAATCTTATAAAATATTTATGCGATATGCGATGTGTATGAGTGGTTCTTCTTCATGTTTTTCTCTTTCTTTGTTTCTTTTTGTTTTTATAACACATTTCCATTCAGTGCTTTGTTGATGTGCTTAAATGATATCCTTAAAAGCTATAAAGTGATGATAGATCTTAAAAATTTCTCAAAATTTTCCCATTACTTCCCCCCCGCCACCAGCCAGCCGTGCGTGTATCTGCAATACAATCTCGGTTTACTGAAAAATCGCTGCACGCTGCTGGAATTGTAAACGCCGATTGGCACGCTCCTCTTCCTCGCGACGGCGGTCCTCCTGTTCCTGTCGTATTTCATCGTGAAACTTATTCGTTCGCAATTGCTGTTCGATTTTGGCTTCGAAGAAATTTTTCGCGCCGGTAACCCCAACCTCGTCCACATTGATTTCGGTGAGACGTGCCAATTGATTCAGACCTGAATCGTTGTCGAGTTCACCGGCTTGTGCCTTGCGATAGATCAACAAGAATTCACGGAATGAAATTTTGCCATCGTGATCCTCATCGACTTCGGCAATCATTTGCTTGAGGCCCAAGTGTGTTTGAGGTGCGCCCAATTTTTCCATCATAAATTTTAATTCGGTCAAATCTAAGTAGCCGTCGTGACCCACGTCATATCTGGAGAAAAAGAAATAAACCAGAGTTAAATGTGAATTGAAAATAGGTGCATATTTTTGAGCATATTTCTATAGAACTTTATTAATAGTAGTTTATGCAAATAGCATATAAAAGCAAGAAGCTGTAATTCCCAGCTGGTTTCGCTACCAAAATTTTATAAGCTTTTTTTCACCACACGAAAGCCACTTTGTTTTAACTCTGGGTTTAAACGCGAAAATGCTGTGAAGACGATTGAAAATACATTTTAGCTGTCCAAAAGGTGGAAAATTGTCTGCGTAGCTGAATTGCCAATTATTATAGGTCTGTTCATAAAGCAAATAGTTACAAATTATCTCGTTTTGGTGTTCATGTACCCAAAAATTTTGCAGAGTAGGGGAAAGTGAGAGAGCAAAATTACATTTCATTATGAGGGGAAGTTGCAAATTTTTACTGAATCAATTTTTACTTGTAAGAATTTGCAAGTGAGAAATTCAGCTGATCGCAAAGTACAAACACAAACGAATTGAAATTGCTAATGGAATGTTCTTCATCTGATAGTGTTGCGGAAATGCAACAAATGATTGTGGACAAAATAAAATCATGTGATGCTAAAGCTCGGTATTTTGCATTTTATTTGCTTTATTCTTTTTTTTTAATTTAATACGAGGTAGCTCCAGTGAAAACATTTTTGAAATTTGAAATTTTTATGATTTTTCTTGCCAACAATTTACACAGCTGTTCCTAAAAATTCCAAATTGTTACTGGTTTTGCGTTCATGTACTTTTTTTGATAATTTTCTCTTTGAGAAAGAATTCTCGGAAATTAAGTTACTGGATAATTTTTACATGAACAGACCTTATGTGAAATCATGTGCCAAATTTACTGTCATCGAAAAATCAGAGACAGTGACGAAGTCAAAAGCGAATTGTGTATGGATTAGTAAAAAATTGTGAATGTATTCCTCTTGCCTTGCAGAACTGTCCCATATAAACGCCAAGTAATAAGCATCAAATTGGGAAAAATGACTTTTGTATGGTTAATTTTCCGACCTGAGTTTTGCTAATGCTTAAAAAGCTCAGAATAATAGAATTACAAGGTTTTCTCTTTAACTAGGGTGAACAAGAAAATTATGAGGGGAAGTTCACTTCTCTAACGTCATTTGGTAGATTCGGCAGCCGAATTCTGCGCGATCATTTCACATGCATTCACACACTCGTCCAATCAGCCGTTGTTCAGATAGCATTAAAGTGTCATTGGTTGATTTTTTCGTATAACACCAACACAATTCGGGTTTGTTAGTAAATACACCCCAAGTGATGTAAGCCCATGAGCTGACTGTGAAATTCGCTCAGAGCCGAATAACGGTCTATTAAAGAGCACACCTCTAAAAATCTCTTCACTATGGAAATACGAACAGCTTTGGTACATTCCTTCTGTAGGCATAAAACCTCGAATGTAAACAAAAATCAGCTGTTTGAGCTAACCCTAATGCGGCGGAAACGCTTGATATTTCTAAAACGTAACAGAGTTTTTAATTGAATTCCGTTCTTCGCGGTAAATGGGTTATTTAAAGAAAATGAATTTCATAGAAAAAAGTGGAAAACAATTTATGAAGCAATTACCGCTGATGAAGACTAAGTTGACGCGTCTGGCAGTTGGATTAATTTTACTTAGCCAAAATAAAATGCATATTAAGCCAAAATGAATGCATATTAAGCCTATGCCAGCCAAGTATTAAACAAAAAGGCTTGGCTGAGTTCAATCGATTCACTACTAATTAAAGATTTGAAGCGACGCAAATTGACGAATTGCATTCGTTGCAAAAGATTGACGAGCGAAAGGCGATTACATACTTTTACTTACTACAAATACACACATTCACATATATATGCATGCACATATGTATGTAGGTACATACATATATTAAGTACCTACAAAACTGTTGCATTTCTATATTGATGGCTTCACACAATTTGAATGCTTGAATAAGCGCAGTGCAGAAGGTACGCTTGCATTAACTTTATTTATTTCGTTGCACATTTTTACTATATCATAACAATAAAGCCAAAAACGAAAGCCTACTAATGCCAATGGACTCGCGCGCCTATTAAAACGTTAAATTTGTCATAGTGAAATTGCTGCCTGCAACTTTTTAGCGAAAGTCTCGGCTTCAGTAATGTTGGCGCCTGCAGAAATCGAATTTAGCCAATGAGTGGAAAATGAAAACAAATATTTTAATCTTTAATTTCTTTACATATTAAGGTATGATGAGACGAGTTGTGAGGGTATGATTCTTACTAGGGTACCTAATATGTTTCTACTCTGAACAAAATTCTGTATACAGTTAGTAACATAAATAAGTATACAGGAGCCTGATTTATGGAATTGTTCGACGCTAAAGCTTTCCTTAATATGTAATCAAAATATTTTATACATGATAATTGAGTGTTGGGATAAGCTTCAATATGCGCCTTAATTTAGCTGTAAATTTTAGGTACCGTTATCCACGCTTTGCTCTGTCTTTGATGCCAGCGAAATTTATGTCACAAAAGTTAGTATACGGCAAACGATTGTTCAGTTAGCATAAAATTTATTTTTACGCATTGATTAAAATGTTAAAGCTATTAAAAGGAAATAATTAAAGTGAGTATAAAAATTTAGGGAAGTACATTTTGTATTAATTTTTGCGACATTTTTAGTAATGGCACCAAAAGGAAAAGGGCTTTCTGATGATTTAAAAAAACTGATTATAAAATATCACAAGGAACATAAATCATTGTGAGAAATCGGTCGTTTGATAGATAGGAGTTTTGCTACAGTTCAAAAGATTGTGAATAAATATAAAAGTGCGGGAAGCACCACTAATAAAGAGCGTTGTGGGCGTCCGCCACTCTTAAGTCCCAGAGAAAAAAGCTTAGTCGTACGGAAAATCAGGGCAAACCCCAAAATAAGTGCCCCCAATTTGAAATCTGAAGTTGAAAATGAGACTGAAAAACAATTTACCACCCAAACTATTCGCCGGGTTTTGCATAGTGCTGGTTATCATGGGCGCAGTGTTAGGAAAAAGCCCTTCGTGAGTAGTGTCAATCGGAGTAAACGGATTTCATTCGCAAAAGATCATGAAAAATATGACCAAACGGTTTGGAACCAAGCCATATTTTCTGATGAGTGTAAGTTCAGTATGGTGGATCTGTGGATCTGATGGCCGTGAAAAAGTTTGGAGAAAAGTTAATGCGGAATTGGATACAAACAATATGACCGGCACTGTGAAGCATGTAGAGGGCTCTGTGATGGTTTGGGGATGTATGGCTGCAAACAGGGTTGGAAACTTGGTATTTATCGAAAATATTATGGACCGATATGGGTATTTAAATATTTTGAAAAATAATTTAAAAAATAGCGCTTCGAAATTAGGCCTTGGAGGAACGTTTATCTTCCAGCAGGATAATGACCCGAAGCACACATCCAACATTGTACGAGAGTAGCTGTTATACAATGTGCGGAAACAGCTGAAAACACCGCCACAGTCCCCGGACACCAACCCAATCGAACATTTATGGGAAAAATTAAAGCGGCAAATATGTAAACATCCGATTAGAAATAAGGAACAACTGAAAAACGTCCTTCAAGAGGAATGGAATAAAATACCACCAGCTGTAACTGAAAACTTGGTGAAATCAATGCCATCACGACTTAAAGCGATTGTAAAGTCTAATGGTTACACGGTGCAACACTGAAAATACACCTGACATATTACACACTGTAGGTTGTTTATATGGTCGAATAATACATAAACATATTTTTGTTATTTTTGTTGTACCCTCCAATTTTTATTTATTTATAAAAAACCGTTTTTTCAGACTTTGCGCGGTAATCTACGGATATCTCGGTCATTTTTTCACCGATTTTCAATATTTTATATATTTTGAAAATGATATTGTCAGACCTTTCAAATGATGTACAACAAGTAATTATTCAAACTAGTTAGTTCTGATTTTTATTTGATTAAACCTGGAGAAAGTGTTTTTTTTTATCATTTTTTTAACTTTAACAAATTTTTTTTGCATAATTTTACTACAAAATTAAAGATATTTGTTAATATTCTTTGAGTGCATTTATTAACGAAGAAATTAATGTATTACTACACTGTGTTATCCTACCAAATACTAGGATTTGATTTTAATTATGTTTTTGATTTCACAAATTAATAATATGATGAACTGTATACTTACTTTTGAGACATGAATTTTTATAAAATTTAATATAAAAAGCTATAATTTTGTTCCTTTTTTAAATTTTGCCATTATGGACATTAAATATGATTTTTGTATTTCATTCATGTAAATAAAACACAAATTTGTTATAACTTAGGTTGTTTGAAGGAATCGATTGGGGGGAAAATTGAAAACCTATCCGGTGTATAACTATTTCTGTTACTAACTGTACCTCTTTAGAGTTTCACCTTTCATAAGGCTGCAGATTAGATTTCCAGTCCATCTGTCATTTGGGTTTTTGGTTTTTATAGATGTCTGGAGTAGAGGAGTTTTGGTATTTTTTGGATATGAAAGATTTGACAAAATGTGCTGTGGCTCAATAATAAAAGGGTTCTCTATACGCTGCACTAAAAAATACCATAGCTGATTTTAAACTTTTTTCAATGAACCTACTGGGTGTCCAAGAGCGTAACAACTGAAGAAAGTGTGGTTAAGGTGCCAGATATTACTATGGAAGACCACCGATTTCACTTCAACAACATTCTCCCAATATTTATGGGGAATGTATTATGTTATTACAACAACAACAAAACTCATTCTCATGTTTATTTGTGTGTTCACCGCCAATTTGAATAGTTTTGATGAACAAAATTTACCAAAAAGCATTATTACCGCTGCGAAGATGTTTGAAAGAATTTACCAACCTTGGATTTTACAAGAAGACGATCCCAAGCATCAAAGCCGAAGGTGTGTAGAGTGAAAAATGGGATTGAAATGTTAGAATGGCCTTCACAGTCGCATAGTCTCAACACTATTAAAAATATTTGGAAAATATTTAAGCAAAAATTCAAAGGCAAACCGACCAAACAGTTATCAAAGCAAATTCGGCTGATTTGGAGGCGAATATCTCCATAATTTGTGCTGAAGTTAACACAAAGTAAAATTCGAAGATGTGAAGCCTTTATAGCTCAAGGATGATAGATACCAGGGTTGCTCGTTAAAAAAAAAAATGGTCAAAAAATTTTTTTTGAGAGGAACTTTGGATTCTACGTAATTCGTTTGGAGTTTCACAAAATTTTGCTTTAGCTTAGTGAAACACAAAACGAATGACGTCGGTATATCTGTCAAGTTCACCCAGAGCCGAATAACGGTCTGCTAGGTAGTACACCTCTAAAAATCTTTTCACCATGATTATAACTAATGGTGGTGACTAAATATATAAATATTTTATTGAATATTTAAAAAAAATACAAATAAATAATTGGTGCGTACACTTCTGTAGGGAGGGACCTACAGTTTTAAGCCGGCAAAGGGTTTTTTTATGAGGAGCAGAATTATTTCATGGCAGAAATACACTCGTTTGGTTTGCCATTGCCTGCCGAGGGGCGACTGCTGTTAGAGAAAAAAGTTATCGAATTGATCAAATAGTTTATAAGTTATGGCGGTCACGCTTCTATTAGATCTCAACTACTAGATCTTAAAGCACATTGTACTGTGGGCTTAATATAAATAAATAAGTATCTAAACTCTAAACCAGTTTATTCGCATTCTTTAAATAATTTTAAGAAATCTATATATATAAAAAGAAGTTACATTTCCTTGGTAATCTTATAACTCAAGAACCGCCAAACCGATTGACACAAAAATTTTAGAGTTCTTTTCTATCTTTGAGGAGGTGGTTTGTGTGAAGTTTGATTGAAATCGGTGCAGCCGTTGCTGAGTTATGACATTTTATGTGAAATGCCTGTATGGGAAAAACAACAACAAATACACAGCCGCTTATGAGCGTTTCTGTTGTACTGTTGTGGTTGTAAGTGTATTATGTTAATATTAATTTTGAACGAAAATATAATAAAAACTGGAGCATTCAAGGAACTGGAAAAACATTTTTAACTTTATTTATTTTAGCATAATTTATTTAGCGTAAAAAATTGAAATGGAAATTAAAGAATCAAAGTTTAATTACAAGTTTTTATCGGCTCTTTCACCTTACCTGTATATACATAGGTGACCACCACAATCAAATTTTAAAAAAGTACAGAAAAGGCTATTGAATGAAAAAAATCAACTAATTCAACTGTTTAAACATTTTACGAGTTCTATAAAGAAAACTTCATATGAAAAATTTCTTGCGATATAAAAAAAACATTTTATGTATGGTGGTGCGAAGCCCACTGGGAAATGCTAGTAATATATAAAAGCTGATTATGATGCAAATAGTTTTCAATTATATTTTCATTTATTTATTTATCAAGTCTATAGTGTAACAACTTTATAGACTGTATAGAGTACAAAATAACTTTAAATGATTACAAAAAATTCGTAATATAAATATAATATTAAAATAAAAAACCATTAAAAATAAGGATTCAAGATATTTAAAAAAAAACTACCTTTGACAGAGAAAAATAAAGCGGGACATCATTGCTGCATTTAATGCCCATTCTCTAATGGTACAACAAATAAGTACATATATTGTGTTCTCACATTGCTACAACAAAATGGCAGAAAATTTTGAAGAAATCGCTTGGGGAAATTAAAGCTAATCCGTTACAATAGGTAAGGATAAGCAACAATACTGTACGGCGTAAGTAAAAGATAGAGACAAGAGACTTAGTATTTAAGAGCATTAGACGAGAACAATACGACGGTATGGTATGCCATCTGAAAAGTTTAAAGAGCGAAGTGCGTATTTAAGAAAAAAAATTCTGCACATGTTCTATTCTATTTATGGCCATCTGATTATCTGATTAGACGTTCCCAAATGGACGCCGCATACTCGAAATGCGATCGAATCACCGAAATACATAATAACTTAAAGACTTATGAGTTTGAAAATTTCGACCATTTCGATTTTCCACAAAATTTATAAGTTTCCGCCAAAAACAAAGCAAAGCATAATGTACGGTGTTAAGTACTGAAAGTAATATCCATACATACATATATACGAGTACATGCATGCATAACACAAAGGGGAAACCGCATTTGGCAAAAGCGAAAAAAAACATAATAACAACAATTTATGTAATATAGGAAAACCACCATAGACAGGTAAATTATAATTGGTGGTAGTTGGCTGGTGGTAAAATAAAAATTAAAGACAAATAAAAGCAGACAAAAATCGTAAATGGGGGAAATTAAACGAACTTCTGCGGTGAAGTGCACAATGTGTTTTTTGTTTTTTTTATTTTTATAATCGACAGGCATGGCACGCGGCCATTAAGGGAGATGCATATGAATTCGTTAGCGTGTGCAAAAAAAAAAGATATTAAAAAAATAAAAACAAATAAAATACATAATGAAATAAAAATTAAGAGTATAAATATATACAAACACATATATACGAGCACGCAAAGCATGTGTGAAAACAAAACAGCAAAGAAATAAATTAAGCGGAAAAATGTACAAATAAACTGCAACTGCACAGGCAACTGTGAAAAAGTGAAGATGCGCAGGCGCGTTTTCTGCCAGACAATCGAGTCGCAGACGCAGAATCAATAACGCAGTCAATGCGACAGCAAGCAGTTGACTTAGAAAAACAGGTTCACGCTCGACTTAAAAATAACTAGTGATGCCGCGTATGCAACGGGGCATGACACGTGAGGGACCGAACACCACCGATGCCAGAAACCATAAGGATATGTTTGTTCAAATAAACCTGTGGGGTAAAATGACACTAATAAAGGAAGGGACTAGTAACATTTAGGTCAATAATGAATCACTTCGCATAGAGTGGGATTGAGGCAAAAATAGAAGGTGATTCACGTGTATCTAACTTTGCTGATGCAGCTCCGTCAAGCATTTTCTGCCATTTATTTGGCGAGTTTTGCGCATTTTAGGAGGTGCATTGTCATCAAGGTAAACAATCACTTTGTATTGCATTTTTTTTTATATTTTGGCCTTTTTTGGAGTAAGGCGCAGTTTAATACGATCAACTTTTGACGGTGGCGTTGAACTGTAACAATTTAGAAGCCTCTTTCAAATCTTAAAATTGTAGAACAAAAGTATGCTAGCCTTTATAGTAATTTGAAAGCACACACACCGACATAAAAGGTGGGCTAACAAAATTTTTTTTGTGATAAATTTCTTATGAAATACACTGGATATTGTTAGTGAAAGCCGAAACAAAGGTCAAAATATGCGTGTATATTGAAGTTCGAATACTCATACTACGTCATCGCTACCTGCACTATTTATTTGCGAATTCCGGTTTCATAGGAATGATAAATTAAAAACGGAAAATATTTTCAAATGCCCAGAGAATTAGAACTAGAATTCTAAAAACTTGAGGTTTGCGCTTCGATCTTATTTTATTTTGTGTTCTCTATTCATCACAATACCCCCACCATAGTTCTCTGAGTAAATCTAAGACGGAGCTGAGTTGGGCTGAGCGTATGTTCCTTTCTTCTGGTCATAACTGGCCGAAATATTAACTCCGTCTTCCCGCTATGGCATCGCATTCGGGAAGAAGGTGTATAGAAGTGTCCGGAAATTTACCACAAAAACGAAAGGAGTCGAGGGACCACATCCCGAGGCTATACAGATCACTGCGTAGTGAAACCGTTCCTACGACATTCGATTCTAGGTTACCGGAACAACCCGGAATTAATATATATCCGGCCAAAGAGTGTCGCTCCATCAGCATTTCCCGCACAAGTATGGGGAATGTTTATGCTGCTACAACAGCAACAATGCCAGTGAACATTTGTTCTTAGGGAGGCTTATAAGATGCCTGCACCTCTGCCTAGAGAAGAATCGAACTTAGGAGTTTTTAAATGCTTTTGTTACGTTGTACCTTTTCATCTACCGCGATGGCGCTATAAAAGTGCGCTAGATTGCAGTTTTATTACTTACATATAAATATAATTTATAATTTTTAACACTAATCGAACTGTCCGAACTATCAATAAGGGATGCACCAGAGAACAATTGAAACTTGGGACACCATCATGCCAAACTTTTAGCGTTAACGCGCGCTGTATTAAGAAGAAATTTTTTAAGCGAAACTTTATATAATCATCCCATTTACAAAATTTAGTTGTTTCAAAATTACAAATTTTCTTCTATTTTAACGTACATTCTATCCTAGACATAGACAAATATTGCATTAATTTGTAAATATTATTTTGTTGAAATAATATAGAAAATATTATATTTATGACTAAACTGCTTAGAGAGTCCAACTATAGTCCATCTATGCTGGCAGAAATTAACTTTACTGATCCCTCTCGAACGCCGAGCTACTTTATTTATCCTATTCTTAAACCACGTAAATCGATTGTGAATTAAGTGAACCATTTTGATATTTACACTAAGATTTGAAGTCTTATTTCATTCCAGCACTTTTCATATAATGAACTTGCTTTACACTCTTCAGAAAATGATGCAGGTTTGGCACGTATTTCATACACTCGTCCAATTAGTTATTGTTGAGATGGCAACAAAGCAAAAAATGAGCGCAGACGTGCTGATTTTTTTCGTATATCACCAACACAATCGAAGTTTTTCGCGAATTAACTGCTGTCATCACGCCGGTGATCACAGCCAATCAGATGATTCTTTCAAATTCGCTGAGAGGCGGTTAACGGTCTGATCTTGGCTACATGTTCTGAATTATTTGCTTTATGCACCATTCTCACTCAACAAATGATTTTTAAGTCACCTGGGGAAGTTATAGCTGGAAAGTTTTAGCTCTCACAACAAAAAGGAGAAAAGCAGAAAATGGCGCATCCATACGTCAGCCGAATTGCGCTCTTCGTGCCAATTGGGCGAGAGAAAAGTAGCGTGGAATTTTTTATTACAAAAAAAAAAAATCAGTTCTTAATATGGGAACAAAAGGTAAAAGGCGCATGTTTACTAATTCACTAGTTCTAGTTTGGAGCGGGAAGACTTCCCTGCAGGGATGTGCAAACAAAATACGATTACGTACAAATACATGTTTAAACATGTGGTGCATATTGTACACTCATACATGGCTGCAAAGGCTACATATATATCCATGTAAGCCTCTACTAAAAGCAGGAAAAACCAGTTGACGGTGGAAAAAGGAATTTTGCAGTTTTGCAATTTTGTATATATGCACGTATAGGTTTTTAAAGGCCACGGTCAATGGTTGCGACTCGCACATCGGAAGCAGACTTGGCCGTTTGTGGCGTGTTGCGGCGTTGCAATGTATTTAGTACATACTGCGCATGTCTGCCCACCCGCCACCTGTCTGACTGCAACAGCAACAGCAACAAATAAGTCCATGTTAACGTAATACTCTAGCCAAGCTCACGCAATTTAGCCAACATATGCGCCGCCACAGGCTAAGCGTGAATGTATACAAACAAGTGGCTACCAGACACACCAGCATGTCGACTGGCGGCTGATGGTTTGGTTAGCTAAGCTCACCTCTATTTGGCCTGTTGCGCCCCGACGCTTTCGATTTCAATTTCCAATGAATTTCAAGTGTACATCTTCAATTCAAGCATGCAATTAACAGGAAAAGTAAAACATACATACACACAAACACACATGTTTGTAAGTATATGTGTATGCATGTAAATAAATAAATGGAAAAATCGACTGAACAGTAGCTTGAAAAATTATCTATTAACTTGGGGGCGCAAATGAAGAGGAGCGTACAGGTGCGGGTAAAAATAAAGGAATATCATCGCACTTTTGGAAATCAATAATTGAAGAAAATTTTTATTGACACCGACTGACAAAACGTCCAGTCATAACAGTTAATTGGGACAATTGTCACTTCTACACCTGCATACAAACATACATCCATGCAGCATGCAAACAAAGATATCAAACACGCAGAAGTTCATGCATTGTATGTTCGTCAATCTCCCTCGCTTTGTTGGTTAGACGAATTCACAACTATTGTTATTTAATTGACGCTAAGAAAACAGCTAATGGACAAAAAAAAAAATTTTTTTAAAACAAAATTGACAACAAGTGATGCGTCATAGCTATTGGTGTTTGTCAACAACCAGCGAAAGCACCAGTTTTCCAGTCAGCCGAGATGATTTGGTCGGCTGACTCCAATCGGTGTACATTTTCTATTAGTATTGGTATGTGGACATTATGACTCGCGGCAAATGAGAGTGAAAGTAATTGTGAAATAAATATTACGTGAATTGTCTAAAATTTGAGTAGCATTGAAAAACAAAATTATATAAATAAAAAAATTGAAAAATATGCGCAATGTCATTATTAAACAAAACGAAAAATAAATAGGAAAATATTATGAAGTAAAAATTTGATTTCTAATAACACAATTTTTATATTTTTCAGATAAAGTTTTTTTTGATTAATAAATTATCACAAAAAAAAAAAACAAAAAAAAACAACAAACAAAGCATATAACAAAGGTTAGGTTAGGTTGACCTGGCTTGCTGAAGGCCATCACATAAACCTGTTGGTCCTTAGTGGCACCAGATTGAGCTAGATCTTTACGTTTCTCTTTAGTAGACATCTTATAATAAGTCTGCGTCTTTTGCTAATCTAAGTAAACTCTGAAGCTCTAACCTCGAGATACATTCCAGCTTATCATATTGTAGAGCTTCTAAGCATTTCATTCGTGTTCTAGCTAATGCAGCGCGCGACCATAGAAGGTGTTATAAAGTTTCCCTCTCTTCCATTTCATTGCAAAATCTGCAGTTATCATTGCTTGTAATTCTTATTTGTATGCGTGTGCCACTAGTAAATTGTGATCTGTCAGTATACCCATGACAGTTCTGGTTTCTTTTCTAGATCGAGCTAGTACGAATCTGGTGTATTTATCCGCCATGGAGTGACGAGAACTTAGAAGACCCCTTTAAACTCCCGAGTCTGGACGGAATCTTCCCAGAAATCTTCTGCAGAAAGGAAGCTCCGTGCTGATACCTCAGTTGAAAGAATATTCCTGTACTCTCTGAGGATAAATTACGTCCCTTTGTAATGGCTATTTTCATAGCTAAAACAGGTAAAAGCAGTCACTTGTATCCCCGGGACTCTAGGCCAATTAGTCTCACATCATTTGTATTGAAAAGCTTCGAAAGACCGCTAGGTTCGTACATTAAGGAATGAACTGAACCCAGCATACTGTAACCAAATCAGCATGGGTACCCGAAAGGGAAGTCCACTGAAACAGTTCTTCAGAGGGTTTGGCTTCAACTGGTGTGGAACCTGCTATTCAACACTGGATCGGCAGCCTATTAAACTGTCGGATAGTGATGGGCGACCAGTATAATCTCGAAAAAGGAAACAGAGGAACTCCACAGGGAGGAGTACTCTCTCGTCTGCTATGGCACCAAGTGATAAATCAGATTTTCAATAAAATTGGGAATAGCGGACCAAAACGGACGGCATATGCTGATTATTTGGTTGTTTTATCATTTCAGTTAGGTGGCCACAAGCGATGAGTGAAATACTCACAAGGACGCTTAGAGAGATCTACAAGTGGACGGAACAGGTCGGACTGGAAGTGAATGCAGAGTAGTTTTTACACAAAATTGCATGGCTATGACGAAAATTCCAAAAAACATTTTTCATACTTTTACATACATACACAAAATTGGATGATTCATTTTGCGCCACCTTGTATATCTGCGACGAAAAGTCCTAAAATATTTTTAACATTTTTGGCCAAAATCACAAATTTACACAAAATTGCATGATTAATTTTGCGCCACCTTTCATGTCTATGACGAAAATTCTAGGTTCACAAATTTACACAAAATTGGATGATTCATTTTGCGCCACCTTGTGTGTCTGCAACGAAAATTCTAAAAAATAGTTTTTGGCCAGAATCACAAATTTACACAAAATTGAATGGTTAATTTTGCGCCACCCTACATGTCTATGACGAAAATTCCAAAAAAATATTTTTTGGCCAGAATCAAAAATTTACACAAAATTGGATGATTAATTTTGCGCCACCCTGCATGTCTATGACGAAAATTTCAAAAAATATTTTTTGGCCAGAATCACAAATTTACAGAAAACTGGATGATTCATTTTGCGCCCCTTGTATCTCTGCGACGAAAGTCCTAAAAATATTTTTAACATTTATGGCCAGAATCACAAATTTACACAAAATTGGATGATTAATTTTGCGCCACCTTGTATGTTTATGACAAAAATTTCAAAAATTCACACAAAACTGGATGACTTATTTTGCGCCACCTACGACGAAAATTCTAAAAAAATATTTTTAACATTTTCTGGCTGGGATCGTTATGAAAAACAAATAAAACTTTTGAATTCTCTTGACATTCTTCTTTCAGTTGATACCCATACTTAGAATAATTTTTTTTAATGCTGGATCCTAACCTAAACTTTGGGGTCGTTTAATAAAAATACTGGGCTGATAGGGAAAATCTAAAAACACAGGTTTACTACGATCGATTTACAGTATCGCATACATAACGATTTTTTCATGAGTGAGAAATACTGTTGCATGATTTTTGTTCAATTTGCAAGCAAAGCTCCCTTGCGCTCTGAATATTCTGATATGCGCAACCGGACATTTAATGTTTGGCAAATAACCCAGTGCGAAATATCACAGGACGTGTCTTTCGGCAGAAGGATGCTAGATGTGATTTTTTTTGTGGGCTATTGTGTATTATATCCATCCGAAAAAATGTAAATTTGTTGCTTATTATACGGTAGTGAAAGGGTTAAAACCCCTATAAATAGAAGCATAACCATAATTAAGTTGCCAACTTTGCGCTTTATTGCTTAGCTTCGATACGAATTTTAGACACTTTGTTCGTTACATTATGAAGCGAGTTTCCTTATAAGCCCGACAATTAAAATAATACACATTTGTACACACAGACACACTGACTTCTTACCACATAAACAGCACCGAGTATTTAAATCTTACTTCCGCCAATCATTAAGATATAAACAAATTACACAATTTTAAGTGCACTAATTTCGATTTATGCGCGTATTAGCGTATTTCACGAAAAACGAACGCAAAAAAGTAAAATATAAAACAAAAAAATGATAAAAACAAAGGCAACACAAAAAGGGTTCAAGTACATTGGGGCTCAGGGGGCAAAACAATGACTATAATCTGACTTATAAGCTGGATTATCGAA
This sequence comes from Anastrepha obliqua, assembly GCF_027943255.1. Taxonomy (NCBI): domain Eukaryota; kingdom Metazoa; phylum Arthropoda; class Insecta; order Diptera; family Tephritidae; genus Anastrepha; species Anastrepha obliqua. The sequence goes on along the minus strand of NC_072896.1, from coordinate 88,942,706 downwards.
AGTCCAATGATGCGCAAGCACCTACATACATACATATAGCAGTATACTACATACACTGTGAGCGAATAGTAAACACCCAAATTGTATGTACACGCACAAGTACACATAGAATGGCAGTCATTAACCTGCATTCGAAGTGCCGCTAAAGTCATCAACAGTTCATTGCAACACATTAGACGGTCGGTAATTATGACCACACACCGTTGGTGGCACCGTAACAACAATAAGAACAAATCTAATATGCAGACTAAAGACGAAGTGATGACACACTGTAACAGCTAGTGGCTACTGGCCAGTAAAAAGAACGCATGAATGAACGAGCAAATGATGAGGAAAAACAAAAATAAAAAAATGAAAATAAAAAAATAAACGTTTGGCACCAAAAAAACGCAGAGAAACGGAAACCCTAAGAAAAAAAAATAAAAAAAATTCCTACAGTTGACTAAATCAGTTGGTTATAGGTGTGTGTGTGTATGTGTCTGCCATTAGACACGTTACATTTGGCTCAACTAGAGTAGAGGAAACTATGACGAAAACGCAAAATTGCATTGGCGAAAAAAGAGAAAACAATAAATTGTTGCCTACACAACAATGCAAGTCGGGTGTATGCAAAAAAAAAAAACGAAACGAAAAGAAAAAACCAAAAAATGCAAAAATTATATTGACCTCTTTAGTTGGTGAACTGTGCAAAAATTGCAAAGCAAAGTCAATAATAATTCGTAAATTGCTGTGGCAGAGAGAAACCGGAGAAAACGTGCAATGTTGCAATAATGGCTCTTCACCGCTTTGCGCCCACTTAGCGCACGTGCATTAAAGTTTATTTAGAACTAAAGGGGCTATGCAAGTTTTTGTTAATATTCATAAATGTACAGTGCGTTAAATAATTATGGAATCTTTATTATTTAATTTTAATGTTTTTTATGAAAATGCAGTTAATTGTCCTACAACAATTTTTATGGTTATTTAAAATTTTATGCAAATTAAAAAAAAAATTAAATAAATTTTGTGCAAAAAAAAAAACAATTAAGAAATATTAAAATTTAATTTTATATAATAATTTAATATAATAATAAAAAAAAATTTAAATAAATAAAAAAAACTAAAAATAAAAACATTTTCATCCAAACTTCCAACTTTTTTTCATAATTTTTAGAAAAATTATATAGTATCACTATGTATATATGTATGCATATATAATTGGCGCGTACGCCTTTTTCTGGTGTTTGACCGAGCTCCTCCTCCTATTTGTGGCGTGCGTCTTGATGTTGTTCCACAAAATGGAGGAACCTACAGTTTCAAGCCGATTCCGAACGGCAGATATTTTTATGATGAGCTTTTTCGTGGCAGAAATACACTCGGAGGTTTGCCATTGCCTGCTGAGGGGCGACCGCTATTAGAAAAAACTTTTCCTGCATTTTGGTCTTTCGCCGAGATTCGAACCAACGTTCTCTCTCTGAAATCCGAATGGTAGTCACGCACCAACCCATTCGGCTACGGCGGCCTATAGTGGATAGGACCGGGAAAATTTGTCCTGGTCGCCACTTTGGGTCTCTGTGCCCTCGGAGTGAACTCTTTTTTAAACTCGGCTCTCATTTACACAGTAACATACTTATCAAAAATACAGTGCGTTAAATCACAAAAGCACAGAGACTTGTTAATAAGCATTGATAATTTTTTTGACTCTTATTTAATTTAGTAATTTTCTTTCGAAAATATAGTTCATTATCCTACAAAAATCATCTAAATCAAAGTTTCAAATTTTATGCAAATAAAATTTTTCTTACATATATTCTATATTATTATTATTTTTTTTTAATCATTTTGTTTTTTTTTTTATAAATAAATTTGAATAAAAAAAATATTTTTTTTTTTAATTTTTTACCTTTTTAGATAAAACAATTTTTTTGTTTATAAAAAATGCTGTCCCGAAAACTATGTTATTGTAGCCTACGACTGTCTATCGCTGAGCATTTCATTCTATTTGAAAAGTCAGAATGTCAGATTATTTGTTTAATGAATTGAAGAAAATACAGAAATTTCAATTTTTTAAAAGAAGTTTAAGCTTTTCCCTAAAGTACGCATCCTCAAAATTCCATGGACCAGACCGCTTTTGTGGGCTCACCAAAGCTCACATAAACGAAATTATCAACGACCGGGAAGTCACGGAAGCATACGATACTAAATGGAAAGTTCAGACAGGCAATTCTACAATTTGAACTTCTAACTATAATTTTGATATCATTGTTACTTCTTTTATCTAGGATTTACTTATCTAAGCTATTCTTAAGGTCAACCACTGTAAAAATAAGGTTTGGTTGTATGTTTGACTTAAATAAATAAAGAAGGGCATTTAGTAGCCAACTAAACCTGGATAGAGAGGATTTTTGGATACTATACCGGATACTGTAGTTTTCATTGCCATTTTAGGAAAAAATACTTGCAGAAACAAGAAAAATGATCTCCAAAAATCTACACGTGATATGGAACAAAAAGTCAGAGAAAGTGCACAAACTCATTAGAAGCCTGCAATTATAGATTCGGAGACAAGCATAACAGACCACATCAGAGGTTGTAGAGTGCGTTATGGCTTAATAGAACCTAAACCTAAACTAAACGGACATATAAATATCTATTTCATGGCTAAATAAAAAAATTAGAATTTCTTCAACTATCCAACGTACACATCTAATCAGCTCAAAGTTTCAAAATTACACATACTCCTATTTAATATATTTGATATCCATAATTTTCATAAGTGCTCGTATCAAATAAAATTTCATTCCGAGAATTTCAAGAAGCAGCAATAAGCACCTCATAAAATCCAATAACGCCGAGTAGCTACTGAAAGAGTACTTTTTATGTATCCACATATTTATTTTTATTTTTTATATAAATACATATGAACATATCAATAAAAAAGTGTTTGTATAATATGTGCACACCTACTATAAAAAGAAATTGTGAAATGGGAATGCTTCACGTGTGGGCTTGGAAAATGAGCGCAGTGAGCTTGCAGCAAAGGCAGCCAACACCTCGTCGTCGAATGCCCTACAATTGCGCCTAAATTTAGAATGAACTCAATGCGGGAAAGGAGCACGCACAAAAGCGCAGGGGCGAGTGAACAACAACTACTCGCCATACAATTAATACATACATACATACATATGTAAGTATGTATGTACAATGTAACTTGACAAATATGCTTCAGCGTCGTCTTATGAGTGAAGAGCATCAGAAGTGGTGATGGTGATGACGTGAACTGCCGAGGGGAGGTAAAACTTAATGTTGCCACGTTCTCACATATATAAGTGGTCTCGCAGATGTAAGTACATACATATACAAAAGTTGTAACTAATTCGAAATTAATTGACCCATGCCGCGATAGATGCCTGCTTTTCTATGGCAGAGACAATTGTTGCTAAACACAAAGGTCGAGGCGCGGGCAGCGATTTAAATGCATAATTGAATAAAGATACTGCGGATATTTAAACTGAGTTTTAAAAATGACCTTGGAAACCAAAGTGAAGCAGTATTAAGTTTTCATAGCGGAAAATAATTTTATTTGTTCGCGGATACCTTTTTACGGTTGCCATAGCAAAGGATGTTTTATTTCTTACATAGAAATTATTTTGCGGCTAAATATTATTGTTGTAAACTGCCTTAATCTTTTATTAAAAACTATTTTTAGTAGAAACCTTTTATTTGAAATTAGTAAAAATGGCGTTGACATTGTTTCATTCTTTCCTGGAAAATTTGAAAAACTGGATTTCTCTATTTTTCACTATGAGCTAGGGATTTGTTGTGATTATTCTAAAAAGTCGCTACTAGAAGGCGTCCTTAAACATTTAATTTGTTTATAGCAACAGAAACATTTAATTAAAATTCCTTTTGTTTCCTTAACATCAAAATGAGAAAAAAGCAGTTTCTAATTAAATTGGAACTAAAGCTATGGATTTTTCGAAAGTGAGATTCTACGCCAAAAATTGTAAAATATGCGCACCATTCTGATCTAACAAACAAAAAAGGGTTTGTTTTTCGATGTAACTCGTAAAAAAATATTCCAGCTAAATCAAAAAACAAAAAATGTGTTTTTTTTTTTCAAATAAAAAACACGCATACAAATTTTGATTTCCAAAATGAAACAAAAAAAAAATAAGATTCTGTTTTTGCGAAAAAGCGATTATAGAAACATTTAAACCAAATCAAAACCCATAAAAATATCTCAGCCAAACAAAAACAAAAAAAAAAACAACACAACATCGTGTTTTTTTCAGACATAAAACACGCAAAAAAAATTTAATTGCTTAATTAAAAAAAAAATACAAGAATAGAATCATTTTTTTTAAGATATTACAATGATAAAAATATTGCAGGCGAATAAAAAAAATGTGTTTTTTTTTGATATAAGCCATAAATAAAAGCTGATTTAAAAAGATTAAAAAATTGATACCCAAAAATAAAATAAAAAATAAATCAAATCTCGTTTTTTTTCGATACAACTATAATAAAAAATTGCACAAAATACAATCGTTTGGTTTTTTTTCGAATAACCCATACAAAATATTTTCAGCCAAATCAAAAATAAAAATTATCCAAAAAAAAAAAAAAAAAAATTTGAATCCTGTGTTTTTCGCTAAAGTTGTGACAAATATTACAGCCAAATCAAAAAACAAAAGAATCGTTAGTTTATTTCGAACAACCTATAAAAAATATTTAAGCCAAATAAAAAAAAAAATGATCCCCAAAAATAAAAAAAATGAGTTTTTGTATTCCTCGCTACAACTATGATACAAATATTACAGTCAAATAAAAAACAAAATTATATATGTACATATATTGTTTTTTTTTTTCAAACACAAAGCACGTAAAAAAGCTGATTCCCAAAAATAAAAAAAATTAAATTCTGTTTTTCGATATAACCCGTAAATTCCAGCCAAATCAAAAAACAGAAAAGTCGTTTTTTTCGAACAACTCATAAAAAAAAATTGAATTTTGTGTTTTTCGCTACACCTATGATTCATTGTTTGGTTTCTTTTCGAATAATCCATAAAAAATATTGTATTTTCAGCCAAAACAAATTGTTTTTTTGTTTTGAATAACATATAAAAAATTTTTTCAGCCAAATCACAAAAAATATATATATATATGTATGTATATATTATTGCATATATTATTTTGTTTGTTTCAAATACAAAACATGCACAAAAATGTTGATTCCAAAAAAAAAAAAGAATTTAAAAAAAATCTTGTTTTTTCGATATAATCCACACAAAAAAACTTCAGCCAACTCAAAAAATAAAGTTTTTTTTTTTATATAACCGCTAAAGAAACATTTTCGCCAAATCAAAAATGTGTCGCCAAAAAGCCGTAAAATTTCAAATAAAGCTATTAATTAGAGCTTCTATGTACTACAATCAGGTAGCACTGTTTGGCGTGAAATCGCTTTTTTACGTGCAGTTAACCCGGTAAACTAATCACATTCGCTTTCATTGAAACCAAACAATGACTGCCATAAACTCGTCTACAATCACCTATTGTAGCAACTGGATAATAGCGATAAAATTTTAGCTGTAAAAATTACAACAATTTTTATCGTTTTAATGAACAAAAAAAAAAAAAAACAAAAAAAAAAAACAAAAAAAAACATTGAAAGCGAAGAATTTTGGAAGCAAAACATTTGTATTGGTTGCTCACCCACACATCTGCGACTGGCCAAGTAAATACTCATATTTGATTTAGTGTTGAAATCTTTCCGCAATTTTTTCAGTGAACTATAAAAATTTGTTGCACTTTTACGTGTAAACAGCTTTGAAGTTTTATATGAGGAAACGAATGAAGAGATACCAAAGCACAGCAGCAAGCGAAAAGCAACAGATAAGAGCATTCAAAGAATTTTCTGTTTCAGTGTTTGATGGTTTCTCAAAAAAGAAAAGTGAATCAAAGCAGCAACATTAGAGAAAAAAAAAATGAATGCAACATAAAATCGTTACGCACTATGATTTCAACACATTGCGGGCATCGTGGCAGCACAAGATATACATACATACATACATACGCACGTACGTACGTGCAAGTATACCTGCACTCATAAGTAGCGTCTTCGCCACTTGCAATGTTGAAGTTGTGTGAACGGATTTTTCGAGTGAACCTGCGCGCGTGTGCGTGGTATGTGGCGAGCGAGAAGGTGTGTTTAAAAATAAAATGACATTTGGAAATTGGAACAGCAACGTAAAATTACCCAAACACTATTGCAATAAAATTTATGTTTTGGTCGTTCTTTCGTAACCAACGCATTGTGGAAAGTGATTGCGTTTGAGGTCAAGTAAATATTCAGTACATAATTTGGTGAATCGTAAGCCTCGGCTAATTTCAGTTTATTAATTAAGAATTTTTATGTAATTCATGAATGAAATTTTACAATTTACTTTTATTACAATCGTTGGATAAAATAATGAGGTCGGTGGCCATGAGCAAAGTTGCTAGGTTTTTCTGCTTTCGGCACTTCTTCTGTGATGCCTTTACCTTATGAAAGGATTTTGTTCAAAGAAAAATATATTCGCCCTACCTGTGAACCCTTTGACCATTTACAATATTCTTATAAATCAAGAGCCTTCACAGCCTGTGACTCGCTTGCCATTCATTTTTAAAATAAGAGAAAAAAGTTATGTGAGATGTATGGTAATTTTGGAGAATTCCTGATGGTATCCTTCTTATATTTGAAAATACATTAAATTCATTCTGTCATCATGTAGAATTCACTTTCAGTCGTTCCTTGCGAATTCTCTCAAACAGAAGTTCTGGATGTCTTCGAGGAACAAATAAATTGCTGAGGCATCCCAACGCGAGTTGCTAAGAATATTGACTTGCGGGAAGACAAGACTTTGATTGAATGTACTTGTTTTTTTTTTGCAAATTGTGTTTAATAGTTCCCTTCCAGAAGGAATGCAGTAAGTCCAGATTCTTGTTTGTTGTTGTTGTTCTAGAAGTTTATCAAGCCTTGCCAGTACAGTGTGCTTATCGCCGTCTATTTCATCTAACGGTGGGCCAGGAAACATGCTGTTTCGACGGGTTGGGTCCAAAGGTAGAGGGATGTGAATATATTAGTGCCTTGCGGCGTACCCTTCCATGCCGAATATATGTTCAGTATGTCGGGATCAAATCTGGATAAGTATCGATTTAACCTACTACAACATCCTGAACGCAACTGTACCAAAATAATTGTAAGAATTCTAGGAACAATAGGCATTGCTTGCTGAGCATCTAACAATGCTCCTTAGCCGGGATTATAGTAGCCTCGCTGTGGAGATGTTGTAGGGAAGACATCAGTATACATCCCGTGGCTGTCCTGATAGCAGTAATAATGCAGAAACGGCCGGCCAATTGCTTTAAATGTCACGGACAAAATTTCTTTGTCGTTGCCCAAGTGCTATCGGCTAGCGATTTGAGGAGTTTATTGCGGTTTTGTACCTTAGTGGCAATTGCGGTCGGGTGTGCCGAGAAGGAGAGCAAACTATCAACGGGGGCCTCCAAAAGTTTGTGGTTATTTACGGTCTTTGTTGGTGGGTGGCCGACTGTAGCTGTAGTTTGACCTTCTTCATCCAGATGGTAAATAGGGTCGCCATAGATTTACATTGACAGTAAGTTGGGGTTTCATCGTAGTGAAGAAGCGAAAAAGGCTTGAGAGACAGTCGTTCACTACGGAGCACAAGCCAACAATGTCATTGCCGGACGCCATCAGGGAGCACTCGCCAGCATATGAGGCCAGTGAAACTCCCTCTGGTGGTTGAGGAAGCTTCGAAATGTAGAAATTGAAAGGTAAGGGCACCACACTGCGGCACTCCCTGCTTTGATTTTTGATCTCGAAATACTACTGACGATTATTGACCACGCAGGTAGTTCGCGGACTAACTTTTCAGTGCCGGCGGAAGGGTCGATTGCTGCTTGTTGTAGTTCTAGCAGCATAAACGTACGCCATTCACGTAAGGGAAGTGGTGCTAGAGTGACAAGTCCTTGGCCGGATATAAGTCCGGGTCATTCCGGTAATGTCAAACCCACTGTCGTGGGAATGTTGTTTGTCATTTACTTCCTCATTCCCAAAAGGAAAATAACCAAAAAAGGTGTAAATAGGAAGAAGAATCTTTGGAAGAAGAATTGGTGGATGACGACCAACGGTGGCTAATTACGTTCGTATTAATAGCTTTAAGCTACTGATGAATTTTACCTGGTGTGTGATATTTAAACCCGCAATATCCGCAGGTGTAGTAAAAAAGTGAGAGTCCAGATGTCTTTATCTTTGCCCAACGAGAGCAGAGCAACTGAGTAGAAGGTGCTGAGATAATTCCACCTCGTCGTCCAGACAGCTTCTGCAGAAAGGACTTGAAACAATCCCAAGCCTCACCGCATGGAGACCCAGCGGACAATGTTCAGTAGGGATACCTACCTACTAAATGCGAGAGCTACAGCTTTGTTAGACTTTCCCCGATCTACCCGTAGTCAGAAGGATCTCGCTGCTTTGCACGTTCGAACACTAGCCCAGCTCTCGCTAAGTTGACGCGAGTCCCATCTTTCCAGGAGTAGACCACAAGTTCACAAGGGAACTCCAACGCTCTCGTTTTGCGACGAAACCATCTCCAGAGTCCTCAGAAAGAAAAAAGAATTTCAAAAGAAAAAAAATTTAATCTGTGATTAAATACTTGACGTATTCTAGACGAGTGCAAGAATATTATTCTTTTTCAATAACTTTTTTCAACAACAAAGCCCAATCTTCTCGTTTTGGAATGAAACCGACTCCAGGGTCCTCAGTCTAGTGAGATCATCAGTTCAGCAGAATCGAAAGAGAAGTCAAACATCCCCCGACTAATTTCGAATGGACAAACAAGGAGTCCAAGTCCTTAATTGCCGCTTGCTGTCGGAATCGATATTTACGATTCTACCTAAAGAAAACCCAAATTATGTATAAAATTTGTTTTCTGATTCAGAAAAAACTAAACAAAAAAATATTCCTTCATTCTAGTTTGTTCCACGAAAACAACATTTTAACGCAAACAAATTTTATTCAAATTTTATTTGACATTTCCTCCATTTAGTGAGATTCAATGAATTCACCCAATGTAATTGCCAGACACGAGTCTGCCACCATTACTGGACTCTGCTCTACTGTGATTTACATATTCAATGTTGCACAGCTGATAGTAGCGATGTGTTTACTTTCTTTTTTTTGTCACTGTTGACTTTTAATTTAGTTTCACGTTTGCTTTGCCCGCGCCAATTTTCTTTTATAATGAACACAAGCGCAGACTGGTTGACGACAGCTTGACAGCGACACAATGTCCAAGTACATGCATAGATATGTGCGTATGTGATCATACATATATCTCTAGATTCATAAAAATGCACACCGAGTCCACAGCTCCGTCAGTCTCTCCATATTCAACTTTATCAATATGGACGTGAATGAGTCACGTTTGCAATAAAGCGAATTTTTTTATGCACTTTAAAAGTGAATAGTGACTTAAATTGCATTAAATATTGCGGCATTACTCAGATACACAGAGCTCAATAAATGTACTCGCACATGTGTGTGTATAAGCATATTTTGTATTTGTAAAAGTGATTGTAATTTTAGTATATTCTTGTTTGCTAGCAGCCACTATAATAGTTGATTAGCTATGAAAGGTGAATAGACCTTGGATGAGCTGCACAACAAACGACTGTAAGATCTTCTACGGCACATAAATGAACAAAATGGGGCAGGTGTTTGAGCCTTAGTAATCCAGCTTATGAGTAATAAGTAAAAATTATTTAAATAAGTTATTTAAAAATAAAATTATTTAGGTATGTAAGAGACGTTCTAGACGGATAAGATACGTCGACCGGAAGAAAAGCGCATACGCTCACCCCAATCCAGTTCTGTCTTAGGTTTATTAAGAGAACTGAGTTTGGATGAGGTACTGCGATGAGTAGAGGACACAAAAGTCAGAGAGGCCGAAGTGCAAACCTCATTTTCAATCATTCATTCCTATTTGATATGGAGGTGTGAAGCTGGGTGCCCATATTAAATAAGTTGAAGTCCAAAATAAACAAGACTGATCTAAAATAAAAACGACAGGAGTTTTGTTCTGATCACTTCGAGTTTATTTATTCAAAATAGCCCCCTCTGGCTTCGATACACTGTTTTGCGTGATCTAAAAGCTTTTCGGAAGAACGTTTCAGTTCATTGACCGGAATGCAATTCAGGATGTCGGTACAAGCCTTTTGGATGGCCTTGTGGACGAACGCAAAAGGTTTTCCTTTCATGGCCAAATGCAGTTTTCCGAATAGATAGAAGTCACACGAAGCCATATCAGGCGAATACGGTGAGTGATTGATGGCTAAAATGCAATATCTAGTCAAAAAATCAGTCACAAGAGTGGATCGGGGAGATGGTGCATTATCATGCAATAAGCGCCAGCTTCTTCCTTTGCGGTAATCAGGGCAAACTCGACCAATGTGATGCAACAAACGTCCATAACGCCAAGATAGAAAATTGCATTGACGACACGAACTCTTTGTGAACAATTCCCTTGGAATCGTAAAAACAAATGAACATCGATTTGAATTCGACTTCTCCAAACGCGATTTTTTGGGTGGCGGCTCGTCTGGGGTCTTCCGTTCGGCACTTTGACGTTTAGCCCGGCACTTTGACGCTTAGTTTTAGGTTCATGTTGGAAACACCACGTTTCATCACGAGCTACGATGTTGCAAAGGAAGTTCATTTTTCTCTTTTCTCGCCTCTTTAATGAGGTCTTTGAAGGTAGAATTTTGAGCAATTTTTGGTCTTCAGTTAACTTGTGCGGAATGAAGTCTGCACAGACTTTTTGTAAGCCCAAATGATCACTTAAAATACGATAAATCGATGTTTTGGAGATATTCAACTCCGATTCCATGAATTTCAACGACTATTTCGGTTCATTTTTGACAAATTTATGATGTATGTCCATTGTCATTTATGCCCTCACAACCATCTCTGAAATCTGTTTACCACTCATAGCCTCTGGTACGAGATAGACAATCATCGCCATACATTTTTTTCATAAATTCAAATGTTTTGGTGAACGTTTACCGATTTTAAAACAAAATTTAATTTTAGCTCTTTGTTCGAAACTCATTTTTGTACCGATGACGCAAACATACTGACACTTTAGACGCAATAACTTCGCTTTCACTGAAGCGAATGTCACCAAGCTTTCACTGGAAGTCAGCTAGAGATGTACCTTCCAACGTACTAACTCATTAAAAAGATGGCGCCATCAAAACATTTTTATGACGCCTGTCTTGTTCATTTTGCACTTCACCTTGTATTATATTATTAGCGGTAAGAGTTTTGTTTTTTTTAAATAATTAGATTTTCAGTCATTTCTATCATCTCGGCCCGATGCAGAACTTTTCCAAGAGTTATCAATTAGTTGTCAACGGGTATATGTAAAGAGAACTCTTTTCTTAACCTCCAAATCTTAACTATTTTAATCAACACATTGTATAAATTCATACGTAGGGGAGATTTTCTTAAGCTTTCACTTCCACACAACAGCATCGCAAATGTCCACTTAGATTTCCAAAACTTTAATTTCGACATATCTCACTCACACTTCCCAGTAGCCAAAAATAATTCCTTCACAACTTTGGTCAAACATCCTTTAAGTAAATATTGTAGTAACCATTTTCGGGCAGTCTAAAGTTAATAAGACGAACTAGATAGGGTCTGTCCATCACAAGGTGTGGCTGAAAGCGAGCGCTCGTTTTAGAGCAAGTGGTTCGCAGAAAGAAAACAAAGGCTTCAACTACAATTTGATGGAATACACAGCTCTTTAATTTTTGCCTTCTGATGTCCTTATAGGAGTAAAACCTAACGTCCCGCCATTGAAAACATGCAATGGACGGAGTAAGATAATAAGACCATCAGGACTTGCGTTAGGCCACCAAAGACCATGAGATCGAAGTGCAAACCTCCAATAAACCTAAATCAAAATCTGCGCTGGTAAAGCAGCTGCTAATAATCTACAATCTACCATTGAGAGCCTTAAGTGATAATTGATGTCTTACGAAGCATGGTTTTGGCAGTCCTGTTAGATGTTAATACGTCTCACAAGATGCTCGTATTCGATATCAATTCCAATACTCGCGAAAGAACAGTGCGCAGGGCTTAACTTTTGGAAGTAGGACCTGGTGAATCTGTTCAGGGATGGTTCGTAGTTAGATGCTAGGGTTGGTGGAGGTGTATTCTGCGAGGAGCTCCTAATCAAACTTCAGTTCAGTCTACCGGGCCACTGTAGTGTTTTCCAAGCGAAGGTGGCAGCAATCAACGAAGCAACTGACTGGCTTGTGTAACAACTGTTAAGGAAGTAAATTGTATCTACTCAAACAGCCAAGCGGCAATTAGAACCCTGGACTCGATGATAAAGCATTCAAAATTGGTCTGGTAATGCCTGGCTTACCTTTCGACGTATTTCTTTGAAATTACCCTCATTTGTTAACCGTGCGTGACGGGGACATATGACGGGGACATATGACGGGAAACTGCTGGGTGAATGAACTAGTTAGATAAGGCATCCTTTTATTACCAGTGATTTGCTCCTGGAAATATGGGCTTTGCGTCAACTCAGCGCGCTCTGGGTGAATGCTCAAACTAGCAAGGTAGCAAGATTCTTTTGGTGACGCATGGATCGGAGGCTCTCGAGGAAACTTCTAAAGTTAACTTAGTCTCAGCTCTCGAATTTCTGGCTGCTTTTAATGGACGTTACGGCGAATGTACCTGTTTCGTTGCCTTGCTCTAATTTTTACATTTATCAAAAGACTTATGAAACAAATCGTTGACTTAGTGGCTTATATTGCAAAACCCTAAGGCTCATATCTGAGCTCTGCATGGGGCTCTTGACTTACAATGAGCGATTCCAATTATATTTAATTATTTTCTCAGGTCGCAGGTTAGCTGCTTCGCGACGCAAAAGCCATATCAAGCCCATGCTGGAACAGATCTACGTATTTTGGAGTTTTTTCTTTGAAGGGGGTTTAAAATGCCTAATGTATGATGTCATCAAAGGTGGCGTGGTAACAATGGTATGTCGGGAGCCTAAAAAACGTCCCATAATTTGGAACCGTCGCCCACCCTGGAATCGCTTTCGTATTGCTTCAGAGTGGCGTTCCATATTCCTCATTTCAAAGGTCTATGCCTATGAGCCTGCGGCCAGGTTGGGCTTTTTTATACATACTAAGTAGGGACGTCTTTTATTAGCCTGGTCGTCCATCTACTGCGCGTTTCGTGTTGCCAGCGGTCTTGCCATATCTTTCTTCCATCCTCTCTCGCCCACAACTTTATCCTCTCAAAGGCTAGTAAATCTATCGGTATTGAACCGCTTATCACTTGAAGAGCTGGCCCTGATACTGTGAGGTAAACAGACACAACTATCAGAGTTGCCGTCCGTTCGGAGTTTCGGCTCTCAAGGAATACCGAGATTACCCCAAGACAGGGTCCGATTGGACGAAAAATCAATTACTCCTTTGAGATACCATTGAAGAGGAAAATAAAGGGGAAGGAACCGGACAAAGGCGAAAATTCGCAAGAAAAATGAAATGAAAAAAAAGAAAAAAATAATAATCTGTGATTAAAAATATGCTTAAATACTTGACGAATTCGGAACGAATGCAAGAACATTACATTACTCAACAACTTTTTTTTTAGCAAAAATTGAATGTGATAAAAAGCGCAGATATATTTTATACGCAGAAAATTATAGTAAAAAATATAAATGCATTATATTCCGCCTTTTGTTATTTGCGGTAACTGATTAATCGCCACGGGTAGTAAGCATAGTACAATAACAAAGAGTATTGTATGAGTGCCATGGGGTGATGAACGACCAACAAAAGTACAAAATCGCTACCGACCAAAGCCACACCGCCTCCTCCGGTGCAGCAGCCAACAAACGCGACGTTTGGGCATTTGGATACGACGCCACTGGGTATGTTGACAAAATTGTCATAATAATTGAGTTGTAAATATGCATAGGCGGCCGCGCATTGTGCGATTAATGTTCACACACACATACACCTACATACATACATAAATACTTCTACAAATAAGTACAAGTACACATTTGATGGCATGCAAAGCAAGTAAACGGGGTCAGCAACATTTATGTGCACAAAAAAAAATAAAAAAAAAAAGGTATAATTTTGTAAGGTTCATATGGATACGGGTGTTATGTTTTGGACATTGGTCGTTACGAAAAGCAACGCTTCATATAATAAATACAAGTTTTATTTTAATAATTTTTTCTTTCTTTTTGTAGCTTTTTATATGGAAAGCAATAAAAATTGTACAACAACTAGCAAAAAAATAGTAAAAAAATACTTGTACACTTACTAAAAGCGGCCATCGGGGCGGACTGACACGGACATGTTATTGAACGGATGGGCGCATTTGTGTGGTGGCCCTAAAGCAACAACCATACACACACAAAAAAAGTACAATAAATCATAACAATGAAGAAAGCAAATGTGGCATATGATGCAAAAATGCATGCGGCCAAAATGGGCATGAAGAATAGGTAAGAAAAAAAGTTACAATTAAATTAATTTTTGTCATAACAACGAAAAGCGTGCAGTCAAATGAAAATAAAGTCGGAGCGTGCAGAAATGTTTAAAGTCAATGAACCAAGTTGTGCTAAGTGCCAAGTGCGTGGGTAACATCAAGCTGGCGAGTGAGTGAGTGAGTGAGTGAGTAGTGGTGAATGTGTCAAAATTGACGACTTTGGCACCGAGTGGGTATGAATGAGTTTAAGCACAAAATGTTACAATGTATGAACATTAGGGTGGATTACTGTACATAAAAAACAAAAAAAACATAAAAAAAAGAAAATACAAATAAAAAAATAATAAAATAACAAAAAAAAATTACAAAAAAAAAAAAACAAAAAAAAAACATAAAAAAAGAAAATACAAATAAAAAAATAAGAAAAAAAATTACAAAAAAAAAAAAAACAAAAAAAAAAATAACAAGAATAAAAACGAATGGTATAGTTTTTCTATGGAAATTATAAAATTTCTTGTAATTCAAGACTTCTCCAACATATTTAGGGAAAATATTAAGATTTACGGGAGTTGAACCGATTTGGCAATACCACAAAACAAAGTTTTTTTTTTATTAAAAAATATTTTTACAAAAAATCAGCTTAAATGATAGAAGAATTTAAGCTTAAAAAGTCTGCATAAAAAAACGAGTTTTTTTTATAAAATAAAAAAAAATATTTTTCCCAACAATTCACCTCAGATGATAGAAGAGCTTAAACTTAAAAGATCGGCATGAAAAAAACGATTTTTTTTATAAAATTAAAAATATTTTTCTCAAAAACCCGCCTCAGATTTTTTCTTTAAATATAAAAAAAATCTTTTTTTTAAATCATCTCAGATAGAAGAGTTCAAGCTTAAAAGTTCCGCATAAAACGTGATCAAAAAAGTTAAAATAATGACACTTGCGAAAAAAATTTGGAAGCCTAAAGTAAATAAGATGTATCATTCAGGGTCTGCCCATCACAAGGTGCGGCTGAAAGTGAGCGTTAATTACATTTTGAAGGGCTTTCTTTAAATGTTGTCTTATGGGGGTAATACCTAACGTCCCCGCCATTGAAATCATGTGATGGACGAAGTAAGAGAAGACGAACCACAGAACTTGCGTTACTCACGCAACTGCTAACAATTCACCATTGAGAGCCTTAAGAGATAATTGGTGTTTTACGCAGCATGACTGTGGCAGTTCTGCTATATGTTAATAATTAATTAATTTTGAAGAAATGAAAAGTGTATGAAAGGACTTTCCAATTATACCTTTACCCTTATGTATCATTCGACGGAATAATCCGCGAAACTAAAACTATCTCTGATCACCATCATCCTTCTGTTGTCTTCTATAACGAAGAACATACTTCTATAGATGCAGCCAATCTTTTTGCAGATTTTTTTTGTTCAAATTTTCAAGGAGACTCTGATTTAATGCATGAGTGTCACTCGAACACGAATTCCTCAATCAATTTTGGTTCGTTAACCTTAATGCTTTCTGATATTGAAGATGGCATTCGGCAACTCAAAACATCAATAAAATCTGATATAGATGGGCTCTCTTCGTATCTTTTAAAAAACTGCTCTGCAATCGCCTATCCACTTTTATTAATGTTTAAAAAAATCCCATGAACGAGGAGAATTCATAGATGCCTGGAAAGTAACAACCATTAATCCAGTATTCAAAAGTGGAAATAAAAACAATAATGCCAAATTATCCTGATCACCAAAAGCGAAATAGTCCGCGCGATCAAAAACTCTCTCTTATCACCAATAACGGAGTAATCTGCAATAAATTATGTTTTTGTTAAAATTTGAGAAAAATAAATCATTTTGTAATATTCTTTTTTATTAGAACAAACAATAAAAGTCTTGCCGATGCAAGGTATTTTGAGTATTTTCGAGCGGTGATACCAAAGGGTTAAACGTCTAAATTGGTCAAGATTTGGCTGGTTGGTTGGTTAAAGTAGTGATTCATCTAGAATCCTACTAGCGCTTCCGCATCATTGTGTTGCCGCAACCTCGCTAACAACTTGTTTAACGGTTATTTACAGCATGACTATGGCCGTAGAGGCTGGCTGGTTTAAGAACTTTATTAGGCTGTTGACGTCTAAGCCAGACAGTTGCTCGAGACTCTCGAACAGTGGTTTGCCAAGGGTTGACATTCTCTTCTTACATAAGGCATAAGGCATTCACAGAGAAAATGGAAAATCGTTTCCTCTTTCTCCGGGTTGATTACAACTCTGGCTTTATATATTTTGAAGAATTACCATTTTGGTTGCTTGCTCTTCTATAAACCAGAAGCCACTTAGCAATGCCGTGAGTCTGCAGACATCCCTTCGTTTAATATTTGTAGGTGGGCCATAACGTTCTTGTAATTTTGCATGTTGTCTGATCCCTCCATCTACATTTCGCTATTTGTAGGTATTTTGGCGAGATTGCATTCTTGAATAGTATAGTATTTTTGATAGCACCCACTGATGTGAATACCCATTCTGCAACAATGTTATTCATATCTGATCCAACTCTTGCCTGTTCATCCGGCTTTTTCGTTTCATTCAATGTTCTGTTGTCCCGGGACACAAATTAAGGCAACTTTATGGTTTACATTCAAGATGGTAAGGCTATTTCTGCTTTGTTCCACCAGTTTATAGTTGCTGTGGCCGAACTAGTTCCTGGTTTGACTATCCGAAAGAATAGCGATATTGCAAGAAAGCGAAATCTGCGATTAGTAGCTTACAAGCTTCCCTATTGCCAGTACTTCCTCCTGGAAGACACTGTGAATATTCGGAAGTCGCACATATTTTTCAATTCTAAGTCTATGGGAATATATACCATCTCCAACACCTCTAACATTTGGCTGAGTTATTCATTTTTTTCTTAAACCTCTCTTCCAAAAAAAGTAAAAAACAGCATAAAAAATATCATTATTTTGATTAGGTTGTTAAAATTTGTAAATATTTTTATGCAGACCTTTTAAGCTGAAACTCTACTATGATTTGAGAAAAATTACAAAAAAAAAAAAAAAAAATTTTCGGAGGTCGTTAAACTTAATAAATTTAATAACTATATATATACATATATATATAATTGTCGCGTACACTCTTTTTGGGTGTTTGGCCGAGTTCCTCCGGCGTGCGTCTTGATGTTGTTCCACAAATGGAGGGAACTACAGTTTCAAGCCGACTCCGAACGGCAGATATTTTTATGAGGAGCTTTTTCATGGCAGAAATACACTCGGAGGTTTGCCATTGCCTACCGAGGGTGACCGCTATTAGAAAATTGTTTTTCTTAATTTTCGTGTTTCACCGAGATTCGAACGTACGTTCTCTCTGTGAATTCCGAATGGTAGTCATGCACCAACCCAAATTTAATAATTCCTTTAAAAAAATAGCAACTTGTTTGTTGGTGAGGCACCCTAATGTAGGTACATACCGTATTTTATAAAATTGAAGGTGCAGCGAACAATAGTAAAGGTAAGTTTTAAGAAATTTCAATTAACTGATGTATACCAAATACATAGATATGATATCTTTACCTAGTTTGTAAGCGTTTAGCCAAAAACTGCAAATTGCTATTCTGCAAAAGCTTATGTAGGCGCTCAACTATTGACAATTAGATCCGAAACTTTCTTTTATATGTAATGGTACAAATAAATAAAGAAAACGTCGATAAAATCACAGAAATAATTCAAGTTGAACGACATGTTAATAGTCGCAGCATCGCTCAGGAACTAAAGAGCGACCATAAAACAGTTTTAACCATTTGAGCAAAAATTTTACGCCAACATAATGGATTTCTTTTCGCCAAACTAATATTAATATTATTGTTATTGTTGTATAAACAAGTACAGTCTGTGTCAGAAGAAAAGAACCGGTTTTTTTCTATAGCTTCAAGATATATTTCGCTCTGCTTTTTGCTGCGTAATAGTCCCATTCAAGGGTTACGACGCCAGTGCTAACTCAGGTTAGTGTCGTTCGAAACTTTCCCGTAAACGTAAACGAACAAAAATGAGTGAGAAGTACGCGAAGCGTTTTGAGGCGGTATTTTTATACACGCATTCGAAAGGGCCGAAATTATCTTGCGCCGCGGTTGCAACTTTTTAAGCGGGACCCTTCTTTGTGACTACGCCAAGCGCGATCAGTTCTTGCTAAAAACGAAATAGATGTGAGTATCAACACCATCGCAAGTCGACTGAAGGAGACGAACATATCCTGCCGTCTCACATCATCAAAACCACTGCTCTCAGAAAAACACATTGAGAAACAACAGAACAAGAAAATGGCGCCACAGTATTGGACTGGCCTTCCCAGTCCCCAGACGCCAACCCCATTGCGGGAAGGCCAGTCCATGATTTAAAGCATCTTGTACGTCAAGTTCGCAAAATTTAGTCCTGTTTGTCGACGAACTACGCAGAAAAGTTGGTTCAAAGCATGCCGAGAAAATGCCAGGCTATACTCTACAACGATGAGGTCTTTATTGAGTAATTGCGATTCGAAGTTTTGTACATTCGTTCGTGTAAAAAAAATTTAAATATATATAATATCTTTTATACTTCATGAATAACCGTGGCTCCTATTTTCCCAACTTTCTCTTTCTATTTAACTCCTTCGGCTTGAGCCTCAAAGATCTGGATGCTTCAAAATTGTGGGCCGATAGCATCAAATTGCCAGCAAAAGCGGTGGGTATGTCTTGTAACGGCATACAGCATTTTGTATACAATTTTGTGAATACAGATGAAGTGATAGTTCTTGGCACGATTTAAATCCGGTTTTTCCGGCGAGGTCGAACCGACTGAAGGCGGGAACGAGGCGAGTGAGTTTGGTCGGGCACGCCATTACTTTTAATTTGCTACACACTCCGCCCGTAATTTTGCCAGTTTTGATTTTCTACGTCAGTAAAATCGTATATTCTTTGATAGAGGGAGATTTCAGATTTAATTACAGACCCCGCTCCACCTGCTTTTCACAATCAATGGATAATTTAGGGTGATTATATACTGGACTTTTTAAGAGGCAATAATTTCAGCAATTATAGCTTTTTGCAACCCTGTACGTATTTGAGTGCGATTGTGCGCAGACGCACGGCTCGTATGAATGGTGACGGAAAAGGCTGGTAAAAAGTTGGCGCGCGTACAATTCTGCTTTCTTCCAAACTATGCGCTTGAAATGCCTATTCTCCTATGCACTTGCATAAATTTTTCTTTCTTTTTAAATACTCAATGGTTTAGTTTTAAATACCCGCCCTCTATTTGGGCTGTACGGGCGATTTTATAACTTACGGCGCATTAAGGCAAATTCGAAAGTGCAATAAAACGCATTCGCTTGCAGTGATTCAATTATTTAATTGTGAAAAATTATTGTTATTTAAAGCACTTGCAAGTACAGTAAGTGCTGAGTATGACATAAAAAACTAACACCAAAGAAAATAGCGCCGAGCTTCGTTGATGACTCATAACCAGCTTGCGCGGTTATGCGGTTGAGTCATTGTAATGAGTGTGAAAATAAATATTAATGGGCATATTTAACAAGTAAAAACATAAATTCAAGAGTGAACGACAAATCAGCGCAGTAATGAAATAAAATTCAAAATTGACATTAATTGAATTGAGTCTTCATTACATGGCGATGATTAATGTTGAATGGCAAATATATGGAAATAAAACAAGTGGTGCGAAATTTGCTATACCACAAAATAAATCATAAAACTAGCACTGCGGGAGAATATCATCAATTACTACAAGTTACAACCATTTGTTTAATACTCGTAGGTATGGGTGTGTGTGTGTGTGTCTATTTCCTACATATGCATGAACTAAGCAAAGTGCATAAATCGAGCCAAGGTTGATTGGAACTACCCTCTCGCATTTGTTAAGCTTTGAATATGCGCGCACACCACTTGACTGGCCCTAATGAAAGCTACACACAAACCTTATTCAGCTATACAGTGTGTTGTGCACTGTATTAAGTTGATAATTTTTTTTAATTTTTCTCTATTTCATATTTTATTATTTTTTTGCATATCTCGTAATAACTACTTCACATATACAGATGAACATTCCGTTCAAAATTCTCAATACGAAATTTTATGAAACATATTTTTTTATAAAAATATAGTTCATACGACAACATAAACCATATAACGCAAAGTTTCAAACTTTGAACAAAATTTTCAAAAATCAAAAAATTAAATTTTGTTAAATAACTTTTTTGTTACGTTTCATTCAAACTTTCAACTTTCTAACTAGAATTTCTAAAGGATTTTCCAATAACAGGTGTTACTTCGAATATCCCGCTATTTCGGTAAATGTCACTTTTGTAGCTGTCATTTTTTGATATTTGACAAGTAGAAACTACGCCTTTAATAAACAACGCATGGAAATGATTAAAATTCACTATGAAAATGGTGAAAATTTGGCAGAGACGGTTCGTAAAACTCGAACATTTTTGGGTCATCGTGAAGCACCTTTTCGGACCGCAATACAGAAATTGGTGAAAAAATTCGAGCTCTTGAGACAAGTTAGTGATGTGAGGTATAAAACCCATGCAACAGCCAAAAATATTCCTGTTGTAGCCGAAAGTGTTGAAGAAAACCTAGGTTTGTCCATTCCTCGTCGTTCTTTGGAATTAGGCATTTCACAAACGCCATTACACCGTATTTTGCATAAAGATTTGGGTCTTAAGCCTTATAAAGTCAAGGCGGCCGATCATCAACAACGTCGTGTCTTTGCTGATTGGGTTGTTGAAATGCATGAAAATGATCCATCGAAAAATCATCTTCAGTGATGAGGCCCATTTCCACCTCGGTGGCTTCGTCAACAAGCAAAATTGTCGGATATGGGGCTCAGAAAATCTAAGAGTTATTGTTGAAAAGTCTCTCCATCCTCAACGTGTGACTGTTTGGTGCGGTTTATGGTCCGGCGGAGTCGTTGGACCATACTTTTTCGAAAATGAAGCTGGAGCAACAGTTACGGTGAATGGATTGTGCTATCGAGAGATGATTAACGATTTTTTATGGCCGGACTTGAATGGTATTGATCTGGACAACGTTTATTTTCAACAAGATGGCACTACATCGAAACCATAATACGAATATCAAAATAACACCTCTTATTGGAAAGGCCTTTATAACTTTTTTGGGTATGCAGTTTTATGGGTGACCATAAAATGTTCAAGTTTTTAAACAGGATTTTTAGAATTTTTCTAGTTGTGCCGTCCATCAAATTTTAGTAAAGAGGTACTTTTTCCATTAGGGTTTTTTGGAAAAACCATGTGTGACTGCTGTCAAACTAAATACATAATAGTTTTAGGTGACTACAAAATATCGTTGATTTTTGCAATTTTTTCTGTTGACAGTGATAACCAATTTCCTTAAAATAAAAAATATGTCGATTAAAAAAATTTAAATTATGGTGAAAATTATCAGAATTATCACACTTTTAATTATTTTTTTTAATTTTTTCGCAAATTTTGAAAACTGATTTATGTGAGTTTTGTTGTAGGAGTTAAAAAAATAAAACACCAACTAAACAAATGTAAAATAGTAAAAATTGGTCAAAATATCGCACACCTATTTTATTGTCCAAGAGTGTACATATTCAAGAGCGGAAGCAGTGGCCCACCCAGGACTGTCATGCTAAGAAAGAAGAAGAATTGGGTATTTAACCCTTAACGGCCGAACGGCTTACATATGTAGTACTTATGCGACAGAAAACGAAAGGCCCCAATACGGGGACATGAAAAGAATTAAGTTTTCATTTCATTTATTTATCATCGCTGTAGTTTTCTTTAACAAATATTGCAACTTTGTACATCACTGTTTTGTTGATCATATAAAATTATAAATCAAGTAAATATATTGAATTCATATCTAAATACATCAGTTTAAATGCTTAGTTTAAGTTTTCGTCCTTATAAAAGTTTTAGAATTTCTTCTAATTTTCCGTCGTCTTAGGGCGAGTATAACAAAAAAAAGCCCTCGGCCGTTAAGGGTTAATAATGTAAAGTGGCGCAAAATTAATCATCAAATAGTTTTCTTGATACATTTTTTGAACTAAATAAAAAATAATAAATAATAATATTCTTCATTTTGACCATTACACACGCCACTGTTTGTTTGTTCGTACACTGCAACTGTCAAGTTCACAAGAGCCAAATATAATATAATTGACGTTCGACGCCATTTATAAAAGTTCTAAATCTTCCGATGGGTGATTAATTTTGCGCCATCTTATACATATATACTCCTATATTAGAAACACTGTATTACATCCACCACCAATACCGCCAAAGACGCATCGATGAGTCTCCTTGAACTCTTTGATGGTGGACAGCAGAAAGCACAAAGAGTTGACATTTCAAAGGGGTAAATTTACATATACAAATGCTCACACACGTATGTATGTATGCATGTATACAATATATACGTGTGCAATTGTATCATAAAGCGCACTGTTGCTGCAGCAATGATATCAATCGATTGCCGCCTATTGCAAAATACCACTCGTGTTACACTGCATTCACGCATTTGACCGGATGAAGAAAAGTATGAATTGTGAAATGATGGGCATGTGTGCATGCAAATAAGTGGGTATTAGAGCAAAGAGGGTGTGCGAGTAGTTAAGGATGTAACCAAGCGAATTTGAGTAGTTGTGGGTGAACGATAAAGCAAGTGGGTGCATTCGAATGGCAGAACAAAAATGATACCAGCGTCAATATGTATGCAAGTACACATTTAAGCAAGCGAAGGGTGCGTATTATAAATTTATTATCAGTGAGTTGCAGTACGTTTTCAATTAAATAAAAAATACTGTACACATAAGACTAAGAGTACCATTAAAATGAGGGTGATTTGTTGCTGCTGGCTATTCAAAAGCAAACTACGCTTGCATGCAAATTTTATGTATATTTCACGCACATACCTACATACAAGCATACATTGGGACTCGCCACGCGTAATCTATGCCTATGTACATATATGTATCACAATTAAGATTTAAAATGGTAAAAAATATCCGCTGCTGTCAGTTGCGAGTTTTATTTTACAATCAAAACTACCCTGCACTGCTCGGAAGTAAAAATAATATATTTATCACATATGAAATATACATACACACATATATATTTTACACATTCGTATTTGTTATCTTCATACATATATACATTATATAGGCAAATCCATATGTGTAGCTTGGTGGTTTTCATACTATAAGCTTTCTACAATTCTTAAGAATTGGTGCCATTTAACTTCGTCATAAAATAAGGCGGAAAAGGCCATGGCGAGATAAAAATAAATTCTGTTCAGGCGCATTTGCATGTTGTACTATGTAAAATTACAAAAAAAATTATATCCCAGACGCAGTAACTTTAATCAAAAATGCGTACGAGACTGTGGAGCTTACGGCAAAAGGCTTGAATGGATGACAATAGAAGGGCTAACATTTTTTGTGGATGCTGTACGTCGCTATTCATACATTCTGATGACTTTTAAAAAGTTGAAATATTTCGATATTTGTTTTTTTTCGTTTGTTTTATTTATTATTAATTTTATATGTTTCTGTTTTGTTTTAATTTTTATTTTATTTTTTTTTATTTAATTTTTTTTCTAATTTTTGTTTTATTTATTATTTATTTTTTTATTTGTTTTTGCTTTAATATTTATTTTTTATTATTTTTACTTTTATTTCTTTAATTTTTATTGTTTGTTATTTTCATTTGTTTGTTTTTCTGTTTTAATTTTTAATTTTTATTTTTTAGTATTTTTTTTGTTTAAACTTTTTTCATTTATTATTATTTTTATTGCTTTTTTGATTATAATTTTAATTTTTTATTGATTATTACTTTGATTTGTTTTTTAAGGTTTATTTTTTATTGTTTATTATTTTGATTTGTTTTTTTTGTTTATTTTTTATTTTTGTTTTGTTTAATTTATTATTATTATTTTTTCTTTCTGTTCTAATTTTTATTTATTTTATTATTTTCATTTGTTTTATCTTCTGTTCTAATTTTAATTTTTTATTATTTTCATTTGTTTTTTTTCTGTTCTAATTTTTATTTTTTCATTTGCTTCTTTTTGTTAATTTTTATTGTTTATTATTTTCATTTATTTTTTTTCTGTTTTAATTTTTATTATTTATTATTTTTATTGCTTTTTTTGTTTTAATTTTTATTGTTTATTGATTATTATTTTGATTTGTTTTTAAGTTGTATTTTTTATTGTTTATTATTTTGATTTGTTTTTGCTTTTTGGGTTTAATTTTTTTTTCTTTTGGTTTAATTTTTATTATTTTTATTTGTTTTTTTTTTTTGTTCAATTTTTATTGTTTACTGATTATTATTTTGATTAGTGATGCTTTCCATGCCCATAACTTAGTCAAAAATGAACCGATTTTAATAATTCTGGGTTCAAAATGATCGTAATTACTTACACGAGCGACTTCATATAGAAACAATTGCAAAAAAGTAGTTGATAATTTTTTATTTAGCAAAAAAGAAAAAAAATTGAAATTTTCTCGAAATTCAATATTTCAAAAAGTGTATTTTTGTTTTTTTTATAACTTTTTCCAAATCAAGAGGACGCCTCAAACTTCAATTAAGCTGAATGCCCAGTAGCTAAAATGAGTTGTTTTTGAGTAATGAATTTTTGAGTAAAAACCCTGTTTCGCACTTTTTGTTTTTTGCAAAATAAACCATTTTCAACTACTTTTTTGCAATTGTTTCTGCACGAAGTCGCTCGTGTAAGTAATTACGATTATTTTGAACCCAGAATCATTCAAATCGGCTTTTTTTTGACTAAGTTATGAGTAATTAAAAAAAAATTTCTTATATAGATTCTTTCCATTTCAATTCAAAAGGCCTATTCGGGACATGTTCTTCGATTTCAATGTAACTCAAATATGTTGCTCTCTGGTCAAAATAATGAGACACGTATTTTTGTTTCGCCCGAAAAAATTTTTTTTCAAGCTTTATCGGCAATTTTGTTTTTCGGCTCAAAATCGATTTTTTTTTAATAATTTTGTTTTTAAATGCTCATAACATAGTCAAAAATGAACCAATTTTAATAATTTTGGGTTCAAAAGGATCGTCATTACTTACACGAGCGATTTCATGTAGAAACAGTTGCAAAAAAGTAGTTGCAAATTTTTTATTTTGCAAAAAACAAAAAGTGCGAAACAGGTTTTTTACTCAAAAATTCATTACTCAAAAACAACTCATTTTAGCTACTGGGCATTCAGCTTAATTGAAGTTTGCGGTGTCCTCTTGATTTGGAACAAGTTATAAAAAAAACAAAAATACACTCTTTGAAATATTGAATTTCGAAAAAATTTCAAGTTTTTTTCTTTTTTGCTAAATAAAAAATTTTTAACTACTTTTTTGCAATTGTTTCTACATGAAGTCACTCGTGTAAGTAATTACGATCATTTTGAACCCAGAATTATTAAAATCGGTTCATTTTTGACTAAGTTATGGGCATTTAAAAAAAATTGTTTCTTATATAATTAAAAAAAAATCGAGTTTGAGCTGAAAAACAAAATTGCCGATAACTCTTGAAAAAAAAAAAAATTTCGGGCGAACAAAAAAATACGTGTCTCATTATTTTGACCAGAGAGCAACATATTTCAGTTACATCCAAATCGAAGAACATGACCCGAATAGCCCGGTTGAATTGAAATGGAAAGCATCTAGTAATTTTTTTGGTTTAATTTTTACTTGTTTTGTTTTATTATTTTTATTTGTGTTTTTTTTTTTGTTATTATTGTTATTTCCCATTATTTTTATTCGCTTTTTTGTTTTTATTTAATTTGAATTTTATTTATTAATATTTAGATTTTTTTTTATTAATTTTATTTGCTTCTTTTTTGTTTTAATTTTTATTGTTATTTTTTTTGTTTTAATTTTTATTATTGTTTTTTTTGTTAATTGTTATTATTATTATTTGTTGTATTTTTTTCATTATTTTATTTGCTTTTTTTTTATTATTTATATTTAGTACATTTGTATTTTCTTTAGTTTTGTTATTTATTATTATTTTATTTGTGTCATGGTATGCCATTGTGCTTTATTATTATTTTTAATTTATTATATTTCGACATTGTTTCCTTTGTTATGTATTTCTATTATTCCCTATAATTTTTTATTTGTTATTTTTTTCATGGTTTTAAGTATTATTATTTTTAACTTACTATAATTAGCATTTTCATTTATTAGAAAAAGTAAATTGAAATTCAAAATAAAAAAAAAGCCAAACAACTTAAAACGATATAATTTCTGATGGTAAAATTAACAATTTAACAAATTAATTTAATGATAGCGGAAGTCCCTGATTTTTTTTTATATTTAAAAAGTCCTACAATTTTTAGTTAAAAAATATGTGCATATTTTCATCGGAATGAGCAATGTCGGCAACTGGTTTAAAACTGGTTGATCTTTAGCTCCTGGGCGATGCTACGACTACTAACTGCCGGCCAACTTCGGATATTTTAGTGATTTTATCGACATTTTCTTTAACATAAAAATGCGTGAACGAAATCGACGAAACCAAAATTGCCCCTAATTACCTTTCACTATTCACAATTTCAGCGGCCGGGCTTGCATTTTCGTCTTTATCAAAGAAAAACTGTTAAATGTACCGAATGTTCTCTTTGTTGACTTCCATTTTTTAACACCCTGTACCTCACAACTAAATGAAACAAATAAAAAACAGCAAGAGCTTTTTAGTGTGGAATGTCACAGTTTTACAATAGTAAAAAATACTTCGCCATGAAGCCCTAATAAGTCACAGTTGGTTTTCTGATAGTGCAATAATTTTGCTAAATACGTTTTTGCTTTGATATTTAAAAAATAAATGGTTTGCATTGCATTTTAGTTGTTTTTTTTTTTTTCAAACCATCTGCTTAGTAAATGAGCTGTAACAAATAATTAAATTTGGCAAACAACTCCGCACTTCTAGAGAGTTCGAGTGCATTTTTTCATTTTTTTTATTTGGTTGCTCTGGGTGTTTGTAAAATAAGTGCATGTCGGCTACCTGCATGGATTTAAATGTGCCCAACTGTTAGTTTGCATAAGATTTACATATGTACAGACATACATATGTATGTGGGTAACAAAATATGTACAATTGGCACAAACATTTTTGCTGCCTTTTAAATCAACTTTAGGGAATGTTGTTATTGTTCCTCATACAATTCGTCGTGCATCGTTGCGACGTATCTTTGTAAAATATGTATTTGGACATTTTTTCATTCTTCTTATTTTTTTTAATCTTTTTTATCTTTTTTCTTAAAATGTTTGCTACCCAAACTCGTTTTCTTAGCATTTGCTTGGCGAAATTGCACTTGGCAGTCTGCCATTATCACAGGTCAGCTGTAGAAGTTGTGGGCCCCTCGCTGACTTCGAACCTTTTGCTTCTTTTGTATATTTGTATATGCGAAATTCCTTTTCTACTTCAACCTTTGTGCATATTTGTTTTGAAACCAGTTTTTATTTGCTTTGTGTGTGTGAGTGTGTGTGTATTGAACGTGCGATATGCTAAATTGCAATGGAGGGCATTACATAGGCCATACAGCTACCTTTCAAAGGACTTCATAAGAAGTTAATGCAAGACATAGAGAATATTCTGTTTAAATAAGAATAGGAATGAGCGAGAACATAAAAATTTTATAATTAAAGTATTTAACATAAATTTTAGTCATTAAAGTCGTTTGCGATCTTTGAAGGCATTAAAGTCGAATTGGCAATAAAATGGCTTACGTACTAATAATATTTTAGAAATAATCACAATTAAATACGATCTCATATGAATTTCGTGTTACTGCAATTACGGCGTTTGTCTGCACGTTTGCTCTAATGGTATGTAATTTCTGCAACTCCCTCTTAAAACGCATTCGTGGGGCATAAATTATGTGATCACAATAAATGCCAGCTTAAGTCGACTTGAGAATTAATTGATCTATTTGCTAACGCATTCTGCTTGTAAAACTCTATTTTTAAGTTAAAGGAGATAGGGGTCCTTAATTTTTTTTTTTTAATTTTTTAGTTTTTTTTTTTAGCATAGTTCTCCACTTAAGCGTTTATAGCTTATAACCAAGACATTCATTTTACTATAATCTACATGGGACTTAGGCCTAGGTTTCTCACCGTTTAGGGCTGCTGTAACTAAATGCTTTCGTTTTTCCGTGTTTAAACCTATTAGTAGAATTTTCGTTTCTCAATCGATCGTTTTCCCTGCTGATCATCACTTTTTGAACGCTTACAATTTATTTTAGTTTGGGGAAAATATATCCATTATTTTCTCTTAAAGTATCGATAAAAAAATTTAAATTTAATACTCGTTGTCAAGGTGACATTTTACACTAAAAAAATTCTGTTCGTTTCATTTAGTTGTGAGGTACAGGGTGTTAATAATGGAAGTCGACAAAGAGAAAATACGGTACATTTTACAGTTCTTTTTTTGATAAAGGCAAAAATTCAAGCTAGGCCGCTGAAATTGTGAATGGTGACAGGTAATTACGTGCAAATTTGATTTCGTCGATTCCGTTCAGGCATTTTTGATGCTAAAGAAAATGTCGATAATGTCGGAAATTTTATCGACTACAGAAATAATCGAAGTGGACCGGCTGTTAGTTAGTAGTCGTAGCGCCGCTCAGGAACTAAAGGCCGACCATAAAACAATTTGCGAAAAATAAAAAATAAAAGTAATGTATTTCTTTTTCCCCAAACTATTATTTTGTTTTGGTTCATTTTATTAATTTTTTTACTAATAGGTTTTTATTTTTATTAGCAGCAGAGGGGTTCCCATTTTTTTAAAGCTATTTTCTGGAGAAAATAAAAAAAAACACTCTTTGTTTTAATATTACAATTTTTAAAGACAACTATAATAAAAATGGGTTTTTATAACTTTTAGTTATTTCCTTGGGTTAAAAAACAACATAAAATATTACTTGAAAAAATTATGAAAAAAATTCAGTTTACCTATTTTTAAAAAATACATTATTAAACTTTAGTTGTGATGCCATACATGGTAGAGGAAAAAAGAGAAGGGAAGGAAGAAGGGGCCTTGGGATTAGAGACGATGATGACCATGCATTTTACGACGGCGCCGACGATGGCTGATTTGCGTTCGTAGTTAGCCGCAACAAGCTACTGATGAACTTCACCAAATTTATATTTAGACACGCTATATCCGCAGGCGTAGCGAAAAAATGAGAGCCCAGATGTCTATATCTTTGCCAGACGAGAGCAGGGCAGCTGAGAAGAAGGTGTTGAGATGATTCCACCTCGTCCTCCAGACGGCTTCTGCAGGACGGACTTGAGGCAATCCCAAGTCTCACGGCATGAGCACCTAACGGGCAATGTTCGGTAAAGATACCCACCAAATTCAAGAGCTGGGGCTTTGTCAGCCGTAGGAGTTCACTCGAGCGTCCCCGATCTACCCGTGGCCAGAAGGATCTCGCGACCTTGTACGTTTGCGCACTAGCCCTCGCTGAGTTGGTTCGAGGCAGATCTTTCCAGGAGCAAACCACAGGTTCTTAAGGGAACCCCAATTCTCTCATTTCGCGACGAAACCGTCTCCAAAGTTCCCTGTCTAGTCAGCTCATCAGCCCAGCAGTTTCCCTCTATGCCGCTGTGACCGGGAACCCAAATGAGCCTGATGTCGAAGTATTCGGATGCAATCGAGAGAAAAGCCAGACATTCCCCGACCAATTTCGAACGCACAAACAACGAGCCCAAGAGCCTAATTGCCGCTTGGCTATCGTAGTAAATATTTACTTCCTTAACGGTAATTACCGAGGTAAGCAACCAGTCCACCGCTTCCTTAATTGAGGATACCTCCGCTTGGAAAACACTACAGTGGTCCAGAAGCCTTTAAGTTTGATGGGAGGCTCCTTACAGATTACTCATTCATTCCCTACAACTCTTGTTAACAAATTTTTTTCTAATGGTCAATAGATTTCGAGACAAAAATTTGTGAAAAAATACTCAAAAGTTTGATTAGCAGTAACACAAAAAAAAAAATTAAAATTTTGCAAACCCGAATACACTCCGAATACACTCCGAATACAACAAAATTACCAAGTACAATCAAAATCTGCAACTCAAAAGTTCATGGCCAGATGGAACACCCTTAATTTACACATTTTTTAACCCAATTCCTCTGCCAATGCCCCGCTCTCGCCAGAACGCGATATCGCGGTTTAAACTCTTGCTTCTGCAGATTTGTAATAGGCAGCCATCCACTGCATTTTACAGTTTAGAGAAGAGCCAAACCTAATTCTATATAACCGGCGCACTTTTTAGCTGCCATTTTTCACCAATTTTCCAGAAATTTAAAAAAATCGAATTCCTTCGTGTGATATCATTGAAATATGTCAAACGCCGGCATTTTTGAAAACCACTTTTACTTGCAGATTTTGCCGATTTTGTTAATTTTCAATACCAATCTAACTGAGGACAAGTTTAAAATTTCGTTCAGATATCAAAATTTTCACTCGAGTTATCATGGCACATGATTTTTTTGGAGTCTGGATTTCAATGTGCCCAACTCTACAAACACACACCTATGCATATACGGAGTGACAGCTATTTTATTCTAAATCGCGCTACTAATTAGAAGTTGCGCAAATGTTCCAAAGTACAATTAATTACAACCGATTTCATCTGTTGACATTAGGCATTTTTTTGCAAACTTATTAAACGCACCTTACACCTTAGACCTTATAAATGCGACTGCAAAAGTATGCGAACCTAAGTAAACACCGTAAAGACTTGTGAACAAAGTGATTCAGAACAACACTTGCCATGCTGCGCTAGTCATATAATAAAATAAACAGTACCAAGGTTTACAAATACACTCATAAATATGTATGTATGTGTGTTTGTTTAAGTAACTGCAATCCAAAGCGTTCAAATTGCAAGTCTAAAGTAGCATTACATTTTGTTTGCACTGCAACAGCTGCTGTGACTGCTGCTATGACTGGCTGTTCAAGGAGGATTCGCACGTTCTAGACTTGCACTTGAAGTAGTGCATTAGGGTGCCTATCCAAAAAAAAAAAACAAGTTGCTCTTTTTTCAATCGAAATTATAAAATTTATTAGAATTGTAGTAGAATTTGTCTGTAATTTGTACGATTTGGAGTTAGTGCGACTGACAAAATCTGTTTCGAAAATTTTTTAACAAAGAGGCTAATAATTGGCACTAAATCGTTGGATATGACGGGCCTACATCAGTCGGTTCTATGTTACCGGAATGACCCGGTTTTATATGCGGCCAAGGACTTGCCATTCCAGCACAATTACCCGTATAAGTATGGGGAATGTTTATGCAACAACAACAACGTAAATGATATGGTTTAGCCGTTTGTATTTCATTACAAATATTCAAAAATATTTTGCAAATTACACCGAACTCTAGTCGTATGATTTGAAAACGTGCCTGTATATTTTAAATATTTCTGAGAAAGACTAAGATTTACGTAAACTGGAAGTAAATCTTAATCTTTCTCAGAAATATTTAAAATATATTTCTGCAAAAATTCAAAACTTCTCCAAAAATTGAGCTTTTCCCAAATATTTTTTTTTTCAAAAAATCTATTAAGGAAGACAGAGGAGTTTAAGGGGGTAGTATGGTATTTTTTTTTTTTCATTTTTTTTTTTTTTTTTTTTTAATTATTCTATAACATCTTAAGATTATTGTGTGAAAGTGTGAAGTGCATTACAGTAAAATTGACAAAGACACAAAGGATTAAGTATCTACCTCTCCAACCGGATTTCACAATCTTCACAAATCTTTAAACGCGTTTTTCTCACACTTGCCTTTTTTACGGTCGGTGTCCACTGTAGATTCATATCTACTGCACCGATTCTTTTCAAATTTGGTTTTTTTGTTTCTTTACTTTATTCACGAGGTAATGACGTCGAGTTTTTTTTTTTAATTTTGTCATATTTTAAAACAACAAAGTTTTCAAGTTTTTTTTATGAAAAATCGGTGTTTTGACTTGAAAGCGCTTTAAAAAATTAAAAAAAAAAAAAAAATTCGACGTTGTTACCTGCGAAACTTTATTAGCTGATGAAATCAATTTGGTTTTTTGATTTTAGTTGATCCAGTAATGAGTTCTGAGGGACACCGCAATAAAACTTTTTTATGAGACGTCCGCGAAGATTCGCTGCCACCAACTCATTTCTTCATAAAAATCAATGAAAATTTCACACAATATTCTTTAAATATGACTTTATAATGAAGTAATTTTAAAATTTTGAATAAATCAACTGTGTCGACAAAAAAAATTTCGAAAAATATGCTTGTTTTACACCGAATTAACCATACTACCCCCTTAAGCTTAAAAGGTCTGCATGAAAAATTTTAAAAATGGTATAACAGAATCAAAATTAAAAAAGTAGGATGTGAATGGGTTAATTTCACAAGAAATGAAAAAGATAAGAAAACGTTTTTTTTAAATGAAAAATACATTAGAAACCTAAATCGGTTATGATTCGACTGAATCTAGTTTTTCTTAAGCCTATCTTTCTGTCTACAAGTTGGATAATGAACAATCATTCCAGCGTTTGGTATAGCGTCCGGTTGGCCTCATAGTTCTCGGTTTCCCCATCATTGCATGCATTAACCAACCTATTGTCAGGCATGCGTAGCACGTGACTTTTCCACTCCCTTCTTCGTTTTCGGCTCCACCTGACAATATCTTGCGCATCACATATCCCTCTAATCTCTTCGTTTCGCAGAACATCTATGCGATTACGCCCTGTGATTGATCGCAATGTTGCCATCTTAACCGTGGACATTGCTTGTTGTGTTGCAATTGCATCTGCGCGGGTTTCAACGGCATTGTTGCGTACTGGTCAAACACATGTTTTATAAATTCGGACTTTGCCTTTTAGATGCTTATTTCGCCATTTATCATCGCGTCAATATCCAGAGATTCGTGTTGTTTTATTCATGTGCTTGTTTACTTCAGCTGTTAATTCTTTCGATGATGAATTATGCTACCCAGGTAGCAGAATTCCATAACCTGTTCGATACTCTTTGCGTATACTGTGAGCTTACACCTGAGCGGCTACCGATATCTACATATTAAATACAGAAACAGCTTTCTTGAAAGCACACAACATGCGCTAAAGGTCGTCTTCGTTGTGCGACATTATAACTGCATTTCCCAGCAAATTTCCTCTTGTCCGTGTAGATTTTACAGCAGATATTATCTCGTCTATAATCAGATTGAATAGTATAGGACTTAAGCTGTCGCCTTGTGTCATCCCTGTTGCCGCCGGGATTGGGGTTGATATTTCATTATTAGTCTTGGCGGAAGCGGTGTATTCGGTGGTGTTGAAATTTCTTATTACTGCCAGGACATTGTTGTCAATATTGGGTTTTTCGAGAATTTCAATCACATCTTTAAGAAAAACAATCTCAAAAGCTTTTGTCAGGTCGAGAAAACATAAAAAAAAGCTCTTCTGCAATGCCAGTTTCCGCAATATAGTCAGCTAATATTTCAGTAAACTTTGAGTGGCACGGCTTATGGCTTGAAACATTTGCCATTTTGAGCTAAAATTTATATCTTTTTCCGACAAGAAGTTTGTCCAAGCAGAATTTCTACTAATTTTTGCTGAAGTGTTACGCTTTATCGGGTGTTTTTGAAAGCTCATTTTAGGGGTCAGTACTACTCTCAGATAGCAATACTTGTTACATTTGCGCCCAATTTAACCATTTTTCCCTGTAATTTTCCGACCCATTACTGGTGATACAATTGTTCCAGACGCGGGTCTGTATTTAGCCGCCCAAATTAGTTCGTAGCTACAAGGCTTGCGACGTCTGTCGTTCTAAGCGATAAGATACGCATAGGTATAGTAAAAGAGTCACGTTTTCATTCAAAAAAAATTAGAGGCCATTAGCGATGAAGTCTTATCTTCCTTATAATGCAAACTTACGATGTGAGACGGCGGTAGAGTCAGAACTAATTTCAGTTCTTCGATTCAGTTTCTCAGTGCCACTGCTAGAGGAACCCACAGGCTTTTTATATATTTTATAATTTATCCTACGCACGACTGCTAAGCGTTCTAGAGATGATACGTTAGATAGTGACAGTTCTGATGAATATTACTTTGAATCTGATAAGACGGAAGATGACGGCATTACTACGTCAAGTGGAAGTGAATTCCGTGCAATAAGGAATCCACTCAGGCATTTCAACATTAGCAGTGATAGTTTGTTTATAATTATTTTTTGATTTTGTAAAAAATGTTTCTTGTGTTTATTTGCTTTACTGCGCACTCCAATACGACGCTCGGCCGCCGAGTAACTACGTCCCCAAAGGGTTAAACTTAAACTCTTTTATAATCTCAGATTTTTTTATATGTAAAATATTATTATTAAATTATCTTGAGATAATTGTTTTTATTGTATAAAAACAGTGAATCTTAGGAGGTGTTTTCAGATCAGTCCAGCTCACGAAGCTCTTAATACCTTTACGAAATATTTTGGGGGAGGAATGGGGCCAAATGGAAAAAGTGACCGTTTTTATGCGAAAAAGTAAAAAAATTATATTTAAAAAAAATTTCTTCCGGTGGGGTGATCAATTTTGCGCCACCTTGTACTTATTCCCAAATTTAATACATGCACACATCCACACGTACATGCATGGAGGAATAAATAATTGCGCACAATTTGAAGCTAATTAGTGTTAATGTGATTCTCACACCAACTTCAGCAACACGATAACTCCACTCCACTACACTTTGGCGATTGCGTAATTGCAATTTTATGAAAATTTATAAAGCGAGCGTTGACATGCGATTTCTACAGAGCTTTTATTGTTTGACTTCGCGTACAATTTCATATAAAGTTAATTTCATTGAAGGCTACGTAAGTAGAAGAAGGCGCTTATGAGGCATTTCGTGACTCGAATGGGACTAATTACACCCAATTTTGAGGCTTATATGCAGCATTAAGGGGTAAAATAGCGCTAGGATTTTGAAAAAAATGAGTATTTTTGGGCTTACCAACAGTTTAGGACCTTAAAAACACTATTCAATTGGTTTTATGTGGACTTTTTTTTTCAAAAGTTCGTTACTTTTATAAAATTTGATTAAAAACCACCTATGTGCCTTCAAAAGCAATAGTTTACATATGACATAATTTCTTTTTTTATTCTTCAAGGTCTTACATTTCCTCAGAAATTCATCTACCACGAGAATCAAAAAGGCGATTTCGGAGATTAACTCTGTCGCCAAGAATATATTTTGTTGCAGGAATATATTTTTTTCATGTTTTTCCCCCTTTTTTTCATTCCATAATTTTTTTTCTTCTCTTTGCTTGTGCTTAGTAAAAATCTGAATTTCTTCATTTTCACCTAAAATTCTCATTTCCTAAATGCATTTTTTCTTTAGTCTCAGTGGCACTGCATACACTTCAACGTAATTTTTATGTCACAAAAGTGGGCGGCTAATTCATAGAATTACTTAACATCCTTCTTCTGCACATCTTCAGCAACTGGCTGCTTCATTGTAGCACCGTTAGAATGCTCCTTGTGCCACATCTCGGTATCTCTGTACATACTTACCTATGTATGTATGTATGGTATGTATGTATGTATGTCCATATGAACAACAAGAATTGCGCATGAATGCACGTAGCAGATGCTGCATGGATTTTCTGTCTGCCGGTGCATGCAACATACTCGTACACATGCATATATAATTTAAGTAGTTCATTACAGCTTTGACAGTCCTCAGAGCATCTGCTGGTTGTTGTGTTGTTACCGCCATTCGAAGCTGCATAACAAAAGCCACACAAGACCAACCGGAAGTAGTACTCATCCCGATCTATTGTTACACATTTGATGGCGGTTTGTAAAAAGGTACTTCCATGAAAGTGAAAGCAAGTGCTTACATCCTTTTTATTGTACGGAAGTTTACGAAGATGGAGAAATAAATTTAATAGCTCGTTGTTATCACAATAAAAACGAGTTCTAAATTATTGGGCATGGGAATAAGTTTCCGTCCTCGTAAAAGAGATGTCGCTACTGATACTATGTATTTATGTGTTCGCTTTAGTAAAATACTGCTGATTTGAAGGTGTATCTGTGAGGCCTCGATCGCAGTAGTTGACATTCGTTTGAAGCGTAAAGTTCCTTTTTTAAATGTTAGAGAAGTTCTTTTTTCATCGCATCATCACTGGCGATGAAAAATGTTTAATAGATACAACGATAATCCTAAGCGTCGAAAATGTTGGAGTCTGCCAGGTGAGCCAGGTCCATCGACAGCGAAAAAAAAAAATATTCATGCTTTACAAGTTATGTTGTGCATCTGGTGGGATCAGAAGGGTGTCATCTATTACGAACTCCTTAAACCATTTGAAACCATCACAGGCGATCGTTACCGACTGCTGCTAATGCGTTGGAATCGAGCTCTCACAGAAAAGCGGCCGGATTGGGACGGTAGACATGACAACTGATTTTGCTGCATGACAACGCCACGCCACACGTTGCTGCATCAGTACAGAAATATTGAGAGACTGAATTGGGAAATCTTATCTGCTTTTGAAAAACATAAAAAATTCGTGCTTGATCGACGGATTTTTTTTTTCAAAAATTTCGATTTTTTTCAATACATAATTAATTGTTGGTTTTTTCTCGAAAATCTGAAAAATATTTTCTGAAAATTTATTGAAAATCATCATTTTTTGGGGCCTCTGACTACCCCTAACCCCTTCAATAATTCGTAACTATGGATGGAAGGAAAGGACGGAAACTTATTCCCATACCCAAAAATTTGAAAAAAAGTATTAATTAAAAAAAAAAAAGTAATGGTCAACACACAGGAACAGATTGAATGAATTCTAAAATAACAAAAATGCATTTATTATAAAACAAACAATTCCAATAAATCATTTTTAGGATACCAAATCAGCATTTCATTAAATTTTTTAGGCCGCTTTTCTTTAATCTTTTCTTCAATCTTATCAAACAAATACAGGCGCCAACAATGGAATTTTTGGGCAGAAATGCACTCGTATTTCTATTGCTATTATGATATCATAGAACACGACAGCAAAGTAGTTGGGGGACTGCTGCTGAAGTGGCAGTTCCTGGTTGCATATAAAAGTCCGACTTGATCTGGTAACGACTGTCGGAGTTGTTGTTGTTGCAGCACAAGTCATCAAGCCCTGCTAGTGCGGTGTAGTTATTGCTCGTCATCGACTAAAACGATATGCCATCATCTAACGATAGACCCCGGAAACATGTCCTTTCGACGAGTTGTAGCTGAAGCTCTTCGTCTGCGATAGGTGATGTTCGGACTCTGATGACGGCATAAGGGGGTGAGAAGTTTAGGAAAATGGTAAGACACTCCCAATGAATGTCATTCAATATCTGTCTATGAACTGTCTGGTTCAATAGTTGTACTCAGTCCTGGACTTCGTCAGTTTAGTTAAAGAGATGCCTGATAACTCTCCTGGAAGGTCGCTCAGGCTCCAACTAGTGCCCACAGGGGTGGTTCTTGCGGTAGGAACCCCCTTAGGAA
The DNA here is from genome assembly GCF_027943255.1 of Anastrepha obliqua. Taxonomy (NCBI): domain Eukaryota; kingdom Metazoa; phylum Arthropoda; class Insecta; order Diptera; family Tephritidae; genus Anastrepha; species Anastrepha obliqua. Next base: position 88,904,587 of record NC_072896.1, on the reverse strand, counting down.
TTGCTTGTTGAGCGTCTTACTCTGCTCTTTAACCGAAATGACAGTAGCCTCGTTGTGAAGATGTTGCAGGGGAGACATCAGGCTGTCCTGATGGTAGTATTCTGACAGGTCTGAAGCTTAGTTCACTACGAATCCCTAGTATCAGGCGACCAATTGGGCGCAGCGTAATTCAAAATTGTTTTAAATGTCGCCAGCAACACTTCGTTGTCTTTGTCTCCAAATGCTACTGGCCACTACTATTCGCCAAGCGTTATCAAGTGGCGAATAGATGAAGCAACTGGTATAAATAAAAATATCTTGGTAGCACTGGAAAACAGCTGCCAAAAATTACATTTGTTTAAAATTTCCTACGGAGTATTAATATGTCCGCGTTCATACAGGGAAACATTTGTTGCTTCTACTCGTTTAACTTCGTTCTTCTCAATGTTGTTATTCACTGTAGACCAAAAACTAACAATTGCGAGGTATATGAACATGACCAAATGAGAAAACGCACAGCTGAAACAACAAAAGTATCCCCGTATGAATGCGGTCTAATCAAACTCTTTTGAAAGAGATTTGGGAGCATTGAAAATTATGAGTTATATCAGTTTTATGAGGAACTCGTTAGTGGGAAATCTTGCTCGGTAACTTTATTACAATGCATTCACATGCAAATTTTTCGTCAAGTGAGCAGAGCCTAGAGATAGCGAGCAGAAAAGGTGCGAATCGAAGGCGCCTGTTGTTAGACCACCACAGACGTAACCTAATCTAACAGTGTGAAAACAAGTCGTGGCACAATTGCTGCGATTCTCAACAGGCTTTTAAAATAATTTCTAAACATGAGCCGCCATTGAGCGTTAATAAATAAAATATTGTAATAAAACGAACTTACCCCGAAGTTCAGATTAACCCCACGCATACCACAATAGAACTGGTGTTAGATGAAACCGTTAGAGTTAAGCTGTTTTTGCTGGTTTCAAAGTAATAAATTGCAAGCTTTCAAAGCAGTAATTAAAATTTGCAATATCTACCAGTTTTAAGATGACTTCTTAAAGTACAGTTACGGTAGATTTAAACTCAGCAATTTTTGTTTCACAGTAACAAAATCTTATGTGGAAATTAATTCTTTTGCTACAAATGTATGTTAGCTCAAAAAAAAAAATTATTAAAAAACAAAAGTAGAAAAACATGAAACACGAGTATGTAAATGTCTGCGCAAGCAAGTCAGGTTTGTAATTAACAACTAATTAACTGAGCAAATTTTATTTGCAAACTCGATTTCAATGCTGATTCACTGCAGGTGTTGAAGTGACTTTGGAAAAAAGAATTTATTGTACGTGTTCTGAAAATTTCGAAATTCTCAAATGTTTACAACGAATCGTCGGCATGAATCATCTCACGGAAACAATAGTAATAAAATTAATGTATGTACATATGTATGCAAACGATTGGGCTAAATGGAATTTTGAGAATTTTGGTATATTCATAAAAAATTATAAAAACACGGTGGCGATGATAAAATAAAATGATAAAAAATAAAATTAATTTAGATATATAAGGTGGGCCATGTAAAATTTGCTTTTTGAATCGAATATAAAACATAACTAATCAATATTTTTTTAAACTTTTTTTTTATTTTGAAGATTGAACATTGTCATTTATGAATGAAAAATAATATCGTTCAAATGACTGCCGCGACTGGCTTTACAGTAGACCATTCGATCAACCCAATTCTTAAGCACATTTTCGATTGTTTCATGAATGGCAACTTTGATTTCGTGTTTTAAAGCATCAATCGTCTCTGGATGGTTCGCATAGCATTTGTCCTTAACGGCTCTCCACAAAAAATAGTCCAACGGGCTTAAATCACAGCTCCGAGGCGGCCAATTGATATCGGAATTCAAAAACGGAGCCAAAAGTTCGAGTGTAACTTTGGCAGTGTGACAAATTGCACCGCCCTGTTGAAACCAAATGTCGTCCATGTCATCCTCTTCAATTTTTGGAAACAAAAACTCGTTGAGCATGTCACGGTAACGCTCGCCATTTACTGTAACCAAGGAAGAAGAAGAAGACTCACCACTTTGGAAATAGGTTTTCAATATTTCCCAATTTTGTTCAAGCGTATAGCGTCCCATTTCGTAAATGTCAAACCTTTAAGTAAATTATGAACACATTTGACATGTCATTTGTGTTAACATTCTCAAAAAAATAGGTGGTTCAAAAAGCAAACGCTATATGGCCCACCCTGTATAAACTTTGTGAGCAACCATTAAAAATATGATATTATCAAAGGCCGGCCAGTGGACTTTGTGAATACCTCACCATACAATTAAATGATATTTCGATATTTTTTTATACTTTAATTTAATATAATTTAAATATTTTGGTATTTCAAAGATATTTTGGAAATAAAAAAGTGCTTATGAAAAAAAATGAAAAAAAGTAAAAGTAAATGAGTGTAAAAAATGAAGAAAACGAGAATAAGAAATTGAGGAAAAAAATGTATCTGAAAAGCAATCAGCAAGTGTGCGTTAATTTACGCACAAGAATATCATTTATGCTAATATTTACGAAAATTTTAATTCAAGCGAGAATACACACGGAAATTGGAACAGATCATTGACGTCAGTCTGGTACATCGAAGATAAACAAATCGCGATTAATTGAATAAACACTCCAAAATTCAATTTGAAAACGGTTCTAAATGATGCGATACAGGGTTCGAATCGGCACAGACAGTCGTAAACGAGCAACTTGTCACGGAAAACTGTGAATGAGGGGTTGGTGACAGCCCTCTTGTTGACTTTTATCGTAGTTCGGAACATAATCGCATAACATTTGAGAAAATTTTAGAAAAATGTAAATTAATAAACAAAATAAAAACATATAATACCATATACCAAAAAATAATAATAATAAAAAAAGATAACAAAAAAAATATTAATAAAAAAATAACAATAAAAGAAAAATGATAATAAAAAATAATTTAAAAAAATAGTTAAAACGAGGAATAGAGGTAGTAAATACTTACAAAAAAAAAAAAATAATAATAAAAAAATAATAATAAAAAAATAATAATAAATAATAATAATAATAAAAAAATAATAATAAAAGAAATAATAATAAAAAAAGTTAAAACGCATGCTAAAATGAGGTAGTAAATACTTACAAAAAATAATAATAATAAAAAAAAAAATAATATTAAAACAAAAATTTATTAATAAAAATAGTTAAAACGCATATTGAAATGAGGTAGTAAATACTTACAGAAAAATAAAAATAATAATAATAATAAAATAAAAAAATAATATTAAAAAAAAAAATTATTAAAAAAAATAGTTAAAACGCATATTGAAATGAAGTAATAAATACTTACAAAAAAAATAATAATAATAAAATAAAAATAATAAAAAAATAATAGTAAAAATAAATAGTAAAAATAAATAAAAATAAAAAAAATAATAATAATAAACTTGAACTTAGTCCAATGAAAAATTCAAAACAGATATAGGGGGAAAGTACCGAACGCAAATCTTGCTGAAATTTGTTGGTGCAGTAAGCACGTGTTGGAGGATCTTGATCATGAAGAAGTTGAAGCTGGAGCAGTAGATTCAGCATTGAAACCACACGAGCATCGCGTGTGACTCAGATTATGGTAACAGCGATGATTCCGCTGCTGCGGCTGCTTTTACACGCTCCAAAACGTCACGGCCGAAAAGAGCAAGAAAATAAAGCATAAAAAGTTGTTGCATATATTTATTTTCTGTGGACTTACAGATTCTTTGTACAAAGATTTGGTGTGACGCAACCCCTAGTGAAATTTTATGACAAACAATTTTCTAGAACATTTTAACTCTCTAACGACCTTCAAAACGCCATTTTATGCGGACTTTCTAAAAAAGGGGACAAAAGGTCCCCTTTGTGCTCTGCAAAATTATTTCTCGTAAAATTTTACCAACAATATTTCTTAGCAACATATTTTTCCTCAGTATGTATTTTAACTTTTTTTTTTATTTCTAAAACACTTAGGCAAAATATTGCAAATTAAAAATAACCATAGGAAAGAAATTTGACCAAAGAATGCAAAACGATTTTGAGGTTTTATGTAGTAATTTTCTTCCATCCGGCCTTAGAATTATTGCGCTCGCAAAAATGCTGTTGCACAGTGTTGTTTCAAGACTAGCTATGGTGAATTGAACACAAAAAAAAAAGCATAAAAGGAAGTGATGACGCAATCCTGACACAATTCCGTTTTGGATATTGCAGTAGGTAAAACTCCCACTTATCTATGTAGAACTGACCCGGGCATGCTTAAAATATGTGTGAAGGTATCCCATGTAACACTAACCACCACTTCAAATATCCACTCACTCAAAAGGGGTGTTTGCCCATTTCTCCGGTCCTACCCTGTTTCTTGCTCCGGCTGTTAGATGAAATAGACGATGACTTCACTGCACTGTGTAGGATTTTATAAAATGCTAAAACAACAAAAAACAGAACAAAAAGTGTTGATGCAGTTTATGTTCGCACACATCAACATAGCCAAAAATTTGCCCAAAACTAGAAAAGTAAATGGGAACGAGACAATAAATGCGGCAAGATCTCTGTTTGAGGACGCAAAGTTGTGGATAAAAACTGTATTCTTAATATTTTTGATCAAAACTAAGGATTGGGAACGAAGACAGTTTCGTAGCTCTATCTGTGGTACATTTTCGTTCTCACGACTGTAGGTTCTACGTTACCGGAACGACAGGTATTTATATCCGGTCAAAGACAGTCACTCAAACAGATTTCCTCAAATATTTGTGGGCAATGTTACTGTTACAAAAACAAGAACTGGGAACGAAATGACAGAAGTTACTGTTTGCGGCTAAGGGCAACTTCTGCTCTCTTATTGAGGAAATAGAGGAAAAACAAAGAAGATCATCAGAGAAATTCTCTGAACCCATGAATGGGCCACATTAGATCTTTCAGGTCGCAATGCTAAATGTCCTCACAATAATAATAATAAAGACGACTAAGTGGCTTAATTCAGGCTTAGCCAGAGTAAACTTTCATTTAGAAAAACTTTGAAAGGGGGAACAGTTGAAGGAGTTCTTCATTGTAGCAGTTGGACTTGAAACTTAAGTGGAGAGGAACAGGCTTAAGCAAGCGTTTAGGAATGCAAGAATATCCTCAACTTCAGCAAGTGTCTCTGCTGTATATACAGTGGCACACACCTAACTAGCAAGACTATACATACCATCAATGGAGTGTGATATTGACCACACCAGTAAAAATCTTACAGCTACAGGGTGGGCCATATAACGTTTGCTTTTTGAACCACCTATTTTTTTGAGAATGGTAACACAAATGACATCTCAAATGTGTTCATAATTTACTTAAAGGTTTGAAATTTACGAAATGGGACGCTATACGCTTGAACAAAACTGGGAAATATTGAAAACCTATTTCCAAAGTGGTGAGTCTTCTTCTTCTTTTCTGATTTTCACATCGGTGGCTACGTCAATAAGCAAAATTTCCCGATTTGGGGCTCAGAAAATCCACACGTTCCTGTAGAGAAGCAAATGCATCCACAACGAGTCACTGTTTGATGCGGTTTTTGGTCTGGCGGCATCATCGGGCCATTTTTTTTTTCGAAATTGAGCGAGGAGCCGCGGTTACAGTAAATGGCGAGCATTACCGTGACATGCTCAACGAGTTGTTTCCAAAAATTGAAGAGGATGACATGAACGACATTTGGTTTCAACAGGACGGTGCAACTTGTCACACTGCCAAAATTACACTCGAACTTTTAGCTACCGTTTTTGAAAACCAAATAATCAGCCGAAATTCCGATATCAATTGGCCGCCTCGAAGCTGTGATTTAAGGGGTAACACCACTGTACACGCGTAAAATAAACACGATTTTTAAAGAATTTTTTTTGTATAGAAGGAAAGGGGAAACAATCAGTCTGATTTGGGAAGTACTATATACTAAAATACAAAACTACAAAGTTTGATCGAAAAATTTTACAAAATGGCGGCATTGGAGACATTTTTGTAATGTGGTTTCTCTTGAAGGAGCTCCGCGGCACGCAGCATAGAGGGTGCAAATTTTAATCTGGAACAAAGAAACATTTTTTTTCTTAATCTAGATAAGAATAGCTAGAGAAACACGTAGGGGATTTAAAAAATATTTATTTTTGTGGAATTAGCAAGCATTTGAAGGAAAAAACTCTATTTTGGACTAAAAAAACGGCACTTAAATAATTATAACAATCATTTAAATTAATCTATCGAAAATCCCCTACGCTCTTCTCTTAAGAAGGTTATTATACAGACGTAGTGAAAAACCTGATTAAAAATATTTAAAATTGTTTGAGTTATGCTGCGTGCCAATTTCAGAAAACGTGTTTTGAGAAAAACGCGTTAAAAGTTTGGAAATTTGGAGAAGTCGTTAGGTAGCAGTCACTAACGCTTGGTTAAAAGCTTAAAATATTTATGAAATAAACTTCGGTAACGTATAAAACTTTTTGTTCTGTATTTTAAAAGGTTCAAAGAATTTTTTAAGCTTATAAAAAAAATATCAATTTTTTGAAATTTCTACAGTGGTGTTACCCCTTAAGCCCGTTGGATTATTTTTTGTGGGGAGCCGTTAAGGACAAATGCTATGCGAACCATCCAGAGACGATTGATGCTTTAAAACACGAAATCGAAGTTGCCATTCATGAAATTGGAGCCCAAACAATCGAAAATGTGCTTAAAAGTTGGGTTGATCGAATGGCCTACTGTAAAGCCAGTCGTGGCAGTTATTTGAACGATATTATTTTTTATTCATAAATGACAATGTTCAATCTTCAAAATAAAAAAAAAAGTTTGAAAAAATATTGATTTTTTTTTTTTATAGCCGATTCAAAAAGCAAATTTTACATGGCCCACCCTATAAGTTCTTGGAATGAAAAATGTATGGGGCATATTTTATGTTATTACAAAAACAAAAACAACCCAATAAAACCGTTTTAAAAAGAGCATCCTGATGAGACTAATATAACAATTTTTTGGTTATCATTTAAAAAAAAGCCATTTGCTAATTTTAAAAACAAATATCCCAACTGAATTTGCTGCTAATTAGGTGAACAAAGCCTTTCTGTTTGTCCAGTTGGCGACGGCGCCGAAACGTGATCTTTGCTTAATTTACAAGCAAATATTTGAGCGCAGATCATATGTTCGCACCCGTGACGACAATGCCACGCAAAGCGCGCTTGGCAATCATTTCATATAATTTTTTGTTTACTTTGTTTTGTTTTTGGCCACTGGCGACACAGCTTCTAACAATGATTGTAGGTAATCTCAATTAGCATAGTGACAAATGCGCGTATGTATATATAGGGAGAGGAAAAATAACACCAACCTTAAAATCAAGTCAAAACGGGCAACAAAAAAACTAAAAATAGAAAAAGCAAAAAAAATAATAATGAGAGAAAAAATCACACAACCTTTTCGTGCACGCTCATTTATGTCATTTGGAGTTGCATACAACAGTAAAGTAAAGGTGTATCTGTTTGAGAAAAAAATGTATATGTATGCACATTTGTATAAAAACTGCAGCCACTAATTTCGTATATACTTAGTTAATGTTGTTGTTGCAGCAGTTAATCTTTTGCTTTGGCTTTTATCGTGCTTATAAAGGTAATTTTTTTACCACAAAAAAAAAAGTAAAAAAAAAGTAAAAAAAAATGTGATTTAGCTACCGCTTTTGTAACTTCTAACAAAAACTTAAACAAAAAATCGCCAAGGCATAAATATTTAAATTTTTTAAGTATTAAATTACGCAGTGTTGGACTATGAATGAACAAGAAATGTGTTCGCTTGTTGATTTTTCAAGTCATTGATAGAAAAAGCTCTGCGATTCAATTGGAAGGTGGATTTGATATTTATGTAAGTTTTGCGCATACATTAATTCTGAAAAACATTTATATTTGCTGTTCAAAAATACTTAATTAAACCATTAGAGAGGTTGCTGATAGGTTGGTATAATTCAAAGAATTAGATAACTGATCAGTCAGTGGATGAAAAGACGTGGCTTTCAGAAAGACCGAAAAAGCTTTTAGCTTGGGTTTTCCGATACCAATATTTGACGGAGGAAGATTGGTCGATTGTTCTGTGGTCTGATGAATCGAACTTCGAGAAAGGTTTAGTTTGCATCATTTGAAAATATTAACAACCATTGCTTCTTACCCTAGTAAAATGAACAACACAAATCTTATACGACGGTTTTTCCCCCTTTTCTACAGGTATTTGGCACACCTGCTGTGACATTCGTGAGGCGACGGGTTGCCGAGGAATACCAACCAGATCGCGAGGTGCCTACTGCTAAGCTGGCTGGTTATGATGTTAGCGAAATGTTCATTTGCGAGGGTCGCATGGACAGACAAAAGTACAAAAATGTATTATAAACTGTAGTTTTGCCTGCGTTAACGCGCATTTTCGACGACACTAATTTTGATAAGAGTGCAATTCCAACAAGATAATGCTGCTTCTCACAAATTAGCGACTACGATGCATTGGTTAAGAGACTCCAAGAAATGCTTGAATTCACGAGTGGAGCGCCATAAGTAGAGCCGAATTTGCAAAGCTTGTACGCTGCATGCCCCAGGGGATTGCTGCTATTACTAAAGCAAAGGGTGGGCCTACTAAATATTAATATTTTTATCAGGAATTCCTTTTATTTCTACTGATTTATTAATAAAAAATCATTGATTCCTTTTTTAAAACGAAAAATTCAGTTATTAATGGGGGACAAATATTTTTGGTCAAGTATAAGGACTATGGTTAAGTTCGTGCGGTTTTTTTTCGAAATTTGAAACTTTATTGACGTAAAATGGTTACAAATTTAATATTCAAAGTATTGTCCATCGCTTGCTACTACTTTTTCCCATCTTTCTGGCAATTCACGGATTCCCTTTGTGAAAAATTCGGTCGGTTTTGCCGCAATCCACGAATCGATCCATTTTTTGACTTCATCGTAATTACGGAAGTGCTGGTCAGCCAGGCCATGTTGCATCGATCGGAAGAGATAGTAATCGGATGGCGCAAGGTCTGGACTATACGGCGGGTGGGGTAGGACATCCCATTTGAGCGTTTCTAAGTATGTTTTGACCATTTGTGCAACATGTGGCCGAGCATTGTCATGTTGCAAAATAACTTTGTCGTGTCTATCGGCGTATTGCGGCCGTTTTTCTCGCAGTGCTCGGCTCAAACGCATCAATTGTCGTCGGTAGACATCCCCCGTAATCGTTTCATTCGGTTTCAGTAGCTCATAATACACAACACCCAGCTGGTCCCACCAGATACACAGCATAACCTTCAGGCCATGAATATTCTACGCCGACGTCGATGTTGAAGCATGGCCAGGGTATCCATACGTTGCCCGACGTTTTGGATTGTCGTAATGGACCCACTTTTCATCGCCAGTCACAATTCGATGCAAAAAACCCTTTCTTTTGTGCCGTTGAAGCAGTTGTTCGCATGCCATAAAACGGCGTTCAACGTCTCTTGGCTTCAATTCATACGGCACCCAATGGCCTACCTTTCGGATCATTCCCATGGCTTTTAAACGTTTGGAAATGGTTGATTGATCAACTCCCAAAGTTTTTGCAACCTCTTCTTGCGTTTGAGCCGGATCTTGATCGAGCAATTCCTCCAATTCGGTATCCATGAACTTTGGCGGCGCACCCTCGCGTTCTTCGTCTTCCAAGCCAAAATTACCACTTTTAAAGCGTGCAAACCACTTCTGGCACGTTCGCTCAGCTAGAGCATGCTCACCATAAACTTCCACCAAGATACGATGACTTTCGGCTGCTTTTTTCTTCATATTAAAATAATGAAGAAGAATTCCCCGCAAAAACACATTATTTGGCACGAAATTCGACATTTTCAAGTGTGGTAAAAATATTGTTGTTTACGCTTCAAATAAAAAACTTATACTGACGTTTGTGCCTTACGACAGTAGCTCTCCAATGAATGTTTGGAAATGTGGATCGATGGAATAATAATCAAGTTACGCCATCTGTTGTAAAACCGTAAGGAACTTATTCATAGTCCTATTATATATGGAAAAAAGGTGCGGAAGCGCAGGTTGGATTCTGAAAGAATCACCACTTAAACCAACCAATGTATGAAAAAATTCCTCAAAAAAAGAAATATTGCATTCTTGCATTTTCGTCTATATAATTTACTATATTTTTAAGCGGCACTAAAAATGAAATGATCAGTTAAGAAACACCCCAAGTTCAATATTGTAATAGTGGCAAAATTGCGTATTTGTCAACCGAGTCTGTCTGTCAAATCTTTTGAAGTGAAATTACCTTCTAAAAATTATCATATCATTGGATAACCTACATTTTTATAAAAATAAAATAATAAATAAATTTTGCAAAATACCGCTGCGCTGTTAATGTGACCACTTACATAAATACACTTACATAAATACATACCTATATATTAAATTTTGTTTATGCGAATCTGATTATGCGAATCATCACCTGATTTGACTTACTAATCAGTTAACTGGCACGCTGATTTGACGACTATGCTTTCTGCCTTAGTTTATCAATTTTGTGTATATGTATGTATGTGTGTAGTTGTGTCGTGCATACACACACATGTATGTATGTGTGTCTATATTTTTGTATTCATAGCGACTACCTGGAAATTTGTTAATAAATTCTATGGAATTTTCTGTGAGACAAGTGAAAAAATAGATTACCATAAAAAAGGCTGCTGAGCAATTGCTTACGAAAATACGAAAATAGATAAGCGTTTAAGCTGGCAGTGCTTTAAAAAGAAGCATAAGATTGATAAGGCAAATGTGCGCAAGGTTGAAAAAATGTGCTGCAGATATTTTTCAAGGTTTCTTCTTCATCTATTAATTTTATATTTGCGTTATATAACAAAATAATCTAATCAATAGAAACAGCGGGAAATGTTTATTTATTGACAGCAACAAGAACAGCAAATTTAAGAACTGAAATCATTAAATTCGTTCTAATGACTTTTAATATACACGCAGACCACAAAGTTTGCGTACACCTTACAAATATTTTTAAATTGATTAAAAATACAATACAAATTAAAAAAAAAATAATAAAAAAAAAAATAAAAAGTTGAAAAAATATTTTGTTTATTTATTCTTTCATTACCTTCTAAAGTTCCAAAAGCAAAAGAAAATAACGAGGTTCCTCACTTAATTGTTTACACAACGGTAAATAATTGCAGCCACCTGTAAACGTAGGAACCAGAAAATCTGCGTACAGTTTGTTTCTTTTAATAATACCGTTATTTTTTAGGATTTTTTCTCGTTTTTGCGCATTTTTCATTTTTCATTATTTGTTATTATAATTGATCGGTTAGCGAACTCAGTGGCAAATTTTATTTATTTATGGAAACCAAAGGAAAATAATTAAGTGTAGCAGAAAGAAAAATAACTATAAAATTGTAGAAAGGTACACATAATTCTCGAAATATTGGCAAAGCCATTGAGAGAATGTTTTCCGCCGTTCAGCGCGTGGTAAACCATTACAAGCACATCGGGAATTTAACATCTAAGCCCAGGTCTGAGCGTCCAAGAACACTATCAGTCCGAGAAGAGCGCAGCATAACGAATATGGCAAAGGTTAACACTAGAATCACATCATTAAAAATTGTTGAAAACGTAAACCAAACATTTAAAAATATTACAAAAAAATTACAAAATGCTATGTATGTAGCTTCCATGGTATAGCCACTCGAAGAAAGCAGTTTATTTCACTTGTGAACAGAGGAAAGGTCATTGAATTCGCTAATAATTATGTATATAAATAAAGGCTTAGTCTGAGTTTAGGAAAAAAGTCATTTCTTCAGGCGGAAGCAATTTTTGTATTTTTGGGATAAGAGGTCGTCAAATTCCTTGGCGCAAATCAGGCACTGCTCTTGAAAATTTTGTTGGTACATTCAAGCACGGCGCTGGTGAAGTTATGGCGTGGGGGTGAATCGCGGCAAGTTGTGTTTATTGAATTGACGATGCATAAATGCGGGTATTTGAATATTTTAACACAATGGCGCCCGGGAACGAGATTTATCGTTTTCATTAAACATTTGAGCCGTTTTCTTTGAAAGTGGTGTAAGTCCATTTTATATTATATGGAGCTATTTAAGGGCTTGCATTTGAATGGTTTGAAAAATATTGGAATATGTTAAAGCACTGATTTTATGTCTTTTTTTAATATTAAATTGATTTAAATTTATAATGTAATCATTTTTTAGGTGTGATTAACAAAAATGTTTACTTTTAATGTCTTTAGAATGACTTACACCACTTTCAAAGTCAACAGAAAGTAAAAAAAGTGGGCCGTCTTATTTGAAAGTGGTGTAAGTCCATTTTGACAAAAAATTAGTTAATGATAAGAACAAAGAAAATTTTAACAAATTTTTTTGGAAAAAGTGTATAAATAAAAAGTTGACAGTAATTTGTATTAATTTTTATCATTAACTAATTTTTTGTCAAAATGGACTTACACCACTTTCAAAGAAATCGGCTCATTTGTAGGTGACGGGGAACGAGACTATTAGACTTACTCTGACTAAATAAAAAAAATATTTCTTCAAATATATATTTGATTTCAAAAAGTTTTCGAAGTTTTATTACACGTCTCTCAAAGTCATTTTCAGGTCTAAAATCACCGGTCTTTCGACAGTTTCGACAGCTTGTAATAATAAGTAAGAAGGCTTTGCGAAGTTTTATGGCCGCAGAATGGGCGAAGATTACAACTGAGGAAACAGAGAAGTTAGTAAACTCAATGCCAAATAGATTGAGTGAAGTCCTAAAACATCGTTGCTGTACACCCCAATAATTTGTTTTGGGTTTTTATATTTTTTATAAAGCGTTTTCCATATGTTTTAAAACTGTACGCAGACTTTCTGGTTGCTATATTTACAGGGTACTGCAATGCTTTGCTGTGGTGTGAATAAAAATTCAATGAAAGAATAAAGAAATAAAATATGTTTTCAACTATTTATAAATTTATATTGTGTTTTTAATCAATTTAAAAATATGCCACCAAAATTTACCTATACATATGCATACTGTAATTCTAATAAATAGATACATACATACATATATCCGGCCGAGGACTGTCGTAAAATATAAGGAGAGCTTTCTGTGATGTTGCAGCAAGAACAAAAACAACAATTTTTTTAACAACAATGCATCTGGATTGTAAAGAGTCTTAAGTTAGATAAATCGGTGCCAAAGATCTTGAGAATTGGGTGTATTTGTAAAATAGCAAGAATATAGAGCGACAGATAATAAAAAGGCAAAACCAAATATTTGAAGTAAATACGATTTTTCCCATAAATTGTTTAGCTATATTCAGAAGAGTTGAAAAGGTAAGCGAAATTTATTTTACAAATTAAGAAACGAGATAATTCATAAAGTAGAAGTGGAATGAATGTTAAGTAATACATAAATAAATACTCATACTGAGCAGCAGATACTGCAGGCGCTTGAAGTGGTTGTTAGCGCTCTGGTGCCATGTCGCGATAAAGGCAAACAAGCGTAGTACTTCTAGATAAATATTATACTTATGTATGTATGTATGTATGTATGTGTGGGTAAGTGCGCTAGAGTCGACAATATAAACAAGTAGAGGCGATAAAAAGGCTGGACGACCCTGTAACAGGAAAATAGGAAGAGGTCTGGGCAGTGGTTACTCGTACTAATGTATGTATGTATGTATGTATGTACTTACATGTTTTCACATATATATACAAATAATCATATCCATACATAAATAAAAAAAAACATAGCCAAGCGTAATGTTTGTGGTGTATACTTCAGCTGAGAAATCAGTTGTGGTATATACCTACATACATATATACATACATATTGTACATATGTACACACATATTTCATTTTCTTCGGCATAATTTTTTCTTACAATGCATTGTTTTGTCTTTTGGTTGACCCGTTTTTGATTAACTGTAATTAAGCTCAATTAGGTCGGAAGTTTGCACTTCGTTAATTACTACAACTGTTTAATATTTTTAAAGCGTATTTTATGACAAAAAAAATGTATTTTCTATTTTTTATTTTGAATATGGGATATATGTATAAATCAAATCTACAAATTATAAAAAATTTAAGTATGTAGGTGCCAGCTTAGTTGGCGCAAGCAAACTATCATTGAATGGAATGCTGTAGCGTAATAATTAAATTATGTATCAAAAAAATAAAAAACACAGATTGAAAGAGGACTAATTATTCTTAAATATCTGAATTTTACTTTCTTTAATTCTGTTTTTTTTTACAAAAACACAAAAAAAAAAATAAAAAAAAAATCACTTTTCCCATTGAGCAGCTTAATTGAGGCAAAACATGACAGGGTTTTCCAATAGCAGGTGCTATTTCGAGAGATGATTAACTATTTTTTATGGCCGGAATTGGATGGTGTTGATGTGGACAACGTTTATTTTTAACAAGACGGCGCTACGTGCCACACAAGCAACGAAACTATTGATCTTTTACGGAAAAAGTTTCCGGACCGTGTTATCTCTTGAAGAGGTGAGCACAATTGGCCACCGAAATCTTGTGATTTAACACCTTTGAATTTTTGTTTTGGGGCCACGTGAAAGAGAAGGTCTACGCCAACAGCTCAGGGTCGATTCAAGACCTCAAGGATGGAATTTGTAAGGTTATCGAGGACATAGGGCAGCTACTTTGCAATTCGGTTATGGAAAATTTCATGAAAAGGATATTGTCCAGTAAGCCTGGTCGTGGTGGTCATTTGCCTGATGTTGTTTTCCACTATTACCGGTATACCTTCCTATTTATAATGAAATAAACATCCGATCGTTTACATTAAAAAAATAGCATTTTTCTTTGAATATCAAAATAACGCCTCTTATTGGAAAACCCTTTATTTAGTTGCGTTATTGGCTTCACAGTTTCAGCATAGGAGCTAAGACTTGGTGTCAATCTTCGAAAATCAAAAAAATCGTACAAATTTATCGCTGAGTCACTTGGACGACTTAAAAATGTTGTTGTTGTTAATGCCCTTAAGCCCAAAAAATTCACATAATTGTGACTCTTTATTTAATGAGATCCTTTTAAGCTATCAAAGACCACTGCAGCTGAAATCCACAACGAAGTAAAGGGTGTTTTTTTTAGAGGTTAGGTTTTCAAGATGAAATAAAACGTATATAATTTAATGTTATGGCCAAGAATTTAGCTTTATTATAAAGATAAGGGTTTGCCATTATGTTTTAAAAATGATTTCCGGCAAGTGGCCGCCGCGGCTGGCTCGAATAAATTCCAGCCGAGAGGCCCAATTTTCGACCGCTTTTTGCTGCAATTGGGGCCGTATGTCAGCAATAACGCGCCGAATATTCTCTTCCAAGACGTCAATCGTCTCGGGCTTATCTGCGTAGACAAGCGACTTCACATAGCCCCACAAGAAATAGTCCAGCGGTGTTATATCGCACGATCTTGGAGGCCACGTCACAGGTCCACGGCGCGAGATAATGCGCTCACCAAAAGTTTCCTTCAATAAATCGATTGTTGCGTTGGCTGTATGGCATGTAGCGCCGTCTTGTTGGAACCAAAGGTCGTCCACATCAACATCGTCCAATTCAGGCACGAAAAAGTCATTAATCATGGCTCTATAGCGCTCTCCATTGACTGTAACATTATGGCCGGCTTCATTTTTAAAGAAATATGGACCAATGATTCCATCTGCCCATAGAGCACATCAAACAGTGACTTTTTGAGGATGTAACGGCGTCTCAGCAATGGCTTGTGGATTATGTTCACTCCAAATGCGACAATTTTGCTTATTGACATACCCATTCAACCAAAAGTGAGCTTCATCGCTGAACAAGATTTTCTTCGATGCGTCGCGCGAACCGAACCATTATTTTCGTAATAAATTTGCAAGATTTGCAAATGTTGTTCAGGTGTAAGTCTATTCATTATGAAATGGCAAACCAAACTGAGCATAAATCAAGTGACAGCTGTCAAAAAGACCATCTACGAAAAAAGTAGTGCCAACTTGAAAACCTAACCTCTAAAAAAAACACCCTTTATTAGCGAGAGACATTTCCTCTGTTAAATGAAGCCAATTTAAGGAAGACGAAAAGTTTTGCTCAAGAACACAAGTCATGATGTGGACCAGAGGGTATGAAGAAATGGTACAAAATAAAAAAACATAAAGTTATTTGGAAATGATGCTGGACTAAATGTCAGACGTCATAACCAATAAAATGCACACATTTATTCACAGGGACATATTTCAAGAAGTGATGTTACTATTTGCTGAGGAGCAGATGCCACTTCGGAGGCTTTTTATGCAAGATAATGACCCAAAGTACTCACTATTAGTACCTCAATGGTTTTTATAAAATAATGGTAAAGTTGTGGATTGGGCAGGTCAGTCACACGACCTAAACCCTGTTGAAAAACCTTAAAACCTTTGGGGAGATTTAAAGAAGCGGATCGGGAAGGAAACATTCAAAAATAAGAAGGATTTCTGGCAAAAAATTAAAGAGCTATAGCATGCCATTCCCACAGAAACCTGCCGTAGGATTATTAATTCTGTGCCAAATCAAATACCTACAAAAAATGATTGGACACAGCGGTTATTGATTAAACTTCGATAATGTAAATAGCAGTTTTAATAAAATCACCAAATTATTTTTGTATTACATATGTACATATATTTCTATTTCGTGCCTATTTGAATAACCACATGAATATTTCCTTTTTGTTCCTATTTTTAGGTTAGGTTTATTTGGCTTATCTGAATAGATCTCACATAGACCACAAGCGTTACCAGTGTTGTTGCAGTCGCGTTAAACATAGTTCGTGAAACATGTCTTGGCGAGTTTTAATAGACAGTTCCAACTTTTGTCAGCAATATCCTTTAAAGATGAAAAGTATACCGATCCTAGGTAGTTGTGACGAGTTCTGCTTAGAGCAGGACAGTGGCAAGGGGGGTGTTCTAACGTACCCCTTTCTTTTTCGCATGAGTGACACGCTCATATTGTCACTAGTTTAATGGGTTACATACGTCCAGAATTAAAAAAAAATCAATTTTTTTTTACAGATTATTATTCTTTATAGTTTTAGGCGTATTTCTGTGGAAGTCGATTGTAAAAATTCTCCATAAATACAAAGTTATGGTAGAAAAAGTAACTGCCCGACGAGAGTTTGATGTGCACAGGTAGCTGTCCTTTAAAGTTGAAACTCGTTTTTCTCGCAACTACTTTTTCCGGTAGGGTCTGCATGATAACTCATACAGTTTTTAATATTTTTTGATGCGGTTTTCTTTTTTAATATTCGAAAGTGTTTTCAAGCTATATAGAGCCGGATTTTTGATATTTTTATTAAACAATTTTATAAAATATAATTAAAGTGTGACATTTATGACGTAAAACGCATACTTTTTTTTCAATGCTGTAAATTGCAAAATTTTTCGAAATTCAAAAATCCGGCTCGACAGACTTTAACTAAAACTTTAGACAGATCCATCAACATTTCAAGGAGAAATGATGCAGACCGTGGAGCAACTTTTTTTCATTGTACTTTGGGCCACGTGATTTTTTATATACGAATTTTTGTAAAGAAAAATTAAAATACTTTTTTTTTATAAAGTTGAAGTAGTAATTAACAATGTGAAAATTTTTTTATATTTATTTCTATTGTTATCCCTTCGAAAAACAGTTTATCTTTTTGCGCATTTTTGGCGCTGCTGGATATATGTATGATATGTAACCGCTTAAGTTTTAAAAGATCCTTGAATTATTGTTTATATTTTTTGTGTGAATCTATGAAATAAAAACCGCAGCAATTGAATATTTTTTATTATTTATATAAAAGTCTTGCATTTTCCGTATGAATGTGGGAGGTACCTACATATTTGAATGACCACATCTGTATGTATGTGTTTACATTTCTATATATGTACATACATGCCTACATATGCATAAAAAAGTGACACTCAAAGTTAATAATAATTGGAAAACTCCTCAAGAAAACAAAACTTTAACCTCTTACAACGAAAAACGTACGAGTAATTACATACAAATTTTCATATATTAATGTTAATTTTATGCATGATTTGAGTATTATACTCATATGGAAATTATGTAAATTTTGTGGCAAACGGAAAGGCAATAATGCAAAACCTAAAACTACATTTATGTATGCATCCACAACCACACACTTACGGCGGCGATAAATGTGCGTGCGCCGTTGTAAAAAACTTAAGTAACGAAAAAATCGTTGATAAATGCGCCGGCTTGTCTGGCTGCTGCTGTCGCCGACTGCTACATGACAATAATCGTGATTACAATGATGATTACACACAGGTGCGCACGTACATATGCATAAATAAATGTAGAGATATATGAATAAGAAGTGAATGCAGGCTGTTGTTGACAAAGTGACAAACAGCCTGCCAGCCAACCAGTTAGTCAGTTGAGTCGTCATGTTAAAACTGCCAATGACTACGAACGACCCGATATGTGCGGTTAATTCATAAATTATTAAACAGTCTCCATGTCGAGGAAGTGCATACAATGCAAATGCAATGTCATACAGTCAGGCAGAAGAAGTAGCAGCGGTAGTAGAAGAAAAATGTGACACGCTCTGCCACAACAAAACAAACAAACCAGCGAAAAAATGACTCCACACATACACTAACGACCGGCCCACTACATCAAACACTGACGTCTATTTGAACGCACTGGTGACGGCTGAGCGGTGTACACACATACATATATTTTCATCTCTCTTTTTTTGGTTTGTTGCACTTTTTTCGTTTACTGTTGGTGTGAATTTTTATATGCCTCATTGCAGTCTCGTGACTGCACAGCAATTTGAAAGGTATTGGTGGTGGGTTGTGGGAGGTGCCTGATGACGTTCATATTTGCAGTGGCTTGGCAGGGGCTGAAAAGTGCTTTGGTATGTTGTACATGTTGTACATTTTTTTCATTTTCTCCCCTCTAAGTCTACCGCCTACTACAGTTGAGAAATGCTACTGCGTTTTGTTGTTGGTGACCTTGGCAAGGATGCTGACATTCACAGGCTGTTATTGACATTAGAGATTTATAAAAATAAACACTTGCCATGTGATAAGGATGCGCAAGTTGTAAAAATTGTTTCGTAACATTTACTGATTTTACAAAATAACTTGCATATATTTTCCATTTTCACTTACTTGTTAAAGGTTTTTTGGTAGTCTTTAATTTGTTTTCTTGAGAACTCATGAAATTCCGTGTAGACGTTAACCACCTTGAATTGGTGCGGCACCTCAATGCCTGCCTCTTGTGAATCCATAATCACTTGCCTACGATTCAATATATGTGTTAATTCTGACGAATCACTTCCTGCGGAGGAGTCGCAGCTGCCTGGACGTCCCAGCGATGGCCTGTTCGTGCTGCCATTGCTGATGGGTATACCGGTCACCGAAGAGGATGCAGATGAGGCATTTGATGACACCGACATTTTTCAAATAAATTCTATTTGTGTCTCGTAGCGTTGAAGTGTTCACTTAAAACAGGGCGTATATCCCGAATCGTTGTTCCTTGCACTTTTACGGTTCGCTGCAATTGCAGGTGTACACAAGTGTTTTGCTTGTTTGTTTTAATATTTTCCTTCCAATTTTTTTTACAGCGGGTAGGTCATCAAGTACACACCCTTATCACGTAGGAATACGAATGATAGGACAAAAAGGATATCAGACAAAACTCGCACAATGACACTGAGAAACAGTTTGACTATTCGATTTTCGGCAACGATGGAACAATGATACAGAAAATGTTTAAAAATACAAAACGCGCACAAACTTTCGACGAGTTACAGTTGCAGCGCAAGTATGAGTAGGTAGCGAAATCGAAATGTGTGAGCTCGATGGTAAGTTTTTAAACCGCACTTTGTCAAATTTCACTTATTGGTGGTAGAACACGAATACAAACAAAAAAATCTTTGTATTTTTATTTTTAAATTCAACTTCGCTTTTTGATTATAAAATAATATCCGTTACTTTATACAGCACAACGGCCGACACACAAATTGTACGTCCACACGAAACAACCAAAATAATTGTAATGAAACGAAAACCACAACACTGGTCGAACTGGCCTTTTCTAATATGACGAAGGCTGCCGTCTTGACAATAAATTAATTTACAACACTTAGTATTGCCAGATTTCACAATTCATCTTTTCAACACTTAAAGCGCAGTTAGTCTATACTGCATTAACGTAACTTAACTTAACTTAAGAAACGTGGGAAGCTGTAGTCTTTAAATAGCTTTACATAGAAGGAGAGCGGACATGCCGTATTTTCGATTTTAGAATACTTGAAAAGAATTTATTTTATGTGGAATTATAACGAGCATACTTTTTACCCTTTTACATTATTCGATGGTATATTCCGCGCACATAAACTCTATCTTATCACTAAGAGCGGAATAGTACGCGCGAGCAAAAGCTCTCTCTTATAACTAAAATGGGAACAGTTCGGGCAAACAAAAACTCTCTCTTATCACGAATAACGAAATAATCCGAAATAAATAATAAAGTTTGAGGAAAATAAATAATTTTGGTAATCCTGTAACATATTTTTTTTATTAGAACAAAAAGTAAATGTTTTGCCGACGCAAGATATTATTAACGTAAGATATTTTGAGTACATCGCGCCGTTCGAGCGGTGATGCAAAAGAGATAAACAGACGTATCAGAAAAAAAAAGTTGCCAAGTTCTTAAGTGAAGTTATGTCTGAACTTATTGAGTTTTTACTGCCGACAAGATTTTCAGGGTGTGTGACAGTGCGCTAAAATCCCGTTTTAAGGGGGTATTCTAGTCTAGAAATTTGAAAAAATCGAAAATTTTTTTTTTCAAAATTCGATAGTTTAGGTATTCAAAAATATCTCCCTAAAAGGATTTTGCAAAATTCGAATTATTTTCGAAATTACAACTATTTTAGTGACGCGATAGCTAGACTGGTTTGAGCGGACGGCGAAATTCAAACGCGTGTTTCCCGAAACTACTTCGTTCGATACGGTCGGCACGATATCTCAAGTTCTAATCAACCGATTTGCTTGAAATTTGTCATGAATATTCCTTAAATATATCTCTATTGTATGAAGCTCGAAAAACTGGAAATTTCAATTTTTTAATATGTGTAAACAATTCGAGAAAGCTTAAAAATAAGAGAAAAATCGACCTCAATTTTTTGAGTAGCCGCCATTTTATGGAAAAATTTTTTTTCCCGTTTTTTCTGGTTTATACGATAATGACATTCATATTAATTAAGAATTTTCATATTTTTTTTTTCAGATGACCACAAGGGTAGAAATCGTGACGACGGGGACACTGCCTTTTTTCCCCCCCTTCCACTTCAAGGACGCATAACTCCATGAAAATTCATTTTTTTTTTCAAATTTATTTTGTGTGCTCCTAATATGTGAATAAATAAATGATAAAAAAATGTATCGTAAAAATATCAATAGCTTTTTTTTTATTCATCGTCAAAAAATGCTCGAAATTCGGGCCTCTAGACTAGAATACCCCCTTAAAGATCGCTTCCTCATCGTACGAATGAAGAACCATTTACTAGCTTAGAAAAAATGTGCCTCACTTTAAAGTGCCCTTAGATTCCCAGATTTGCTCCGCAGTTCGTTAAAAAAAAATTTTTTTCATTCACGAAACTATAGCAGTGCACGAGTTCATAATTAATTTGAAAATTACACACTTAACAAAATTTGACCAACAGCAGTTGGCAGCAAAATTTTAAACAGATTATCAACTGACAATAACATAATGGACCTTGGAAGTTTAAGTGGGATCCCTTTACAAATCAGCCAGCACTACCTAACCTAACCTAATCAACTGACTATTAAATATACCGGCCCAAGACACGGTGGAAAGAATAAAGAAGGTATGGCCAGCATAAGGTCGTTAACCGGCTCTCACCGATTTTGAAGGAATCAGATGATTGGGTGACGTAACAGGGAATGTGACAGTAGTTTTTTACAACAGAGCCAAATAGAGTAAAGCCAAAGTTACGCTCACAATTTTACTTTGGATGGTCAAAGCTTATAATTTATCCTCCTTGGACGCTTGAGAGAGAACGAAAATCGTTTAACGTGACTATAAAGTGGATTGTAAAGTTAGAGGTTGATTGTGAGAAAAATCGTAAATCAACAGCAATATTCTATGCTTGGCCACAGAATGAGTTGGTGCGTGACTACCATTCGAAAGTGCGTAAGTTCGAATCTCCATGCAGGAACATTAAATAATAGAAAAAGTGTTGCAGTCACCCCTCGGCTGGCAATGGCAAACTTTCGGGTGCCATGAAAAAGCTTCTCATAAAAAACCATTTGCCGCACGGAGTCGATTTGAAACTGTAGGTCCCTCCATTTGTGGAACAGCCTTAAGATGCACGTCATAAATAGGAGGAGCTTGGTAAAACACCTAACAGAAGTGTACGAAACAATTATTCATTTTGACGTGATAACGTCTTATAATTCGATTTAACAGGCTGTACGCACGAAAAAATGTGTCGTTACCTTGCTTATTGCCGTTACCTTGAATGAACTGCAAGCGAAAGCGCGGAACGAACGACAAAGCAAACAAAGCAAACGAACGGCAACGTTCGACATCTTGCTCTCTCCTACTTAAGTGAGCGTATATGTGTATGTATATGCGCATTTGTACATATATAAATTCACTTATTTGTATATGCATATGCCTTCTTATTGATTATTATTAATTTGATTTACTTGAAGAATTTAAAATAAAACCAAGTTTGTTAATAATACCTGTTGTTTTAATGTTATTATTATTTTTTGACGTGATAACGTCTTATAATTCTATGTAGCCAGCTGCACGCACCAAAAAATGCGTCGTTACCTTGCTTGAACAGCATGTTATGTTATGTTATGATATGTTATGTTATGTTATGATAAGTTATGTTATGTTATGTTATGTTATGCTATGCTTTGTTATGTTATGCTATGCTTTGTTATGTTATGTTATGTTATGTTATGTTAAAGTGTATTATGTTATGTTAATGTTAACTCATTCTCTATATCCATACAAAATATCTATCAAACAAATAAAATTAAAATTTTCTTTTGAAAAATGCAACCATTCAATTAGTATTTTCTTATGACGTTATCACGTTAAACTATCGTCAGTAAACCGACTTTACAGACAACCTCTTTTTTTCTATGCCTTTTAACCTGTTTTCATTATAATTGGAATTTTCAAAAATACTTAACAGCTTCAAACATCTCCGAAGAATCTTCGCGTATTTTGGTCATGAAATTTTTAGTTAAATTATATTAGTGGAAACTTTATCGTTTGAGTATTTACAATTAAGTAAATAAATTTTTCCTCTTAATAAAATTTTACATGCGCCCGTTCCTCAATTTTTTGGAGGATTTTCAATTGAGGAATTTGTGCTGTATATGAACTGAAAAATATTTTGTTAGCAAGAACAGATCTGATTACAATTCTTCTATTTTATCTTGAGATCAATTGTTGAAACTTTACTAAGTTTTGTGAAAGATGCGGTCGTCAACTAGGGCGTGGATAGCACAAGTAACAGTTCTAAATAATAGCCAAATTAAATCTCCGTAAATTTACAGTTGTTAATTTTGTTTCTTAAAAAATATGCAGGGTTTATTGCATTTTTAAACATCACTTGCACAGAAAGCAAACAAAAATACTATTATATACCTAAATACATAACTTCCATTGTTAATATTCTACATCTAGACTACTCTTGCTGCCTGCGCTCGATGATTCTTCTTGTTCGTAGTTTTGATACAGCGCCATACCACGATGATTAAATGTGTAAAATGATGGCAAGTTGCTCAAGGTATCCCAAGACTTCTCTTGCATGTCAACTGTAGCACGTATTTCCTTAAAATTACCAACCACTTGGATTAAATTGTAAACGACCACCAGCAAGCTAACAACGGTCTGCACGACAATCTGGAGAAACATAAACAAAGGCGATAATAAATTGAATCAAAACTTTCATTTTATTCATTTAATGTATTGTACTCACATCTATAGGCAGTCGCGTCCAATCCTGTTCAGTTAGCCGCAAATAAGTGCGATCTATAATAAATTAAATTGAAATTGAGTTGTAGTTTGCATACTCGAACATTCCTCCAACACTTACGGTGAGCTGCTGAAAAAGCGGCGTGCAATAAACTAATAAGACCTGTAACAAGGACTATGCGATTCACGATTTTGGTGCTCATTGTTACTAATTTTGGTGTAACTAACTTAAACAATTTAGTAAAGCACAAGCAGTTAAATTATTTGCTGACACACACTGCAATTAGAATAAATTAATGTAAACAGCTGATTTGTGGTAGGGATGATGGAGAGTAATATTACAATCGATTACTATTTATCGCCGACACGGGAACTTAAAGTGCGTAAATTTGGAAATAATTTATCAATTTATTTTCTACAAATTGTACATAGTTTGGAAACTTGTGAAGAAACAATAAATTCTTTTTATTTTTAAGTCTATTTCTTAAATTCAATTGTTTGAGTTGTCGTATATGCATATATCGAAATAATTGCAACAGTGCTTTTAAAACTTTTGTATATGCGAGCGTTTAATAATAGAAGAAGAAGAAGTTAGAATCATGTTTTATTTTAAGTATATGAATATACAGAAAATAACAGAGAACAGCGCTAGCTCAAGGCCATCAGCTGGTTTTACAATAAACTAGGATTAATTACAATATTTGCTAATCTTATATTTAAAAAAAAGAGGTTGTCTGTAAAGTCGGTTTACTGACGATAGTTTAACGTGATAACGTCATAAGAAAATACTGATTGAATGGATGAATAACATAACATAACATAACATAACATAACATAACATAACATAACATAACATAACATAACATAACATAACATAACATAACATAACATAACATAACATAACATAACATAACATAACATAACATAACATAACATAACATAACATAACATAACATAACATAACATAACATAACATAACATAACATAACATAACATAACATAACATAACATAACATAACATAACATAACATAACATAACATAACATAACATAACATAACATAACATAACATAACATAACATAACATAACATAACATAACATAACATGCTGTTCAAGCAAGGTAACGACGCATGAGCAAGATAACGACGCATTTTTTGGTGCGTGCAGCCGGCTACATAGAATTATAAGACGTTATCACGTCAAAAAATAATACTAACATTAAAACAACAGGTATTATTAACAAACTTGGTTTTATTTTAAATTCTTTAAGTAAATCAAATTAATAATAATCAATAAGAAGGCATATGCAAATACAAATACGTGAATTTATATATGTATATTACATAATATGCGCATATACATACACATATACGCTCACTTAAGTAGGAGAGAGCAAGATGTCGAACGTTGCCGTTCGTTTGCTTTGTTTGCTTTGTCGTTCGTTCCGCGCTTTCGCTTGCAGTTCATGCAATGCAATGAGCAAGGTAACGACATATGAGCAAGGTAACGGCAATGAGCAAGGTAACACTAATGAGCAAGGTAACACTAATGAGTAAGGTAACGACACATTTTTTCGTGCGTGCAGCCTGTTAAATCGAATTATAAGACGTTATCACGTCAATAAGGAATTACACATATATTCCTATATATATACAAGTATATAAAATATGTCTAAGTATAGGTATATTAAATTAAATGAGCTATGTTACACAGTACAAGAAAGTTAGATAATGGTCTATGAATAAGTTCGTGCGGTTTTTTTTCGAAATTTGAATTTCGGATCATTCCCATGGCTTTTAAACGTTTGGAAATGGTTGATTGATCAACTCCCAAAGTTTTTGCAACCTCTTCTTGCGTTTGAGCCGGATCTTGATCGAGCAATTCCTCCAATTCGGTATCCATGAACTTTGGCGGCGCGGCCAAAATCACCACTTTTAAAGCGTGCAAACCACTTCTGGCACGTTCGCTCAGCTAGAGCATGCTCACCATAAACTTCCACCAAGATACGATGACTTTCGGCTGCTTTTTTCTTCATATTAAAGAATTCCCCGCAAAAACACATTATTTGTCACGAAATTCGACATTTTCAAGTGTGGTAAAAATATTGTTGTTTACGCTTCAAATAAAAAACTAATACTGACGTTTGTGCCTTACGACAGTAGCTCTCCAATGAATGTTTGGAAATGTGGATCGATGGAATAATAATCAAGTTACGACCTATTATTTACATTCAAAAATGTTGTATTTACTAGAAGTTGTGATGGGCGAGCTGTGCCAAAAATCTTTCGCCTGGTATTGGTAAACTGGGTGCATTCATCTAGGATATGCCTTACTGATGTTCTAGATGACCTACAAAAACAGCAGGATGCATCTCCAGAGTTTAACAAGCAACTGTGAGTGATCTGCGTGTAACCTAAACGAAGTCGTGTGAACAACAAAATGTCTGCATGTTTAGATTCCGTTGGATAGGTAGGCTTTACTCTGGAGGGATTAATTGTCGCGTAATGATGAAAGTACTCATTCCATTTCAATAGAGCCTTGTTATGTATGTATGTAGGTGCTGCCTTATCAGAAGTTTTCATCAGTTTTTTCCAGAACATCAAAATACAGAGCCGGTTCCTTGTGAACACTTTTCGCGACATAATCAGCGAACTCATTGCCTTTAATTCCGCAGTGACCTGGTATCCACATCAATTTAATTTTGTTTGTTTGCTCGATAAGTAAATCTCGAATATGAGTTACTACAACACTGTTATTGCTGAAATTTCTTACGGCATCGATGGGCGATTGACTGTCGGTACAGTTGCAAAATTTATCTTTCTCTTTGGAGGCTATTAGAGCGGCTGGATATATAGCAAAGATTTCACTAGTAAATGTTGAGCAGTGATTGTGCAGTAAACCTTTTTTCAGAACTTGAAGATCCTCAGATATAACCGCGAAAGAGGTTGAGCAGTTAGTTTTGGAGCCATCGGTAAATATGAATTTAAAAGATTTTTGTTTTAAATCTCGTTTGTGCTGAAGGAAAATTTGTTGGTAGTTAAGATCACAAGTGTTTTCCTTTCGATAATCTTGAAAGCAATTAACAAATGACGAGTTTGAAAAAAGCCAAGGTGGGCACTTACTGTGAGTTTGAAGAGTAGCTTTAAAATGGATATTCATTTTTCTGGCTAAGTCAACCACATGATCTAACGCCGACATGCTCTTTGGAAAACATTTTCTATTTGTTGCATTGATTGCGATTTTATAAAGGTGATCATTATTGCAGGATAACACTTTGTATATAAGGCCAGCAGTCATATATTCCACCCGCTCACCTAAACTAGGAAGTCCGGATTCAGCCAAGGTGTTACAAATAGGAGTAGTGGGGAAGGCACGTAGGCTTCTACGCACAGCAGCATGATATGGAGCACGCAGAAGGTTAAAGTTGCTTTGGGCACAGCTTCCATAAATTGGTAAAGCATAGTCAATTACAGATAAAAGTAGCGATTTAACAATGTAACAAAGTGTAGAAGTATGTACAAAGGACTTTTTTGATGAAAAGTATTTTACAATGCTAAGACGATCAATTAATTTATTTCTAATGTAATTGCAATGCAATTTAAAAGTGTATTTACAATAAAAAAAAATTCTAATATTTTTAAATGGCTCACGTTACTTATAGGTATATTATGGTGAGTTAGTTTTACACCCGAACAGCGCTTCCTCCGACAAATATGAAGGACATTGGATTTTTCGCATGATATAATCGCTCCAGATTCGAGCGACCATGCAGCAATGTCCTCAAGAATTTTGTTAACCCATTTTCGGCAGCTGGTCGATTTTTCGACCACCAACTTCGGACTCCAATATCTCAGAAACTAAATATAAATTTATTGATCAGTTTTCACAAGTTTTAAATTTGGAATTTAAATAATTTCCAGAGCATAATTTTTTAAGAAAAAAAGGTTCAGGGCAGATTTTTGTAAAAGAATGAAATTATCACTATTTTTACGTGTTTTTTGTCGAGATGAAAAAATAATGAAAAACAAAAAAAACAAATAATTATTACTAATTTATTGTGAAGAGAAAAGATGAAATTAAGAGAATTAGAAAAGTAACATATCGATATTGCAATAATTTTTACTGTTTCATGGACGTAAACTTTAGTGGTCGAGAAATCGACCGCTGGCCAGGAACTGTCATGTAGGATAGAACAAAATCTAGCAATATTTTTTTCTTATTGAAAGAGATGGAAGTGATTATCTTTGTGGTAAAGGAAAGGTACTACCCCTGCGGGGAAAATCACTACCAGTGAACCAAAATTCTAGTTCAGCTCTAGTACCTTACCTCCAAAATCGAACCTGTCCTATATTGGATGGTACGGGACTATTAGAAAATACCTACAAATCGAACTAGTTCTCATTCGTCTAATATCGAACTATCCTAAAAGGGATGCAGCGGTGGAATGTTGGCATTCCGCTAAGATTTTTAGTTCTAGAGTTTTTCGCTTGAGTAAATCGGATTTTGCCCGTCCCATATGGCGAAAACCCAGAGATTTTCAATGCACAGGGGCCGTAATAAATGTGGAAGCAATCAAATTGGAAGAAATGTTTTCTGAAATTGGTAAGCAATCAATCCTTTTTGTATACGTATATATAACTGCACTATTTTGTAGGCTCAAAATCCCCCTATGATCTCTTTACATTGTTTTTTGATAATAATATTATCACAAATTAGTATGCAAACCAACACAATGCTCCAATTAACATCAAGCCAATCGAAATACGGGGGTTTATTGGAATATTGTACCTATCGGGGTACCATACTTTGCCACACATTGACCACTACTAGTCTGTTCGACCAGACATGGGAGTTCCAATTGTGAAGCAGGCTATGAGTCGTAATTGGTTTAAAAAAATTAAGCAGTTTTTCCATCTCGCTGACAACACGAATTTAAACGCAGCAGACCGTTTTGCGAAGGTTCGTCCTATTACTGACGCTCTCAACAAAAAGTTTATGCAGTTTGGAGTCTTTAGCCATAATCTCTCTATAGACGAACAGATGATTCCATATTTTGGACGCCATTCCTGCAAGATATTTATCAAGGGAAAGCCAATCCGGTTTGGGTTTAAAACATGGTGCTTGCGCTCTGAAAGTGGGTACTTATTTTCTAGTTCATTGTACGGGGGAGCAGCAGCAACCCCTCACGATAAAACTATTGGTCTAGGCGCACAAACAGTTTTAGACTTGCTTGCCAACGTATCTGACCCTGAGTGCCACATCATTTTCTTTGATAATTTTTTTCTCTTCATACCATCTAATGTGCCTTCTGAACGAACGTCGATTTTTTGCAACTGGTACTATACGCGAAAATAGAATGGGCGATTCTCCTTTGAGAAATTTAAAAAAAGAAATACGAGGAACATTTGACCAACTATTTGATCATCAGCAAGAAATATTTACTGTTCGGTGGAATGATAATGCTGTAGTCAATGTTATAACTAATAACTCCACAGTCAATCCAATTATTAGCACTAAAAGATATTGTCGGAAGAAAAAACAAACTATCACTATCCCGCAGTCAAAAGTTATTCAAGAGTATAATCATGGCATGGGTGGTGTGGATCTTTATGATAATGCGGTCGCAAATTATAGAATATGTATGAGAGGAAAAAAATGGTGGTGGCCAATATGGACAAATGCTCTTGGTAACGCAATAGTCAATGCATGGAAACTTCATTGTATGATAGCAAAAATTGAAAAGATAAAATCACTGTCACAAATTGATTTTCGTTCCAAAGTCACAACAGAATTATTGAATTACGACAAGGACGAGGACGAGTATGAAAACAAACATGGAGATGAAGGTCCATCGAACCTTATTCGGATCAATGAAAGGGTACATGCCGTCATGAGAAGCATTGAAAACAAATTTCGGCGGTGTAAATTTTGCAAGAAACATACTATTTTTACTTGCAAAAAGTGCAATATTCATTTACATACTAAATGTTTTGATGATTATCATAAAAATTTGTAGCTGACTTTTCTATCAATAAAACAACAAAAAAATATTTGTATTTGAAATAAAATGAAATAAATTGACTTCGTGTGCTAAACTTTTTTCATAAATGTTGTATTTGTTTTTTAATTTATTTGACGGTTTTTGGCCAGCGGTCGATTTTTCGACCAGTCCATATCTAAAACACCGATGGTCAGAATTTTTTTTTTTTTAATTTTTCTTGATTATGGTCCTATAAGCACTGACTAAAAAGGAAATGGAAAAATGATGTCGAATTCTTGTAGCGGCCGAAGATGGGTTAAAGGTTCTAACCGAAGGTTCTAACCGACACTAAATTGTCTTCTTCTTCTAAATTATCGAGTTCAGTAAATATCAAAACATTATCCGCGTTAATACAATGCTCAATATTGTGCTTATCTATGATTTTACCTATTTCGTCAAGCGCGATAACAAATAAAACCACCGAAAGAGGCGAACCCTGAGGAGTCCCGTTTTCTAAGTTGTATCTGTCGGAAAAAGAGCCGTTTTTCTTAACCATAAATCTTCGGTTTGTAAGGAAGCTTCTTACAAAGTTGTATATTTTAGGACCAACCACCCATTTCCTTAAGTGCCTTAGAAT
This sequence comes from Anastrepha obliqua, assembly GCF_027943255.1. NCBI lineage: Eukaryota > Metazoa > Arthropoda > Insecta > Diptera > Tephritidae > Anastrepha > Anastrepha obliqua. The sequence continues at coordinate 88,873,895 of NC_072896.1, read as the reverse complement.
AATGTGTATCCCGATGCGATCGAAGGCTTTTTGGAAGTCAAGGGAAAGTGCTGTAACATGTTTCTTATTAAACAGGGCACATGAAGAGAAATGGTCGAAAGATAAAAGTGCATCGACAGTGCTATGTCCTTTTTTAAGGGGGTGATAGGGTTTAGCGCTAAAAAAAACACTTTTTTTTTGAATTTTTTACAGTAATATGGCTTAAGATACTTTAATAAAATCAGTTGCATGTTATTGTACATCTTTTCAATAAGTTTTTAAAAAATATTAATAACTAGCAAACCCGGCCCCTTCGCTGGGCACACTAAAATAGAATAGATATGGTTTAGAACAGAAAATATATGGTTTTCATATTATTTATTTCTTTATTCTTTATTCAAGCGCTTTGGCATAAACAATATTTTTTGTTTTTCTATTTGTTTTTGAGTAAATATAAAATATAAATTGAAAATCAGGAAAAAAGAAGATTGTTTTTAAATTTCAAATCAACGCATATGAATAAACAATCGTCTTTTTTCCTGATCATCCATGAATTTTTCGTTTCAATTTATATGTTTTATTAAGCATTGGAGCTTTATTAACCATTATCCATTTATATTTTTCAAAAAAAAAAAAACCAAAAAAATTGTTTTTTCCACGAACACATAATTTCATTCGGATTTCACATTAAATTCTCAAATTTCGTAAGAAATTATTCACTGTTCCAAAATCCACTCCAAAAAAATTCACAAACAATTTTTACATGTTGCACTTACGTTTTTTCCTTATGGCATCCAAATCAGAAAGAAATATTGACTCATTGTAACTCACACTGTCAATTTCACAGTTCAGTTCCGTCCCAAGCGTTAAAAAAGGAAGCGACGTTATGGCTGGCTCAAAAGAACGCTGTACCCGTTGCCAGTGCTCCGAATTACAACCAAACTTTACGAAACCCATTTTCAATACTTACTTAACAATGTGCATAAGTTTGGTTTAATTCGGTGCAAAGACACGGCGGGTTCACGTTTTGGCATATATTTCGAGACCCTAGTCATCAATAGGTATGAAAATTACCCCGTATTAAAGCACTTATCAACAGCTTTCATTTGATACCCATATTGTACATACACAACCAAAGGTTACCCGGGTCCACGTTTTGACCTATATCTCGAGACCCCAGTCACGGAGCGGCATGAAAAATACTCTGTACTAAAGCATTCACCAACAGCTTCAATTTGATATCCATATTGTACAAACACATTCTAGGGTCCACGTTTTGGTCTCTATCTCCGAGCGGCATGAAAAATACTCTGAACTAAAGCATTCACCAACAGCTTCCATTTGATACCCATATTGTACATACACATCCGAAGGTTACCCGGGTCCACGTTTTGACCTATATCTCGAGCCCTATCCACCAATAGGTATCCAAACTATACGGAAACCATCTTCAATACCTTCTTAGCAATGTGTGTAAGTTTGGTTTAATTCGGTGCAGACACGGCCGGTTAGCGAACACACACAAAAAGTTGACTTTATTTTATATATAAGATTTTTTTCAATTTGTGTCCGAAAAATCCAAATATCTTACGAAACCCTATTTTTTCCAAAATAAAATGTAATTCGTGTTACTCCTGGATAATGTAGTTTTCGAATGGTGAAAGAATTTTTAAAATCGGTCCAGTAGTTTTTGAGCCTATTCGTTACAAACAAACAAACAAACAAACAAAGTTTTCCTCTTTATAATATTAGTATAGATAAAATATTGACAAATAAGCCCATGACAGAGTTTTTTTGGAGATATGTTTTTCGAGAGGTGCTCTGCGGTGCCAATCGGCATTCGTCGTAGAATCATCTGAAACTAAAAAAGTCGAATTTTTCAGTTAAAGTATGACGTTCTGCTCCGATCCACTTAAAATTTTGACACAACATTCTTGAAATGATTTACTATAAGATGAGTGAAGAAAAAAAATTTCGATTTTGTGACCCTACCCCCCCTTAAAGGCAACCTGACTGGGGCTTAAAAATTTATTTTTGGACGCAAACCACATTAGTCGGTTAGCAACTATTTTCTCTAAAATCTTGCTGGTGCATGGCAATAAGGAAATCGGGCGAAAGTTGGACGGCTTATCTGCTGATTTGTTATGCTTTGGAATAGGTGATATACAAGCAAATTTCCAACTTTGTGGTATGATACCAGAAGCGAAAATGGAGTTGTATAGTTTTAATAACCTAGTTTTAATAGAATCAGGTAGATTTTTAACCATGGAGTAACTAATGCGGTCGTAACCAGGAGCGGAGCCTCTGGCCTGGTTAACAAAATGATCAAACTCTTGGATGGTGATGGGATTGTCAATCTCTCTTGCAGAGTGAGTGAGATTTTGTGGTGCACAATATATTTCATTTAAAATTCTGGATTTTTGTGTAATAAATTCACGAGAAAAATTTCTGTTATCTGAGTACTCAGACCAATGTTTATATTAAGTTGTGGGTCAGTAAAATTGCTATAGGAGCCCGCCAGCTTTTTGATACTTTTCCATATTTTTTTGGAGAGGATGACGGATTGATATTGCTAGAGATGCTGATAAAGCATTCTTGTTTTGCCCTTTTTGCAAAATGTTTAAACTTCGCATTTGCTGCCTTATATGACACAAGGTTTTGGTTGGAGCGTATGCGCTGAAAATTATACCATGCATTTTGCTTTATTGTACGTAACTCGGCAAGTTCCTTGCTTCACCAGGGGACACATTTTTTATGAAAGTAGGGACGGGATTGAGGAATGGATGACGTAGCTGCGCTGAGGATAATCTTTTTAATAGAACTAGCTTCCTTATTCATATTATTACTAAGAGGGTGGATTTGACTTTGTTCGTCGCACTGAAACCTGTATTTTGACCAGTCTGCTTTATCGGTTTTAAATCTTGGTATGTGACCGGTCTTACTTCTCCTTTCACAATTTAAGTGGAAAATAATTGGATAGTGATCACTACCATAAAGATTATTTAGAATTCTCCAAGAAAGGAGTGGGTAAATGCTGCTGGAGGATATCGTAACATCAATATACGTGAATGAATTACGTGTGGAAAAGTGTGTCGGAGATTTATCGTTTAAGACAATTAAATCTTGGGTGACAATTAGATCTTCAATTGCTTTACCCCTCTTGTTTTGTGTGGAAGAACCCCAAAGTGGACTCCAGGCATTGACATCTCCACAAAGAATAAGTGGATGACGTAGTGAAGTCAGAATTGATTTAAACTCGCCCATATCGAAATCTATACCAGGTGGAAAATAAACAGATAACACCGTTAAGGTTATATTGGTTTTAATTTCAAAAGCAATAATGTTTAAATTTGTTTGAATATAAATTCTTTTATGCCAAATACCTTTTTTAATAAGGACACCAGTCCCGCGTCTATTCGTGATACTTGAGTTATGGAAATAGGCAGTGTAAGGCGAAGGAGGCGAAGGATTATTGGAAACTGCAAGGTGGGTCTCTTGTAAAGCTACAAGATCGGGTTTAAAATCTGAAAGAAGTAGAACAAGCTCATCGTAATTGTTAAAAAAGCCGTTAATATTCCATTGCAAGAAAGTTAACATAGTGATTGGTACAAAATGAAATTATTGAGAGAATTATTTGTAACTGGAAATTTACTATTTTGTGCATCATTTATCAGAATATTATGACAAATTAGATGACTGAGTAAGAGAAAGAACTTTATCTATAGATGAAGGTGGTGAGAATATACAATTATTGAAGCTGTTGTCAGTTATAGCTTTGGTTTTGTCACGAGAACAACTAGGAATACAATCATCTATGTCCGACTGGGTGTCTTTACTGCTTTCTGAATTTACAAGAGAAGCATTCTCTTCTTTATGTTGTTGATTAGCTAAGTTGTTGCTTGTACAGAGAAATGTTTGATCGTTGGAGACTCTTGGATTTGGAGAGCTATTTAATTTAGTATTCTGTGATTTAATGTAGTTGTTGTCTTGGTTTACTATTGTTTTAGAAGTAGAGGTACTTTGTGCAAGATGAGCACGCGAGGTTGCTGCTAATGAAAATGCAGTAGAGGTATTTTGGGTAGTTGTGGCATTTGGAGTTTCTTTTGATGAAAGGACAGCGGCGTAGGATATTGAAGAATTAAGTGGACTCCCACTCTTATTTTGTTTACGATGGATATTTCTAGCCTCCATCATGGAGCATTTATTTTTTGTTTTTATAGCTAAGATTTCTTTAGCTTGTTTAAATTTTTTGCATTCGTTGGAGCATGAAGGATGTTGTTCTGAACAGTTTGCACACATAATTCGAGTGCAATCGTCTGGTTGATGTGGAGGTAGTGCGCACTTAACACATATTGGTGGGTTCTTGCACCATTTTGCGGTGTGACCAAGTAGTTGACACAGTTTGCACCGCATGGGATTAGGAATGCACTCCCTAACTTTTACAGAATGCCATGCCACATTAATTGTGTCAGGTATAATAATTTGTAAGAATCAAAAGATAGTAGGATAACACCACTGGGAGTTAGTTTTCCATTGAACATTTTATTGAATTTATAAATAGAAGTAACACCTTGGCTGCTGAGTTCATTCATAATTTCTTCATCAGACATTTTATTAAGATAAGGGGCATAGATTGTCCCCTTGGTGATGTTGAGTGAAGAATGAAATGAAAATGCGACACGACACAGTCCTTGTAATTGCGTGGTAGACAAAAATTTTTGTGCTGTTTTCTTGTCCTTTACCAGTAGCACAAGGTTACCATCCCTAAGTTCGGAGATCGATTTTACCTCTTTACTGATAAGCTGAATTGCCTTATGGACGGCAAAACATGAATATTCTGAAATTTTTTTATTTTCATCACTGCAGGATAAGACCAGAAACTTAGGATCTGCCACAGGAACACTCCATAATTCAGGGAGAATGTTAACTGATGAACCATTACTTAATTTCTTTTTCTTGCGTGGGGTATCACTTGCGAGTAAAGCAAAGCGATTCTCCCGGTTATCAGTTGCCCCGGGGGGCATTATCACTATTAGGAAAACTCACCAAATCCGAATAAAACTATGATTTATATTTTATTAGAAATAAATAATGCAATGCTTTTAGTTAATCAAAGAAGAGAAAAATATAACGGAACAACCCGCACTGAATAACACAACGATAGCGCACCTATGACGACCAAACACCTTGAATGCTAGACGCTGACTGATCATAGAAGAGGAAGTTAAACCATTATATATAGCTGCGTTCTCTGGTTTAACTGCATAATGTGATCTTTTATGTGGACTCTTATTTGAAATTCAATGTGAGTTTAATTTCTATGGTATATACGTATTTACATGTGCAGTTATTTTTATATTTTCTACGAATGGTATGGTTATGGATAAGTATGTGGCGTAATGTTTGGGCTTAACAACTGTTTCCTTGGTTGTTAACTTCGGGAGCGGAAATGACTTGCCTTGTCGCCCTTGAAATAAACAGTTGTGCTATTGTCGTTAGCTGGAAATTTGTTAAGGATTGTTTAATTGATACAAAAATGAACACCGCAATAAGAGAATGGCAAAAATATGTATTATAGTGATTGAACTGTTATCTAGAAGCTGAAGAAATCAAATATATATTATAATGTGATATGAATTTAAGTTTTCTAGAAATCATGGAAGACGGTAATTGGGGTATATACATTAATTAATTAAGAACTTATATGATTAAGTTAATTTTTTTGTTCTTGTTTACTCCTTCTCGGGAGACTCAGTCTTGCGTTGGTTTCGTTAATCTATTTGATTTCTGATAGGGTAGGTGGTTAGCCTGCCGCTACCAGTCCTAAGTAGTGGGAATGAATGCCCACCTATAGTTGGTTAGGAACAACGCCTTCTTACTTCTTTGGAGCGTCATCTGTGTTTCACATTTTTCTGCCAGAAGGATCGCCCAGATGGTTGAGGACTTCGCTAAATTTGTGGTGTCTGCGCTATTATCGTAATTGCCCGCTTCCTCTTGTTGGCACCTCTGATGCATTGAGTAACTGTGTATTTTTCTTTGTGTTTGCTTGTTTTAGCAGCCACAACGCAAATAATGCGCTGACCATTGAGCGGGAGTAAGGATGGAAAGGATAACTTTTTGGGTTTGAGGAATGAGAATTTTTTTTTTATAAACAGGGAGTTTTAGAAAAGTATGAGAACTGTGCTTTACGTGGGATTTGAATCCACAACCTCTGGGACGGCAGGCTAGTGCCCTTACGCTAGACTACCGAGGCCACCGAGGTTAGTAAAGACTCTTTATGTTGTAGCACATCTTCTAATTGAAGTAAACCAGAGTTTACGACGAGTTCTTTTTAAGATTCCATAGGCAGTCGGTTCTACGTTACTGTCATTCCAGCAGCATTTCCCGTTCTTGTATGGGAAATGTTTAAGCTGCAAAAAGAACAACAGCGAGCAAATTTTTAAATTTATAAGGTAAGAAGTCGAGTGGAAACCAGGTGGTAGTAGGGAGAATTGATTCCTAAATTTGAAAATGGATCGGAATAGAAGTGCATACATCCGTCTGTTGTTCGTCTTGCTGCATTTTTATCAATATAGTAGTTGTTCTTGCTGATTCGCTCATTTAGCATCATTCCTTAGCCTTTAATCAATTTTCGTCCAAGCATTCTGGGCAATAAAGACTACCAGTCAAGTCTAGGCGATGCAGATATTTTTGAATCATCCGTGTCCGCTTAAAAGCTGCGTCAGGAAAAAAATCAACGTTTGCGTCTTTTCGACAGATTCATTTATTAACCCTTTGCACTCGAGGGCTCCGGAGCGGAGCCTTTTAAAATTTGTCTTCAAAGTCGAGGGCTCCGCTACGGAGACAATGGAAATAATTTTCAGTTTTTAACATGAGAACAAAAACAAATCGCAAAAATTAGTTATAGGATATTTCGCTGTTGGTGACAAATAACGGTCGCGGCTCGCAGATTGTTATGCTCTCGATAACAGCACACAATCGCGGTTTGAGCAACATTCCGCATTCCGCACTTGGATGCAAGTGAGTTAAGTCGTGTTATTCAGCAGTAGAGTGTATATCAGATTCTAGTTTATCTGTTGTTTTTATATTTTGAATTCATATTTATATCCCCGATATGGTAAATAAAAGAAAAATTTGTGAAAATTATAGTGATATTGAAAGTAGTAGCGACGAATTAGAATTCGAAGTTCATGGTGAACATTACAGAAATAACATAGACGCTCTTGGCCGTGATGAAGCAGACAATATTGAACTAAGCCATGAATCCGATTCTAATGATAGTGATATATTTCCTGCAATACGACGACACATACCGAGAATTGAAAGTGATATTGAGGGATTTGAAAGTGATACAGAAGGAAATATAGAAGACACAACAGATTCAACTGGAAATTACGAATGGATGGATGTTTCGGAAGTGGATAATATTCCATCTCCTATGGATTTCGATATTTCACCTCGAATTGCCAGACCACAAATTTCCAACGATATAAAAGAACCGTTAGATTTTTTTCAATTATATTTTACGGATACATTGATTGATTCCATAATAAAAGAGACAAATGATTACGCAAATTCAAGACTGCGTGGAAGGCAATTGTCAAGGAGATCAATATGGAATACATGGAGTGATGTTAATCGGAAAGAATTTCTGGCCTTCATCGGAGTGATCTTGAATATGGGAACCATGCCGGTTACAAATCTCCAGGAATATTGGTGTACCAAGTTCACCAGTAAAATTCCATTCTTTTCAGACGTATTTACCCGAGATAGATTCCAGCAAATATTTTGGATGCTTCATTTACACAAAAATGCACCAGTAGTAGTAGAAATACGTGCTTAAGGACTCGCATTCAAAAAGCTAATAAATTTTTACAATACATCAACTCAAAATTTTCCGAACATTTTATACCGTATCAGTCGATTTGCGTTGATGAATCCGTTATAAAATTTAAGGGGAAAATATGTTTTATGACATATAATCCAGCTAAACCCACTAAATGGGGAATTAGAATTTACGTTCTGGCCGACTCAACTACTGGTTATGTTTATTCGGTTTTGCCTTATTACGGCAGTATTACTTCTGAAAATCTCATAAGACCTGATCTGCCTGTCAGTTGCAGAATTCCTTTAGACCGTACAGAAAACTATTGGACAATGTTCCTAATGCTAAAGATTATCATATGTATACCGACAGGTATTATACAAGCATACCCCTTGCTGAAGAACTGCTAAAAATGAATTGTTTCCTCACCGGCACAATCAAAACAAATAGGAAATATTTACCAACGACAATAAAAAAACCGCAATTTGTAGGACTCTTCTGTCTTCGATGTGACAGAAGCTTATTGTGATAGCCAGGCTTTCCCAGTCCCTTGCTTCCATGTACTGCACCATCCCAATTCTTTGGCGAAGTCAATTAATCTCTCCAGCGAGATTCTGCTTAAATAATCCAAATGTTGCCAAAATCGCTTAAGCGATTATCGCGCCAATCAAGAAGAAGAAGAAAAATCCAAATGCTCGAAGAAGTGACTCTTCAGAAACCTGAATGCATTATACGATATGTGGAGGAATCGTACATCTTTTCTAGCTCATCTGGACAGCACCTACAGGAAATATTATGACGGTCATATGACCGAAGTAAATTCCTTTTTTTCATTCATTGAATGTTGACCGAAGTGAATGCGATACTTTCGAGCAGTTGGGATTTGGTGCTAGGCGTTACTCATTACAAGTGAGAATGGATTTTACAACAGCTGTATTTATCCCATCTATAATCTGCGGTAGTACCTTCCAGCTTTTACTAAGTAATCGCACTCTTACAGGAATTAAGAGGATTAGCCTAGACTCGAGCATAAACACCATAAAGTTATGGAGTTCTGTAACTATATCGCCCCGCGAACAGGACTAGTTGTGTTTTGAAGATTCAGCTCCGCGCAATTCCTACCTATTCGCTTAACCAAAACATGCAGATTGTAGATCTCACTAACCTGAGAGATAAATTCCCTTTTCACCACTTGATATGAGGCAGAAATTCTTTCACCATGAAGCTTAATGGTCTAGGAAATGAACTTCCAGCCCCAGAGATGCCGCTTTTAGCCATTAGGAAAAGATTTTTAATGGTGTGTCCAATATCAGATCGTTAGCTGGCTCTCAGCGAATTTGACAGAATTAGCAGATGGGTTGACGTAGGCCGGCAACCAATCAGTTTGCTTACGAAAATACGAGGGGTGCCTTGTATATGTCGGGGTTTGGTAACCCTGGTGTTGCAATCTGGCAACTGACAGCTGTATCGCAAAGTTTGACATTTTTTGGCTTTTACGTACTCAGAACGTTTTGCAATACCAGCGCTATTTGTGTTGTTTACAGTAACTTAAAAGATTCATCTCGGTCCAAAAATGGAATTAAATCGTGAACATTTTCGTGCGATTATTTTTCACAACTTTCGACGTGGATTAACTCAGCAACATTGCATGGATGAACTTAATTCATTTTTTGGCGATGAAGCTCCATTAAGGACCAGAGTTTGTCGATGGTATGGGGAATTGAACCGTGATCGTAGCTCACTCCAAGACGAATTTCGTGAAGGTCGTCCAAAATCAAAATCAAAAATCATTGCTGCTGTGCGCGAACTGATATTGCAAGATCGTCATGTGACCTATCGTGAGATTGAGACAATCTTAGGCATTAGTGGGACCAGCATACATTCAATATTGCATAAATATTTGACTGTCAAAAAATTTGTTCTCGTTGGATCCCACACAATTTGTTAATCGCTCAAAAAAAGGCTCGTGTCGATTGGTCGAAGGAAATGCTGAAAAAAATACGATCGCGGGGCTTCGAAACACGTCTATGACATCGTGACAGGTGATGAATCATGGATTTACGCGTATGAGCCCGAAAGTAAACAGCAGTCGACTGTATGGGTGTTTCAAGATGAGCCAAATCCAACAAAAGTTGTTCGCGCACGAAGCACATCCAAGCAAATGGTCGCCTGTTTTTTCGGAAAAACTGGGCATGTCGCAACCGTACCACTAGAACAATGCAGAACAGTAAATTCTGAGTGGTACACAACCATTTGTTTGCCAGTTGTCTTCCAAGAAATTAAGAAAACCAATCGCCAAGACGGATCACTCTTCACCAGGACAATGCGAGCTCTCACACATCGGCTCAAACAACTGCATTTTTGATCACCCAAAACATCGAATTAATGGGTCACCCGCCGTATAGTCCTGACTTGGCACCGAATGACTTCTTTTTATTCCCGTACACAAACACGTAACAAACTGAGAGGTCAACGTTTTTCGACGCCTGAAGAAGCGGTTGCGGCATTCAGAATGCATGTTTTGGAGGTACCTCATTCAGAGTGGCAAAAGTGCTTCGACAATTGGTTCAAGCGCATGCAAAAGTGTATAGATCTTCATGGAGAATATTTTGAAAAACAATAAAGTGATTTTCGATGATTAAAATTTGTTTTTGTTCTCTAGTCCCGACACATAAAAGGCACCCCTCGTACTAGGAATGTGTTAGTGATATACGAAAAAAAATTAACACAATGTCACTTCGATGCCGTCTGACGACAGATTTGACGAGTGTGTGAATACGAGTACATGTGAAATGATCGTGCAGAACTCGACTGGCGCATCGCGCTCGTTAGGTGGCAGCCGAAGTTCCCCTCACAATTTTAGTTTTCACCATAGTTATTGGGCAAACCTAATAATCAATCATCTTGGGATTTTAGCTGTTTTTCTTCTTAATTAAGCGATTCCTTACGAAACATTCCTACTTTTTCCTCGGCAAGATTAACAGTCGACTAATCTGTCTCTGCGGTGGTTAGATCCCAATGTAATATTGTTACATTCACCTTGAATATCGAGAAAGAAAACCGATTTGCCTACCTTTGTGTGGATACATTCAATCGAATACCTCATTTTCCTAAAAATAGGGCATGACTAACAGCCCTTTCTATCAGTCTTTTATTACTAGAATTTTATTTGTTTTGTATTTATCGAATATCAGTTAGCCCTGATTAGGTTGACCGGATGGTTTGCCATTGGATTGTGTACAAGCTAACCTTTACAAGTTTATAAATTTTCCTATAGATAATTTTTAAAATGTTTCTATATTAGTAATATAATTGATGTAAATTATCTGCCATTGGCAGAGGTAATATTTATAGCTCTTTCGAGAGGCTATGTACGGTAATGCACCTGCATTTACTCTTACACACACATGCATCTTCTACTTGTATTTGTGTGTAAACAGTTCTACACCTACATGACTGCATTATGAGTGCATTGTTTGTGTACTCTGATAGTCATATGTAAACCGATAACGTCATATGTAACCGATACGCGGTACGTAGCCGAATGGATTGGTGCGTGACTACCATTCGCAACTCACAGAGAGAACGTCGGTTCGAATCTCGGTGAAACACCAAAATTAAGAAAAACATTTTTCTAATAGCGGTCGCCCCACGGCAGGCAATGGCAAACCTCCGAGTGTATTTCTTTATTTTCCATAAAAAAGCTCCTCATAAAAATATCTGCCGTTCGGAGTCGGCTTAAAACTGTAGATCCCTCCATTTGTGGAACAACATCAAGACGCTCACCACAAATAGGAGGAGGAGCTCGGCCAAACACCCAAAGAGGGTGTACGTGCCAATTATATATATATATACCTATATATAACGTGAGGATAATCGGAAATATCTGTTGCTATGTTCGAAGCAAGCAATCAATTAATGGGGACATGCCACTACCTTGACTTGAATTTTGGTGACCTAAAAAAGTCCGAAAGTTTTGCTAAAAATATGACGAAAACGCCTTAAAAATCGACGAAAATTACATTAAAACAAAAATTACTTGAAAATAAAAGCGACATTTGAAAAAGCTGCTAAATACTATTTTATTTAGCCAAAAAAATCCACTAAATGCTAACACAAAGCATAAGAGTAAATAACCAAGCATAATTTCAAATTATCCAAATTAAACGAAAGTCGATTGTACATAGACAAATTTCTTCCTATGTATTGGGTTGGAGAATAAGTTCATAGCGTTTTCAAATTTTCTCTTTTATACAACGATTTGCTTGCTGTTTGGGAAAGGGTAAGTATTCATTCGATAGAATAAATTCGCAACTAAGTTCTCGCTGTTTTTTTTGGATAAAAATACAACTTTATGTTGGATAAATGGTTACAAGTGTATCATTGAAAGTATTGCCCATCGCTGGCTACTACTTTTTTCCATCTTCCTGGTAGTGCTCTTTTGAGGCTATCCACTGATCAAGCCATTTTTTGATGTCTTCATATGAAAGGAATTGCTGGTCAGCTAGACCATGTGCCATCGATCGGAACAGGGGATAATCGGACGGCGCAATATCTGGAGAATATGGTGGGTGGGGTAGGATTTCCCATTTCAGCTAGGTTTTAACGGGTTTGGTAACGTGAGGCCGAGCGTTGACATGCTGTAGAATCATATTTTCATGCCTCTCCGCGTATTGCGGCCGCTTCTCGCGAAGTGCTCGGCTCAATTGCATCAATTGAAGTCGATACGAGTCGATACCCAGTGATAGTTTTGCTTGGTTTTAACAGTTCATAATAAATAACACCAACTTGGTCCCACCAAATACATAGCATAACCTTTGCAGCGTGAATATTCGGCCGAGGCGACGACGCAGAAGCATGACCGAGCAGTCCCCATTACTTTCTTTTCTTTGGATTGCTGTAAAACTCCATAAACTTATTGTACCTCTCGATGCGCTTCAGCCGCTGTTTTTTTTTCGAATGAAAGAGGAAAATCAACACTTGCCGCAAATGACGACTATTCGGCACAAAATCAGACATTTTCACAAAACCAAAAGTATACCTATGATACTAAAACCAAATCACTAATGTGTCGAAGCAGTTTGTTTACTATATGTCTACGCTTGTTTTATGACGTTTAGTTAGGTTATGTTAGAATCGACTAGCACATACTGCCGGCGGGAACTTAGTTGCGCACCAAATATTTTTGAGCTATTTAATTTTTTATTAGTTTTGAGGCATAGAAATGGAATACCCAAGAGGCAAAAATCAGCATTTTAGATTCCTGCTTTTCTTTGCTTTTCATCGCGATCAAAAAGCTCCCGAAACGGCCCGGGACATTTGCGGCGTGTATGGAAAAGGTGTCTTAGGCGAGCCTACAGCACGGAAATGGTTTGCAAATTTCAAAAGTGGCGACTTTGACGTGGATGACATGTCGCAGCGGAACGGAAGGGCTTCTGAATTCCGTGAAGAACGTCTCAAATCACTTTTGAAGGCGAAGAACGGTCGCCAAACCAATCGTGAATTGGCGGAAAAAATGACTGTGACCATAAAACGATTCTCAATCACGTTCATGCAATGGGATTTACTACAATATTGGGAGCCTGGGTGCCACACGAGCTCAACGAAAAAAAGAAGGAAAGTCACCTTCAAATTGCCTCTCAGCATCTCGCCCGCAATTGAGCAAGACGCGGTCATAAACAGCGTTTTTTGTACCGAATCGTTCTATACAACAATATGACTCAAAGAAAGGAGTGGGTGGCTCCAGGAAATACGCCAAAGCCGAGAGTCAAACCGGATCTTCATCAAAAAAAGATCTTGATATGTGTTTGGTGAGACTAGGTGGGCGTGGTGCACTAAGAAATGCTCAAAAAGAATACCACGGTCAACAAGGAGCTCTACATTTCTCAGCTACACCGCGTGAATGAGGCTATTCGACAGAAAAGACCTGATTGAAATGACCAAGCCCTACTGCTTCACGACAACGCTAGGCCCCATGTTGCTCAAGTCGTCAAAGCCGCACTCTAAGAGTTGGAATGGTAGGTCCCGATTACTAGCTTTTCCGCTCCCTGTCAAACCATATGAAGGGCGTTAGCTTCGATAACAAAGAGGCTCTTAAAAATTGGATCAATAACTTCTTTGACCCAGATCAGGGGATTTTTGGCGGAACGGCATCAACAAATTGGTCGAGAGATGGGAAAACGTTGTAAACAGCAGCGGGAAATTTATAAATTGATTAACTTATTGATATAATTATTGTTTTTTGTTTAAATAAAAGTTTTGGGTAAACACGCTACGAACTTATTCCACATCCCAATATATTTGCACTGTGAAAACGAGTATACGCGAACTCCATTATTTTCGCTTAAGATTTAAAACTTTATTTAAGATATTTAATAAATAATAAAATATGCACTATTTTGTTGCATAATTTGTTGCCATTTTAAATATGTCTCTCTTATAGAAGTTTTGGTCCTTATCGGCGAAAAACTCTTGTAATCCAATTTCACAATCCTCTCATGAAACCAATTTCTTATCAGTTTGTAAGTTTTGCAATGAGAGAAAAAGGTGGTAGTCGCTTGGTGCCAGATCCGGACTACATGGTCGATGCATTAAAACTTCCCAACCAAACTCTCGGAGTTTTTGGCGAGTCACTACACAGCACCTTTCTGTTGGCTAACTCTGGTCAATCGCTAGCTTCAAATGGTCTAGTTGTTGACAGTAGAGATTTGAATTTAGTGTTTGGCCATACGGAAGCAACTTTCCTTGCTGTTGGTTTTGGTTTGGCTAGCGTCTGAATTGTTTTATGGTCGATCTTTAGCTCCTTGGCGATACTACGGGCGATACAGCGTAAAAGAATACCGAATTTTTTCTTTTTTTGCCTTCCATTGTTAACACCAAAATCAGCGAATAAAGATTCAGTGGCTCCGTTGGCTGGGTCATGTCGTCTGAATGGATACAAGCGCTCCGGCTCTGAAAGTGTTCGATGTGACACCAGCTGGTGGTCGCAGAGGAAGAGGAAAGCCTAGGTGGAGAAGAACTTGGATTCTCTTGGCGCCTTTTGTTAGAGGTACAGGCACCCCAGATATTTCACATCTTGATTTTCGTCGCTCATGAGGTGGGTTTGGCCAAATGGAACGTAGCTTTTTTGGTGAAGGGAACTATGGTGGAATTATTATATAAATAACATAAAATTTATGTATACAAGTTTTGAATTTCTTTATTCCCGATATACTTTTATATATTGGTATAAATGTATGTATCGTCTACGTGATTATCTTCCGTAGGAATTTCAGTATGTAGTACTCGTATACCTTCATACCAGCACATTACACACATATTTTTATATTATATTTATAAGAGTTCAGCAATGTCAAGTGTGTATATAAATAATGAAATAAATAAAATTTGTATGAGTTAGCTATTCTCCAATTAAATAAATCCAATTCCTACAATCATTCATAACTCCTGTACTTCTCTCCTTCGCTCTGTTCGACGATACTGGCCAGCGTTCCCACGTAATTTGTCGCTCGCATGCTAGCAATTGTTTCGAGTTCACATCATTAATAATTTCATATGGGCTGAACGATAGTCATCAGCATTTTGTGCAGTAATCCTTTCGACACACGCACATACCGACATTAATATCTATACCCACACCCCACTGATTACTCGATGAATAAATTTCGTTCTACTCGTACATTTGTAGTTTATTTCCTTTCACTCATTTTAATTGTTTCAAATATTGATTGCTATATGGTATAACGGTACACATATTAGGTATGTAATTATTATTGATTGACGGTCTACATAACTGAGTCTGATGTTCGTCATACGCAGTGGCATTCGTTAAGTTGATCGAGAGCTATCATGTCAAATATTGGCTCGGCGTGATAGGCCACCAGATTAAAAGTGAAGTTTTTCGCTGCTTTACATCTCTATAGCTTAAGTGGGATTTTTCACTTTTGTTGTTTTTGTTACAAAATTGATTAAACATTAACTGTGGGCGCTGATTAATTTGTTTAATTTGCAATTGAGCTGCAATGCGGAACGCGCAAAAATAAGAAGAGAAAAAAGAAGTTGGAAATCTCCGATAAATAAATGTTTGATATTATCAGTTGCGGTTAGGCAATTTAATGCGGTTACAGGGTGCCGTATTTGCGGATGGTTATTTGAGTGAACTAAAGTTAAATTAAATAAAAAAAAATTAAATTAAAAAAAGGGAAGAAAGGGAAATATTAACAAAATTGAACAAAAAAAAAAAAAAAGACTAAACAATTAAATAAAATAGAGCAAACGACAAAAGAATAAGAAAAAATATCAAAAAAAATAAAATAAAATACATAAAATTTTATACAATTAGCAAAATTCCAAAAAACAAAAAACAAGAAAATGAATTAAAATAAAATACAACGAAATAAAAAAATAAGAGGAAAGATTTAAAAAAATATTGAACAGAAAATATGAAAAATTAATGAATAATAAAAAAAATGGGGAATAAAAGATTAAATAAAGCGAAATAAAGAAAATGAAGAACAAAAAGGAAAAAACCCAAAAAAATATGAAAAATTTAATAACTAAAGTAAAATTAAATTACACTAAATTATATATATATATATAATTGGCGCGTACGCCCTTTTTGGGTGTTTGGCCGAGCTCCTCCTCCTATTTGTTGCGTGCGTCTTGATGTTGTTCCACAAATGGAGGGACCTACAGTTTCAAGCCGACTCCGAACGGCAATATTTTTATGAGGAGCTTTTTCATGGCAGAAATACATTCGGAGGTTTGCCATTGCCTGCCGAGGGGCGACCGCTATAAGAAAAATGTTTTTCTTAATTTTGGTGTTTCACCGAGATTCGAACCGACGTTCTCTCTGTGAATTCCGAATGGTAGTCACGCACCAACCCATTCGGCTACGGCGGCCGCCTAACGACTAAATTAAATAAATGTTTATGCAATCAGGAAAATTCTATTAACCAAAAATCAAAAACAAAAAGAAATAAAATAAAACAAAAGGAAAGAAGTAGGGAAAACTAAGAATAAAAAATAAAATAAAGCGAAACAAAACAAATAAAATAATGCCAAGTAAAAAAATAATAAATAATAATATTAAATAATAAAAATTAAAAATTAAATGTATATAAAAAAATTTAACTTTATTCAAATAAAATTTTATAGAACTAGCAAAATTTGAATAAAAAAAATTGAATGAAATAAAATGAAATGAAATAAAGTAAAAAATGGAATGGAATGAAATAATGAACAGAAAAAAAGAAAAATTAATGAAGAATAACAAATAAAAAAAGCGAAAAAATATAGGTATAAAAAAAAACAAAAAAAAAATTAAATTAATTAATTAAAATAAACTTAATTAAAGTAAATACAATTTTATAAAATTAACAAAATTCCAATAAAAGCAGAAAAAATTAGAAAAGAGCAAATTAAATAAAGGACAGAAAAAATGAAAAATTAATGAAGAATAAAGAATAAAATAAAATAAAATAAAATAAAATAAGGAACAAAAAAAATTAAGTAAAAAAATTTGAATAAAATTAAAATAAATTGAATACGATTATACAAAATTAACAAAATTCCAATTAATGAATAAAATATATTAAATTGAAACGAAATTAATTTAATTAAATTTTAGAAAATTTGTAAAAATCTAATAAAAGAAAACAAATAATAAAAAGGAATAAAATAAAATAAAACAAAAGAAAAAATAAAAATAAAAAGTAAAATAAAAACATAAAAAATGAAAAATTAATGAAAAACTAAAAAAAGAAGAACCAAAAATAAAATAAAGTGAAAAAAGAAAATAGTGAAAATAAAAAATGTTTACTAAATTGAATAAAAAAATGAAGAAGAAAAAATGAAGTAAAAAAATTTGATTAAAATTAAAATAAATTGAATACAATTTTAAAGAATTAAACAAATTCCAATAATGAAAAAAGTAATATAATAATAAATCAATTAAAAGCGAAATAAATAAATAAAAATATAATTAAACTAATTTGAATGAATTAAATAAAATTAAATAATATAAATAAATAAAATTTTACAAAATTAAATAAAATCCAATAAAAGAAAAAAATTCTGAAATGAAATAAATTAAAACGAAACTTAATTGAATAAAACTTTAGAAAATTAGCTAAATTCCAATAAAAACAACAAAATAAGAATAAAAAATTAAAATAAGGAACAGAAAAATTAATAAAGAATATAAAAATAAAGCGAAATAAAAAAATAAAAAGCAAAAAAATTGATAATAAAATAAGTAAAATAAAATAAACTTAAATAAATAAAATACAGTTTTATAAAATGAGCAAAATTCCAATAAAAGAAGGAAAAAAAGAATAAAATAAATACAATAACAAAAAAATGAAAAATTAATAAAATAAAAAAAATAAATAAAACAAACTAAAATTACAATAAAAGTAAAATAAACTTAAATATTATGTAATAACAATAAAAAATTTGAATAATATAAAATAAAATAGAGCAAAAGAAAATAAATAAAACAAACTAAAATTACAATAAAAGTAAAATAAACTTAAATATTATGTAATAATAATAAAAAATTTGAATAATATAAAATAAAATAGAGCAAAAGATATAATAATTAAAAAAATCCATAAAGCAAAAATTCAAAATAAAATACAATTTATAAATTTACAGCTGTGGACATCTAAATAAAACCAATATGAAATTGTATGTTCGTTCAAAATTTAAACTAACTCATAATTCCGCAAAATGTAGAGCAAAAAACTATGCTCTATTCAGTTGCTCTTTTTTTTTCTAAAGTGAATTTGAAATTAAAAAAAAAATTGAAATTATGATTTTTTTTTTTAAATTATGAACTTTTTTCATAAATTTAAAAATTTTTAGTTAACCGTTTTTTTTATAATTTTTTAGTTAACCATTTTTTTTTTTTTAGTGTTTAATTAACCAATTCATATTGGTGCCCCATTAAAAGTATACGCACCCTGTAAGTCGTGCAGAGCACAGAAGCCAACGAGTGCCATTAAAAGAGGCTTACTTGTTATTTTGCAGCTCGAGTCGTGAAAAAGAGTCTGTCAGTGCTGGACGGAGTTGAAAATTTCTACCTTCAACTTAAAAAATAATTTGAAAAATGAAAGCCGCCATTTTGCTGTTTTCTTTAAGCTACATAGGGATACTTCAAATCCAAGCTGACGCACAAGAAAACGGTAAAGGAAACTAAATTTTACTAATAAAAAAGGAATTCGAAATATGAATAATACGCAAAGAATTTAAAATTTATAAAAATGTGTTTAAATGGGAAAACATAAGTAAACACTTAATGCATAGTTTACTTAAAAAGATGTGAGATATGAAGAAGTGGTAATTTGGTGAAGTGTTTTTGTGTTTTAAGTAAAATATTTATATTTTTTAAACTGAAAGCGAATGAGTGCTGTAATTTAAGTAAAGAAAAAAAATTGGGTTTTCTTTGAAACTTAACTTATATCGTCCAGTGCATATATATTTTAACCCTTCTATGCCCAATGTTGCCTATTGATAAAGCACTGTTCTTTTGTGCAAATAAACCTGTGTTTTTTGAAAATTCGTGTCTGTTTTATTCTCCTTATTTTCGGAGTTATTTTATGCCGCAGAGTTTTTCGGGTAGTGCAATTTAATTGATTGTGCGCCTTAGCTTTGTTATAAATGTAAATAAAAAAATCTGTGATTTGTATAAATTTAGACAAAAAAATATGGAGCGCCATAAGTAGAGTCGAATTTTCAAAGCTTGCACACAGCAGCGGCCTCAGTTGTCTAGCGTAAGTGCATTAGCCTGCCATCCCAGAGGTTGTAGGTTCGAATCCCACGGGAAGCACTATCCACGCACTTTTCAAATTTACCGACTTTCCTTCTTTCTAATAATTTTCCATTCCAAAAACATTTTCAAACATTCACTTCTCAAACCCAAACTTATCCTTTCCATCCTCACTCGCGCACAATAGTCAGTGCATTATTTGCATTGTGCCTGGTAAAATAAGCAAAAACAAAGAAAAACACGCAGTTACACAATGCATTAGTGGCGCCAGCAAGAGGAAGCGGGCAATTGCGTAATAGCGCAGACACACCAAATTTAGCGAAGTCCTCAACCATCTGTGCGATCTTTCTGGCAGAAAATGTGAAACATAGATGGGGCTCCAAGTAGTAAGAAGGCGATGTTCCTAAGCAATGACAGGTGGGCATTCCCACTATTTAGGACTGGCAGCGGCAGGCTAATCACCTACCCAGTCAGAAATCAAAATAGATTAACGAAATCAACGTAAAACTGAGTCTTGTCGAGGCTCTATGCTCCCGAGAGGAGTGAACAAGGAAAACAAATGCAGCATGCCCCAGAAGTCTGCTGCTGTTATCAAAGCAAAGGGTCCGTCTACTAAATACCACTAATTTCTTTTATTTGTACTGCTTTAATAATAAACGATCACTAATTCCGTTTTCAAAACGAAAAATTCAATAATTAATGGGGTGAGTAATACTTTTGGCCAATACTGTATACTGTATGAATTTGTATGTACAAGAAATATCATCTAAAAACATGGAAACTACCAAGAATTGATATTACTAAAGTCATCAAATTCGAAAAGAAGTTCAGAATTGAACTGAATAATAGTTAAACTGGAGTAGACTGCATTTGAAAGGAAACTCCAGAAGTCATAGGAGCTGGAATTTACGGTTCCAGAACCAAACGTTCTGTGTAGATGGGTAGTTTTCCAAGCATCTTTCAAGCGGAGATGTATGGCAGCTGTCCAGAAATTTCCGGAATGAGCAAATTGAATTCTGAGCGACAGTCAGGCGGCAGGCGGTTAGGCAATTTAATGCGGTTACAGGGTGCCGTATTTGCGGATGGTTATTTGAGTGAACTAAAGTTAAATTAAATAAAAAAAAATTAAATTAAAAAAAGGGAAGAAAGGGAAATATTAACAAAATTGAACAAAAAAAAAAAAAAGACTAAACAATTAAATAAAATAGAGCAAACGACAAAAGAATAAGAAAAAATATCAAAAAAAATAAAATAAAATACATAAAATTTTATACAATTAGCAAAATTCCAAAAAACAAAAAACAAGAAAATGAATTAAAATAAAATACAACGAAATAAAAAAATAAGAGGAAAGATTTAAAAAAATATTGAACAGAAAATATGAAAAATTAATGAATAATAAAAAAAATGGGGAATAAAAGATTAAATAAAGCGAAATAAAGAAAATGAAGAACAAAAAGAAAAAAACCCAAAAAAATATGAAAAATTTAATAACTAAAGTAAAATTAAATTACACTAAATTATATATATATATATAATTGGCGCGTACGCCCTTTTTGGGTGTTTGGCCGAGCTCCTCCTCCTATTTGTTGCGTGCGTCTTGATGTTGTTCCACAAATGGAGGGACCTACAGTTTCAAGCCGACTCCGAACGGCAATATTTTTATGAGGAGCTTTTTCATGGCAGAAATACATTCGGAGGTTTGCCATTGCCTGCCGAGGGGCGACCGCTATAAGAAAAATGTTTTTCTTAATTTTGGTGTTTCACCGAGATTCGAACCGACGTTCTCTCTGTGAATTCCGAATGGTAGTCACGCACCAACCCATTCGGCTACGGCGGCCGCCTAACGACTAAATTAAATAAATGTTTATGCAATCAGGAAAATTCTATTAACCAAAAATCAAAAACAAAAAGAAATAAAATAAAACAAAAGGAAAGAAGTAGGGAAAACTAAGAATAAAAAATAAAATAAAGCGAAACAAAACAAATAAAATAATGCCAAGTAAAAAAATAATAAATAATAATATTAAATAATAAAAATTAAAAATTAAATGTATATAAAAAAATTTAACTTTATTCAAATAAAATTTTATAGAACTAGCAAAATTTGAATAAAAAAAATTGAATGAAATAAAATGAAATGAAATAAAGTAAAAAATGGAATGGAATGAAATAATGAACAGAAAAAAAGAAAAATTAATGAAGAATAACAAATAAAAAAAGCGAAAAAATATAGGTATAAAAAAAAACAAAAAAAAAATTAAATTAATTAATTAAAATAAACTTAATTAAAGTAAATACAATTTTATAAAATTAACAAAATTCCAATAAAAGCAGAAAAAATTAGAAAAGAGCAAATTAAATAAAGGACAGAAAAAATGAAAAATTAATGAAGAATAAAGAATAAAATAAAATAAAATAAAATAAGGAACAAAAAAAATTAAGTAAAAAAATTTGAATAAAATTAAAATAAATTGAATACGATTATACAAAATTAACAAAATTCCAATTAATGAATAAAATATATTAAATTGAAACGAAATTAATTTAATTAAATTTTAGAAAATTTGTAAAAATCTAATAAAAGAAAACAAATAATAAAAAGGAATAAAATAAAATAAAACAAAAGAAAAAATAAAAATAAAAAGTAAAATAAAAACATAAAAAATGAAAAATTAATGAAAAACTAAAAAAAGAAGAACCAAAAATAAAATAAAGTGAAAAAAGAAAATAGTGAAAATAAAAAATGTTTACTAAATTGAATAAAAAAATGAAGAAGAAAAAATGAAGTAAAAAAATTTGATTAAAATTAAAATAAATTGAATACAATTTTAAAGAATTAAACAAATTCCAATAATGAAAAAAGTAATATAATAATAAATCAATTAAAAGCGAAATAAATAAATAAAAATATAATTAAACTAATTTGAATGAATTAAATAAAATTAAATAATATAAATAAATAAAATTTTACAAAATTAAATAAAATCCAATAAAAGAAAAAAATTCTGAAATGAAATAAATTAAAACGAAACTTAATTGAATAAAACTTTAGAAAATTAGCTAAATTCCAATAAAAACAACAAAATAAGAATAAAAAATTAAAATAAGGAACAGAAAAATTAATAAAGAATATAAAAATAAAGCGAAATAAAAAAATAAAAAGCAAAAAAATTGATAATAAAATAAGTAAAATAAAATAAACTTAAATAAATAAAATACAGTTTTATAAAATGAGCAAAATTCCAATAAAAGAAGGAAAAAAAGAATAAAATAAATACAATAACAAAAAAATGAAAAATTAATAAAATAAAAAAAATAAATAAAACAAACTAAAATTACAATAAAAGTAAAATAAACTTAAATATTATGTAATAACAATAAAAAATTTGAATAATATAAAATAAAATAGAGCAAAAGAAAATAAATAAAACAAACTAAAATTACAATAAAAGTAAAATAAACTTAAATATTATGTAATAATAATAAAAAATTTGAATAATATAAAATAAAATAGAGCAAAAGATATAATAATTAAAAAAATCCATAAAGCAAAAATTCAAAATAAAATACAATTTATAAATTTACAGCTGTGGACATCTAAATAAAACCAATATGAAATTGTATGTTCGTTCAAAATTTAAACTAACTCATAATTCCGCAAAATGTAGAGCAAAAAACTATGCTCTATTCAGTTGCTCTTTTTTTTTCTAAAGTGAATTTGAAATTAAAAAAAAAATTGAAATTATGATTTTTTTTTTTTAATTATGAACTTTTTTCATAAATTTAAAAATTTTTAGTTAACCGTTTTTTTTATAATTTTTTAGTTAACCATTTTTTTTTTTTTAGTGTTTAATTAACCAATTCATATTGGTGTCCCATTAAAAGTATACGCACCCTGTAAGTCGTGCAGAGCACAGAAGCCAACGAGTGCCATTAAAAGAGGCTTACTTGTTATTTTGCAGCTCGAGTCGTGAAAAAGAGTCTGTCAGTGCTGGACGGAGTTGAAAATTTCTACCTTCAACTTAAAAAATAATTTGAAAAATGAAAGCCGCCATTTTGCTGTTTTCTTTAAGCTACATAGGGATACTTCAAATCCAAGCTGACGCACAAGAAAACGGTAAAGGAAACTAAATTTTACTAATAAAAAAGGAATTCGAAATATGAATAATACGCAAAGAATTTAAAATTTATAAAAATGTGTTTAAATGGGAAAACATAAGTAAACACTTAATGCATAGTTTACTTAAAAAGATGTGAGATATGAAGAAGTGGTAATTTGGTGAAGTGTTTTTGTGTTTTAAGTAAAATATTTATATTTTTTAAACTGAAAGCGAATGAGTGCTGTAATTTAAGTAAAGAAAAAAAATTGGGTTTTCTTTGAAACTTAACTTATATCGTCCAGTGCATATATATTTTAACCCTTCTATGCCCAATGTTGCCTATTGATAAAGCACTGTTCTTTTGTGCAAAAAAACCTGTGTTTTTTGAAAATTCGTGTCTGTTTTATTCTCCTTATTTTCGGAGTTATTTTATGCCGCAGAGTTTTTCGGGTAGTGCAATTTAATTGATTGTGCGCCTTAGCTTTGTTATAAATGTAAATAAAAAAATCTGTGATTTGTATAAATTTAGACAAAAAAATATGGAGCGCCATAAGTAGAGTCGAATTTTCAAAGCTTGCACACAGCAGCGGCCTCAGTTGTCTAGCGTAAGTGCATTAGCCTGCCATCCCAGAGGTTGTAGGTTCGAATCCCACGGGAAGCACTATCCACGCACTTTTCAAATTTACCGACTTTCCTTCTTTCTAATAATTTTCCATTCTAAAAACATTTTCAAACATTCACTTCTCAAACCCAAACTTATCCTTTCCATCCTCACTCGCGCACAATAGTCAGTGCATTATTTGCATTGTGCCTGGTAAAATAAGCAAAAACAAAGAAAAACACGCAGTTACACAATGCATTAGTGGCGCCAGCAAGAGGAAGCGGGCAATTGCGTAATAGCGCAGACACACCAAATTTAGCGAAGTCCTCAACCATCTGTGCGATCTTTCTGGCAGAAAATGTGAAACATAGATGGGGCTCCAAGTAGTAAGAAGGCGATGTTCCTAAGCAATGACAGGTGGGCATTCCCACTATTTAGGACTGGCAGCGGCAGGCTAATCACCTACCCAGTCAGAAATCAAAATAGATTAACGAAATCAACGTAAAACTGAGTCTTGTCGAGGCTCTATGCTCCCGAGAGGAGTGAACAAGGAAAACAAATGCAGCATGCCCCAGAAGTCTGCTGCTGTTATCAAAGCAAAGGGTCCGTCTACTAAATACCACTAATTTCTTTTATTTGTACTGCTTTAATAATAAACGATCACTAATTCCGTTTTCAAAACGAAAAATTCAATAATTAATGGGGTGAGTAATACTTTTGGCCAATACTGTATACTGTATGAATTTGTATGTACAAGAAATATCATCTAAAAACATGGAAACTACCAAGAATTGATATTACTAAAGTCATCAAATTCGAAAAGAAGTTCAGAATTGAACTGAATAATAGTTAAACTGGAGTAGACTGCATTTGAAAGGAAACTCCAGAAGTCATAGGAGCTGGAATTTACGGTTCCAGAACCAAACGTTCTGTGTAGATGGGTAGTTTTCCAAGCATCTTTCAAGCGGAGATGTATGGCAGCTGTCCAGAAATTTCCGGAATGAGCAAATTGAATTCTGAGCGACAGTCAGGCGGCACTCAAGGCTCTATCGTCCTGTCAAGTCCTCGCTGGTCCTTGAGTGTATCGAGAAACTTAATCTAATATACTAGGAATGCACAACGTGGCTAATTTGTGTCCCAGGACATAGGCGTATAACTGGGAACGAAATAGTGGTCGCATTTGCGAGAGAGGCTGCGGTCTCGCCTTTAATGGGACCACACACCATCAAGGAGCAATTTAGGGAGTGAAGAGCTAGGGCTAAGGCAGGTTTGCTGGGGGGGGTTACGCCAGGCGAAATCCTTATTGGGAGGGTGCAACCAAAAGAGGTTTTAAATACTCATAACCCTCCCCAAAGATCAATTGAGAATGCTGACGGGCATTCAGTCACAGGCCACTGCAGGCTACGTAGTCATCTGCACATGATCAGGATTTGGTCTACGAACTCTTGTCGTTCCTGCGACCAATCCCAGGAGACTCGAACGCACTTTCTTCTGGAATGCAGAGCTATAGCGCGGATAAGGTTGAGACATCTTGACCAAATGCAGTCAGACGAAAGGCATATATGCTCAATCCAGCACAGGTTTATCCTGAGTTTAATAAGGAAACTGGGTCTGGAAGAGGGACTGTGATGAGTAGAGGGCACAAAAGACCATAAGGTTGAAGTGCAAACCTCATGAAGTATCCATTTATCTATTTACATTTTGAGTATTTATGAGCTTTGAAATATAAGATGTAACCATTATTAAGCAACTCTTCCAGATTACGCCGAGCTCTGCGCACAATGCAATGGATCCACTCTACCAAAGTGTGAGAGCACTGACAATGCGAGGCTGGTCAAGCAAATCGATTGCAACCAAACAGGATGTATTATAGCGATGAGTAAGTGAGAAATATGATGTTTGATAACAAACTTTTTTGAAAAAAATTTTTTTTTATATTAATTTTAACATTTCGTCTTCACTCGCAATTTTTGATAGCCACCAACCCCGAAACCGAGTACGTATGTTTGATGGATGTCAAAAGCCAAGAGGCTGTAATATCGGAACCAAAAGGCGAAAGGGCACAATTTACCACCCTACCAGTGCCATTAGCGCTACAAATGGTTACCACTACCGCAAACGCTGATCCTCAAATGATTCCTGATGCAGCAGAAGATATTGAAATGGAAGCAAAAGTGGTGGATGGTGCAGGACAGCACACGGAGGAGAAGGAATCTGTAAAAGTAGCGAGTGAAGAAGATGGAAATAAGCAGGAACAAAAACAGGAACAGGAACAAAATGTCGACAAGCCAGAAAATTCTGCAGAAAAAGTGGCTGAATCGAAGCCGATTGAAAAAGAGGTGGAAGAAAAACCAGCTGTTGGTGCAGACAATGCGCCGCAGCCTGTGGCCTCCAGTGCGGAAATGGGGGCTGAATCAGAGTTAGCAGCGGCCGAACAGGTACCTGCAAGTACACCGAGTTCTCCAGATTATCCTGCTGATGCACCAGCCATGAATTCGGATAACACAAATGAAGAGCAAGAGATAAATGAGCCAGCAAAAGGTGGCAATAATGTCACGCCAACTGTGGTGCAGAATGTAAGCGAAAATGGCGATGATAGCCAGGAAACACTGACGTCGAATAAAGATAAAGAAGTGGTAAATCATGCAGACCAAGCTGCTCCGTCTGGGGCGGAGCACAGTGAGACCACCACGAAAGCGAATGAGATTGAGGCGGCAGTGCATGTCGCTGATGCTGGACTGCAGGGCGCTGCCAGTGCAGGTACCAATGAGGCTGGAAACGTCGTTGAGCCAGTTGTTATTGCAATGACTGTGGCACCTGCTGCGGCGGCTGCCAACCAATTCTTGACCTGCTACTCGTGTACCAGCACCACTGATAGACTCTGCGTAGCGGGGCCGGTTACGGCGATTAATTGCCAAGCAATGGAGAATAAGATAAACGGTTGCTACACCCTTTACAAAGGTAGGTAAATGATTTATTTTTCTTAGTAGTTAAGTTTTGCACTGAAAATAAGAAGAAGAAGGAGGCTTCGCAGCTCAAATTAGGCCTTGTATTCCAGTAATACTTCGCTAACTTTTCTTGCACCAAATACCCATAACATCCCTATGTTAGGTTAGGTAGTGGCTGGCTGATCTGTACTTATAAAAAGATTTTACTTTGACCTCTAGGATCATTTGTGTTATATAGTAAAGCTATGAATTTGGAGTCGAAGATAATATTTTATGAGTCAAACCACGTCAAGTGGGCCCCGAATTTTCCATCAAATTCCCGATTTTAAAATCAAATGCATTTTTGGATAGAGAATTTGTCACACAATAATTGCTGTGAATAGTTTGTTTTTATTTCGCTTTTTGTTTATGTTATTAACAATTGAATTTTTTTGCATGATATTCTTGTAAAATCAATATCTCAGAAACTACAATTGATAATTTGATGAAATTTATTTCGGTTACCGGAAAATGTTTACTCTACCGATTTAACGTTCAAAGACTGTATATTTGTTGAAACAATAATTTTTAACAATAATTTTTATGAAAAATCGCAATTTTTTTGCGTTCTTCATGCTCTAAATGGACAATATTACAGTCAGATTAAGCGCACAATGCTCACCTTTAATAATCTGTAAAAAAAACTTTGTTCATCCAATCCGTTCTGAAGATATCGAATTTTTTGTCAGTCAAGGCACTACGCACGAAAACGAACTTTCATCAACACGGCTTTGCAGAGTCGTACAGTCGCCGCAACTTCTAGTGTCAGTGTGCTGTGATTCCTAGTATGTTGTCTATGCTTTGAGGTTAGAAAAAAAATATTATGTATTGTTATGAAAATGGTTCGACCTGATGAGTGTTGCAATCCGTTGGGGAAAAAAGGTCATAATTGCGTACGTCAAATCAAAAAAAAATCATGTCGTATGAAGATATATAGAGATGGAATTGTTACTGAAAGTGCAGCGTATATACATACGTCCAAGTCCACAGTGGGTATAATCTTGATATTTATGTACATATATTGTGCATTGAATAGTTATTATTTAGGCAAATAAAGTCAATTAGTTCTCAAAATTTGGGACAGAAAATTTTGATTAATTTTTTCTAGTGCTGACCAAGGAGCAGAAAACGATGAGTCTGAAGTTTCTTCTGATGCAGAAGAATGTTCGGATAGTGAAGCTAATTTTGAAAACCAGGAAATTCAGAATGACCTAAAATTAGAAAAGGTGAACAATATTTTACAAGAACTTGCTGAACCGCCAATAAAAAAACGACGTTTTTCAAAATTAAGTGATATGAATGTCAAAGAGATAATAGGAGAAATCATCAACGAAAAAAAAAATACAGCGAGAGTAAATATTCCAGAAGGAAAAAAAATTGAATTCAGCATTTGTGGAGAATATAAAGTCTGCTTTACGTGAGAAAAAAAATACAAATGAAAAATTCAAATTTTAACAACGGTACCAGATGAGGCAACATCGAAGCAAATGCGTGAAACATTTAGTATTTCGAAAAGGATGGCATCAAAAGCCAAACAATTGAAAAAGAAAAGGGGGTTTGGATCTGTGCCTGATAAGAAGCGCGGAAAACGTATTCCGAACTCAACTATTGAAAAAGTTAAAGCTTTCTATTTATAAGACTATTGCAGCAGAATGAAAGATTGTGTAACTGTAAATGAGAATGGAAAGAAATTGAAACCAGAGAAGAGATTGTTACTTTACAATTTGGTGGATTTACATGAACACTTTAAAATAGAGTATCCTGACATTCAGATTGGTTTGACAAAAAATTCGATATCTTCAGAACGGATTGGATGAACAAAGTTTTTTTTTACAGATTATTAAAGGTGAGCATTGTGCGCTTAATCTGACTGTAATATTTTCCATTTAGAGCATGAAGAACGCAAAAACAATTGCGATTTTTCATAAAAATTATTGTTAAAAATTATTGTTTCAACAAATATACAGTCTTTGAACGTTAAATCGGTAGAGTAAACATTTTCCGGTAACCGAAATAAATTTCATCAAATTATCAATTGTAGTTTCTGAGATATTGATTTTACAAGAATATCATGCAAAAAAATTCAATTGTTAATAACATAACCAAAAAGTGAAATAAAAAAAAAAAAAATATTCACAGTAATTATTATGTGACAAATTCTCTATCCAAAAATGCATTTGATTTTAAAATCGGGAATTTGATGGAAAATTCGGGGCCCACTTGACGTGGTTTGACTCTTATGTAATTCTTAATGCACGTTTTCGCGAGATTTAAAGAGCCGTTCAGCCTTTTTTTCAGCAATATCCTTGAAGGGTGAAAAATATGTTGATCCTAGCCACATTTATATTATAACATTCGCTTCATTGCTGTGTTACACGCGTCGCTCTGGACTAATCCCATTTTGGCTGCGTGATGTGGATTGAGACAGTGTCCCGTCAGTACTCCAACCAATATTTTGCTGTCTTTTCCAGAGAGTCATAAGATAAAGTTTGAAGTTTATCTATTCCTAGTCTTTAGCATCATTTTTGCAGTTTTGTAGAGGTTGAGTATTCCCATATAGACAGGGTTTCCAGCGCGAGTTCGCCATTCTGTTCAGTTTTCTGAAAGGAATTGAATGAGGAACTCGCTTTTGGTGAGGCAAGCAGCTCCTTTTCCGCGGCTGTGTTTACTGCCCCCACACTGCTAACGCTTTCGAGATCTGAGTCTGATTCGACTGTGGTACCTCTTGAGGCTGACCATTTACCTACCTGCAACCACCGCAGAGGAGGGGAATCACCTTTCCTCACCGTACCCCCTGGTGGTAGCATTCACAACTCGCGCCGACGTTTGGACCACTACTTTTCTCTTTCTTCTTCGACGCCATGTTGGTTTTTTTTGTTCAACGTCTCCTCCCATAGCGTTTTATGCCTACCCACCAGTCACCTCTTGACCATGACTGCAACATGTTTGTGCATATCTTCGCCCACCACAAATGTGCTGTATCCTGTAAACAGCCTTTGGTAGGCCTATTACCGCCTTGCTCCTTGCATCCTCGCTCCATTTCCAATATAAAATTTTCGAAAATTCGATTATTAAAAGTGAGGTAGAGGTTGGAAGAGAAAGTATGCCCATTGCGCTAGTGGCACCCTCGCGGAGGGTTCTGTCAGAGGATTTCTGCCACCCATAACATCCTACAAACTGCGCAAATTATCGACGGATTAATCTTATTAACGTCGTGTACAAGGTCTTTTCGAGCGTTATTATGTGAGGGACTGAAGTCAGTCGTCTAAGAACTGATTGGACCTTGTAAGTGCGATTTGCCACGATATGCCAAATCCTGGAGAAAAACCACGAACGACAAATTGATACACACCACGTTTTCGTCGATTTCAAAGGTGCTTTCGATAGCAAAAACAGGAACGGCCTCTATGCCGCTATGTCTGACTTTGGTATCAACGCAAAACTATCTATCTATGAAAGGACATTTACGAGCCGTTAGTGATATATTATGTCAGCCTAGAAAAATCATTGGCCTTCTTCGGATGCGCTGTCTTGGCCATGTCTCGGATATGAACGAAAGTACTCCGGTACGGCAGTCTTTCGAACCCACTGGTGGACGACGAGGAGTAGGAAGACCTAATCTACGTTAGGGAGATCAAGTGAGACATCACCTGGCAGCACTCGGTGTCACTAATTGGCGCCAGCAAGCAGCGAACCGAGCTATAAGGTGCAATATTTTAGATTCGGCCATAACCGACATACAGTTGTAGTCCAATCAAAGTATGTAAGTTGTCTGGCCAAGGTTCGATCTTCTATGCAAAACAAAGCCTTCATTCTGTCTCAGTAGACAGACCTATTCGGGGCATAGAAAAAAGTAGTAGATCGGGACTGGTTAGGTAATCAGTTTGTGAACTTAAAGTCCATTCTGAAAATGACCAAATAAAAGCGTAGAATGCTTGCAGGCCCAATTCAAGTAGCTCGTCGAAACCCCCTTTTACTTCCGCAGTCACCAGGTACTTAACGCAATATGACTGTTAGCGGGGTAATTAGCATTGTAAATGGAATTTTTTTGCACACAATTATAATAAATAATGAGCGCATGTAAATGTATAATAGAAAAAAAAAATTATATTTAAAATATAAATAAAATTTGCACTAAAATAAAGTACAATTTCACCCAAGTTTTCTCCATATTTTTATTTTTTTACAGCCGATACAAATATTACCACACGCGGCTGTATCTCCGAACTTACCGATGAAGGCCTCAAATACTGCGAGTTGAATCCGAAACAATGTATCCTGTGCTATGAGAAGGGTTGCAACAATCTCTTAGCGCCATCGGATGCTGCCCGTAGTAATTCACAGCTGAGCTTCTGGGTGGGCGTTGGTGGATTTATGTGTTTCACATTTCTACTCTAAAATCGCAAATTTGCGTGCGTGGTACACTTTAGGAAACATGAAATATATATTGTCCTATAAATATGTATACCCACATGACATATACAGTTATTAAGAAGAATGTCGTCTATCACTTTTTAGATGCTAGAATTTCCAATATAGACAAAAATAATATATTTTTTCTTTTATTGATACTGAAGTTTTGATATACTTCATTTTATTTTTATGATTAGCGGTACAAATCACGACGTATTCAAATAGTTATAGTTTAAAAAAATGTATATATATTTATATATATATGTAAATATGTATGTGTGTACATGCATATTATTTAGGGTAAATGTGTTTTTATGTTAGTTAGTAGGTAAATATGTAAGTATGTATTTTCACTTGGGATAACGTTAATTTATTGATAGTTTTTTTGTATTATTTCAGACGCCACAATGTTAGGAGAACAGCAGCCAATAGTCCATTTGAAATGAGCAAATATGCCGCGCCGTTTGCTTCTATATTGCAATTAGTTCCGCTGCAAACTTTGCAACTCTCATTGTCGGGATCTTTGCAAATGAACTGATTCCTCTCATCCAAATCTATGAGACAGCCACGAATAACTACGTTAGTATCTGCAAAAAAATACAAAAAAATGTAAAACAAATATGACACAGTTGAATCCGGGTGGGGTGACGATGGGTTTACTCAATGAAAATTTTGACCCAATTACAGGACAGATTTGGGCCAATCAGGAATTTAAATAAAAATAAAAATAAAAAATTCAGTTATTTAAATTAGAATAAAAGAAAATAAATAATAAAGAAAATATCAAAACAGAAGCAAAAAGAAAATAATTTAACTCAAATTTAAAAAAATAACTAAATAAAATTAAACATGAAAAAAGACAAAATTAAAAAAATTAAATAGGAAGGCTAAAAAATAAAAAAAAAAAACATTAAATTAGTGTAAATCGGCAAAAATAGCATAATTTAATAAAATAAAAAAACAAGGAATGATATGAAGTAAAAACAGTATCAATAAAAAAAATTCAGATAGAAAAACTAATGATAAAAAATAAATATTTAATAATAAAAATTAAAAAGAGATACAAAGGCCCTAAAATATATTAAATTTAAATATAATGAAAACAAAGAAAAAAATGAAGTTAAGTAAAGAATTAAATTAAGTTATTTAAAATACAATAAAAGCAAATAAATCAAATAGAAAAAAAGATTAATGAAAATATAATAATAAAAATTAATGAAATAATTAAAAAAAGACAGAAAAACAAAAAAAAAACAAATAAAATTTCAATACAATGTAAAGAAAGGAAAAATAGCAAAATAAAATAAAATTAAAAAAACATTAAATGAAGTAAAAAATACAAAAAAAAAAAAATAAATTAAGTTATTTAAAATACAACAAAAGAGAATAAAGTAGAAAAAAAGATTAATAAAAATATAATAATAAAAATTAATAAAATAATAAAAAAAGACAGAAAAACCAAAAAAAATAAAAAATTAAAAATAAACTAATTAATGAAAAGAAAGGAAAGAATAGCAGAAAAAGTAAGAACAAAATTCAATAGAATAAAAATAATTGAGAAATAATAGAAGAGCCAAAACACAAATTAAATTACAGTAAAATAAAAAATAGTAAAATTAAATAAAATTAAAAAACATGAAATGAAATGAAGTAAAAAACAAATAAATTAAGTTATTTAAAATACAACAAAAAAGAAAAAAGTAGAAAAAAAGATTAAAAAAAAATATAATAATACAAATGAATAAAATAATAAAAAAGACAGAAGAACAAAAAAAAACAAAATTAAAAATAAACTAATTAATGAAAAGAAAGGAAAAAATAGCAAAATTAAGTAAATGAAATGAAGTAAAAACATACAATAAAAAAGTAAGAACAAAAATCAATAGAATAAAAATAATTGAGAAAAGATAGAAGAACCAAAACACAAATTAAATTACAGTGAAATAAAAAACAGTAAAATTAAATAAAATTAAAAAAACATGAAATGAAATGAAGTAAAAAAACAACAAGATTAAAAAAAATTTAATTAAGTTATTTAAAGTACAGTGAAAGAAAATAAAGTAGCAAAAAAAGGATTCATAAAAAGCATGCACAAAAAAAAAAGAAATAAAAAAAAATAAGATGGAAAAGGCAAAAAGTAAAATAATTTGAAAAATAGCAAAATTAAATAAAATAAAAACATGAAATAAATTGAAGTAAAATAAAACAGTAAAAAAAACTTAATATTATGTTATTTAAAATTCCATAAAAGAAAATAAATCAGATAGAAAAAAGGATAATAAAAAAATAAATCAAAAGGAAATAAGTTAAAGTAAAAAGAAAAGAAAAATTAACTTAAACAAAAGAACATGAATTGAAATCTAAAAACAATAAAAAATTTAATAAAAACAAAATTAATAATAAAAAGTAATAAAATAATAACAAAATCAGAATGAAAAGCCAAAAAATTAAATAAAATAAAGTAATTTAAAGCAAATTGAAAAAAAATTAGCAAATTTACATAATATAAAAAAAATAAGAAATAAATTAAAAAAACTTTGATTAAGTTATTTAAAAAATAAATCGGATAAACAAAGAATAACAAACAAAAAAATAATAATAAAATAAAATAAGTTAAACGGAAACAAAAAAAAATATGTAAACAAAATTTTAATTAAAAAACAAAAAAATTTTAATAAATTAAAGGGAAATAAAAAAAAATTTAGTTCAGAAGAAGAAATAAAATTAAATACAAACAAAAATAAATTATATAGAAAAGGGAAGTAAAATAAAATAATATAATTTAAGGGGAAAAGACAATAAAAAAACAAGAAAAATTAAAAAAAAGTTGAATCTCTCTAAACCCAACCAAATTAAACCAGTGAAAATTTTCATTTCTTGACGGATATAAAAATATTAATTATTCGGGACAATCACTTTTTATTGATAAATAGATTATGGCTGTATAGAAAATAGGACGGTTAAAAAGAAAATATACATATCTCACTAAGAAAAGCAAATTAAAAAAAGTTTATATAAATATACATAAATATAAATATTAAAAATAGCTCTTAGTCCAGTCAAAAGAAGATTTAACTTAGTAAATTTTGGTTAAATTTTGTCGGCCTGTGTAATCATGTACGCGCTTCGCTAATGTATTGGTTGCTCCGCTTAGCAGCTCAAAATCATACGCCTAAATAAAGATAGCGGAAAAAACTTATAGACAAAAATGTTCACAAAAGAATGCTCTATAAAAAAGCTCTGATGTATATTTTCCATAAAATCAATAAAAAAAGTTATTACGCTTTAAAACAATTCATCCCTTAATTTTTCGCGTAATTTTGTTTATAACTTTTTTATTATTAATTTTACAATAAAAAGTTTTGAATGAAAGTTGTAGATAATATTATTATCTACAAAAAAGTATTTTACAAAATTTTCGTAACTTTCGAAATTCACGAGATAATCGCAAAAACCAGTTGCACCCTTATTTCCAAGATGGCGGCCGCGGGACACAACACCCGACCTCGAAAACTCAAATTTAAGTTCACAGTGATGGGTTTTACATAATAAAACCATAAACTCGCATACTCCTAAAATTACTTAGTTGGCTATTTTTTTGTCTCTTTTGACTGGACTATCTGAACAAATAACAAAACATCGCGAAGCCATGCAGACAATCCACACACAGTCAGCGCACTAAATAAGCAGTTCGTTAAAATTTAGCGATACTATTTATGCTTTTCAATAGATCAGAAATTTTAACCGCACTGAAAGCGCAATTAAAAAGTTCTAAAGGGTAAAACAGTAATCAACTGTAAAATGAAATGACATTAAATGGAAACAAAAATTTAAAATATAAATTAAAAATTAAAAATGCAAATAAAGAAGCAAAAAGAAGAAATAAACGGGGGAAAAATTAATAAAAACAGGTAAAATAATAATTTTAAATAGAATCAAAAAATAAATGATAAAGGAATAAAAAAAAATATATAAATAAAAGAAAATAGAGTGAAGAAAATTGATAAAAAAAGGCGAGTAAAAAAGATAAACAAAAAAATAAAAAAAAGCAAATAAAAATACAGAAAAATGAAAAATTTTAAATAAAAAAATTAATAATAAAGGTAAACAAAAAAAAAGCAATTATAACCAAGAATTAAAAAATTAATAAAAAAATGAGAAAAAAATAAATAAAAGAAGGAAAATAAAAGAGATAAATTAAATATTAAATAATAAAAATTAATATAAAAAACGTAAAAAAACGAAAAATAGAAAGAAAAAAAATTTAATACGGAAATAAAAAAAGAACATAAAAATGCAAATAAAAAAGAAAAGCGAAAAAATAAAGAAATGCAAATAAAAATACACAAAAAACAAAAAAAAAAAGTTATAAACTAATAAAAAAGGCAAAAACAAAAAAACTAAAAAAAGTTTAAATTAAATTCTAAAATTCTAAAATAATAAAAAATAAAGAGTTAGATATTAATTAGTAAAAAGTAAAGAAAAAAATGAATAAAAACAGTCAAAAATAATAGTTTTAAATAGAAAAAAATTATAAAAAAAGGAGTATAAAAAGCTTACAAAATATAAATAAAAGAAAATAAAGTGGAAAAATTGATAAAAAAAGGAGAATAAAAAAGAAAACCAAACAAATAAAAGTACAAAAAAAAAAAATTAAGAAATTAATAAAATTAATAACAAAGGTAAAGAAAAAAAGCAAACAAAAACAAGAATTAAAAAATTAATAAAAATAGGCAAAAAAATAAATAAAAAAGGAAAAAAAAAAAAAATATGAATTAAATATTAAATAATAAAAATTAATAAAAAACGTAAAAAAACGCAAAATAGAAAAAAATAAAAAAAAGTTAATATAGAAATAAAAAAACCTAAAAATGCAAATGAAAATACAAATACAAAAAAAAAATTAAAAATTAGTAAAAAAGGCAAAAAAAAAAAATAGAAAAAAATAAATAAATAAAAGAATAAAAAATGTAAAATATGAATTAAATATAAAATAAGAAAAAGTAAAGAAAAGTTGAATAAAGCAAAGGCAAAGAGAAAAAAGAAAAAAAAAGAAAATAAAAAATAAAAAAGGAAAAAAATATATATATTAAATATTAAATAATAAGTAAAAAAAAGGAAAGAAAAGATGAATAAAACAAAGGCAAAAAGAAAAAACAAAAAACAAAAGAAAATTATAAATAGAAAAGGAGAATAAAAAAATATAAATTAAATATTAAATAAGAAAAAGTAAAGAAGAGATGAATAAAATAAAGGCAAAAAGAAAAGACAAGAAATAGAAAATTATAAATAAAAAAGGAAAATAAAAAAAAATATAAATGATACACTAAATAAGAAAAAGTAAAGAAAAGATGAATAAAACAAAGGAAAAACAAAAAATAGAAAATTATAAATAAAAAACAAAACTAAAAAATTATAAATTAAATATTAAATAACAAGCAAAAAAAAAAGGAAAGAAAAGATGAATAAAACAAAGGCAAAAAGAAAAAACCAAAAAATAAAAAATTATAAATAAAAAAGGAACATAAAAAAATATAAATTAAATATTAAATAAGAAAAAGCAAAGAAGAGATTAATAAAATAATTCAAAAAGCAAAGGCAAGAAATAGAAAATTATAAATAAAAAAGGAAACTAAAAAAAATATAAAAGAAATATTAAATAATAAAAAATAAAGAAAAGATGAATAAAACAAAGAAAAAAACAAAAAATAGAAAATTATACAATAAATAAAAAAGGAAAATAAAAAAATATAAATTAAATATTAAATAATAAAAGGTAAAGAAAAGATGAATAAAACAAAGGCGAAAAAAGAAAAATGAAAAAAAAATAAAGAAATGCAAATAAAAATTCAAAAAAAAAACAAAATTATAATAGAAATCAAAAAATTAAAAATAAAATAATATTCAAACATTAGAATTACTCCCAAGCTTTTCTGTGTACACATATACATATGTACATACATATGTACTTATATATACAAAATATTGCACTACATAAACATAGTAAATGAGGAAAATCTTAAAGCACTTACTCCAAACACCAGTAAAGCATTTCGCCTCCAATTCCGATGTCACTAGATTTGTGCACTTTTCACCACCTATTTTATCGGCATTAAGGCGACATCCCTCATAGTTATCACTGCGGCATCGAATACAAGTGAAATTCTGCGCGTCCACGTTGTTGCAACCATTGGCATTCGTGCAAGTAGTGCAATTGTTCGCCTGCGTGCACGCTGTCTGTGCCGCCTCATCGAGATCGTAGAAACAGCCGCGCGTCACCACTCCAGCCTCATTGGTACGCGTATAGCATTTCTCCTCTTGTGTATATAGGATTTTTTTCTCACAACTCGTAGCATTGCTCGCCAACTGTCCCCAAGCACATTGGCTATCGTTTGCGCTCGAACACGTCACGCACAATAACGACTGATCCATACTGTAGCCCCACTCATTGCAATTGCTGGTATCGCAAGTTTTACACTTATCATCGCCTTCCGTACTACATTTATTCACTTCAGCCGCATCCGAGGTGCAGCCCCGTGTGACGTGCGTCTCATCCGTGCCATACATATAACATTTGTCGTCCTCCACGTAATGCAGGCAAGGTAGTGAAGTGCTGCTGTCGCTGCTGTTGCTGCTGCTGGTCACTGCATTTGCGCAGGTTGTCTCTGTATCGGTGCACTGAAAGCAGGTGCGGCGATCCGTCGGGAATATGCCCAAATTACAAATGCCACCTTGACATATTTTGCATTTTTTCGTATCTGTGCAGTTTTTTTCGAAGTCCTCCGTAACACAGCCTCGTTCCGTTGTATTCTGCAGCACACTGATCATGCAGGTGCTATCGGCGCTGCTGCAAATGGCGTTGCCAACTGTGGACGCATCAGTTTGGGCACAAGCAGCGTTGTCCTCTGATGTGCAAGACTTACATACAGTGTTCTTGTTGCAATTTGCAGTGGTACAACTGACACAATTTGGTGCCTCGCACGTATCAGTACTCGCCAAACAGCCACGGTCAATGGAATTGTCATCTGTGAAGAGGGAAGAGTTTTTACATTAATTTAATGGTAAATCAAACATTGAGATGAAGAGAATGTCTTGTAGTTATGTAATAGAAAATATTTTATTGCAGAATTTTTTTAAATATTTTTGACTTGAAATGCTCCATTTGTCTTAACAATTGACGTGATCATGACAACAGGTCGAAAGGCGTGCATGCTAGCGGAAAAGGAGAATGGATCAAACAGCATTGCATTTCACGCTTTTAGACTATAATTTGTGAGGTTGTTTGAAAGGTGTGCAAATAATGCTTTGTGGCACCGAGTGCTTCCCTCTTCTCTCAAGCGGTGCCAAATGCTTCGAAGAATCAAACTTTGATACCCTCGAAGGACATACCTAAGATGTTCCTGTGGCTTCCTTAAGTTATATATAATTTTTCGTCATTAATATCCATGTCTACGTAGGTGACGGTAAGTATCGCAGTCGATGGAACAATGAGCTGTATGAGCTTTACAACGACATAAACATAGCGCAGCGAATAAAGATCTACGTGATTTCGCTGGCAGGGTCATCTCGTTCGAATTGATTCAAACGCTCTGGTTCTCAAAATATTCGCTGCGGTACCAGCTGGTGGTCGCGGAGGAAGAGGAAGACCTTCTCTGCACTTCGTGTGTCCAATTGACGCCGGTTAGTAGGAGAAAGCAACAATCGCGTAAGCGATCAAGAAGGAGAAGAAGAATTTCCTGACGCTGCCGTTTTAGAAACAAAATATTCCATAAAAAAATCCATCCTAACAAAAATTCTCCTCATTACCAATTCTCGCTATCAGCGCTTCATCTTTGAAAAATTACGATTTGTAGGTGTGGGCATTAACTGCAAACCGAACCTGCAGAAGTTGATTAGTTCAAGTATAGGTGAGCCAGATTATCGGTTGCAAATATTTCGCACCTTCGATGCATCATCGCACTAGAAATGGTGTGTCTGGTGTATGGAAATTTACCAGCTAGCAAATGAAGGTTATGATGTCATGTCAAAGGTGAGAGAAGAAAAAACTATAATAATACAGAGGGTCCCATACAATAAATTTTCCCTTTATGCTGCACATAGGACCTCAATAAACGAATTATTATTTGATTTATTTAACGCTAAGAATTTAATTTGACTTCAGAAACGACCTGCTTTTTTCGCTTCTGCTTCAACTTGTCGCCTCCACGTGTTGGCTTCCGCATCTCCGACTTTCCTGAGGGTTAGCCTGGAACCCCAGCGCTGCTCTTGTGATGTCATCTTACGGTGTTATTTACGCCCGATCTATTTCCACTTACGGCGCTAGATTTCTATGTGGATATCTACTTGCTTGGTCGCATTCCAAAGGTGAACATTGCTTACAGCGTCGGGCCAGTATATCCGCATAATCTTACGAAGACAGCGGTTAAAAAAAGGTGGCAACATTTTTAGGCCACCCACTGTTAAATGCAATGTTTCGTACATCGGGGAATGTGAGTCACTCTCCATACCATGTCTACCAAACGCAGGCCGTGCCTGTTCTATTCGGGTGAGTATGTCCGCCGCTGATCCCTCAGTCTTTGAAATAATGCTCCCGAGGTAACAAAATTCGTCGACTTCATCCATCTCGGCCATCTGGGTTTCAGAGGTATTGACGCTTATTACCTTTGGTTTTGTAATGTTGACTCTTAGTCGGGCGCCGGAGGATGATTCCGTGTGTAGAAGTCCACGCAAGCGGGGAAAGTCTCTGATTGCCATTCACTTGGAAGTGGCCAGGACGATTCTTCCGCATACGTTCCAAGCAGCTCACAACATCCGAGCATCGCCCAAATATTCTCTGGGTGGCATCCGTTTAAGAGCGAATTAATGTGAGAAGGCGGAGCATCCTAGAATATCTGGTTATGCGCTGGGTTTGGCACCCGCAACATAAAAATCCTGCCCCTGTGAAAACAACAATAAAGCCTCAGATGAGAACTGCCTATTGACAATATGTAGACGCCGTAGCCGGATGGGTGGGATGGCGTGATTACTATTCGG
Source organism: Anastrepha obliqua (assembly GCF_027943255.1). Lineage (NCBI taxonomy): Eukaryota > Metazoa > Arthropoda > Insecta > Diptera > Tephritidae > Anastrepha > Anastrepha obliqua. Next base: position 88,833,184 of record NC_072896.1, on the reverse strand, counting down.
TATTGAGTGGGTACGAAACACGAAATGATTGAAAAAGGGTTTTCTAATAGCGGTCGTCTCTCGACAGACAATGGCAAACGTCCGAGTGTATTTCTGCCATAAAAAATCTTCTGATAAAAAAACTGTTTGTCGTTCGGAGGTGGCATAAGACTGTAGGCTCCTTCATTTGTGGAACAACATCAAGACGTACACCAAAAATAGAAGGATGAGTTCGGCTGAACACCCAACGAATAGGGGAAACGCAAACCACTGAATGCATCTACGGAGATGCGCTTATTGACAATGCAGATCATACATTCTTCAAAGGCGAGAGATGGAAATTAGATCGCAAAGCTGCCGAGGGTAGTCTAGGTCCCTTAGGAGCAGACAACATTATCGACAAAATAGTAACGCCCCAAAAAACTTGATACGGACAGAGAAGCTTAAGCGACATGCTAACCTTACATTAGATTAGATTAGATTTGTGGGGGATTCGACAATTCTAAGCACTCAGTCAGGAAGACCATTGTACCACACTCGGATAGATTACAGTGGGAGGAATAGAGAGACAGGATAGATGCAATATGGATGGTAAGACGGAGAAATTGGTTGGAGGTCACTCTTCCGCGAATCTTTTGGATTCATTGATGAATCTTAAGAGATTCGGAAGAGTATGAACTGTATCCATGCTCAGAACATCGCACCCCAACAGCCTAAGTCTGATACTAGAGAACGCTGGAAAATGCTCTGCAATGTCCTCATTTTCACAACAAGATAGGCTTATTCGGTCGCCTATGATTCCCATGGCAGTCCTTATGGCCTGTGATTACAGCCACCAGCACTTTCAAGTCCTCCCTACTAAGTTTTTGGGAGAAACGTTGCTAATTTACTGTTTGGTTCTTTCACAACTTGCACTTGGCTACTCTGCAGGAGCCTAACTCAGAGGAAGGTCCTCTATTGGTAGACCTCATGAAGTCGTTAAGCCATAGTTGAATTGATGCAGAATTGACCCCTAGGAAGGGTTCAGGTCTCACTTGGGTCTTTGTAATCCCGCAGTGTCCAGGTACTCAAATAAGATAAACTTTGTTGTGTTTTGCTACACTATTCAGTTTTTTCTTACATTCACCTACTAATTTCGAGGATTAGCGTGGGTTAGCATGGGGTCTCGGTGCAGCTTGATTGTTACTACAACTTTAGCCTACCTAACTAATCAGAAGATGAGTCGATTGCATGAAGCTGGCTCCAAAACTGGCGACCCTGCAAGATGGGAGAGTAGAAGAGGTAGTCTTTATCAGAACACCTATTAGGATCTTCTCTGTCTGGGATGAAACCTACCGTAGCTCCGAGGTGGAGAAAACATCCAAAAAAGGACGATCGTTTAAGTGGCACACCACTCGACGCACCAGACGACGGTCGCTGTAAGTGCGAAGGCGTTTTAAAATCTACATCACCGCCACAAAAAAAAAAGAATTATTATTATTATCTTTAGTATTGAAACTCTCATGAAATAATTTCTACCTATCGGACTTTTCATATTGGGTGTACAATTTATGAAAGGCGCGTCTACTTCTGCAGCGAAAGAAAAATAATCATTTTGTTAAGTTAAGAAAGATTCATCCTATTTAAGCAAAAGACGGGAAGGAAACCAAAGCCGCGAAAAACTGATGTTAATATGGATAGAGCTATAATGCTTGAAATAAACCAAGAATCTGGTGCACAGGTGTCCAGGAAGCTTGTAGGAAGGCGACTTAAGGGGGCAGATATCTGTAAACGGCCATATTTCTACTAATTTTCATAAAAATTATTTAAAATGAAGAAGTCAATATATTTTTTTCAAAATTGGCATATTTTCAAAGGATTATATTAACATTTTATTAAAAACAAAATTTTTTTTCGAAATTTTATATTATAGTTACGAGTATCTGTCCCTTTGGCGAAGCCCAGCTGTTTGGCCGCTTAAGCAGAAAAAAACCACTCCTGACAAAAGACAAAAAGACATATCAAACACCGACTTGCCCTTGCTAAAGCCCACAAAGACAAATCTATTCAGTTTTGAAAAAACGTACTTTGGACCGATGAAACCAAAATAAATAGGATGGGACCAGATGGGAAAACTATTGTACGTCGTCCGAAAAATCAAGATCTAAATCCTATGTTCATAAAAAAGACGATTAAACACGGTGGCTGAAGCATCATGGTTTGGGGAGCTTTTTTCTAGCCGATTGTTCGCGTGGTTGGTAAAATGGATAGACTTCAGTGTCTGGATATACTCCAGAACAAAATGCAGCCATTTGTGTTTGAGTTTACGCCAATAAATTGTACATTTATGCAGGACAATGATCCAAAGCATACTGCAAAGACAGTGAAGCAATTGCTCAGAAGAGAAAAAATTAATGTACTGGATTGGCCGGATTTGTGGAATGACATTAAGGTCAAAATCGTTAACAAAAATTTTAAAAATTTTAATGATTCGTGAGCCACAGTTGAGGAGGCTTGGTACTCGATTCTAAAGGAAAGATGCCACAAGCTTGTAGAAAGCATGGAGCGACGGCTTAAAGAAGTAATCAAAAACGGTGGTTATAGTACAAAATTCTAATCTGGTAAAACAATATTATTACTTAACTATCTGATTTGTTTACTGTTTTTGCTTTTATTTGGAATTTTTTAGGATGTGCTATTTATGTGTCCTGGAGATTTTGTGAGTTATCAAAATGCTCGTAAATTAAATCAGAACTGAAATTCTTTTTAACCATTTTTGAAGTGAAAACTTCTTTAGAATCGTTGGGAGTGATTTGAGGAAAAGTGAAACGAAAAAAGCGACCAACTTGGCTACGAAGCGTTGTATTATATGTTGATATAAAAGTAGCGACGAACTAAATAAAAATAACTTTTATTTTTTCTTGTGATTTGAACCAAGGATTTTGGATCGGAATCTCACATTGCTAGTCGCTCGGCTACCGCGCCATGCTGTCGTCGCTGGCCTAAAAGTTATTTAGTTACGAAGCGTTATATTATATGTTGATATAAATAATTTTTGTGAGCGTGTAATTCTCAAAAGTTTTATTAGGTTTATTATTTAAAATGTATTGACTAGGTAGTGTGGTTATCAGCTTAACATCTGATAGATCCTCCATCGGAGGACAACAAATGTTAAACTAATTTTTGGAAATGCGCGGAGTGTTTTAGGGGCTTGCTCCGCCTCTGCCACGGGTTGACCCGGTATTGCAGTACCGCCGGGATTTCAGCCTTGAATAAATACAAGAAAAAATATACTAATACATTTAGCTTTGGTGGGAAGAGCCATAAATTTTTATATGAATACATGTAGACGAAAATGGAATTTTTTTTTTTGAAATTTGCATTGTAGGACATTTCTGATTATTTATTGAAAACAGTTTTTTGGCTTTTCTATTTTTGGTTTAGATACTGAAAGTCAGTTTAAGTGAATCGGTATAAATATTTCGTACATTAATTTTTGAAGTGAAAACTTCTTTAGAATCGTTGGGAGTGATTTGGGAAAAATTGAAACGAATTACATATAAACGTAGCGACGAACTAAATAACTCTTAGGCCAACACCGACAGTATGGCGCGATTGCCGAGCGGCTAGCAATGTGAGCTTCCGATTCAAAATTCTTGGTTCGAATCACAAGAAATAAAATTTTTTTTTTTTTTTGAAATTTGCATTGTAGGACATTTCTGATTATTTATTGAAAACAGTTTTTTGGATTTCAGCCTTGAATAAATACAAGAAAAAATATACTAATACATTTAGCTTTGGTGGGAAGAGACATAAATTTTTATATGAATACAAGTAGACGAAAATGGAAGAAATTTGTAAGTCTGTTTCTTCGGTCCGTTTGGGTATTTTTTTTGACAACATCGAAACCAAAGCATTTGTATCATATTTTATCTATCATAAGCCACTCGTATCATTTGTTGAAATTGAAAACATTGAGGATGAATAATGATAAAATGAAGAAAATAAAATATGAACTTTATAGCAATATTATAATGAACCTATAATTATCCCGCTCCTAATGCTGCTTTCGTCTTATTCTCTCTCAGTTTGTTTTACGGAAGGTTTCACTTCTATCGCGTCTAACCGTTAGACTGGTATTTTTTTATTTTTTTGTTTTAAAGTGGAAGTAAATACGTTTTTTATTTTTTATCTTGCTTTTTTCCCAGTAAAAAATAAATATTTAAAAACATATTCAACTCTTTGCTTTCAAAGTCTAAATGTGCTATTTATATGACAATGGCTGTATATGTAAAAATACCTGCTTACTTCAAATATGTATGCATGCACTTACATGTCTGTATGACCGATATTTACAAGTACAATCAAATGTAATATTTCACCATAAATATTATTATCATCAAACTTTTTTGCAGTGCCATCGTCACTATCGCGAATATTAAAGGCCAGAATCTGTCACGATAACCGAGTTGTTGCGATACATGGAATTCACTTACAAAAATGAAAACACATACAGCGAAAACTATATTTTATGTGCTTTATTGTGTGGATAAATTGTCGGTTTACTGAAACATCGTTTTTTATCAATTCAATGATCCATATATTTATGTTTTAATAAAACGTTTTTTACAACCCGTGCGGATCCTCTGATGAATAACTCAGATTTAGGGACTCGTTTTTCACATTCTAGACTAGAATCTGCTTGCAAATGTTGCTTTTCATACGACGGTCAGTAACTTCCAAATTAAGTTCAAATTAATTAATTTGATTTATTTACAGCTAAACGTTTGATGTCCCGAACATCTCTAGCGCCAAGTTTTGGTTTTCTACTCTCTCTTCTCTCGGTACTTTCGTACTTTTCTCTCAAATGGAAGTAATGTTAAACCACAGTTTTGCTTCTTTTTAATTTTGAAGCAATATTTCGTATTGTATCGCATTATCGCGCCAATCAAGAAGAAGAAGAAGCTCTCTCCCCCGCCCACACTAAAATTTGTATCTGCTCAAATTCAGATAAAACTCTTCCGCGCGGCATATTTTTTGTTGTTAAAGCAAAGGTCACATAAATATGAGATCGAGAGAAGCGCTCAAAAGCACTTATAATAAAATAATTTTGACGTAATAACTTACTTTTTACACCTTTGAGTTAAAAGCAAATGCTTTTGGTCTTTTAATTATTTCGTTTTGTATAGAACAAAAATTTGTGCGTTACTAAAATACGAGCAATAAATGCGGATTAATTTCCATTATGAGATCCCCATTTAAACATGCAATCAATGAAAAGATGGGACATTTTTCTATTATTGTTTTAGCAGATATCATCATAATCGTCTTGGTTTTATAATTTTTTCGAGCAGTGGAGATGACTAAAACAACTCTTTGTCGGGACAACTAGCAAGTTCAGCACTCAGACAACATTAAGTTCATTAAGCTGCACTCGAGTTCCCTTCTTTTTTTTAATTTTTAATTCTCTTTAAATCTACCCGAGCTCCGCAGAAATCTGAGTAGATCTTGCGGTGCCAAGGATCCAAGGTGATCGCTTCTTAACACATCAATGCCAAAGATCCCAAGCCTTAAATCGAGCGAAGACCGGGTAGAGGCACAGAAAGTGACCACTTTCTCATCCATCCCATCCTTCTCTCTAAAAAGAAGAGCCCGTCCTAGCTAAAGAGTCAGAGGTCTCATTACCCGCGATACCCACGTGTTCCTGGACTCATGTTAGCATTTGAATATTATGCCTGCATTTACAGGACTCAACTACCTTTGAAGTGGGTAGAGCAATGTGCAGTTTTATCACGCTGGATTCCACGTTGACACCAGAGCCGCAACCGTGATCGGTCCTAGAGCCATTCGCGAAAATGGGAAAACACTGTTTGCTGGGCTCATTTTCAGAATTTGACCACAATTGAGCCTCGGACAGCATCACACTGTATCTCTTTTTAAGTACGACTACTGATGGTAGGGAGCCATGACGCATGGGTCGAAGTCCATGCCTTCTCTATTGTCCAATGCCGGACAGGGGCCGTATCAATTCCCATTGTGTTTCAGCCTGCAGATGGCCTTCAAGGCCTCTCTTTGGTGCGTTGTAGTCTCGATAGGGCTCTCCTGCCTCCCACGAAAGAGAGAGAGAGAGTCTACTCATCCAGACCACTGATGCATAGGTGATAGTAGGTGTTATCATAGCTGTGTAGACCAATAGGATCTTGTTAAAAGAAAGATCACACGTTTTCCCAAAGACACCCTTGTACTGCCAGAAGGCTGTCAGTTCTTTGGATGTCTTTGCTTCAACGTGTGACTTCCAAAGTAATTTACTATCGAGGATTACTCCAAGATATTTAATTTCTTTGAATAGCTGGATTGTAACTCTTTTTAGGCTAGGCAGAATGGGACCATCAAGCTTCCTCCTTCTGGTAAAAAAGACAATACCAGTCTTGGTAGAGTTTGCCGATAGCCCAATCGCACAGCACCCAGTGTTAAAGTTCAAAGTTTTCAGCATTTTTCTACAGATGTTCATAAGCGAAGGGCCTGTTAATAAACAGGCAGGCAACGTCGAGCGCATATGCTTGGGCGTAGACTCATGGGAGTGAGGAGTTCCTGCTTTTACTAGTCATAGAAGAGTGATAGCAGCGTTGATTTCTCGCCCATTTTCTTGGCAACAAATACACCACATTTTTGAAAAAAAAAATGCGGAACTCCGTCAGCAAAATAAATTATAAAAATCAACTCAACTTTAAAGTTGCCTTTTATTATGCTAAAATTTAGAAGTTATAAAACTACAATTATATAATTTTTTTCTAGGAATTTTAATCAAAAACCGTGGAATTGTGATGAGAAGTTTGTGGAAATTTTCCATAAAGTTTAAAACTTCGACTTGAAACTTGGTTTTTCTAAGACAAGACTTCGATAAAAAAAATGAAAATTAAAAAAAAAATTCCCATGTCAATGGATCGTTCGCGTCCGGCGCTTATTTATACTATATAACTCCAACAAAAAACTAGAAAAACATTCATAAGGTATCTTCCAAGCTTTAACTAAACATATCCGAAGAGATTTTTTTTTCAAATTTTTTATTTTAATAACGAAACGAACGACCCATCCATCGGGATTAGGGTTAATAATAAGTAAGAAAAAACCTGGGCAATGTTGAGTTGCTATTCTTTGCCGCGGGCTGTAGCTTCCAATCACTTGCCTTGCAGCCAATAAGGCTTTGTATGCCGTATAGCCCTAGATTTTTCTGCTATTCTTCAAATATTTCAGACAACTTTTTAATTAACTTTAACTCTGTTAAATGATTAAGGGCACGGCACCATTTGTAGCGCTTTAGATTTTTTATCGGGTTCACGCCCTGTGTCTATGATATTTTAATCCCGTGCAAGATTGAATCGATTGCGCGCATTTCGATCGCGCAGAGTTAAAACTTTTGAAACTATAAAATTTTACTGGAATTGGAGCAATGTGAATTAAATATACACTACGACTCGGAAAATTTTGTGCGGCCTCAATAATTCATTTAAGAATCACGAAATTTCCCAGCAAATTTTATATCTATTTCAAAAAGGTCTCAAATTTCAGTAAAGGAAGCTTTGATCTCAAGTGACTATGGATATCTGCATCAATATCGGCTTGAAAATATATAATTTTTATATCATTGCATTTTTTCAGCAAATTTTTTGTTACTTTCTCACAAGAAATAGCCTCCGCTCTCAGTTGATATATTTCAATTTCTTCATTACATTTAGTTTTATTTCGTATCAAAACCTAACTTTTTTTATTAATACGAGTAATGACAGCTAATCATAATACGGTGAACTACCCACCGACAAATGTAGGTTCATACACACGCACATAGGTGCATACCCATAAAAGATACTCACTGATAACAAATGATATTGACGCGATTTGCAATATGCAAGACATACACACATACATATGAGTATGTAAGTACGTTAAAATTTCTGCAAGGTGCATTCCAAAGTGAACACATTAAAAAAATATATATGTATACTTTTGGTGTCCACAGTAGCAGAGTGGGCTTATATCTAATCAGTACTTGATTCGAACCCGGTTCGAAGCTCATTGCGGACAAGTTACGAAAAATTATAGCAGAGATAGTTCTCGCGCCTATGGAGGCGATCCGCCACTTTTCTGCTTGCTATGCTTGGGCTCTGCTCGCCTAACGGAACAACTAAGTTACTGAGCAAGATTCGTCACTGGCGAGTATTGTTCAAGGATGGTAGATTGAAAAGGTTTGCTCTTTAACTATGGGGAAATGAAAATTTGTGAGGGGAACTTCGGCTGCCATGCCACTTGAAGATTCGCCAGCCGAATACTGCACGATCATTTCACATGGATTCATACTCTCCTCCAATCAGTCGTTGTTTAGATAGCAACAAATCATAATGAGTGGTGAATATGATGATTTTTTTTTATATATCACCAACAAAATCTCAGATTTACATAAACATAAACATACCCCAAGCGACAACAGCCCATCCACTGATTCTGTCAAATTCACTCAGAGGCGAATAAAATTGCTATAACTCACTGGCTTTAATACTGCCAAATCTCTCTGCTGATACTAAGCAAGTTTCATTAGATCGCGTTCATACAGGGAAGCTTTTGTTGCTTCCTAAAGGCCTAAAGTTGCATTTATTTTGACAAGAAAAAACACGAAAAAGATTCTCATAACAAAACCCTTAGCCGTTAGGGTAGGTAAAATGCTGTGGGCTACTCCAGTTAAAGGAAGAAATTAAGACGCACACTAGAAAACGGAGTAGGAACTCAATTCTCAATAAATATATACACATTAGGGTGGGCCAGTTTATATGGAACGATTTTTCTCGACATCGTTTCGTGTTCTAAACAAAATTGTAAGAAACAAAGTTCATCAGAGCATAGCTTGAAAATCATTTTCGCGCTCTACAAATTTTAAAAGAAATCATCTTTAATTTATACAAAAATTGAGAGGGAGTTATGGCAATGGAGAAAGCAAGTAGAAAAAATACAACTTCTATTGAAAGTGAAATGAATCTGAAATCATAATAATTGTAAATCAGCTATTAATTGTAACCGAAAAAAAAATTAATGATTAGAAGAATTGTGTAAAAACAAATTTTTGAAATATAAAAATGAAATGTTATAAAAATGAAAAAAAGTGTTATTTTTGAAATTGGTTTTGATTTTTAAACAGGTTTTAATTTGCTTTGAAAACCAAAAAACAACAAATAACTGACAAGAAAAAAAATTTTAAAATAAATTTTTGAAATATAAAAATTAAATAAAATAAAAATAAAATATAACAAAAAACAAAAAATATTAAAAGAATTGGATTCCCGGTCATTTTCCCGAATGTCTAAAATTCCGATTAACCAAAATCCCGAATGCCATTTTCCCGAAGGCCAGTTTCCCGAATCCATTTTCCCGAAAACCAATTTCCCGAATAACTAATTTACCGAATATTTTTAAATAATTGACGCATAAATGGTATGGTAAAGTGTGCACATGATGTTGTCTTTGGCTTATGTTCCCCCAGATGACGTTAAGCCTAGTTTTCAGTTGCTTTTAATTAATTCACCAGATGAACGACCAGCAAGAGGCCGTAGAAGACAGATTTTGCCTCAATATCCAATCGAATTGTGGAATCAACATGAAGCTGCTCTCCAAGGAGCTTGCAGAACGAACAACGTCAGCGAGGGGTGGCATAACCGATTCGCGATAGTAGTGGGAAAACACCACCCAGATTTGTACTCCCTTCTGACAGAAATACAAAAAGAGCAAGCCGATACAGAGTGTGCTATTGCGGAGTTAAGTTTAGGGAGATCGGTAAGAGCTACACCAAAGAAGAAATGGTATCAGCTTCAATGCAGAATCCAAGCGATCACAGCTTCCTACGATAATTATAGAAGAGAAAACAGAGTATTGGACTATTTAAAAGCAATTTCTTATAATATTGTGCTCTAATTGGTTTACAAATATGTATATGTTCACTTTTACAAAAATTTATTGCAGTAAATCCTTTATTACTAATAAAAAAAAAAATTTATTTTTCGGGGACATAGCCATTCGGGAAACTGGCATTCGGGAAAATGGCATTCGGGATTTTTGTTATTCGGAATTTTAGACATTCGGGCCAGCGGCATTCGGGAAATTCGATTCGGGAAAATGACCGGATACCAAAGAATTGGTAATTGGTTTTTAATTTTTTTGTAAGTTTTAATTTGATTTAAATAAAAAAAATTGGATAAAATCAATTTTCCTATTTCTTTTTTGATGGTTAGAAAAACAAAAAAAAGAAAAACAAAATTTCAAATTTTTTTGATTTTTTTGCAAGCTTTAATTTGATTTACTTATAAAAAAAATTTGATGCAATACTTGTCCTATTTTTTTTGTTTTCGTTGTAAATTGTAAACCAGTTTTTAATTGTAAAAAAAGAACAACAAAGCAATGATTAGAAAAAAAGTTTTAAAATACATTTTCACAATATAAAAATTAAATATAATATAAGAGAAAAATAACATAATAAAAATAAAAAAAATTTAAATTTTTGAAATTATTGAAATTCAGCAAATTTTCAACAAACTTTCAAACTTTCTAGAAAAATTTCGGGTATGCAGTTTTATAGAACATTAAATTTTGGTAATAAAGTGCAAGTTTCAAGTAATTCAGAAATCATGTTGATATTTCACAATTTCGAGTTGGGTGTTTTCTTCCATACACAAAAAAAAATGTAGAATAGGCATTAAATGGAGAAAATACGAGTATACAAGACCGCGTTCGAAAAAAATTCTCAAAAATCTGAGCAATTTTTGATCTACTTGAAACTTGGATTTTATTATACCAAAATTCAATAAGCTATAAAACGGCGATCTTGAAATTTGTTCAGAAATTCTAAGCAAAAAATTTGTATTTTTGATGCAAATTTGCCGAATTTTTACAAATTTTCGTACAAAATTGGAATGATTTTGCTTTATATGGTAGTTGTTGTAGAATAAAATATATTTTTATAAAGACACAATGAATATACAAAATGAAAAAAAAAAATTAATTAATAGTCAAAACTTTATTTTGACGCAGACGGTATTTACAAAAAAATAGGAAAAGTGTGTATTTATAGCAATTTTTGAAGTGAAACTTCTTAGGCGTCGGTGGTCGAGCGAGAATGGAGAATAAAATTTCAAGGCCATGCAACGTTTTGGGCATTTTCGTTCCGCGAGAGAGAAAAAAGATGTAACGTACAGGAAAAGGAGTTTTATATGTAAATCAAATTAAAACGTGCAAAAAAACAATTACAAGAATTAAATTTTTTTTTTAATTTTTATTATATTTCGTTTATATACAATAATATATTTAAAAATTTATTTAAACATTATTTTCCTAATCCTTAATTCGTTTTTTGTTTTGCTTACAATTAAAAACTTATTTACAATTATTTTGGTTTTAAATCCTTTTTATTTTCAACAGAAAATGTATTTCTTCTACTTTCTACCTTCGTTGCCATACCTCCCACTCAATTTTTGAATAAATTAAGGAAGGCTACCTTTAATATTTGCGTTGCCCGAAACTGATTTTAAAGCTACTGCATTTTTTTTGTCAGAATTTTATGCCAGCTACAAATTAGCTATGCATATTGTGGAGAAAAATCGTTCAATGTAAATTGACCCACCCTAATGTGTATATATTTATTGAAAATTGAGTTTCTACTCGATTTTGTGTTGTGCGTGTTGATGCTAAATCACAAATGGAGGGACCTACATTTTTATGCCGCCTCCAAACGGCAAATGGTTTTTATGCGGAGCTTTTGCAATACAATCCAATTATAATATTAAAAAAAAGTTTATTATATATAAGCACTCTTAATTTTTTTCTTCCATTCTTTACTTTCTTAATTTACTTCCTTAAATGAAAAATAGTTGTCAGAAATAAATTTTTTGTACTCTTCATAGTAGTTTGACCGTTTTTTCTTAGAATTTTATGTAGGATTGCCGAAAAACATGTACCCACCCTAATACGAGGGTATATGTAAATTTGTAAATGTAATAAAATAAATATAAATACGAGTTTATCTTTTACAAGTAAGAATATGTACATGTATGTATGCACATACTACATACATACATACACACATATACAAGCGCAAGTACTGATCAGTACCAATTTAGCCAATACCTAGCAGATAAGCCATTGCTTCCTCTCCATCTGCCCCTTTTGCTTCTTTGATCGAACTCAGACGCACTAATACATATAAACAAACACATTCTCACACATTCTCTTATATTCTTGTACATACCATTGAGCTTTGTATAGCATGTTTGTGTCTCGCTGCATGCGATCGTAGTGTCGATGGCTGTAATATTTTTCAAACAGTTTTCCGTTGCGTTGCATTGCACGCATGTAAAATCTTAAAAAGAGAAAAAATAAAGTTTTTTAAATATTAAATTTCGCGTTTAAAAATTTTTGATTTAACAAATTACCTTCAGTTTGGGCGACTGCACAGCTAAACAGCATTAAACTGGCTAAGGAGACTAGAATCCATTTGCAATTCTGCCACATCTTATTGGGTGCACTTTTTCCCCCGGTATTTATTAAAAAAAAAAATAAACGTTAGCAAAGTCTGTTAATTAAATATTTTTTAACATAAACCAAAATTCTTATTTCTCCTTTCAATTTACATCCACTTTTGTCCTTCACTTTTTTTCTTCACTTCGCTTTGGGCACTTCCGTTCACACTTAACGCTAAAAAACGTCTAGCCATTGCTACTTTAACACACTTTCATTGAAGCTATGCACAATCTAATCACACACCTGTTTCGTTATCATATCACATTTGGTGGCAATTGAGTGAAAACAATTGACAATACAAGTCGGTTGTAAATTTTAATTTGCTTTGTTTTATTTCACATGAGCTGGCATTTTTTTATCGCCATCACTGTTTTTAGCAAAGAGAATACTGTTATACCTAACACAGGGAGTACTATGTACGTTGGAAATTGCACTGTTATACTGATAAAATTTAAAAAACAAAAATATTTTGAATGAAATAGATTTTTTTATACCCAATGCCTATATGTTAAGGGATACCAAGTAATAATGCTAAGTTTTTGCGACTGTTATATTTCAGCGGCTGTCAGAGTTACCAGTGGCATCCAGGTGCTAAGATATCCAGTGCCATTTCATGTTGCATCGATTAATGCTTGGAAATTATTAAAAAATATTATCCGAATTCCGTCTCGGAGGCAAAGTTCGGGCATAAGCACATCCTTTTGGAATTTAAGCCATCAACCAGACAGATATTGGAGCAAAGTGAATAAAATATAGTAGCTGTAGCGGTCAGTAGCGGTACCACGAAAGGGTAGTGAGGTGCAACTTGATAGCTGATCCTACGAAATGATGCTTCTTACCTATCATTCTCCTTGCTTTTCCTTTACGTTTTAGGTGCTGTTAACCTTTACTCGAGACTGGGTAGGCCATCATAGCATCGGAAATCCCAGTGGAGAGTATTGTTCCCTTACTAAAGCAAGGTGAACATTGTCCAGAAACGGACTAGGGTGTCGAGGCCGACAACCTTCTACCCAAAACTAATTATCGCAAAAACGCAACTATAGCCTCGGATTGATAATCGAACCCAATGTTGCAGACCAACGCAAAAGCATTCCCTTTCCGATAGGCTGGCTATACCAATCGCCCCCACAACTCATACCTCCACGGTAAGGAGCCTACCGGAGCAACACAACTCCTCCCATACAGCTCGTCCCCTTCCCTCCTGCTCCAACCCCAGTGCAGGGATAAAGCGTGTCAAACTAGAATTCCTCGGAAGCTGGCATCAGTCAAATGCAATTTTTGCAATGGCTAGTGCCACTTTCAGAGATGTTCCGGCCTGCGCACCACCTGTGAGTGGACAACTGACTACGTTGCTCCCTGCTGCAGGGCTCTGCACCCGCAACCGCCCCCCGTGGTACGGCCGCCCACCACCATCAGGCCGCAACAACAACTGCAGGTCGAACGCAGGCAACCACACGCATCCCTCACCCCGCGTGTTGCAACAGCCTTCTCAAGAAGCTTTAAGCTTTTTCAATTCAACTGCAACGGACTTACGAGTAAGGTCGACGAGATAGTTGACTTTATGAGCCGACACGGTATCCCAATAGATGCGGTTCAAGAAACCAAGCTGCACGCTAGCTCTTCTCTGATCACTAGGGATGGCTATAACGTGCACAGACATGATCGTGAGCGAGACAACGGTGGTGTCCTAGCGTTCATAGTCCATCACACAGTACAGTATCGTCTCATCGATGAAGGCTTCGATCTCAGGGACAGCACCTTAGAAAGTCAAGTTCTAGCTGTCCGGTCAGGCGATGCCGAGCTCGAAATCTTTAATATATACATACCCCCTGTCACCTGCTGCCTGGCAGGATATCACCCCACATAGGTGCGCTCATCGGAGGTGAAACTCGATTGGTTGTAGGTGACTTCAATGCGCATCCCGATCTTTGGCATTCAAGCCTGCTAAACGATCGTTGGGGACAACTATTGGCAGAGCAGATAGATGATTCGACATTTACCACAGTACTGTGAACGACGACGGCCCACCAGGGTAGTGGGAAATTGCAGGAGCTCGCCTGACATAACAAAAGCTAGCGCTGGTCTGATAAATAGCTTAACATGGCGACCTATACTATCGCTTGCATCAGACCACTTGCCCATTATCGTCTCGATTGAGAGACCTGCCGACTTTGTATCCGTGAACCACCGATCCTATATTAACTTTAACAAAGCTAATTTAAACGGTTTCGCAGAATTCACCGATGACACTTTTTTCCCATCCCCACTGATGTGCGCGCAGGCGAACGCGCATTCCGCAAAGTGCTCACAGCTGCTGCGGCCCGTGTCATCCCCGCTGGAAGGTTCAAGGACATACGTCCTAATTTCCCAGCGGAAGTAGCCACTTTAGCAAGCGAGCGTGACCACCTACGTTAGGTCGATCTCGGGGATCCCCGCATAAAGGATCTCAATTTGGAGATCCGGCAACTGCCAGATCAACACAAACGGGCCAAATGGGTATGCGTAAGCTCTGGTCCACCGTTGGGTCCCTGATGAACGGTTGTACTTCGTCGGACCTGAAGAGATGCGCAAGCTATTTTAGCCGACTTTTCACACTGTATCCTCAGGCCGACAGAACCAAGCGTCATGCCACCAGACGGCTGCACAAACTGACAAACGATAGTGCAATATTTACTTTCTCCAGTGATGAGGTTCAGGGGGACATCAACAAATCGAAATCATCCAAAGCCATTGGCCCTGACGGACTGAACACACTAATGCTGAAGCACCTGGGACCATTGGGATTAGGATTTCTCTCAGTGTTTCCTGATGAGTGGGAGTAGGAGGGCTTCAACTCTCTTCGCTACTGGGGAAAGGAGAGTTATCGGCCGATAAGATTCCCCTTGGTTGTCAGGTTTCCCAGATTTCAGTAGTGGAACCACTCTCCCTGCTTTCCACTCTTCTTATCCGTGACAAGTGGAAAGCATAAATATCACACAAACGTCGAAACGTTCGAAGTTATGAAGGAAAAATTTGGCTACTGGATCATCTGACGGCAAGCGCTCACCAACTGACCGCCGTGATCACGCGAATTGATTGCCATCGATTATTTTTTCTTGGGATACATCAAGTCTTTAGTCTATGCTAACAAGTTCACCGCAGCTTTATCGGTTTATCAAAAGTGGAATCGACCGCTTGAAAGATTACCAGCGAATGGTCGAGGCGGCCATTTTAATGATGCAGCTTCTAATAAGCAATAAACTAATTAGATATCTTACAACTTTGTTATTTTATTTAAATTTCGTTTCCTATCGTTTTTATCTGGTCACTCACAACGGCCAAATTTCAGGTTAAAAGTTTTCTCTCGTAGTTAATATAGTTATTGGAACTCACATTTGTAGCGTTTTCAAAATTTACCGTTATATGACTAAATTTCGTTAATTTTTATTATCAGCCTCCTCTATATCGAAGCTTTTAGGTGTACCGAGCTCAATTTAGATATACCAACTTTTGAGTTATTTGTATTGAGTTGTCCAATGCACACGTGAAAGAACGGAAACACACATAAAACATAATCAACTGCTGTTATCATTCTGAACATTTTAAGTATTATATAAATGGAATCAGCGCAGTCCCCGAGACCATTGGGAGCTTAATATTGCAAAAAAATAAAAATACCAAATTTGTTTAATAATTAAAAAATTTATTTGTTGATGAAACGCCCTCTGGCGGGTTCGAGCTAGCGCATGCTGTCCAATTGGTGATGAAAAAACGAATGAATAAAACTATGAAATGGAAAAGTGAAGAGTGGAGGGGCGAAAGGCGAGCAGAGTGCAACAGCAATGAATATTACGTACATACTCTATAATAAGAAAGTACCGGGATTGTTTAAATAAAACAAAACAGAGTTAAATTTCAGGCAATTTATTTTATCTCCTTCAAAATATGATCCGTCCGAAGCAACACACATGTGCCAACGCTTAACCCAGTCTTCCATGCACCCGTGGTAGGAAGACGAAGGGATGACCTTCAGCACCTTCGTCGCATTCTCTTTGATCTCTTCTATCGACTGAAATCTCCCTCCACGAAGTGGTAATTTCAACTTGGGAAACAAAAAGAAGTCGCACGGGGACATATCAGGTGAATTCGGTGCTTGTACGATGGTATTTACTTGGTGTTTAGTTAAATAATCCAGCACAATTTGGGCTCGGTGCGATGGCGCGTTATCATCATGCAAAATCAAAGAATTGTTTGCCCACATTTCCGGCCGGCCAGGCAGGCACTAATAATCCGATGGCGCTAGAAAGCGACCGATGTGTCTTATAGTCCTACCAACATAACAAAAAACAAAAAAAAAAAAAATATATGGACCGGTTCCCATGTGCACGGTTCGTTTAAATTAAACATTCCCGGTACTTTTCATAGGGTATGTATCTACATATATCAAAATGCTCCCTTTGTTTCTCCTGCTTTGCAGAGTAAGTTAAAATATGTATGTATATAAACATACATAAGCATATTTAAGCAGGTGAGAGCGGAGCAGCTGAGTTAAAAAAAAATGTATTATATTATATCTAAGCTTTCTTAAGCGCTTATTTTAACACGTATGAGTTTAAGATCTTCGGGGATACACCCCTTTAAATTTTCTGCTTCATATCTTCGTGGAACATTTTAACCCTATAATTGCCATTTTAGACTTTCTTTCATCAAAGCTGTTTTGAACACGGGTTAAAAATAATCATTTACACTAAAAAAATTCTTATTAAATTCTAGTGCAGAAAGGCTGAGAATGGAGCTTTTATTTGAAGTCATTTTATACGTGATATTTTCGATAAATTAATTGCATTTGCTACCAAAAAAGTAATAACAAAATTTAATTTTTAAATTAAATTAAATATTAAAAAAATTAATCGACTCTTTGCACTAGCCCTACCTTCGGCAAAGTTAGTCTGGGAAATATCCTCTTCCATAATTATAAGCGTTTGTTCATGTTAACATTTTTGCAAAATTGTTGGTCTATGTTATGCTATTGAAGGAGAAATAAAATTCATTACGCCTTTACGGTATGGGATGTAACTGTTATATTGCGAACAATTGAAACAGCTTACAAGATAAGCGTTATGTGTTGCTGATAAAATAAAAGTAACAGTGTGAGAATTAAATTAATTTGTTTTTTTTTTTACTATAATTCTTATATGTATGTATGTAACTACTACGGTCCCTGAACATATATGTACAAAAATTATGTTATATTTAAGTTCAAATAAATAAAATAATTTCTCGGGTTATAACTTAAATAAAAAGCTTTGTCAATATTACGCACACAAGTGCCACCAACGATAATTGTGACAAGCCGCAACCGTTGCATAAATCTGTCTGGCACGCCACACACTCGTCACTGCTCGCTTCTGTGCTATTTCCTAGTTCATTCCGCACCGCTTCGCATGCGCTTAGGCCATAAGGAATAGCAATGCAACCGAGTTTCAATTTCTTTTCATCATTATCTGTGAATTGAAGGAAAGAAGTAAGAAAATATTACATATTACATACACATATTTATCAGTAAATATAATAATTATACGAAAAACTCACCTTGAACCTGTACACTATAGCACGCATACCCCTTTACATCTGCCTCGTCAAGTCGAGAAATTGAGCGGTAATTGCGAAGTAGAGTAGCTGATGCACTCTCTGGCAGAATTCTCCTTATTTCCTCAACTGCGTATGTGCGGCCATCATCTGGACAGTTAATTATACTTTTTTCATTGCAATCATCTCCCTCACATGTATAGCATAGAAGCTTATTCGCTATATTGGAAATGAGACAAAAATTTACGTATTTTTGTTAAAGTTGCTTTTTCATGCTGGAAAAGTACATCAAAATTATTGCAGATGACACGTTTTTGAATAGAATTTTGTTGTTTAACGCTCGAAGTGCAACTCGAAAACACAAGAAAACAATACCTATACACCAGTATAAATGCTTTTCGCGCCAAGATACGAGTTCTTCCCAATAACTAAACTTTATTACTCTATATATGAGAAGTGCAGGATATTCGGCGGCAGAATTCAGTTTTAAACTTAAACTTACTCCCTAACCGAGTTTTGTCATTCGTGCGGACTGTATTTGCCGCTTGAGGAGGCTTAGAGCACAAGTGCAAGCTAAGCAGGATAAAGTTCCAATAAGAACAATAAATCTCTACTACCAGAACAACGAAATACGTTTTGAAAATAGTCTTGGGAAAAAGAAATCCATTATGATATGGGAAGAAATCTAATAACTATTGACTGTAGATTCTATCTGAAAATATGATACAGGAATGAAAAGGCCAAGGAGAACCTGCTACTTATAAATGAAGATAACGAATTAAGCATTTACTTACCGGGAGGTGTGGTTGTAGGAGAAGGTGTACTTGTATCATCAGTTGACTTGGAACTGGAAGTTGAGTCCGTGTTTGAAGAGCTACCTGTAGTATCGTCTGTTGTGTCGGCCCCAGGCGATGCAGTTGTGCTGACTGTTGTATCACCACCAGGCGAAGCAGTTGTACTAACTGTTGTATCACCAGCAGGAGAAGAAATTGTGCTAACTGTTGTGTCATCACCCGGCGAATCAGTTGTGCTGACTGTTGTATCACCAGCAGGAGGAGAAATTGTGCTAACTGTTGTGTCATCACCAGGCGAATCAGTTGCGCTGACTGTTGTATCACCAGCAGGAGGAGAAATTGTACTACCTGTTGTGTCATCACCAGGCGAATCAGTTGTGCTAACTGTTGTATCACCAGCAGGAGGAGAAATTGTGCTAACTGTTGTGTCATCACCAGGCGAATCAGTTGCGCTGACTGTAGTATCACCAGCAGGAGAAGAAATTGTGCTAACTGTTGTGTCATCACCCGGCGAATCAGTTGTGCTGACTGTTGTATCACCAGCAGGAGGAGAAATTGTGCTAACTGTTGTGTCATCACCAGGCGAATCAGTTGCGCTGACTGTTGTATCACCAGCAGGAGGAGAAATTGTACTAAATGTTGTGTCATCACCAGGCGAATCAGTTGTGCTGACTGTTGTATCACCACCAGGCGAAGCAGTTGTACTAACTGTTGTATCACCAGCAGGAGAAGAAATTGTGCTAACTGTTGTGTCATCACCCGGCGAATCAGTTGTGCTGACTGTTGTATCACCAGCAGGAGGAGAAATTGTGCTAACTGTTGTGTCATCACCAGGCGAATCAGTTGCGCTAACTGTTGTGTCACCAGCAGGAGGAGAAATTGTGCTAACTGTTGCGTCATCACCAGGCGAAGCAGTTGTGCTAACTGTTGTATCACCAGCAGGAGGAGAAATTGTGCTAACTGTTGTGTCATCACCCGGCGAATCAGTTGTGCTGACTGTTGTATCACCAGCAGGAGGAGAAATTGTGCTAACTGTTGTGTCATCACCAGGCGAATCAGTTGCGCTAACTGTTGTGTCACCAGCAGGAGGAGAAATTGTGCTAACTGTTGCGTCATCACCAGGCGAAGCAGTTGTGCTGACTGTTGTAACACCAGCAGGAGGAGAAATTGTGCTAACTGTTGTTTCACCAGTAGTAGATGCGCCTGTACTCTCTGTTCTAGTAGTGTCTTCTGTGAGGAGAAATTAAATGAAACATTAATATAATATTTATTTAAAAAAGAACCTAAAATCTGTGCTGCAAGATACAAATATGAAAACATTCCTGTTTTTTGACATAACATTGTTTGTTGTATAATAAGCTCCAAATGAGTTCCGTTTGATGTAGGCATGTTTTTCTCTTGTTTTTGCATTCTTCGTTTGTCGTTGATGCTTCGAAACCTTATTTGCACTTTCGCCAAAATGTATGCCAAGATATGCATTTATTATTATTGGGCATGTAGTCGGCGTAAGTGTAAACTATTCAATTCTATTCTAACTATATTCTATTTGCAGAAATCCGCGCAAAGGGAATAAGCGTTTGACTGACATTCACCTGGGAGTAGTCAGAAAATATACGTTTTAGGACCTTTTATGGACTACGATTAAGGAGGATGTAGCTGGAATGTTCGAACCTTTCTCCGGCTGGTTGGTCGGTTGTTGCTCTCTAAAGGCAAAGGCTGATATTAACGCAACCTGGGTAATGTAATAAAAGTGATAAAGTGAGAATATCATCAGACCCTGAGATGTTCACTACAGTAAGTTCGGAATTTGTCATAGAGTATTGCATTTTCGATCATTACAGTGGGCGTGTACATCACCACTGGCCGCATGAAAGCGAGATTCTTCGACAATGCTTGAATCACACTTGTGAACGCTGCCCTTATCACGACAAAAATTGCGCTTTATTCTCTATTTTAATCACAATTTTTATTTTAATTTAGAACTTTGGCTCAATTCGCAAATCTTAATTCGTGTTTATTTTTACTTTGCGATCAGCTGCTTTTTCACTTGCAAACAAAAAAAACTTGCAACTTTCTCTCAAAATGAAATGCCAGTTTGCTTTCTCACTTTCCCCTCCTTTGCAAGTTTTGGTATACAGGGACACCAAAACTAGGTAATTTGTAATAATTGTCACAAATTATTTGCTTCATGAACAGATCTGATGTTGCCAAGAAGATTCCTAATTTCACTGTTTCTTGCGCATGGCTACACATAGACATTATTTATTTCAGCGAGTATGTTTCGTGAAATGTGAAGTGGGGTATAACCACAGTTTCATATAGCCATTCATTTAGTTCGCCCAAAACTGGTGAGTAATTAAAATACGGCACTTACTGAAATCAAATTCTCACAGAGCGAAACATGTGTACGGCTTGTACGCAATTGGCTGATAATAATGGAGATATGGGAAATTATCAATTTGTGAAAATTCAATAATTGTCATGTGAACATACGCGTACATACATACATACATATGTATGTACAAATATAGTAAGTATATATGCATTCATCTTGAGCAACTTGGTATTTTGTAGAAAATAGAATTTATCTTAGTTAGCACAGAAAAGTTTGTTTGCATGCGCAATGGCGTGCTGAAAATGTGTTTTTGGGAACATACTTAAGTACATATGCATGTTTTTAGGTATGTACATATGAATGTTATAGTACAGTTGGTCGGCTGGTTGATGTGGCGATTGTTTTTACGACTAATTACACGTAGCGCGAACTGTGCTATTTTCTTACCACAACTCCCAGCATGGCCAGGAATGAAGAATTTATCTCAACATAGACATAAAAACGTGGAAATTTTCTTTGAAACAGCATCGTTAAAAAGCTATTGCTAACACTCAAGGAAGTAGAGTGTTGCCACCTGTTTGCATTAAAAAAATAAATTTATTAAAAAATAAATTTATAAAATAAATAAATTTATCAAAAAAAAGTATTAGAAAAAAAGTATTACGTATGAGAGAAAAATCTATTAAAAAAATATTTTTTAATAGTGTTGCCACCTTAATTTTATGGCAAAATTAGTAATTTATCACACATTTCCGTTTAATATTAAGATATATGTCAAATGATAAGTGTCTAAGCAAGCTTTAATAGAAAAAAATATTTTGAACTGGTGTTGCCACCTAATTTTAAAGAAAAATTTTATTTTATAACTAAATTTATGTATTACAAAATAGCCACAAGTATTAGAAAAAAGTATTACGTATGAGAGACAAACGTATTCAAAAGAATTGTTTTAATAGCGTTGCCACCTTAATTTTAAGCCAAAATTAGGAATTTATCACACATATCTGTTGTATATTAGGATAAGTATGGCTATCAAATAAGTAAGCTTTAATAAAAAAAAATTTTTAACTTTTTTTTTTTCGAAATTGATTACAAAAATAGATTATTTTTTGTAAAAATATATATGTACTCAAATTAGTCCAATAGTGTTTTGAAAAGGCGTTGCCACCCAATTTTAAAGAAAAAATTATTTTTATAATCAAATTAATGAATTAAAACCAAATGCATTAAAAAATAGCAATAAGTATTAGGAAAAAGTATTCGGTAGTACAGAAAAACTTTTAAACACAATCTATTTTGATAGCGTTGCCACCTTATTTTTATGGCAAAATGAGCAATTTATCGAGCATTTTAGTAGAATAGTAAGACATATATCGCTATCAAATGAGAGGTCTCTAAGTAAGCTCTAATAAAAAAAAACAAAATTTAACTGGCGTTGCCACCTATTATTTGGGAATAGTGTATTAAAAAATAGCCGTAAGTATCAGGAAAAAGTATTTGGTACTACAGAAACTACTAAACAAAAACTATTACACAAAATTTGTTTAATAGTGTTGCCACCTTAATCCATATATCTTATTACTTTACTGAACTGTGTGATAAATGGTTATTTTTGCCATAAAAATTATCTATTTATCACACAGTTCAGTAAAATAATAAGATATATGGAGCTATAAAATGATAGATGTCTAGGTAAGCTTTAATAAAAAAATTATTTTGAACTGGCGTTGCCCCCTATTTTTTTGTAAATTCATAACAAAAATATATTTTAAATTGTAAAAAAAAATGCTAACCTAAATCAATCCAATAATATTTTTAAAAGGCGTTGCCACCTAATTTGGAAGAAAGAATAATTTTATAATAAAATAGATGTAAATTAATTAAAAAGTATCTATTAAGTATTAGAGAAACATCTATTCGAAAAGAAAAATTCTTTAATAGCGTTGCCACCTATTTTTTTGGGAAGTTCATAACAAAAATATATTTTTAATTGTAAAAAAAATATGCGTACCTAAATCAATCCAATAATATTTTTAAAGGCGTTGCCACCTAATTTGGAAGAAACAATTAGTTTTCTTATAAAATTAAATATACTTATTCTCTCACTTTTTTATAATAAAAAATTTGTTAACTGAAAACAAAAATTGTTTGCCTTTTCCTTTCAACAATTTAATGTTACGGCAGGCGTTTTAGACGAAAGTGTTTGTCTGTAATTACTATTCGGTAGTGTCCGAGAGTACTTTTTTCATAAAAATCCTTCGCGTAGGAAAACCATCTGCCGTTCGAAGGCAGCATTAATTTTTATGTCCCTCCATTTGTGGCACAACATCAAAACGCAAACTAGATCAATTAACTGATTTGCGTTTTTTTGTTTTTTTGATAGGTTGCCACATTCCAACCAAAATTGTATTGCCACTGCTTGACATTTGTAAAAATTTGCATAAAATTTTGCGTTAAATATTTATTCAATGGTGCATAAACCTTAGAAATAAAGTCTCTCTGAAAAACACCAAGCAAGTGAAAGAAAAGTTGATCAATCAACTATTAGACGACTGGAACATTGCTTATGGATTCGTTCATTCGTACATTCTAGTTACTAATTTAGGTTTGAGCCGCGTTGCTGCTAAGTGAAGTAAATTTGCCAAAATTAAAGGATTTGTGGGGAATAAAATCGTGGATGTTGCTCCATGATAACGCCATCTTTGTCCGTGTATTTTTGACCAAGAACGAAACCAATACCATCCAACATACATCGAATTCACCTGCAGGGAGTCACTCGAATCAGGCTTGAGGTCTTTGGCACTGAGGTGTTAAGAAGCGACCACCTTGATTCCTTGCCATCATAAGAACTACCCAAATTTCTTCGGAGGTCGGGTCGATTTAAAATAAAAATGGAACCCGAGTGCAGAAAAATGGACTCAATGTTGTCGGAAAAAAAACTTTTATTGTTTCTTGTTGCCCAAGAAGGTCAGCCTACCAGATGACAATGATTTCTGCCTTAAAGACGCTCGCTTTAATAATCGCATATACTTTTCGATATGAAGATATGTTGAATTCAAAAATTGGCCATATGTTTTCGTAGGACTGGCATTGCCGAAATTGCAGTTGGAAAAATATGGCTATTCTGCAGGGTCAGAATTGAAGGCCTCTGGAGAGTTTGAAGCAATTTTCGATTCGAACAGCGACGTCAATATCCAACAATGCGTGCTAAAATAGCTGGATGGCCTAATCGTTTGAAGCTTTGTGTAAATGGCGACCATTTGGAATGAAAATTTTAAAAGTATTCTAATTTCACATCTTTAACGGACTTAACTTGTAATAGAATTTATGGCAAAACTACATAAGTAAAGTAGCGAGAACCTCTTCCGCTGGAAACATTCGTGCAACAGATGCTGCGCTCAAAGAAAATGTGAAATGAGGTCGACTATGAAAAATATGAGGCGGCTGGAAAACTGATACTTGAGGGTACTAACTTTTGAGGGTAGTCACGCTCGGAGAGGAGATGCGAATAAATACGCTTAGCCTGGTTTTAAAAGGCGCATAAAAGTACTTGCATTTTTCTCGGAGATTTCTTGGCGATAAACGAGTCAGAGCCGCATTTAAGAAAAATTTCCTAACGTTCGGATAATATTATATTTAGCGTTTGGAATTAGCGTATAGCGAATTCTTCCTGAATTCCGGCTGCTGGACCAATTGAGTGGTAGTGATGCACAAATACTCGCCTATAATGGCTATAAGGGGAAATTCTAGTCAAAATCGACCAAACAAACTTTTTTTGTATTGCTTTATTTTCATCCTTAAGGTCTTAAAAATGTGTAGGCAAAAGCATATTTCCCTATCTAATTGATTTTACGAGTTATAGCGTTTGGACGAGAAAGCGCGTCGGCCGAAAAACAGGTAGAAGCGCGCGCTCGGAGAACTTTAAACGCGTTTTTCTCCAAACACATTTTTTTTGCGCGCGGGGCGCGATTCCGCTTCAACGACTTCACCGATTTCGACGTTTGGCGGCTCAAATTAAAGCTTATTCAATTTAGGAGGCCGTCAGGAAGCGTTTTTTGTCAAAAAAATGTTTAGTATTGTTTTTTTAACGTTATATATACATATATATAATGGGCGCGTACACCCTTTTCGGGTGTTTGGCTGAGCTCCTCCTCCTATTTATGGGGTACGTCTTGATGTTGTTCCAAAATGAAGGGTCCTCCAGTTTTACGCCGACTGCGAATGACAAATGGGTTTTATGAGGAGCAGAAACCTTCTGTGATTTGCCATTGCCTGCCGAGGGGCGACCGCTATTAGAAAAAACTGTTTATATTACACGGAGATTTGAACCTACGCACTTCCGAATGGTAGTCACGCACCAACCCATTCGGCTACGACGGCCGCCGTTTTTTGTTTAACGTTAAAGAGAGGCAAAAAAGGTGTTTTTTTTTTCAAAGGGTCCCCATTTTTTTAAAGGGTTTTTTAAAAATTGGCAATTCATAAGGCCCCCAAATTTCATCTACTTTAAAATTTTTTTTGGTTTTTTCGTTTCAGATCACTTTTCAGGACTGCAGAGTGCACGACCGTCGTCAGTGAGTGCTGGAGCTGCCATTTTGTATTATTTTTACTCTAAAAATGTTTGTAAACTTTTTCAAATATAGACAAATAAATGCCACAAAACTTAAAAAAAAAATACGTACGTATGTACTCTAAAAAAAAAATCATGAAATTACGCAGATTTTTTGGCCTTTGGACTAGAATCTCCCCTTAAAGACCTTTAGAATATATCATATCTAAATACGGCGTCGTCCGTCAATCATATTTGTCACTTGTGCACTAGGCAGCTGCAGTATACAACAAGAAAAGCAATGGAGTGCGTAAAGAACGAAACAGAGATTTTCATCACTTAAAATAATTTTTTTATTAAGTAAAAAATTAATTAAAAAAAAAGAAATCGGGTGATTAATTTTGCGCCACCTTGTGAATCTTGACCTTGATTTTCTCTGATTTGTTTCTTTACGCTGAAGTGAAATAAGCTATTCAAACAGAGTTGGATGATTAATTTTGCGCCTTCTTGTAAATCTTGACCCGTGCTTTCTCTGATTTTTTTACACCAATCGCTGAAGTGAAATAAGCTAATTTAAACAGAATTCGATGATTAATTTTGCGCCACCTTGTAAATCTTGATCAGTGCTTTTTCTGATTTTTTTACACCAATCGCTGAAGTGAAATAAGCTAATTCAAACAGAATTGGATGATTAATTTTGCGCCACCTTGTAAATCTTGACCAGTGTCGTCTCTACTTGCTGTCGATTCAGGACACCAATCGCTGAAGTGAAATAAGCTAATTCAGCAAAATTGGATGATTAATTTTGCGCCTCCTTGTAAATCTTGAGCCGTGCTTTCTCTGATTTTTTTACACCAATCGCTGAAGTGAAATAAGCTAATTTAAACAGAATTCGATGATTAATTTTGCGCCACCTTGTAAATCTTGATCAGTGCTTTTTCTGATTTTTTTACACCAATCGCTGAAGTGAAATAAGCTAATTCAAACAGAATTGGATGATTAATTTTGCGCCACCTTGTAAATCTTGACCAGTGTCGTCTCTACTTGCTGTCGATTCAGGACACCAATCGCTGAAGTGAAATAAGCTAATTCAAGCAAAATTGGATGATTAATTTTGCGCCTCCTTGTAAATCTTGAGCCGTGCTTTCTCTGATTTTTTTACACCAATCGCTGAAGTGAAATAAGCTAATTCAAACAGAATTGGATGATTAACTTTGCGCCACCTTGTAAATCTTGACCAGTGTCGTCTCTACTTGCTGTCGATTCAGGACACCAATCGCTGAAGTGAAATAAGCTAATCCACATCATTGCATGCAAATTACAAAATTTACTCCTTCGTTGGTTTTAATTTGTTTCAAAATAATTTGACACAGAAATTTGTAAGAAATGCTAAAGTTTTATGAATTCATTATTAATTTGAATTAATTATCAATTAGAATTAATTTACTTCTTGCTTTCATTTCACCAACACTTCATTTTCACTCTCACTTTAACATTTCGTGTTTTACGCTCACCTGCAATTGTGGCGCCGGCAATGATTGCCAACAGTAAAAACACGGTAAGTAGCTTCATTTTGAATTTCTTTCTCCTTTCTCGAGCGATATTTTATGGTTTTGAAATCGACTGATTATCCTTAGAACAGAGCTGCTTTTTTGGCTTTTGTTTTTGTTTTTTTTTTTCGTTTCTTTGTGTTTTTTTTGGAAGTATACAAGCATATATTTGTACGTATATCAAAAGTGAATTCCCGTATTTAGTGAGTTGAATTAATTTCCTAATTTCTATATTTCACTCGCAGCGTAGGCGCGCGAGACGTTACGGATTCTGTTGTCGCCACCGTTTTGCCTTTGAGACTAAATTCGTTAGAGTTTGCCGTTATGACTACCATGAAAGTTGAGTGTTACTTGGCTTTTATCGCCTCTGCATTAAAGTGGTCCGTTAGAAATCGTCCACACCCTTAGGCCACGCCGCTCTGGTCTATATCTCTTATCAGTTCTAATGCTGGCAATGCAAGCAGGTGTCAATGACAAAAGAGGAAAACAAAAAACAAAAAATCGCTGGGTAGGCGCGAAAGTCGATGTGTGTGCGTGTAAGTGTGTGATTTGGGGCTTGCAAATTTTGCTGTTGTGATTGGTGTCTATATGTATGTGTGTGCGTGTGTATGCACTGCATACCAAATACTTACATACATACGCACATTTGTATACACATCTGGATATTTTGTACACGTTTTCCAATAATATGACATTTTTTATTTCCATTTTTATTTTTATTTTAATTTTATATATTTAGTTTGGGTTATTTGGCAAACAAGTTGTGTATGTAACATAACGGTACACTGTTACACACGAGTGTATGACGCAATTGATATTGTTAAAAAAAATCGATCAGTTAATAAACTAATAACCGGCAAACCTAAAACGACTTATTTTTGGGATTTTGTTTTTGCATGTGAGAATGCGGAAGTGGTGAGAAAATGCTTAGATCATCTGTAAGAGAGAAATTGTATGCTTAGTTAAGAGTTTTGATTTGCAATCGAGATATTTAAAGTTAAGTTAAGTTAAAAAAAAATAATAATAATAACGCCTTAGATACAGGCCCACCCTATAATAAATTAACCAATGCCAATTAGTAATAATTTTTTTTTTAATTTCTATTAAATGCTAATCAGATTGGAGGTGCTTTTTCCAACAGCGTTTTTTGACAGATCACCCGTGACAATTCTGAAAGTATCTACTTATGAGTATTGCGTTGGGGAATAGGTTCATAGCGCTTTTATATTTTCTTTTATCTTACAACGATTTGTTTACTGTTTGACAAAGGGTAAGTATTCATTTGATAGAACTCTTTCTGCTCTACAAAACTATTAGGTGCGCAACTAAGTTCCCGCTGTTTGTCAATAGATGTCGCCAGCAATGTGTGCTAGTCGATTCTCACATAACCTAAAGGTCATAAACCAAGCTTAGACGTATGGTAAACCAACTGCTTCGACACATTAGTGATTTTGTTTTGGTATCATCTCGGTGAAAACACCAAAATTAAGAAAAACATTTTTCTAATAGCGGTCGCCCCTCGGCAGGCAATGGCAAACCTCCGAGTGCATTTCTGCCATGAAAAAGCTCCTCATAAAAATATCTGCAGTTCGGAGTCGGCTTAAAACTGTAGGTCCCTCCATTTGTGGAACAACATTAAGACGCACGCCACAAATAGGAGGAGGAGCTCGGCCAAACACCCAGAAAGGGTGTACGCGCCAATTATTATTTTTTTTTTTTTTTACTTTAAGTGAAACAACGTGCCGAGATTGGTTCCGTCGTTTCAAAGACGGTGATTTTAATGTTGACGACGGTCTGCATGAAGGAAGGCCAAAAACCTTCGAAGACGCTGAATTGGAGGCATTGCTCAATGAGAATCCGTGTTAACCGCAAGAGGAGCTTGCTTCAGTATTAGCTACCGCCAATCCATTTCCAAACGATTGCATGCTTTAGGAATGATTCAGAAACAGGGGACTTAGTTTCCTTATGAGTTAAAACCAAGGGATGTTGGACGTCGTTTTTTCGCCTGTTAACAACTGCTCCAGCGGGGAAAAAGGAAGCGTTTTCTTCATCGCATCGTGACGGGTGATAAAAAATGGATTCATTACAGCAATCCAATGAAAAGAAAGTCATGGGGACAGCCCAGTCATGCTTGTACGTCGTCGCCTCGCCCGAATATTCGCTCTGCGAAGGTTATGCTATCTATTTGGTGGGACCAAGTTGGTGTTATTTATTATGAACTCTTAAAACCAAGCGAAACCATCACTGGAGATCGGTATCGACTTCAATTGATGTGATTGAGCCAAGCACTTCGCGAGAAGCGGCCGCAATATGCGGAGAGGCTAAAAGAGTGATTCTACAGCATGACAACGCTCGTCCTCACGTTGCCAAACCCGTTAAAACCTACCTGAAATGGGAAATCCTACCCCACCCGCCATATTCTCCAGATATTGCGCCGTCCGATTATCACCTGTTCCGATCGATGGCACACGGTCTAGCTGACCAGCAGTTCCATTCATATGAAGACATTAAAACATGGCTTGATCTGTGAATAGCCTCAAAAGATTAACAGTTTTATCGAGAACTTAGTTGCACATTTTTGAGTTATTTAATTTTTTATCAGTTTTGAGGCATAGAAATGGAATACCCAGGAGGCAAAAGTCAATACTTTCGACACATGCTATTATTTGCTTTTCATCGAGGTGAAAAAGCTCCCGAAGCGGCCCGGGACATTTGCGACGTGTATGGAGAAAAAATGGTGTGCAAAGTTCAAAAATGGCGACTTTGACGTCGATGACACGTCTCGCAGCGGAACGGAAGGCCTTCTGAATTCGATGAAGAACGTCTCAAATCACTTTTGAAGGCGAAGAACGGTCGCCAAATCAGTCGTGAATTGGCGGAAAAAATGAACTGTGATCGTGAAACGATTCTCAATCCCCTTCATTCAATGGGATTTACCGAAAAATTGGGAGCCTGGGTGCCTCACGAGCTCAGCGAGAAAATCAAAGAAAGTCGCCTCCAAATTGCTTTTCAGCATTTCGCCGGCCATCGAGCAACACGCGGCCATAAGCAGCGCTTTTTGTATTGAATCGACACAGGAGATGAGAAATGGCGCCTAAACATCAATATGACTCAAAGAAAGGAGTGGATGGCTCCAGGAGATACGTCAAAGCCGAGTGTCAAGACGGATCTTCATCCAAAGAAAATCCTGAAATGCATTTGGTGGGACTGGGAGGGCATGGTGCACTGCAAAATGCTCGAAAAGAATGTCACGGTCAACAAGGAGCTCAACACTGCCCAGCTTCAACGCGGTAATGAGGCTATTCGACTGAAAAGACCTGATCAGCATCCGCCGTATTCTCCGGACCTTGCACCGGCCCATTATTTTCAAAGCCAATTGAGCAGTGAATGGCGAACGCTATCGCGCTATAATAAACGGCATTTCGTTCCAAGAAGACGGTGGACGGCGCTACTTGCCATACAGCCCGTGAAGCAATAGGTTTACTTTGTCGTCGGTTCGGTTAGCAATTTATCTCTCGTCTCGGACCAATGGATTGGCCACCAAGATCGTGTGATATCACACCTTTGGACTTTTATTCGTATGGGTAAGTAGAGTCTAAATGCTTTGTGGATAAACCAGCTTCGATTGAGGCATTGGAAGCCAACATTACTAAAGTTGTTCACGAGATACCGACCGAAGTCCTCCAGCGAGTCATCCAAATGTTTGTTTACGGAGGGCCGATTTACGGCGCAGTTGCGGCCAACATATGAAAGGGATTATCTTTAAAAAATAAATGCCAGGAATGGTTCTACACAAGAATAATAAAGATTTCCTAATGAATTGGAATTTTCGTTGTTTTATTTTTTTATTTAAAATCCCATACCTCTAAAATGATCACCCTTCACTTGCACTTTCGCCACCCTGTATAAACGTTTTGATTTAAAATTTGCTTAGCTACTATCTCGTATTCAATTATTTCCTCTTTACAATTAATTACTAATAAAATTTAATTGAATCAATTAAACGATTGAATTTCCTGTATATTTGAGTACTTTGTTATCGCTTTATGTCTTTAATTGAAGGAAACTAATAATAACTAACAGTGATTATCGAGTTTTTTCACTCACAAAGAAACGAAGATATGAAATAGAACCTTTAGTGAGTAATGTTTTGAGTGCATAATTCATTATAAATGTGAAATTTTTGATATTAAAAGATGGTTTTCAACAAATTCTACGAAAGGAATATCCTAATTCTCGCCTGGCTGACAAGCTTTAGAAAATAATTCAAAAGTTACGAAGGCTATTCTATATCGTGTCGGACATGCCCTCTCACCTGCAATTGCTACAACTCTGCATTCATGGTGTGGCTACCAAAGCAGCCCTTAGTATAGGGGAACTTGGGGAAGTGAAGAAGAAGTGGCAGTCGGTCTTTAAATCAATTCACTTAGACCGTTGCCCATCCATTGAGATCTAACTATGGGTGATTTGAAAATCGTGGTTCAATTGCTCAGTTAGATGTCGAACACCCTTCATCTGGAGATCTTATCATGTCTGTCACATAACTTGAATTGGAGTGCAGAACTCACGCGCAAATTCTATCTTAAGAGACTATCATAGACCATACCCAGGCTGCGTAATATTGAACTTAATATTGGGTTTGTACTTAATCACCTTTTTTGGGTTCTTTCTCTAGGCATTGTAACTTGATTAAGGCTATCAATAAAAGGTGTACCAAAGTTACAAAAGTTTGGGCAGCTATATACGAGGAAAATAAATCGTTTCCTATTCATCATTGCCCTAGCAGTCGTGGTTATTGCTAAGGCACACAATTCAGTCTAAAAGTTTGTCTCTAACTACTCGACACTTTGACTTGTAATATGCTGAAGTGATAAAACAACCAAAAAATCCTCGATAGAGGGCATTACTCCCGTCCCTGCCTTCAAAATGTATTTAGATTCAAATCGTATTTATTGTCTTCTCGTTTAAAAAAGTTCACACGAGAGCATGGAAATAAGATCACAGTTGCTCAGAAGAAATTTGAATATTTATATATGTATGTAAATATATTTAGGGGCCGACTTTCTTTATAGAATGTAGTTAAATCAGCATAAGATACAAATACTCTTAAACATCTTATCCTCTTAGTATTCGATTGTCATACTCGTATCACATCTGATCTGCATTGCGATTTCGAAAAATGTGAATGCTGACCATTTGCTTCAAGAGAGTTGCTCTTGAGTGGCTGGAATGGAAAGAAAGGATTTGCTAATATTCTGTATTGGAAAAATCAACACAATTAAGCGGATAAACCATTTCGCTTTGCTTTTCAACCCGAAACGATTTGCGAAGCCGTCCTACATTGAAGATTTCTTCAGTCTTCTTCATACAGAAATGGTACTTTACTGTTTACTACCTAATTACACTGTGCGACAAAATGGGTCTAAAACAGGGCGCGAATGCGTTACAGCTATTATGAGAGAGGTAAAATACTGAATCACCAAATGTTTTGCCCCTTAAACATCACAAGTTTTTTACAATATATTGAAGTTTACCTAATTTGGCCTCAAGCGGATCTAAATTATTTGAAAAAAAAATCGTCTAAAACTACATTTACCATTAATATTGTCTTTAAGACTTTTTAATAAAATTTAATAGCGTATATTTTTGTAGAACATTTTTGCCCAATATTGCTTACCTATATGGACCCTTATTTGTAAAAATCTGAGAAATATTAAGTTTGGTTGAAATGTTTCACATAAATATTTCCTGGATAAATTCAATAGAGGTCTTCTCGGATGAAAAGAGGATGTAGTAACGGTAGTGTACAGTAGTGTACAGTAAATTCATTTATTTTACCTGCTGCTTAATGTCATTAACTGAATGGTCATTACAGTCTTTTTATACATTAAATAATTACAATACCTAAAAAAAGGCGCTTACAATCGTTTTGGGAGTTTGGTCGAGCTCCTCCTCCTATTCGCGGCGTGCGTCTTGATGTTGTTCCACAAATGAAGGGTCCTCCAGTTTTAAGCCGACTGCGAACGACAAATGGTTTTTATGAGGAGCAGAAATACACTCGGAGGTTTGCCATTGCCTGCCGAGGGGCGACCGCTATTAGAAAAAACTGTTTATATTACACGGAGATTTGAACCTACGCACTTCCGAATGGTAGTCACGCACCAACCTATTCGGCTGCGGAAGCAAAAAGTAAGGTGAACTTATTTGTCAAACTTCGCGGTATTAAAATTTCGCTCTAGTTATTTTTTTCATGAGCTGGCAGCACTGTTAATAACATCTGGGCCAACTTTCAAGTGAATGTCATTATCAGTAATATATTTACGTTTGTGTTTACCAAACGACCAAGAGTGCATTTTTCGATTTTTACAATGTCTGATTTGATTGAGCAGAGCAGTGCCATCAAATTTTGTTTGCGGAATGAAATTTCGGCTGCGGAAACGTTTAGAATGTTGCAGAAGGCATTTGGTGATTCGACCATGTCGCAGAAAAATGTTTATAAGTGGTACAAAGACTTCAAAGAGGGTCGAGAACGTGTTGATGACTTGGAGCGCTCCGGACGACCATCGACGTCAACAGATGACCAACACGTCAATAAAGTGAAGGAGTTAGTGCTCAAAAATCGTCGGTTGACTGTTAAAGACCTTACTGATATGATCGGAATATCAGAAGGATCTGTGAAATACCATTTGGGCCTACGAAAAGTTAAATCTCGTTTGGTACCGAAAACTCTCAATTTCTTGGAAAAAAGTCGTCGCGTTGATGTGTGTGAAACAATGTTTTCAGACTATCAGGACAAGCTCAAATGCATCATTACGGGAGATGAGACTTGGATTTATGCTTACGACCCTGAAACAACCGACCAATCAAGCGAATATCGTGCTAAAGGCGAGGCCAGACCGAAAAGAGCACGTCAAAGTGGTTCAAAAATAAAGGTCATGATGACAGTTTTTTTCGATTTTCGTGGTGTGGTGCACTATGAATTCCTTCCACCTGGCCAAACTGTTAATAAGGAATATTATTTGAGCGTTATGCGTCGTTTACGTGAAGAAATTCGTCTAAAAAGACCAGAATTATGGGCCAACAACTCTTGGTTTTTGCATCACGATAATGCACCGTCTCACACTGCACTCGTTCTTCGTGACCATTTCGCCAAAAATTCCACGCATATCGTTCCGCAGCCACCGTATTCGCCTGATTTGGCTCCGTGTGACTTCTGGCTATTCCCAAAACTCAAGAGACCACTCCGGGGAACGCGTTTCGAGTCGATTCAGGAGATAAAAGCTGAATCGAAGAAGGTGCTGATGGCTATACCGGAAATGGACTATTTGGCATGTTTCGGGGATTGGAAAATTGGATTATTTTGAAGGGGGTGAAATTGATTTACAAGAATAAATAAAGATTTTTCATTTTACAATCACCTTACTTTTTGCCCACAGTATCACATATATATGTATGTATCATATATTATCATTATTTACATATGCAACTTTTTTGTTTCTAAGATAATTATATGTAAACATTAAAATAAAATGCCTGCTTTTAAATTTAGATCGGTAAATAATTTCAAGAGAAATTTTAAAATGATAAGAAATTAATTAAAAGGTTAAGTATCATGCGGGTATTTTGTTTAGTGTTTTGAGGTACTTTTTCATATACTTGTAGAATAAAAAAAAAGAATAACAAAGTCAATATTTTGGCTTTATGTTGTTTTTATTTATTATTAAATTGATTTACCCGAAAGTCCTCTGCGTTGGATGGGACTCCCAATAAACTTATAAAATATGGAGGGAAATACGCAAGCTTTTCTTACAAATTTTCGATATTAGGATTAGTACCTCAGCAGTGGAAGGAGTGAGTAAGCATGCCTGTCTTTAAGAAAGGAAACAAGAAGCTATTCACAAAAGTAATAGCCGACAATATTGCAAAAAAAGGCTTTAAAAAAGAATAACAAAGTTTCCGAAAAATCGAAAAATTGTAAACTCAATATTTGTTGCAAGTTAAATAGAGGATTTTTCAATAAGGGCGGGTACATGTTGAAATGGAATAAAGCAAGCTGTGTGTGAGTTATTGACAAAATTATTTTTTTTTTGAAAGGCGCATATATGCCATTATGTGTGAAATATGACATCATTCAAATGCCCGCCTCGGCTTCTTACGGTGGAACGGATCCGAGTGGTCCAATTTTCAATGACTCTTCCGCATAGATCCTGCTGAATTTGAGCGATGGCCTGTTATGTTCACCTTTAGAGCATCGATCGATTGTGGTTTATTTGCATAGACCTGAGACTTCAAGAAACCCCACAGGAAAAAGTCTAGCGGGGTGAAATCGCATGACCTTGGTGGCCAATTCACATCACCCCTGCGAGAGATAACCTTACCCTCAAATCGTTCATGCAGAATGTCAATCGTGGCGTTTGCTGTACGGCACGTAGCGCCGTCCTGCTGGAATCACATGTCGTCTAGGTCTATATGGTTCAATATGAGCCATAAGAAATTGGTAATCATCGTTGTGTAGCGCTCGCTGTTGATGGTGACCGCCTCACCAACGTCGTTTTCAAAAAAGTACGGACCAATGACGCCACCAGCCCAAAATCCACACCAAACGGTAACTTTTTGAGGATGCATTTTTACCTGGTGAACCTCGTGTGGATTGGTGTCGTCCCATATACTGCAATTTTGTTTGTTAACACAGTCATTCATCCAAAAATGCGCCTCGTCACTAAAGATGATTTTTCGTCCAAAACTGGGGTTCTCTTCCAAACGATTCGAAGCCCAGTCAGCGAACAAACGGCGTTGTCTATGGTCATCAACTTTGAGCTCCTCGGTCAATTGGATCTTGTACGGGTGTAGGCCCAAGTCCCGACGGAAAATTCGCCAAGTTAAAGTCTGCGAAAGGCCAAGTTCTTGTGCACGGCGAGGAATAGACTGCCTCGGGTTCTGCTGTACACTTTCACGGACCGCGGCAATGTTCTCGGCTGATCTTGCGTTCCTTGAACGTACAGGTGTTGGCTGATTATTTACTGACCCGGTCATCTCAAATTTGGCTACCAAACGTTAAAAAGTCGACTTTGAAGGGCCACCACGTCTACCGAAAAATGGGCGCAATGCGCGCAACGTTTGCGTTAATGAACACTCATTTTGATAATAAAGTTTTATCATTTGAACGTGCTGTTCAATCGTGTAACTTGCCATGATGATTTGGCATAAAGAACTGAATAATAAACAAAAGATTTGACAGATGTCACCAAAACAAAATGGCTGCCACAGGGCGCAAAAATCGACCCGCGCCAATTGAAAAACCCTTTATGTAAAAAAGCTCTGGAATATAACAAACCTGCTTACATATGTCTTTGCAGACTTAAAAAAGACTGGACGTAGTCAGGCTGGACGACGTTTTAACGCTTCTTCATCAGTCAGGTATACACCAAAATGTTATGGCCATCATGAAAGAACACAACACGAGCGGCAAGATATCTGTTAGAGTTGATGGCAATCTGACGGATGACTTTCCAATAATATTTGGAATTCGGCAAGGCGACAGAATAAGCCCAATGCTCTTGCATATTATAATGGATCCCATAATTGAAGAGGTGAAATTAGTAGCTCTAGGGTATCGCATGTGCACTGGAGATTTCCAAATGCTTTGCTATGCTGATGACGCAGTTCTAAAAGGTGCCTACTGTATTTCGGGACAACAAAAATTTAATGAAACTTCAAGAATTTTTTACACAACATTAACGTTTTATATACCTATAAAATTATTCAATAAAATTTCCATGCCTCCTCCATCCAGGTCCGGAAACGATTGCATGTTCGAATCAAATTCTTCATATTGACCATAACGGCATTAATAGTAGCCTTCAGAGAAGAAATAGTGTTATGAGGATGCTTATAGGTTTCACGCTCAACTACGCCCCATGCGTAGTAATCCAGCGGATTAAGGTTTGGCGAGTTAGTAGGATGTAGTCTTGTACATTTTCAGCCAAACAATCTTGTGAGGCCATCGCTTTGTGTGACGGAGGAGAGATTTGTAGAATTGATGACTAGTCCGTTTGTTGTGAATACGGAAAAGAGAATACAGAGACAAACGACAGAATGGCAAAAATGGCCTAGACGGCAAACTCCAGGGAAGACCAAAGATGGTATGCGTTATGGACCTACATTGCCCGGAGGTATGCATGCTCTGAAACTCGGCATCATTTTGAGTTCTTCTTGCGGTAGCTGTTGTGTCTTTAGCTGCCCTGTTCTCTCTGTAAAATGAAGTGCAAAAGGTGTAACTTGTTTCATGCTTACATGCGAAAAAGAAATTTAGCTCAACTAGCTCAGACAAATGTGTCGGTGTTTCTTGGTGCTTTATTAACGAGAGTTCAAAAATCAACTATTGCGTTTGTTTGGAAAGGCTTAAAGAACAGTCAGAATGACTTTTCAACACAAAAGAGGCCTCTGCTCCACCTGCTGGTGCCGCATCTAAAACTTTCAAAGTCGGAGCGCTTGATTGCATTCGGACGACATGACTTAGCCAACGAAGTCGCTGGATCTTTATTCGTTGTGCTATGTTTATGTCGTCATAAAGCTCATAAAGTTCTATGTTCCATTGCCTACGATACCCGCCGACAACAAAGTGCAAAGGTCCAAAAATCTTCTTTCGAATTCCAATTAATTTGTTTTAATATTTCTTAAGGGGTTATATACCTTGTGGTCCGGTGAAATTAGCGAAAGTTGGGTTTTTTTTAAAGATATGTAGCAATAATTTTATTGTATAAAAGTTTTTATTATTGGATATTACAATGTTTAAAGAAAAAAAAAGGCTTTGTTTGTGTAAAAATATTTAAAAATGGCGGAGTTATGGCGTTTTCCCCCAAGACCCTTTTTTTGGAAGAGGCTTGCGGTGGACGCGATTCAAGTCCACCAAGTCAACTGAAATCAAAAAATCGAAAAGATTTCATTAGTATAGGGTTATATCTTCTTAGTGAACGATCAATATATTAAATATTTTGATTTTTGTGAAAATAGGAACATGTTTTTAAAAAACTCCACTTCTACAGTCCTAAAATTGGCATTAGAAAATTCATATCTGCAAAATAAAAATTTATACATAAAAAGTTGATCGTTCACTAAGAGGCGACATCAATTACGAACAATTTAAAAAAAAAAATTATAAAAATCGGTTGAATACTTTTTTTGCAATCGCGTCCACCGCAAAAGCATTTTTGGAAAAACACGTTTTTGAGATAATCGCGTTTAAAGTTTCAAGTTTAGTTACGTTACGTTGTGACGACGCACAATTTAAAACGCTGTAACTTTCGATACTTTCGATCTATTGCTCAGATCTCTATGAAATTTTTGGAAAATGTTCTCAAGGGATTGTACTTTACGATAAAGAAATAAAATTTATTTTGATTTTTTTGAAAAACACAAGGTATATAACCCCTTAAGGGGGTGGTAGGGTTTAGCGCTAAAAAAAAAACACTTTTTTTTTTAATTTTTTACAGAAATATGGCTTAAGATACTTTAATAAAATCAGTTGCATGTTAGTTTACATCTTTTCAATAAGTTTTTAAAAAATATTAATAATAAAATATTGACAAATAAGCCCATGACAGAGTTTTTTTGGAGATATGTTTTTCGAGAGGTGCTCTGCGGTGCCAATCGGCATTCGTCGCAGAATCATCTGAAACCAAAAAAGTCGAATTTTTCAGTTAAAGTATGACGTAATGCTCCCCCCCACATGAATACAATTTTTTTTTTTCATTTTTGTAGTTTTGGAGGCAAAAAAACGTAAAACGAGCATTTTTGGCAAAAAATTTCGCCATATTTGTAAGTGAAAAGCAACCTTAAAAAAAAATAAAAAAAAAACAGTGTGGGGGGGAGGTATTTTTGATTTAGAAAAAGTGTGCCAAATTTGAAAAGAATCGGTTGAATAGTTTCGGAGTTGTGATTGGCACCGACTTTTAAGAAGTCGTTTCGGGAAAAACGCGTTTGAAAAAATGACTCTGGAAAATTATCTATGCTCCGCATTCGAGGTAGAGTGCCTACAAAGGCTATAACTTTGAGAGTTCTGCTCCGATCCACTTAAAATTTTGACACAACATTCTTGAAATGATTTACTATAAGATGAGTGAAGAAAAAAAATTTCGATTTTGTGACCCTACCCCCCCTTAAGTAAAAATATTTTTTTTAACTTTCACTTTTTCAATCGCCTTCGATGTAATGCTGTCGTCAACATTTTATTTGGAAAAATAACAACATTCAAAATTTATTGAAATCTACAAGATCTTAACCAATAATCGAAATTTATTAAAATTGTTTGATATTTGAAGGCGAGCTTAGCAGATCATTCAGCGCCATTATGCGTTGAGCCCCTACTGTGAATTTCTACTGGAAAACTCGCCATAAACTATTTGCTATTGAATTCGCTATTGAATAGTTTGTCTGTATCGTTTACCATCGACGGCAACCTTGGCTCCAATTTTTAGTTTTGAAACGTATGGTCCCACTTTTGCCTTCAGACCAAACAAAGAGGTATCAAGAGCACCGTGAGGATTATTTACACAACGAATCTGGCATATTTGCTCAATGATACATTCGTTTCATAATTTAAATGAAGTACTTGGTGATTCCCATCTTTACGAAAATAAACTTATTACACCTTCAAGTACTTCAATTCTGGCAAATTCAATGGGAGACTTTTCTGTGACTCATCTCTGTCTGCTTTGTTGTTAGTATTGCGCATTAAGAGGTGTCTTACACTGCTTACATCAATATGCACATGTAAAGTGATAAGAAAATTGTATTCAAAGGGTGCACCATCGGCTGGTTTATTTTTAAGTTATAAGCTTATTACATTTCAAATTATAGTTTCTTAGTTTAGTAGTTGCTTGAACATTTTAAAAGGCACCGCAGCACCTGAAATACTTTACTGAAAATTAAGCTTGCCTGAATTTCTATTTGAAAAGAATAAAAACAATGGTTCAATTTCAGGCAGGATCGTTAATTTGACGACCTCTGCAATATATAGTAGGATTGGGAGCGTAAAATGCACTTTGATAAGAAAACAGTTTGCTTTTGCGATCTTCTTCGTGCCTCGCTCATTTTTCCAACTTTGTTTTGTAAAAGTATGCATGTACGGCCTTTCATGATATAACTTTTTTCACTTAAATTTAGCACACATTCTTCGTTAGTTACAGAGAAATCGCATTTTTACAATATCGAGGAAAGAAGGCAAGCTGTTTACCGATCTCATCCGTTTCAAATGGTTTCATGCCTGGGTGTCTCAAATTTGATTTGAATTATTCTGAAAAATTTTTATCGAAAACTACCCTTATACAGCATACGAGGTGTGTTCTAAAAGTATCGCGAATTTTAAATTTTCGCAGGTTACGTATATTCGAATTTCGAGTTTTTTGTGGCGATATGTTGTTACTCATGTCTCTCACTCATGCTGACGAGTTCGGCCATTTTGATTGTTCAGCTAATTGTTGACAGCTGGTTTGCTTGCACGTGTTTCGGCTCGTCTTCGATTTTTACCCATTCAAAAAGATGGATCAAAGAACCTGTATCAAATTTTGTGTAAAAAACGAAATTAAGTGCGCGGATGCATTCCGAGTGTTGACTGTGTCATACGGAGAAGCTACTTTGGACCAAAGCAACGTTTATCGGTAGTACAAAATGTTCTCAGAAGGCCGAGAAGATGTGAACGACGAAAAGCATGCCGGACGCCCGAGCATTTGAACAACAGACGAAAAAATTGATGAAGTGAAGAAAATAGTATTGGCCAATCGTCGAATTACCGTTAGAGAAGTTGCTGAGGACCTAGACATATCGATTGGCTTGTGTCATTCGATTTTTTTCAATGATTTGGGCAAGAGACGGGTCGCCTCAGAATTCGTGCCAAAACTGCTCAATTTCGACCAAAAGCAGCATCGCATGGACATTGCTAATGAGATGTTGGACTCTGTCTGCGACGACGCAAATTCGCTCCAGAGGATCATAACTGGTGACGAATCGTGGGTTTATGGTTATGACGTGGAAACCAAAGCTCAATCAAATCAATGGAAGTTGGCGCATGAACCAAGACCGAAAAAAGCGCGCCAAGTTCGGTCGAATCTAAAAGTTTTGCTTACCGTTTTCTTCGATTGCAGGGGCGTTGTGCATCATGAGTTCTTGCCACAGGGTCAAACGGTCAATAAGGAATATTACCTGTATGTTATTAGATATTTTTTAGAATTTTTTTTTTTAAGAAAATAAAATGCGGTCGTTTTGATCTTATTATCTTAGTATGTTATTATTGATATCAAATAGTATACAAAACCAATTTTTTTTTGGACATATTTTTTTGTAGTAAAGTGGCACCAAAGTAAGCGTCTTAAAAAAAGATAGGTGGCTTGTCAACACTATTTTGGGTCTTCAGGACATCTGAAATGAAAAAGTTAAATTAAATATTATTCTGTAGGCTTGCCAGTCTGGCAGGTGCTAAAACGGGAAAATAACAAAATGGCGGACTTTTGAAAAAAGGTATGTTTTTCGGGTGGAAATCAGACCGTAGTATGGAAAGTTAGGGCTGAAAAGAAACGAAAGTAGCACTACTGATGTGTGGAATAACTGATGAAAATTTCAAATCAATCGGTTAAATAGAATTTGCTGTAGGTTGTTGACAGACCAGAACAACGATGTTTTGAGAAAAACACGTTTAAAGTTTTCATAGCGACATCTGCAGTTGCCTTGCAGTTAACAAGACGCAGCAACGACGTGCTCTTCAATATGCGCTATAACTTTACTGATATTTTGAATTTTAGTCTAAAATTTTCACATTATATTTTCAACATATTGGTAGTGGAAAAGGTCTTTTCGTATTTCTAATCAAACTTCAACTCATTTTTTTTTATATTTATAATAAACTTTATTAAACCAAATATGTACCATTTTGGTCGACCACCTTTTGCCATTTTTCTTCTGGAGGCATTATTCCATCAGTGTAAAACTTTGGTGGTTTCTCGGCGAAAAACTGCGACAAGTAATTTTCACAGGCTTCTTTCAAGCCAACTTTACCCCATTAAGGGAGTTCTGCATTGACCGAAACAAATGGTAGTCCGATGGTGCAAGGTCAGGGCTATATGGTGGATGCATCAAAACTTCCCAGCCAAGCTTTCCTAGTTTTTGCCGGGTCATCAAAGATGTGTGTGGCCTAGCGTTGTCCTGATGGAAGACGACGCCCTTTCTGCTGATCAGTTCTGGCCGTTTTTTTTTTCGATTGCTTGCTTCAATCTCATCAGTTGTTGACAGTAAAGTGTAGAATCAATCGTTCGAGCAGGCTGGAGCAGCTCATAGTGGATGATTCCTTTCCAATCCCACCAAACACACAGCATAACCTTTCGAGGCGTCAATCCTGGCTTTGCGATCATTTGTTGAGCTTCACCACCCTTGCACCACGATCTTTTTCGCACATTATGGTCGTATTTGATCCACTTTTCGTCTCCTGTTACCATACGCTTCAGAAATGGTTCGATTTCATTTCGTTTCAGCAAAGAATCGCAGATGTTAATTTGGTCCATTAAATTTTTCACAGAAAATTCATGTGGTACCCAAACATCGAGCTTCTTTCTGTAACCAGCCTTTTTTAAATGGTTCAAAACCGTTTGATGATGAATGTTTAGTGCATTGGCGATGTCATGGCAGCTTATATATTATGACGGTCCTGGTCGATCTTTTCCATAATTTAATCACAAATTTCATTGGTGGCTTGCGAGGCATTCTTCCATTTTGTATACAAAAATTTCATAATATAGCGAATTTCTTCATTATTTTCACTCATTTTTGAACAGCTATAACTTTTTTTCAACTTCTCCGAATTTAATTTTTTTTTGGTTAAATGAAGCTTAAAATGTCACCTTTCTAACACCATATGACATGACACAATGTGATTGGTAGCACTGGAGATAGATGACTCCAACGACATCTATTGACAAAATACGAAAAGACTTTTTCGACTACCCAATATTTTACCTTTAAAATATATGAAACAAAATATTTGGACCTTTGCGCGTTGGCAACGGCAGCGCAGCGCAGCGAATAAAGCGGCTACGTTGGCTGGGTCATGTCGTCCGAATGGATAC
This sequence comes from Anastrepha obliqua, assembly GCF_027943255.1. Taxonomy (NCBI): domain Eukaryota; kingdom Metazoa; phylum Arthropoda; class Insecta; order Diptera; family Tephritidae; genus Anastrepha; species Anastrepha obliqua. Next base: position 88,789,766 of record NC_072896.1, on the reverse strand, counting down.
AAACGCTCCGGCTTTGAAAACATTCGATGCGGTACCAGCTGGTGGTAGCAGAGGAAGAGGAAGGCCTCCTCTCCGTTGGAAAGATCAGGTGGAGGAAGATTTGGCTTCACTTGGTGTGTCCAACTGGCGCCGGTTAGCACGAGAAAGAAACGACTGGCGCGCTTTGTTAAACTCGGCCAAAATCGAGTAAGCGGTTATCACGCCAATTAAGAAGAAGAAAAGAAAATATTTATATTTTTTCCAATTTTTAACCAGACTACTACCTTAAATCATGCCGAATATTTTAGTATTATATATATTATATATGAAAAAAATCCTGTATTATGAAAAAAAAATTCCAATTTCAGCAATTTCCTTCAATATTTATATTCAGCAGCGAACCCAGAAACCCCCGAGCATCATGTTTGAGGAGAATTCACAGTAAAACTTTTTTTTCTTCTGGAGAATTGGAAAATCTTTTAATAATCACTTCCTTTTTGTTTGAGATTTGGAAGGAATGGCTTTTTAGTATTTAAAAAGTGCCACATGACAAATTAAAGTACATGACATAAGCTTTTATTTCGGCATAGGGAAAAATTTTTTTTATAAAAACTGTTCTGGGCAGATGGGGGTGTCCGGTTGGCGAAGAATGCCCCATATATATATATATATATATCGAGTTTTATATGTATATCTATTCCGATTGACTCTTGCAAGCACTCGATATGTGAACAAAGTTAGAATTCGCATAAAGGGTCTTTCGAAAGTGACGCTTAGACGCCAGTAGAAAATAATGCCTAGACTCTAACTGTGTTTTATGTCATCTTTGACATTTCTCAAGTGGATAGAAGCATAATTTTACACAATAGAACAACGCGTTAAAATTATGGAAACTTATTAAAAAAATGGTCGATCATCAAGAACAACATATCACAAAATTCGTAATTTTTAGTGGAAATAATCGTCCGAATGAGTGGACAATTCAAAGGTTGGTGAGAAAACTGGTGCTGTCGAGAAAAGAAAAAGTACTGGCAGAACGAAAATTATACGTTCTGTTGCGAATATTGCTGCTGTAGCGCAAAATATTTGAACAGCCTTCAACATCGAAATCTTGACGTTCTCAATAAATAGGCATTCATGAATCGACGGTGACTGCTTGGCGAACTTTGCCTGTAGTGGGCATTTAAATGATGTAATTTTTCACATATAATTATTAGGAGCCACATTTTGAATAAAAATAATGAAACTTAACCCCTTAACCGCATGCGTCTAGCAGCGTCAAAAATGCGCTAAAAGAAAAACTGTTTTGTGAAGGGATAACAATAAATATAAATATAAAAAAATTTTACACATTGTTAATTAGTACTTGAACTTTATAAAAAAAAATTCATTTTAATTTTTCTTTTCAAAAATTTGTTGCTCCCTGGTCTGCATCCTTTCTCCTTGAAATGTTGATGGATCTGTAAAAGGTAAAAAAAATTCCTGTAAAATAAAGTTGTTGTATAGTCTGTCGAGCCGGATTTTTGAATTTTGAAAAATTTTGCAATTTACAGCATTAAAAAAAAATTATGCGTTTTACGTTGTTTAATAAAAATCAAATCTAGAGAGAAAACTCTTTCAAATATTTTAAAAAAAGCGCATCAAAAAATAACCGTGCCGGAAAAAGTATAATAGTTTCGAGAAAAACGAGTTTAAAATTTGTGATACAGGAGCGCGCGGTCCGCTCTCTACCTAATTAATGGGCTGAACAAGCTATAATATTGGGAATTTCCTCATGAAAATTTCACAGTATATTTTAAGGTAATATATCTACTTTCGAAATATCGAAAAAAATCGATTTTTCCAAAATTTTGGACGTATGTAACCCCTTAAAGGGATCTTAATTTTTACATGTTTTATTTTAAGACCCTTTGCTTCGAAACAAATTTCGTTTTTTGCTTAAATTTATTATCATCATCCGTTGTGAGTTCCATAATATCGTATATTGGATATAGGAAACTATAATATAAAGCTCACTTTAGTATTTATTATCTAAATTTTTTTAGCTGAAAATGGCAATAAATATAAATTGAAAAATAATAGATGACATTTTTGCACAAATATACAAAAAACAGCAATAATATTTATAGCCAATAAAGATAATTTTTAATTTGTCTTAGAGTCGCTAAAAATAAGCAAATTGCGATAGTGCATTTTCGCAGTGGTCTTATTTAATTTACTTTTGCCAAGTAGTGTCACACCTTTTTTATTATTTTCATAATTTCTTGTTTAGTACTGATTTGATTTAGAGCCTTTGCTTCGCTTACTTACTCGATGTTCTACGTAAGCTTACCCAACTCTCATATCCAAGTGTATTACCAATTTACTGCTCTTTGGAGAAAATACTACTTACTCATCTAAATATTTGTTGCTACGTTCTAGTTATTTGTTGTTCCCCTGACTAAGAAGAGATGTTGGTGTCATAAATATCAATCAAGACTCTCATCATGAGTTCAGCCAGCATCTTGGTTATTACTTCAAACAAGTGCGTATGTGTAGGTGTGCCAGAGAAAATAAGTAGATAAACCGGTGCTTTGCTTGTTTAAGGTTACAGCTTCGGCAGCCATATTTTACTATCTAACTATGTCACCCCTGAAGTTTTTGATTCGGAAAGTAAGCTAATTCTCCCACTCGAAGCTTGGCAATTTTTTGGAAAATTTTTAGCAATTGAAAGACAGTTGTTTTGTTTGCCGATGCCATTTAAAAGAATCTGAGCTTTGTTGATGTGATGCGGTATATTCTGCGGAGCTAAAGGGGCAAAGTTAATTTGCTGAAAAACTCTTATTTAAAAAAAAAAATTTTTTGGCGATAGAAATGGTGTTCGTTTATTCAATCATTCAATTTTCATATAATGATTGCTATATCATACTTTAAACAACAAAATTTGAGTAAATCTTTGAAGGCGAAAAAAAAATTGTTTTGCGTTGTACATCATAATTCACAACAGAAACAAAAAAAAACAAAATTAATTTGTGAATGGAGATGTTTTCTGAGGTATCACTGGGAGATTTCTTTTTCGATGGATAAGTTTTTCATATCACTCGGAAGCCAGAAAACTGATTTTCGCAAAATGTTAAAAAACAAAAAAAAAGGGTTCACAGGCGTACCTGGTAAATTAGTATGTAGAGAAGTATTATGCAAAATTTCAGAACAATAGGTTCTGTAGCTACAGAGTTATGGCGTGCAAGGGCTTCAAAAATAACTTCGCAGGTTTCACAAAAACGCTTTCAAAAAAGTGTCTGGTCACATAACTTCGTCAGTTACACTCCGATCAACTTGAATTTTTGACGCATAATTACTAAATAATATACTATTACTTCATCATTATCATTCTTTTTTGAATACCTAATGGGAAATAGGGCACCAACAACACCTACGCGCCATCTCGTCCGATTACTGGATAACGCCTTCACCTGCTGCCAGCTTAACCCGAGTTGAGCCGTCTTGCGATCCACAATTACTTTCCGGGTTTCCCTAGGCCTGCTAGGCGCTCTTCCTCTCGCTGTGAATGCCACTCATTCGCTTGTTTTCTTCGCTACGTTAACGTCTTCCTTGCGTAAAGTGTGCCTAATCCACTTCCATTTCTGTCTTCTAATCGCAAAGTCTAGCGACTTCTTCCTTACTGGCGGTGGGGATTTTCCAAGTACCTACAGCACATTCGACTTGAGAGAGCCTCACCCTTACACTGGAACTCAGGCTGTTGTTTCGCCATATAGAGTACAGCATCTCGAATGCTCCTCTGGCTTCTTCGATTCGGGCGCATGTACCTACATCCGTGTCAGCGTCCGGGGCAACTTTGCTGCCGAGGTAAGTAACTTCCTCCACCATTTCGATAAGGTTACCTGCAATCTCCACACACCCATTTTATTTGCCAGACTCATCATACTTCGTCTGGTCAAAATTTATAGATGATTCCACCTCATACGCCATACACTGATGCAAAAAGGACTCGAAGTAATGCCGAGTATTACAACATGTATTCCTCACGGCCAGCGTACTGTAAGGGCACACACGAAATTTGAAAGCTGAGACTTTGTTAACCTCAGAACTCCGACGTGCCCTTCCGATCCACTCGCGGCCAGAAAGGTTTCGCGACCTTACAAGTTGGTGTACTTGCCCAGCGCACGCTGAGTTGACGCGATGCTCACCTCTTCAGCAGCAGACCGCAAGTAGTCAACGGGATCTCAATACTCTCAATACGCTAAGTAACCACCTCATAGGTCTCCTGCCCGGCTAGCTAACCTTGTAGTTTCCTGCAATGGCACCCAGATGAATTTTATATCGAATAATTCGCATGCGTTCAAAGTGAAGACAGGCATTCCCCAACCAGTTTCGTGTGCACCATCATCCTACTCAGGGCGGAGTAGATATTAACCTCCGTGACAGTTTTTTCACAGTTGCCGCTACCTCTGCTTGGAATAAACTGCAGTAGTTGGGTAACCTGAACTGAAATCTGATGGGGACATCGTCAGGGGAAAAGTTATAAAAAATGAAAGGTATCTTTTAGAAACTTCATACTTACACTATGATCTAAAAAACTTTAATATTTATTTTTAATTTTTTTATTTTTAATTTTACTAATTTTTGTATAAAGTTTGAAACATGAATTTAAGTATGTGGTTTCTATTATAAAATAAGCTCATAATTCATAAGCCTTACTCAGTAAGGAGCTTTCTCCTTCTCTCTTGACAAATCAGTTCCCTTAGCAAGGCACTGGGTTGCTAGCTCTAGAATTTTGAGTAAAAGTGGAGGAAAAGTAAACTTTGTAGAAAAAATATTTCATTTTTAAAATAGTCTGCTTGCGAGCAACAATTCGCTAAAGAGTTTTCATCGGTATGTTCAGGACTATGGTAGTATGACATGAAATATGTACACACCGCTTAAGTCAAAACATAATAGAGTAATTGACGCAATCCGAGATCGATGAGTAGAGAATTTACAAAGTTTTATTTCTTATGATATGATGATTTAGACGGAATTCATGTTTTGCAAAGAGCTAGCATTTCCTAAAGAGTTTCGACAGAGAGAATAATTGGATAGTCCCGTCGCGATCGATAACATTTCAGACCTCATTATAAAAAAGTTGGGATCGACGGAACTTGTTTCCAATGAGCCCACCTTCTCATGAATGAAGTGTCCAGAGCAGGCTTAGCAAAGCACAGACCTGCATGAAAAAGCTTCTCATAAAAAACCATCTACCGGAAATGGCTTAAAACTCTAGGTCCTTCCATTTGTGGTATCCGCGCTACAAATAGGGGAAGGATCTCAGCCAAACACCTAACATACATAATTGTACGTGCCAATTATTTATTTATTTTTAACAAAATAGTTTCATATTGGCGAAATCCCGCAACTTCGCGGTCTGTTTTAAATTTAAAAATTAATTCTCAAAATAAAATCTTGGTTTCAGTGAAATAATTTCTTGTTTTCATATTAGACTTGGCAATTTCCGCTAATAACTTCTATTTGTACCATTCTTTACTTTCAAATATTAATTAAAATTTATTTTTTAAACCATTCGCAGTTTCTTTCTATTTAAGTAAGAAAATACTTTTTTGCTACCATTTTTACCAAAAAAGACTTAATATTTTCCACATTATTCACCTTCTCAAAAACAACCTTTTGTAAGGGAGTGTCAAAAATCGAATGTCACTAGTGAGCAAACCTTTAATAATTGAATCATGAAATAAGCCAAGATTGATAGAAAGAAGATTACGCCCATCAGAGAGCACGTGACGTCACGTTTTTCCAAGTTGTGTAGTATTGCCAACCATTTGCTCTTCGCAATAAATTTAGTGCTTTTTTATACCGAAAATGCGAAAATTTTGAAGTTTCGTGTTTTTTTTTTTTAATTTAAAGCTACCGAAACTTTATGTTAAAAACAACTGTATTATTATACAAAAGAATGTTAAAAAAGGCCACTCTGAGAAGATTTTAGTGCCAATGAAAATTAGTTGGTTCTTATAAAATTTGAGATTTTGAAAGTGCGAATTTAATTTTTTACTCCTTTTAAGGTTTTGCAAGAATATTAAATGTCCCTCTCTCAACTCTTCTTAAGATTGAAAACTTTTTACACATTTTAAAAGGCGTGTGAATTTATTGAATGCGGATTAAAACCATAGAGGTGTAATCGTTTCTTCCGACCATCAATCCTTAGTGGGACCTAGGGCATCAAGAGGTGTATTCATTGTAAAAATAAGCAACAAAATACCAGAAAGTACTAAAGAAACCATACTTACATTTTTACAAAAAGAGTACCTTATCTAGTTACATAACCTCAAATATAGCAAATAAGTCGTTCCCTTAACAAAAGAGTCTCGCTAAATTAAATTGTACATAAGCATAAGACATTTATTTAAAAAAAAACCCACATTCTAAAGACAATTTGTCACGCATGCAAAGTTCTTTAAGTGATTCAATAAAAATGTGTTGTGTTATTTTCTTTAAATGGGCATTTTAGTGCGTTTTTATATCCAAAGCTAGGCAACACTGCAGTAGCGAGAGAGAGATTTGACTGCCGAAAGCAGAAGAACACAAACAACACCTGCAATCGCGGGCAATACCACCAGATGTTAAAAAAAGGAAAGCTAAATAAAACTGAGTGAATTATTTAAGGGGTTAGGGGTAGTCAGAGGCCCGAAAAAATGATGATTTTCACGAATTTTTTTTGCTACTTAATTAATTTATTTAACAAAAATAAAAACATAGCATAAAAACATCATGTTTTAACTTGACTTCACCAAAATTTCAAAAAAAAAAAAAAATTAATAATTGCAAAAGTTATCGCTGTTTGTGTGAAGCCCGTTTCTCCAGAAGTCCCTTGCGGTGAACATCACAAGTCCTTGCAGATTCATCTAAAACCAATCGGACAAGAAAAATTAGTTTTATTAATAGATAATCTTGTGCCTGATCGAAGCTTTTTTTTTTTTCAAAATGAACAAAATGGCGGCCTCAGAAAATTTTTTCCAGATTTTAGAGCAAAAAACCAACAGTTAATTGTTAAAAAAAAATCGAAATTTTTGAAAAAAAAAATCCTTCGATCAGGCACAAGTTTTTTATGTTTTTCAAAAGCTGTATAAATTTTATTGAAATCTACGTAGCGGTTTTTAAGTTACAGTGTTCACCAGTTTGAAAAACATAGTTTTGAGAAAAACGCATTTAAAGTTTTGCTATCGGCTCCGGAGCGGCCGAGCGCCCTTTGTTAATTGTTGAATAACTTGAAAAGTATTTGTCGGATTCACTTTAAATTTTTACACAATATTTTTAAAACATTATACTTTAAGAAAATGCAAAAAAAAAAAATCGATTTTTTGAAAGTTCTGACTACCCCTAACCCCTTAAATAATTAATAAAAAATGTATACAAAATGTACAATGTATTTACAAAATTATAAACATTACTTTTAATTAGAGCAGGCTAGAAAAATGTCATGAAGAAAGAACTAAAACTCCGAGACTAAATAACAAAACAAAAAGCTAAATCAAGTTACGAAAATGGTAATCTGGCCATACTGGAGCTAAAATCACGTAACTCGTTGTCGAATTCGCTGAGAGCAAAGTAACGGGACCACGATAGGCGCCATCTCAGTATTCTTTCCATCATGAAATAAGCTATACTTTTGTAAAAAATTAATGAATATCAAAAATAAAAAAAACAGTTGTCAAAATTGGCAAAAATATCGTTGCGTTATTCGACTACCTTTAAACTCATAAACAAAAACAATAAGCTAGTGCAAATCAATGTGAAATAAAATGGATCGTTTAATTGTTTTACGTAATAAATATTTGCACTATGCTATCTCAAATTTACGGATTATTACGTATTTTAAATATTTTGTTGGCACTGTTTTTGTGGCATTAAAATTGGATCTGCTTAACAGCCGCTTGCACACATGAACTCATTTTTCCCCTCCGTTTTGTGAGTTGATTTGATACTGTTTTTTTTACCTTCTCTTGCAGTACTTTCGCTTATCACTCTCTTGAAATATTTTACATATTTTATAAATCCACTATAGTACTTTAAAATCCGTATAAATAAAACATTAGTCATTGCGCTAGCGACCCAAGTCCATATGCACAAACTCGGTGGTTTTCAAAAATATTTACTAAAAAATTTTATTCATTAGAAAAGAAACTATGCATCTACAATACGTATTTTAAAAATGTTAAAAATATTTTTTGTTTTTGAAAGGAGGTTTAAATTAAAGTTCCAGAAACATTATCAAAAGTGCTCTCACACCAGTGATGTGTGGGGCATGCTTCCACTAACACTATGACATTCCTGCGCTAATTTTCACTCAGGAACTGCTTGAACATTTCTCAAGGCGGAGTCGCGCTTATGTCTACTGACACAACAGGCTCGTGTGCTCAGGTACCAGGTGGACGTATATAGACTTTACGCCATCCTTAGTATCCACCTCTCCCGCTGTATTCATAAGTGGTTTTAGAGGAACTTAATATCGAAAAATGTGCAATAGTCCGATACTTATAATACAAACTATTGTCTTCCACTTGCTCCTGCAGGGAGTGATTGACTCAAGCGCCGATATATATCGTCAGTTCATCCCCATAGTCCGTCCTATTCTGCTGAAGTTAGTAGTAATTCTGTTCAAGGAAAAAGGTATCATGTGCTGCCACTTTGAGCGCATTTTTACTATAACGAGCTGCTGTTCGAGACACGCGAGATTTATTCATGCGGAGGTGTTTGAGAGCAGAAGGTTTTCAACTAAAACTCGATTAAGATAGCATTTTTTTTTTTCAAACTGAAAGGCAAGAAAAAATTTCACTTAACTCTTCTGCTTATGCGACTTTGTTTCTTTCAGAAATGGACAACCGGATTCAGCTTCTCGCAAGAGTACGATTTTTGGCTCATCAGCAAAATTACCGTGATTGGAGCGAGCACAATCCACAAGAGAAATACCGTTACCGTCTATGGCTCTCGAATATGGAGAATGCTAACCGACTTTATAAAAATCCAAGCTTCGCTAAATCTAAGCTGTGGCACTACTTGCCATACAAGCGACGCAACGTTCGAAGTAGCGAAGTAGAAATTTTACGACTGGGGCATTTCACTGCGAGCGTTCCTCAACTAGTCAGCGCGATCATGCAAATTGACTCCGCTGAATTATTTGCCCTGGAACTACGTCAAATCCTTCAATACAAGTCGATCATTTCGAGAGAGTTCGAGGCAAATATTCGAGGCACTATTGTCGAATAGCGCCGCGTATATTGGGCCGTTTAGTGCTACTTGAGGAGTGCCAGACTGGCACTTTAACCATTTCACCTACCTTTATTGGGCCGAGTCAACAAAAACTGAATCTACTGCTTGAAGCTCTATCGAGCCAGTTGTTTCTTTCTCGTGCTAACCGGCGTCAGTTGGACACACCGAATGAAGCCAAGCCCTTCTCCACCTGATTTTTCCAACGCAGAGGAGGCCTTCCTTTTTCTCTACTAACACCAGTTGGTGCCGGGTCGAATACTTTCAGAGTCAGAGCGTTTGTATCCATCGTAGCAGCTGGATATTTATTCGGATGCGTTATGTCTACGTCGTCGTAAAGCTCATCGTTCCATCGTTTTCGATATTCAGCGGCTCCAATGTGCAAAAGTTCAAAAATCTTCTGTAGAATCTTCCTCTCACTCTAAGAACTCCGCGTGACGCCTCGTCGGATATTATCATTGTCCACGCTTCTGCGCCATATGTTAGGACGGACATGATGAGACCCTTAAAAAGTGTTAGCTTTGTTCGTCGAGTGAGGACTTTACTACTCGATTGCCTACTTAGTCCAAAGTAGCACTTGTTGGCAAGAGAGATTTTACTTGGATTTCAAGGCTGCCATTATCATCGGTGTTTATGCTGGTTCCTACATTAACGAAGTCTCTTTCAACCTCGAAATCAAAACTGTCAACAGTGGGGTGGGTGCTGATACGCGAGTGCGCCGAATGTTTGTTTGATGACATATGGGACTTCGTTCTGTCCTCGTTCACCACCAGACCCATTCGCTTTGCCTCTTTATCCAGTTTGGAGAAGGCAGAAGTAACAGCGCGGTTGTTAAGGCCGATGATATCAATAACTAAACATTTTGTTTTCCTTGTTCACTCCTCTCGGCAGTATTGGGCCTCGACAAGACTCTTCCATCGTACACGGTTCTGTGCTGTTGTTTTCGCACCGTCGCATGAGATGTCGGTAACATCAACCTTGTCCAAGTGTTTTTTGGTCGACCGCGACCTTTGCGCTCTTGCGTGTTCCAGTCCAGCGCCATTCTCGTGATGCTATCTGGTGGTTTTTTCAATGTGTGATCTATCCATCGTCACTTTCTGCGTTTGATTTTCCTAAGGATGGGTTCCTCGTGCATTAATCTCCACAGTGCGCCTGGAGATTTGCGAACTCCCCCATACGGTATGCATTCGCCCAAACGTCGCTGCCCTGGCTTTGTTTAGCCTGCAGTTAACGTCTTCATCTGCCATGGTAATGCAGCCGAGGAAGCAGAAGCTTTCGACAAATTCCACCGAGCATTCTACTTCTTCATTCAACTAATATCTGCCTTGCGTTATTGTGGTTAACTCTCATATCTTTGGTCTTGGCGATGTTGACCTCCAGTTCGACAGTGCGTGCCAGCGCGACTAGTCTTCGCCTTTGCTTGCATGTCAGAGAATTTGTGAGAGAGGAGGCAGATGTGGAGTCCAGGTCCTCAAGATGTCTGGTAAAACAGCATACGATGCCTTTTTTGTGCAGGGTCAGTTGGCTCATGACGTCATGAAGGACGATGGCGAAGAGAAGGGGGGTTGGTAGTGAATGGATCGCTGATATTGCCTTTGGGAGGCACTGCCAGTTCGGAGTTCTCGTAAAGGGCTTTGATGAGGCGGATTATCTTGGGGGGAACTCCCTTTCTACTCAGTGCCAGCCATATTGCGTCTCATTTGATAGTGCCGAACGCCTTCTTAACTTAATAATTGATAATTTAATTGATTTGATTCACTGCGCGGCTTCACCGTTCTTATGCTCGGCTTGGCTTTCAGCACCTACTCTGCGAGTACGCAAAAGGGCAAAAAAGCTTCATCAGGGATCTAATGCTTCAACGAATTCGACTCAAGTTCATTTAGGTAAGCTTTCTTCCGGTATCCCTCCAATGCATACATCCATTTAAGCTTAAATATCAATTTCCATATAAGACGATAAGTTGTTCGACAAAACAAAACAAACATACTTCGCCTACTAAAGAACAGGATGGGCATTGAGCACTAGCACTTAGTTCCACCTTCTTAATTTCCCACCAATACAATTTCCCACACACATATAAGTATGTAAGTATATTCTAGACTTATTGTACCCCTGGTACTTCATTGTTTTTGTTTTTTTTTATTGGCTCAAGTTGACAAAAGCCCCGCGTACCGGAAGTGAAAAGTTTAATAATAACCACTAATAATAAAATGATATCACTAGTATAACTACTATTAATAAAACATACAAATAACGGGTGTTCTTTTTAGACATATGGAATTTCCAATTGAAATATCTATAAAATCAGCTGTTCAAGTAGCGCCACCTTTTCATGACTGTTTAGTATTTCTGTAAAAGTTTACATAACAAAGTCAAATTTAATTTTCTACCGTGAAATCATCTTTGTCGATGATTCCTATAACTTTTCGAGTAACATATTCAAATACGTACAGCAAATGAGTGTCAAATACTGCTTCAACGAAGGGCTTTCGTGCATACTCGCAAATTCGTCTATTATGTCTGTTTGCAAATCGATGGAAGCGTCCCTTCGGGCAGTAGTAAGCAGATTCTTGGTATTTTTCACTAGTTAAATAAAATTCCAAATTCCTTAAAAAATTCTATACCAAATTTTTTTCGCCCAAAAATTATTTTTAAAAAGTATAAATTAACCTAAAAAATTAAAAAAAAATATTTTGTTTTTAATTCTTAGATATTTCACCTTGAAAGCATCTATTTCAAAATTTTTAAAAAAGATAAATTAACTTAAAAAATTATTTTTTTTTTTAATCTCAAAATGAACGGAAGATATTTCAACAACGGAAAATAGCTCACAACGGACCCATTCCGTGGTCTAAGTGGCATCGTTGTCTCTATGTGCGATGCGGCTGCCAAACCTATTTCACATTAAAAAATTATATAACAAATTTGTTTGCCCACAAATTCTTTAAAAAAAGCATAAATTAACCTAAAAAATTAAAAAAAAATTCTTTTTTAATTCTCAGATATTTCACCCTAAAAACTTCTATGCCAAAATTTTTCGGCAAAAAACTCATTTAAAAAAAATAAATTAACTTAAAAACTATAATTTTTTTTTTAAATCTTAAAATAAACCCAATATATATATATTATTGTATATAAATATCCCAGATTTTTCCGCTAAAAAAAATACTTTTTTAAAAGATAAATTAATCTAAAAAGTTATTATATTTTTCTTAAAATGAAGGCAGGGTATTTCACCTTAAAAAATCATATTCCAAATTTTTTCGCCAAGAAAAAGCTTTTTAAAAAGGATAATACCTAAAAAATTATATATATTTTTTTTAATTTACTTTAAAAACTTCTATTCCAAATTTTTTCCCAAAAAATGTTTTTAAAAGGCATAAATTAATCTAAAAAAATATAATTTTTTTTTTAATTTTACTTTAAAAACTTCTATTCCAAATTTTTTCCCCAAAAAGAATCTTTTTTAAGAGCATAAATTAACCTAAAAAATTATAATTTTTTTTAATTTTACTTTAAAAACTTCTATTCAAAATTTTTTCTCCAAAAAAAATCTTTTTTAAAAGCATAAATTAACCGAAAAAATTATAATTTTTTTTTAATTTTACTTTAAAAACTTCTATTCCAAATTTTGTCACCAAAAAAAATCTTTTTAAAAAGTATACAAAATTAAAAAATTTTTTTTTGTTGTTTGTAAATCGTAAAATGAACCGAAGATATTTCACCAAATTTTTCATCATTAAATAACTCTCAATTTTATTAAGAATTTTCAGCCTACACTCAAGCTAAATTTTAGAAGAATCAACGGCAATGTCCAAAATAATTGTATCACTTCAGGTAAAATCGCTCCCTGGCATTACAGAATATGCAACACAAAGCGAGTGCGATAGTAATAGTGTTCCATAAACCTTTTTAGTTATCTATACTTCTATATCTATACTTCTATACTAATATTATAAAGAGGAAAACTTTGTTTGTTTGTAATGAATAGGCTCAAAAACTACTGGACCGATTTTAAAAATTCTTTCACCATTCGAAAGCTACATCATCCACGAGTAACATGGATTATATTTTATTTTGGAAATAGGGCTCGACTTATTTCTGGCTAAATGGATGTAAGAATAAGGAAATATTTGGGACGAGAACCGTTCTCACGACACTCTCAATGCCCATTGCAATCCAAAAAGTCCCTGCTTACTGGGAACGGAACTAAAATTCATCAGGAAATACTAGCGCTATAGGCAGACGATTCGCTACTTTTTGGTTCTCCCCTCAAAACCAATTGTCGAAGTATGCAAAAGGTAGTAAAAAGGCTAAGAAAAATGCTGAGTATTACGTAAGATCGTCACTCTAGTGAGACCAACTTCTATTAAGAGAGCCATCTCAAGAAACCGGCCTTGCAATTGGCTACCCTGCTCTTGCGTTTTACTTCTTGGTAGTAAATACAATTGCAAGTTTTCTGGTGACAAGTCGAGTTACGGGTATATACGGATAAGCCAGTGATAGTTTTCGATCGCCAACGATCGGCGCGTTTTTAGGAAGATAAGGGTGATTGTGATATAAAAAGTAAACCATATGATGTTTTTCGTAAAACACAGACGAGGTGGCCCTTTGCCTGAAAATATTTATTAACACAAAGGGACGTTTGCTCAATTAATCTCAAACATTTAGGTAAGGTTTGGCTGGCCAGGTTGCTTGCCTAAGACAAGACACTCGGTGGTCTTAAGGTCCATTGTGATGCCTGCATTTGATTTTCATCCTCTAACTAAGTTGCGTAAACCACTTAGACCTTTTTAAGTAGTAACTACTCCCTCCAGTGAGGCATTTTGCAAATTTCCCAGGTGTTCAAAGAAATAATCGCCAAGCTGCTTTCAAATGCAGCACATTCACAGGACATGGAGTGTTGTACCGACTCAATTTCTTCTTCATCCTTATAACTCCTGCAGAAGGCCATTTTACTGGCTAGGGTGCCAATAGTGCAGTGACCCATTATAACACTTGTGAGTACGCTGGTGGTTGATCTCTTGAATTCAAGCAGACATTTTGTCCTTTTAAGATTTAGTTTTGGCCAGAGCGCTTTGGAGACCCTGCAGTTAGTAGTCGGAGACAGCTTCTATTGGTTTTCGCGATTACGCTCAAGTCAATGGCAGCGTACAGTTCGTTTAGAGGAAGGCTAGTGCCCTTTACCACTCGCTGGAGATCGAGCTTAGAGCCTTTCCTTGCACACTCATTCGCTTTTCCATTTCCCTTCTCTCCAGAGTGGTCGAGAATCCTCCTGATCTCAAATATTACAGGTCACAAAAATTTTAGTAAATATTACGGATGCTCCAGTGGAAAGTTTGCTTAACACTTTAACATAAGCAAGAGCCGCCTTTGGTATGCTCTCTTCTTTGTGGTGCAGTAACAACCTTAACGCTCGCACAACTTGAGGTTTTTCAAGTTTCGGTTTTGCTGTATGGTTGGTCATAGTCTACGCAATTACGAAAAATGCATCACCCGAAAGGCACAGGAGTGGAATCCTCTTGCGAATGCTTGTCGCACGCACTAAGGAAAACCTGGAGACGAACAGTGGAAAGGGAGGCTAGAAGCACCGGGAAGAGCTGGAGCGGATCAAAGTACATTGCCAAGAATCGAACAAAATGGTGCGCAAGCGTGGGTGATGCCCTACGTCCCGCGAGAGATTGAGGACCGGAAGAAGAAGAATTATATATATATGTATATAATTGATGCGTATGTCCTGTTTGGAGGTTTGGTCGAGCTCCTCCTACTATTTGTGGCGTGCGCCTTGATGTTGTTCCACAAATGGAGGGACCTATAGTTTCAAGCCGACTCCGAACGGCAGTTATTTTTTATGAGGAGCTTTTTTATGGCAGAAATACACTCGGACGTTTGCCATTGCCTGCCGAGGGGCGACCGCTATTAGAAAATTTAATTTGTTTTTTTCTTCATTTTGGTCTTTCACCAAGACTCGAATCTACGTTCTCTCTGAATTCCGAATGGTAGTTTCGCACCAACCGGCTCGGCTACGGCGCCCACGAATAATTGTAGTGTGGCCACGAATAATTGCTTGTTAAAGTCTCGGGCCGATGTATTTACTTGTATTGAAAATATAGTTGATTTACCCTTTAAAATTTGTATTTAGGTTTAAAGTAAAGTGGAATTTGTTAAAGTATTTAAATAACGGCTAATTTTGCACACAGCCATTGCCGGCCTTGAGAATAGTTGAACAAAGTAATGACCTTTTTCAACAGCCCTGCCGCAAGTAAAGAATTTCAAGGGTGATATATTAGATTACCAGGGTTGGTCATGAGCTATGGTGAAAAACAAAATTGTGGGAGCAACTTCGGCAGGCGAAAAACGTTAAAAGACATATCAAAGCTAGTAATAGTTTAACGGCTATCTCTACTGGTTAAATAATAAAATAACAGTAAATTTTTTATTAGCTTAAATATTAGTCATGCCATTGATTGATTTTGTGTTTTATGCGAAAAAAGGTCTAAGCCTTCAGGAAACACCCATTGCAATAAATTGTGCGGGATCTTAAAAAAAGGTTATAAACTTGCTTTGCCACTCATGCTAAGTAAACATAAAGGCACAATAAATATGCATATAAATACATACATTAGGCCGGGTCGATTTGTGGGGAGGCAAAAAAATCGCCCATTGCTCTGTGAAAATCATATTCTAGGGATCAAAATAAGAAACTTTGCCGAAGGAACCATAACTCTAAAACGAATTCTGATGTCCCCCAATTTGGGTCGAACATTTTAGTTTCTTTTCTCAAGTAAAGGCCAAAAATGGTAATATTTTGAAATTATTGTATGGGGAACCCACCAGGGGAGTTCCAGGGGGGGTGCTACTGGCATGGATGGATCGGCCGTCCAAAGGCAGTGGGGGTCGATCATACATTTGGACTCGGTTGGAGCACTCTAAATGGGTCCAAGTGGGATTTTTCGTTCGACCCAAATTCGGGGACATCAGAATTCGTTTTAGAGGTATGGTTCCTTCGGCAAAGTGTCTTATTTTGATCCCTAGAATATGATTTTCACAGAGTAATGGGCGATTTTTTTGCCTTCCCACAAATCGACCCGGCCTAATATACATACATACCAATACATACATACATTTATTCACCTAGCTGACATAATATAAGGAAAGCAAATGTTTAGCAGGCTAATCATTGTGCAAATAATCATTTAAAGGCCAAGAGCAATTGCATGCACTCATACTTACATACATACATACATACATACATATATACATAGACAATAAATATCGAATTTCAATTCTGTTCGAATCCACACGCAGAAATCCCCTCTTTACTGCAAGTGTATTAAAAATGCACTTTAAATTTGTAGTTTTTTCTAGCAGTTATTAAGAAAAAGGTCTTAACTTGAATGCTATCTTTGGTGTAAGATTTATTTTGAGTTAATAAAACCTTGCAGTAAAGCAGTGCATGTTTGAATGTGTATACATACATACATACATAACTATGATTCCGAGAATCGAAGACAAGATTTCAATTTACTTAATGAAATTACGTTTGATTAAATTTTATAACCAACTATTATTTCTTTACAATCTTTGCACAGCTGTTAAAAATACTTAACTATTATTGGTTCAAATGGACTAAACGAACTTCCTTATAAAGGAGTCATTAAAAATGTCTTTGACAAATTTTCCATTCTTAAGTTTTTTTTTCATTAATCAATCAATTAATAATTGGCGCGTACTCTTCTGTTAGGTATTAGGCCGAGCTCTTAGTGCTATTTGTGGCATGCGTCTTAATGTTGTTCCCCAAATAGAGGGACCTACAATTTCAAGTCGACTCCGTAGGGCAAATGGTTTTTTATGAGAAGCTTTTCATGGCAGAAATACACTCAGAGGTTTGCCATTGCCTGCCGAGAGGCGACCGCTAAAAAAAAACTTCTTCTATCCTTTAATCTTCATGCACGGAGATTCGAATTTACGCACTTCCGAATGGTAGTCACGCACCAACGCTACGGCGGCGCCTACATTTTTCCATGGAGTTGACTATTTAGATATAAATGTTAATAATCGAAAAATTGACATCAAAATTTTCAACTGTTTAATTAGAATCTGTAGAAAACTTTTGGGTATGCAAATTTATAGATCATTTATTTTTAGCAATTAAAACAAAGTTTGAAGTCACTCAAAAATCGCCTTGAAATATGATGCTGAGCAATTTCTGCCATATAAACGATTTTCGAACCTGTAGGTATGTCTTTTGCTGAATTGCCATGAATTTTGTATTAAGTTTAGGACTTTGATTTTTTTAAGTCTATACTAAATTTTTCTAATTACATTTTTATAAAAAATTAACAAAACAAATTTAGCATGAAAAACATAACGCTCGATGCTAAGCTTGGATGAAAGGAGCATATATAACTTAAACGGGATGAAACCCAACTGAAGATAATAAAAAAAAGTGCGTGTAGCGTAGTACACACAACAGAAGTGAAACTTTCAAGGCAGACAAAGAAAGATTGAGAGACCCGAGAGAGAATGAGAGAGAGAGAGAGAGACAGAAAGAATATAAATCTAAATAAATTCACAACATTTGCAGAGAATATAAACAGACAAAATTTACAAAAAACGCCCCACAGCGAAGCCTCCAAGGAAATATAACGCCCAAAAGTTGGCATCAAATATATATTTCCTACAAGTTTGCAACAATAAGCAAGCGCCAAAACGTAGGCAGTGTTATTTCTCACTAGAAATTAACAACCACAAGGAAAAACTCAGGAAAAATAGCCTAAAGTGTAACTACGATATATACTGGGTGGGCCATATAGCGTTTGCTTTTTGAACCACCTATTTTTTTGAGAATGGTAACACAAATGACATGTCAAATGTGTTCATAATTTACTTAAAGGTTTGACCTTTACGAAATGGGACGCTATACCCTTAAACAAAATTGGGAAATATTGAAAACCTATTTCCAAAGTGGTGAGTCTTCTTCTTCTTTTCTGATTTTCACATCGGCTGCTACGTCAATAAGCAAAATTGTCGGATTTGGGGCTCAGAACATCCACACGTTTCTCTAGAGAAGCAAATGCATCCACAACTGGGTCACTGTTTGGTGCGGTTTTTGGTCTGGCGGCATCATCGGGGCATTTTTTTTCAAAAATGAGCGAGGAGCCGCGGTTACAGTAAATGGCGAGCGTTACCGTGACATGCTCAACGAGTTGTTTCCAAAAATTGAAGAGGATGACATGGACGACATTTGGTTTCAACAGGACGGTGCAACTTGTCACACTGCCAAAGTTACACTCGAACTTTTGGCTACCGTTTTTGAATTCCGATATCAATTGGCCGCCTCGGAGCTGTGATTGGGTTGATCGAATGGTCTACTGTAAAGCCAGTCGTGGCAGTCATTTCAACGATATTATTTTTCATTCATAAATGACAATGTTCAATCTTCAAAATAAAAAAAAAGTTTAAAAAAATATTGATTAGTTTTTTTTTATAGCCGATTCAAAAAGCAAATTTTACATGGCCCACCCCTTAAAAGGTATTGCTCTCTCTCTTCTTTTCCTCTACGTTATATCTTTTTTCTCTCTCGCGGAACGAAAATTCAAATTGGAGTTTTACTCTCTTTTTTCGCTCGTCCATAGACGCCTAAGAAGTTTAACTTGAAAAATGAAATGGTAAATTGGACGACGGTCAAAGCTCCCCATATATAACAGATTAGCTATATTTATATAACCAAATTACAAAACCTTTGTGCTCCTATTGCGCGCAATTATAGGGTTGCGTAGTTAAAGTAATGTAAATAAACTTTAACGACTCAAGTATAAAATCCTTCGAGATATTTTCAACTCCCCTTGGTTCGTGCGCAATAAGGATATTCATCGTGAGCTCAAGAGCTCTACGCTCGCTGAAGAAATTAAAAAGCAAGCACAACCTCACTCCCTCAGATTTCAAAGGCACGTGAATGAGGAAGCTAGCGAGCGCCTCAACACCTCAGGCCTAACCCGATGTCTCCACCGAATTAAACCACATAATATGGCATGGTGGCTTTCAATTTAAGAAAAGGACTATGAAAGGGACTCTACAAAATTGTCTTTATGTTACCGAAATTGTACTGCTCGTCAGTTTATTAGTAACCAGTTGCCGTGTCAGCAAAGAGTGTTGTATTGTATATTTTATATTGTTGATATGTTTATAATAAAAACATAAATAGAAAAAATTAAAAATATTGCGAATAGTGTAGAAAGTTAAAGTGGCTTAATTGTGTGAACATAAACGTACATACAGGTTGGTGCATATATTTTTATTTTCATTTTCAAAAAAAATCAGTATCGCATCTTCGTGCAACGAAATGAATTGCTTACGCACCAACGTTCACCCTTGCAAGATCCAATTGACGAAGCAATCGAAAGCCTTAAAGCAGCTCAATATGAACAAGGATTTTGCACGAAAATTCATCTTTCCTGACAAAGCGTATTTTCATCGCGACGCACAGGGGGAGAAATGGTCAATCTAGCGGCGCTTTCTAAATAGCTTCTTAAATACAATGAAAAAATACATTACTTTATTCTAAAAATATGTGTTAATTATTTATTTCTATGTTTTTATGTTTTATTAGAAAAAAAAACTATTCAGAGTCGGAGCTCTCAGAATTACTGCCGTCAGGTAGATCATTTATATGTAAAAGAAGGTTTTTGACCTCATCATCTATTTCAATGTAATTTTTGGAGTACTTGGAGGTGCTTTTAGACTTAGATGTAACAATAGGATCTGAAGAAACTAAAAGTTCGTGTATTAAGTCTTCCATTGTATTCAACCTTGAGTTTTTTCCCGTATGGGTCAGTCTATAACTGCGAAAATCTTTATTTCTTGCCTCAAGTGCCTCTTCTGACATCATTCCTATTGGTAGCGAAACTTTTTCAATAATATCTGCTCCGTGTATTAATATTTTATGTACAGATGGAGGCATATAAAACCAAGGATATTCGGAAATAAATAATAAGCATATATGCGAAAAGCCTCTATGTTAACTGCATACCCACATGCCATAGTACGCAAAATTATACCAAGCCTTTTTATAAGTTCTACTTTTACGCCAGTTACTGTAGAGGCTAAAATTAGATGCTGGAAAAATATCCTTGCAGTATTCCCAGTGTTTGTATTGCCTGATCCTTTCATGGGAATGCCCACCAATATACCTATTTTTTCTTTTAGCTCAAGTTGAATCTTTCTTTTGGTTTGCTGAGCGATTTCTTTATTTTCTTCACGAATTTGCCAATTTTGTATGGGTATTCTATAGGCGATATGAATTATACACTCAAAGCACTGTATCCAAGCATGAAGTGTTGACAATCCGTACTCATACAAGTGCTCCTGTGGTTGTCTCAATTGAACATTATTTAGATTATTCATGAATTTTGGTGTTGCTCCACAAATTCCACAGGCCAGCGATGATGAGCCCGCTAAAGTGTTAAAAACTTTCCCATCAATCATTGTTAAATGTATTACTTCGAAAAAACTCAACTTTGTCGGAACAATGCTTACAATTTGCCTTATAATATTATCAATCTCAACCTTAACTAACTCCGCTGACTCTTTTTCAAAAATTATTTTAATGGGTCTGCAGAACCGAGTTGAAGAAGGCCTATTATTTTGCCATAGAACAGCGCCTCCTTTTTTAATTTGTAAAGGCACAATACATACAGCAAATAAATACTCATCAGTTATTTCACAATCAGAAGCACTAAAACGTTGACGGTAAGTGGAGTGACCACTGCTGCCGTCACAGCCCCATTTAAATATTGCTTTTATGCTGTCATTAATATTGCCTACAGTCAAAACACTTTCAAAAGATTTTGAAAATCCTTGTACTATACGTGCAATAGTATGGTCTACAAGACTTTGCAGAGCAACTTCCGCTGAAAGTTCAGTTACGTGTAAGTCACTGGGGTAACACTCTGTTTTAGCCTTAAGTAAAATATCGTAGCTTGGATAAATATTGCAGTTTCGTTCTTTGGCACCATATTGCATTATTTTGTACGACCTTTTTTAATAATCCGCCATCTATATAAAGATATAAAGCTTCCTCAGGTGTATACGGAATTGGGGTTTTTTGTTCAGAGTTTACAGACTTAAGCATTTTCGAAGCAGTCGAACTTTCTGCAGACAATTTTGAAACAACCTGTGAAGCATTTCTTTTTCCAGCTTTGTAAAGACTTACGCTTGCCGCTACCATTAACTCTTGGCTAGGTGTTTCGTTAACAATTGATGGATTTTTTTTTTTTAGTTTTCATTGTACACTCTGAAAAAGGTTTTTGTATACGGTGATCAACAGTTGGCTTAGAAAAAATTATATTTTCATCCAACCATTTCTTATTTCGCTCTTCGAACACTGACATAACCCTATGACATTCTTTCCACTTTTCTACAAGTTTGCTTATGAAATTTCTTAATTGTTTTTGAATTTTGCGAGTTTGCACTATACTTTGAGCGATCAATGACGTTAGAAAATATATGATTTTCAACCATTAGAAATTTTTTTGTTGGTACTGGTTCACTATGCCATATTAAAAAAAGGGTGCGTTTAGACTCTGCCATAGTATCTAAAAAAGGAAAAAAATCAGTAACTTGCAAATACTTACAGCCAATTTTTTGACAAGACGTAGACCACAACATATTATACAAACATTGAATCGAGTCCCATCGAATCCACCATACTCATTTTCTACGGAACATTGGATTACGTATATAAAAACACTTTGATATAGGACAATTTCTTTTTCCAGTGTAAAGATCTAAAACATATATTAACAGACTACAATGACTTTTTTTTTTATTTAACACATACCAAATTATAATAATTAAGTCGCAAATCTTATTAAAAAATTTTATATTTAAGTTTTTCAGTTCAACAAAATTGCACTTAAAAATAGGTAAATAGTAATTATTGCAATTGTTAAAACATGTGTTAAATTCGAAAGCTCACAGATATGCGAATATTTGAAACAAAACAAAAACGAAACCAGAAAAGGCCCCGTTAGGAAATAAATTTTCAATAAAACAAACAAAATTTGGAGAATTCTGAATTTAAAAATTTCTCCCACTGTGCGGTGGTTCATTGAACCATTTTTTTTTAAATTGCTCCTGCAACCACCATTTCGGTGAGCGCTACTACTACTCTGATTTTAAAATTTGGAAAAGTCTGTGGGTCGTAGATGTCTCATTTAAGCGGGGGGCTGCCACCTGTTTACCTTATAAAGTAGTAGTTTATTGAAAATAGCAAAACTCGAGGAAAATATTTGTATGCATTTCCATATCCATTCCAAAACCAATTTTTAATGCTGCCATCTGAAATTTTTTGTAAAATTCGCAATTAATAATACATTGCACTTCAATATTAAGATATAGATATCAAGCGAAATGTGTTTAAACAAGCTTTAGCAAATTCAAAATATTTTAGTTTATGTTGCCACCTAATATATTTTTTTGGAAATGAATTATGAAATTGATTATAAAAATATATTTATTGAAAAAAAAATGAATGATGAAAAAAAAACCTTTAGGTGTGATTTACATAAATATAGCTCTATTCCAATAATAGTTTTGAAAGGCATTACCATCTGATTTTAAATCTTAATTTTAATTATTTGATATATAAAACTTTATTGAGTTACCAAACAAAATGTTACTATATCACTCTTAAGGCGCAAATGATACACAATTACCGATGCATTAACTATTGGAATGTGAGTATTAATATATTTTTAAAATCAAATTATCAAAATATTTTCAGAATGGCGCCACCATTTATTGTTTAAAGGTATGTATGTACAATAAAATATTAAAAAACAATTAAACAAATTAAAAGTGGGGTTACAAACAATCACCGATTAAGTCGAAAATCATACTTTCGAGAAAAAGCACTTTACCCATACGTTAAGTAAAGTTTATCAATAGCTTAATAAAAAATAAATTATAAAAAAGGTGGTTAAGTTTTAAGGGCCGGTGTTGATTTTGAATAAAATACATTTTCTTAGGAAATTATTACCATTTCTCTTTATTATGATAATATTGGTACGGCTCAATTACGTATGGAACAAAATATCGGCCATATGGCGGCCGCGGCCTCGGCGGCACACCTCCATCCGATGGTCCAAATTTTCGATGACGTTGAGGCATAATTGAGGTTCTGCCGTTAATGTGCCGAATTATCTCATTCTTTAGCTCTTGAATTATTGCTGGCTTATTGACGTACACCTTTTCATTCAAATAACCTCAAATAAAGAAGTCCAACGGTGTCAAATCACATGATCTTGGCGGCCAAGTGACATCGCCGGGACATGAGATTATTCGGCCATCAAATTTTTCGCGCAAAAGAGCCATTGTTTCGTTAGCTGTGTGACAAGTGGCACCGTCCTGTGGAAACCACATATCGTCCACATCCATATCTTCCAATTCGGGGCATAAAAAGTTCGTTATCATCTCTCGATAGCGAACACCATTCACAGTAACTGCCTGACTGGCCTCATTTTGGAAAAAATACGGCCTAATGATGCCGCCGGCCCATAAACCGCACCAAACAGTCACTCTTTGTGGGTGCATTGGTTTTCCGGCAATCACTCTTTGATTATCATTCGCCCAAATGCGGCAATTCTGCTTATTGACGAATCCACTAAGGTGAAAATGTGCCTCATCACTGAATCACGAAGTACGCGATATGCATTTTGATTTGAACGCCCGTTTTCATAATAAGCCTGAATAACGTTAACGCGTTGCTCTATTGTGTATCTTTCCATGGTTCAAATTGCATTAGTCTGAAATTGAAAAATGTCAAATGAAATGCAGAAAAAAGCTTGATCTTTAGGTGTGGTTCACATTCAACATCGGCCCTTGAAATTTAACCATCCTTTATAAAATGTTTTGTAAAATTTTAGCGCCAAAGGTTTAAATTAAAACTCTTTTATGCTCGCCCTTTGGCTCTTGCACGACTAATAACAGCCGGCCAACTTCGATTATGACTGTGGTTTTATCGACATTTTTGATAGCAGGCCTGCCTGTGCAAGGTGCATCTTTAACATAAGAAATGCCTGAACGCAATCGGCGAAACCAAAATTCCTAGTTGTTACAGTAACGACATCATAAACACCATTCACAATTTCAGCGTGGCTTATATTTTTGCCTTTATCAAAGGAAAACTGTGAAATGTATCGAATTTTCTCTTTGTTGTCTGCTGCTGTTAACACCCTGGAACTCGCAACTGAATGGAAAAAATAAAAAACAGCAAACGAGTTTTTTAACGCGAAATATCACCTTGACAACGAGCATAAACTTCAAAATGTTTGATTGATAATTTACGAGAGATTGCTCACTACAACCTTTGTTGGTATTAATATACAATAACATATCCATATAACTCAAATCTTTCTGAAATCAACTTCGGCAGTTATTGATTGTTGCCTGTGGTCACATTAAATATTAGATAAGATTAGTAACGTGCCAATTTTTCTTCAATGGTCCCACCTATTTTCCAGAAATAATCGATAAAAAAGCTTGCACAGATAAAGTTATCGTTCAAATGTAAGATTATTTTATATTTCTAGAAAACCGGAGGTGCAAATTTGCTTGTTTAACAGGGAATTAGAACGATAAGCTAAACAACGCCGATAAAGTGTTACCAATCAGTTGTTAGAGTGCATAGTATAATTTTGGCTCTTTGTAGTCAGTACTGTCAGTCACATACATATATTTACATACATACATATGCCATATAGTATTTCTGGGTGTCATGCACATGCATTTTATTATCGATATACTGATAGAAAAATAATAGAAACTAAATGAAATTCTGCAAGATTTTTTTATTGCCATAAGTTCTGCTACAAGTTAAGTCCGTTATAGATATTAAATTATAATTCTTTTTTCAATGAAGTTAGTTTTATGTAATCATATAAATATCAAAACAGCAAAATTTTAATTTTCATTCGAAATTGTGACGATTTGCTTTTGCACAAGTCTTCAAACGATTAGGCCATTCGGCTATTGCAGTACGCGCGGTTTCCATGGATATTGACATCATTGCTCGAAACAAACATTTTTTGAAACTCTCCAAATTTCTGTGAGGTCTTCGACATGCCATGTTTTCCAGCTCTCACCACAAACTGTAGTACAATGAATTCAGATCTGCACTTCTAGACGGTCAATCTTTTGCGGCTATGAACCCAGAAATATTGTTTTTCTAGCCACTGCTGGGTGGTTTTTGTCTTATGGGCTAGAGCGGAATTTTGCTTGAAGATCCATTGAAGAGACTGCTCACCATGCCTTCTAATACATCCTCCCCGTACACTTTTGCCCCGATCTTAACCCATTTTTCGCAGAAATGAAGAAATGTAATGCCTTTGCAGAACACTCCCCGTCAAACCATTGTGGAAGCTGGTTGGTAGCATGCTGAACCCTTGGAACAGCATTTCTTGCGTCTTTAGATGTTTTAGCATAGATTTTGCCAGTTTTAATATTAAAAACTTCTTCGACAGTGAACAGTTCTCATCTGTGAAAATAACATTTTCAGGGCCATTGACTACGTGCCATCGAAGAAGCTGCTTGCAAGTTGATTCTAATATTCTTCAAGCGTCTTCTTCTTAATTGGCCGAGTTTACGAGTAACAAAGCGTATCAGTCGTTTCTTTCTCGTGCTAACCGGCGCCAGTTGGACACACCAAGTGAAGCCAAGTCCTCCTCCACCAACGCAAAGGAGGTCTTCCTCTTCCTCTGCTACCACCAGCTGGTACCGCGTCGAATACTTTCAGAGCCGGAGCGTTTGTATCCATTCGGGCGACATGACCCAGCCAACGTAGCCGCTCGACCTTTATTCGCTGCGCTATATCTATGTCGTCGTAAATCTTATACAGCTCATCGTTCCATCGTCTGCGATATTCAGCGTTTCCAACGTGCAAAGGTACAATACTCTTCCGCAGAATCTTTCTCTCAAACGCTCCAAGTGACGCCTCATCGGATATTGTCATTGTCCACGCTTCTGCGCCATACACTAGGACGGACCTGATGAGAGCCTTCAAAAGTGTTAGTTTTGTTCGTCGAGTAGCACTTGTTGGCAAGAGAGATTCTACGTTGGATTTCAAGGCTGACCTTGTTTCGGTGCTAATGCTGGTTCCAAAGTATACGAAGTCTTTTACAACCTCGAAATAGCTATAGTCAGCAGTGACGCGATACGCGAGTGCGCCGACTGTTTGTTTGATGACAGGAGGTACTTCGTTTTGTCCTCGTTTGCCACCAGACCCATTCACTTTGCCTCTTAATCCAGTTTGGAGAAAGCAGAATTAACAGCGGGGTTGTTAAGGCCGATGATGTCAATATCATTGGCATACGCCAACAATTGTTCGCTCTTATAAATTATTGTACCTGGGCGAATAAGTTCTACGGTTCGTACGATCCTCTCCAATATCAGGTTAAAGAAGTCACACGATAGCGAGTCACCCTGTCTGAAACCTCGGTTGGCTTCAAACGGCTCGGAGAGGTTCTTCCCAATTCTAACGGCCTGTACTGTCGAATGCAGCTTCGAAATCGATGAAAAAATGGTGTGTCTCGATTCTCCTTTCATGGGTCTTTTCCAAGATTTGGCGTATTGTGAATATTTGGCCGATGGTAGACTTTCCAGGTCTAAAGCCACACTGATAAGGTCCAATCAGTTGGTTGACGGTGGGCTTCAGCCTTTCACACAATACGCTCGTTAGAACCTTTAGGCGATATTCAGAAGACTAATCCCGCGATAATTGGCACAGATTGCAGGATCACTCTTCTTATGGATTAAATTCCTATCGGTAGTTATGCTTTCGTTATATCCATATTTTGCATGGGAGCTGATGCATGGACCAGCTCCTCGCCATCATGTTTGAATAGCTCAGTCGGAAGTCCAACGACTCCCGCGGCTTTGTTGTTCCTTTGCCGCGTTATCGCTATTCTCACCTCGTCATGGTCGGGTAGCGGAACGACAATTACGTCGTCGGCGATTGGGGTATCGGGATGTTCACATTCTCTGTGACATGCGCAGCTATCACTATTTAGTTCGAGAAGTGTTCCCTCCATAATTTAAGTATGCTTTGTTCTTACAGGAAAACGCCCCGGTTTTGAAACCTTCTGTAAGCCGCCGAACTTTATGGTAGAATTTTCGGGCGTTGTTCCTATTGGCCAGCATCTCAAACTTCTCGTGCTCACGTATTTAAGCCTCTCGTTTCTTTTTTCGGATAATACGTCTCTCTTCCTTTTTAGCGCTCTGTGGCTCTATAGGCAGCATTCTTTCTTTCTGCGGCAGTATGACATTCCTCGTCGTACCAACTGTTTTTTCGGGTTCGCCGGAATCCGATTTCTTTTTCGGCGGCGGTACGTAGAGAACGAGAAATGTTCGATCAGGAGATAGCCAGATAGCTTGATGTATCTTTTTATGCTGGAATCTGGTGCTGCAGACTACCATGTTTCGGGCCCCAGCGAAGTCGATCAGCCTCTGTCCGTTACTGGATGTTTCGTTGTGCAGGGACCAAAATTTCCCTCTGGCGTTGAAGTCGCCAATCACGATTTGTATGTCGTGGCGGGGGCCGCGCTCATAGGACCTTTCCAGGTGCTCACAAAAAAAGAATCTTTGGCCGCATCGTCCCTCTCTTCCGTCGAGGCGTGGGCGCAAAATAACGAGATGTTAAAAAATCGCGCTTTGAAGCGGATTATTGCGAGGCGCTCGTCCACCGGAGTGAGCGACAGTACTTGGCGACGAAGTCTCTCTCCCATAACAAATCCAACACCGAATTCGCGCTCCTTTACATGGCAACTGTAGTAGACGTCGCAAGGTTCTACGCTTTTCTTGCCTTGTCCCGTCCATTGCATCTCTTGGATGGCAGTGATGTCAGCCTTTGCTCTTACGAGGACGTCAACCAGCCGAGCAGAGACACCTTCCCCCTTAAGGGACCGGACATTCCAGGTGCATGCTCTCAAATCGTAATCCTTAGTTTGTTTGCAGGGGTCTCCTTCAGTATAGGTAGTTCTCATCCCAGGCTTTGTAGATCTTTTCATTGGGGGGTATTTTTAAGTGGCAGGTCCCAAGTCCAGCGCGCAACCTGCTATCCTGGAATGCTTCGTCTTCTCATGCTAGCTCACTTCCGAACGGGTGTTCTGAAGCTACCCAGAGGATACTTGGGCTAATCCCGGGAGTTGTGAGCTTCTTGATCCATATGCAGAAGGATCGTCCGGGCCACTCACAAGTGAATGGGGACCAGTAACTTTCCCCACTTGCGTGGACTTCTACATATGGAACCATTCTCTTCAAGCGTGTTGTCAAAATATGACCCGTTGAGCGAATATGCCCCGGAAGGCTTTCATGTAGAGATCACCTCTAGTTAGTTTTGACGGGGATCTGATCGATGCACTCGTTTCTCTGGACATGATTTTCTACTTTCTATGGGGATTTTTGCGAATTCTTTCTCGAACGGCTTTTGTGGCTATACTGGTTCGAATCACGCGAGGACGACCACTTCCTTTTCTGGCTGTCACTGCAGGCGTTTGAGTAAAACGACCGATCATGCGGTAAGCGAACATTCTCGAAATATTAAGTTTTTTCAGCAATTCGTAAATATCACTGCAATGCGATTTTCCTTAGCTCTCTACTCCATTGTTAACAAACGGAATTTGAGACGAAACTGAGTGTAATTTATGAGTAGACAATGTATATGAAAAAAAGCAAAAATTATGGAGCTTATTTCTGCGAATTCGTTATGGCCGGATGTATTGTAAATTTTATTACATAATTTATGGCAAGACTAAGTAGTATTGATTAATAAAATCTATTTTTCACAAATCATGCACTGGTTGCTGATTTTTATAAAATGTGTGGATTTCTTTTGGAATAGAGGGTGTAGAACACAGGTGAGAGAAATTGAATGGTTTATTAAAAAGTAAACAACGGCATAAGTCACCTATTGCTTTTGCTTCTATTACTTTTCCTAGCTGCCTATATCTAAATTAAATTGTTATGTCCAAATTGTTATGGCTATCAGCCGTTGGTGTTTCCAAATTACGTTTAGCTGTTTATTCTACACAAAACAATGAACAATCGCGAGCGAAGAGCAAAAATTGAACAGCCTTTCAGTCTCTACCCCCTCGAGTGCATTCATCAGCGATGAGTCAGCGTCCAAAACCTCCAATAATCATTAAGGTAATAAAGTAATTTACGTATGGCAATGCATTCGAACTAATAAAAGTTTATTATTTACTGCGAAAAACAAAATATGGCAATGGTACTTCACTCAACCTGCATACCACACACACACACACATACGCACCTAGCAAAATCAAAGTTCATTATCTACTATAAACACTTGAATGTGTAATACATGTCCTAAATTGCATATCCGGCCTAAGCGCTTTGGACAAGTAAGTGGGCAATACAGACGCCTGCCCAGCCACTTGTTCGCTGTCTACTGAGTGGCAGGCGCGTGTATGTGTGCGCTATCAGCGACCACGCGATGAATGACATATTTAATTCAGGGAGCCATTAAAGCCAATAAGTAAGTAATTACATATGTTTCGAACTTGAGGGAACGGGTGTTTTTTTAAAGATGTAGACATTTTTTTATTGAAATAAGAGATAAAAACAGAGCAATGAATAAAATGGACAATAGTTGATGAAGACCATTTGGTGCGTCAAATTTTCAAACAATGTTTTTTTCTGTATAATCAGTTTTTTTGCTACTCATTGCACCAAAAACGTAAAACAAACTAGTCAAATAAAATTATAAAGGGTGATTAAATTTTACGGGCCGATATTGAATGTAAACCACACCTAAACGTTAAGTTTTTTCTACATTTCATTAGACATTTTTCAGTTTCAGACTAACTCATTTTGAACCATGGAAAGATACACAATCGAGCAACGCGTTAAACTTATTCAGGCTTATTATGAAAACGGGCGTTCGAATCAAAATGCATATCACAGAAAATCATCTTCAGTGATGAGACACATTTTCACCTCAGTGGATTCGTCAATAAGCAGAATTGCCTCATTTGGGCGAATGATAATCCAAGAGTGATTGCCGAAAAACCAATGCACCCACAAAGAGTGACTGTTTGGTGCGGTTTATGGGCCGGCGGCATCATTGGGCCGTATTTTTTCCAAAATGAGGCCGGTCAGGTAGCTACTGTGAATGGTGTTCGCTATCGAGAGATGATAACGAACTTTTTATGGCCCGAATTGTAAGATATGGGTGTGGACGATATGTGGTTTCAACTGGATGGTGCCACTTGTCACACAGCTAACGAAACAATGGCTCTTTTGCGCGAAAAATTTGATGGCCGAATAATCTCACGTCGCGGCGAGGTCAATTGACCGCCAAGAACATGTGATTTGACACCGTTGTACTTCTTTCTTTGAGGTTATTTGAAAGAAAAAGTGTACGTTGATAAGCCAGGAACAATTCAAGAGCTAAAGCCTCAACGTCATCGAAAATTTGGACCATCGGATGGAGGCCGACGCCATTTGCCCGATATTTTGAGCCATACCAATATTATCATAATAAAGAGAAATGACAATAATTTCGTAAAAAAATTGTATTTTATTCAAAATCAACACCGGCCCTTGAAACTTAACCACCCTTTATATAGTAGGCGATCAATTGACAACCCCATTTTGTTGAAGTGATGCCATATCGCAGCTTATAAGTATGCAATACGCACTAACAGTTTCCAGTATAAGGTTTAGTCTGAAAAAGTAAATTGAACGAGTAAACTTCGGCTGCTATGATATCGAATACTCGAGAGGAGAATTTTGCTCGCTCATTTGACACGTATTCACATACTTGTTCAATCAGTCGTTGTTCAGCCGGTAATGAAGCAATATGAGTGGGGTCCAAAGATGATAGCAGGTTTGCTCGTTAGGTATGGTGAAAAAAAAAATTTGAGTGGGGCTTTGAATTCTTCGTCATTCGTTTTGTGCTTCACTAGCCTAAAGCTAATTTTTGTATATGTTAAATTCGCTTCAAGCCGAATAACGGTCTAGTAGGTAGTATACCTCTAACAATCTTTTCACCATGAGAGGGGGCTGCGTTGATTTTTTCGTGAACTCAATACCCCAATTACATCAGCCAATCAGCTGATTATTTCAGATTCGCGGAGAGCCGGATAACGGTTTATTAATGGACACACCTTTCCAATTCTTTTCATCACGATAAATAGTATATTGA
The DNA here is from genome assembly GCF_027943255.1 of Anastrepha obliqua. NCBI lineage: Eukaryota > Metazoa > Arthropoda > Insecta > Diptera > Tephritidae > Anastrepha > Anastrepha obliqua. The sequence goes on along the minus strand of NC_072896.1, from coordinate 88,758,307 downwards.
TAGCACATGCCGTCCTCTTCTCGGCCAATGGCTCTTTTGCCACCACATAGATGGAAGACGCCGTGTCAAAAAAGCGTGTGTGTGTGTGGGTGCGTATAATATCTTGTTGGGTTGTTTCCATTACTTTCGCCAACTCTTCCTCTTCACAAACAAGTAATTCTCCTTCGTCTTGTTCGTTTATTCATCAGCTCTGACGACACAGCGAATTCAGAAGGCACAGCCTTGTATTCTATCATCGTTGGCGCTTACCGCTAAACCATTCACGAGATACCTGGGGGCCGTTCACAACAGTCAGACAGTCGAAGGTAAAGGAAAGGGTTAAGAAAGCCTCGTTTATATTCGAAACAGCGCTTCTGCATATAGTTTGCTAGCAACGCTGGTCAGGCAAGTTAACTTAACCTAACCTATAAAAATTTTCATCCTAGGGAACTGGCTCTCAAAAATAGCCATTTTGCTATTTTAGCCATACAAGTTATGTACATGTAATTTTATTGAAAACTGTGTGTTGGTTTATGTCTGTAAATTTTTATACATATAAATATATAGTTTATGGTTGAAAAGGGTAGGTAAGGGAATTGAATTTGAGTTAGAAGTATCTATTTTACTGTTTTTAAGTAATCAATTAAACAATAATTAATTTTAAATAATAAATTAAAGGTTGTCTGCTTTAACTTATTAGGGTTGTTGTTTAAATTATTTTTTTTATGTTACCCAAATTTTATGGTATATTAAAAAATTGCAATATTTTTATTTATTTTAGTTATTATTATATTATTTTATTACTTTTGGATTTTAATTTTGACTAATTTCATGTAAATATAAAATTTTGAATTTTTTGCTTATTTATATATTTTATACTGTTTGTTTTTATTTTTTTATTATTATCAAGGTGTATACGGGTCATGGAGAAAATGTTTCTAATGTGGTTGACAATATCAGACTGTTAATCGGCTCTCAGCGAATTTGACGTAGTGGGGTAATGAATCAGTTTGTGTAAAAAAAAAACAATTAACACTTTGTCACCTCGTTGCTGTCTGAACAACGTCTGATTGGACAAGTGTGTGAGTATGGGACGGGTATGCGAATATGTGTGAACTTATCGTGCAGATTTCGGCTGATTGTGTTAGTGTTAGACGAAAAAAAAAAATTACTCGTGTTGCTTCGTTGCTTTCTACACAACGACTGGTTGGACGAGTGTGTGAATACATGTGAAGTTACCGTTTATCTTTTTGTTGGCGAATCCCGCTATGACGTAGCAGCCGAAGTTCCTCTCACTATTTTGTTTTTCGCCATGTTTATAGGCTAAGCCTTGTAAATCTAACATCCTTGTATACGGGTGATAAAGCGTACTAGGCAACCGCGCATTAAATACTAGCCTCAATGGTGGTGTGGAAACTGAAAATGATCAATTTTTGTTTAAAAAATACCCATGCAATGTTTCTTTCGGTGTGGCATTACTGGCGAATGTTATGACGCTGTGCATTTTCGCGATCTAATGTGCTATCCGCACACCCGTGAGAATTGTGTTAAAAATTTTCTCCATTCATAAATGGCTTCAAAGATAAGATTTAGTTACTGACGTCACATTTTTAGTGCTGCACCAAACCCCTATCGGAAATTTTATACGTCTTATCAGCAAATTCACTTTCTGCTCTCGCTTTATCGTTGCCTTACTCTTCTGTACAACAGTAATGGTAATGAAACTTTTTTGTTCTTGTTCGTAAGAGTAAATAGGTGTGTGGATATGTGAACACACAAATAAACAGTTGTAAAAAATATGCTACGCCCTAAAAGTATGCTAAACTTACTTGTTAATATTATCTTAGCTATTGTTGTTACCCAGCAAACGAAGTAAGGTCTATAAGAACGTAAAAATATGTAATATTTAGCGCTATTTCTTTTTTTACTGTATAAGAATCCATATTTGAATTGAGGAGACTTTTGTTGATATTTAAAACTAATGCAGAATCGTATTTTATGTACCCTGAGTAATGGTAATGTGGATTGCATTAAGGGTAAAATTGTATAAATAATCATTTTAAAAAATGCTTCGTTCTCTTTCAGTGCATTTTTATTCATTTTTGCCAGTTGTAGAATGAAAAGCAAGCTTTTATTGGGCCATGGGCCTTAAAATTTTTTGAACGTTTTTTGAAAATATGCAAGTTACACTCATTAAGTAAAAACATTTACTCTACCAAGAATAGGAAATGCACTAGGAATCTTTCAACGACTATGACGCATAGCCAAAACTCATAAGCTTCCTGCATAAGCTGATTTTATGCGCAGATTTCTTGACGAGTTCCATTATAAATTTCTAAATGAGTTTTGTACACCCGGTAATTGGCTAAATTTAAAGTACAGGGCGCTTTGGTAACATAAAACTTTTTGAAATCCTTAGCGCAGCGTTTTATAGAAGATGCTTTCCATTTAAATTCAACCGGGCTATTCGGGTCATGTTCTTCGATTTCGATGTAACTTAAATATGTTGCTCTCTGGTCAAAATAATGAGACACGTATTTTTTTGTTCGCCCGAAAAAATTTTTTTTCAAGAGTTATCGGCAATTTTGTTTTTCGCCTCAAACTCGATTTTTTTTAATTATATAAGAAATTTTTTTTTTTAAATGCCCATAACTTAGTCAAAAATGAACCGATTTTAATAATTTTGGGTTCAAAATGATCGTAATTACATACACAAGCGACTTCATGTAGAAACAATTGCAAAAAAGTAGTTGAAATTTTTTTATTTAGCAAAAAAGAAAAAAAATTGAAATTTTTTCGAAATTCAATATTTCAAAAAGTGTTTTTTTTTTTTTTATAACTTTTTCCAAATCAAAAGGACATCTCAAACTTTAATTGAGCTGCATGCCTAGTAGCTAAAATGAGTTGTTTTTGAGTAATGAATTTTTGAGTAAACACCCTGTTTCGCAGTTTTTGTTTTTTGCAAAAGAAAAAATTTTCAACTACTTTTTGCGACTATTTCTCCATGAAATCGCTTATGTAAGTTATTACGATTATTTTGAACCCAGAATCATTCAAATCGGCTTATTTTTGACTAAGCTATGAGCAATTAAAAAAAAATTTCTTATATAGATTCTTTCCATTTCAATTCAAAAGGGCTTTTCGGGACATGTTCTTCGATTTCGATGTAACTCAAATATGTTGCTCTCTGGTCGTATTTTTTTTTTCGCCCAAAAAAAATTTTTTTCTAGCTTTATCGGCAATTTTGTTTTTCGGCTCAAAATCGATTTTTTTTAATAATATAAGATTTTTTTTTTTTAAATGCTCATAACTTAGTCAAAAATGAACCGATTTTAATAATTTTGGGTTCAAAATGATCGTCATTACTTACACGAGCGATTTCATATAGAAATAGTTGCAAAAAAGTAGTTGAAAATTTTTTATTTTGCGAAAAACAAAAAGTGCGAAACAGGGTGTTTACTCAAAAATTCATTACTCAAAAACAACTCATTTTAGCTACTAGGCATGCAGCTCAATTAAAGTTTGAGATGTCCTTTTGATTTGGAAAAAGTTATAAAAAAAAAAAATACACTTTTTGAAATATTGAATTTCGAAAAAATTTCAATTTTTTTTCTGTTTTGCTAAATAAAAAAATTTCAACTACTTTTTTGCAATTGTTTCTACATGAAGTCGCTTGTGTATGTAATTACGATCATTTTGAACCCAAAATTATTAAAATCGGTTCATTTTTGACTAAGTTATGGGCATTTACAAAAAAAAATTTCTTATATAATTAAAAAAAATCGAGTTTGAGGCGAAAAACAAAATTGCCGATAACTCTTGAAAAAAAATTTTTTCGGGCGAACAAAAAAATACGTGTCTCATTATTTTGACCAGAGAGCAACATATTTAAGTTACATCGAAATCGAAGAACATGACCCGAATAGCCCGGTTGAATTTAAATGGAAAGCATCAGAAGTCAAAACTCTGTGGCTATGATTTAAACTCTGATCTCCATCTCCAACTCTGGTACTTCATCGTCCCATCTATATTTTATATATAAAAATTTATGCTTGCCACTGGTAAGCTGAAAAAGGAACCAACCGTTGAGTTCAATCTCACAGGGTAAGTTTGTCTTCAAAACAGTTAGAAAAAATTCGGATTTTCCGATAGGTGGCACTGTGATCGATATATCTCTAAAATTCGTATTTATGGTTCGATTTGGCTTGAATTCGAAATTAATCTCACCTACACGCAGATACATAAATATTTTATCACAAAATTGATTTAGGCACAGCGAAGTGTGACCAGGTTTACTACAGAGTCAAGAAAATGAATTACCTGCTAATAATCAGGTTATACTTTTTGAACTTTTAAGTTAATAGAATTTATGCTATGATGAAGCTCTTCTTTAAATGCACCAAGTTCAGACTGCTATGCGATTCTACATTTAGTTTCGAGCGATCTTGGTATAAAAGTCATCATCATCAACCAGCTGTGGGTTTTAGCTTTCTCTGCGATATTATTCCAGGCCTCTCTGTCTCTTGCTAGATATTTCCTGTTGGTAACTTCGAGCTTTGGTAGGTCTTCTTCTATGCAGTCCATTAATCGCCTAAGGGGCGACCTTTACTTCTCGTAAAGGTAAATATTGAATATTTCTTAATGAAGTTTCTTGGAAATTTTCGCGCACTGTTTGGTTTGCTTAGACGATTTCGATCGCTGGACAATACAGAGTCTTTCAAGTTCGAAATTCTTCTTTAAATTCAAATTAAACGCATTTTTTGTAATGGTAATTATCAGTTTACTAACATGTACAAAGTGGCGCAAAATTAATCATCCTGTCGGAATCTTTGCTAATGGCGTCGTATGCCAATCAATGTAGCGCGTAATGGTCTAAATAAACAAAAATATTCAAAAATAAAATTGAATGATTAATTTTATGCCACCTTGTATGAGAGAGATTTTACAATTTATGAATAGTAAATAATAAGTAATCATGGAAAATTTTGATATGCGCAACCTGTGTTGTCATATACGAAAAAATATGATGAAAAAAAAATCAATAAAAACAATTGTTGTTGAGTTTTATTTCTAAAAGAAAATCTCTGGTTGAATTGAATCACCCTGTACAATAGTTTTCAAAGGCCCACCATTTTTCTAGCGGATTTCAATTATTTTTGTTTGGTTTGAAAACGAAATTGAACACATTTTAGCAAATTTAAGATTTTTTTTGACATCTCTCAAAGGAGACACTTACTAGAAAAAATACCGCTAAGAAATAAAAACGAACTTGAAAGGCCTTATTATCATTGTATAATTAAGCCATACTAAAATATTTAAACCACTTTTGAGTATTTGAGATTGAGTACTGATTTGAAGGACTTGCCTTGCTTTAGTGCAGAAATGTTAATCCCGATATATGGGGGACTTGGTGTCTGACATGTGAACCAAACTGGGTAAACCAATATATGTACATATCTCTAAGACCAATTAAGCTATAGAACTGAAATTTGGCACGAATACATGAATTGTGTATACTATACTTATGGTGAAAATTGGTGGGTATTGGAGAAGGGGGCGTGGTACCTACCATATAAACTGAAATTTTCAAATCGTTTCTCTCCAGAACCACAAAAGCTAAGATAGTGAAATTTAATACAGTTACACAAATTGTTAATATCTGTCTTACGGCTAAAAGTGGTGGATATTGGAAGAGGGGGCCATACAAATTGAAATTTTTATATAGATTTCCTCTGGTACCGTTTATGCTCAGGTACTGAAACTTCATACAGTTACATAAATTACTTCCAGGATCACTTTTAACTTTAGTTTCGTTTTTATTTTGTAAAAATAATACATAAACCTAAGTAAAGTAATAAAACAACTACACTCATAATAAGTACAATACGAGAGATAATACAAACAAACATAATAATAATTTTAGTAGAATTACAAATAAGTAAATTTAAATATTTCGATTCGATTTCTTGATGATTTTCATACTTAATTTCAGATATAAACTAAACTAAATGTTTTTCTTTTCGTGTGTGCTTTCTTTGCATTTTGTTTACATTTTTGGCTTCATTTTGAACTTGCACACCCATTTCACTTTTCCCCTTCTCAAATATCAATTGACGATAATTACAAATTGCATTCAGGCTTCAAGCGCAGCAGACATCAAATCCACACTTATGTTGCGCTCCACTCTATTGCCGACTCAACAGCGCTGCCACCAGCGTAAACAGCAACGCGGCCACTGACACGCCCAACGCGCTGCTGCCATTGCAGATGGAATTCGAACAGGGCACGCATTTGCTCAACTCTGTGCCGTTGTTCAACGCCTTCAATTGACCACAAACACTCTCCATGGTAGTGACACGCGAGCAGCCACGGTCCATCGACACACTACCGTTAACTGAAAAGAAAAGCATATAAAAAATTAAAGGAGAAGTTCCACTAGCTAAGTGTTTGACCAAAGTGGCTGATACTCACCCATCGTTTGCACGCTAAAGCAATGATATGTGTAGTCTTCGGCAACAAGTGCTAAGGCTTGAGGTATACCGTCGCTTGCACTGTTCGTTGCATTTGTTGTGCTCTCGCCGGCGCTTGCATTGACGGCTTTTCCTACTTCTTCTGCTAACGCAAAGGCAGCATCTACAGTGGGTGGTGTGGGTACTGCAGTGGTGCTTGATAGGGGACCAACAGTCGGCGCTGTCGGCACACCCTCGGTGGTGGAGACTTGTGTGGTTGTTTCTGCAGTGGTGGTTGTGGTGCTCAATTCTGTGGTCGTGCTCTCTGTTGTCATCTCAGTTGTGGTCGGTGTGGTTGTCATTGGATCAGTTACAGGCTCTTGCGTTGTGCTGCGTTTATCAAAGAATTCCGCGTCACATACCTCGACTGGTGTTTCTTTTGTGATCTTGGCACAATCCTCGCAAACATAACACTCCAGCTGGCGGTCAGCGGTGGAGCTTGCTACTGTTGCAGCGTGGCATGCTTTAGGAGAGGAGAAACGGAATGAGAGAAATGAGAGTTGAAAAAGGGGAATTTTTTCTTTAATAATTTTGCAAAAGCTTACATAATGAGTTAAGAAAGAGTAAAGTTACTAAATTTGTGGATATAAAAAAAAATTAAAAATAATATAAAAAATAAAATAAATAAATAATTGGCGCGTACACTTTTGTTATGTGTTTGGCGGAGCTCCTCCTCCAATTTGTGGTGTAGGTCTTGATGTTGTTCCACAAATGGAACTCCTAACTACTACACTTTTCTTACTTTTCGCAACAACTTTCCCCTTCAAGAATTGAAATAATCAGTGCTCCATCATCATCTAAAACCAATTACTGCAGGCTTTTGAGAAGATAGCGAAACTCTAGTTTTAAATAAAAAATTTAAAACCTTCAGCAAATTTCTGAGCTTCGCGCTTCGACTTTTTGTTTATGTAATTTTTAACGTTTTTTTCCGTTTTTACATTTTTTTAAATTTAAATTCCATTAAAGAATTTAGTAGTATTCCTTTGTCAGTATGATAAACTGAATTTATTTTCCAGACATTTCATTTGTTGATCTTCACTATCTTCATGACAACCTCAACAACTGTCATTCTTACTCTGTTTGCCTTCAAAGCGTTGATAAAACAAAGAATAAAGGCAAGCAATACAATCACTGAGATAAATATTTGCATGAAATATTCTTTGTGCTGCATTAATAAAGAACAAAGAATATTGCAAGGTTGCTGGTGTAAACATATCTACATTTGTATGTACTGCATACTACAGTTCGTTAAATAACTACGGCACAGGACTTATTGACAAGTTTAGAAAATTCATTTGTTTCTTATTTAATTAAAATTATTATTTTTTAATCAAATTTAAAAAACATTTCATTCATTTAATTTAGTATATTGTGGGTATGTACATATGTATATATGTATGTATGTAGAGATTAGAATGTTGGAATACTTTCTAGTAAATTTAAGTAATTACGTAGTTAAATGGGTCGCTGTTGCGACATTCTATTGCGTTAAATGGAATTTATGCAACTCATATTTTAAATTATATTACTGCTTGGTTTTATTTATGCCGATATGTAAATATGTAACAAACATACAAATGTAAAGTCGCCAACTTTAACCTTCTCATAGTTTGCTTGGGGTAGTGTCCGCCGCTGGATATGCGCATACATACACTCTCTCTTGCTCATTCGTGAGCGTAATTTTATGTAATATATTTAAATTTTCGTACACTTAAATAAAAACAACTGAATTGGTTTGAAATTACGGGCAGCACAGATAGGCAGAGGGAGGCAGACGCTCTGTGCTCTTTGCTCTTTGTTTTATATAAGCACCGCCTCCAAATGATAGGTTCATTATTTCTAGTTATACATACATAAAAGTATAGCTCATTGTCGAACAAAGATCAACAGCAACAACAAACAACGATTTTAAAATTTTATGAAAAATTTTGAAATAATTATAAATAAAACTTAAACAAATAAATAAAAAAAAGTTCGAACAAAAATATTCACGCCATAGTGCAAGTGTGTAAAGCTGAAGCTAAGGAGATCTTGAATAGGTATTTTAGTAGTTTTACGAATTTCAATATCAATGAAAGTTGGTTAGAGTAGTTACATTAAATAACAGTTTTTTATATGTATTTGCGTATATGTGCACATGTAAATGGGTTCCATAACTTAAAATGTATTCTTCAATGAACGTAGCGAAACGAGGGTTCTGGTGATTGCAATTCCTAACTATGCTAAAAATTGCGATAAGAACGTGAACAACATTAAGCTAACTTTTTATGGATTTTATATAAATAAACCTGAAAATTACACATTTTTTATTACAATTTTTTTTTTCAAAATTCCACATTTTTTCGACACAAAAAGTTTTCTTCAAAATTATCAAATTTTTTCAAAATAATAAATTATTTTCAGAACTAAAAGTTTTTCTCAAAACTATCATACATTTTTTCTTCAAAATTAATTTTTTTTTTAAATTGTAAATATTTTTTCATAACTCAAAATTTTCTTCTTCTCTTCAGTATTCCAAATTTTCTTAAAAGTTATAAAGTTTTTTCAAAACTAATATAAAAAATTTCTTTAAAATTTTTTCCGATATTAGAAATATTTTTTCATAATTATAAATTTTCTTCAAAATTATAATTTTTTTTTCAATATTATAAGTTCTCTTCAGTATTCCAAATTTTCTTCAAAGTTATAAAGCGTTTTCAAAATTACAAATTTTCTTCAAAATTCCAAATTTTTTTCAAAATAATTATTACATAAAATTATAATTATGAAAATCAAAATTATACATTTTTTTCAATGTTATAAAATTTCTTCAAAATAACAAATTTCTTTCAAAATAATAAATTTTCTTTAAAACTATAAAATTCTCTTCAAAATTTTTAAATTTTATCAAAATTATTAAATTTTATCAAAATTATAAATTTTCTTTAATATTATAAATTTTTTCAAATCAATAAATTTTCTTCGAAATTCCAGATTTTCTGGAAAATTCTAAATTTTTTTTTATTAATAAATTTTCTTTAAAACTTCTCAATTTTTTAAAATTATGAATTATTTAAAAAAATAGTAATTTTTTCTCAAAATTAAAACTTTTCAATATTATAATTTATCTTCAAAATTATAGTTTTGTTTTCAAAAATTTCAAATTCTCTTCAAAATTAAAATTTTTTTTTAAATAAATTTTCTTCAATATTATGGAATTATAAATGGGTTTTCAAAATTATGAATGTCTTTTCAAAATTATAAATTTTCTTCAAAATTCCAAATTTTCTTCAAAGTTATAAATTTTCTGCAAAAGTATAAATTTTTTGAAAAATGATAAATTATTTTTTTTCAAAATTCCAATTTTTTTTTCGAATTAATAAATTTTCTCCAAAATTATTAAAGTTTTTCAAAAGTATAAATTATTTAAAAAAAGAAAATTCTCTTAAAATTATAAATTTTCTATAAATTAATAAATTTTTTTCAAAACTATACATTTTTTTCAAAATTGCAAATTTTTTTCGAATTAATAAATTTTTGGCAACATTATATATACTATAAAATATTAAAAAAAGAAATAAATTTTTTAAAAATTATATATTTTCTTTAAATTAATAAGTTTTTTTCAAAACTATAAATTTTTTTTAAAATTCCAAATATTTTTCAAATTAATAAATTTTCTCCAAAATTATTAAATTTTTTCAAATTATAAATTATTAAAAAAAAATTTTTTTTCTCGAAATTATAAATTTTCTATAAATTAATAAATCGTTTTCAAAACGAAACATTTTTTTTGAAAAATAAATTTTTTTAGAATTAATAAATTTTCTCCCAAATTATAAAATTTTTTCACAATAATAAAAAAAAAAAATAAATAATTGGCGCGTACACTTCTGTTAGGTGTTTGGCCGAGCTCCTCCTCCTATTTGTGGTGTGCGTCTTGATGTTGTTCCACAAATGGAGGGATCTACAGTTTCAAGCCAACTCCGAACGGCAGATATTTTTATGAGGAGCTTTTTCATGGCAGAAATACACCCGGAGGTTTGCCATTGCCTGCCGAGGGGCGACCGCTATTAGAAAAATGTTTTTATTAATTTTGCTTTCACCGAGATTCGAACCAACGACCTCTCTGTGAATTCCGAATGGTAATCACGCACCAACCCATTCGGCTACGGCGGCAATAATACATTATTTAAAAAAAAAAATTTCTCAAAAGTATAAATTTTCTATAAATTAATATATTTTTCTCAAAACTATAAATTTTTTTCGAAATTCCAAATATTTTTCAAATTAATAAATTTTCTCCAAAATTATTAATTTTTTTTTTAAATTATAAGTACATTATTTAAAAATAAATTTTTTTCTCAAAATTATAAATATTCTATAAATTAATAAATTTTTTTCAAAATTGTAAATTTTCTTCAAAAGTCCAGATTTTCTTCAAAATTATAATGTTCAATTGTTGTTAATTCAAAATTACAAGTTTCTTCAAAATAATTAAATTTTTCAAAAATATATATATATTTTTTTCAATTAAAATTTTTCTTCACGATTATAAATTTATGTAAAATTATAGATTTTCTTCAAAATCTTTTGTTTTTTAATTATAAAGTTTTTCAACACTACAAACTTTCTTCAAAACCCCAAATTGTTTTCAGTATTACAATTTTTTTTTAATTATAATTTTTTTTTTCAAAATTATAAATGTTTTTCATCATAATTATTAATTTTCTTGAATATTCTAAATTTTTTCGAAATTATTATTTTTTTTTAGATTTTGTCAGTTTACTTCAAGCCTACAAATAAATATAAAACTAAATTAAATTTTTCAAATTTCAAGGGTGTAAAGTAAGCAGGAAGAATTGGGAGAATTGGTCTGGTGTTTGGGTACAAAAGCATTCATTATTTGTAAACCAGTGTTAGCAGGGTAACACAACAACGAAATGTTCTACATATTTGCCATCATAATTTGCATGCTGCCAGTTCATTTCCCCTAATAACTGCGTTTTAGTTCAAAGTTATTTCAACTCCATATTAGACTCTGTTTTTGGTTTCAACTTGCTCCAACTCCTAATTTCTAGCTTCAGAGTTCCATCCGTGAGTTTGTAAATTTCATTTGTCGTTGGCGTAGCCTCGAACTACCGGTGCCAGGTGTTGTGACAGAAAAATTTATGGCTACAGTAATTATTTTTTCTCAACAAAGTGTAAAGTTTAAGATGAAGTGTTTACTAAATAGTTATAGTTCTTTTTTGGCTTTTAGACTTCAAAATTCCATTTTTTTAATTTATTACAGGCAGTAGAACAATAAAATTTAATAAGTATTTTACACTAAAAATATTCGTCTAAGTTTGTGAGCAAATAATAATTTCTCTGCTTTACTACATTCCCACATCGTAATTAATTTACGTAGAAAAATTATACAGTTCAGAATAAATGATTTATTCCATTGGGCAGAGCGTTTTTTAAAAAGAATTTCCCCACGCTTAAATAATACATTTACATTTATGCAAGTAATTATCGATGTGTATATGTATTTACATACATACACATACACATACACACATACATGCACATTTATATCAAAAGTTGTAGGCAACATTCAATCCATTCTATTATTCAAATAATTCTTACGATTTCTGTAATGTGAGATTTTTCGTTTTGTGATTTTTCGTTTTGCCTTTGTAACTGTAACTGTAATTCGAAATACTTGTAAATACTCTAAGTTCACAATTCGCAATGTAAGCTGCAGTTTGTATGGCAATGCAGTGGGGGTATTTATTTCCGAGAAAGCACAGGCGAGCAATTGCAGTGCCTTGTATGCCGCTTTACTGGATTTTATTGCCAAATCCGAATTGAATGTCAAACTGCTTTTACTGCACACATATGTGCATACATATGTGCATGTGTATGTTTCATTAAAGGTGCTAAATTTGGAGAATATATCACTTACTACTTACATACGTGTGTATGTGTGTACCTGCATAGGATTGTATGGTTTTTAAATAGGCATTTAAATATAAGCAGTTGAACCGGTTGTTATTGGTAAAAAAAATGAAATAAAAAATAAGCCATAGCTCAGTTTACCTAAAAGTGGGCGTCGGTAAAGTTGAAGAAACATGGTAATAACGCCAATGGTGAATGGATTGCGCTATCGAGTGGTGATTAACGATTTTTTGGGGCCGAAATTCGATGGTACTGATCTGGACAACGTTTATTTTCAACAAGACGGCGCTACGTGTCACACAAGCAAAGAAACCGTTGATCTTTTACGAGAAAAGTTTCCGGACCATGTTACCTCACGAAGAGGTGATCACAATCGGCCACCGAGGTCTTGTGATTTAACACCTTGTGACTTATTTCTTTGGGGCCACGCGAAAGAGAAGGTCTACACCACCTTCCCAGGGTCGATTCAAGACCTCAAAGACGGAATTCGTGAGACTATCGAGGACATAGGGCAGCTACTTTGCAATTCGGTTATGGAAAATTTCATGAAAAGGATATTGTCCTGTAAGCGTGATCGTGGTGGTCATTTGCCTGATGTTATTTTCCACTGTTAACGGCATACCTTCCTCTTTATAATGAAGTAACCATCCGATCATAGCATTTTTCTTTCAATATCTAAATAACACCTCTGTTTGGAAAACCTTATATAACATAGAAAAAAGTTAGCTCCTGCCGGTTAATAGCGATTTATTATACTAAGTAATTTGTTACTAGGAAAATCAACTAGTGATATCACAAAAATCGATTCTGGGTTAGCCACTTGCCCAATACTGGTTCAACTCGTGACTCAAGAGACGTCAAAGCAAAAATGAGTATTTTTATACTCAGTTTTTTTGTTCTTCATTTATATCTTAAATTTTCTCTTAGGCCAAAATAACCAGGTCCGTATCCTATGGGCTCCAGGGCATATAGGAATTACTTGGAACAAAATGACAGATAAATTAGCCAGGCCCATCCATTTATATATACGAGTATATATAATATAATTGGCGCGTACACCCTTTTTAGGTGTTTGGACTCCTCCTACTGTTTCAAGCCGACTCCGAACGGCAGATATTTTTTATGAGGAGCTTTTTAATGGCAGAAACACACTCGGAGGTTTGCCATTGCCTGACGAGGGCCGACCGCTATTAGAAAAATGTTTTTCTTAATTTTGGTGTTTCACCGAGATTCGAACCTACGTTCTCTCTGTGAATTCCGAATGGTAGTCATGCACCAACCCATTCGGCTACGGCGGCCGCCTTTTTAGACTCAGAGCAATTTTGTGGCTTACGAAAAGGTAATTTCTCCTCTCTTATTCAGGAAGTTGAGGAAAGATAAAGAAGACCAAACTACGTCAATCTACCGCAATTTATCGCAATTACAATTAATAATAGGTAGCTTTAACCTAAATCGGTTTAAATATTGTCAGAATTCATTGTATGGAATTAAATTGGAATAATTTTAGAATAGTCACAGGAGTTCTAACGGGACGTTATTGTACATTGAATCCTCATCTTACTAATCTGGGAATATACACCATTGGAATTTACAGGTTCAGTAGGGATGAAGATGAAACCAGCACTGATACAAAAGCAGCACAAGCCCCCGATTAAACATATTTTACCAGAGGAGGGACATATCTCAATAAAGGAAGGCAAATACTAAAATTTATTAAGAAATTTGGGCTTAGAGAAATACTTTAAATCCATGTTATCGGTTCTTTAAATACGCAGTGCTATTGACTCTACCCCTGATGGTCCCATAAGGCTTTGAACAAATTAGAATCTCTTTTTAATGAAAACTTCAAAAGGAAATTAGGTTTGCTGTCACTAATTTCTGATTATTTTAATGCATTGTAACTTTTACTTGGACCCAAAGCATACAGCTTACAGTACGAAGCTTTGAATATTATATGACACTCCAATGTTTTGGAAGCACCACCTCAGTCGCCGGATCTAAAACCGATCGAGCACTTGTGGACAGGTTTTAAGCGTACCATTCGGTAACACGAAATTACGTCAAGGGACAGCCTTAAAGCAGCGAAACTCATAGAATGGGCAGAGATATTAGCTTTGAAAACGTGAAAGTTGGCTCTTTCAATGCGGAATAGATAAAGCGAAGTTATCAAAATGAAAAGATACGCTGCTGGATATTAGTTAAAAATACCATGAATTATATGAATGTCTGGAATGTCCGGAATTGTTTTTCTGATACTTTTGTGACATGATTTCACATACTTTTTAAGTTAAGGCATTATTTACTTATGCTTTTGTTTGAAAAAAAATTTTATATTTAATTTAAGGCGTAGACCACAATGAACCGCCAATGTTAACGCGCCATTCCGAAAGAAGAAGACCACAATGAAATAACTGAATTAGTTTTGGAGCAATAGATAAAAAATGAAAAGAGTTTCTGATATTTTATAACGTTAAAAAATTATTTCCGAATACTTCTGTGAGGCACTGTATGTTTGCAGCTTCTTAAAAAAATATATATTATGTTTATATTTTATTATAACAATCAATAAAAAATGAAAGCAGTTTCTGATATTTTATAACGTTAAAAAAATATTTCCGAATACTTGTTTGAGGCATTCTATGTTTGCAGTTTCTTAAAAAAATTTATATATATTTTATTATAACAATCAATAAAAAATGAAAGCAGTTTCTGATATTTTGTAACCTAGAAAAAATATTTTCGAATACTTTTGTGAGGCACTGTATGTTTGCAGGTTTTTTTAAATATATTTATATATTATTATATTTTATATTTTATTATAACAATACAAAAAAATTATGGAAGTTACTAATATTTTACAACGTAGAAAGATAATCCGAATACTTTTGTGTGGCACTGTATATTTGCAGTTTCTTAAAAAAATTTATATATATTTTATTATAACAATCAATAAAAAATGAAAG
Organism: Anastrepha obliqua; assembly: GCF_027943255.1. Taxonomy (NCBI): domain Eukaryota; kingdom Metazoa; phylum Arthropoda; class Insecta; order Diptera; family Tephritidae; genus Anastrepha; species Anastrepha obliqua. The sequence goes on along the minus strand of NC_072896.1, from coordinate 88,742,934 downwards.
CAGTTTCTGACATTTTGTAACCTAGAAAAAGTATTTTCGAATACTTTTGTGAGCCACTGTATGTTTGCAGGTTTTTTAAATATATTTATATATTATTATAACAATACAAAAAAATGAAGGGAGTTACTGAGATTTTACAACGTAGATAGAATAATCCGAATACTTTTGTGTGGCGCTGTATGTTTCTAAAGAAGTTAAGAAGTTAGCTTAAAAAACATCATAATAATATTCTACAACTCTGGAGACTTCGACCATTTTCATTGGATAATGGTGATGCGAATTATGGAATTATAGAAGTTTGACTGTATCTTGAAAACGGTTAAATTTTGATGAAAAATGAAGCATAAATGAAGGATAGGAAATTTAATTATCTTAAATTTCAAATATCATTTATTTTCCATGGTTAACTTTTTCTCTCGACACAATGAACTTATTGGAACTATCTTTATACCCAAAACGCTTACTTGGCGATATCTCGAAAACTACTTGAGAGAAAAAAAATATGCACCTTTTCAAATTCAGCAACCGATTTTGCATGTGGATTGGGTGTTTTCGTTCACGAATAAAATAAATCAATAATTATTTTTAAATGCGTGCAATGAATATTGAAGATGCTCATGAAAAATTGCAGACGAAGCTTAGCCTAAACCTGTTTATATTGTTTTTATTAGGATTTGTTGTGGGTTTTTGCATCCCGACTTTCTACAAAAGGTGCAGCGCCAGTCGTGTCGATTAAAATTTCGCATAAAAAACCAAACGAAAAAAAAGAAAAAAAAAATAATCAAAAAAAAGAGAAAATAATAATAATAATGAAAATAGAATTTACTCTTAAATTAATCAAGCGGAACCGGTTTGTTTTCGTGTGTTGTGCGCTGTGTGCTGAAAGTCTTGTTTGTTTCTTGCACGTGTTTCCCGACAAGGAAATATCCAATTCGTTTTCGCACGTACCTACACATTTATTTATTTCCATATGTTAATTAGCTTGGTCGCTGAAGAGTTAATCATGTGATATAAGCGGCTATGTAAATATGCATATATATACATATGTATGTGTGTATGTGTAAGTGTATTTGACAGATCATATGCCAATTTCCAAGTATCTAAGTTCTTGGGCAAATATGCAAACGAGTATGCACTTATAATAAATTAAATACAAAGCCGTATGCATGAACAGCCACTGGCATCTATGCTTGTATGTGTGTACGTATGTATGCGAATGTACATAATTCAGTTAACTTTCATACGCCAGTCACTGAGTTGATAATCTGACATTCAATTAACAGTTTACTGTTTGTTCACAGAATAAAATTATTATTAATTATAATTGTTGTTGCGAATCGCCCCTAAACGGTGAAGTGTATTCGCAAAAGCTCTCTAATGATTTTCTTCGAATGATGATTGCTACAACATTTTATATTTTCATTATTTGAAAGATTTTTTCCCCTATTTTTGTCACTATTACCGACTTGAAAATTAACGCTGAATTATTTTCTTCTGTAATAAACACTTTTCGAAAATTTTGTTGATCATTGGGGTGTTGCAGGCGGGGACCGCTGTGGAGCGTATCAAAAATTAGCGTAGTGTTAATTAATTGCATAACTGGTCGGTTGAAATGTAGGTTTAGTGAAAAATTAACGCGGGCAGTTTATTGTAGTGGAAAGGAAATTTATAAGATGTCTTTGCTTTATGGCGTCATAAATTTATTGGCAAAACTCAGCCGCCCCTTGGCCTAACCAAAACCGAACTTAACATTTGCGCCCGAATTTGACCGAAGCCAAAGTCGAAGCTGGAGTTCGCTTAGGTAGGTGAAATGGTCAAGTCTGGCGCTCTCCAAATAGCACTAAAGTGGCCGTTTTGATATCATTATAAGACTTCCAACGGGCAGATATCTACAGTCAACCAGAGGTATTCATGTAATGGAGAAAATTGATAGGATTTAGGTGGGCGCATTGCACAGGTGGCCGGAGAAAGTAGCACCCAGACAACAGACAACAGTCAACTGCCTCCGTCTCTGTGAGGCCCTCACAAACTCTGCCATGGGGGTTAAAAGCTAGCTTTTCCGCGTGTGTGCCGATCATCAGATGACCGGTAAACACAGCTACGAATTTGGCAATTGGAGTTCGGTTGTTCTCTAGATTTTTTTAAATAGCGGACGCTCCTCGGCAGGTTTGCCATTGTCTCCAAGAGTACTTTTGCCACGTAAAAGCTTCTCATGAAAAAGAATATGGCATTCGGAGGCGCCATAAGACTGTAGGTCGCTCCGTTGTGGGGGAAAACGTCAAGCCGTGGAGGCACCATAAATGGAAGAAGAAGCTAGGCCAAACATCTAATAAAGGATCTACGCGCCAATTATATGATGTATACAGCGCGTTTCATAATTGTAGTAAGGGGCTTATTGACAAATTTTTACTACTTATTTTTTTCATTTAATTTTATTAATTTTTTTATGTAATTAGAGTTTATTCTACTATAAAAACAAATTCAATCCAAATTTGAAATATTGTGCAAATAAAAATTAAAATTCAAAAATTTTCCATTAAAATTTGAAATTTTTCAATTAGAAAAAAAAAAATTGAAAAAACTTCGATTATGATATTAAAGTTTATTCTACTAATATACAAAACTATAAATATCAATGTTTCAAACTTAGTGAAATTAAAAAAAAAAAAAATTCATTAAAATTTGAAAATTTTTAATCCGAAAAAAATTTAAGAAATATCGATTATCGTATTACAGTTTATTCTACTACAAAAACAAATCAAATCCAGGTTCGAAATTTTGTGCAACTAAAAACAAAGTTAAAACTTTTCCATTAAATTTTGAAAATTTTTAATGTGCAAAAAATGGAAAAATATCGATTATGATAATATTAGTTTCTTATACTACAAAAATAAATTAAATCCTAGATTGAAATTTTGTGCAAATAAAAAAACATTTTTTTCATTAAAAATAAAATTAGTTTAATTGAAAAATTTTTCATTAAAATTAAATTTTTTTAATTGAAAAATTTTTCAAAAATTAAAATTTTTTTAATTAGAAAAAAAAAAATTAAAAAAAATGCCGATTACGATATTATAGTCTATTTTACTATAAAAACTAAATAAACCCAAATTTGAAATTTTATGCAAATAAAATGCAGTCTGTTCGATTGAGAAACCTTATAAGGTTGTTAACGTCAATACCAGCCAGCTCTTCGAGGTTTTCAAAAAGCGGTTTGTCAAGGGCTAACATCCTCGCCTTCCATAGGACAAGGCATTTGCATAGGAAGTTGAAGATATTCTCGTTTTTATCCGGTTGATTATAACTATGGCAGTAGAATTTGTAAGAAATACCCATTTTGGCTGCTTGCTCTCCTATGGGTCGGAAGCGAGTTAGCACCGCCGTGAGCCTGGCATCCCTTCGTTTCATATTTATCAATGTTGACGTTTGTTTGTGGATGTAGCTGGGCCATAACGGCCCATACAGCCCATTTAATTGTGGTATAATAAAGTACTGCTTTAAAGTGGTTCAAAAATCGAGTTGATTTTGGACCATTTTTGTTTGTTTTGGTGATTGACATTTATCGAGTTTAATCGAGTACTCAATAAATATTTAATTTTCTTATTAATTCGTTTAAAATACTACTAAGCACTTTTGTAAAATTCATACACATGTGTTCTATTAAAATTAGTATTGTAGCAAAACAAACAATTCAACCTACATAACTGGCTGTCTGACTTATTGACCGAAAATAAAGCGCTAATAAGCGCGAAAGATAAAAGCAAACAAAAGCAATTGTGGAAATAACTCTGGTGTAACAGCTACCTTTAAATGGTTTTTGCTTGTTTAATTTGGCTTAGAATTATTGTTTCACTTGAAAAATAAATATTTTGTAGGAAAGGAGAAAAATGAAAATTGAAAAACAAATATTTTGCACGTTGTTCGATAGGCTGACTAGAACTTTATTTCTTTTAGTTGCTGTATGAGCTTGGTTGGTTGCTTCAAATTGTGGTTCATTCAAGGCACTCAGTAGAAAACATTTGGTTGTGCGTCACATGCGGCTTTCGTAGAAGCAAATGTGCGTTGAATCGGAAAACTACTGAATAAATATGTATTTTTTACTAATTTCCATTTCTTCACATTTATATTCTTTTTTTTTAGATTTCGTTAAATTTTTTATAAAAACATAGTTCGTTCTCCGAAAAATTTTATATACAGTGCACTCTCTTCGAACAGACACTTCTCTCAAGCGGACAACTCCCATAAGCGTACACTTTTTTCAGGCCTTTAGGTGTTCACTTAAAAGAGAGTGCACTGTACATAAAAGTTTTAAACATCGCATAAAACTTATAAAGATTCGACTAAGTTATTTTAACGTTCCTCACTTTTTAATCAGAATTTTAATGAAGAAATTGAACAAGAAGTTTAATAGCCCATTGAATTTTGGTCTAATAAAGTATAAGTTTTAAGTTGCTTAAAATTGTCGTAGATTTTTGATTTTTTTTCCCCATGATGATATCTCACATTTTCTCACATGAAGAAAATTTTGTACATTCAAACAAAATAAAAGTAAAATTTTTTCGTGCATTTTTGCCCCTGACGGTGTTTCGCATTTTCTTACATAAAAAAGTCAAAATATTTTTTTGCTAATATTTGGTACTGCGTTTCTAAGATTTCGGTCAGAGATGTATGTCGATAACCTACCCAGCACTTTCATTTGTGTGAAAAGTTGAAAAGGTAATTAAAAATATATGCACGTTACCAACAAAGAAGTCAGAAGAATGATCATGTAACACATGGGCTGAAAAGTTCCGGACCTAGTACACAGATGGCACTAGTTTTATTGCATTCACCTTTCTTTGCTGTTAGTACTAAACTTAAAAAGACAGCTGCTAAAATTTCATGATATTCAATTCATTAGTTTATGAATTATTGTGCTAAGAGTCACACTATATTTTTTTTTTTCAAAATAATGGAGCAAAAAGAATTTCGTGGTTTCATTTTACACTGCCTCTTGATGGGGGAAAATACCGTTCAAGCGAAGCAATGGGTTGAAAAGTGTTATGGGGAGTCCACTCCATTAGAAGCAACAGCTTGTTGACTTCATGGTATGTGGAAATACCGGTGATGTCCAACGCAGCGGACGTCCAAAATAGGCGGTAACAGCAAAAAATATCAAAAAAATCCATAAAGTCGTTTTGAATGATCGAAAAGTGAAGTTGCGTGAGTTAGCTGACATCGTAAAGATATCAGAAGAACGTTTTGGCATGAGACTAGGAGAAAGCTCTGTTCAAAGTGGGCGCCGCGTTTATTCACTGCCTTTGTGTCATCAAGACAACGCACCGTTCATAACTCAATCCAAACAATGGCAAAACTACATGAATAGAACTTCGAATTGCTCCCACATCCACCGCATTTCCCAGATTTGGCTCTCAGCGATTACTGGCTGTTCGCAGACCCAAAAATATTGCTCGCTGGTAAGAAATTTCGCTCGAATGAAGAGGTTATCGCTTATCGCTGAAACTGAGACCCATTTTGAGGCAAAAGATACATCGTTGTACAAAAGATTGATGTGTTATAAAGCTAATTTTGAACAAACAAAAAGACGTGTTTTATTTGGTAAGCCCGGAACTTTTCAGCACGTGCTAAGTTGCTTAACTTCGCTCTGAAATGAAAAAATCGCAAACCACAGTTGTATGATCTGATATTGATGTATAAATCAGTCTGTCTATGGGCGGCTTAATATCTACATAGGAACGACAATATTGACCGACAGTTGTTGGGCTCCGTATTTCGTAATGTATGTAATGTTACCAACGGATGCCGGGATTCGCTTCAGAACAAAGCTTTCTTAAGTTTAATAAATTTTAATGAGCAAATTATTATAAGTAATTAATTTGTTTTTTATAAAAGTTACACTGAAAAACATTCTTCCACACCAAGAACATTCGCACGTCAATAGATTCTCACTCTTTTCCATCTCTATTGTTTATGCATAAATAATTGTGCGAGTCTTCGAACCTGGTGGGCATATACACAGAGGTTCAGTGCGTCATTTCCACGACAGTCGGTTTTACGTAATCGGAACAACCTGGACCTATATTCGACCAAGAACTGTCATTTCAGCAGGATTCCTCATATATACTTGTATGTGTGGGGAATGTTTATACTGCTACAACAACAATAACAGCAGGTTTAGTGCATAGGTAATTTTCTCGTAAGAAATCGTACATTCGTTTTTCAGTGCCTCAGCAAGTTTCGCGCTTTCGTTTCTTAGTATGTGCGACACAGTGAATGATAAAGTGTCCAGTTGAGTCCACTTTTCTAGTATTTTCAAGAGGAGAGGAGAGTTATTTTTTATCAAAACGGCATTTAATTGCTCTGGCTGTTGAATTCTTTCGGCATCATAAATTACCTAATACGAGAATTGCCTATTTAGTTGAGTTTTAAAATGTTTAGGTATGCAGAGAGGTAAGATATTTTTTTTTATTATTTAAAATGACTGATCATTTACTCTGTAGCTTCCTTTTTGCACCGTAGAATTTTTTTACACTTACTAACCAAGTCTTAGCACTACATTCCTTACTTTGCTTCAAAGATCTTTAAGTTCTGTTTTACACGATAACTGCATTTTACACTTTAAATACCAAATTTTTAGTCTTGGATAACTTTATACAGCTCGAAAGATATCAATGTTTATACTTCCTTCTTTTACTCAATTACCTTGGACTATGCACGCAATCAACAGGAGGCCATTGATTATTTTTGCATTGCTAATTTTTTGCATTTTGTTGGGTTTTTTTTTATTATCTATGTATATTAAAGTAAATTTTAATGATATTTTTTATTTAAAAAATATCCACTGTTTTCTTTTGTTTTGTTAGCAATCTAAGTATTAGATCTGCTGCAAAAATCCCAGTAAGTCCGATCGAGCTGACGTTGTCCAAAGAATTATCGAAAGTACGTAAATAATACTGCTTTAAACTATATTGACATTTATTTATTGAAGTTATTAAGAACTCTGATCCTTTTACGCGCTTTTCGCTTTTATACGCGTCAACCGACGTTTACAAATTTCAAAAATTAACTGAAAATCTTATGATCCCGTTGAAAGTTTTTATATTTTCCGTGCTTTCAAGTTAGTCGAGCTACCGTCGTTTCTCAGCTGCGCGCTGCCGGCAGCGGTGGTGGCAGCGTTGGGGCGATCGTTACGAACATTGAGCGCGTCTCGGTTTTGTTCTGCATGCTCCAAAGCACTGTTTGTTGTCTTTCGCTCACTCTCGCTCTCGTCGAGCGAGCCCGCACCGTAGTTAGCTAATTTTGGCAATTATGTATCGTATAACTGACGCGACAGCTTATGCACTGTTACTGGCGTAACTTTTATTGATCAAAAAAGCTAATAAAATAAACACACAAGCCGCGCAAAAGGTAAAGCAAATGGAGCAGAGCAGAGAAGAGCAAAATAAAAATAAAAGCAAATATTCTACCAGCAAACTAATTGCTTAACATGGAAGCACGAATCAGCTGAGTTGGAGCTGCGTTGTGAATTCCAGAGCGGCCGGCCGTTTGCTGCTTGCGAGAGTAGAAAATCCCGTCACTATAAAAAAAGCAAACAAAATTATGAATATCAGTAAGAACGTCTGGTAAGTTTTTTTTATGCGTATGGCGCACGAAAGGTAGGGTTGGTCATTGTTTTGCTTTAATTTGCATTGCGTTTTATTTTGCTTTTTTTTTGTTTTGTTTTTTCTCCTTATAATTGATTGGAAGTTTACTTTGCAATCAACTGCTCGCCATTTAGCTGCGATTGCTTTCACTAACCTCGGATTCCAAATGCCAACGATCAGACGCTTGGTATGGAATGGATTTTTGCGTGACGTAACAGATGTCAATTAACGTGAAGCTATGCGTCATGCAACTGGGTAAATACTGCATTTAATCGTCTGTTTATCTTCAAATGTGTGTGGTTGTCTGACCAGATGTGGTTTCCAGATCAGCACATGCGATTTTTGAATTTTTAGCTCTTTCTCTGGTAACAATGAATTAAGTCAGATTTTCTGTAGCTGTTTATTGATCTCATCATTCTTATTTGTGTTACATAAATGCACTATGTTCTAACAACTGTGTGGGCTGAGGTAGGCAGTGTTGTGGAATTGGAATTGCAGTGAAATATGAAATTGTGTAAATCTGTTCCGATATAACGCGAACTTATATTTTTATATTATTTTTGGCTAAATACGAGTATATTTGTGTATACTCCTTCATAGTTGACATTTTACTTTGACATTACTGAAAAAGAAAAAAAACGTAATGTTCTTGTTGTCACTATAACACCTGGCAAATCCGTTTGAGGTCAGTGTATTTGGTTTTCATATTGAAAAACTTTTTGTTTTAGTTTTTAAATTAAAATTTTTTAATACTTTTAAAAATTTAATAGCAAAAAGTTATAAAAGCAAAATGTGACTATTAATAATGTGGCGTTTTTATATAAATATTAAAAAAAAATTAAAATTAAAAAGGAAATGTTTTTTGACTTTTTACTATTAAATTTTTAAAAATACTAAAAAATTTTTTTTTTACTTTTATTTTTAAAAATACTAAAAAAAACTTCCTTTTTAATTATAATTTTTTTTAATATTTTTAAAAATTTAATAGTAAAAAGTCATAAAAACTAATCATGCTATTAATAATGTGGCGTTCTTATATTTTTTACTTTTATTAGTATTATTAGTATTATTTGTTTTTAATTGTTTAAGTTTAAAGTTTTAAATTTTAATATTTTCAAAAATTTAATAGCAACAACTTAAGAATGTGGCTATTAATAACGTGGCGTGTTTATTTTTTTTATGAATTTTTTAACTGAAAATTTTTTTTTAACTTTTTAACTTTTTAAATTTTAGATTTTAATTTTTTTAATATTCTCAAAAATTTAATAACAAACAGTTATTAAAACAAATGTGGCCATCAACAGCGTTTTTTCTATCGAATGGTCACGGGAGATGAGAAATGGCGCCTATATATCAATATAAAGCAAAGAAAGCAGTGGGTGGCTCCCGGGGATACGCCAAAGCTAAGAGTCAAGCCGGTTCTTCATCGAAAGAAGCTCATGATATATGTTTGGTAGGCCTGGAAGGGCATGGTGTACTGGGAAATGCTCGAAAAGACAGCCACGGTCAAAAAGGAGCTCTATATTGCCTAGCTACACCACGTGAATGAGGCTATTCGATGGAAAAGACCTGATCGAGACGGTCAAGCCTTACTCCTTCACGACTGCGCCAGGCCCCATCTTGCACAAGTCGTGAAAGCCGCACTCCAAGAGCTCGAATGGGAGGTCCTTTAGCATTCACCTTGCAACGACCTATTACCATCTTTTCCGCTCCCTGCCAAACCATATGAAAAGAGTTGCCTTCGATAACAAAGAGGACCTTAAAAACTGGCTCAACAACTTCTTTGACCCAGACCAGGCGATTTTTAATGGAACGGCATCAACAAATTGGTCGAGAGGTGGGAAGAGGTTGTAAACAGCAACGGCGAATATTCAATTGATTAACTTATTGATGTAATTATTGTTCTTTGTTTAAATAAAAGTCTTCGTAAAAACGCTACGAACTTATTCCCCAACCGAATAGTTTATGAGACCTAACGAAATCCTTAAACTGAAATGTGGACCTCGGGACGTTCAAGTATTCTGGCTGGTTCTGGCTGCTGCTCAACTCCGAATTTTAAATAACTCAGCTTTACGTGAAAATACTCGAGTTCAAAGTAGCACCTGCTGGCAAGTGAAGCTCTATGTTAGATTTCAATGGTTCCATTACTAGCGCAATTTCTTAGTATTATAAAAAAAGGAAATCACAGTTAATCTGACTCATTCTAAAATATTTAAATTTAACTGCTCCTTTCAGTGAATTGATCTCCATTGCTAATTGATGATGACCATAAGAATATGCCCACTTACGCTGTCTTGCTGACTATTCACGAATATTTATAATTACGAGGGTCGTTTGAACGGTCCGTGCAAAAATAAAAACTACATATTTGTTTGAGGTAAACCTTTTTTTTTATTTCTTGTCATAGTTTCCGTTTAGACGTATACCCTTCGTCCAACCCTGTTCTAGTTTGTTAGTTTCTTCCGAATAATAGGATTTGTCCAAGTCTGAAAAATCGCTGTTTCTTTCTGTAATCATCGCCTCGTTTGAATAAAACCTTTTTCACGCCCGCCATTTCCTCAAATTGGGAAAAAATTAGTAGTCCAAGTGAGCCAAGTCTGGAGAATAGGAGGGATGTGAAATGAGTTGGAATCCTATTTCCAGTAATTTTGCGACCACAACTTCTGAGACGTGAATTGGTGCGTTGTCGTGATGGAAAAGGCAAACACTCGACTTCCTCGATAAAAAGGAAAACCAAGCACAAAAAAATAAGTCGATATGGCTAAAATTTGGTGTTCGTTCTTCCAAGAGATGCTACTAACTAAACATAACCTCGATATGTGCCAGTAGTGCAATCTCTCTGACTTTGCACGAACTTCTCAAATGACCCTCGTAAAATAAAAGTTGACTGCAACTTTAAATCACAATTAATATCAGCTGTTATCAACTGTTTAGCGGAATTCCAGTACTTAAAATCCTCCACTAAGTACTCGGTGATCGATTGGCATGAAAAAATTATGAATTTAATCTACATCAAATGACACTGCATTGAAATTTTGCGGTATTCTGCTGTGTTGCCAAATATATCGGCATTAGGAGCATTAGATATGTTAAAATGTATGGTTTTATTTACTTTCACACGAGCAACGCTCTCTCATTGTGGGAGAGTGTAGAAGAAGTACATTTCACTGAGAGTGTTTTTCAAACCGAGATCTATGCAATTGGCGCCACATCAAAGCAGATAAGGACGATAAACCACGCTATTCAAGACTTTCCTTGTTTGCAGAGACAGTCAGACTGCAATCAAAGCGCTTGGGTCAATAATTTTGAGGAACAATTTTTGCAAAAATCTGACTCGTTTAATTATAATCTCCTAGAGCCAATTATCCAAAGCTCAACTCTCCTCAATAGAGGACGCTCCATTAGAGCTTTCTGATAAGGTGAAGTTCTTAGTATAATCCTTGACAGTAACCTAACATGGAAGCCCAACATTGAGGAGAAGATAAGGAAAGCAAGAACAGGGACTCTCGCCTAAAGTTGTGTTTTAGCTCTATAATACCATTATAAAGCCAGTTCTGTTGTTTGGAATCGTTGTCTGGTAGAATAGCATCGGTGAAGAAGCTGGAAGGAATCCCTCAGGTCAGTCCTCATTGGAATCAGTGAGACTACTTCTACTCGAGCGCTTAATGCAATGCTAGATGTGGGACCTGAAGACATTGCAGGCAAAGCTGCGGTTATACGTGCCACAATCAAGGTAAGAGGCTCCGGCTACAAGCTTGACTTCAATTACGGACACTCAAGTATCCTTAGGAACCTTGAGTTCATTACTTCGGCAACTTATCAATGCGCAACTTTGCTTAGTCCGAGCATGATACTCTCCACTCGCATTCCTTGAAGAGAAGAGTGCAGTATTTGGAGGCAGAATCTGGTGAACCTGTTCACAGATGGCTCGAAATTTGATAGAAGAGTTGGCGGAGATGTATTCTGTAAGTACCTACCCATCAGACTCAAGTTGAGGTTACTGGAACTCTGCAGGGGATTCCAAGCAGAGGTAGCGGCAATTAAAAAAGTAGCTGATTGACTGCTTACTTGTGTAATAACTGTCGCGGAGGTTAATATCTACCCCGACAGCCAAATGGCAAGAAGAGTGCACTCGAAACAAGTTGGGGAATACCTGACTTCACTTTTGATCTCATCTGAATTATTCGATATCAAGCTCATCTGGGTACCTGGTCATAGCGACACTGCAGGAAACTGCGAGGCGGATGTGCTGGCCCGACAGGGGGCCAGTTAGTTACCCCTCGCAACGAGAGGAGTGGGCTACCGTTCACTACCTGTGGTCTTCTTTTGGAGAAGTGGGCTTCGTGTCAACTGTTCTAAGTATCGTGGCTCTCACCTCTCTGCTACGCCCGCTAATATATCAGGCATTGATAATAAAAACCTGATGAATTTGGTCAGTAGTACGAAGCGGCTAACACCAGCGTAAATCAGTATCGTTCGGTTGTCCTTCCTCCACCTTCTTCCTTTCTTTACAGCCTCCCTTGCAATGGTATTACGAAGGATGCATTTTTGATTTTGGTCCAAGTGTGCCCTCTCTATGGGCAACCATTTCAACCTTACCCAGTGCCTTAGCGATTGATTGCCAAAAAATCGATATAAAAATAAAAAAAAAAATAAATAATTGGCGCGTACACTTCTGTTAGGTGTTTGGCCGAGGTTCTCCTCCTATTTGTGGTGTGCGTCTTGATGTTGTTCCACAAATGGAGGGACCTACAGTTTCAAGCCGACTCCGAACGGCAGATATTTTTATGAGGAGCTTTTTCATGGCAGAAATACACTCGGAGGTTTGCCATTGCCTGCCGAGGGGCGACCGCTATTAGAAAAATGTTTTTATTAATTTTGCTTTCACCGAGATTCGAACCAACGACCTCTCTGTGAATTCCGAATGGTAAATGGAAAAATCGATATGGTTTAAGAAAATATATGAGTAGAATGTTGCCAGTTCTCTAGCAGCCCAACAACTTAATTTTATGCACCTGCGTCCATTATGATTAAAAGGCTGAAGTTGCATTCGTTGTTGTTGTTGCTATTGTTGTTGTGGCTTTTTTGGACCATAATGCACTGCGATATCTGATGTGGTTTATTGTGCTTGATCGCGAGTCTTTAATTGAAGGCTTTTAATAAATTGAAATCCATTATTTTTGCGAGAAATTCAAAACTCTATTTGAGATGTTTCTGATTTGGGTCTAATATGCATCGTTTTGTTGCATAATTTGTTGTCATTTTAAAGGTAGCTTCATAATACCTCTCTCATAGAAGTCTTGGTCTTTATTGGCAAAAAACTCTACTAATCGGTTTTCCCAATCTTCTGTTGGTCCCAATTTCTTACCACTCAGGAAGTTGTGTAGTGAGAGAAATATGTGGCAATCGCTTGGTGCCAGGTCCGGTCTATATGGGAGATGCCTTAAAATTTGCCAACAAAGCTCCCCCAGTTTTTGGCGAGTCACTACACAACACCTCTTCCTTTGGTGAACTCTGGTCGTTTCTGGTCAATCGCTTACTTCAAACGGCCCAATTGTTGAGAGTAGAGCTCTGAATTCAGTGTTTGGCCATACGGAAGGAACTCATAATATATGATTCCTGTAAAGTCTCACCAAATACACAGTAGAACCTTCGTGGCCGTTAGTCTTGGTTTGGTCACCGTTTGAGCTGCTTCATCACGCTTTAACCACGACCGTTTTCGCACAATATTGTCGTATGTGACGCACTTCTCATGCCCAGGCACCATCCGCTTAAGAAATGGGACGATTTCGTTCCGTTTGGCTAAGGCATCGCAGCTGGAATTTCGATCCATCATGTTTTTGATGGAGTTTCTTTTGGAATCTAGCTTTGCGCAAATGGCTTAAAATTGTTTTATGGTCGATCTTTAGCTCCTAGACGATGCTATGACTACTAACATGCCGGTCAACTTTGATTATTTCTGTGGTTTTATCGAAATTTTCGACATTTTCTGTACCTGAACGGAATCGACGAAACTAAAATCGGACGTCAGTGGCTTTTACAGTATTGGCACCATTCACCATTTCAGCGGGCTGGCTTGCATTTTCGCCTTAATCAAAGGAAAACTGTAAAATGTACCGAATTTTCTCTTTATATAAAGGGTGGTTAAATTTGAAGATAGAGGAACTATCCTTTAGAAAAGGAACTATTTGCATTTGGTGGTCTTTGGAGGTGTGCCACCGAAGCCGCGGCGGCCATTTGGCCGATATTTTGTTCCATACATAATTGAGCCGTACCAATATTATCATAATATAGAGAAATGACAATAATTTCCTAAAAAAATTGCATGTTATTCAAAGTCAATACCGGCCCTTAAAACTTAACCACCCTTTTTTATAATTGGCGCGTACACCCTTTTTGCGTGTGCGGCCCTGCTTCTTCTCCTCTTTGTGGCGTGCGTCTTGATATTGTTCCACAAATGGAGGGACCTACAGTTTTAAGCCGCTTCCGAACGGCAGAGGAGCTTTTTCATGGCAGAAATACGCTCGAAGGTTTACCATTGCCGGCCGAGGGGCGACCTCTATTACAAAAATGTTTTTCTTAATTTTGGTGTTTCACTGAGATTCGAATTTGAATTTTCTTTTTATTGAACTCCATTGTTAACATCCAGTAACTCACAACTGAATGGAATAAACAAAAAACAGCAAACGATTTTTTTTAATGTGAAATGTCACCTGGACAACGAGCATAAACTTTAAAATGTTTGATCGATACTGTACGAAGTATCGATCACTACAGCCATCTACCGAGAAAATAATGCATTTATTTTTCCCCAAACTAATATGTTCCCAGTGGATTCAATTAAGAGTCACACCACCTACGTGAAGGAGTCTTCATGTTGTGAGTGCTGCACATATGCAAAGGCTGTACACTGGTGCCTCATCTCCCAGCTCGAAAAACGATAGGCGCTTGAATCTATTAATCCTAGTTATCTGAACTGATAACGAAGTCTACAATGCCCAGTGAGAGTTAATAAGGCTTCTCCATCTAGATTTAAGAGTTTTCGTGATGCTCCTGTAGAAGGAAGTAAATATTTTCTTGCCTCTGACCTGAACTTCTCACTAAGTGCTGTGTGAATTGCGGTTTGGTAAAACCGTGGATGTAATTTTGATTGAATTGAATTTGAGAGTAATTTTGACGTAACGCCCAATTTTGCTAAACAATCTGCCTATTCGTTGTCGTCATTACTTTTATGTCCCGGTACTCAACCCAGCATGACGGTGTTTTTTGCTCCCACTCTTACCCTAACCCAGTTACTTGGTTGATATTTGCTAGCACTTCAGCTCTCAATGCTATGTTAATCCTCTACAATTATCAACACTGATCTCTCATAAGCCCTTACATGGAATTACGCAGTGACTGTTGAAGTGCTGGCGCCGAATTACGGCACTCATTTCCACTACCAGCACCACCACGACCACCACCAGTGCCATCGCTACACTGCTGATAAGCGCAATTTGACAAAGGTTGGCTACTTCACGCGCCGCAATCAAAGCATGACAGCTGGATTTACTTACTTTTCTATTTCATAAAAAGGGGCCAACCGTTCGCTGTTTACAAACAATTTTTTAATCAAATTAATGTAAAGCAATTCTGTATTAGCACTTAAAATTAGCCCTGGTTTTTATGCTATTTTTCGATAGACTACTTTAGCTTCCTTTTTATTTTTTTTTGTACTGGTTTTGCTTGTTTTTTGTTTTTTGCTTGGTGTTGCTTTTTTGTATTTGCTTTTTTGTTTTTTTTTCACCTGAACCCCGCCGGTAGTCTCCTTCAATTAGTGCTAAGGTCAGAGCTTCGATATGCAAATTTAACTATCGCATAACAACCGAATTTCATTGCTCACACATTCACACATTCACACATACACATATACAAATTTACCTATACATATACATATATTCGCGGCTCCATTAAACTCATTCGTTTATGCTTGCAAAAAAGTTAGTCGGTTGTAGTTAATCGTAATAATTTTCCGCAAGTCGCTCAAGTGGAAAACTTTGCCACTTTTACAGTACACAGCAAATATTTTCGTCGCCTTTTGCAAAAGTGTTCTCTTGATTTAATGCTTCCTGTGTTGTTATAACCAAAATTTATTACTTCATATTTTCTGATTTTAATTCTAGTGCTTTTGCGTGGCTTTTATTTGACTTTTATTATATAATTTAATAATTTTCAGTAGAAAAAGATTTCGCGCTTTTTTTTTGGAGCTAAGTGAATCTACAAATAAATCACGTAGGTAATCAGCAGCATCGTGTTAATTTGTGCACAATTCTAGTCTGCAGCAAAATCTGACCATAACAACAAGAATTGTACGAGTATATGCAAGTGTAATTTTTGGCAAATCAAATTATGATTCAGTGTCGATTTTATTGCAGCCAAATAATGGCCACGCTACGGTGGGTAATTAAATTTGTATAGAAGTTATAAATATAGGGTGATCAATTTACAAGTATCCGATTTTAATTAAAATAAAACAACGAAAATTCAAATTGATTGGGCAGTCTTTATTATTTTTGGTTAGAACCATTCATGACATTTATGTTTTAAAGATAATCCCTTTCAAATGTTGGCCGCAACTGTGCTGTAATTCGGCCAACCGTAAACACCAAATTTGAATGTCTCGCTGGAAGACTTCGGTCGGTATCTCGTGAATACCTTTTCGTAATGTTGGCTTCCAATGCCTCAATCCAAGCTGGTTTATCCAAAAAGCATTTGAACTTTGAGTACTCCCACAGATAAAAGTCCAAAGGTGGCGAGAGATAAATTGCTCATCTAGACGACGACGACGACGACGCAATAAATCCATTGTTTCAGGGGCTGTATGGCAAATAGCGCCGTCTTTTTGGACCCAAATGTTTTAGAGATCACGGGCTTCAATTTTCGGCATCAACAAGTCGTTAATCATGGCGCGATAGCGTTTTCCATTATTTTCTTGAATCGCTTTGGGTTGCTCTTCAGCAAAAATATGGCAATTTCACTTATTGACGCAACCATTTAGCCAAAAATGGGCCTCATCGCTGAACAAAATTCGGGCTGCAAAATGCGGATTTTCGGCGCATTTTTCAAGAGCTTATCGACTGAAATAATGACGCTTTGGAAGATCGGCAGGCTTCAAATCTTTAACTGGCTGTATTTTATATTCTTTAAAAACAAGATCTTTGTGTAAAACTGTCAATTAGTGCCATAAGATAGGCCAAGATTTTGAGAACGGTGCCGAATCGATTCTTCCGGGTCTTCGGCAAAACTCTCATTTTTTCCCCCTCACAGGGCCTCGACAAGGCTCTTGTTGGTTTCGTTAATCTATTTGATTTCTGATAGGGTAGGTGATTAGCCTGCCGCCACCAGTCCTAAATAGTGGGAATGCCCACCTGTCGTTGCTTAGGAACAACGCCTTCTTACTACTTGGAGCGTCATCTGTGTTTCACATTTTTCTGCCAGAAGGATCGCACAGATGGCTGAGGACTTCGCTAAATTTGGTGGGTCAGCGCTATTACCGCTGTTGTCCGCTTCCTCTTGCTAGCGCCTTTGATGCATTGTATAATTGTGTATTTTTTTTGTTTTTTTTTGCTTGTTTTAGCATCCACAACGCAAATAATGACTATTGTGCGGGAGTTAGGATGGAAAGGATAACTTTTTGGGTTTGAGGAATGAGAATTTTTTTTATAATCAGGGAATTTTAGAAAAGTATGAGGACCGTGCTTCACGTGGGATTCGAGCCCACAACCTCTGGGATGGCAGGCTAGTGCACTTACGCTAGACTACCGAAGCCGCTCTCTCTCTAATTTACAGGGGAATAATTATCTTCACTTCGGGCTGTATGTGGTCTAATCTCAATTTTGCTGATGGCTAGCTGAATTACGGGTTCGGTAGGACGGTTATTTACCCCATAAGTTGGCCTGAGTGCCTGAACGTCGATTTTCGTAATACAATTGGACGATTTTTTGTTGGGACGTTAGTCTTTCCGTGATTAAATGTGAATGAATACTGAAAAAAATTATGTATTTAATATAGTTTGACACTAGTGACGCGTGATCTGTCAAAAAAAAACCCTATTGGAAAAAGTACCTCCAATCTGATCATCCGTTATGAAAAATATGCAATGATTCAAAAAAGGCTATTTACGCACTTTGGGTGACGTGAATAAAAATACTTTATTTTCAAGAGCGGATTCGTTTTTAGGATGCCAAAGCCCTTTCTAGCTTACTAGTCCGGTTTTTATGTTTTTTTTAAGTAAGTTTTCACAGCCCTATGTAATTCATGGTCCATCCTGAAAATTTTTTCTGAAAATTTGCCCTAAGCCATTTTACAGCCACCATATTCATTTGATTTAGTTCCGCGTGACCTCTGGCTATTCAATAAATTAAAACAGTCACTCCGTGGTGAGATCATATTTATAAGCAAAGAAGAAGAATTAGTAGGGCGCCGCACAGTATGCTGTTTACTCTCCACTGCTGCCTAACTTTTATATATTGAAGCTCGCCCAGCCACCGGCTAGGGTTTCTATGATCTCATGAATTGTTGACTTCTCAATGTTGGGGTCCGGTAATGGCATTCATGGCTTGTGCTCGAAAGTAAACGTTTACCTCTTTGGCTTTTCTTGCTTCTACACTGCAATGAGCCTCACACGTAAACATCCGCTGGAGATAGTATGCCCTCATAGGCATTTCTTTAAATAGACACACGCAATCCACAAATACATATGGCAATCACTAGATCAGACGGTATACCGACACTTCAAAAAACGATACTCATCGAGAGCTCTTAACCACCTTTACCGATTCTCGTCCATAAATCGCGTAATCGGAGACCAATCACCCACTTATTGCAAATGAAGAGCTTTTGCTGTCTCGTGAATTGCGTGTTGCACTGACACATTTTTGTTCTTGATACGAAAACGGGTTAGACTCCTATCTATCTAGAATAGACTCCGAGAGACATATCATCATCTCCCCTTTCCATTTTTTATTGCTAAAAAGTGCCAAACTAATTTTGTGATTATTAAAAATAATTTCCTATCAATTAAAGCATCAGAGATACTAAAAGTATTTGCTTAATTATTTTTCACTTCTAAGAAGATAATCTTAACTGCGGTGCATTACTTTCAATTCATTAAAATTTTTTGCCTCTTGCAAGCACCTGCGTTTTGTTGTTGCGCGCCCACCAGTTTTTTTATCTCTTCTACGTTCGTATTATTATTTTACTGTTTGCTTGCGCTAGCTGACGTTTATACATTCAGTGGCTCTCAAACTGTTCGCTGAGTTAACGATTCATTTCAAATAAGTTTAAAACTTTGTTCCACCTCAGTGAATAATAATTCAGTCCATCTAGCAAAGCCGCGTCCCAAGTCACTTGAAGGAAGTGCTTTAATTTTATTTAAATCTCCTTACCAGTAGTGGGATGATCCCCCTAAAATTAAAAAAGTCTCTGAATGTATTTTAGGCCTATGTTATAGAATTATTCAAGAGGAATTGTAAAATATCCCCGGCCTGATATTCCGCCCTGTTTACTTGCATAAGTTCTTCAGTACCTTAGATTTTAATGCTGTCAGCGATATATATTTTTTCCTATTTGCTCCTTTAATTCAATTCAATTTACAAATTCTAATTTTAGTTAGGATTTTGCTTTACATCTTCTATACTAAATAATAAATATCTTCTGTACTAAACAATTTAAAAAATAAATATTGATGATCGCAGTTTAAATTAATCGTTGCTTAAAGTATCTTGAAGCTCAGCAATCGGTTGAGGCATGCGGAGAACGTTTTGTATGTTCTTAATAAGCCTTATAAATACGTATATATTTTAGAACAAATATATATAAATATTCAGTCTGTTTGCATGCGGATTTTATGTGTCAAAAGTAATGATAGGAAAATTCAGTAAAATTATCATACATGCAAACCCTGTAGCCCACTAGTTCTGAACTACTTTCTACCAGTTTGCTTTGCTTGCGGCTGAAAAAGCTCGTCTTCTGTTGTTTTTAAGTTTTTTCTGTAAATGCTCGTCACTGATATTGTTAACATGGCGATGGCTTAAGAAGTGTCAATTGTCAGTTCCTGCGTCAGCATTTTAACTGTTAATGAAATATACGGACCAGAACTAGATAGTATCATCAATGCATTCACAAAAGTTGACAGTTTGATACGGTTTATGGTATGATGCCCATCGAAACTTAACTCAACAGGACGGTGCAACTTGTCACACTGCCAAAGTTACACTCGAACTTTTGGCTACGGTTTTTGATTTAAGCCCGTTGAACTATTTTTTGTGGCGAGCCGTTAATGACAAATGTTATGCGAACCATCCAGAGACGATTGATGCTTGGAGCCCAAACAATCGAAAATGTGCTTAAAAATTTGGTTGATCGAATGGCCTACTGTAAAACCAGTCGTGGCAGTCATTTGAACGATATTATTTCTTATTCATAAATGACAATGTTCAATCTTCAAAATAAAAAAAAAGTTTGAAAAAATATGGATTAGTTTTTTTATAGCCGATTCAAAAAGCAAATTTTGCATGGCCCACTCTATATTGTAAAAATTACTAAGTGACAAAAGTTGACAGATGTAATGAAGTGGAAAAAAAATCTTTTTTCGAAATTTTATAATTCTAATGTAAAAACAGTATCGATTTTTTTTCCAAAATTTCATATTTCCGGTGCAAAACGTATAACTTTTTTCTGCTTGAGGGGCACCCTAATGCAAATAGATACGAATACTTTGTGTTTGCATTTACGGGCACCATATGAAAGTC